>NC_136065.1:2093385653-2094585653 GCF_964261635.1 Lissotriton helveticus | reverse complement strand
AACACCGACTCACCACCAGCCGGAGGCACGGAGGCGCAGAGGAACCAGAAGAAGGGGAAACAGAATCGCAACCCCAACAGACTCCGCCGCCGAGGAAGCAAAAGGCAAACTGACACAAGAGCAGGACCCTGACACAGGGGAAGGCGGAAGCAGGCAGGCGAGACCCCCAACAACACCGGGAACCCCAGGAGTAGGCACAGAGATAGCCAGCAAAATAAAAGGGAAACAGCCACCACAGAGGCGACAGGAACCCACGCCAAACAGAGGCAGGCCACCAAACGGTAAGAGCGAAGGCCAACAACACAGAAGCAGCCAACGAACGCCAGGCAGAGGAGATAGCCGCACCCGACGACGGGGTGGGAGCCGCGTGCCCAACTCCCCGACCGGCCACCATCGCGCGCCCCCCCAGAACTCGGGAGCCCAACCGGGGAAGGAGCCCGCCCGCCGGAGGGGTGCGGAGAGGGTGAGGACACATGGGCACTGGCAGGTTCAGCCGTCACCCCCCGGGAGGGAGAGGCGGGCCGAGGCTGCCAACCAAAGGGAGAAGCCAAGCGGCAGAAAACACCTCAAGGGAGAAGAGCACAAAAAGGAGGCACCGCAGAAGGGAACAAAAAAACTCCAACCCAGACCAATGAAGCCAAAGGCAACCGAGGGGCAGCGCAGACCAAAGAGCAGCGAACCCGGAAACAGGCCAGCAACCCGAAAGACAGGCCAGCCCCGCCAAACAAGGAGCAGGGGCGAGCAGCAGCAGCAGAGTGGCATCCCCCCCCAGCCCCCAGACCACAGAGAAGAGGAGCCGGAGAAGGGGAAGAGGCAGCGGAGGGAAAACCCCACGCCAGCCACCCGACACAGTACCACCAACAACGAGCAGCCCCTCAAGACAGAGGAACGGGGAGAAACAGAGCCCCCGAACCATGCCGAGAGAAGAAAGCGAACCAGCAGTAGGCACAACCACCAACGCACCCCAGCACCGGGAGAGCGACACAGTAGGCCAACCCGGAGGAGGAGGAAAGCTGCCCGGACAGGAACACCCAGAGGAAACACAGCCCTCCAGACGCAAGGACACGGGCACCACACAGGCAGAGAAAGCGCCACCACCAAAACAGACCCCGGGACAGACACCCAAGATCAGAAGGAGGGAGGCAGGGGCAAAGAACCCCAGAGAACACCAGGACGGAGAGCACCAAGGCCTCAGCAGGCAACCCAACAGAACGGGCACCCACAGGAAGCGTAGCCACAACCCAAAGCCCACGACCAGGGCAAGGAGAGGACACGCAGGCGCGGACAGAAGCGGGGACCCAACACAGCGGCAGACAGCAGGCAGTGAATGCAAGAGGCCCCAGGAGCAAACCCCCGCAAACCCAGGAGGCGCAAGCAGGAGCAGAAAACGGCGCCAGAAAACGGCGCCAGCAGGATCCGAACCCACGTCCAGCGAGATCCTCAGTCACCACAGGGACAAGACTCAACAGCGGGCCATAGCTCCAGGCCGAAATGGCGGCAAACATAGCACCCTGGAAGCAAATACTCCCCAGCAAGGGCTGTAGTTACTATGAGCGAATTGGGAATGAAAAACCACACAGCAGCTCCAGGAGAGGCATGAACTCACAACCTCGGCATGGCACATGTCAAGTACAGCTGCATAAGTACAGCCGAAGAAGCACTGCGCGCCAACCGAATGTGCCACAGAAGCTCACTGCAGGAGAAACAACTGGAACACCCGACCAACCTGCAAAGAAAAACATAGGGAGACAGCACAGTGCAGAGTGCATGTATGAGGCCCCGGGCACAATCCCCGGCATCCCTAGACTCTCGCCACTCTCAATACGGAGACCGGCAGAAAGTCAGGCTGGCACTCAGGAAGAAGCCAACATGCAAGAAAACCAATGCGGCTGTTCCAAACATGAAGGTACATGGTGTAACAAGTCAGCCCACAACAGCGGCCCAGACAATAACGGGAGACATCGCATCCCCGAAGCACACCCATGGCAAGTGCAGAGGAGCCACACAATCCAGCCCCCAGCACCCACAAAGCGAAAAAGGAAGAAATCACCGCTACGCGGGACTTACCCCGGGAGGGAGGCCGGAACACCAACAAGAGCCCCCCTCCCCCCACCAGCTCAAGGCGCACCAAAACATCCACGCCAGGGCCGAGCAGGCAGCTGGAGGAAAAAGCAGCGCGTCTTCCATGCAGCAGGAACCAGGAAGACGTGCCCCCTGGCCCGGGAAAGAACCGGAGGCCGGCGCACCAGCCGCAAAGGGCCGGCCTGCCTACCATCGCATCACAAGTGAAAACAGGAACCAGGACACGAAGAAGCCAGCCTCCCAGTAAGCCCGGCAGGCCAGGAGGCAGGACAGCAGACACCCTGACCGCACAGCCAGGCAGCCGGACGGGGAGATCCAAGGAAGGTAAGCCACTCAAGCCCAGCAGGAGCAGCACCAGCAACCACAGCAAACATCTGTCGACAGACAGAAAAAAAGAACAGACGGGATGCTGGGTAAGTACTGCTTATGTACTCCCAGTGGGAGGGGCAGTATTAGGGTCCCAGCATGCCTCTGCTCTTTTTTTCTGTCGGGAGATAGTTATCTCCACATGTAATTATGAAGGTGTCGAGGACGGAGGGGCCTGGGGGTAATAGTTTTGTAATTTACAATGCCAATAGTTATAACTTTCGCAAATGTGACACCTATAGCATTTGAAATGCAATATGTGTTGTATTTACTTGACTTAGATGTATTGCTATTACACATAACATTGGCTTCAATTTTTTTTAAATAATTAATACTTAAATAAAAGTTATATTTAATTTATAATGTCAATAGCTTAAAGTTTTGTAAATAACTTTTGTGAAGATTATGTTCAGTGTATTTTATTGCGACGAGATTCCAAAAACAGAAGCGAAATATTAACATCTTTTTGAGACATTTGTAATAAAGCTTGAAACATTGAGAGAACATATTTGAACCAGTTGTTGTTGAATGGTTGCAAAGATTGATGCTGTGGTGGCGCTGAGTGATGTTGTGGTGGGGACGAGTGATGCTGTGGCGTACAGTGATGCTGTGGTAGCGCATAGTGATTCTGTGGTGCCCCTGAGTGATGCTGTGGTGCCCCTGACTGATGCTGTGGTGGTGCTGAGTGATGCTGTGGTGATGCGATAGATAGAGTGAGTGCGATAGATAGATAGAGTGAGTGCAATAGAGTGAGGGCGATTGATAGAGTGAGGGCGATAGATAGATAGAGGGACGGCGATAGATAGATAGAGTGAGGGCGATAGATAGTTAGCTAGATAGATAGATAGATAGATAGAGTGAGGGCGATAGATAGAGTGAGGGTGATAGATAGACAGATAGATAGAGTGAGGGCGATCGATAGACAGATAGATAGATAGATAGATAGATAGATAGATAGATAGATAGAGTGATGGCGATAGATAGTGAGTGCGATAGATAGACAGATAGTGAGGGTGATAGACAGATAGATAGAGTGAGGGCGATAGATAGAGTGAGGGCGATAGATAGATAGATAGATAGAGTGAGGGCGATAGATAGATAGATAAAGGGCGATAGATAGATAGATAGATAGATAGATAGATAGATAGATAGATAGATAGATAGATCAATAGATAGAGTGAGTGCAATAGATATAGTGAGGGCGATAGATAGAGTGAGGGCGATAGAGTGAGGGCGATGGAGTGAGGGCGATAGATAGATAGAGTGAGGGCGATAGTTAGATAGAGTGAGGGTGAAAGATAGATAGATTGATATAGTGAGGGGCGATAGATAGAGTGAGGGCGATAGATAGATAGATTGATAGAGTGAGGAGCGATAGATAGAGTGAGGGCGATAGATAGAGTGAGGGCGAAAGATACAGTGAGTGCGATAGATAGATAGATAGATAGATAGATAGATAGATAGATAGATAGATAGATAGATAGATAGATAGATAGATGGTTGTGTGTGTGGTTGTGGTTGTGTGTGGTTGTGTGTGTGCTTGTGTGGTTGTGGATTGTGTGGTTTTGGTTGTGTGTGTGGTTGTGGATGTGTGTGTGTGGTTTTGTGTGTGTGGTTGTGTATGTGGTTGTGTGTGTGGGGTTGTGTGTGTTGTGTTTGGGGTTGTGTGTGGTTGTGGGGTTGGTTGTGTGTGTGGTTGAGTGTGGTTGTGAGTGGTTGAGTGTGGTTGTGTGTGGTTGTGGTTGTGTGCTTGTGGTTGTGTGTGTAGTTGTGTGTGTGTGGTCGTGTGTGTGGTTGTGTGTGTGTGTAGTTGTGTGTGAGGGGGGGGTTGTGTGTGTAGGGGGTGTGGGGGGATTGTGTGTGTGGGGGGTTGTGTGTGTGGGGGGGTTGTGTGTGTGGGGGGTTGTATGTGTGGGGGGTTGTGTGTGTGGGGTTGTGTATGGGGGTTGTGTGGGGGTGTTGTGGGGTGGGGGGGTGTGTGTGGGTGGGTGTGTGGTGTGTGTGGGATGTGGGTGTGTGGGGTTGTGTGTGTGGGGGGGTTGTGTGTGTGTGTGGGGTTGTGTGTGGGGGGGGGGTTGTTGTTAGTATGTCAGTTTCTGCCAGCATATATTCTGAGCTACCAGCATACTGTCATCATTCCGTATTTGAAAAAAAGCTATTTTCTGACAAATTAAACTCAAATTGCTAATTGGTGAAAGTACGGAAAACACCTGTTTCAAACAGTTGACCGACATGCTTGAGTCCGTTGTCCTACCAAACACCAGCGAAAACATCATTAACAAGCATTTGAAATGCAATAGGTCTCGCATTAGATTGGATCACTAGTATCAATAATGCTTCATGCAGCTTGTTTGTGACACCGGTATTCTGTTTCAGTATATCATCAATATTATTCTTTTATTTGGGTACTTGGCATCTCTGTAAGCTGCACCTATTTCACTTTTATGTTGGATATGCACCGTTTGATACCACTTATATGTTGGTATATTTCTGTACATTGTGTAAGCTGTGCCGTCTGCTACCTCATATATATTTGTCCATTTGTGTACATTGTGTAAGTTGCACCAATTCTCAATTCTCACTGTTTATTTTTGGTTTGCACAGATTGCTACCTCGATATTTTGGTTATTTTGTTACTCACTAGTGTCACTTGTGTACCATGTAAATTACTGTCGGCATTGTGCCTTGCACAGATTGCTACCTTTATATGTTGGCTATTTTTGTTACTCACGAGTGTCACTTGTGTACCATGTAACTTACTGTCTGCACTGTTTTTTGCACATGTGCACCACTATCGTCCAACCTCCTCTACCCACCTTTACCGCCACACCGACCTATACCGCCATCCTAACATGGAGCCCATCGGCAAGCACACATATAAAATCAACTACCCACCCACGCTCACCAAAAAAGCTGCTAAACGCTTTAAACACAACTTCCTGAGGTCTCACCCTGAAACCCCCTTTGTTGACACCTACTTCTCACCGGTCAATGGATCTCTGAACATCGATTTCATCTTCCACACCACTCGCAGAGCTCAATGGAGAAAAACGTTCCTCACCTTACTCACTGTCTCCACCACCAGGAAATCTGCACATGGCTTAACTCTCTCCATCACACCATCCCAACTCTTCCTAGGCAGAACCACCATTACTATTTACAATAACGGGATTGTCCTAATTCAATCCTCAGACAGGAACCTGGAACTACTAGACAACCTGTTCCCCACTTTCAAAGAGAACATCTCCAACCTTCGGACTTCCACTCACATCCCCTCCAGTAATATCACCCCAGACTTCACAGCCCCCACCGACAACCCTTCTAACCCAGCTCAGCACCAGAATGACATGCATCCCCTCACCTCCCCCATCACACCAGACACTCACCCTCCTGCGGTAACCACCCCACACTCCTCAATAACAGACACAAACTTCTCCCCCTCATACACCAGCTGCCCCCACACCAACAGCCCCCACACCTCCATCCCTGGGACCCCCACTCATAACACTCCCACTCCTCCTCTCCCCCCTGACATCACAGACCCCACCCACAACACCTCTAACCTGGCTCAGCCCCTGTTCAACACACATAGCGACAAATCCCACCCTCTGTCCCCCCCCACTCTCAGCCCCCACACGCTAACTAACCATGCAGAGCTCACCACATCTACTATCTTAACTCCCCCTCCCCACGACAGGACCATCTCCAACTCCAACCCCATCTCCCTCCCCACTCTCAGCCCTCACTACCCCTCAGGCTCCCCCATCACCACCATCATACACTCCACTTCCACCCCGCTCTCTCCGCCTCCCACGAATTCCCTCCTCCACGCCGCCAACTTCCTCCGTACTTCATTCACTCCCATCGCCCCCTTACCCTCGCTCCTCCCTAAAACCAACCCAGGCGACGACTTCACGGAGCCCCGCTTGAACACCAACTCTCCCCCCCACTCGCACGATAGGCCACAGGTCAGCCACTCACCCATGACCTCCACCCCCAGCACTAACACTTATCCCACGCTGGAAAACATTATGTCCTCCCTCCTACAACTCAAAGAAGAAATTCACACCATCAAAGAAGACATGCACACCATCAAAGAGCGACTCACCGCACCCCCTAGACTCACCTCACTTACCACCACCCCACCTCTCAACTTGCTCTCCTCCCATCCTGACAACGCTCTTAAGCTACGGCCCTCACACAGGACCGCGAACCATGCCCACAATCGCAACAACCGCACCCGCCGCACTCACTGGACCGCGATGCCTTCCCACAATCGCAACAACCGTCCCCGTCGCACATGCAACCCTCTTTCGGATCTCGACACTCTCTCCCTCCTCCGCTCCTACGACCCAGCTCCCATAAACAACACAACCGCCTCACACCTCCCCATTCCCACGATACACTCAAATCCCCGTAGACCCTCCAATCCAAACAACAGAATCTCTGTCCCGAATAACCTTAGAAAAGTCCCCCTCTCCCTAGTACCCTCTTCCTCCCCGGACACACCATGTCTCAAATGCACTCTCCCAAACTGCAGATCGGCTTCTAGACACTCCTCCGCCATCGCCGACCTCATACTCACATTGGACCTTGATCTAATTATCTTGACTGAAACCTGGCTAACCGAATCTTCTACACCTATAATGGACATTCTGGTTCCCCCCAACTACCTCATCAGTAGGCTTGATAGATCTGGCAAGATAGGGGGCGAAATCGCATGCATATACAGGAACAGCCTTTCTGTTCTGAAAGTCTCCGAGCCTTCCCCACCCTCTCCAACTTCCTACGAATACATCTGCCTCGATATCATCAGTGATGGCAAACCAATATGTTCTCTTCATGGCATATACCACCCACCAAGAGACAACCTCATCTTCGCCCAACAAATGATGGACATGATTTCAACCAACGCCGGACGACAGCTCACCCAAATATACCTTGGTGACTTCAATCTTCATTGGAACGACCCCAATGATGCGGTGGTAAATAGTCTTAAAAGCTTCCTCAGCGCCCTGGACCTCACACAATTATGCAACAGCCCGACTCACGAGAAAGGTTCTATCCTCGACCTTATCATCGCCAAAGAGGACGCTACTCAACTTGAGTCTATCCAACCCTGTGACTGGTCAGACCATCATATTGTCACATTCCACATCAATGAAAAAGTCAAACTTAACTCGGTTCAAACCTCCAGACCTAAAGTCTGGAAAAGAGACCTGAAAAAACTCAACCCATTCTCCATACCCCCGAACAGCCGAGACCTCCTACTCCCACCTACGGGCGCAACAGATGTCCAATCCCTGACTGACCACTATCTCAACACCATGACCTCAATAATTAATGAGGCTGCTCCCATGCAGCTAAAAAGAGTCTCCGCTAAAATCTCCAATCCATGGTACGACGGGAGTCTCAATGAAGATAGACGAGCCATGCGAATGGCAGAGCGCACCTGGAGGGCAGCTCCCTCTGCACTGCACCTGAAAACTCTGAAGAAAAAGAGAAACGCCTACTTCAGGAAAATAAAGCGCTCAAAAGCAAACTTCTTCAGCCTCCAGCTTGACCAAGCAAAAAACCGCCCAAGAAAACTGTTTGAGTTAATCAGAACACAATCCAAGGAACAACCCCAACCTCTCAGTACCTTGCACGAAGCACCCGCCTGTGAAGACTTCGCCGCTTTCTTTACCCAAAAAACTGACAACATAAAGAATGATCTCTGCACTGACGCAAGACTCCACACCACACTCAACTGCATAACACCCACCGAACCTAAAAACAATGCAACATGGTCAACCTTTGAAACCTACTCCGAAGAAGAAATAGGCAAACTGCTCAGCACCTTGAAACCCTCCAATCACCTCACGGATCCCCTCCCTGCTAACGCTGTCAAAGATTTCATCGCAATGCTCCTTCCACTTTGGACTAAAATTATCAACAGCTCGCTCCAAGAAGGAACCATCCCCGACTCTCTCAAAGTTGGACAAGTCACACCTTTGCTAAAGAAACCTACTGCCGACCCATCCGACCTAAACAACTACCGACCCATTACCAATATCCCCACTCTCGCCAAATTATTGGAAAAATGCGCACAACTACAACTGACTAAACACATTGATCTGTTTGATCTCCTCAACCCCCATCAAGCAGGGTTCCGAGCAGGACACAGCACTGAAACTGCTATGACTCACATAATTGACGACGCCCTGCAAATCCTAGATCAAGGTGATACCTGCCTCCTCATCCTTCTTGATCTCTCTTCAGCATTCGACACTGTTAAACATGAAAGTTACTCGATCTTTTGAACACAAGAATGGGTCTTTCTGGGACTGTTCTCAAGTGGTTCACCTCCTTTTTACACAACAGGTCGCAGAAATTCAAGAGTAACAACCTGTTGTCCTCTCCAATACCTGTTTCGTTAGGCGTCCCCCAAGGATCCTCCCTATCACCAACTCTGTTCAACCTAGTTATGGAACCTCTCACCACCTTGCTACAAGCATCCAATGTACTTTTTCACATGTACGCAGATGACACTCAACTATATCTCAAAATACAATCCCCCAATGACATCTTACTCCTGAACTCAACGATCAGAAGCACCCAATCCTGGCTTGCTGACAATCATCTCAAACTCAATGCTCTGAAAACAGAATTCCTGCTGATCTCTCCGCCCGCGAAGATCTCTACCACTCAAACCTGGCTTAAACAGTTAACTGCACTCAATGTCCAACCCACCATAGTGGATTCAGCGAAATCCCTAGGCATAACTCTCGACTCCAATCTCAACATGCAGCATCATATCAGCAAGGCTACTAAGGGAGCAAACTTCCAAATAAATACCCTGAGGAAACTTAAACCCTTCCTACCAGCCAAAGACTTCCAAACTGCAGTACAAGCACTAGTAATCCCGCGAATTGAATACGGCAGCACCGCCCTCTGCGGTCTCCCGTTAACTACTACTGCACCCCTAAGAGCTTCTCTAAACGCTGCAGCGAGACTCATCACTGGATCAAAAAAATACTCGCATATCTCCCCTGACTTGAAATCACTGGACTGGTTGCCTTTTGAAGCCAGAATACATCTGAAAATCGCCTGCATGACACACAAGGCTCTACACCGGAGCTCTCCCCGATACCTCACTCAGAAGCTGTCAATCTCTGGCGGCTCTAGAAACACTAGAGGCACAAACAATCTTCTGTTAAAACCTCGAAGATTCCGGAAGGAAAAAACCTATAAACGCTCTTTTTCAGGAATGGCACCCAGGATTTGGAACTCACTCCCTCCTGAAACCAGGCTCATCTCCTCCATCACACTTTTTAAGAAAGAAGTAAAAGCTATCTTTATGGCCAAATACACTTGACCTATTAGCGTGCATCTGTAAAGACTCTACACCGATCTGTTTTATTCTGCTCGAACTCTATGACTATGTATTCCACCTGTATTATTGATGTTACTGACTATCTATGCACACATTTATCTGTAATATGCATATTATTGATGTACCTGTGTTACTTTCCCTCACGTACCTACCCTTCCCACTTATTATGTTTAATTTCACTCTCTTGTTGGGATTCCCGGCTTTGTAAAGCACTCTGATATCTGCAAAGATCTTGTTCGCGCTATATAAAACTTTCAAAATAAATAAAAAATAAATTAGGAAAGTTTGAGCTATTGGTATTGTAAATGACACATTTTTTATTTATGTGTTGGTTTTGAAAATAGCGAAATTAATAGCTTTGTCATTCACAATGCCAATAGTTATAACTTTCGCAAATGTGACACCTATAGGATTTGTAAGGGCGATTGACAGATAGAGTGAGGGCGATAGATAGATAGAGGGAGGGCGATAGATAGATAGAGTGAGGGTGATAGATAGACAGATAGATAGAGTGAGGGCGACCGATAGACAGATAGATAGATAGATAGATAGATAGATAGATAGATAGATAGATAGATAGATAGATAGATAGATAGATAGATAGATAGATAGATAGATAGATAGATAGATAGATAGATAGATAGATAGATAGATAGATAGATAGATAGATAGATAGAGTGAGGGCGATAGATAGATAGAGTGAGGGCGATAGATAGACAGATAGATAGAGTGAGGGCGACCAATAGATAGATAGATAGATAGATAGATAGATAGATAGATAGATAGATAGATAGATAGATAGATAGATAGATAGATAGATAGATAGATAGATAGATAGATAGATAGATAGATAGATAGATAGATAGATAGATAGATAGATAGATAGATAGATAGATAGAGTGAGGGCGATAGATAGATAGAGTGAGGGCGATAGATAGACAGATAGATAGAGTGAGGGCGACCAATAGATAGATAGATAGATAGATAGATAGATAGATAGATAGATAGATAGATAGATAGATAGATAGAGTGATGGCGATAGATAGTGAGTGCGATAGATAGACAGATAGAGTCAGGGCGATAGAGAGATAGATAGAGTGAGGGCGATAGATAGAGTGAAGGTAATAGATAATTAGATAGAGGGCAATGGATAGATAGATAGATAGATAGATCGATAGATAGAGTGAGGGCGATAGATAGATTGATAGAGTGAGGGGCGATAGATAGAGTGAGGGCGATAGATAGATAGATTGATAGAGTGAGGGGCGATAGATAGAGTTAGGGCGATAGATAGATAGATAGAGTGAGGGCGATAGATAGAGTGAGGGTGAAAGATAGATAGATTGATAGAGTGAGGGGCGATAGACAGAGTGAGGGCGATAGATAGATAGATTGATAGAGTGAGGAGCGATAGATAGAGTGAGGGCGATAGATAGAGTGAGGGCGATAGATACAGTGAGTGCGATAGATAGATAGATAGATAGATAGATAGATAGATAGATGGTTGTGTGTGTGGTTGTGGTTGTGTGTGGTTGTGTGTGTGCTTGTGTGTGTGGTTGTGGTTGTGTGGTTGTGGATTGTGTGGTTTTGGTTGTGTGTGTGGTTGTGGATGTGTGTGTGTGGTTGTGTGTGTGTGGTTGTGTATGTGGTTGTGTGTGTTGTGTTTGGGGTTGTGTGTGTGGTTGTGTGTTGTGTTTGGGGTTGTGTGTGGTTGTGGGGTTGGTTGTGTGTGTGGTTGAGTATGGTTGTGTGTGGTTGTGGTTGTGTGGTTGTGGTTGTGTGTGTGTAGTTGTGTGTGTGTGGCTGTCTGTGTGTGGTTGTGTGTGTGTGTAGTTGTGTGTGTGGGGGTTGTGTGTGTGGGGGGTTGTAGCTGTGTGGGGTTGTGTGTGAGGGGGGTTGTGTGTGTAGGGGGTGTGGGGGGGTTGTGTGTGTGGTGGGTTGTGTGTGTGGGGGGGTTGTGTGTGTGGGGGGGTTGTGTGTGCGGGGGGTTGTATGTGTGGGGGTTGTGTGTGTGGGGTTGTGTGTGGGGGGTTGTATAGGGGGGTTGTGGGGGTGGGGTGGGGGTGTGTGGGTGTGTGTGTGTGGTGTGTGGGGTGTGGGTGTGTGGGGTTGTGTGTGGGGGGGGTTGTGTGTGTGGGGGGGTTGTGTGTGTGTGTGTGTGGGGTTGTGTGTGGGGGGGGGTTTGTTGTTAGTATGTCAGTTTCTGTCAGCAGGTATTCCGAGCTACCAGCATACTGTCATCATTCCGCATTTGAAAAAAAGCTATTTTCTGACAAATTAAACTCAAATTGCTAATTGGTGAAAGTATGCCTGTTTCAAACAGTTGACCGACATGCTTGAGTCCGTTGTCCTACCAAACACCAGCGAAAGCATCATTAACAAGCATTTGAAATGCAATAGGTCTCGCATTAGGAACGTTTGAGCTATTGGTATTGTAAATGACACATTTTTTATTTATGTGTTGGTTTCGAAAATAGCGAAATTAATAGCTTTGTCATTTACAATGCCAATAGTTATAACTTTCGCAAATGTGACACCGTGACCTAAAGCATTTGAAATGCAATATGTGTTGTATTTACGTGACTTAGATGTATTGCTATTACACATAACAATGGCTTTTATTTTTTTTAAATAATTAATACTTAAATAAAAGTTATTGTAATTTATAATGTCAATAGCTTAAACTTTTGTAAATAACTTTTGTGAAGATTATGTTCAGTGTATAGATAGATAGATTTATAGATAGAGTGAGGGCGATAGATAGAGTGAGGGCAATAGATAGATTAGAGGGCAATAGATAGATAGATAGATAGATAGATAGATAGATAGATAGATAGATAGATAGATAGATAGATAGATAGATAGAATGAGTGCGATAGATATAGTAAGGGCGATAGATAGAGTGAGGGCGATAGAGGGAGGGCGATAGATAGCTAGAGTGAGAGCGATAGATAGATAGATTGATAGAGTGAGGGGCGATAGATAGAGTGAGGGCGATAGATTGATAGATTGATAGAGTGAGGGGCGATAGATAGAGTGAGGGCGATAGATAGATAGATAGAGTGAGGGCGATAGATACAGTGAGTACGATAGATAGACAGATAGATAGATAGATAGATAGATGGTTGTGTGTGTGCTTGTGTGTGTGGTTGTGGTTGTGTGGTTGTGGTTGTGTGTGTGGTTGTGGTTGTGTGTGTTTGGTAGTGTGTGTGTGGTTGTGTGTGTGGTTGTGTGTTGTGTTTGGGGTTGTGTGTGGGGTTGGTTGTGTGTGTAGTTGTGTGGTTGAGTGTGGTTGTGTGTGGTTGAGTGTGGTTGTGTGTGCTTATGGTTGTGTGCTTGTGGTTGTGTCTGTGTAGTTGTGTGTGTGGGGGTTGTATCTGTGTGGGGTTGTATCTGTGTGGGGTTGTGTGTGTGTGGGGGGGTTGTGTGTGTGGGGTTGTGTGTGTGCACAGGGTTGTGTGTGTAGAGGGTGTGGGGGGGTTGTGTGTGTGTGGGGTTGTGTTTGTGTGGGGTTGTGTGTGGGGGGTTATGTGTGTGGGGTTGTGTGTGTGGAGGGTTGTGTGTGTGGGGGGGTTGTGTGTGTGGGGGGTTGTGTTTGTGGGGTTGTGTGTGTGTGGGGTTGTGAGGGGGTGTTGTGGGGGTGGGGGTGTGTGTGGGTGGGGGGTGTGGTGTTATGTTATGTTATGTTATGTTATTTGCTTTTATATAGCGCTCGAATCACCTGGGGGCATCTCGGCGCTTCACTCTAGATCAACTCCAAGGGAGGACCGCACAAGGAACAGGGACAGGTTTAGTACAGGAAAACTTTTTAATGTTTTCTAAAAATAAGGTAGGAGGGGGTTTCTCGTAGAGATAGTGGAAGGCTGTTCCAATATTTGGGGGCAATATACGAGAATGCCATGCCTCCGGATCTAAGGAGTCTAATGCGGGGCACCTGAAGCAACTGCTGCGTGCAAGATCTTAGGGGGCGAGTAGGGGCATATCTTTTCAGTTTGATCTGGAGATACAGTGGCCCCTGACCCTGAAGCGCACAGAAGGTAAGGCAGCATATTTTACAGACGGATCTCTGTTTAATCGGAAGCCAGTGTAATTTTCTCAGCAGTGGTTGAGAGGGGGTGCCGGCTGGCATATTCAGAACCAGCCTGACTGCCCTATTCTGAATAACCAGTAGTTTTTTCAGAGATGTGGTTCCCACTTCGGCCAACAGGGCGTTCCCGTAGTCCATGCGGCTCATAACCAGGGCCTGGGTTACTGTTCTACGATGTTCCATGGGGATGAACAGCAAGATCTTTCGCAGTAATCTTAATCTGTAATAGCATGCCCCTGATATTGCGGTCACGTGGTCTTGCATGGACAAAGACTGATTTAATTTATGCCCAGATTATTGACACATGGTTTCGGCTTTGGGGGGGGACCTAGTTGTAGCGGCCACCAATCATTCGACCATACTGCTGAGGCCTTCCCAAGAAGCATGACTTCCGTCTTGCTTGGATTTAACTGTAAACAGTTGTTGGTCATCCACTCGGAGATTGCCGAAATTCCTGTAGCAAAGCGGAGTCTGTCAGCTTCAGGGTGTTGGCTGATGTTAAATAGCAGCTGGGTATCGTCTGCATATGATATTATTTCAAACCCCAGGGCTTCCACCACCTTAGCCAAAGGAGCCATATAGATATTAAAAAGAGTGGGGCTAAGGCAGGAGCCCTGGGGGACACTCTTGTCTAGTGATGTTTTCTCTGATTGGTGGGGTCCCAGTATGACCGTTTGGGAGCGATCTGCCCAAAAATTCCGTAGCCATTTATGAGCCAGTCCCTGGATACCGCAGGAGCTTAGCCTCTCCGCAAGCCTGGAGTGAGATATAGTATCAAAGGCCGCAGAGAGGTCAAGCAGAATCAAGACCCCTGAACCCCCCCGGATCCACTATTGTTCTCAAGGAGTCAGTCACCGATAACAAAGCCGTTTCTGTGCTGAAGCCTTGACGGAAGCCGGACTGTGAGGAGTCCAGAATATTGTTAGATTCCAAATAGCTATTTAATTGCTTGTTAATCAGGCTTTCCAATATTTTACCCAAAAGAGGGAGCAGGGAAATGGGGCGGAAATTGGACAACTCAGACGGGTTGGCCATAGGTTTTTTTAAGATGGGGCTCAAAGAAGCTTCCTTCCAAGGTGCTGGAATTGTCCCTTCCCGGATGGAGCAATTAAAAATCTTCTGTACTGTGGGGGCCAGAGTCTGAGATAAGAGTGCCATAATTTTAGGAGGGCAGAGGTCAGCTGGTGACCCCGATTTGGCAGACATTAACGCCTCCTGGGTCTCGACAAGAGTAATAGGACTAAAGTGTTCGAGAGAGCACTCGGACCCTGAAGTATCATCGTAAGGATTAACGATGACCGGTAGACTATCCAGATTGTCTATGGGAAAGTTAGCATATATTTTTTCGATCTTCTCGTGGCAGAACTCGGCCAATGAGTCACAGAGATCCTTTGACTCAATAGCCGGCTGTTTACACAACGTAGGTTCCACAAAGTCTTTTGCGACGTCAAATAGGGCCTTGGCAGAATTATTGGAATGCTCAATTTGGTTTGCAATGAACACGCAACGTGCAACCTTAAGGTTTCGGTGGTATGTTGCCAGAGCACATTTATATAGTTGTTTAGATTGGCCCCTTTTATTGCGTCGCCATTGTCTTTCCAGTTTTTTACAAGCTGACTTTTCCTGACTAAGTTCTTGGGTAAACCATTTAGCTGAAACTCGGCTGGGGGTGGATCTGGGTTTATGTTTCATAGGGATAATAGTGTCCAACACTTTCTTCAACCCTTCGTTGATTTCTATCAGCATATTGTCTACATCTTGATCTTCTGGTTGTGCGGTGGACCGGTAAGCTTCCTCAAAGGCTTGAGGGGTAAGCTTGTCCCACTGCCTCTGTAAAATGGGGCATCTTCCCGCGGACTGGCCGCAGGGACCCTGAACAGGCAAGAGGGATGAAAACTTGATCATGAAATGATCCGACCAGACAAGGGGCTGTGAGAGATCGTATTTGAGAGCCTCACTTTTGGTAAAGACGAGGTCAAGAGTGTGGCCAACGTTATGTGTAGGCCCTTGTATTCTTTGGTGGAGGCCCAACTGCTCCATGTCTGTGAGGAGTTTGTTTACTTCTAGCAGGGCGTTGAGTTCCCCGTGGAAATTAAAATCCCCGAGTACCAAAAACTTAGTTGCTGCCAGGGCGTGCGTGGCTATCAGATCTATAAGTGTGTCCGTAAAACCTGTTTTTGGCCCAGGAGGCCACAAACTAATGCTCCCGACCAGCTCTCTGAGGCTGAGAACATTACTTTAAAAATGCCGATTTCCAACTCCTCATCCATGTGTACATTTAACCATGAGATATTAATATGATGTTTGCAGGCAATGGCTATGCCACCCCCGTTTTACCCGTCCTGTCAAGATGAAGAAATTTGTAATTTTCGGGGGTAGCTATTTTAATTGTTGGATGATTCGTGGAGTTCAGCCACGTTTCGGTCATAAAGCAAATCTCAGGGGAGTGAGAGTTTAGCATTTCCCATATTTCAAACTGGTATTTGGCGAGGGACCTCACATTACATAAAATAAAAGTGTGCGCCTCCTCCGTGGTGGACCCAAGAGTATGTCTGGCACAGCAGCGACATGCTACTGGACCTTCTAGCTGTGCCGGAAACTTAGTTGGGCAAATTAGCACCCCCCCCCCTGAACTCAGTGTCGTCCTCCGGATTTCTCGAAGTTCAGCTGAGGTGTAGACTAAAGCGTTCACCGGGGTCACGACTATCGAGGCTGTAACAGGGGATTTAGCCCCTAGCCCTGTCCTGCCGCGGACGGGCGCAGACGGGCTTACGTTTGGCGCACCTTTGGCGCGCAAAAGGCGCGCCCGCTGCCCGCGTCCGCTGCGCGGAGGCATCACCCTGTTCTTATGTAGTGACGCCGTTCGCGTCAGCTGCCTGTGCCGCACCCCCACCGCCCCGCCTGCGAGGTGGGCGTGGAGTGTGTTCACAGCGGTAGGGTAAGGTGTGGACACCGCGCCTAATCGGCGGAGCCAGCGGATTCAGCACTTCTAATGTGCAAGTAAGTTTAAAATTGCAAGCCAAGGTTTCATGACTGAAAGATTACAAAGTTTAAAATTAAAACAAACACACAAAGCCTAACTCCTGGCTTTCCGCCTCAGGAGTGACAGAGTAGGGCAATCTGAGCCTGATAGGTCCTTATGTAGTGATGCCGTTCGCGTCAGCTGCCTGTGCCGCACCCCCACCGCCCTGCCTGCGAGGTGGGCGTGGAGTGTGTTCGCAGCGTTAGGGAAAGGTGTGGACACCTCGCCAAATCGGCTGAGCCTGTGGATTCAGCACTTCTAATGTACAAGTAAGTTTAAAATTGCAAGGCAAGGTCTCAGAAATTAAAGATTACAAAGTTTAAAATTAAAACAAACACACGAAGCCTAACTCCCGGCTTTCCGCCTCAGGAGTGACAGAGTACGGCGATCTGAGCCTGATAGGTCCTTATGTAGTGACGCCGTTCGCGTCAGCTGCCTATGCCGCACCCCCATCGCCCCGCCAGCGAGGTGGGCGTGGAGTGTGTTCGCAGCGGTAGGGAAAGGTGTGGACACCGCGCCTAATCGGCGGAGCCTGTGGATTCAGCACTTCTAATGTGCAACTAAGTTTAAAATTGCAAGGCAAGGTCTTAGAAATGAAAGATTACAAAGTTTAAAATTAAAACAAACACACGCAGGCTAACTCCCGGCTTTCCGCCTCAGGAGTGACAGAGTATGGCGATCTGAGCCTGATAGGTCCTTATGTAGTGACGCCGTTCGCGTCAGCTGCCTGTGCCGCACCCCCACCGCCCCGCCTGCGAGGTGGGCATGGAGTGTGTTCTTAGCGGTAGGGAAAGGTGTGAACACCGCGCCTAATCGGCGGAGCCTGTGGATGCAGCACTTCTAATGTGCAAGTAAGTTTAAAATTGCAAGGCAAGGTCCCAGAAATGAAAGATTACAAAGTTTAAAATTAAAACAAACACACGAAGCCTAACTCCCGGCTTTCCACCACAGGAGAGACAGTGGGTGGGTTTTTGTGTGTGGGGGGTTGTGTGTGTGGGGGGGTTGTGTGTGGGGGGGTTGTGTGTCTGTGTGGGGTTGTGTGTGTGTGTGTGTGTGGGTGTGCATGTGTGTGTGGGGCGGTTGTGTGTGTGTGGGGTTGTGTGTGAGGTTTTGTGTGTGTGTGGGGTTGTGTGTGTGTGGGGTTGTGTCTGTAGGGAGTTTGTTGTTAGTATTTCTGTTTCTGCCAGCAGGTATTCCGAACTACCAGCATACTGTCATCATTCCGTATTTGAAAAAAAGCTATTTTCTGTCAAATTAAACTCAAATTGCTAATTGGTGAAAGTACGGAAAACACCTGTTTCAAACAGTTGACCAACCTGCTTGAGTCCGTTCCCCTACCAAACACCAGCGAAGGCATCATGAACAAGCATTTGGAATGCAATAGGTCTTGCATTAGGAAAGTTTGAGCTATTGGTATTGTAAATGACACATTTTTTATTTATGTGTTGGTTTTGAAAATAGCAAAATTAACAGCTTGTCATTTACAATGCCAATAGTTATAACTTTTGCAAATGTGACATAAAGCATTTGAAATGCAATATGTGTTGTATTTACGTGACTTAGATGTATTGCTATTACACATAACAATGGCTTTTAATTTTTTTAAATAATTAATACTCAAATAAAAGTTATTGTAATTTATAATGTCAATACCTTAAACTTTTGTAAATAACTTTTGTGAAGATTATGTTCAGTGTATTTTATTGTGACGAAAATCCAAAAACAGAAGTGAAATATTAACATCTTTTTGTGACATTTGTAATAAAGCTTGAAATATTGAGAGAAAATATTTGAACCAGTTGTTGTTGAATGGTTGCACAGATTGATGCAGTGGTGCCCCTGAGTGATGCTGTGGTGGTGCTGAGTGATGCTGTGGTGATGCGATAGATAGAGTGAGTGCGATAGATAGAGTGAGTGCGATAGAGTGAGGGCGATTGATAGATAGAGTGAGGGCGATAGAAAGATAGAGGGAGGGCGATAGATAGATAGATAGATAGATAGATAGATAGATAGATAGATAGATAGATAGATAGATAGATAGATAGATAGATAGATAGATAGATAGATAGATAGATAGATAGATAGATAGACTGAGGGCGATAGATAGACTGAGGGTGATAGATAGACAGATAGATAGAGTGAGGGCGACTGATAGATAGATAGATAGATAGATAGATAGATAGGTAGATAGATAGATAGGTAGATAGATAGATAGATAGATAGATAGATAGATAGATAGATAGATAGATAGATAGATAGATAGATAGATAGATAGATAGATAGATAGATAGATAGATAGATAGAGTGATGGCGATAGATAGTGAGTGCGATAGATAGACAGATAGAGTGAGGGTGATAGATAGAGAGAGGGCAATAGATAGATAGAGGGCAATAGATAGATAGATAAATAGATAGATGGATAGAGCGATAGATAGATCGATAGATAGAGTGAGTGCGATAGATAGAGTGAGGGCGATGGAGTGAGGGCGATAGATAGATAGAGGGAGGGCGATAGATAGCTAGAGTAAGGGCGATAGATAGATAGATTGATAGAGTGAGGGGTGATAGATAGAGTGAGGGCGATAGATAGATAGATTGATAGAGTGAGGGGCGATAGATAGAGTGAGGGCGATAGATAGATAGATCGATAGAGTGAGGGGCGATAGATAGAGTGAGGGCGATAGATAGATAGATAGAGTGAGGGCGATAGATACAGTGAGTACGATAGATAGATAGATAGATAGATAGATGGTTGTGTGTGTGCTTGTGTGTGTGGTTGTGGTGGTTGGTTGTGGGTTGTGTGGTTGTGGTTGTGTATGTGTTTGTGGTTGTGTGTGTGTGGTAGTGTGTGTGTGGTTGTGTGTGTGTGGGGTTGTGTGTGTTGTGTTTGGGGTTGTGTGTGTGGTTGTGTGTTGTGTTTGGGGTTGTGTGTGGTTGAGGGGTGGTTTTGTATGTAGTTGTGGTTGAGTGTGGTTGGGTGTGGTTGAGTGTGGTTGTGTGTGCTTGTGGTTGTGTGATTGTGGTTGTGTGTGTGTAGTTGTGTGTGTGGGGGTTGTGTGTGTGTGGGGTTGTATCTGTGTGGGGTTGTGTGTGTGTGGGGGTTGTGTGTGTGGGGTTGTGTGTGTGTGCAGGGTTGTGTGTGTAGGGAGTGTGGGGGGTTGTGTGTGTGTGGGGTTGTGCGTGTGGGGGGTTGTGTGTGAGGGGGTTGTGTGTGTGGGGTTGTGTGTGTGGAGGGTTGTGTGTGTGGGGGGGTTGTGTATGGGGGTTGTGTGTGTGTGGTTGTGTCTGTGGGGGGTTGTGTGGGGGTGTTGTGATTGTGGTGGTATGTGTGGGTGGGGGCGTGGTGTGTGTGGAGTGTGAGTGTGTGGGGTGTGGGTGTGTGGGGTTGTGTGTGGGGGGGTTGTGTGTGTGTGGGGGTTGTGTGGGTGGGGGGGATGTGTGTGTGTGTGGGGGGTTGTGTGTGTGTGTGGGGTTGTGTGTGTGTGTGTGGGTGGGTGTGGGTGTGTGTGGGGGGGGGGTGTGTGTGGGGTTGTGTGTGTGGGGGGGTTTGTTGTTAGTATTTCTGTTTCTGCCAGCAGGTATTCCGAGCTACCAGCATACTGTCATCATTCCGTATTTGAAAAAAGCTATTTTCCGTCAAATTAAACTCAAATTGGTAAAAGTACAGAAAACACCTGTTTCAAACAGTTGACCAACCTGCTTGAGTCCGTTGCCCTACCAAACACCAGCGAAGGCATCATGAACAAGCATTTGCAATGCAATAGGTCTTGCATTAGGAAAGTTTAAGCTATTGGTATTGTAAATGACAAATGTTTTATTTATGTGCTGGTTTTGAAAATAGCGAAATTAATAGCTTTGTCATTTACATTACCAATAGGTATAACTTTCGCAAATATGACACCTAAAGCATTTGAAATGCAATATGTCTTGTATTTACGTGACTTAGATGTATTGCTATTACACATAACAATGGCTTTTGGTTTTTTTAATAATTAAGACTTAAATAAAAGTTATTGTAATTAATAATGTCTATAGCTCAAACTTTAGTAAATAACTTTGGTGAAGATTATGTTCAGTGTATTTTATTGTGACGAAAATACAAAAACAGAAGTGAAATATTAACATCTTTTTGTGACATTTATAATAAAGCTTGAAACATTGCGAGAACATATTTGAACCAGTTGTTGTTGAATGGTTGCACAGATTGATGCAGTGGTGGCGCATAGTGATGTTGTGGTGCCCCTGAGTGATACTGTGGTGCAGGATGGCAGAATCTGACCTCTGAGTGTTGCCCAGTGTGTAAAGCTGCTACTGAAAGTCTTGGTCATTTTTTATTTGTCTGTGATGCTTATTCGCTACCAAGGAGGGTTTGGCTAACCCCTGTTTGCAAAAATCTTGGGACACGATGTAGTGTAGTGGCTATGAGAATTCTACGTACATCCACTGACGAGCCGATTGCTCTTGGAGTGGCTAAATATTTGGGGTGGGCTTGGTCCATTAGGAGGAGGTCGATAGGTAGGGTTTACTAATGTAGTTTATTAATGTAATTTTAATGTGATTTATTTGTAACTTGGTTTTATATTTATGTATAACTTGAATTACATAGTATTGTATTTGCTTGCACAACTGTTTTTAGAAATTGTATATGCATATTGATGAATGTACTAGTTGTTTTATTTGTATTGTATTTGATTATATGTTGTGCTTTTATGAGAAGTTATCTCGAATAAAGCTTATACTACTAGATACTGTGGTGGTGCTGAGTGATGCTGTGGTGATGCTATAGATAGAGTGAGTGCGATAGATAGAGTGAGTGTGATAGTGTGAGGGCGATTGATAGCTAGAGGGAGGGCGATAGATAGCTAGAGGGAGGGCGATAGATAGATAGAGTGAGGGCGAGAGATAGATAGATAGATAGATAGATAGATAGATAGATAGATAGATAGATAGATAGATAGATAGATAGATAGATAGATAGAGGGCGATAGATAGATAGAGTGAGGGTGATAGATAGACAGATAGATAGAGTGAGGGCGATCGATAGATAGATAGATAGATAGATAGATAGATAGATAGATAGATATATAGATAGATAGATAGATAGATAGATAGATAGATAGATAGATAGATAGAATGATGGCGATAGATAGTGAGTGCGATAGATAGACAGATAGAGTGAGGGCGATAGACAGATAGAAAGAGTGAGGGTGATAGATAGATAGAAAGAGTGAGGGCAATAGATAGATAGATAGAGGGCGATAGATAGATAGATAGATAGATAGATAGATAGATAGATAGACAGATAGATAGATAGATAGATAGATAGATAGATAGATAGATAGATAGATAGATAGATAGATAGATAGATAGATAGATAGATAGATCGATAGATAGAGTGAGGGCGATAGATAGAGTGAGGGCGATGGAGTGAGGGCGATAGATAGATAGAGTGAGGGCGCCAGATAGATAGAGTGAGGGCGATAGATAGATAGATTGATAGAGTGAGGGGCGATAGATAGAGTGAAGGCATTAGATAGAAAGATAGGTAGAGTGAGGGCGATAGATACAGTGAGTGTGATAGATAGATAGATAGATAGATAGATAGATAGATAGATAGATAGATAGATAGATAGATGGTTGTGGTTGTGTGTGTGGTTGTGTGTGTGGTTGTGGTTGTGTGTGTGGTTGTGGTTGTGTGTGTGTGGTTTTGTGTGTGTGGTTGTGTGTGTGGGGTTGTGTGCATTGTATTTGGGGTTGTGTTTGTGGTTGTGTGCGTTGTATTTGGGGTTGTGTTTGTGGTTGAGTGTTGTGTTTGGGGTTGTATGCAGTTGTGGTGTTGGTTGTGTGTGTGGTTGTGTGATTGAGTGTGGTTGTGTGTGGTTGTGTGTGCTTATGGTTGTGTGCTTGTGGTTTTGTGTGTGTAGTTGTCTGTGTGTGTGGTTGTATGTGTGGGATTGTGTGTGCTGGGGGTTGTGTGGGGGTGTTGTGGGTGTGTGTGTGGGCGAGGGTGTGTGTGGGGTGTGGCTGTGTGGGGTTGTATGTGTGGGGGTTGTGTGTGTGGGGGGGTTGTGTGTGTGTGGGGGGGGTTGTGTGTGTTGTGGGGTTGTGTGTGTGGGGGGTTGTGTGTGTGTTGGGCTGTGTGTGTGGGTAGTGTGTGTGTGGGTGGGTGTGAGTGTGTGTGGTGGTTGTGTGTGTGGTGGGGTTGTGTGTGTGTGGGGTTGTGTGTGTGGGGTTGTGTGTGTGTGGGGTTGTGTGTGTGTGGGGGGGTTGTTGTGTGTGGGGGGTTGAGTGTGTGGGTGTGTGTGGGTGAGTGTGTGTGTGTGGGTTGTGTGTGTGTCGGGTGTGTATGAGTGTGTGTGGTGGTTGTGTGTGCGGTGGGGTTGTGTGTGTGTGGGGTTGTGTGTGTGGGGTTGTGTGTGTGGGGTTGTGTGTGTTTGTGGGGGGGTTGTTTTTGTGTGTGTGGGGGTTGTGTGTGTGGGTGTGAGTGGGTGTGTGTGGGGTGTGTGTCGGGTGTGTGTGTTTGGGGTTCGGGGTGTGTCTGTGTGTGGGGGGGGTTGTGTGTGTGGGGTTGTGTGTCTGCGGGGTTGTGTGTGTGTGTGGGGTTGTGTTTGTTTGTGTGTGGAGTTGTGTGTGTGGGGTTGTGTGTGGGGGGTGTGGGTGTGTGGGTGTGTGTGGGGGTGTTAGTCGAGACCTAAAAATGCTGTGGCTGCAGACTCGTCCATCCAGGCAGCTTCAGAAAATGGCTGACATAACTCACTGGATCCTGGCTGCCTTGTTCCAGAGTAAGAAAGCCAAAAATAGAGATAAAGTGGATGAAGAAATTAGTCCGGCTGGATAGATTCCAACTCATATTCAATATGAATGGCCTCGCCCACATCAAAGCATCTTTAGCGCAAATGTAACCTTGGCAGTATCACTGGTAAATAACTGTGGTGTTGCTAAAAAATGCAATTGACACATTTGCATGACATGTATGCAGATCCACTCTGAGTTTTTATGGAGGAACTAAGGCCTAATTAGGAGTGACAAATGAACTTCAATCCAGTCTTACATTACTACTCATGATTCCAGCTGGGTTGGAGTCACTCGTCATGGAGTAGTCATTATCAGTGAAAAAGGAGTAATAACAGCTAAATAAACGAGGCCCTAATTGAGTCAAGTGATTAAGCAAAGTAGAACATTCTGTTTCAAGGGACAGCACCACTCTGTCTTGATGTTATACATAAGTAGATATGACCAGCTGGATGACAGAGGACATAAGGCCACTGCATAACACCAGCTGCGTCTCAAAGAAACAAATAACAACTGAAACAAGGACTACCGATTCCAGCAGCCGATGCTGATATAAGGAGCCAGGAGCCGATCAGGAATCCGGCGAAAGCCCCTGGACGCTGCTGAACACACACCCGTAATACTTCACAAACAAATAGAACCAGAGACAATATAGCCAACAAGACCAGACAAAGAAGGGACTAATCAAAACCAAGGGAAGTGAGAGTGAAAAAATAACAACCAGTGAGAGTTTCAAAACTGGTGGTAACGCCAACGAAAATCAAGAAAGTTGACGCAACCTTGCTATTTAGTGGCAGGCACAGAACTTGAGCTCCATGGCGTCTAAATAGGCTCTACTCCTCTTAACCTGGTAATGACTGCTACCCAGAAAATGAGTGTGTTATAGTCTTCTGAAGGGAAGGGCTCTCTTGTCGCTGCTCTCGGCATTGCTGTGGCGGGGCAGGGGAGCGCATTCCTATTCCTTTCAAGTCTTCTTCGGGGGCGGGGGAGCGGAGCCTGTGAGATCAAAGGAAAGGAGTGCGAGCGAGCATATGGAGAGTGAGGGGGTGTGCAGCAACCTCAAGCTTGTCGTGGATCTCAGTAATAGTTTGCTCCATCATTGAACTGGGACTGACAGACTGGTCCCAAGCCCCTGCCATCCCTGAATATCTGTGCTGGCGAACAGAATGGGACATATGACCAGACACAGAAATGGAGGGAGAGACAGGGAAAGGGAGGGAGAGCCAGGGAAAGGGAGTGAGAGACAAGTCCTGGACTGGAGCCCGTTCTCTTGGGATATGTCTGTTTCAAGGGATGGCACCACTCTGTCTTGATGTTATACATAAGTAGATATGACCTGCTGGATGGCAGAGGCCATACGGCCAGTGCATAACACCAGCTGGGTCTCAAAGAAACAAATAACAACTGAAACAAGGACTACCGATTCCAGCAGCCGATGCTGATATAAGGAGCCAGGAGCCGATCAGGAATCCGGCCAAAGCCCCTGGACGCTGCTGAACACACACCCATAAGACTTCACAAACAAATAGAACCAGAGACAATATAGCCAACAAGACCAGACAAAGAAGGGACTTATCAAAACCAAGGGAAAAGAGAGTGAAAAAATAACAACCAGTGAGAGTTTCAAAACTGGTGGTAACACCAACGAAAAACAAGAAAGTTGACGCAACCTCGCTATTCAGTGCCAGGCACAGAACCTGAGCTCCATAGCGTCTAAATAGGCTCTAGTCCTCTTAACCTGGTAATGACTGCAACCCAGAAATTGAGTGTATTAGAGTCTCCTGAAGGGAAGGGCTCTCTTGTCGCTGCTCTCTGCATTGCTGGGGCGGGGGAGCGCATTCCTTTCAAGTCTGACGCGGGGCAGGGAGCGGAGCCTGTGAGATCAAAGGAAAGGCGCGCGAGCATATGGAGAGTGAGGGGGTGTGCAGCCTGGTGGCTGAAGTGGCAGCAGAGGCAGAGCGAGGCGCGCGCACGAGCGCGTGGTTGTGCCCACATGCACTGTACCCGATCCGCAGTTTGGGTAGACTTTTGAAAGCCTTACTATAATCTCGACAAACAAGCATTGCTAAAGTAATGCCGTAGTCGAGACCTAAAAATGGACAGAAAGAAGGAATTCAACCAGAGATGTGTGTATAAATAAGTGGGGGAAATCTGGCATTCTTTACACCACCTAACCCAGATTTCCGTAATATCAGTAGTAATCATGTAGCGCATGAGCTTGAAGCTATTAGGATCTATATACAGTGCCACTGGAATTATGCGGCAGGGGAGGGCCAAGTCATGCGACAGGGATGA
This sequence comes from Lissotriton helveticus, assembly GCF_964261635.1. Lineage (NCBI taxonomy): Eukaryota > Metazoa > Chordata > Amphibia > Caudata > Salamandridae > Lissotriton > Lissotriton helveticus. The sequence continues at coordinate 2,094,559,634 of NC_136065.1, read as the reverse complement.
CAAAATTATGCGGCAAGAAAAGTAAAATTAGAAGCATAATGGGGCACATTTAGTCAGTAGCTGCCCGTGGAGGGAGTGCTGCGGGCGGTAGGGCGGGGGAGGAGCAGGTTGGGGGTAATAAACTCTGGCTCACGGCTGACCGGAGTAATATAAAGAAATAAATAAAAACAAATTTCATTGCGTGCGCTGAAATGCATTTGGCGTTTCAGCATGCGCAATTACATTCTTTTTATTTATTTATTTATTTACATTACACCAGTCGGCAGTGAGACGGAGTTTGCTACCCCTCTACCTGCCCCTCCCCAGCCCCGCGGCACTCCCTCCACGGGCCATGATTCTGCGAAAAACGCTACAGCCAAACAATCGCATAATTCTAGTCTACTTAAAAAATTGCTCATGTCTGCCGAAAGCAATTGATAAATTAGTTGTTTTTCAGTATCTCTGCTATCTGTGAGGAGGCAGCAAATACATTATCTGATGGCAGCTCAAAAATATGTTTAAAGTTGAGTAGTGTCCAACTGCTCTTATGTGGAGGTAACGTAATAAACCTGATTACACAACGAGCCCTCTGATCGCCCCATAAAAAACTGCACATCGTGGAAACTAGGGTTTTTAAAAAAAAGAGTTGGAAACACAAAGTGGCAGTGAATGAAACAAATAAAGACACTTAAGCACAATATTCATTTTAACAATATTGCATCGTTCGATGATACTTATTGGGAATCGATACAGAAGATACATTTTTAATATGTATTGTGTCAGCAGATTCTCATAATTAAGTAGGACAATGTTATTTATACAGCTAGTGATCTCGATTCCAAGATATATAGCAGTCTCAAGTACATGTTTTTTTCTTTTGTCCTAAGTGTATAATTGAGAATTATCTGTGTTTTGTGTACATTCAGCTTGTATCTGGCAATTTTACCAAAGTGATTTGCCTCCACAGTAACAGGATCCATGGTACCTATTGCATCTACAGAATATACAGCCACTTTGTCTGTAGCATTGGTTGGTGGTAACCCCATTGAATACAATAGGGGTTATTCTCTGGTTGTTAGTTATATGTTGAAAATCTGGCTGTAAATAATTGGTGAATAATAGGGGAGACATGTTCCATCCCTGATGGGTGCCCTGGTGGATCATGAATGTCTCTGATGTTTGACCAGCTAGGACCACTCTAGTTGTAGGCGCCTGATACAGAATCTAGACTTGCTTCACGAATATTTCCCCCATGCCGATATCTCTCATTGTCGCCTAGAGATAAATTCATGATACTCTGTCGAATTATTTTTCCATATCTGAATAGATCATACTGGCTAGCTGACCTAATGTATTAGCGACAGTGATAGCTGTACTTACACGGTCTCTCTACTGGATATCAACCCATGTTGCTGATGACAAACAAGTGTATCAGTAATTACAGCAAGGTGAGAAGCCAGCATATTGGCATATATTTTGACACCAGCAGTAATTGAAGATATAGCCCAGTGATCTCCATTCCTTGCGTGGTTTCACTTTTTTAGGACAGTCAAACAATATTTGTTAGATTCCATGTAGCCGGCGTATCATGAGCAAGTAAGTAAGTAAGTAATAGTTTATTGTTTGGTTAATTAAAACCTTTACAATTTCCTCATAAAAAAGATATAGCAGTAAAGTTCATGGTTTAAGACAATTTCAAAAATAACATATCATAAAACATTCGTTCATTAGGCTAACATCAACGGAGCAGTTATCAGTAATCGTTGTCTAGTACCGTAAATTGGTAAAGGCTTCCAACCTTACAGTATACAATCAGTTTACCAAGTGATTTACTAATATTGTACCTAAAACTTTTGGAAGGGGAGTAAAAAAAGACAATGCTCAGGTCTCGGTGGGAGGGTAACTGTACGATAGTCAGTTGATTTATAACCAGCGGCAATAGTAGATTGCTGTTTACTATTATGCTGGAGCCTGTGCAATCTGTGTGTGTGTGTGGGGGGGGTGGGGGTGACCTGAATATGTGATATTCCCTGTAAAGGGACACTTTAAAAGCCTTTGGGTGCAGTGATAAAGCATAGAGGTCGCTTGACGATGGAACTTTTGCCCCTGCCGCTTCCATAAATGAAACAAAGCGAAATACCAGCTGAACATCTCCACCACCGAGGCATGCATTCACAGCTTTTCTACAAGCTCCTATCCCCTTGTTTACAAAGAATGGTTTCAGTAGTTGTCGCCGTTCAACTTTTAGTTCTCCGCAAATGCACAATAGGTGTAATACACTTTCATTGGCTTCCTCACATAAGCAACATATTGTCTGACCCGGCGATCGTTTCCAAGGGGGAAGTTGCGGCAATGATGGTAAAATGCCCTTTCGAAAATGAAGATATGTTTCTTTCTTCCTCCTATTGAAACCCACTCATAGGTATGGTTGTGGAGAGGGCTATGCACAAAAAAACATCTGTGGGCTCTTTCTGTGAGTGCCTCCTTGTCTTCTAGTAGGGATAGTCTTTTCACTGTCTTGTTTACAATTTGTTTAAAACAATGATAAGTCCCTGAGGCTGCCCAGAGTTCCTTAAGGCCCAGACAATCTATAGATTCTGTCAAATAGCTCATAGCTACACAATCCATCTTTAGGTGTATTTCATTCCATAAATAGGAGTTCAGTGTTCCTGCTTCGGCCCTTTTGATCTTGTACCAGCTCTTAACATAAGCTCCTTTACGGGCAAATTCTGATGGGCAAGGTCTTTGTCAAAATAATGTGCAGGAGAATCGGTGTAAATCAGTATATTTGCAAATGTTATATAAAGTTCAGTGAGTATAGCATCCTTGCCTGCAGCCCTCCCAAGGAGTAGTGATTAATTGGCAAGTCTAACTTTTAATAATGCAATAGCCTCATTCAACATCAGAATCTGCGTCGCTGTTAACTGGGGCACCTTGTCTGTAGGTAAGTACATACCAATATATGTAGGTGTAAGTTCCGAATAAAGACCATTTAGTTTAGTAACAAATGTTCTTACCTGACTTTTTATATGTATTTGTGTGTGTCATCAGAATGAAAAACCAGACAAGTATATTAATTGTTCAGATGATCCTTATTACGGGAAGAAGAGGTTAGAAGCAACATATGGAACATTTCATTTTAGAAAGTATTGAGTTCCTTACACAATAAATGAGCACTGGATAAAAAGAGAAATATTATATTTTCCTTCAAAGTTCACCCAACCTTTCAAATCTAAAGTACATTTGTCCATGTAATTTCAGCATTATGGATCTCCTTTTATAGAAGCCAGTTATTTAAATTAATATGTGATGTTGCAAGCAAGACTAGAGGCACATATAGTAATTGTTTTTACAAATAACTCAAATTAATTGATCAATCTAGCGATAAAATAGTAGACTTTTCTTGACAAAGACTATGAAAAGATCATATTTGTTTATTCAGTTTACATGAACAGCATTAGAAGAAACAAGCATATGTTTATGTAAAGGGTATGTTTATTAATATATAAGGAAACAATACTTTTAAACTTTTACATCTTTTGTAGAGCACTTGATTAACTAGCAATCAAACAGCCAAATACCTATATGAATATTGACAAATCTTGGAAATATCTGATTTGCTTTTTCTAGCCTTGCAGCAAATTATTTTGCAACGTAAGGAGAGGCAATGTCGAATTGTGAAAAAAAGAAGTACATCTGACAACATGTTTCTGCACCGAGGGACTGAATATGGATTGAGGTTTCAAACTGGTTCCATCACTATTTATTATTTGTGTACTCCATTATTATATTTGTGGTGCATTCTGTACATGATAATAACATTATTTTGAAAGGTGAGTGTATGGTTTAATTTCACTTTGTTAAAGAATTATTAGGCACATTATTCGCCTTCTCCAGTCTTTAACCTTCAGTTTGCTGCCATATGTTATTGAATTGTCTAATGAGGCAAAAGAGTACCATTTTTGGATTAGGTAGCTGAATTCCTCCAACTCTTACAGCAAGATAATCAATGCAGATGTGGATATTATACTGACATTGTCAAAACTGAATTCTAATTCAAGATGTAGAATATATTTAAAACATGCACTGTGTTAACCATAAGTTTCAGCTAATATTAAACTGAATAATGAAACCAATATTCAACTGTCTGGTTTTGGGCTATCAAAACGAAAGTGCATCATATATTAAACAAAAAGCAATTAATGAATGGCCTTTCTTAAACTATGTTAGTCAAAGTAGGCAATATAAGTTTTCAAATGTAACAAAAAATATCTGTTAAAGTTTCGGTTGTTTTGAATTATTTGATTTTTTGAAGCACTCTCCCTTATACTGTGTGCCAGAACTGCCTAAGATATAATGTTGCAGGATTTAGTGTAACATTGGCTTTGCATGTCACAACTATAACACATTTGTTTTGGAAAACCATTATTTTTCTTTGTTATATGACGTAATAATGGATGAATTCACAAGCAGACTGTCTGCTTTTTAGATGACTGACCTGCAGAGACAACATGGCTAGTGGCTAGAGATATGATTACTTTTTTTTGCACTGATGTTTTGATAATATTCATATCTTTACCCTTCACAAAGGTTGTAAAACTTCATTGCTCACGTTAATTATTTTCTGTAGTGTGAGATTATTTTCGCTAGAAAGCTGTTCACTTTGGGCTAATACCTGCTTACCTAAATAACATATTTGTATATTGCTCAACAAGTTTACCTCTGTAAAGCTTTTCGATGCACATCAGTGAATAGTTTTCAATTTGTATATGCACCTATACCTTTCAGAGTGTTTCTATTGTTAGAGTGGTAAAAAAACGTTTCAAAAGTTGCAAATTTTTCATTTAACTTCATTAGGTTTGCAAATGAAATTGCATTTTTATTAGGAGTGTGAAACATTTGCATAATTTTCTTTTGAGTAATTACATGACATTATATTAAAATGCTGCATAAGTATGGAAAATGCGAATTCCTCATTTTGCACTATACCGAAAATGTTTCCTCACATCAATTTTAGACGTGAGGACTCCCATTGTGTTAAAAATAGTGTAAAAAAACAAAAGCACCACAAACAATAGCTTCTTAGGCTCTGTTCCATCTGTGGGCAAAGGGTAATTTTTACCACAAATGACACCATTTGCAGTAACATTTTACCACGATTGGCATGCAATTATGTGACGTGATATAATGGATTATTTTGGGGAATTTCACGTAACAAATGAAAAGCAATATTCCCAAAATGACACAAACAACATCTGCGTAACTTATATTTCATCAAAGGCTTAATTTTTGGGCAAGCCTACAACTTGTTTACGTCTCGACATTGACCCCCAAAGACACAAACAAAAATTCAATTTTCGATGTGTGCCCTTGCGACTCTAAGTCGACACAAAATGATTTGCATCTGATATTTTTCTGTAGCATGTATGCCCAAGAAAGAAAATTTTTTATTGTACCAATTTTAAAGAGACATAAATTTCGCCAATGCAGGGTTGCACTATACTTTTTGAAATCTCTTCTGAACCCGTTTATTTGTTTTGCAGTAGCTTCTTTTTTATGGGCTTGTATGCATAAAAGGAAATATACGCTTCAATAATGAACTATGAGGATCTTTTACTTGTTCACTGTACTTGTTCACTATTTTGTTACTTCTTTTATGGAATTTATTGTAATCCTGATTAAGGGGGGGTTCGTTTTAAGAAAGAATTGTGATTGGTTGTATTTTTACTGTTTTGCTATCGATTTTATGTACTTTTATGATCTAAACACAAAAAGATCAAATCAAGTTTATAATGAATGAATGAAGTAGGCACAAATGACAAATGATCTTGATAATGTTTTTTTTTGCCCCAAGGAAAATAAAACATTTTATTGTTGAAAAAAAACTCCTTAATCTCACTCCCACCATTATTAAGGTTGTGACCTTCACTTTCCCTATGTAAGACTGTATTTACTCCTGCTCTTAAATCTCTAAACGTTTTCACTGTGGAAAAGAGTCGGAAAATGGTTTGTGAATACCAACAAAGGTACTCATAAACATCAGACATTTTCTCACTCCCCTCTTCCAAGAGGAGCTTTACTCACACAGGCGTGAGTACATTACTTTATATGTGTTTTTTAATCATAAAAAGGTTATGTGGATATAGACGCCAGACTTAAAGACACAAACACTTTTGTGAATCTGACCCAATGCCTTTATGATTGTTTAACTAATTTTACTATGTATTCCTGAATATACACAAAGGTTGTTTAAAAAGTATAATTCCAATTGCATTGGAAAACATTTTACATTGAGGGAGGCAGTCTTTACCTTATTTTAGTAGACTTAAAATCTGCCTTCAACTTGGTCCCGAGGAAAAAACTTTGGGCAATTCTAAGAGACATGGGAGTCCCACAATACCTGTGTTATCAGATAGAACGTCCCCATGAGGGCAATTATGACCGTATCACATATGGAAAGAATGGAGAACTCTCAGGCCCCTTGCCCGTGGAAAGAGGGATTCGTCAGGGTTGTGTCCTGGCACCCACTCTTTTTTCCCTCTACATCAATGGGTTAATAGATTTCCTAAGCAATGGGAAGAATATTGACGCCCCCAGGGTGGCGCAGCGAATTATCCCGGCCCTGATGTTTCCGGACGATATGCTTCTACTCGCAAAATCCCCGACGGGAATACAGAGGACCCATGACAATTTTAGCGATTTCTGCAAACATCGGGGCCTGGAAATTAACCTGCAAAAAACAAAGTATATGGCCTTCAATGTAGGCTGATCTACCCGCCCCAACCCTTGCTTGGATGGCAGAACCCTTGAAAGAGTGAACATTTTTGATTACTTAGGTCTGACTTTGACTGAGAAAATGAACTGGGGTGCCCAAATCAACAAAGCAGAGCTGAAATTTACTCAAACAACGGGGGGTATTTTAAAATTTTACAGGAACTGCTCCAAAAAAACACTTAGCCAAGTGCTAGAAATGTATACGGTCCAGGCCAGGTCTGCTGCCCTCTATGGAGCAGAACTCTGGGGCCACTGCGCAATGAACCTGTTAACACGAATAGAGAATACCTTCACTAGACAGCTTTTGAGTCTCCCCAATAGTACCCCATTAACACCCCTCCGTCTAGATCTTGGGGTTAGGCCGATAGCAGAAGAGGTGGGCCTTAGGCCCCTCCTCTATTGGCGTCACCTCTGGAGTACCCCGGAGCTAGCTGCCTATAGGGACGAACTAACCGACGTCATGGGCATGGGAGGCTCAAGGAGGATAACCTGGCTGACCAACATTAGGAATATCGGTGAGGGCCTGGGGAGGGGCGGTCTATGGAACAACGCGGAGGTCACATCTCCATCAACAGCAAGAAAGATCTTGATGGAGGGCTACAGAGTTGACAAGCTCAATGAGCTTGAACGAAGATTTACCACCGGCTGTTTGACAGTGGAATTCTTGGCAATGAAAAATTGGTATAAACTTGAATTGGCATTGAATGATATTATAGTCCACATTTGTAAAGCGCACAATCACCCATAAGGGTCTCTAGGCGCTGAAGGCCGTTGGGAAGATTAAGCAAGCTATTGCCCCGAGTCACATGGTGCTGGGCTAATCTGCCGCCGGTGCCGGGGATCGAACCGTGATCCCCAGATTCCGGAGTCAGTCGCCCTAGCCGCGGGGCCATACCTCTTCCACAAAATCTGATATTCAGCCTCTACTCGCTAAAAAACTTTATGTCCAGTTCAGGCATGGAGTCCTCCCGCTTCGCACCTTTACCCGAAACTGGGAGGGGACTTCAAATAGAGGCTGCCCTGTCTGCAACTACCCAGATGAATCAAAATTACCTGTGTTATTCTATTGTAAGGGGTACAGAAAGGCTAGAGCACATTGGCTTATCCAACTATGCAGAAATCTGGGGACAGGACATTGTTCTGAAGTGTATAGGATACTTAAAACAGACATGCAACTGCCCATTGTTTATTCCATCTCACGCTTTTTATTCAATATGTGGTGCACCCGAAGGGCTATTCCTAAAGTACTGACCCAGCAAAATGATAGCTCAGGAACAGTATGCGTGTGTCAAATAATGCATTCGTCTGGCTCCACTCAGGGACAATGGTGGGGCCTCATCATTAATTGCATTGTGCTAATTGCCTTTTAAATTCTATTTTTTTTTAAACTGTACATAGTCGATGAAATCAATGTATTTTTAGTTGTTGTTCTTATTGATGCTTTTATGGCATTTGATTGCCGAAATAAAGTTTTTATGATGATAATTCCAATTGGATGATCTAGGATATGTAGCTGTAACACCAAAATCTGAGCTAATAATGTTTCCATTGCTTTGAATCGGTTGTTTTTATAATAAGCTGTGACTTTGATGCAAAAGGACTTGCACTTTGTGCGATGATTCTCCATGATAAAAGAACTACATTTTTGTTCTTGCTGAATAAGATTCAAGAATTGCATATTTTGGAAGAACCTCTGACTTGGCTTGATTACGTGATGTAAGGATTGAGGAGATTGCCTATAAACCAGCTGCAACTGTTGTTTGCACTGACTACCTATGTAATCACATCCTCTCTACATTGGAGAATTATGGGGCATATTACCAACGTTAAGCGATATTTATCGCTAACGATGCTTAGCAACAAATTTATTAATGCTAAGCATCGTCAGAAATTATCGCAGATAAACCTTGCTATTATCAAGGTTAATCGCAAATGCGATAAAAAACGGCCGCAATGCATGAATATCGCTGAAAAGTCAGCGATATTCATGCATTACCGAGCTAATGCTCTTAGCCATGTTATCCACCTCCCATTGGCTAACATGGCTAAGAACTGCTCAGGGCAGGTGTTAGTTTTTGGAGATATTCGCGCTTAGCGCGAATATCTCCAAAAGTTGGTAATAGGAGATAGCGATGTTAGCAACTGTTTCCAGTCGCTAACATCTTGGCATGCCCACTTTCCATGTCATTAGTGATAAATATCACTGACATGCAAAGTGGGGCCCAAGATGGTCGCTATCTCCTACTAGCTGTCGCTAACTGGTGTTAGCGACAGCTAGGTAATAGGGAGATAATTTTATCTCCGCTTTCTTGGCTTTTAAGCGGAGATAAACCCCCTTGATAATATGCCCCTATGTGCTTTAAGCCTTAAATTGCTATGATAACATCTTTGAAAGTAATGTACCTCACATTGACACAAGTAATAGAAGAAAACAGTTTTCACTGTTTTCAAAGGATGGTCAGTTTTTTGTGTGGATATTTCTTTATTAGGATGTACAAGAAATAAACAAAAAGCAGCCCTTACATAATACAAAACAGAATTAGTGGGTGTACGTAGACAAAGCAAACATCTTCAAAGGACATAATGATGTTGAGTTTTATAGTAATAAAAGATTCCACTGCTGGGCATGGGAAGGGGGATAAAGGGCAAATATATAACACTCAAATAGTAGTGAGCTTGAAAAACTCCTCTCCTCAAATGCAGATCGAAAATGTCGGACATTGTGAAGTTTTTTTACTTTGGTGTAAGAAATAGCAACAGAGAAAGGCATAAAATTGATCTTGCACTATCATTGTAGGTATGCTGTCAAGTACGTCGGGGTTACCACAAAATACCACAGAACATGTAAATGTTCACTTAGGCATGAATGAAAAGTTATGTGTTTTAAAAAAAATATATGCTATTGTTTTTATGGAAAAGTGTGAAAAGATATATATGCAAGAAGATGATCACATAACACAATGAAAAGTAAGCCTTATTCTTTAAGAGTTTCAAATACAAAATATGCTTTTGGAAAATACATTCATTTTCTCCTTTGTTTATCATGGAAAGACCTTTGACTGGATGAGCTGGTCGGCTCTAATTGCATTTCATAATTCTCGGCCACTAGGTGATAGGACTGTGCCAGAAATGTTTGGCTCTTTACATTTGTAATAATCTAACGGCATTTATGACGATTGCTTAATGTATAAATCTTGAAACCTTTAAAAACATTGAGATGTTTAGAGTTTATTTCCCCTGATCCCTGGTAAGATCTTTAAACACTATTTGGCACAGCTTAAACTAAATCCACACTCCAAGTGAAAACCATCCTCAGTTGTTGTGACCAAATATGGCATCTGAAATTGAAATGCACAGCATACCAAAGAATTGATTTAAGTGGACGTAATACAGCAGATTCACAAGACTGATGATTTAAACTGTTTTCCTTAACATAAAAAAGTAATGTTTGTACATAATATTCATTGCTCTTTGTATGAAGGAATTTGGGATACTTTAATTACTTTTTTTTTATTTTAGATTTTTATTGATGTTTGAATGCTACAACCACATCGGACCGCTGTCCAACTGCAGTATAGCATGTATTTGCAAATCAGCACGTATTAGATCAATCAATCAATCAATCAATCAAATAATTTGTAGTGCTCACTACTTACCCACAAGGGTTTCAAGGCGCTGAGGGTGGGATCAATTTACATGAGGCACTTTGTGAAGCTAGTTCTCCCATTGCACCCACACATGCTTGTCTATGTGCAACCCCCCTTGGGTACGTTCTTACGCATGGTCTCGTGTTTCTTCCCATGACCATCAATGAAGCTGTTGCACCTGCCATTTATGCAGGCCGTTCATCAGTGTCCAGGCCGCCCACGTACTCTGAAAGGGTCCCCCATAATTTGTCGGTCTAGAGGCAGGTAGGAGTGCTTCTGCATGCAGTTATACTAGTTCACTACACACCATCATGTCTTTTATCCAGCACCTAGTTTGTGGCATCCTCCTTCCTCCCCAGATCATAGCTACTCTGAGACAGTGCAATAGTGTCACCATTGGCAGCAGTTTCCTGCAGTGTTTTTTGGCCTACAGTACATAGCCCAGCAGCACCACCGTGGGGGCTATTGGAGTCACTTTGACTATTATTATGTCTAGGGCTTGTATCACTTGTGACCAGAATGTGTCTACTGCCAGGCAACTTCATTTATTTATTTATTAGTATTTTGTAGAGCGCCTGGTTACACTAGCAAGTGTGTCCCCGCGCTGTAAATGCTAATACTAGTTGTTAGTTGCTCACGCTTCTTTCGGTTTTAGTCTTTGGGGAAGAGGATTGTTTTCAAATCTTTCCTGAATTGTGGCTCCGATGGTTCTGTGCGCAGTTTTACTGGCAGCTGGTTCCAATTCTTGGCAGTCTTGACTCTGAAGGATTTTCCGCCCATTTTGGCTGTTTGGACCTTCGGGACATTTACCTGCCCTGTGCCGCATGATCTCAGCTGTCGGGTGGGTTCGTACCATTTCAGAAGGCCATGTAGATATCTTGGACCTTTGTCATGTAGAATGCGATGTCCTATACATAGGGCTTTAAAAGTCACCCGTTCCCTGATCGGGAGCCAGTGGAGGGTTTTAAGAGCATTTTTTGATGAAGCTCTTCTGGGTAGTTGTAGGATCAAGCGGGCCGCTGCGTTTTGTATTCGTTGAAGTCTTGAGAGACTTTTTTCGTTGGCCCCTAGATACAGAACGTTCCCATAGTCTAGTCTAGATGTTATCAGGCTATGGACTAGGGTCTGGCGTACTGGTACGGGCATAAGGTCGAGCGTTTTCCTAAGGACCCGTAATATCCCAAAACAGGTGCCTGCCACTTGTTTGGTCTGGTGGTCGAGCGTTAGGTTTTTGTCTAGCCAGACCCCTAAGTTCTTTACTAAATGCTATTATTATTATTATTATTATTATTATTATTATTATTATTATTATTATTATTATTATTATATTTAAATTTATATATAGGCACAACAGCTACCCAAAAGGGTTTTCCGGCGCTAGTCCAGAACAGCAGAACAAGAGAGAGAAACCCACTGATTAAAAAGCCAGGTTTTGAGTGACTTTCGAAAAAGCATAAATTAGACTGGGTGCGAAGAGACAAAGGAAGAGCATTCCACAGTACAGGGCCTAAGTACGAGAAAGAATGGCCACCCGTACGGGATAGTCTAACCTTTGGCACCTGGAATTTGGCCTGGGTAATGCTAGATGTAGAAAATCTATGCAAGGGGGCAGCAGCAAAGGTAACTAGGTTTGGTCAATATGCTGTGCTTGGCCATACTTGTAGGTGTGTAATACGTGCTATAGAAATTTTTATAGTGTATCGGCCTATATATCCCATTTAAGGACACGTCTTTAGTCTGTGCACAGCAGAAGGCCCAATGTTTATCAGTCATCTCAATGCCTAGATCCAGTGCCCATGAAGTGCGGGTTTGCAATTCTGGTTTTGAGGTTGCATGTACTGCTATGTTATACTTTCGAGTAATTAGGTGTTTTGGGGTCAGCTCTGCAATAGAGTCAACAACAGTTCCTAGTCTGTCAAAGGTTCTGGGAATGACCGGATCAATTATTTCTTTATGTGTTTGAGATCGAAGTATCCCAGCTTGTCTAATATCCGCAATAGTGACTGGACCTGAAACTATTCAAGCGATATAATCTGTTGGTCTCTCGTAAGTCGGTCCATGGGATCATATAAGGACTGCGTGAGTTCAGCTCTGAAAGTATACTGAGTCTGGTATCCTCCCAGGTCTGCCAAGCACGGGAGCGCCTATCCCAAGCAGAGAACCGTTTAGATTTTTCAGTTCTGGCGAAGTGGTCTATAGTATAGGTTGACCTGAATGGGGGCCGGCCCTACTAGGCCTCATTCCAGGTCAATGTGTGGAGCCCATCGCCGGTTATGTATCCAATGATGATGGAAGTGGGGCCTGTGCTACCAGGTAGTATAATTCAAAGTTTGGGGTTTTGAATCTCCCCCTATCATACGGCTCCTGTAGCCTACTCCAGCTAATTTGTGGCTGTTTCCTGACCCAAGCTAATTTGATCATCAATTATCTCAACTGGGTAAAAAACACTTTCCGGAGGGGAAGAGGAATATTTTGGGATAGACTACCAAAAATAGAAAATTCCCTTCTGTGTCGTTATATATTTCCTATAATAATATCACAATTAGTTTGCGGTGAACCAAAAGAATACATTTAGTTATTAAACATCATCACACAACGTACAAAAAAACCTATGTTCTTGTCAATTTATTGTACGTATTACAATTCTAAATCATAAATCGCATATAAAAACACATTAATTACACCTTTTTTGTACACACTGGTTTACAAACAATTTTAAAACTCTTTGCCACTTTTGTGGTGTATTTTCATATTCGCATACTATAAGATTTTAAATTGTTTGTAAACCAGTGTGTGCAAAAAGATGTAATTAATGTGTTTTTATATTTATTTTTAATTAATGTGTTTTTATAAGTATTTTTAATTAATGTGTTTTTATATGTATTTTTTACTGATCTGCGATTTATGATTTAAAATTGTAATGCGTACAATAAATTGACAAGAACATGGGTTTTGTCTACGTTGTGTGATGATGTTTAATAACTAACTGTATTCTTTTGATTCATTGCATACTAATTGTGACATTACTATAGGAAATACATAACAACACAGAAGGGAATTTTCTATTTTTAGTAGTGTGATATAACCCGGTCCCTATTGGTCTAACCTGGGTAACTCTCTCTCTTTTCTGATTATATTTTGGGATAGATACAGCAGTTTCAGACGCACCACCATTTTCATCTGGGCAATTATGCCAGCCACTTTAAGAGGGAGCCTGATCCATCCTTGTATGAGATCAGTAATCACAGAAATGGAGACCCTGTACTTTTTGGCTATAAGCGATTTAACATCCCTTTGGTACATTATGTCCAGATACCTGACTAGGTCTGTGAAGCAGCACAGCAGCTATTCAATGTCTGGCTGCGTTGTGGCATCTGTAAGGGACATTAGCATGGACATGTTCCAATTTATTTTTAACCTCAACCAGCGTCCATAAGCTATTATTGCAGACCGTTTTTTTAACCAGGAGGATGTCCGCATACACTCGAGTAGGACATAACATTTTCCAAAATCGAATCCCTGTATGATAATATCTTTCACGTAGGAGTCATCACACTGGCAAAGACAAGTGGAGATAATGGGCACACCGGTTGCGTCCCTCCGCCAATCTCAAATCGCTCAGACAGTAGATCGTTGATCCGCAACTTGACCCTAGGGGAACTATAGATCACCTTGATCCATTATAGGAAAGACTTTCCCACTGCAGCCTCCAGTTCTGAGTTCAGTTGGTGCATTACCTTAAAGAATGCGAAGGTTGTCAGCCGTAGAATGGCCTGGAATAAACCCGGACTGGTCAGGGTGTATAAGAAGAGGCATTAGTGGTAGAAACCTTTCAGCTAATAGCTTTGTGAGAATCTTGAAATCTATGTTTATGATGGATAGGGGGAGATATAAATTGCAACTGTCCGCTGATTTTCCTGATTTAAGTAGCGCTATGATGATGGCCTCCAACATTGACTCATGAAGGGTAAACAACGTTTACAACGAATCTTTCTCCCCGCAGGGAATCACAATGCGGTTGTTACAACGACCGCGTTGTGATTCCGCATACCATTACTCCGCAAATCGGAACAATGACTTGCAGAGGGGGGGAAGGTGTTGGATTTAAAATCCAACACCTTCCCTATTGTCCACACAGACTGGAGTTGGAATAGTAAATTATACTATTCCAACATCCAGCGCCTCCCCTCCGCAAGCCGTTGTTCCGACTTGCAGAGTAATGGTATGCGGAATCACAACGCGGTTGTTGTAACAACCGTGTGGTGATTCCCTGTGGGGAGAAAGACTGCAGAATAAGATCATACATTCCTCATGAAGTCCACCCTTTTGGAACACCTCTTTATATACTGCCATAAGCGTCAGGATTAATTCCTCCGCATAAGCTTTATAGAATTCAGGGGAAAGAGCATCGCTATCTGGGGCGCTACCATTTTTCAGTTGTGCTACAGTCCCCCTGAGCTCCTCCACTTCAATTGGCTGGCAGAGTGCATGCCTGAGCTCCTCCACTTCAATTGGCTAGCAGAGCGCATACCGCGGGTCCGGGGACAACCATACGAGGTGCATATCAACCAGGAACATGTGGATGTCTTGCGTAGACCGCCGATCTAGCTCCCTATAGGTTTATGAAGAAGCCGGTGAAGGCTTCCACGATACTGCGTGGGCCATGAATGGTCTGCCCTTCTTGTGTACAGAGCCCAGTGACATTGCCATAAGCTCATTTTAGTTTGATCAGAGATGCCAGGGTGTGTTCAGGGTACTCTCCTTCACTGTATACTCGAGCTTTTGTATTTTCTGCCAAAGCATATCTCCCTATTAACTGCATCCTTTTAATCTCAGATTTTAGTTTGTATTGGCTCCAGCTGTATCAACCGCCACCTCGATCATATTAATCTTCCAGTGATTTTATATCCTTTTCTAATTTGGCCAGTCTTCCCTAGATACATTTCAGTATCCCATTGCTTTTTGCAAGGCAGTACCCATATTCTTACTTTATATGCCTCCCATAGTATGAAGGCAGAGTTCACTGAATCATTATTTTCCCTAATGTAATGTTTTGTGGTGTCTCGTTTTTTTCCCAGGAAAAGCCTTTCCCAGCAATTCGCTGGTTGGAGGTGCCATTGCCTCGGTTTGCGGTGCTCCCCTGGAAGGCTTAAGTCTAGGAGCACGAGGAGTTTTATATATTTATTTTTATTTATTTATTTAATGCAATTTTATATAGCGCAAACATTACCCGAAGGTGTCAGAGCGCTTTACAACAGAACTAGTTGTGATACATAAGGATTTAGGATTACATGAGTTACATAAAAGATACAAACAGAAAAAATTGCAAATGTACACGTTGTAAAGTCACACAAGGAAGAGATCCAAACAGAGAAAATTTCAAATGTACAATCTGTAAAGTCACTCAAGGAAGAGATACAAGTGGATAAACTCTAAGAATCACATAGGAATGGTAGTGAGTACAAGGGTCTACTACATATACTTGTGGTTAGAGTTATCTCTATATACATATATATATACAAATAGTCGATTTGCTCAGGATTACCTTTTACTAGCGAATAGGCTAGACAAGTATATATCACATATTTACAGAGTTAACAGGGAAATAAAAAAAAATCAAAAGGGGTAGAGAGCGGTAGGTGAGAGAGCGGTAGGTGGGGGAGAAGAGTCGGAGGCTGAGATTGGTGAAAGGAGAGAGGGGACCTGAGGGGGAGAAAGAGAAAAGGCAGTCCAGCAAAAAAGAAATGACTGAAGGTCGGCAGGATGGAATCTAATGGACCAAAGAAAAGGACAAGAATCCAGAAAATGGGGGATCCAGGTCATGGGCATCGATGAAAACCATCTCAAAATGGCAAGATGCACCCAGGTCAGGATGGGGAGATGCTTACTGCTGGCCGACCACCACAGGACATATTGTGTGCTAAACCAAGCATCTAGCTTTAAGGATGTAGCATGTAGTGAGGAGCGAAAGGTGTATTCCCAACAGTCTCCAAATATCAACCATTGCATTTTTATTGAGGATAGTAACTATAGTGTCTTCTGCTCTGTTGTGCTTGTGGCCCATGGCGCAATCTATCAGCGAGCTCAAGATCGCACTATGGTTGCCTCCCCGTAATATGGAGCATGTGACTAGCGTGTAGGCTTGAGACATGAGGTGAGTGAAAAACTCCAGGCAATATATATTAGGAGCATAGGAGTTAATCAGGGTGATGTGTGTAGTGCCAACTAGCCCTTGAACCAGCAGGTGGTTCTGAACTACTCTAAGTAGATTTAGTTGATTACCCATTGGTCCCCTGCATGTGTGCTGGTTTATCCCTTGTTTCAATGACATATGTAAGTTTCATATTGCTTTAGGCCATTTTGATACCAATCAAAAATGATTTTTCAAAAGGTAAAAAGAACAACCTTAGGATAACCAAAACCTGGATGGTAGTGTGAAGCCGGATGGGAAGAGTCATATTTTTTATTTGTTAAAATGATGGATCTCGTATATACCTGAAGCGACAAGTTTCTTAATATAGGTTTTAATCTAAAGTGAATCCAAGAGATTTGAAAGAAGGCTTCATAAAAGTGTTGAATGCATTTGAAGATAGCTGGTAAAGTCATTGTTGGATTAGAAGATGTAATGTAGAAGAGTAAGAAGGAACACTCCATCGGTCTGAAAGGTCTTTTCCAAACAAACTTGCTATCTTTGTGAAGATCACAACAGATATAACTTTTAAATAATTTACCGCTGTGGGTACCCCCACTAGTATCTTTTCCTAAGATTAGAAGGAACACATAGAACATACACTATATATAAGACACTGTGGGGCATATTATCAAGGGATTTATCTCCGCTTTTTTGGCTTTAAAAGCCAAAAAAGCGGAGATAAAATTATCTCCCTATTACCCAGCTGTCGCTAACACCAGTTAGCGACAGCTAGTAGAAGATAGCGATCATCTTGGGCCCCGCTTTGCATGTCAGAGAAATGTATCACTAATGACATGCAAAGTGGGCGTGCCAAGATGTCAGCGACTGGAAACAGTCGCTAACATCGCTATCTCCTATTACCAACTTTTGGAGATATTCGCGCTAAGCGCGAATATCTCCAAAAGCTAACACCTGCCCTGAGCAGTTCTTAGCCATGTTATCCAATGGGAGGTGGATAACATGGCTAAGAGCATTTGCTCGGTAATGCATGAATATCGCTGACTTTTCAGCGATATTCATGCATTTCGGCAGATTTTTATCGCTTAGGAGATAAACCTTGATAATATCAAGGCTCCTAAGCGATAAAAATCGTCGCTACACGGCGATAAAATTATAGCCGCTAAGCCAACATAGCGATAATTATCGCTAGTTGTTGGTAATATGCCCCCATGTTTTGGAAAATTATCGAGCAAAATAATTTGGGACAAATATGATCTGCCTGCAAATTTGCCTGAATTGCTTGAACTTTTCAAATTGCAAATTTGTGAACTTTTAACAACATCAGAATTGTAATTTTGCTCAGCCATATTGGCACCTTAAGATAGAATTGAGTGTAATACTCAGACAAACTTGAACTAAAAGACTTCTGTCCCTCAACAGGTTTTCAACGGACTAAATGTAATTTTTTTAAGTGAAGCAGACATGGACACTCACTTTGAGACAGCAACATATGTTATTGTAATATCATGACTGGTCAAAGACAATTCAAGGCATGTGGTTTCATCGTTCATGATATCGCTGGCCTGTTCAAAGAATGTATTTCCTCAGTTTCAAATAAATGCATTGTATTTCCTATTAAGAGAGTCTTCATTCAAGTTTTGAAAAAACTGTTTCTATTTGTAACTTCGTCAATGAAAAAAATGACATTACAGTCAAGGGTAGGTCTTAGCAATGGTCATGCAAAGGATAATCCATTCATTTTATGGAGAGTATTCTAGAGACCTTCCTTCACTATGAGTGATTTTTCAAGATGTATCTCATTGAATTGATTGGTGTACAGACTAAAATATTAGAAAAATAAAGTGGTTTCCTTGCATTCACTAATGAATTAGTTATTTGTGAAACAGTAAAGATGAAAGTCAGAGACATTCACTTTTCGATTGTACTATTAACCTTGGGCATGAGGATATCAGATTGAGAATTATATAACTCAATAGGAGTAGATTGTAATGACTATTATGGAAATTGCCTTAGATTCATTGTATAATTGCATTTTCATCAGAATGTTTAAACATTGTTTCAAGCTGTTGCTTTCTTAATGTATGTAACAATCATGACTGAGGGCAAGCCACCACCTTGCTCCCACACCGCCAAACTCAGCCGCCCGCCAGATTATGAGTTTCCTCGTTTTCTGGCGGGGGGGTCGTCATTTGGTGTTCCCACGGCGGTGCCTTTGAAAAACGCACCACAAAGGGAACGCCAAAGCAAGCTCCTGCAAGGCATGGAATGTTAAGTAGGGGTGGGCAGAATTTGCATAATCGCGTTAAGCAAATCTTCTCGAAACTGTAAATAATCTCCGCGAACACGCAGAATTCCACGAACACGCAGAATTGCTTCTTCGCGATGCTTTTTTCCTGTTCGCAATCGCTGTTTGCGTGCTCGGGTGGGGGGGGGGGGAATATCTCGCGCAAACACGCATTTTGAGTACCCGAACAAGCAAAAATTTCGCAAAGTTGTGGAATGCAGAATTTGGGGCAATTTCGCTTTCTCCGCGGAACGCGAAATTACCCAAATTCCGCAAATTCCGTGAGCGAAACGGAATTTACCGCCCAGGCCTAATGTTAAGTCCATGCTGTGCAGGAACTGGGCGTGCATGCAGTGGGGGGCACACCATGTGCCCCCCCTGCATGCATCCCCATAACCTGAGACACCATTTTCCTCACCACCACCAGTTTCATGGTGTGACACCACCACAAACCCGCTGGCAGTGAGGAAATTCATATTATGCTTGGCAGGGCCCCAGGGGCACTGCCAAGCATAATGCGGCTTCACACCGCAACCCCACCACCAGGGATTGCGAATCCCTGGTAGCTGGTAGCTGAGGTGGTGCCATGGTGAGGCGGTCCCCAACCGCATTGCAACTCCATCCTGGCTTCGGACCGCCTTACTCATTATCAGGCCCTAGGTTCTTTCACTGTTGTTATTCTACACATTGTGTAATGTTGTTCTAGGTATTTGAAGATTGCGTAACAAGAGAACAATATGAATATACTGGGCAGTTTTATAAATATAATAAAGTTAAATAATCAGTAGCATAATCTGTTGAATGTTCTTTGCCTTATATTCTTTTCCTATATCTTGTAATTGCTTTGTTGCTCAAAATCTCTGGTTTAGCGTCTATTGTCCAATATGTTTGTAATACACCATGGAAAGTTTTATGCTCCTCTTCTACAAATTTCAACTTAAATTAAAAAAAACATTTTTGTGTTACATTCCTGCAAAACAGCAAAGAGACGCGACATTATTCGAATATTTTCGTTTTCAAACTACTGTTAATAACATATGAGCAATGGCAATAACATGTTAACAATATATCTTTATATTTTTTTTAATTAAAACGAGCCAAATCCAAAAGTTTGGCAGTGCGGTTTCAGTAAAATAAAAAACGAACCACAAAATGTTTGGATAATTTTAAGCACTTGCAGAATTGCAGTTCTTCAATTTCTATGTGTAAAATTCCTAGCAAATTTCATAAAACTTGGTAATTTTGTTTTACATTTTTTTTAAAAATATAAATCATGGTAACGGCTTTTGTGTGAGAAAATATCCACATATGTAAGCACCAACAATTAAATAATATATTTTCTCAGCAGATTCTTGCAACCAATGTTGCAGTTGATTTTAGGCGTGGGCGGAACTCGCAAAGTTTGACTCCGTGGAAATCCGTTAGTTATATGAAGACTCTGAGAGATTCTGCGCAGTTGAGCGAGCTGGCAGAAACAGGACTCACTTTTGCTTTGAACTTTTCGGCTTTTCAAACTTTACATGTCGAACTTTAAATCATTATTCAAAGTAAATAGTTTATGTGATCAAAAAGCAGAAGTCGGTAAATCATCCAGTAGGAACAGGTTTGCATATGTATTTGACAAACCTAAGTTCAGCCCCTGGGGCAGAATAACAGACGGTTCTTGTTTCCCAACTCATGGTATTCATGTTATCATCCTCAGGAAGATGAATGTCTGCGGTCGGAATCTGAAAGCATGATTCCTAGAGTGGAATTAGCTCTCGCAGCCACCGGACCTAACAGTTCACCCCTGACAGAGCAGTTTTGCACTGGTGACCAGGCAGTTTTGCACCAGAATGTGTAGCGACAGGTCACTGAACAATGCTCTTAATCCGACCCCATAAATAAATGCCCCCTTAAGGCAGAGAGGCATGGAAAGCCTGCTGGACATAGATGTGGGTTTTGTAGCATACACGTCACCTGTCTGTCTGCAGCTGGCCGCCTCCCCTGACTTACTCCAACTTGTTGAAGTGGTAATGTGCTTTACAGTTCCACACAGTGACAGATAGCTGAGCAGGGCGCCATTATTCATAGCCTTACGTACAGTAGATGGGCCGTGGTCTGTGCGCCAGACTATTAAGGAAGCTATTACAAGCCTTCCCATGATGCTTTGTGCCACGAGAGGCCCCCTGATGAGATCTGCGCGCGTGGCTGCCAATGGAGTAACTGTAGCTGTAAGTAGGCCACGTCAAACCGGCTGACATTTCCAATATACCAAAGCGATCAGTCACCTGGGTGACAGCTCACACTCTCTTGCACGGGGAGCTATTTCTAGCCGGTAATCCTGCCTGAGGGGGCGTTTTGATGCAGAACAATATACCTGCTAAGCGCTAGACAGCTACAAAAAGTGCGCCTTGGTGATTACATGGAGTTTGTCGCGTGAACATGCGTGGCAGGCTTAAATGAAACACTTGCTGTGTGTTTACTCCAACGTAGATGAAATCTGGGGCTGATGGTTTAATACTTTCATCTATTCACTGCTGTTTTTTTTCCGTTCCACTTTATAGGTATAATTTACGTTCCGAGCTTCAAAAGTTATATGCAAACTATATTTAACCATTGTCGTTCGCCCGGGGCGCATATCAAGGCTAGTCAGTGAGAACCCATATGGGGGGGGGGGGGGTTAAGCCCCTTCTGTAATACAAGGCGACATGTTTATATGCGTGTCAGTGTCAGACACGCGGCGCATGTGGCAAACACATTCTGAGATGCTATGAAAATATTCTTGCCACCTATGTAGCAGATCTGTTTAGCATTAGCATCACCAATCATTTCCTTTATTGCATTTTTTTATTTTATATATTCCTGTGACGGTGCCTCCCTTCCCCGCGTCTCTTGGAGCCTATACCACCCACCAAGCATGCTAGAAAGGAGATATGTGCAATAAATTATTCGAACCCATAATCTGCAACTTTTAGCAAGGGGTACAAATGGGTGAAAGCAGTCTCACTCCATTATTGCCCAATATATTACAAATACATCCCAGACGCAGACTGCTTAGACGTACTTACCTTTCTGTGTGAGACTCTGTTCTCTGTCACTTATTTAACACCCCAAAAAGAAAACAGCTGATCAGAGAGTGTGGCAGTAAAACCCACAGCTAAAGGCTCAGGGCTTCCCGTGGACATAAAAATAATTGTAATACCATGGATGAAATAAGATTTGATAGTAATGCAGTGGTCATCTGAAACAGTTTCAGCTGAAAGTCGTGGACGTCTGATGAATGATAAATTGTTTAATATTTTTTTTATTCATTGTAAGGTGACTTTAGTGAAAGTTCTAATTTCTCGCACATGCCTTTTTTGTTTTGAACAGATTTTGAAAGTTGTCTTTTTACAAAGTTTTGTAACACTTGATTAGTGACACATTCAGTGCCCTTCTACTTGCAGTAAAACAACAATCGGGTACCTGTATTTGTGTCTGAACAAATATTTCAATTCTTTCGTTTGAAGAATTGCAGTAAATTTAAGTGACAGTTCGTCTTTTACCTTCAGTTTCAGAATAAATGTCACTAGGGGATCAGGAAGTGTTTTAATACAGAAACGTCTAGCCATCCTCGCAGGCGAGACTAGTTCATGCCTGCCATCAGGTGGGGCCGGTGCAGGTAAGCGGCGTGGGGGTGTCGGGCAAGGGGGTGCGGGGCGGAATTCGACAGACGATGGAATAGGGAAAGTAAAATAAAAGATTAATAAAACTACTTACCTTGTGCTCGCAGCATCACCGATTTAGCGATGCGGGGATCACAAGATAAGTGGTTTTATTTGTATTTTATTTTATTTTCTGTGTTCTTTTGTCTGTCGACTTCCCGCCGCCTCGCCTCCCTGCTCTTACCTGCACCAGCCACGCCTGCCTGCAGTTAGAACAGGAAAATCACAACTACGAGCACAGAATGCGAAGAAGAAAATATAGTCTGGATAAACTACTCATGCCTGACAGGGGCCAGCTTGAGAGGGTGCCCACTTAAGGGACATAAGTAACTCTACAGCGAATGTAAATGTAAATGTAGTATACTTGTAAAGCGCACAGCTGCCCCAGCAACGGGGCGTCCCGGCGCTGTATAACTCTGGGGAACCCGTCCTGGCTTTCCCTGTGGGATGGTCCCTTGCTGGGAGTCCCCAAGGTGGAGCCAGGCATCCCCGGAATTGGTGGGGCCGTTGTGGAGATTAGGCAAGCTAATGCCCAGATTTGCCGAGTGGAACCCCTGACTAGAGTAAGCACCAAAGCGAGAATTATCGAGTCCGCTGACCAAGGTCCACAACCCTGCCACGTCGGGAATTGAACCCTGGTCCCAGGCTGACTTCTGCTCTCAGGCCTGCCGCCTCTAACCAGTGAGCCACACTACTCCACCGAATGGACTTATATCCTCAGATGGACCTTCTTTCACTTCCAAGGCAGCCGACTATTTTATCCTGCTTGACACTGGTGAAACAACCCATTCATCCTTTGCGAAAATACCAAAAAACAAAAAAGGGTCTGTTTCTTATAGTTCTTGCTTAAAAAAATGCCTATGGCCCTAGTACACATAGGGCTCACTTTCCTTATATGCGCCACATAGCACCTCGAAACAGGTGGCCCAGGTGCAAACATGGAAAGTGCACCCTATTGTGGTGTATGCGCTTCACTCAGCAGCCGCGATCACATGCTGCTCTGGGGGCAACGCATTCAAGTGAAATATGAAGATGCTGCTTCACAGCCGCCCTGTTTGTCACATTGCAGGCGCCTGCACTATTAACGCCTTAGCTGCTGCCTTTATTTTGGCGCAGTGCTGGGCGTTCCAAAGAGTGGGCGGGGCCGCGTCGGCCGTTGAACGTTCGCAGCACCAGCCAGGTAGTGCTCCGAACGTTCAGCGGCCGACGGCAGCAGGTATGAGGTTAAGAATGGAGAGAGCTCCCCTTGCAGGCGGGTGCAGTGAGTGACTGCACTCAACTGCAAGGGAATGTTGGGGCATCCATAGGGCCCCATTTCCCCCCTCCAGATGGCTGCCTTTAGGAAGTGCACTGAAAGTGCACCATCTTTTTGTGGGGAACTTTCAGTGTGCCTCCCAAAGGCATGTTTGAATCTCTGTCCATGTCAAATAATATGGCACGGATGCAGAGGCAAAGGGATTCCTCATTTACATGAGGCCCGCCTCTACTCAAATGAGGGAATGCCCCCCTAATGATCGCCTGGCGCTGCATGCGTGACAGCTCTATATGGATTACTGAAGGGGCCGTACAAGCATCTGCGGCCCCTGGTGTAATTCCAAAGTGCCCCGGGTGCACAAAACAGGTGCACATTCCCGGTACACTCTATAATATGGCGCCCGATGTCCATATTATCAATTCATTCAGCTGGTAATATGCAGCCAACACTTGAGATGGCCAAGATAAACATTGCTACATTCAGGATGACCAATGACATCAAATGAATTCTAAGTTACATACAAGTTTGAGTATTAGTAAAGAGCATCACACTCGGGCCACATTTATTGTTAGTTACAACTTTACCCAAATACTAAATTGTCACAGAAGCATTTGGGGCACCAGTCTGCTTTGGGAGAGCACTATGTCGACCATCCCTGGGATATATAAGGATGTGTTGTACTCTTCACAAGAAGATCTATCCCAAGAAATGACGATGCAGCAGTGATAAGCTGTACTTCTACCTCGTGAATGTGCCAGGGACACCACAAAGGCTTGGAGGAAGGGAGTGGAAGAAGGGACACAGTTGCATAGAGAAATTGCACTCGAGCCTGTGAAAGGAAGATGCTCTTCAGATGTCGCCTTAATCAAAGGTATTCACCAAGTGACAGTGAGACCAAATAGGAGAAAGCTCAGGCGGCAACTGCTCTCTTGTTCAAACCATTACATCATACCTGTTAACCACACACTGTATTCCCCCTTGCACTTCAGGAGCAAACACCTCATACCACCTCCCTGATTCAGCATGAAGCCTTCGTCGACATTTTAAAATATAGGTCCCAAAAATCCACACTTGTGCAAAGACCCATTTACTTTCCAAGCCAGCACTATGGGAGCCAACCATTCAGCACTGTCAAATGCTTCAATAACACCTTGGTTGCAATGTTTCTTTGACTCATCCATTAGTTCTTCTTTAAGGGTTAAAGGTACATTGTGAACCTTGTGACTTTGTGAACCTTGTGAGCCATAGGTTGGGCATCGTTTTGTAGTTGTATTTTATCGACAAAACCTTTAGCATTCCTAGCTTGTCCTGGAAAATGTTTGGGAGCCTCTTAACCCACAAAGACTCATACACTGGGCACACCTTCCAACAATCTTTCCCTAACAATACTTGTTCTGGATGATGGGGTCTAGCACTATTCCCAGCTACTAGTATAGTGATACCCAGGTTTCTCAGTTCCAACCAACCCAATATACAGGATTCATTTTTTCCCACTGACACAATTATACACGTTTCACTTTCCATGAGTTTGAGAGTGGCATCACATTCACCAATCACATCAACTGGTTCTAACCCATAACCGATAGGATGTACGAAGGACTGTCTTAAAGGAGCTTCTTTGAATTGATTTCACCAATACCTTTTTCCTAAAAACGTGAATGGAGAACCAGAGTCGGTCAAGACTTTAAATTGTGCGCCCATGGGGCCCAATTCACAGAACTAACTTAAGACAAAATCCTAAACTTACTACCAATTTGGTATTAACAGAACTAATTTAAGACAAAATCCTAAACTAACTACCCATCTGGTAGTCACAGAAGGCACTTCCTCATTTTGGTATTCACAGAAGGCACTTACTCATTTTGATATTCACAGAAGGCACTTACTCATTGATGGGTAAGTGCCTTCTTGAGCCAGCACTATATAAAACTTTGCAAATAAATAAATAAATGAGTGCCTTCTTTGAATACCAAAATGAGTAAGTGCTTTCTCTGAATACCAGATTGATAGTAAGTTTAGGATTTTGTCTTAAGTTAGTTCTGTGAATTGGGCCCCAAGGGCGCACAATTTAAAGTCTTGACCGACTCTGGTCTGGACTCATCAAGAATGAGTAAGTGCCTTCTGTGAATACCAAAATGGTAGTAAGTTTAGGATTTTGTCTTAAGTTTTATTTTATTTGTGTATTTTATAAAGTGCGCAGCTGCCCCGATGGGGCGTCCTGGCGCTAATAGATCTGGAAACAGGGGGCGCAGCAAGAAGGAAAAGTGGGTTATAAGCAAAAAAGATGGGTCTTGAGAGACTTTCGAAATGCAGATTCTGTCTGACAGGCACGGAGGGTAATCGAGAGCTTGTTCCAGCGCTGAGTAGCACAAACTTCAAAAGTTTTCCCTCCTGAACGGGTTCTTTTAAATCTGGGGGTGACAAGAAGAAGTTGGGAATTAGAGCGCAATGTCCTGGCATTGTGATACGGCCGTAGGCTGCTTTTCAAATGGGCTGGTCCTTTACCCTTCAAAGCTCTATAGGCCATTGTCATAGCCTTAACTACACATCTCTTAGCAATGGGTAACCAATGTAATTTGCGGAGATGTGGGGAAATATGTTGTCTGGGAGGGATTCTCTCCACCAGACGAGCAGCAGCATTTTGGACAGTCTGGAGTTTGGCATAGTCGAGATGAGAGGTTATCAATGCTTGGACAACAGTCTTACGACAGTCAGCAGGCAGATAATTAATGAGCCTGTTTATTGTTTTGATCTTAGCAAAGCAGGATGCAGCTACTGCTTGTACCTGGGCATTAAAAGTAAGGTGGTTATCCCAACGAACCCCCAGGTTCCTGACAGAGTCTTTGGGTGTGGGGGCTAGGCTCAAATCTCCAGGCCACCACAGGCTGGATTCCAGAGGAGACGGTGAATTAAAAAACAGGATCTCCGTCTTTCCTGCATTAAGTCTTAGGGAATTAGAATCCATCCATTTTGAGATATCCCTCAGACAGGATTTCAAAGGGTCAAATGCAGAAGCAGAAGTCTCATCAAAGGTAAAGAGTAGCTGAATGTCATCAGCGTAAGAAGTAGTCTTAATCCCAGTCCGCGCAATCATTTCAGCCAAGGGGGTGAAGTAGACATTAAACAGGAGCGGGCTCAAGGATGGGCCCTGAGGAACTCCCCATTTAGGTGGTCTAGCGGGGGAAGTATAGGGAGGAGTGAATACCTGCTGTGTACGATCAGATAAATAAGAAGTGAGCCATTTCAGCACGGTGCCGCCTATGCCCAGGTCCCCCAGCCTTCTCAGCAGAGTCTTATGAGAGACGGTGTCAAATGCTGCTGATAGATCCAGCAGCACTAACACCGCCCTCGACCCCCGGTCCAGAGTCCATCTCACCGAGTCATCCATTTCAATCAGGGCTGACTCCGTGCTGTGGCCAGACCGGAAGCCATGCTGAGAGTCATGCAGAAGCCCATGGGATTCTTTGTAATTGGCGAGCCAGGATCTTAGCTGGAGCAGGCAGGAGAGCGATTGGCCTGTAATTACTTGGATTATCAGGATCCAAGTTGGACTTTTTCAGGATGGGAACCAAGGAGGCATGCTTCCATTTGGCAGGAAAACTACCCGTTCTCAGCGAGTCGTTCCAGATATGGTTGAGGTAGGGGTTAAGAAGAGCTGCCAATTTCTTATATTGCTTTGCTAGCCTAAGGATCATTTGGTGATCCGGATTTGCATTTAAGTAGTTCTACAATGGAATCAGCTTCAGATATATCTGCGAATTCTAAAAGGGCAGGTGTCCGTGAATTCTGAGTAATAGGTTCCTCCTCCAGTTCTACCCAGCTGGAAACGGGAAAGGAGGTATAGATATTCTCAATTTTTTCCTCGAAAAATTCAGATAATTTGTCACAGAGAGACTGAGTAGCAGGCTGGTTCCGAATCAACGCGTTAGGGTCCGTAAATGAACTAACAATGCTAAAAATCTCCCTGGCGCTATGGCTTGCTTTGTTAATTCTGGAGGCCAAATAGTCCCTTTTATGCTCCACAATCAGTCTGCGGTATTCCTTGAGGGCCGTCTTGTAAGTAGCTTTACTTTCCAAAGAATACTTCTGCCTCCAGGAACGTTCAAGGATTTTACACAAGGCTTTTTCCTGACGAAGCTTATCGGAATACCAGGGAGCTGATGGTACTGCCCTGTAAGTTTTACTAGGCTTCAGAGGGGCCAATGCCTCCAAGGCCAGACTGATCCAAACGTCCAGATTGTCAATGCGCCTGTCGAGGTCAGACGCCGGGATAGGTTGCGAGTTTTTTAAATGATCCTGGAGTGACCCTACGGTGATACGACTCCAGTTTCTCCCTGAAGCCTTAGGAATGAGTGTGGGCCTATCTGGAAAAGGAATGTCGATCTCAAAGGGAATGATGAAATGATCTGACCAGATGACCGGTATAGGGTGAGCTATCTGGATATTTGTCAAATTGGAGCAAATCAGGTCCAATATATGTCCAGCTTTATGCGTAGGTAGTTCCACTTTTTGGGCTAAACAGCAAACCGCCAACGTAGAGACAAACTTTTTGCTGTGGGGGCAAGATTCATCGTTTACATGGAGATTGAAGTCCCCTAAAGCAGTAAAATTAGCATAACGTGTGCTGATCTGGACGATGTAATCTGCCAAAGCCGGCAGATGTGTAGTGCTAGAGTGCGGGGGGCGGTAGATCAATACTCCAGAACACGAACTGGACGGGGATATTTTAACGCTAAAAGGCAGTCCCTCAATGCAATCTATTTGGTCATATAGAGGGATAGTAACAGTCCTTTGGACTTGTGAATAAGTGCAACACCACCCCCTGTTTGCCATTGGGTCTATTAGAACAGATGATACTGTAGCCTTCCGGGAGGGCGAGAGTGACAGTAGGGTTCGTGGTATCATTCAACCACGTTTCAGTAAGGAAAAAAAGATCCCAGTTGTTGTCCTGGAGAGACTGCCAGATGTCAATGGCATGTTTAACCAGCAATCTGCAACTGACCAGAGCCACTTTAAGGGTCATGAAAGGACATGATCCCCGAGAGAAGTCGGGGCTCCGAGCGTGAACCGGACTGTTTCTTAGTTTGTGATGTGAAAGATAAAAATGACAGTCACTACAGACATAATCCTGGCTCCAAACGTCCAGAGTAAGCAGAGGGCAGTGCGGGCACCGGAGAGGTCTCAGGGCCATCAACTCAGAACGCGTGTAAATCACGCCGGCATGGCTAGGGTATCGGACAGGGGGACCGGCCCCGGCCGCGTCATGGTCGCGGAGGGGCGCAGACGGGCTTGCCTTTGGCGCGCCGCCAGCGCGCCCGCTGCGCCGCCGAGAAAAAGCGGCGATATCTAGGAGGGGAGGGTGGGAGGGGCCAGGCAACTGTACAACCAACCCTCCAGTTCCCCCAAGATGGCGGCTCGGTGCAAGGAGACCTCCGCGACAGCATCCAATCGGCTGCGTGTGTGTTGGGCAGGGGAGCAGCCCTGTCAAGAGGCAGCGAATAAGTGCAGGATAAAAGTAATGTGCAAGAGACCACAACACAGTATAAAATCAGAATCACAATTTTTAAAATAAAAGCGCCGCAGCCTTCCCGGCTTCCGCCTCAGGAAGGTCTGCTGCCAAATCTAGAGCGCGAGGGGTCAGAAGCGCTGGGTGATCTAAATATTCATTTTGATGACATCCAGTTAAAGGAGGCCACGGAGATGAGGCAGGAATTACGAAATACGGATTTGGAACTGATAAATCAAACACCCACACATACTCATGGCCATTTATTGGACCCGGTGTTTGCCAACTGGGAGGGCATAACCACGAGTATGCCTTACCCACTTCCCTGGACAGACCATTTTCTAGTCCCTTTTGAAATTCGCACTTCAGGTAGCACTGACCCCCAGTTGGGAGGCAACAATAGTTACCCATACCGTAAATGGAAAAATTTCTCACAATCTATCTTCAGTGAGATGCTTAGTTTAGGTGGGATGCCGGGAGGCACGGACTGTGAAAGTGCTAATCAAAACTTAGAAACCCGGATCCTGGATGCCTTGAACAGGGTAGCCCCGTTAGCCAAGGCCAAACAGGGGAACAGAGTTAGGAGATCGGCCCCATGGTACACGACAGATCTACAGTCAATTAGATCAGAATGTAAAAAGCTGGAACGACTTTGGCGCAGGGATATGAATGAGCGCACTAAACTTCAGTATAGAACAGCTCAGAGAAGTTATAAAAAGCAGGTAAGAGCTGCTAAAGCCACATTTTATGGAAACAGAATTAGTGAGGCGGACTGCTCGTCTAGAGAATTGTTTAAAATTTACAAAGAAATCTCAGCCGTCTCAAACTCCAATGTTCCGGAGACTGACTCCGTCATGGAATGCAATAAGGTGGCAGAATGTTTTGCCAACAAGGTAAAAAAAATCTACAGCTCTTTCTCCAGTTGTCCTGCTGATGGAGAAACCTTCGTAGAACTGAAGGAAGTGGCACTGCTGAACTCTGAGCTGAGGTTGAGTGTTTTACCGTACCGCCCAGCAAAGAACTTGAAACCATTTGCACTAGTATAAAATTGGGTTGTCCACGAGATCCCGCTCCCCCGAGGGTCCTGGGTGCAAGCATAGTGGCTTTAGAACCTTACATCCGCCATGTCCTTGTAACATCCTTTGACTCCCAGACCCTTCCGATAAACTGGAAAAAGGCCATTGTGTTACCTATTAGGAAAAAACCTAATGTAAGTCATGATGTCCTGGAGAACTTACGACCTATTTCTCTGTTACCCTACACTGCAAAAATTGCAGAGAAAATTGCAAATGTGCAATTGATGGCATTTGCAGAGAAGACAAATCTCCTGCACGCCTCACAATCAGGGTTCCGAAGGGGTTTCTCAACTGAGATGGCCTTATTACGAGCCACCGAAACTTTACGCCAAGGGGCTGATGCAGGCCTAACCATGGCACTGGTCATGCTAGACCTTAGTGCAGCATTCGAAACTGTAGCACATATCACCTTGCTACAGTGTCTGAACAGAGGAGGTGTGACTGATAGAGCACTCGGCTGGCTAAAATCGTTTCTGACGGGCAGAAGCTTTCAGGTCCAGCGGGGCTCGTTTCAGTCTGAGGAGATGGTATTGGAACAGGGGGTGCCACAGGGCTCAGCCTTGAGTCCTACTCTTTTTAATTTATATATGGCCCCCCTGGCTGAGGTAGTTCAATCGTTCGCCGTAGAGATTGTTTCCTACGCTGACGATACGCAGCTCTTACTCACCCTCACCCAAACACCTGCAGCTGGAGCCAATAACTTCCGAGCCTGCATGCAAGCATTGGCCACTTGGATGGATAATCACTGTCTAAAACTGAACGGCTCCAAGACAGAAGTCTTGGTGGTTGGTGGTGATCAACGGTTCTGGACATGTGACTGGTGGCCAAGTTGTCTAGGCTATATGCCTACACCCTGTCCTGAAGCTAAGAACTTAGGGATATGGGTGGATCCCACACTCTCTTACGAGACACACATCAATCGATTAGTGGGCAAGTGCTTTGGAGTCCTAAAGACTCTCAATAAAACCCTGGACCTCCTTCCTTTGGAGGCTCGGCGCACTATGACCCAGGCACTGGTTACGTCACGCCTCGATTATGGGAATGTCCTCTTCTTGGGAGCTTCGAGTAAAAGTATAGGACGACTCGAGATTCTGCAAAACACTGCAGCCCGCCTAGTACTTAGACTCCCAAGAAGAGCCAATTCCAGAGCCGCCCTGGAGGCCCTCCACTGGCTCCCAGTGAAAAAAAGAATAATGTACAAAGCCCTCCTAATATGTCATCGAATCCTTTGGCATAAAGCTCCCGACTATCTGGCGGGTCTGGTTACCTGGTATGAGCCACGCAGACCGCTTAGGTCGGGCGGAATGGGCACGCTTGTGACCCACCGCTACAGGAGAGAAAAAATGGGAGGTCGGTCCTTTAGAGTGGCGGCGGCGATAGGCTGGAACAAACTTCCTACCAGTCATCGCCTGGAGCCATCGGAAACCAAATTCCGCCGTCAACTGAAAACACATCTGTTCTCCTTGTAAGTCTACCTAGTGTCTCTGGCCTTGCACTGTCCTTTCCCCTGGCGAGCTTTCTTCTCTCTTTAGCGCGGGGACACGCCGGGATGGCGTAATCCATAGCGCTCTATAAATGTCTTTATTATTATTATTATTATAAATACCGGTGAGGGCGGGAGGGGCCAGGCAACTGTACCGCCAACCCTCCAGTTCCCCCAAGATGGCGGCTTGGTGCAAGGAGACCTCCGCGACAGCGTGCAATCGGCTGCGCGGTGTGTTGGGGAGGGGAGCAGCCCTGTCAAGAGGCAGCGAATAAGTGCAGGATAAAAGTAATGTGCAAGAGGCCACAACACAGTATAAAATCAGAATCACAATTTTTAAAATAAAAGCGCCGCAGCCTTCCCGGCTTCCGCCTCAGGAAGGTCTGCTGCCAAATCTCAGAAGTTAGTTCTGTGAAACGGGCCCATGGTGTCTAACATGCAAAATGGATGTTTGATGAGGATTGATGAGACTCTAGACTGCACAATGCTGTCATTGCTGGAAGAGCGGTCATCCTCAGGATTCTCGTAAATGTTCACTGTATTCACCTTTTTGAAAGGCACCTTGGGCGATTTGCATTCTTTGGCAAATGCTCCTTTTTCTTGCTTTTTGCACATACCTAGTCATCAGCTGGACATAACTAAGTATTACCTAGAGGAGTGGAAATTCCACAACTGTAGCATTCAATTGTGGTATTTTACTCCCCAAGCTGGTTCTTTCCCAACTTATGTTGAGGATTTGTAGCTAAATGAAAGTTCTGCACTTGTTGTATTGAATCCGGCACTGTTATTTGTTTCATGAATAACATTGTGCTTTCAATACTACTTGGATTTCTATTGCTTTTTTCAGAAGTTGATCATTTGTTGATAGAAAAGTTTTCCGATCATACCTATTTTTTCCATACCAATTGGTCTCTGATCAAATAAATTTTTTTTGCGTTCTTAGTTAATATCTTTACAAAAAAATTATTAAACAAGAAGTCAGAGTAAAACATAGATCATTACCTAGAATTGTGTGCACCCATAGATTAAACATTGATCAAGAATAAACATAAACATCATGATTTTAAAGTACTTACAAATATTTCTACATATAAGGGTATAGTCAGGGATTATGCCAGCATAATATTCATTTTGCCGATTTAAAGTGCATTCATGCTGTGCATATAAATTTCCTTTTTAGCCTATTTAGCATTACCTAAAAAACTATGCACCCATACAATCAGGATTAATCAAGATTAATCGTAAACATCACTGCATTAATGTACTTAAAAACATTTTGTCTAGATGAAGTTAATTTGTGTTGTGCATATTCATTCCTTTTATTTGTTATTATTTAGCTCCATTAGCATCGTATTTTATCCTGAGTTATAGACAGGGATTTCACCGGCCAGATGTTCATTTTGTCCAGATAAAGTGCATTTGTGCTCTATATATACATTACCTTTTTATCCTCTTTGGCGTCGGGTTTTTTCCTGGAAAATGGACAGGGATTTTACCAGCCTAATGTTCATAGCTATGCCTTTCGGGTTCAGTGCCTCCATTATAGCTTATCTACATGTCCACACCCTCACTTTAATAAACAGTCTGTACAGAAGCCGCTTGCATTCTCTAAGAAGCACTAGACACAAACATCCCACATGAGTAAGAGTTTCTCTTTCTTTATTACATACATAATGTGCAGTTTGCAGCTGTAGGTTGCATATCCACTTTGGCAGACAATCCAAGGTTGGCAAGCCTTTAAACCGGTACCTGTATTTGATATACTTGATTAATTTATGCTCATTTAAGTTTGTTGACCTGTCTTGTTATAATTGTTTATCACCATCCTGGCAAGACTTGGATTTGCTAGCACATTTTTATCCTACTGTCTACTAAACTGGAGAGCACTTCTGACAATGTGTTTCTTTAACTCTACATGCACTGCCTGATGGTCCCACAACTTCCTTGCTTGTAGTGAATTTGTGGCCAGATTTAAGACGGAAATTCGGGTTGTGTGCGATCACTAAAAAACGTTGAAACATGTTCCAACCCTGTTTTGCGAGTCAGTAAGCTATTACAGACTCGCAAAATAGGGTTTGCGAGTCGTTAATATTAAGGAGAAGTCATAATAGCGAGTCGCAAGGGTGACTCTCTTCTACCGGGTTGACAAAAACTTAGGGGCATATTACCTAGCAATAGCGGTATTTATCGCTAAGCAGGGTTAGCGGGAATAATTTTATCCCCGCGGTACGCCGATTTTTATCGCTGAGATACCTTGCTATCATCAAGGTTTATCTCAGAAACGATAAAATCATTCGAAATGCGTGAATATCGCTGGAAATACAGTGATATTCACACATTATCGTAACAATGCTCTTAGCCATGTTATCCACCTCCCATTGGATAACATGGCTAAGAACTGCTCTGGGCAGGTGTTAGCTTTTGGAGATATTCGCGCTTAGCGCGAATATTTCCAAAACTATGCCTTTGTTGGTAATAGGAGATAGCGATGTTAGCGACTGTTTTCAGTCGCTAACATCTTGGCACGCCCACTTTGCATGTCATTAGCGATAATTATCGCTGAAATGCGAAGTGGGCCCCTAAATGCCCGCTATCGTCTACAAGCTGTCGCTAACTGGTGTTAGCGACAGCTTGGTAATAGGCGATAAAATGATCGCCGCATTAGCGGGAAAAAGTCCCGCTAATGCGGCGATAATGGCCCTTGGTAATATGCCCTTTAGTTTTAAATTTGTAAGTCTTCTTAACGGTGCACAGACATAATATCGACTCCAAAATATCGTTTGGACAGAATATCGAGTTTTAAATATCGTTTGGACAAAATATCGACAGGGCAGAATATCGACAGCCAAAATATCGTTTTTAAGGTAAGTGAAGTAATATCGACTGTAAATAATATAGAAAGTGAAAATATCCAAGTATATAATCTAGATAGTAAAAAATATCGTTTTTTAAATAATATTTAATTATTGATAGTGTTTTTATGTTATAATATGTGTGAAAAGTGTCATTTTATGTTATAATTATTTTTAATTAATGTTTTTTTTTAATTATTGTGTAATTTTATTCTGTAGCGGGTTGTGGGTTTATAGGGGAATAGGGTGGGAAGTAATTTAATTATAATTAATTAAATATGTAAATTTATTAATTGGTGGTAATAATCAATTAATTGGTAATTAAATAATATTTGTTAATTATTTAAAATTTAATTGGTAATTAATTTAATTTAATTGATTAATTGCTAATTATGTAAATTAAAATAATTTATTTCCTGTAGCGTTTTGTGGGTTTATAGGGGAATAGGGTGGGAAGTAATTTAATTATAATTAATTAAATATGTAAATGTATTAATTGGTAGTAATATTTAATTAATTGGTAATTCAATAATATTTGTTAATTATTTAAAATGTAATTGGTAATTAATTTAATTTAATTGATCAATTGCTAATTGTGTAAATTTAAATAATGTATTTCCTGTAGCGGGTTGTGTGTTTATAGGGGAATAGGGTGGGAAGTAATTTAATTATAATTAATTAAATATGTAAATTTAATAATTGGTAGTAATATTTAATTAATTGTTAATTAAAACATATTTGTTAATTAATTAAAATGTAATTGGTAATTAATTTAATTTAATTGATTAATTGCTAATTATGTTAAATTAAAGGGGTATTTTTAGGGTTCAGGGTCAGTTTTTGTTTTTTGGATAAAGGGGTATTTTTAGGGTTCAGGGTCAGTTTTTAGTTTTTGGATAAAGGGGTATTTTTTGGGTTCAGGGTCAGTTTTTAGTTTTTGGGTAAAGGGGTATTTTTATGGTTCAGGGTCAGTTTTTAGTTTTTGGGTAAAGGGGTATTTTTAGGGTTCAGGGTCAATTTTTAGTTTTTGGGTAAAGGGGTATTTTTAGGGTTCAGGGTCAGTTTTTAGTGTTTGGGTAAAGGGGTATTTTTAGGGTTCAGGGTCAGTTTTTAGTTTTTGGGTAAAGGGGTATTTTTAGGGTTCAGGGTCAGTTTTGGGTTTTTGGGTAAAGGGGTATTTTTAGGGTTCAGGGTCAGTTTTTAGTTTTTGGGTAAAGGGGTATTTTTAGGGTTCAGGGTCAGTTTTGGGTTTTTGGGTAAAGGGTTTTTTTAGGGTTCAGGGTCTGTTTTGGGTTTTTGGGGTACAGGGGTACAGTGTAAAAATAAAGTAAAATTAAATTTACAGTAATTTAATTTAATGAAATTAAATTAAATTAAATTATATTAAATAAATTTTAAATAATTTAAATTATAAAAATTATTATATACTTACCAATACTTACGTTGTAATGGTAGTGCGTTGTAAAAGTTGCGTTGTAACGTCATATATCCACTGTTGCACTCTTTGGAGTGGGAATAGTAATTTTAACCCCTACGCTATCCAACGCTTTCCCTACTGTTGCACCCACTGGAGTGGGAATAGTAATTTTTACTCTTTTGTATTTGTACGTTAATAATATTGGCTATTATTTAATTAAATTTTGTTACTATATATATATATGTTTTAAGAAATATGATTAAAAAAATATTATTTTTTTACTTTCATTAATTATTTAATTATTAAAAGTTATTTTAAGTATTGTTAAGTATATTTTAGTAATACATTTTTTATATTAATGTAATTAAACATTGTTTTTATTAAAGTCGATATTTTTTACAACCATATTTTTGTAAACGATATTTTTAACTCGATATTTTTGTACTTACCTGTTTGTAGATAGAAACTCGATATTTTGTCTCTCGATATTTTGTCAACGATATTTTTGTTGGTCGATATTCTGTCCCTCGATATTATTTCAGTGATCCCTTCTTAACAATAAAGTGTACTTGTACTGTACAACATATACACCCCTGCAGAGAGCCCACTCTGCAATCTCAATATGTAGGGAATATAATAGCTTACCACTGCCCGCCACTACCGTGGCATCCCCCACAGCAGTTCCTGCTGACTGTGGCACCGCATCCGCCCCTGGTGTGCCCACCTCCGCGCTGGCCCCGGCACTGATGGTTGGCTGTGCCGATGGTGTTATGCCTAGAAAATACATTTAATATTTTTAGATGCCATATACACCACTCCCTATTATGTCTAGGAATGAAAAAAAGTTACTAGTACTACATAAACAAATTTAATAATTTGTTACTCTCTAGTCTAAACTAAAAATTTCCCTTTCTTCAGGGAAGGGTGTTTTTCATTTATGCTTAGCCATAACATGTAATGCTACACTTTATGACACAGCTGATGAATGCTTGCTTTTTAACACACACCATTTTTCTCATAACAGACAGAAGCTTCCCTTCTACGAACAAGAGCAAGATCATCATCATATGTTAGTCGGAGTCGTCAACGATTCATCCCCACCAAGACTTTAAGTTCCAACCAGGTGAGGGCTCTCCCACAATTAATGCGTGAAGTCAGCCACTTTTCAGTCGTTCACCATTTATCTTATATGACATTGATTTTAATAAATGTTTTTATATAATGCACAATTTAAATTTTTACAGAGTACACACAGAGCTAGATGTTTTACTTTTAATAAAGCTTTAAAACTTGCATATACTCTGTGGTTTTTGGTCATGAGTGAGTGAACGAAAGGGTTTGCAATTTGCAAGAATGAGTCCGTGACTCTGAGAGGCCGGGA
This sequence comes from Lissotriton helveticus, assembly GCF_964261635.1. Classification (NCBI taxonomy): domain Eukaryota; kingdom Metazoa; phylum Chordata; class Amphibia; order Caudata; family Salamandridae; genus Lissotriton; species Lissotriton helveticus. Next base: position 2,094,522,140 of record NC_136065.1, on the reverse strand, counting down.
CTCTGAACCCGTAGTCTTATGTTCTGGGTTGTATAATCATTGGGGATCATCGCTGCATTCGGGAGCTAAATACGGATTCTGACACACTAGCTAGTCAGTAAGGAGATTGGGGGTTCAACTTCTGTTATGACTGAGGTATGTGGAACGTCTAACTGCACCTATTATGACCAATGCCCTATTTCTTGTCCATAGTTCTGTATGTGCAGAATAGTCCCTGCAACAGTAGTAGTATGTCCTCCTATCCAATCAAAAAGTAAACTAGTATCTTATTCTTGGTGGCCATTGACATTTTATTGTTGGGAAGTGTCAAAGCATAAACATTTAGAAGACTTCAATAGACATTATGGACAACCCAGAGGACTGCACTCAGTGCCTAGAGCTATTGCTGAATAGGAGTTTTGTTTAACACCTTTTGCCAACTGTGCAAGCTTAGCTATCTACACAGACAGACTAATAATAATCTAGTAGTAGCACAGAGAGTCATAGTAGAGGCTGGATAAGAATTCAGAAACAGTCTACAAGAAGATCAAAGACGATTTAGGAAAAAATAGAATTATGAGGAACGTTTGGAATAAATAGGTGCTGTAAAATATAGGGAAGTATAATTAATAATATTAACAGGAAAACTTACTGGGGCCAGCAGAGGAGCCCTCGGCAGACCTATCCTGCCTTCCTGTTGTTCCTGCTCCGCCGGCGCCGCTACCTCCTCCCCTGTGCTCTTGCCCCTGGGGGAAGCTGATGTACAACAGGAAAGAAAGACACAAACATGGATGATTGTTGTCAACCAAATCAAACATTTCAAACAAACAATAACAAATTATTTCAGGGAAATAGACAACAATTACACTAAATTTATTGACCTATCTGATGTGGTCTACTAGGATATTAGTATTGCTGGATTCGCGGACCGTCTACTTGGAAAGTTATGTAACTCACTAAACCAACTACAAAAAGGTTCTACTTGGACTGGCAGGCAGCACTCCGCAGCACGCGAAGTGACAGACACAGTCTGCTATGATTGCAGACCACTAAAAAGTTTCCTACTAAATAACCAGTCATAATATACTCAAACTATCAATTCACCACCACTATCTCTTCTTAGTGGCAGGAGTACAAAAGAAGGACTGGACTTGAGTCTCTAGTGTCTAGCATTACGCAGTTCTGTAAAGTACACTCATACATAATCACTCAGGCCAAATGAGCACAAAATTGAAAACAAGTAAGCATAGTAGCACCGCCAGTCAGCAGGCGAGCACCTGCAATCACAGAAGCTTTTGAAACATAATTTACCTGCAATGTAATCTCTAGTGTCTAGCATTACGCACTTCTGTAAAGTACACTCATACATAATCACCCAGGCCAAATGAGCACAAAATTGAAAACAAGTAAGCATAGTAGCACCGCCAGTGAGCAGGCGGGCACATGCAATCACAGAAGCTTTTGAAACATAATTTACCTGCAATGTAATTGGCAGCATTCTTGCTCTTCGGAAAAAACAAATATTTGCAATATCATAACACAGAGCAGGAGAAAACAAAGTAGTTATTAAATAGCTACTACTACTCACCAAGCCCAGGGATCTCGATGCCAAGCAGGTCGAGCAGGTCTTGTTCCCTGTCCAGGTTGTCGGACCACCGGTGCGTCACCTGGTTGAAGGTGCGCCGGACCCCAGACTCCTGATACATGGCCCGCCACACCTTCCTCCATAGCTGGCGACGCTCCTGGAGTCCATACCCGGTACCGGGCCTGCTGCTTGCGCGACGGTCTTGGGGAGGTGGCGCTGGACAAAGAAAACCAGTGCGGCCACCTCCACCACGCTGAAGATCTTCCGGGCAGTTACTGCTTCCCCTCTTAAGCGCCCGCAAGGGAGCTGGCTACGGAGTGCGGGACCCTTCCCCTTCAGATTTTTGCCGGCTCCCTTTGCCATGGTCCTGGACAGTAAATACAATAGGAAAGAATAGGGAAAGTAAGTGAAAGAAAAGAGAGTTAAGAAAGTAGTTTTAAAGTAACCAAAAGTACAAAAAAACACAAAATATAGATGTACAAAAATAAAGAGATAGATAATGAGTAAAAAAGATTTGAAAAAAGTTCAAACAAAGGATTGCAAAGATTAAAGGAGGATTGAAAAAGCATGCCCAGAACCATAACAATGAATGAAAAACAAGATGGCCGTGCCCATTGCGACCACGTGGGTAAGTTCGCGATATATTTCCCCCGCGAGCACGCAAAAACAGACATGAACACGCAATCGCGCCCTGCGCACAACGCGAGCATGCAACTAGCACCCGGAAACGGAAATACGCAACGTGAACAAGATGGCCGCGCCCATGTACGACCGCATGGGTAACTTTGCGGTAGCCGCGCTGAAAAAAAACCTGCAAACACGCAAAAATAAACTAGTCCACGAATTCGCACAAATTTGCGGATTTTGCAGACCGCGAATTCGCAAATTTCGCTCATACTTACTTAGTTGCAAAGTTTCTCATCCTTTAGTTCTTCTTTAAGGGTTAACGGTACTTTGTGAACCTTATGAGCCATAGGTTGAACATCATTTTGTAGTTGTATTTTATTGGCGAAAACCTTAGCATTCCTAGCTTGTCTTGGAAAATGTTTGGGAGCCTCTTAACCCACAAAGACTCATACACCTGGCACACCTTCCAAAAATATTTCCTTAACAATACTTGTTCTGGATTTTGGGGACTAGCACTATACCCAGTTACTAGTATAGTGATACCCAGGTTTCTCTGTTCCAACAAACCCAATAAACAGGATTCATCTTTCCCCACTTACACAATTCCACATATTTCACTTTCCATGAGTTTGAGAGTGGCATCACATTCACTGATCACATCACCTGGTTTTAACCCATAACCAATAGAATTTGAGAAGGACTGTCTTTAAGGAGCTTCTTTGAATTCATTTCACCAATGCCTTTTTCTTAAAAACGTGAATGGGGAAACAGAGTCGGTCATGACTTTAAACTGTGCGCCCATGGTGTCTAACGTGCAAAATGGATGGTTGATGAGGATTGATGAGACTCTAGACTGCACAATGCTGTCATTGCTGGAAAAGCGGTCATCCTCAGGATTTTCTCAAATGTTCACTGTATTCACCTTTTTGAAAGGCACCTTGGGCGATATGCATTCCTTGGCAAATGCTCTTTTTTCTTGCATTTTGCACATACCTAGTCATCAGCTGGACATAACTAAATATTACCTAGATGAGGGGAAATTCCATAACTGTAGCATTCAATTGTGGCATTTTACCTCCCAAGCTGGTTCTTTTACAACTTATGTTGAAGATTTGTAGCTTAATGAAAGTTCTGCACTTGCTGTATTGAATCCGGCACTGTTATTTGTTTCATGAATGACATTGTGCTTTCAATACTACTTGGATTTCATCTGCTTTTTCAGAAGTTGATCATTTGTTGATAGTAAAGTTTTCTGATTATACCTATTTTTTTCCTACCAATTGGTCTCTGATCGAATTCAATTTTTTTGTGTGCTTAGTTAATATCTTTGCAAAAAAATATCATTAACACAAGAGGTTAGAGTAAAACGTTAGATCGTAACCTAGAATTGTGTGCAACCATAGATTAAAAATTGATGAAGATTAAACATAAACATCATGATTGTAAAGTACTTAAAAATATTTCTACATAAAAAGGTATAGTCAGGGATTTTACCAGCATAATATTCATTTTGCCGAGATAAAGGGCCATATGTATCAACAAACTATTTTGCGATTCCTAAGTAGCGATTTTTAAGGAATCGCTATTTAGGAATTGCAAAATGGCATGTATGAAGAAAATCGCTATTTTTTAGCGATTCCTTGATCTTCCGTATTTGCGAATTCGCATTTTGCGAATTCGCAATTAAGGAATAATTTCCAATGCATTCCTATGGGCCAGGAGGCCCATAGGAATGATTGCGAAATCATTCTCAAATTGCGAATTCGCAATTTGCTAATCGCAATTTGAGAATCATTTCAAGGGTGCAGGGGTGTCTCAAAGACACCCTGCTGCACCCCTGAAATGTACATGTGTGTGCATATGGCGCACATACATGCCTTATGGGCATGTCTGTGCATCACATGCCACATTAAAAAATGCCAAATTGTGCATTTTCTGAAGAATTCGCAAGTTACCATCAACTACAAGTTGGTGGTAATTTGCGAATTCTTAACCATAATTCGCTACCCAAAAATGGTACATACATAGCATTTAAGGAATCGCAAAATTGCGATTCCTTAAATGCTATGGCAAAATAAGGAATCGCAAATCTTTGCTATTCCTTATTTTGCGAATGTTACATACATACCAAAACATGCAAAAAGGCCGTTTGCGATTCGCAAAGGTCGAAATTCTGCCAATTTCGGCCTTTGCGATTCGCAAACGGCTTGATACATATGACCCAAAGTGCATTCATGCTGTGCAATTTCCTTTTTAGCCTATTTAGCATTACCTAAACAATTATGCACCTATAGAATCAGGATTAATCAAGAATAATCAAACACATCACTGCATTAATGTCCTTAAAACATTTTGTGCAGATGAAGTGCATTTGTATTGTGCATATTTATTACTTTTATTTGGTATTTAGCTCCATTAACATCGTATTTTATCCTGAGTTATAGACAGGGATTTCACCGGCCAGATGTTCATTTTGTCCGGATAAAGTGCATTTGTGCTGTATATATACATTACCTTTTGTACCCTCTTTGGAGTCGGGTTTTTTCCTGGAAAATGGACAGGGATTTTACCAGCCTAATGTTCAGAGCTATGCCTTTCGGGTTCAGTGCCTCCATTATAGCTTGTCTACATGTCCACACCCTCAGTTTAATAAACAGTCGGTACAGAAGCCGCCTGCGTTCTCTAAGAAGCACTAGACACAAACATCCCTCATGAGTAAGAGTTTCTCTTTCCTTATTACATACATAATGTGCAGTTTGCAGCTGTGGGTTGCATAATCGACTTTGGCAGACAATCCAAGGTTGGCAAGCCTCTAAACCGGTACCTGTATTTGATATGCTTGATTAATTTATGCTCATATAAGTTTGTTGACCTGTCTTGTTATAATTGTTTATCACCATCCTGGCATGACTTGGATTTGCTAGCACATTTTTAGGTTTTGCCTGGCGAAAAGATGCGCTCTGCGCATCTTTTTCGCGCAGGCGAAAACCTGATGAGAACTGTAGTGTGGCTTTGGGTCGGCCCTCGTCATTCATTGGCTGGCTCCATAAATGGAGCCTAGCCATTGGACGAGGGGCCTGTCCGTCAATGTCGGACCAGATTCGGGGGCTTTTGCCGACGTCACGCGACGTCAGCCGGGAACGCCCCCGAATCTGGTCCGACATGGACGAGTCACCGAAAAGGCTTCTGTTTTGGTGAGTGCTTTGTTTGCTGGGGCTAGGGGAGGCTCCCTCCCGCTACCCGTGTGTCCGTTCCCGCCTCCACCCCCCCCTCCTCTCCGTGTGTCCGTTCGGAAGCCGTCGTTGAGAGTGTCTGCTGGTTTCAGAAAGTATGCCCCTGCCATTCGTAATGCAAAGCATGCAATTAAAACAATGACTCTGAGGAATTAGATGCCCATGCAAAGATAATTAATCTCACTAGTTGGGACCAAACAGGGAAAAAAGTACACAACTCCTTACCTAAGAGAACATTTGAAAATAGTGTGCTGCGTTTATCTAAAACGGGGCACTTTGCACTGTATTTTGACTCCGCCTTCCTGCCGAAGGGAAGCAGCTGTCCTTCATACAGCCAGGGCCGCTCTGGGATTGGCCCAGCCGGCCGAGCCTCCGCCGTGTCATCGGGAGGAGGAGGAGTGGAGAGCAGCAAGCAGCCAGCGTCGTCTGTCCCGAGGCAAGGAGGAGCTCCGGGGAAAGAGCAAGTCCCGCCTCGGCCCCGGAACGAAGTCCAGGTGAGTGCTTTGTTTGCTGGGGCTAGGGGAGGCTCCCTCCCGCTACCCGTGTGTCCGTTCGGAAGCCGTATTGTAAAAAGGGGGACGCCATTCAGCTGTCCGCGATGCACATAAACAGAAGGTAGGACTTCAGATGTTACCCAAGCGAATTATTGCTTTTTAAACGCACAGTTTTTATTCCCGCAGTGCTGTAGCAAAGTAAGTCGCACGTCATGGGGAGTTTAAAAACATAAATGCAGCGAGGGTCGGCTCCCCTCGGAGCGGAGCTCACTCTGCCGTGTACTGTGGGTCGGACCCGTGCGTGCAGGAGGCTCGGGAGTACAGGAGCCCCGGGGATCTCAGCCGCCGGCAGCGATGTGGTTCTGTCCTGGGGGCAGCGGCGGCTGTTGGCAATCCCGTGGCCCGGCCTGCATCTCTGGGTGTTGGCGGTGCTGCTCTGCAGCCTCTCCCGGTGCCCGTTCCCGCCTCCGCCCCCCCCCCCGCTCTCCATAAGCCTTCATCGTGGGTGTTGTGCGACCTCTCCTTGCTGTTGCCACGCTGTTTGCACTGCAATCTTGCTCGAGAGCGACGAGGACAGATCACGATGACAAAGGCAATGCAACAACCTCATAATTATAGGGGCACTGTCAGTTTTAGTGTTTTTGTCACTGCTGCGATTATTACTGGGGCCCGGGGTGACTTTGATTCCGTCCCGTTGCCGAAGTTGGGGGAGGGAGGGTGGCTTAGGGGCCTTGCCTGATAGCGTTTGTTGTTGTAGGTTTCGTTTGTTGGGCAGCAGACAGTTTGAGGCTCTGCCGGGTGCGGCTTAGTTACTGGAAGTTGCAAAAAAATGCTTTGGGAGATCGGATCAGGAAATGGCGCCCTGGCCTGTTTAGTTTATTAAAGAAGACCCCTTGAGTGTTAAACGCCCATTGGTGGCTGCTTTAGAGTCACTGACTGTAGGCTATGCCAGAGGAGGCCCTGCCTCTCCCTTTGGTACATCTGTGCTGTCGTGACTCCTGAGACAGAGTCAGATTGTCCGGCATTTTCTTTCCCTCCTCTGTACTTTTATCTCATTCTCTCCCACTTACACCCTCTCACTTTCACACTCCTTACATCGCTCTCTCTTCACCCCTTCCTCTCCTCCTACCACTTCACCACCTCTCCCTTCCTATTCTGCTTTCGAGGAATGGCCGCATTACCCATCAGACCACGACAGTTCCAGGCACTGGCACTTATGTGCTAATGACAGGCTGTTTCCAGAATCCGGGCGTCTGCTTTCATACCTGTCGAGCACACCGCTGGAGGTGATTGTGAAAGCTCGTGCATCCGAGGGCAGTGACGTGACAGGCTGTATCCGGAAGCAGGGGGCTGCTTTACATTTCATATTTGCTGAGAACACCTCTGGGGTTGATTGTGAAAACTTGTGCATTCGAGGGCCAGCGACAGGCTGCATCCCGAGGCGGGGAGTCTGGCAGAGTTCCTGCCAATCCCCACAGGACAAACCAGAAAGGCAGTAAGGCACTTGAAAGAACTGCAAGCATGTACAAGCAGCACCACACAAGGTGCTTGCCTTTATCACAAAAATCTCGATAACCCCTCACCCCCTTAAAAAAAAAAGGCACATTAGAGGGTTTGCCGTTGTCCTTATTCATCTGTTGGTTAGAGAACCTGTGACTAGACAGGGCGTAGGGACGGTGCTAGTTCACTGGCTGCACCCAGGCTTGTGGCTGAACAGGCTCAGTGGCGGTCACCAGCAGAAGGAAGAATCTCTAGTAGACCAACACAGGGTAATCTTTTGATCCCACACAGCTTATAGGGCAAGAATGGCTCAGCAAGCTGGAAAAGCTGACCTTCAATCTGTACAGTATGTGTTTCCAGTAATAAGGATCCTGCGCAATCACCCATCTACTTTTAGTGCATTTTCTCTCTCAAGGGATCAACTTATGTTTCTGTGAAAGTGTTAATTTGTGGTGAAATAGATTGCACATTTCGAGCAACATCCATGGTAAGCCACTCTGCATCAACCTTTGGTATCAGGGCGCTATTAGTGACTGTTCTCCCTCAGTGACCACTTCCTGCAGGGTGTGAGTTATCGTAGTGACTGGACTACTGCAGCCACCAATTCCTGCTTGGACAATGCGCTGCAGTGACCACAGAGTGACTAGCTCAGTGTCTACCTATCATCAGTAACTAGGCTGCTGCATTGTACCCACAATGACTCTTGTGTACACAACATAAACGCCCTACTAAAGGGACGCCATACATATCTCTTCTCAGCAGTCTCTCAAAAGGGGCCTCAGGGGGAAGAAACACAACTTTTTAGAAGGGAGGTACAGAATAGAGCTCACAACAAACTGATGTGATTGGGTTTCTGTGTAGTGTCGATTGCCTCAGTTAGGCATCTTCAAAGCACTATGAAATTATAGGCACCAAATAAAACAGTAGTGATATTAGCTATGTGAGAAGGCTGAAAGGGTTGGGTCACTTCTGCAGGATGGCTGGCAGTGGTACACTATTCTCTGCGGCGCTTGCACAACCCGTTCAACTATCTGTTGGGCTTTGGCAGGCGGTCGTGACATCGCAGGCGAAATCCAAATGATTACAATATGGGATATAGGAACGTCCCCCGGCTCCCATTGGCTAGCGCCATAAATGGAGGCTAGCCATTGGAAGCCGGATCTGTCCGTCAAGGCCGGACCAGATTCGGGGGAGTTACCGCGTTTTCTTCCCTGGGTCCTGCTATTGTAAATGACAATGCCATTTATTTATGTTAAAAAAAACATAAATACAAATAATGTCAAGAGCAATGCCAATAGCTCTAACTTTAACAAAGGCAAAACCATTGCATTGTAAATGCTTGTTATCCTACTGTCTACCAAACTGGAGAGCACTTCTGACAATTTGTTTCTTTAACTATACATGCGCTGCCTGATGGTCCCACAACTCCCTTGCTTGTAGTGAATTTGTGGCCAGATTTAAGACAGAAATTCGGGTTGTGTGCGATCACTAAAAAACGTTGAAACATGTTCCAACCCTGTTTTGCGAGTCAGTAAGCTATTACCGATTTGCAAAATAGGGTTTGCGAGTCGTTAATATTAAGGAGAAATCAAGGGCGTCCCTTCATAGTAGCGAGTCGCAAGGGCATGTACTATTGTTTTGCAACTGGGATGCGGTTGCAAAACAATCACAGCCATCTCCTGTCCATAGAGCAGAGAAGTGTGGCTCAATGGTTAGAAGAGGCAGACCATGAAGCAGAGGTCAGACCCGGGACCAGGGTTCAATTCCCGACGCGGCAGGGTCTTGAGCCCAAAATGTCCATGGACTCGATAATTCTCGCTTTGGTGCCTGCTCGAATCACGGGTTCACACTCTGCAACTCTGGGCAATAGCTTGCTTAATCTCCACTATGGCCCCCCCGCGGCGGGATGCCTGGCTTTCACCTTGGGTGTGTCCAGTACGGGTTATCTCACAGGGAAAAACCAGGACGGGTTCCCAAAGCAAGCGCTTCGAGACCGTTGGTGATAATGCGCTATATAAATATGAATTACAATTACAGTTTACCGCCTTCTTCAAGTAGGTGGTGTGCCACTCTTAAACAGGAAGGAGTCCCAAAGGGACCCTTTCTCTTTGTGAGTGGCAGTAAAAATGTTTTTTAAAGGCAGGCAGTAGTCCCACGGACCACTGCCGACTCCTTAAAAATGAAACTGAAACTTTTCATTTTTGTTTTTTGAAACACATCCCATTTTCCCTTAAGGAAAAAAGGCTGCATTTCATAAATAAAGTTGCTTTATTTTAGAAGCAAACACAGACATGGTGGTCTGCTGTCCCCAGCAAGCCACCATCCCTGTGTTATTGCCCCTTCCTAATGGGTTGCAAATTGCGTCCTTCCTCATGAATATTGATGAGACAGGTAATTTGCAACCCCCATTGGGAATCGCAAAATGTGTCTAAGATACAGTAGTAAATTTCCTTCCGCTAAAATTCTCAAACTGAGAGTTGCAAAAGGAAATGGTCGTACATGTGGCCCTCGGTGCCTTTTCCAGAAATGTATGGTGTGGCGATGTGCTATGGCGCCTTGTGATTTCTTGACCGATTAAGTTATCCAAGGTATCTAGCTTTGAAGCTCTTAATATATGGCACAAGATAAGGAATGCATGCTGCCTGGCTATAACTTAACAGGCTATATTCTAGGTGCACTGGGGCAGCTGATGAATCTCTTGGGAGATGAAAAATTGAGATATATTTTAACAACCAGGTTATTCAGGAGTCTTGCATCCTCTCGCAGCAGGATTTCAAACCATATGTTATTGTTGGAACTAACTTTGACTTCATAACATGGAGGATTGGATCTAAACTGGAGCCCGATAGGTGTCTAAAGCTATTTGAAAATGCAAATTGGAATGCTTGCACTATATTTCTCATTGGCTGTTTCTGCCACAAGCCAGATAGGCTTGAATTTAAATGCCAATGCATACAGACAAGCCAATACAAACAAATTCAAGCCAACTGGTGCTCTATGGCCAGGAGATGGCTCCCAGTAGCCCTTTCAAATAAGGCTGTGTCAATTGCAAAGACAGTGAATATAAAAAAGTCAACAGTAATGGAAGAAGTTATAAAAGTATACTCCCAGAGCCTGGGTATCGTGAATCAAAAGATAAAACTTTCATGTAGGTATGCTACAGGAAACCTGGACACAGTCCTAATTGCCCCTGATTGGGTACAAAGAATTTATGAGCCCAGCGATAAAAGCGAAAAGAGGTTTATCGACATATATAAATTGCGGACTGAACGTATGCACCCCCTAAGGTTTTGAAAAATGAGCCAGGGATCCTGGCAGTAAGCATAAAGGGGAAAGTTATGGATCCAAAGCTCCAATTGATTCTCATCAATATATATATTAATCCTAATAGGAGGGGAAAGAGGCTAACAATGGAAAAACTAAGGCACGCAAAAATGGATATCCGAATGGAGCATGAGGATCGGAAACAATGTTGACAGGAGATTTTAATACCAACCTATTCCATTGCGAGGATGACTATCCTGGCCAGTACAAGGCAAGTAGTCAGGGGCCAGTCCCAGGTCAGGTCCTTCCAGACAAGTTATGGACAGTGATTTTAGTCATCTTCACAAAGGCTGATGCACAGACGTAAGTGGCAGTGGGTAAGCATTTACAGTAAAATATGCAATTTTTATACCCCAACTACTTAGCATTGTTTTATTTGAGTAAATGAGGCCAGTAAGTTGTTGGGGATCAAATGTTACCGGTATGCAACATTCACAACAAAATTTTTACAACGCACTACCATTACAACGCAGGAATTACCACGCATACCATTACAACGCATTGCGCTGGGTGGCGCTCTAGGATAGGGAATAAGTTTAATTTTCTATCCAACACCTTCCCTAGTGTCCACGGGGACTGGAGTTGGAATAGAAAATTATACTTACCACTATCCAGCACCTCTAAGCGCTATGCGTTGTAATGGTATGCGTGGTAAAAACCGCGCTGTAAAGGTATGCGTGGTAAAAGTATGTGTTGTAACGTCATACATCCAATGTTACCACTGTAGGGTCTGCTAATTGGGTTCCAAGCTGGGGGACACATTTGTTACAAATTATATCTTCTGATTTTGTCTTTGTTAAACCTGGAAGTTCCACTTTGAGTCTAAGAATGTTACCATGGCTTAACAAATCTTGTCTCCCTCGATTGGTACTCTTGACACCGCAAGAGTTTGTTTGTGGTGTCGCCATCTATGATATGTATTTCTTCTCTGTTGGACCTATTTATTTTTTCTTCACTTCTGGCGGGCTTGGTCACTGATTTTGATGTGTGTGCCTGGGAAATAGTCACTTATCGCAATATTCCAGCTTTCATTTTTAATGCGTATTGGGTAGCGTACAATCTTAAGCCCACATGTCTACTCAGTCATTTCCACCTTCTGTTTACTTGACTCATCTTGCAGCACTCTCTGATCCTTCAGTTGTAGCAAGGGTTGTACCTCCATTGGATCTAGCTGCTGATTAAATATACCCATAATTAAATTAATGCAAGACCCTGAGGTTTCAAATTCCTTTTTAATCGATGAGAGCTGTTGCCAGCTTCCTTGTCGAACTTCTTCACAATCTATACACGGCTGTGAGCTTTGCGCTTTGTTTGTGTTGCCATAGTAACTGTTTCTAATCTGGGGTAATTTGAAAAATATAAAGCAGCGCAAAAAATGGCACAAAGAAGTTGGGAGGAGACCCTGTGGCGAGACCTCCTTTATGCAGCAAAAGTAAAAGATGGTAAACAGTTTGGGCTCATGGTAGCAGGGGGTAGAGCAGGATTAGCATAATGGAAGAAACACCTCACATCCAACCATATCACTAAGTTAGTCATTTTGGTGAGTTATACACACATTTGTCTGAGACCCACTCAAAGGGAAATGATAAAGACTGCTTAGAGAGTTTTGGGGAGTTGTGTTTTGTTGACCCAGATATTTTTAGTTTAGATGAAACAAGGAATGGCCACACTACAGAAGGATAAGGCTTTGGGCCTGGACAACATTTTGATTGACCTTTATTTCTGCAAACCAGTAATCTGGAGCTTTATCCCTAATCAATGTTTTAATGCAATTGTATTGGCGGGAGAGATACCCGATTCTTAGTTAGGTGCTGTCGGGGTGCCAGTTGTTAAAAAAGGCGATGAGGGGGCATTGATCAAATTTCAGGCCAAGAAGTTGTTTTCCAGGCATCTGTTAGAAAGCTGAAATCCTGGATTCAAGAGGGAACACATTTTCACCATTGCAAGCTGGATTCAGAGCAAACACAAGTACCACGGACTAGATTTTTTAATTTCTTCGGTTTCTTTGGAAATATGTGACATCAGGAAAGAGCATATTTATGTAGTATTTGTTGATTTATGTTCAGCATTTGAGCTTCTCCCTCGAGGGAAATTTTGGAGCACACTAAAACCTATGGAAGTTCCAGATTATTTGCTGCATGCCATAATAAGACTCCGCACCAATAAATATGCCCAGATAATATGGCGTCAGAAAGGTGAACTGACCAAACGTATTAAGGTGGACTGGGGAGTCCGACAAGGTTGCGTATTGGCACCAACACTGTTTAGCCTATACTTTAATGGGCAAAGTCATTGGTTAATTGTACTGGTGGTCCCCTGATGATTGCTGGCCAGAGGATATAATCACTATTATTTGCTGGTGATACTCTTTTAGTTTCTAAATCCCCTATGGAGCTGCAGAACCTATCAAATCGATTTACGCTTGCCTGTAAGAACTTTGATTTAGAAATAAATGCAGCAAAACCAAAATTCATGACATTCAACCCACATAGGTCCTTTAAAGACAAGATTAGGCTGTTTACTAGGGGTCAGGCTTGCCAATACATTATCTTGGTCTCCACAAATATGTAAGAGCCAGGCAACACTACAACATGTGGGGTGCGCCATTTCCAAAAAGCTAAAGATTTCAAACTTTAGACCCATGCTACCGGTTATTGAAATTTATAGGGCTAAAGGCATTACAGCCGCCTTGTATGGAGCTGAACTACGAGGTGTGAAAAACATAGGTGTCATTGAGAACAATTTCATGCTAGCTGTTCTTGCTCTTCCTTGCTATGCGTCACTAACCTCTATTTGCTTAGAACTTGGTTTGAAAAAAGTATCTCATGAGGCTGCATTTAGGCCTTTGGCTTTTTGGGTTAGACGGCAGACCAATGACTCGCCTCTCTATATACAAGAGCCAGTTGCTGAGATGCTTGGTTCAGATACAAAAGGGATAATACCCTGCTTTAAACTTGTCAAGATATAGTTATGTAGCCTGGGGATGCCTGAATTATGGACTATCCCTGCAGCAATGCCAAAAAGACCTTCACCAGTTTAAAAAGAGGTACTGGGACCATATTAACAACCAGTGGTTAGGCCACTCCTGTGTTGGTGAGCTAACAAGAAGACATCTGGACTTTAAAGACTGAGGGGCATATTATCAAGAAACAGCGTTAACATTATCGCCACTTTAGAAGCAGAAAACTGCTGCTAAAGCGGCGATAATGGGCTTGATAATACGCCCTTGTGAATTCCCATAGATGCCCATGTTCTGGTGTGAGCATGGGCTTCTATGAGAATCTCTACGGCGTATTATCAAGCCCATTATCGGCGCTTTTGCGGCAGTTTTCTGCTGCTAAAGCGGCGATAATGTTAACGCCGTGCTTGATAATATGCCCCTCGAATGATCTGTGAGGCCTTTCTTAGTTGGGCCTTAGTTCAGCTGGCAGTAAGGTAAACCTAGCAAACCTTGTCCGTTTTGAAAACTAGATACCTTTGGGAATCCACATAGGTGTGACTAGGTTGTTTTAGCAAGAATCCCTTGCAAACCTCAAACTTTGACTAAAAAACACAATTTCTTAACATTTATATGAGGGAAAGTTCTGGAATCTGTGGGAAGCCACAAACGTCCTTCCACTCAGCATTCCCCTAAGTCTTCTGATAAAAATGGTAACTCACTTGTGCGGGTATGTGCTCTGGCCTGATGTTGTTAAAATGTATCTTCTCCATAGTTCCTCAGTCCTCTGCTGTTCAGCCAGTGTGTGATGCAATGGAATGTTGATGAGTACCTGTGCTTGGAAAATTATCAATTGGAGAGAGTGGGCAAGGATGCGGCTTCTGGTTGGGCGTTTACCTATTTACCTTTAACCTGCATTTAAGAGATAACATCTTCAATAAATTTACCAACCTTATAATCTACATAATTTAGCTACCTGAATACATGCTTGCAAAGAGGATATCTCTTTTTATAACAGTAAGCCTGGTGCCCATGATAGGAAACATCTCTAAATGCAACATTTTGCCAAGTGGGTAGCTGTAGATTTTGGGCCCTAACTCAGGGACCAACGAGAAAAACCTAGCAAATCTGCACAATTTAAAAACTAGACATGTGGGGGAATTCAGGGTGCAGAGACTTGTGTGGCTCTTTCCAGGTTGTTTTACCCAGAATCCTTTTCAAAGATCAAACTTTGACTAAAAAAACACCTTTTCCTCAAATTTTTGTGATGGAAAGTTCTGGAATCTGCGGGGAGCCGCAAATGTCCTTCCACCTAGCATGCCCTTAAGTCTTACGGAAAAATGGTGCCTCACTTTTGTGGGTAGGCCTAGTGTCCGCAACAGGAAACGGCTCAAGAGGCAACAAGGATACATCACATTTTTCCACTCAAAACTGACTTCTTTTTTGCAACTTTGGTAGCTGTGGATTTTAAGCTGTAACTTAGAGATAGGGGTGGGTGGCACTCGTGGAGTTTTACTCCACGGAATTCACCTGAGATACATAAAACCTGCAAGGAGTTTCACCCGCTCCTAAGTCTAAGAGCGCTGCTCTAATTGGGGCGATCATTAACGCACTACCTCCTCATACAGAGCTACAGGACTTATGCAGCAACATTTCAGTCTCATTCTGAATTACTCAGCATTAGTCTGACTCAGTGTCACACACCGTAACACTCACCTCACCTACACTTATTGTCATTCTCCCTCACTCACTCACATTCATTCTCACACATACTGGTCCTTACTGTCACTCGTTCTTACCCATTCTTACTTACTTCTTCACTGACTTGCTCTCACTTTAGTTCACATACATTGTCACACAGACATGCTCACAGTGCTGGGATGGTGCAGGCACATTCATGCACCCATGTCAGCTATTAAACAATGTCACTAACCGTGTCAGTTTGTTGCTGGGCCCGAAGCGGACCGGCATTTTATTTTTATTGTATCAAAAGTGAATAATTATTCACTCTTGATACGATAAAAATGAACCACAAAGCAAGGAGGATGTAGTGTAGCTGTTGAGCCCACCACTGGTAAAGGGACACCCATCCATCAAACCAATCCATCCACTCATTCATCCATCCTTTCACTTATCCACCCCTTTTCATCCATCCATTCATCCATCCATTCAATTATCCATCCACTGTTTCACTCATCCATCCACCATTTTGCTCTATCTATCCATCCTCTTACTCCATTCATCCATCATCCTCCCTGTGCCTCATCCATCTATCCACCCTTTCACTCAGCCATCGATCCTTACACCCATCCATCATTCATCCCATCCATCAATCCATTCATCTACCCATCCATTTACCCTTTCACTGAGCCATCTATCCTTTCACTTACTCATCCATCTATTCATCCATCCATCACTTCACCCTTTCACTCATCCATCTATCCACTCATACAGACATCTATCTAGCCTCCCTTTCATCCTGACATCTATCTACCCTCCCGTTCACTTATCCATCCATTGTTTTGTTTATCCATCTTTATAAACATCCTTTCACTCATCCATCCTTTCACTCATTCTTCCACACTATCACTCCATCCATCCACCGACTCATCCATCAATTTCCCCTTCCACTCATCCATCTAACCTTTCACTCATTCTACCATCAACCCATCCGTTCACTCCATCCATCCGTTCACCATCCCTTTCACTCATACACCATACCCACCTTTCACTCTTCCATTCTTAAGTCCATCCTTTCACTCATTCATCCATGCATTTATCCATCCACCATTTCATCTATCCATTCTCCTTTCACTCACTCACCCTCCCAAGTTAATTATAAGCCTGAGCTGCAGACAGAAGAGGGCCCATCAAGAGCCCCGCCCCACTGTAACCTGATGCAGGCAGAAGTTTAACTGCACACTTACCTCTTTGTCCACAAATGCAATTGTTGTCCACAGAAATTACTTCAGTATCTTGGGCCTCAATGGTCTAGATAAAGAGTTCTCAGCTCCATAAAAAATGTTTTCAAAGTGAAACCAAATGCAGTACAAACACGTGTTTCTGCCAGGAGAGCAGCCCCTTGCACCTCTCCTACAGCCTTCCCCTCTGTGATGGCCAACACATTTTTGCCACCCACTCCCTCCTTGTCTCATTGGCCTGTCCCATCCCCACCCATTGAAGTGGATGGAGTTTTGTGACTCCTCCAAAGGCCACTGTTTATGCACACCAAAAGCAACTGGGTCACTTGCTTTCTAATTCATCCTTCCCTCCCCTGTGGAGTCACTGCTCTAGCTTGTGCTTGCAGATCGAAGAAAACCCCACCCGGCTGGCATTTGCACTGTTGTTCATCTGCAAAGTTCACTGGAGTTCATCAAAGAGTTTCAGCACACTGTCTCAGAACAGTGATTTATTTTCAGCTGTTTTGTGTTTATTTCCTATTCTTACCTCTCCCCCGAGCTTGGCTGGGCAACCCCCCTGTTGATCATAAAAACTAGTTGCCCCTGGCCCAAACTCTGTTAGCACCTAGGGAGATGTAGCAAACTTGCACATTTTTGGAAACTAGGGAACTGGGGCGTCCACGATGGTGTGCCCTGTGTGGATCGCATAAGGTTTTTTTGACCCATAATGCCATACAAACCTCAAACTTTGCTTGAAATTATGCATTTTCCGTACATTGCTGTGAAGGAAAGTTCCAGAATCTGCAGGAATCCACAGAATTCCTAACACCCCTAATTACCCCACTGGTGCCAATAAAAATGCTGTCCCACTTATGTGGCTGGGCCTAGTGCCTGCGACGGATGTATGACATCACAACGCATACTTTCACAACGCATGCCATTACGACGCAACTTTTAAAATGCATACCATTACAACGCATAGTGCTTTGGGGCGCTGGATAGTGAATAGTTTAATTTACTATTCCAACTCCAGTCCCCGTGGACACTAGGGAAGGTTATTGGATAGCAAATTAACCTATTCCCTATCCTAGAGCACCCCCCAGCGCAATGCGTTGTAATGGTATGCGTTGTAAAAGTTGTGTCGTAATGGCACTGCGTAGTAAAAGTTGCGTTGTAAAGGTTGTCTCCCGCCCGCGACAGGAACAAATCTAACCAAGGTCAATTGAAGCCCTTGCATTGGGGCTCTGCTTTACCTTAGTTTGATCCATTCCTGTGCGGTCACTAGGCCCAACCACAGGAGTGGTGCAGCATTTTTACATGAAAAACCACTCTGGCTGCTTGTGGAGCTCTTCCTGAGCAGACAAGTTTAAAAAATAATAAAGAAATCCATTGGATGCTCTGCACCAGAAAGACCTTTATGTACCTTCCCAGTGTTGGCCAATGGCCGACACCCGCATGTAAAAGGGTTCTTTTTATTGGGGTGTATATTTGTCCCTGATAAACCTTTATTTTTGCCTTTGCTCAACCTCTTTCCTTTTTGCTGAGGCAGCTCTTTTCCTTTGTCTGAGTTCCATTATTTATATCAGTAGGCTCCCCACCTGGAGACCCTTCTGAGAACAGTTTATCTATGATTGGCAGTGCATCCCCAATCTTACTTTGTACCAGAATGGATGTTCATCCAAGTTTTATGTTTATCTGGCCTAACTGCATCTGCCACTGAACCTGCCTCTGCTAAATAGGGGTCTGGATAGAAGGTTATGTCATTAGTCTTCTGCTGCCACCATAACTTAATTCAACTGTGTTTTGAGTTGGCAGGGCAGGGTTTGTGGTCCTTCCATATTGCAGTCCTTACTTGCCTGTTGTATTAGATTAATTTCCACATTACTGTTAGGTGGCTGACCTTACTTCTCTGGTGTGGGCCTTGACTTTACTTCTGCCAGTACACCTTTTATAATTTCCGGCAAGGTTTATCCAATATTGGTGAACAGGCAAAATGGACCAGTTCGATGGCTGTGTCAGATTGCACCCTTAGTACAAGATTATTGAGTCGTGTGAGTCTTTTGTCTGTTCCTGCCACATAGACTGCAAGTTTGTTCAATAAGTCAACTTGGATGTCCAATTTATCCGAATGGTAGTTAAGCGCATTTACTATTGCTTGTATAGTGTTTAAAATTGCTGACCACCCTGGGCCTTCTTGGAGCAATGATAAGTTAAGCATGCCCATGGAGACATTTCCCAAATGGGTCTTGTAGTGATGGCATGTTGCTTTAAGATAGAACCCTTGTATGTAATGTAGAATGTTATTGTATGAATACTGTGGTTGATGCCTGTGTTTGTACTGGACGCTGTGAGGGCATTCTTGAAGTGACCTCGGATCCAGCTGCTTGTACTTTTCTTCTTCTTATGAATAAATGCACGAGATGCAAAAGCAACTACTACTTCTTTACTTTCTTTATTTATCTGAGATAAAACACCTCCCAAACCTGTCCCACTAGCATCAGTCGTAACAATGGAATCAGCCTCAGGATCAAAACCCTGTAAAGCCGGAGCTCGTGCAATTGATTCCTTAATGGACATAAAAGATTTTTGACAACTGTCATTCCAGTGGAAAGGAACTTTGTTTTTCATTAAGATACGCATGTCATATGTCTTGCTTGAGAAGTTATGCACGAATTTTGCATAAAATTCTGCCAAGCCCAAAAAGGATCTTAATTCATCCTTCGACTTTGGAGAATGAGCTTTCAAAATTGCTTCCACTAGAGAACTTTTTGGATTTATTCCTGACCCATCAATTTCATGGCCTAGGTAAGTGACATGTTTTTCTGAAAACTTACATTTGCTGCCCTCAGCAATCAACCCATTATTCCTGAGGATGGACAAAACCTCCCTCAATAAAGTATCATGATGAATTTTGTCTTCGCCCATAGTCAGAATGTCGTCTTGGAAGACAACTACCTCAGGAATATGGTTGAATAGGTTCGCAACCCAAACGGCATACAAATAAATCTATAACATCCAAAAGGAGTACAGAATGAAGTCAATTGTCTGCTTTGCTTATCCGAAACCACCTGGTGATAGGCAGACAAGAGATCCAAAGTGGAAAACCACTTGGCATTGCGTGTAAGGGAAAGCATTTCATCAATTCTGGGAAGAGAAAATTGGTCAACAATAATATTATCGTTAAGATATCTGAGGTCCACAGACAAACGGGCTCGACCATTGGATTTTCGGGCAACGACCAATGGTGAAACCCATTCAGCAGCCTCAATAGGTTCTATCACTTTGTTTTCCAACATTTTATCCAACTCTTGTTTGACTTCCTCCCTGATGATAAATGGAATGTTTCTAGCTTTGTGAATCTTGGGAATGGCACCCTCCCTCAAACGGATTTTATGCGTGAAGCCTTTAAATTTTCCCATACGCTTCTCAAATACCTCAGGAAACTCTTGTAAAACCCACTTCTTGGTGTCCACGCTCTCACATGCAACTAACACTTGTTCCTTACTATTTGGATTGAGGATGATGTCAAGTAACTTTTGGTCTTTGCACCCTAGAACAGGTGGTCCAACCCTTGCCACATACAATTTCCCAGTAGCTTGTCTTTCTTTAAACTCAAAAATAAGCGGTCTAAAACCTAACATCTCAATTTCTCTGCCTGTATAACCCTCTGCAGCAACATCATTGGGTTCCAACCATTCTCCTATCTTGTCTACAAATTGACTTTCCCACATTTTTTGAGGTATTATCGTGAATGGTGAACCCGAATCAGCAGCTAATTGAACAGTGATACCACCTAATGAAATGTGGCATAAAGGTTTTGAAGAAATGTCACAAATGATGTTTAAGACTACCTTTTTTCTCTGAATCAAATTCACCTGAACATCATCATCCTCATCCCACTCTGACACAGAGGTGTCATTCTCCTGTTGAACATACGTGACTTTTTTTGTGGTATTTTTTTGTTCTTCCTGTTACACACTCTCGAAAAATGACCTACTAACCCACATTCCAAACACTTAGCAGATCTAGCAGGACATTTTTCAAACGTAGCTGCATGTGAGTAGCTGCCACACCTGTAACAAATAACATTACTAAATTTCTTTTGTTCACTAGCTTCAGATTTCCTTCTATCACGAAAATCAATTTTTCCTTTCTCAAACTTATTAGTCTTATAACTTTTATACATTGCTTTTTTTTCAATGACTTTCCCAACTATCTGTTGAGAATCAGGAATCTTGTTATCATGTGATAACGTGGCTTTCGCGCAACGATCAGATAACTCCGCTTTTTTAACAAGAACAATTATATCTTTAAGACATTTATCACCCTCAACCCATAATTTATCCTGTAGGGTTCTGTTTTTTGTATACATCACAACTTGGTCACGGATGAAATCATCGTGCAATTGAGCAAGTTCACATTTCCTTGCTAACTTTTTTAAGGCAGTTACAAATTCCTCAACAGACTCATTTTTCCCTTGTTTCCTGTGGAAGAAAGCATGCCTAGTAACAGCAATACAAACTGAGGGAGAAAAATGGTCATCCAAATCTAATAAAGCAGAGAGAGAAGGTAATTGATTTGGGCCATGAAGGTCATCCAGGAATCTCTAGAACCAAGAAAAGTGTTAAAATGTTATATTGGTGGCCTGGAGTTAATATAGGCATTGAGAGACACGTTCGCAATTGCATTCAGTGTGAATCTTCGGATAAGACACAGAAAACTCTCAATCCACCCTCATCGTCGTTAGAGTGTCCTAGTTTGCCGTGGCAAAGTGTTGCTTTGGACATCATGGGACCAATAACTTGGCAGGAAAATGTCGTGAAGTACATTTTGGTTCTTGTTGATTTAATCTCGAGATGGCTTGAAGTGGAGGTTGTAATTAAGGTGGACACACAAAGTGTAATTAAATTCTTAGAAAGGTGTTTTTTAAGAGAGGGGTTTCCAGCATCCATTCTTACTGATAATCGTGTCCAGTTTAGATCAGACTTGATGAAGAGTTTTGTTACCAGTACAGGAATTGAGCAAAAATCTACTGCGCTTTATCATCCCAGGGGTAATTCCGTCGTTGAGAGAGTGAATAGAATGCTCAAAGGTGTGTTGCAGTTAGCAAGAAAAAGTAACAAGAACTGGGATGATGAGTTATTCAAATTGGTCTGGTCCTATAGAATTACGGAGCATGACACTGTTGGTGAAAGTCCTTTTTGTTTGATGCGGGGGAGATTTACTCATTGCAAGATCAATCCAGGATGGATTGGTAGGAGTAGGAAAGTGGATTGGGACTCTGATAAAATCAGACAGTCTATTTTGAAGTCGCAGAGTAAGAATAAAAAGTATTTTGATGAAAAGCATGGTACTAAAGAAGTTAATGTCAAAGTTGGGCAACTAGTGCGTGTTAAGTCTGGCAGGAAAACAGGGAAATTGCACTCTAAGTTCTCTGAGCCCAGAACGATTACTAAAGTTGGAAGAAATACCGTTGAATTGGATGATGGCACGATTCACCATATGAGTCGTATTGCTTTGGCAGGGAGCATCTGTAGGGAAGCATCAGACAGTGGTAGCTTAGAAAGAGATTATTGGTGGTTAGATGTTTTATCTCCGTTTGAAAAGGGGGATGGTGAGGTGTCAGGTCTGTTGTCAGGTCATCCTGTCCAGACACATACACAGGACGGATTAGAAACTCACATTTCGGTGGACTCACAAAGTGAGTTGGTTGGTGAAGGTCCGGATGTTTCTTTTTGTGAAGGTAATTCTGACACTCTTGGTTTGCATGAGTCACAACATCTTCATTTGTCTGACCAGCCACCTGCAGAAGGTTCCAACCCACAGGTAATTGTCAATGTAGGAAAAAACGGTATTTCTGGTATTTATACTAGACACGGAAGGGAAGTTGTTACTCCTAAAAAAAATTGAAGATTTTATTCGTTTTTAAGTATCTTATATGCTTACAGAATTTTGCAATTTACTTTTTTTTATCTTTTGTATTTTTGTTTATGAAGGGGGATGTGTAGTGATGGCATGTTGCTTTAAGATAGAACCCTTGTATGTAATGTAGAATGTTATTGTATGAATACTGTGGTTGATGCCTGTGTTTGTACTGGACGCTGTGAGGGCATTCTTGAAGTGACCTCGGATCCAGCTGCTTGTACTTTTCTTCTTCTTATGAATAAATACCAAATACTTCAATTCTACAAGAAGTCTCCTTCCATTCATTCTTTGGATTATCACTACAGGTCTCTCATCTTGGTCTTATTTCCATAACCATATTGACCTGTTATTTCAGAGACTACTGCTTCAACTGCCCACGCAGTGGGCAACGTCTCTTTTAAATTAAGTCTTCAAATTAGTCTAATGGAGAAGAAGTCCCTCTCCATCAAGAATGCTGTTATATGATTATTGTCTTCAGTTGCTCTCTTGGGGTTGAAGACAAAGTATGGTTACTTGCTTCAGCCTCTGTTCCTTTGGCAGCTGCCTGAGCGCCTGTCTTGGATAATAGATCTATTCTTGTTGAAACATTGGAGCTTACATCTGACTGTTGTCTGGAGCCATGGCCCTCTCTTCCCCAATCCTGGTCTGCTTCTACACAAAACAGAACTTGCGAGGACAACCTGACTGGCCAGGAAGAGTGAATGTGAAATAGTGACCTGCATGTCCCACAGGTCACTTGTAGATTGTCACCTGTGTTGAGAAGATGCTGCTCAGATGTTGCCTAAATTCAATCTATTCACAAGTGCCAGAGAGACCGAACAGGGAAACCTCAGAAAGAATCTGCTCTCTTGCTCACACAGAGAGGGACAATACTTATCCGCTGCTATGTGGGGTATCAGGTTCTACACCTTCAACCAAGGCACTAACTTTACCGCTAAAAAAGAGGTTTAGAAAGAGGGTACTAGGGAAATTTTTTAAAGACTTGAATAGGATTACATCCCTTATTCTTTACATCAATACAACATAGAAAATCCTTGGGTATATCATAAAGAAGCAAACAAATGAAGAAACTGACAAGATCACACAGACCTAACTGTGGGATGATCCCTTTCAGGACGAAATCCCTCACCCACCGAAAGTGGCATGTTTCATCATGTGGGATTCTCCTCTTGGTGGAAAAACCTAGTCCCACTAAGGGCTACAACCCCCTCTCTGAGAGGGAGGAGCACAGGGATGTTTTGATATCTACTCTAAAAGGATATTCTAAATCCACCAAATGAGAGACTGTTGATGGACAGAATGCAGAACAATGTCATACGTTCACCCCAGTACAGAGATCTGGGCCTAAATCCATTGTTTTCTTTGCTCACCATGCCAGGTCTAAACTGGGGTGAGATGGTGATCCAAAGAATTATGGATTTAACCCAGATCTCTTGACTGGGGGTGAATGTTTTGATTTGTTTTGCATTCCGTCCATCAATCATGTGTCTTTTCCTTTCACGCCAAGTATGCCCAGACATGAGTCCCGTGCTCTCCATGCCACTGGAATCAAGCTATCCTGGCTGATGAGGGCTGAAAGCCCGAAACCAGTCCTAGGATGCTTGTTTCCAGTCCAGGGAGGACCTGGCTTGGTAGTTTGGGCTGGACAGTTCCCATGGGGCACAGGGTCAAGACTGGTTTGCATATGGCTGGGTTCAAACTGGACTGGCATTGTGAGCAAAAAAACTATGGATTTAGGCCCAGATCTCTGTATTGGGGTGAATGTATGACATTGTTCTGTCCATCAACTGTTGTTTTTGCATTTGTCACCCCGAGTGGGACGGGTATGCTCAGACGTGAGTCCTGTGTTCTCCATGCCATTGGAATCAAGCTATCCTGGCTGATGAGGGCTGGAAGCTCAAAAACGGTACTAGGATGCTTGTTTCCAGTCATGGGAGGACCTGGCTTAGCAGTTCGGGCTGGACTGTTCCCATGGGGCACAGGGTCAAGACGGATTTGCATATGGCTGGGTTTAAACTGGAATGGCATGGTGAGCAAAAAAACATGGACTTAAGCCCAGATTTCTGTACTGGGGTGAATGTATGACATTTTTCTGCATTCTGTCCATTAACTGTTGTTTTTGCATTTGTCACCCCGAGTGGGACGGGTATGCTCAGACGTGAGTCCCGTGCTCTCCATGCCACTGGAATCAAGCTATCCTGGCTGATGAGGGCTGAAAGCCCGAAACTGGTCCTAGGATGTTTGTTTCCAGTCCAGGGAGGACCTGGCTTAGCAGTTCGGGCTGGACTGTTCCCATGGGGCACAGGGTCAAGACGGATTTGCATATGGCTGGGTTTAAACTGGAATGGCATGGTGAGCAAAAAAACATGGACTTAAGCCCAGATTTCTGTACTGGGGTGAATGTATGACAGTGTATGACTCCTAAGTCAACCTACAAACTCCTGACCCTGTTGTACCCTCGCAAGATCTATGTGATAAAATTGCTTCCTTCTTTCACACCAAAATACAGGATATCTACCTGGCTCTTGAGGAACAAAGAGCATCTATCAGTGGGCCCCCTGCTCGGGTTGAGATGAACACGACCACCACAGATATCTCCCTTCCGAGCACCCTGGACTCCTTTCCCCCGCTGGTCTTACAAGATCTGGTGACCTTGGTTAATAAGACTAAATCTGGCTCCCCTCTAGATACCTGCCCACTGAAAATCATTAAGCAGTGTAGGGAAACCTTCCTACCGCCTCTGCTAGAAATCATGAATCTAGCTATGAGAGACGGTGTCTTCCCCTCGGAGTGGAAGAGTGCAGTAGTGAAACCCCTGCTAAAGAAGGCCTCCCTTGATCCGGAGGTCCTAAAAAACTTCCGTCCGATCTCACTGCTCCCAGCCCCTGCGAAGATGCTTGAGGCACATCTAAACAAGCATCTCGCTGCCTTCATGGAAGACTCGGGCTGTCTGGACTTTTCCCAGCACGGATTCAGGAGGGAATACAGCACTGAGTCGGCCCTCACTATTGTGCTTGATAAGATCCGCACGAAAGTGGATGGGGGCCAGACCACCCTCCTGGTCCTGTTAGATCTAACTGCGGCCTTTGATACCCTCTCCCCCTCAGTACTTACATCTCGTCTGAGGGAAGTGGGGGTGAAGGACGCAGCTCTAGATCTATTGACCTCCTTCCTTGACGGAAGGGAACAAAGAGTCAAGCTGGGGGAGTTCCTATCTCCATCCCGACCGGTGCTGTGTGGGGTCCCGCAAGGGTCGGCTCTTAGTCCGACCCTATTTAACATCTACGTGACCCCACTAGCCAGACTAATTAGAACTTTCGGGATGGAGGTAGTCTCTTATGCAGGTGACACCCAAATCCTCGTCTCTCTTTCCCATTCAGATGTACCAACTGCCTCCAACTTTAGATCTTGCATGGAGGCGGTTGGTCAGTGGATGATCCAGAATTCACTTAAACTGAATGGGGAGAAGACTGAGGTGATGGTGTTTGGAGGGAAAGAGAACATCTGGTCAGCCAGGTGGTGGCCTGACTCGCTAGGAGAGTGCCCCTCCCCCACGACATCTGCTAAGAATCTTGGGGTGATGATAGACCCTGCCCTGGATATGGGCAGACAGGTTAGTAGAACCATCTCCACCTGTTGGGGCTTAATCCACACCCTGCGAAGAATTAGGAAATCTCTCTCTCAGCAATCCAGAAAGCAAATAGCTGTCGCACTTATCGGCTCACGACTGGACTACTGTAATGCGCTGTACGCGGGACTAAACAGGAGCCTGCTGCAGCGCTTGCAGGTAGCCCAGAATGCCGCGGCCAGATTTGTTCTGGATGTTCCCAGACGCTTCTCGGCCACGTTGGCCAGGAAAGCGCTGCATTGGCTACCGGTAGAGCACCGAGTACGGTTCAAAGTCCTATGCATGACCTATAGAGCCATTGCAAAGAACAGCGACACGGGAGTCGGTTCCATCATCTCCCACTACACTCCTGGAAGGGACTTGCGCTCCTCCAGGAAACTGCTCCTGACAGTTCCCCGCATACGAAGAGCCAAGTGGGGTGGCAGGGCTTTCTCCACCCTGGCCCCTAAATGGTGGAATGATCTCCCTCTGGATCTCAGGTCCCTACCCTCCCTACAGAAATTCCGAAGTGCCCTTAAAACTCGCCTCTTCCTGCAAGCTTATGTGTAAGGATGCATGTTTCCTTTTTTAGATGTTATTGTTAGGCGCCTTGATACCTGCGGGTTATTGTTTTGCGCATTATAAATTTTTACCAATCAATCAATCAATCAATCAGTCCATCAACTGTTGTTTTTGCATTTGTCAACCCGAGTGGGAAGGGTATGCTCAGACGTGAGTCCCGTGCTCTCCATGCCACTGGAATCAAGCTATCCTGGCTGATGAGGGCTGAAAGCCCGAAACCGGTCCTAGGATACTTGTTTCCAGTCCAGGGAGGACCTGGCTTGGCAGTTCGGGCTGGACTGTTCCCATGGGGCACAGGGTCAAGGCTGATTTGCATATGGCTGGGTTCAAACTGGAATGGCATGGTGAGCAAACAACCGATGGATTTAGGCAAAGATCTCTGTACAGGGGTGAATGTATGACATTGTTCTGCATTCTGTTCATCAACTGTTGCTTTTGCACTTGTAATAATTTGTACAGGATATCTGTCACATTTGTGATGGAGTAGCCAGTCCTTCAAACTCAAAATCAAGCTATGAATGTGCCTGTTATAGTCTGGTCTTCTAGCTACTTGGACAGAGATGGAAAACCAAGACTCCTGAACTTCGTTTACTCTCCTGTGTAGAAGTTATTAGTTAAGGGGAGATTTGCGAAGGCTGAGTCGCAAATAATATAATATAGTCTGCACTCAATGAGCATGGATTTCCAGTCAGAGTTATTACTTAAAAAGAAAAAATATTATACAAACTTAGAGTTGTAGTGAAGTAAACTTTGTGGTAGTCTTGAGTCTGTAGCCCAGCCCATTCCAGAGATTTATCAAGAAAACACTTTTAGGCTTATGTCTCAGCTCAGGGGTTTGTGGACCAGTCCGGGTTCTTATACACAATTAATTTTTGCTAAATACTTCTCAGAGGCAACCATAGATCACTCTTATTCCAAGAAAGTTTAGCACAAACACTAAGGAACATATTTGCAGAGTTCCCACAACACAGAGAAGCCATGCAAAGTTGCTGTTCTGTGTTGCGTATAAAGTCGAGAGCAGAACTGCCCCAAATTTTCAAAGAAATGGCTTTGTTCTGCTCTCTTCATGTGCTGGGGTACTTGCAGCTACCTTGTACCAATGCATGCACTCTTGTGCCATAGTGAAAGGGTGTCTTCGTTAAGGTCAGGATATTTTTTGTGCAGGAAGGGTTACCTTCCTGCAGAAAAACTATCCTTTGAGGCTAGTTCCTCTTTGCACATGTGCGGCATAATGGAGCATACATACAAGAAAGAAAAGACAAGAAGAAATAACGATATGTCTTCCTGTTACACCAGCTTCTAGCAGGAGCAGCCTTTTGGCACAAACCCATGCCTACATGTCTTGTAGATAAGTGTGTGCATCAAAAGCCATGGGCGGATGCACTGGAACGTGCCCATGCACCACCCATGGAACTCGTGATACAAAATAATTCAAGGCAGCACATGTCAGTAAGGATAGCCTTTGTTGGCCTTACTTTACCAGTGCAGGAGAGATCCTGCGGCAGAAACCATAGAGAACCACCTGGGTGTGCAGCAGATCCTCACTATCACGAAACAGAATCACAACAGCTATGGAGCAGTGGGCACATCCTGGTCCTCCCTTAGAAAGTCAAAACTATTCTTGTACCAACTAGTTGGGTAAATAAGAATTGACTTGTTTAAATCCTCAATAAGATTATACTTTATATGATCAAGCCAGCTTAGATAATAAATTGAATGAAGCACGGCAGAATGTGGTTCATGTAGTCTTGTGCAGAAGAAAAGTATTTCCCTACTTAGATTTAAACATTCATACAGGATAATGAATGTGTTAAAATTTAGTTTCGTGCACGAGTCGAATCCACCTGTAAAATGATTCCAGGCATCCAAATTTATTTGTGATTTAGACAGATCTATCCCAGACCAATGGCTGTGCAAGTGCTATGCCTTCGAGAGATCCAAATCTTATACTGGCAAAGTGTGAAAGAGTTCCCTAAGTTTGTCTGCATAACCAATGCTTTCTGTTGAATTTTGTAGAACTACTATATCTCAATGAGCTCCATTTGAATATTTATTTTTCTGGAATTTGAATTTCTTTGTTGTCCCCTGTTCTAGCAAACAACAATATAAAGGAGCTGACCTATACCCTAGGAACCTGGGTAAAGTGTGCAAAAGTTATAAAAACAGGGTTTCGATCAAAGTTATTTTATCAGGTACAGTTCACAAATTCTTAGGGGAAGATGGACCATTCCATCATTTTTATTTATTTATTTATTAAAGTTTTGTATAGCGCTGGCTGGACCCGAGGGTATCAGAGCGCTTCACAGCAAATATACATGGGTTAGACAGATAATGTGGACAAAAAGCAGGTCACTGAACACAGGAGTGAGTACATTCTATACAATAGCAGCCAGGCGTGAGCCAGGGCGGAGAGTCGTAGGCAAGTCAATCAGCTCTGGGGTGAGCGAGAACATGAAACTATAAAGTCTGGGTTAGGTTCTAGTTGGTTCCGGAGCGCTCAAGGAAGAGGACTTTGAGTAGCTTCTTGAATTTCGGGAAGGATGCGGTCATTCTGATGTGTGGGGGGATGGAGTTCCATATCTTGGGAGCATTGCCCGCGAAGGATTTGTTAGATGTTGAGAGTTTCTGGGATTTCAGAGGAATGAGTAGGAGCGTGTTGGAGCTTCTGAGGTTTCTAGACTGTCCGGCCCTTTTGAGCTTGTTGGCCAGGTATTCCGGTTTGCCCGTATGCAGGGCTTTGTGTGTGAGGCAGGCTGTGCGGAAGCTAGCTCGTTGGTCAATAGGAAGCCATTTCAGATCCTTCAGAGCTGGGGTGATGTGTTCATATTTCTTTGTTCCCGTGATCATTCTTGCAGCTGCATTTAGGGTAGAGGTCAGAGGACGTAGGTGAGATTTGGCTGTTCCAGTCAGAGTGGCGATGCCGTAGTCAATTCTGGACAGGACCAGAGCCTGCGTGGCCTGTTTCAGGTCTTTTGTGGGGAGGAATGGTTTTAGTTTGTAGAGCAATTTCAGGTTCCGGAAGGCACTTTTGGCAGTTTTTGAAATGTGTTCTTTCATATCCAGTTTGGGGTCAAGGGTGATCCCTAGGGATTTTATGGAGTTCGATGGAAAAAACGGCACATTTAGAGCGTTTAAGGCTTTGAGCCAATCAAGAATTTGGGGGTTATCTTCTTTGTTAGAGATTAGGAGCACTTCAGTTTTTTCCTCATTGAGTTTGAGGTGGTTGGAAGAGAGCCAGAGCTGAACTTCGGCAAGTGTGTGGTTCAGTCTGTGGATGTCCGAGATCGATGTGGTTTCCAGATAGAGTTGCGTGTCGTCCGCATAAAGGTGGAAGGGGATGTTGGCTTTCCTTAAAATTAAGGTGAGGGGCTCCATGTAAATGTTGAAAAGTTGAGGAGAGAGTACAGACCCTTGAGGAACTCCTCTGCTGATGGGAAGAATGTCTGATTCGCAAGTTTTAATTTTTATTCTTTGTGTGCGGTTGTTAAGAAAGGAGGAGAAACATTTTAGGACAGTCTTTTCGAGGCCTGCTCTCTCCTTTAGGACATTGATTAGTAGGGCCTGATCGACTGTGTCAAATGCAGCCGATAGGTCTAAGAGGATGAGATGGCTGCAATGGTTGGAGTCGAGCGACATGTGAAGATCGTCTAGGACGTTAAGTATTGCGGTTTCAGTACTGCAGCCTTTTCTGAACCCTGACTGATGTGGGTCTAGAAGCTTTGTGTTCTCTAAGTGCTGGGAAAGTTGCAACAGCACAAATCTTTCCAAGATTTTGGATAGTAGTGGAAGATTCGAGACTGGTCTGAAGTTGTTCATATCCTGTATGTCAAGGCCCGTTTTTTTTTAGTAGAGGCGTGACTTGACCTATTTTAAGGCAGTCCGGGATGGAGCCCTCGCTCAGAGAGCTGTTGATGATCTTGGCCCAGATAGGGGCTAGAGTGAGCCTCAAGTCTTTGGTCACTTTCGGGGGAAGCTGATCAAGGGAGTGGGTGGAGGGTTTGGCGGAGGTTATGAGATTACTTATCAATTCAACCTGGATAGGTTGGAAGGCGGACCAGCGAGTGGATGTGATTGTTGGTCTTAAATGGGGAGTTGAGGCGGTGTCGTCTGAGGGTAACGTGCTGAGAGATCGGTCAATTTTCGCGATTTTTTCATTGAAGAAGCTGGCAAAGTCGTCACATTGGGATTTGGACGCTACCATGTCTCTTGTTACCAGAATGGAGGTTTGGTTCTTGATAATGTTGAAAAGTTCTTTGGGGCGGTTTTGGGCATTATCAAGGGCCGCGCAGAAGAAGGACGACTTTTTGTTCTTGATGTGGTTGTAGTAGCTTTTGCGGGCTGCCTTGAGCTGGTCCCGGTTGCGTGAGGAGGGGATGGCCCTCCAGGATCTTTCCAAAAATCTTAGGTGTCTTCTTTCATCGTTAATGTCATAGGAGAACCAGGATCTGGAGGGATGTTTCTTAGTTTTTTTAGTTTCCTTGGTGCCAGCTGGTCTAAGACGAGCTCCAAGTTGGAATGGTAGAGCGAGGTGAGTTCTGTGGTTGAGAGGGGTTCTGTCGTGGTCGGGAGGAGAGAGCTGAGGCCCTTTTCAAGCTTGTCAAGAGGTACTCTCAATAAGTTTCTGATCCATTTGGAGGCTGTTTGTGTGGGAGGGACGGAGAGCGCCGGGTGATTGATATGAAAGAGGATGGCGTGATGGTCTGACCAGTCTACTGGGATGATGTGGTCAATTGAAATTGTCTTTTTATCTGCGATGATAGCATCCAGGGTTGCTCCTCTATGGTGGGTTTCCTCTGTGCAGTGCTGGGTCATGTCAAGGTCATGAATAAGGGTGTTGAGGGATTGAATGAGCGTGTTTTTTGATACATTCCATCTTAGGTTGAGGTCGCCCAGAATTATACTGAAATCACTGTTGAGAGCTGTTTGCGTGATCAGATCCGTCAGCTGAGCGCCAAATTCGGAGGTATTGCCCGGGGGATGGTAGAGGAGAAGGCATTGGAGTGAAGGGTGTTGAGGCGAATTGATGTTGACCGCGAGGGATTCAAAGGAGTTGTAGATGACGGCAGGAGATTCAGTGATGGAGAGGTCGCTTTTATGGATAATGGCTATTCCGCCGCCTTTGTGAATGGGCCTGTCTTTGCGTATGATTGAGAACCCGGGCGGCACCAGCGTGTCCAGGATGGGGCTGGATAGAGTGTTCAGCCATGTCTCAGTGAGGAAGGCTACGTCCAGGTCCTGTGAGAGGATGGTTTCGGCTATTTCTGTTGCATGTTTGACGGCGGGATCTGCAATTGATGAGCATACAGTTTATTTGTGAGTCATCCTGTGAGATATGATTGATCGATGTAGCTCTGGGTAAGGAGGAGAGATAGGGTGGAGGTCTTACAGCTTTACGACGGGGCGGTTCCCTACCCACTCCAGTAATGACTTGAATTGAGGAGAAGGGAGGGTGGTCGGGGGGCATTATTTGAGCAGGCTGCCTAGTCGGGCTTTCATAGGAGGTGATGAGGGAGGTCACTTCGTGTGGCGAGAGGGAGGGAGCCGTCCTTCTAGGACTGTCCATTCGAGCCTCAGTCCTGGGATTAGAGAGAAGAGGCTGGGAGCCTGTAGGGGGCTTGGACCTTGTGTGGGTATGGGAGTCAGTCTTGGCGGTAGGCGGCTGGAGGTGCTGTGGAAAAGTAAATTTTGCCATGTTATATGTGCCTACGTGTTCCCCATATTATGCTATATGTGCATGATCGATATGCATGTATTCCCCTATGGTCGATTAAAGACGCAATTATAGTTATATCCAACTCCAGTATGCCAGTTTCCAGTTCTCGTGAAAACAACGAGTATTAGGCCTATGTTGCCACATTTTACAGTGTGCACGTTAATTCATTGAATTGTCCCCGTTTCTAGGCCTCAAAAGGGCCCGGACATCAGATTCAGCTCCTGTCTCCTGAACCCTCTCCGAGGAGCGATACAGCCCCCACCTGCATCCCTGACCCTTCACTTACTTCCTGCCTCACAGTGCCCGGCCCGGCCTGGCTCTGCCTGCCAGTCTGCCAAGAGTCTGCCAAGAGTATGTTATGCCTCTAGTTATCAGTCCAGCCCTCCTTCTCTGCATTCCTAAGCTACTGAATCGCATCAACAGTTTCAGCCATGGTCTAGCCTTTCTGTCTCCATGTAAGAAAAATACTGTATTAATATTCATAAAATATTCCACACGCAATACATGTAGAATTATGCACGCACCAGTCTTAGTGTCAAGTAGCCTTTGCCCTGATAACTTTTGGATTCTATCAACATGTACTCCAAACACCAGATACTAGATATACTATAGGTACATGTCGTTCTGACACTGCAGACTTTAGTCTCCTCTTCAAGCGCAGAAGTCATAGCCCCCAGTTCCTCCCTGGTAACACGTCATTGCCCGTTTGCGCGCACCACTAGGTTAAAGGTCCCAGCTGCTCAGGTAGCCCCCTCCATGTTTCCGCCCCGTTTATGACACTTCTGTTATGTTTACATCACATGTCTATGTATACGCCCTGTACACGCCTTCTTGTTACTCCCATTTTGTCTTATCTTTCGCGACTGCTACGAGTTACGCCTACTGCTACGCCTATTGTATGTAATGTAATGAAATGTATTATACTATAAATATGCTGCAATGTCGATGAAGCATTGCAGCTGCCATCAGTCTATTCCCATGCAGGCTATCCCGTTCCTGTCCCTTCCCTTATGCCTGATTAAAGCCTGTCAGACTTCGATACCTCGAATCCTGTCTCTTATTTATTGAGCTATCTGTTTTATTCACTGTATTCAAAAATAGTACCGGTAATTAATTATTTATTTACCACAGTGCAAAGGAGGGAGGTTCATGGAGGGGGGCTGGAGTTTTTCTAGGGAGGATAGGGTTTCTTTCAGGCCGAGGATCAAAGTCGCGATCTGGGCTTCTAGAAAGTCCAGGCGTTGTGTCAGTTTAGGAGCTGGAGAGTAGGTGGGCGAGTGGGTGGAGATGGGTTTGGTGTGGGAGAGGTCGTGTAGCAGGGCGTCGAATGAGGGGGTCTGTGACGAGGGGATCGGGTCTAGGTTGGAGTTCGATTGTGGGATCTCTAGTGAGGGAGAGCATGTTTGGGGCGAGATACTGTTAGGAAGTGAGACGGGAGAGGGCGGCACGGGGTTCGTGAATTTTTGGTCGAGGGCAGGGTGGTGGGCGGGGCAGCTGGGCGAGTTGTTATTAGGGGGAGAAGTCGAGCTGGGGGGATCTGAATGGAGTTTTGAGTTCGGATGGGCGGGGAGTAGGGAGGGAGGGGGGTTGCGGTCTCTTTGGGGGAGGTGAATGTCTTCGCTACGGGGGATGGCGTGAGCAGTGGGAGTGAGGGATCGCGCAGGGCGCTGTGATTCAAAGACGGCGGGGGGACTGGGAGTTCTAAGGGGAGGAGACTGAGATCCTGTGGGGGTGTGGGAGACGTGGCGAGGGGGGGGGAGGTAGGAGGGGTAGGGAGGGGTGGGGGAGTCCTGGCAGTTTGGGAGAAGGGGGAGGACGTTAGGGGATGTAGGTGAGAGGGGGGTGGGGGCGTTTTGGAATTTTGGGTGAGGGGGGCGGGCGCTTGGGGCTGTGGGATAGGGGGGGGAGGGGCTCGGAGGGACGGGTGGATGTTGACGTGATTAAGGGCGAGGGGAGGGGATTGATGGGGTGGATGAGGCATGCTCTGTGGGATAGTAGTTTGGTGAGGGTCACAGGAGGTGGTGGGGCCTGTAAGTAGAGGGGAGAGAGCCATGGCCGTCTTAAGAGTGTGAAAGAGGGAGTCGAAGAAATCGAGGTTGTCATCTTTCGCCTGAATTAGAATGGTGCCATTCTTGAAGATGGAGATGGAGATGTCTCCGGTCAGGGACTGTTGATTCAGGGGGGAGATCGTTAGTTTCCGGTTGTGTTCTGATACGGTGGTTTTGGAGACTGGAAGGAGAGAGTTAAAGGTGGAGACCCAAGCGTCGGGTGGTATGGAAAATGAAGTCAGTTTTTCTCAGTCCTCTCGTTGAGCAATGGTAGGTGTCCACGATAAGAGTTTCAGGGTGTTGTCTGATTAAATTCTGTTTGAGGCGTTTTTTGGCTTTGAAGGAGATACTGTGTGGGAAGGTAATGGCGTAGGTATTCTGTCCCAGAGGAGATAGCTGGTTGAGTGAAGGGCTGTGGTGAATGTCTAGGCGCAGGGACGGAGGCATTATGGTGGAGAGCAAGCGATCTGTGTTTATCTCCTTGGGTCTAGGCGTCGCGCTTGCGTAATGGAGAGCTTAGAGAAGGGAAACTCCTTGATTTGCTAGCAGATTTGCAGTACCCAAGGTAGATGCTCAACAGAGAACTAGAAAGATAAATGATGTAAAAAGGGTTTCCCGAGTCCCTTCAATTGGGGAAGCTGGTTCCTTTAATAAAATTAGTTCGTCAAGTTAAGTGAGAGGAAGATGTTGTAAATAGGGGCCTTCTTGATTGTCTAGCAGATTTGTATTTGCCCAGAGGTGGGCGATCAACAGAATACTTGGATGATGGGTATTGTAAAAAGTGGTTTCCAGGGACCCTTAGCTAGGGGAAGTTGGTTCCTTAATTTACTTAATTCGCTCTGTTAACTGGGAGGAAAACGTTGTAAATAAGGGCCTCCTCTGCCCCTTTGCAGGGAATTACAGTTTAGGACAAGTTGTCCTCATTCGAGTCTCTTTCCTTTTCTATTTGTTGTCCCGAGTGGCGGCCATTTTAGGGTCAGGCGGCCTTTAGCGTGAACAAAGTGGATGTGGCTAATGTGGAGGCATTGGGTGGGGCGTCATAGTTGGTCGTTGCTTTTCTATTTATTATTATTCCCCCAGCTACGAAGGCGGGGGGGCCTTTATGCGTCCAGTGTGTTCCTCTATACTGACGAGGTCTCGTTTCATTTGGAGCTGGCGGCCATCTTGGGACAGGCAGCTCCGGGGGGAAGGAGCGTCTAGACCGGCGCGGGGCCCCCAACCCTTCGTGGGCAAGCTGGTCACTCACCGGGTCCAACGATGTGCACAGGCGACCCTCAGCCTCCGCTGCTACCCCGTTCCGCGCTGCTCCTGCTGATCCGAGTTCCGGTGTCTGGCGGCGTCGTCACTGGGAGTCTTGTCGCCTTTCCTTTATCAGGTGCGAGAAAGGGACAGCTCGCTACCGGAGAGTTGCTGCTGTGGGTGGGGGAGCGGGGCGAGGTTCCGGTGAACGAGGGTCTCTGTCGCCGGGGAGCCTGGTCATCATTTACGTGAGGGGCAGGAAGAATCTCTCGATCAGATTCTCTCCTTTTGCAGGACGCTCGGTGCCGGTTGAAGTCTAGGACCGGGTGGGGATGGCGGGGGGGATTCGGTGGGGTCGCTCCGGCCGGGATTTACACTAAAAGTGATCCCTAGGTCCGGAGCTGGTCCCAGTCACTCCCTCCTTGCGGCCATCTTGAAAATGCATCTTCAATGGAATGGTCCATTTGGGGAGAGGATGTAGCCTTACGGCTAGAGCGGTCGATGTTGAAGCAGGGGGAACCGGGTTCGAGTCTCAGCAACGATGCTCAACATCCTATGATTCTGGGCAAATCACTTAATCTTCCTGTGCCTAGCAAAAATAAATGTGTACTCATGTAACGAAACTGGATGCTATGTAAAGCGCTCTGATACCCAATATCTTTGGGTCTAGATTGCGCTATATAAAACTAAAAAATAAATAAAACTTAAAATAAATAGACCTAATGTGATTTTGTTTGCGGTAGGCATACCTTGCGTGATTTGCTGTTGCCTCACTACAAGTGCAGCGAGAATACCTGGATTACGGTCCAGCCATGATTCCATCTAGGTCCTGTGGGTCAGCGTAACTCACGTTATTTACTGTCATCTCACTACAAATGCAGCAAGAATACCTGGAGTAGGGTCCAGCTATGATTCCATCTAGTTCCTGTGGGTCAGCGTAACGCACGTTATTTACTGTCGTCTCACTACAAATGCAGCAAGAATACCTGGATTAGGGCCCAGCTATGATTTCATATAGTCCCTGTATTCCCAGTTGTGAGTTTGTTTCGCACATCCAAGACTTTTCCCTATTCATAATTAGGTGTGGTAGCTCAGATTCCAGAGGTTATCCATCACTCTGATGCCCTAGAGTTTGCATTTGGTCAGTAATAGCACTTGAAAACCCACACGGTGTGGTATTGATTGCTACAAGGTACTTCAGTGCTTCATTTGCTAAACATTAAGAGGCATGTTTACCAACCTTTTATGCAACACTCGGCCGCAAGCAAAGTTGATGCGCTGCATTGTGTGAAAGAAAGAGAGCAAAAATTCTAAATTTTTACAAAAATTAGGAGAATTGCTGCTCTCTCCACGCGCTGGTGCTCTTTGTGTTGCCTAGCACCAAAGCAAGCACCCTTGCACCATGGTACAGGGGTACCTGTGTTACAAAATACAAATAGAGTAACTATGGGTCTACAAAGAGTCTATGTGTCAGAGATGACTAGATGTCTACTAGAGATGTATTAGTAGAGCATACAACAGGATATCGCACTGTTTGGGAAGATATCCATCAGTTACTCTTCCTTTGCCGCCCTATTCATCATTTGAACCACTTCCCAAAGTGGAGAATCTTTGTTGTTGCCACCTCAGTTGTTGTAAATTAGAGTGGCTGATGCTTTCAATTGTGGGGCAATAAGGAATGATGTTAATAACTGGAAGCAGTGCAAGAAAAATTGTGAAAAAGAATAAGTGCTCTATTTAAAATTGGAGAGTGAACGCAAACAACTTTATTCTGGTGCCGTCCACTTCCAATGTTAAAAACAATACAGTGCAAAAAAGTCAGTAGGTTTAGCAAATAACTACTGATCAGATGTATTGGTCGACATGTTTCTGCGGATGTTTATAGATCTACAAAGTATCTACCGCTTCATCAGGACCTATATTATGCTACTGCTTCGAAAGACAATACAATGAAGTTGATACAGATATCACCTGTTCACTTCCTGGTGGTCCTCCTCTAAGTTCAAGAGGAACGTGCTTCTCCTCACCTGGCAACAGCTCAGGAAGATAGTGCACCGCTCTGTCCATCGGTACACCTTGCAGACATCTGTGCTGCATGGGGAGGTCGACCTCTTGAACCTTAGAGCTCAGACCTGTCAAAGGGGGTTATTTTGACAGGTCTAAACCTACGCAGTTAAGTTACTGATGGCAGACCTGCAGTCATGCTTTGCATTGTCACTTTAGTGGTCGCACAGTATTTGCCACAGTCCACTAATGACATTAACTTACAGGGCATGGGTACACTTTGTACCATATACTAGGTACTTTGAGTAATGTTAAATATGCCAATTAGGTGTATAGCCAAGTTTGACATGCTTTAGGGGTCAAAGCACATGCTCTGGGGCCTGGTTAACAGAGTCCCAGTGCACAGAGTGAAAAAAACAGCAGCATCAGTCCAAAATAAATTGGAGTGATCATGCAAAAAAGGCAACTTCCTACAACAATATTGCATAAAAAACACGTAGCCACCATGTTGCGGGCTGTCAGATATGTGTGACAAGTGTTGAGATATGTCACACAGAGGGAGAGGTGTGGCGCCGCGGCCAGGGCGACTGACGCTGGAATCTGGGGACCACGGTTCGATCCCCGGCTCCGGCGGCAGGTTAGCCCAGCACCATGTGACTCTGGGCAATAGCTCGCTTAATCTTCCCGACGGCCCCCAACGCCTAGAGACCCTTACGGGTGATTGTGCGCTTTACAAATGTGGACTTTACTTTATATGCAGGCTGGTGCATAGCACCAGCACTCACTCGCACAAATTAAGCACTGAGTTTTCTCCAAGCTCAAAATAAAGTCCATAGGAGCTCATTATGAGCTTGGTGGACCGCCTGCCTCTCTGTCAGGCCAGCAGGGGTCTGCCTTCTTCTCCACACTCCCAGCAGAAGATGGTCACACCGTTTAGACATCCCATCTTCTCAGGCAGGGATCTGGTCACCAAAGCACACCTGCCACTTCATTTTCACCAAAGTTGGATGCCAAGCAGCTTACCACAGTTTTAAAGAATACTAGGCATACATTTTTGTCCTGTTGAAAGAACTTTTCTCCTTTCATCCATTAAAGGACCAGAAAGAAAAATATGAGTTTGGGGAATAAAAATCCTTAGATTGGTTGGCTACTACTTCCATTAAAATGTGGTAACCACAATTCCAAGACATGGGGATTCAGTCACTGTGTCATGAAAAAAAAGAGCCATAAGGAGGGAAGATGAGCATCCCTGGCCCACAGGCGTATGTCTGAGGAGGGATGTTGTAAAAGGACCTTCCAGTATTTTTTTTTTTATGGAAATGTTGCCAGTGGTTCACAGACCACATGGCTAGGATCAACAAACCCTGTCCTGGGACCACAAACTCATACCAAGCACCATGGCCAGGGACCGTGAACCCACAGCAAGATTCATGGGCCTGTACTTAACCTTTTCTGGGACACGTGAACACAGAACATGGTCTGCGGACCCAACAGAAGGTACAATACAGACCCATGAAGCTTGTGGTGAGTTTGCAAACCCTATGATAGGGTTCATGAATCCTAAAAAAAATAAGAAATAAAAGAAATAAAACAGAGCCTGGAAGGAAGCCAAGCTGTGCTGGCAAACCACTGTGCAGTGCGGGTTGACTTCCCATGGCGGGTTGCGTGCAGGACTACGCTGTAAGCCAGGTCTGTATCCAACTCCTGCCATACACATTAGGGCTTTGCTGCCCACAGTGGGGTAGGCACAGGCACTGCATCTAACTGTGCTGTGAACAGCCAAAGGCCATGCTCAGTTGGGGTTGCTTTTCAAGATGGGTTGGGTGCAGGGAATTTTTGGAAGTGGTATATGGTGAGAAACAAACAAAACTTTTTTTTTTAAAGATTAAAGTGAGGTTTGGTTATCTATGGTGATAACAACTAAGTTTAGGTTAAGAACATCACTGAAGAAACATAGTTGAAGTGGTGATTGTGATTGAAAGCAAATTTAGACCAAAAGTTCACTTTTATTTGCAAGTTATGATTAAAACCTCAATCTATAGATCACATAACAGACATGCAAATCATAACATGCACACCAATAACAATCCTCATGACCTTACAATATTATGCCAAAAACTGTAGCATACTATAAAAAGATTGTTAACTAGCTGGGACTGCAAACCCGTCCAAAGAGGCGGCAGCCTTGCAGAAATAATTGCACACTCTGTCACAAAATACCTGGACTGCTAGAAGGAGTGTCTGAAGCTGTTAAGTTATTCTTTAGCGCTTCCTATAATTATTGTAATGCTGCAATTACTGACCCTAATTTGCAAAGTTAGTTGTTGTTGGCTGACATGTTAAAATAGAAACTCTCTCACCCCTTTATTATGAGAAAGAGAATACTGTCACCATTCATCGAGATAAACATTTTATAGAAAGTTTTGAAAGTTTGTGAAGCAAATGTAGGTCAATAATCTGGGTCAATGTTAGTGCTTAATTTGACCCGGTGGCTTCCGGTGCTCAGCACTGGCACTCAATCATCAACACCGGTGCTTTTCATGCGCACCGGTTAAGGACACATTAATTTATAGTAGGCACAGGGAGATTAAGTGATTGCCCAGAATCACAAGATGTTGAGGCAGAGTCGGCAGCTCTGGCCATTGCACCACATCCTACCCCCACTTTCTTGGTTAATAGTTGGTTCTGTTGTAGGCTGCGCTAATAGCATAAATGGACTGGTGCAAGCTGGCTCCGGACGAGACCCCTAACACTTACTGTTTTACAAATTAACCACTGATCTACGCATAAAGTCACTCATGTAATACAAATTTTTCGCACTCTTACTGAGGAGCCATTTTGTATCATTTTAGCTAAAGGCTGGCCATGAAAAAATGTAAAATCAATAGCTTCTGTTGCTACTTCCGTTTCCTGATTAAAAAAATGCTTTTTATTTATGTTAATATGTGGTTTAACTAAAAAGATGGACATTTTGTTGATTCAGTAAGGAAAGGAACATATTTTAGTGATATAGTTTTCTATGTCTGCAGTTCCCTGTGACTGGGCTAGAAGGGTTCATATTTTCGCAAACTGTTTACCGAATTGTCACATGACGCTAATTTTGACGTTGAAAATCCCAAACCTGATTTGTACATTTCAATAAAGAAATTATACTTAAGAACAGGGAGGCTATGCAAATGTGGTGCATTTCTTGCAGACCTAAATTTAGGGTTAGGAGCTAGAAAAGAGAAGGTTATTGGTGCCAGGTGGTTCTCCACATATATATGCCTTCAACCACCACGAAGTTAGAACTTAATATTTTACATGAACATTCAGATTCTAAGAGCATATTAAAACAACCTATAAAATTGAAGATTAAGGGGCTTATTACAATCTCGGCCAGAAACCTGAGGTCAGAGGCTTTCCGACTGAGATCGCCGGTTTCAGTTCTGACCGCCTAATTACAATCTAGGTGGTCATAATTTAAACCGGACGGTCACTCCTGCTGGATTGCGACACGCTCAAGAATACCCGTTGGCCAGTCAGAGACCGCCCCGTAATCCCAATGGACATCGTATCCGGCGTTGGGATTGCGATGCTTGGTTTCCGACAGGCTATCCATGCTGGTGCTTTCCCTCATGGAAAGCGAGTTTGGCGGCTCCTAGCTGGGCCCCCTTCTCGTAGCGCCTCCAGTTGTGGGCCTAGGGGGCACCTATTGTGCCCCCCTACTGATCCATGCACTGTGTGATAGGCAACCTGAAGTGCCTGCTTCGAGGTGCAGGGATGAACGCAACCTTCCATTTCCCTATGGGAGCTTGTGCTACGGCCAGTTTACAGCTGTAGCACAAGCTCCCATAGCGAAATGTGAGTAGGCAACCACACCATGTGCGGTCGCAATATAATCAGGCGGTTGGGACCACCGACCTATGTCGGTTGGCATAACCGGCCCTAAATGTTTCCTCAGCATGAAAGGATATTAAGCACCGCTTTTATTGACGTTTAAGGGTAGGCATGTCTACTTTTGGAAAAATAAATTTGTAGTGCAGAAATAAAAGCTACATGTGCTAATCCACGTCTTGTATTTTTATACCTGCAGGAAAAAGTACAGGGCATTAGGAGGAGTATGATTAGAAATCTATGACTTGTGCAAATTGGCCTGGGGAGTTCTGGAGATATATGTGAATCCATTAAATAGCCTATCAAAAGGAGGAGGAATTGATTGATGTGTAGACCTCTGACTTTGTAAAAACAAGCCTTTTTGAATTTATTGACACCTAGGGGTCGATTCCGATTCGGGAAACAAATCCGTATGACGATTCGAATTCGTAGCCGTTTCCGTACGAATCGTACAAATCCGTCCGAATCACGTAGTACGATCCGTAGTAAAAGAATACGTCTGAATCGTTGCGAACCGTACGAAAAGCAAGGGAAAATCCGTACGATACGGAGCCTGAAAGTGAACCGTACGAATCGTAAACATGCCGTACAACCCGACAAGTACGATCGGACCGGGGAATGAGTACCCGATTCGTACGGTTTTGTCACGTATGAGCAATTTGTACGGAAAGTCACACAATCACATAGGGTACGTTTTGTACACCCCATGATTGTAGGGGTACGGTTCGTACACCCCATGTTCGTAGGGGTATGGCTCACACACCTACTATCAGGAGGTGTATGGTTCATACCCCATGATCGTAGGTATACGAACCGTACCCCTACAATCATGGGGTGTACGAACCGTACCCCATGATCGTAGGTGTATGAACCGTCCGTTTTGCACACGTTTCGAGTCGAATTCTGCTTTTCCGGACATTTTGAGCTCTCGTAAAAAAAGAGTCGTACGGAGTGTTGACTGAACGAATCGTACTTGCTGGGTCGGAAAATGATGCTTCGATCCATACGGACATCGCGTACTGCGTGCTCCGAATGCGATTCGTACGGATTACTGAGTCGTACGGGCTTTGGTACGATTTGGACAGAGAACTGCTTTGGGTACGCATTGTACTACATCGTATATACGGGGACATTCGAGGATACGATTCGTATGGGAAAAATGCTCCGTATGGCTATTCGTACGGGATTTTACCGAATCGGAATCAGCCCCCTAATGTCTTGTGACAAAGAAAGCATTTGAAGGATTCTGACTGAGGGACACTCAAATAGAAGTACTTTATTATTTATGGCTGAAGTTGATGTCTACAAGATGCAGG
The DNA here is from genome assembly GCF_964261635.1 of Lissotriton helveticus. Taxonomy (NCBI): domain Eukaryota; kingdom Metazoa; phylum Chordata; class Amphibia; order Caudata; family Salamandridae; genus Lissotriton; species Lissotriton helveticus. The sequence continues at coordinate 2,094,479,250 of NC_136065.1, read as the reverse complement.
ACTTTTTTGACATTTTCTTCCTCAGAATGTGTTTGTATTTATATAGCGCACTTCTACCCAGAGGTCTCGTAGCGCTGTATTCATACCACTGTGGAACCCATCCTGGCTATCCTGTGAAATGTCCACTCCTGGGCACCCCCAAGGTGAAGCCAGGCATCCAAGCGCTGCTGGGGCCGTTGTGGAGATTAAGCAAGCTATTGCCCAGAGTCACAGAGTGGGACCCATGATTAGACTAGGCACCGAGGCGAGAATTATCAGGTCCAGGGAAATTGAGTCCAAGAGCTGCCGAGGCAGGAATTGAACCCTGGTCCCAGGCCAGACCTCTGCATCAGGGTCTGCCGCTCTACCCATTGAGCCACGCTTCTCCACAAGACAGCGACAAGTAAAGAGAAACAGCCCCCTTTGGTAAAAACCCTTACCTATGTAACCAGTTCTTCTCTCCCATCCCAAAATACAGGAAGAAAAGCAGAAACAAGTCATAATACCGTGCTAATGTGAATGATGCCTACTGCTAATTACCATCCCATTGAAGTTGGGAATGGTTCTGTTGACAACCAATGAAAACAAATACCACAGCCCACGTGAAAATGACCATTGGCTCAGTCCTGGCCCTGGCCTAGAATGGGAGGTAGAGGATATAAAATATAAAAGATGGGTTACTTTAGGTTACGCAATCAAGTAAAGATGTGATTTCTTAGAGGGGTAAGGACAATGCCCTGAATGGACCTGTAGATGTTTAATTGTAGCTAACGGCTGTAATGAATCAAAAGCTCATTCTTAGATCAATTATGTATAAATAAGATGATATAAGTTATAACGAGAAAGCATAAGCAGTAAATGAAATGCATGCATTACACATCAATACATAATGCCATCTCAAGTTAGGAGGTTACAAGTGGTGCATAATGTCACGGCTCAGTGCCATACTGCATAACACCAGTAAAAGAGCAAATACATAAAGGTATGTCTGAGAAAGTCTAACATAATATAGAAGATTGAGGGGAAACACTAAGTTCCTTTTTTAGAAGAGAGCAGCCAGGATACTCAATCACAAATACAGTAGTTGTCCCGTCCTCTGTACTACTAGCGCATGATAACCTAGGGCACTTCTAATGAGGAGAACAGGATATCCGCCTAATTTTGATGAAGATCCCAGCTGCCAAACTCTAAATTAGTGTGTATAGAGGCCAAGTTCCAATGGGCAACTTGGACAAAAGCGTGCACAGCTGTATGGGCAATTTGTCACAAATTAATCCTTTTCATACCATATTATTACTTTCATCATATCCTGTATATTTTTCCATTATCAGATTTCTTTTGTTTCTTTTTTGCGTTTTAGAAGTATTCAATAAACGGAAATTTCCAAACAAAATTCAAATTCACATGGTTCAAATTACCATATGTACAACATAATCATCATCATAAATCAAACAATAAAAACATTACATTTCAGGACCCAATGCATTTCAGGACTAATGTCCCTTCCTCAGGGGAAAACAATTTGTCAACTCTCTCTCAAAGTCAGACACAAACACACTGCAACCTGTCTACTTCTCACAAACTCCGCCAGTTCACCTGTTCGAAACGGCTCGCTGCTAGCACTTGAAATCGGTGATTCTCTTCGTAACCTTCGCGGCCTAGCGTACTCTAAATTAGGCCATAGGTTTTTCTCTCTATATCTGCATCACAATAAGAGTCCAGTTTACTGAGGATCAGGGTTTTAAGTGGGCCGGGTCTCACCTGTGCTGAGCACCAGCAGTTTTTTAAAAGGAGGTCTCAAAATGAGTTCTCTAACAGGCTCTGTTTTGTGCCCTGGCACAGGCGGTCCATTTTTTCCGGACTGCAGTGACAGCAGGCACATCGATATGCGCGTGCTCACATTGCTCTCTTCTCACTAGTGGAGAAGTTACGGCATGACGTCATGCCATTGTGAGCGTTGTAGGGAAGGGAAATCCTTAAAGAGAGTCATTTGCTCTCTGTATTTCCTTTCTCTTTTTGAAACTCAGGAGCAGTAACATTGTGGTGGTGTCACCTTATATTCAAGCCATAGTTGCTGCTTATTTATCTTATGCAACTAACAACCATTGACAAAGCCAAAAGTCCTGACTTGTTGTATGTAGATTACGTGTTTTATCATATATCTGGAATCAATTACACAAACAGCAAAATACAAGTCCGGCGGCCCACTACTCTAGGCACAGATTTTTAGGTTATGTGTTTTAAGCCATGCCCTTAATTACATTGGCCATGCCCCTTTGAGAGACCCCCCAGTTTTTGTCATCCCAGTTAAAGCCCTGCAGAGGATGTCAATGTTTCGACCCCATAGAGAGGTGATTAGGTTCGGATCATCATGGGCCAGTGTTGGTGACAATGAACGAGTAGCTACCCTTCGGAAGTGAAGGAATGAAGGAACTGGAGTAATATGGGAATGCACCGCTGATTTTAGTGAAGCAACTTACAAACCATGAAGATATGGCTCTCGGGCCCTTGTAAACCACAAAGTTCCGGCTCATATGTGCGGTCAACAAAGGCTCCACTTTACAGAACATGGCAAGGGAAGGGAAACTGGCTTAGCAGGCGAGGCATCCAGGAAGCATGGGTTCTGCCATCAGGAAGAAAACTGGGCAGCCAAATTAAACATCCCCCGAAGTGAGGACTACTCCCAAAGGGTGCCTGTCTACAAAGGTCAGTCAAGCTTGGAGCTCACCCAACAGCAGGATATCCGGGGACTACCTCAGTCGCGGCCCGTGGAGGGTGTTTCGGTGGGGCAGAGAGGCAGGGTGGGGGAGGGGCAGGGTGGGAGGTGCTAAAAACTGGAGAATGGAAAATTGAAGGTAAGTAAACAATTTAATTAATAAAACAAATTTCGTAGCGTGCCCTGCATCGCAAAATGTAATGCAGGGTGCGCTACGAAATTCGTTTTATTTATTAAATTGTTTACTTACCTTCAATTATCCATACTCCGGTTTTTAGCAACACCCAACCTGCCCCTCCCCTGCCCCGCCTCTCCGCCCCACCGAAACTCCCTCCACGGGCCGTGGCTGGAATACCTTGGAGCCCAGAGAGGCCTCAGATCTGTCACTGTCCTCTGAAGTGTACCTGCAGAGGAGACAATAAAACTAGGCCTGGGTGAAATCTCGATAATAGCACGCTACTCTTCTGATGCAAAATTACCGAAAATGATGCAAGTACGCTCGCTTGCGTAATTCAGAGTAATTTTGGACAACAATGCCCACCACAAAGCACAGGAACAGAGAGTGAGCTGTTGCAGACTACTGCTGTTCGTGCTCTGTTGCACTTGGCTCTATTGTCTTAGCACAAAATGCATCCTCCTACATTTTGGACACAAGGGTGCATTTTGCTCTAGGGAAATAGCGCTAAATACTGGGTTATGCTCTCTGCATACTGTATGCCCAGGTCTCGTCGGGGGAACACGCAGGTACACGGCGTCGCCCCATTCTTTTCACATGGTGGACGCCGTCCCCCCTGCCAAGAAGTTGGGCCCAACAGAAATATGCTGAACTTGTCCCGGTGTAATTTTCAGACACCGGGACACGTTCAGCAGCACCTGCACGCTGTCTGCTTTCCATTCCCAGAAGCAACGTGCAGGCAGCAAGGGAGCCTTTTTTCACTCCAGCACCTAGGCCGAAGTTAAGGGGCCATCCCGCCTCTTTTGTCTGTATATGCTGACTGGGGGCCGCCTGGAACCTTACATTTAAATGTAAATGCCACAGAGGGAAACAAAGGCACACAGCTTGCCTTCTCTTCACAGGTACTTAAGAGAGGCATGCTTTTGCCTTTGTTCTGTCCCTGTATATAAGTGCAGACACTGTAAGACTGTCAGAAAGGTTAGTCTGTCCCAGTATTTACACAAATAATATAAATGGCACATTTTATTTATTTTATTGCGCTACTTCGTGACGTCATGAAGTCATTTGCATATTGTCTTACTTGGTCAGTCGCCCCACTTCTTTTTATAGGACTTGTGCCCTGTGTATGCCGAACAAAGCGGTACAAAAGGGGGGTGGTGATGGACGGAGCATCTGAACCAATCAAACACTCACACCCAGTCAACAGATCTGGATTTAATCCATCACCGTTCTTTAGCCCACTCTGCCACCCCAGTTCAGAGATGGCCATATGCAAATCAGTCTGACCCTGTGCCTCATGGGAACAGTCCAGCCTGGACTGCCAAGCCATGCCTTCCCTGGACCGGAAACAAGCTTCTGAGGACCGGTTTCTGGCATTTCAGCCGTCTTCAGCCCGGCTTGCTTGAATCCAGTGTCAAAGTGAGCAAGGGACTCACGTCTGAGCATACCCTGCCAACTTATGGCGAACAAAGCGGTACAAAAGGGGGTGGTGATGGACGGAGCATCTGAACCAATCAAACACTCACACCCAGTCAACAGATCTGGGTTTAATCTATCACCGTTCTTTAGACCACTCTGCCACCCCAGTTCAGACATGGCCATATGCAAATCAGTCTGACCCTGTGTCTCATGGGAACAGTCCAGCCCGAACTGCCAAGCCATGCCTTCCCTGGACCGGAAACAACCTTCCGAGGACTAGTTTCTGGCATTTCAGACGTCTTCAGCCCGGCTTGCTTGAATCCAGTGGCAAAGTGAGCAAGGGACTCACGTCTGAGCATACCCTGCCAACTTATGGCGAACAAAGCGGTACAAAAGGGGGGTGGTGAAGGACGGAGCATCTGAACCAATCAAACACTCACACCCAGTCAACAGATCTGGGTTTAATCCATCACCGTTCTTTAGCCCACTCTGCCACCCCAGTTCAGACATGGTCATATGCAAATCAGTCTGACCCTGTTCCTCATGGGAACAGTCCAGCCCGAACTGCCAAGCCATGCCTTCCCTGGACCGGAAACAAGCTTCCGAGGACCGGTTTCTGGCATTTCAGCCGTCTTCTGCCCGGCTTGCTTGAATCCAGTGGCAAAGTGAGCACGGGACTCACGTCTGAGCATACCCTGCGAACTTATGGCGAACAAAGTGATACAAAAGGGGTGGTGATGGACGGAGAATCTGAACCAATCCAACACTCACACCCAGTCAACAGATCTGGGTTTAATCTATCACCGTTCTTTAGCCCACTCTGCCCCCCCCAGTTCAGACATGGCCATAAGCAAATCAGTCTGACCCTGTGCCTCATGGGAACAGTCCAGCCTGAACTGCCAAGCCATGCCTTCCCTGGACCGGAAACAAGCTTCTGAGGACCGGTTTCTGGCATTTCAGCAGTCTTCAGCCCGGCTTGCTTGAATCCAATGGCAAAGTGAGCAAGGGACTCACGTCTGAGCATACCCTGCCAACTTATGGCGAACAAAGCGGTACAAAAGGGGGGTGGTGAAGGACGGAGCATCTGAACCAATCAAACACTCACACCCAGTCAACAGATCTGGGTTTAATCCATCATCGTTCTTTAGCCCACTCTGCCACCCCAGTTCAGACATGGTCATATGCAAATCAGTCTGACCCTGTTCCTCATGGGAACAGTCCAGCCCGAACTTCCAAGCCATGCCTTCCCTGGACCGGAAACAAGCTTCCAAGGACCGGTTTCTGGCATTTCAGCCATCTTCAGCCCAGCTTGCTTGAATCCAGTGGCAAAGTGAGCAAGGGACTCACGTCTGAGCATACCCTGCCAACTTATGGCGAACAAAGCGGTACAAAAGGGGGTGGTGATGGACGGATCATCTGAACCAATCAAACACTCACACCCAGTCAACAGATCTGGGTTTAATCCATCACCGTTCTTTAGCCCACTCTGCCACCCCAGTTCAGACATGGTCATATGCAAATCAGTCTGACCCTGTGCCTCATGGGAACAGTCCAGCCCGAACTTCCAAGCCAAGCCTTCCCTGGACCGGAAACAAGCTTCCAAGGACCGGTTTCTGGCATTTCAGCCGTCTTCAGCCCGGCTTGCTTGAATCCAGTGGCAAAATGAGCAAGGGACTCAGGTCTGAGCATACCCTGCCAACTTATGGCGGAAAAAGCGGTACAAAAGGGGGTGGCGACGGACGGAACATCTGAACCAATCAAACACTCACACCCAGTCAACAGATCTGGGTTTAATCCATCACCGTTCTTTAGCCCACTCTGTCACCCCAGTTCAGAAATGGCCAAATGCAAATCAGTCTTACCCTGTGCCTCACGGGAACAGTCCAGCCCGAACTGCCAAGCCATGCCTTCCCTGGACGGGAAACAAGTTTCCGAGGACCGGTTTCTGGCATTTCAGCCGTCTTCAGCCCGGCTTGCTTGAATCCAGTGGCAAAATGAGCAAGGGACTCACGTCTGAGCATACCCTGCCAACTTATGGCGAACAAAGTGATACAAAAGGGGTGGTGATGGACGGAGAATCTGAACCAATCAAACACTCACACCCAGTCAACAGATCTGGGTTTAATCCATCACCGTTCTTTAGCCCACTCTGCCCCCCCAGTTCAGACATGGCCATAAGCAAATCAGTCTGACCCTGTGCCTCATGGGAACAGTCCAGCCTGAACTGCCAAGCCATGCCTTCCCTGGACCGGAAACAAGCTTCTGAGGACCGGTTTCTGGCATTTCAGCAGTCTTCAGCCTGGCTTGCTTGAATCCAGTGGCAAAGTGAGCAAGGGACTCACGTCTGAGCATACCCTGCCAACTTATGGCGAACAAAGCGGTACAAAAGGGGGGTGGTGATGGACGGAGCAACTGAACCAATCAAACACTCACACCCAGTCCACAGATCTGGGTTTAATCTATCACCGTTCTTTAGCCGACTCTGCCCCCCCCAGTTCAGACATGCCCATAAGCAAATCAGTCTGACCCTGTGCCTCATGGGAACAGTCCAGCCTGAACTGCCAAGCCATGCCTTCCCTGGACCGCAAACAAGCTTCTGAGGACCGGTTTCTGGCATTTCAGCCGTCTTCAGCCCGGCTTGCTTGAATCCAGTGGCAAAGTGAGCAAGGGACTCACGTCTGAGCATACCCTGCCAACTTATGGCGAACAAAGCGGTACAAAAGGGGGGTGGTCATGGACGGAGCAACTGAACCAATCAAACACTCACACCCAGTCAACAGATCTGGGTTTAATCCATCACCGTTCTTTAGCCCACTCTGCCACCCCAGTTCAGACATGGCCATATGCAAATCAGTCCGACCTGTGCCTCATGGGAACAGTCCAGCCCGAACTGCCAAGCCATGCCTTCCCTGGACCGGAAACAAGCTTCCGAGGACCGGTTTCTGGCATTTCAGCCGTCTTCAGCCCGGCTTGCTTGAATCCAGTGGCAAAGTGAGCAAGGGACTCATGTCTGAGCATACCCTGCCAATTTATGGTGAACAAAGCGGTACAAAAGGGGGTGGTGATGGACGGAGCATCTGAACCAATCAAACACTCACACCCAGTCCACAGATCTTGGTTTAATCCATCACCGTTCTTTAGCCCACTCTGCCACCCCAGTTCAGACATGGCCATATGCAAATCAGTCTGACCCTGTGCCTCATGGGAACAGTCCAGTCCGAACTGCCAAGCCATGCCTTCCCTGGACCGGAAACAAGCTTCCGAGGACCGGTTTCTGGCATTTCAGCCGTCTTCAGCCCGGCTTGCTTGAATCCAGTGGCAAATTGAGCAAGGGACCCTGGACCTCCGCCCCGCCAACGCTACGACCCAGCAGCACTCCACGCACTCAACCCAGGCTGCAACAACAACTGCAAGCTAGCATCACCAGCCGACACCCATGGACCCTTCACCTGTCACCGCTGCCGGCACACCTACAGCACCGCCAAGCACACGGATCCAGCACAATCCGCCCACAAGAACACAACCGAACCGAAGACCATGCAATGCATCCTCCTCAACGTCCGATCCCTCCACAAACACGCCACAGAAATCTGGGACCTACTTGACAGCACCACCCCGGACGTAGCATTCTTCACCGAAACCTGGACCAACACCACCTCAGGACCGGACATCGCCATCGCCATCCCCCAAGGATACAAGATCTCCAGGAAGGACCGCCCCACCCACCCAGGAGGATGAATCGCCATCGTCCACAAATCCAGCCTCCGCCTGAGCACACTCCCTGACGAGTCCACAGAACTGATGGAACACCTTCACTTCAAGATACTGGCCAGCCCCACCGCCGCCCTCCGAGGAACCCTCATCTACCGACCCCCTGGACCCCGCGGACCCTTCGCCAACTCCATCACGGACATTATCTCCCCGCAGGCCATCGCATCCACCAACTACACCCTGTTGGGAGACCTCAACTTCCACCTCGACAATCAACTGGACCCCAACACCACATGCCTCCTGGACAACCTCCACAACATTGGACTCCGCCAGATCGTGACCGAGCCCACAAACTCAGCAGGACACACCCTCGACCCCCCCTTCACTACAGGAAACTCCATCACCTTCAGCCACACCACCGAACTCCCATGGACCGACCATCGTTGCGTCCACTTCACCTTCAGAACACCCACCATCCACAGACACCAGCACCTGCTTCCACAAAGAAACTGGACCAAAATCACCGAGGACCAGCTCACCTCCTCACTCAACAACTCCACCCCAACCATCGCGGAAAACGACGACCCCAACACCGCAGGCCGAACCCTGCATAGATGGATCTCGGACAGCACCAAAACCATAGCCCCCCTCAAGAAAAACAACAATACCCCTGCCAAGAAAGCCAGATGGTTTACCACCGAACTTCGAGAATCCAGGCGCACATGCCGCCGCCTCGAAAAGGCCTGGAGAAACACCAAATCCACAGAAGCCCACAACAACTTCAGAGCCGCCACCAACGCCCACCATCAACTCATCAGAGAAACGAGGAAAAAAGCGGTTGACGACAGAATCTCCACCCACGCACACAACAGCAAGGAACTCTTCAGCATCATCAAGGAGTTCGCCCAACCCACCAGCGAGTCTACCGACATCCCTCCCTCACAAGACCTCTGCGACAAACTCAGCACCTTTTTCCACCACAAAATCAAGAGCATCTACGACAACTTCGACGAAGACAACCAACACACTGAACCCTCACCAACCACCCCCGACACCAGGAAACCAGCGATTGATGACTGGACAGCCCTCACCACCGAAGACACACTGAAGACAATGAAGTCAATCCACTGAGGGGCTTCCACGGACCCCTGCCTCCACCACATCTTCAACAGAGCCGCCGACACCATCGCACCCATGCTCCGCCACACCATCAACCGCTCCCTGGCGACTGCCTCGTTCCCCGACGACTGGAAACACGCCGAGGTGAACCCCCTCCTAAAGATACCCTCAGCGGACCCCACCGACCTCAAAAACTACAGACCCATCTCCCTGCTCCCGTTCCCAGCGAAAGTCATCAAGAAAGCCATCAACAGCCAACTCGCCACATTCATTGAAGAACACAACATCCTCGACTCCTCCCAATCCGGCTTCAGAAAAAAGCACAGTACGGAAACCGCCCTCCTCGCCGCAGCAGACGACATCCGCACCCTACTGGACAAAGGAGAAACAGTAGCCCTCATCCTCCTCGACCTATCAGCGGCGTTCAACACAGTCTCCCACCGCACCCTAATACGCAGACTCTATGACGCAGGAATCCAGGACAAGGCCCTCGACTGGATCTGCTCCTTCCTCTCCGGCAGGACGCAGCGGGTCAGACTCCCCCCTTTCCTCTCGGACCCCACACCTACCACCTGCGGAGTCCCCCAGGGCTCCTCCCTCAGCCCGACGATCTTCAACGTCTACATGGCTCCACTTGCCCCCATCGTTAGAACCTACGGACTCAACATCGTGTCATACGCAGACGACACCCAGCTCATCCTCTCCCTATCCAACGAGCCCAACACCGCCAGACGCAACTTTCGAGAAGGCATGGAAGCCGTCGCCAAATGGATGAAAAACAGCTGCCTACAACTAAACACCAACAAAACAGAAGTACTCATCATGGGCCCAAACCCCGACGCCTGGAGCGACACCTGGTGGCCCACCGCCCTCGGAAACCCGCCAACCCCCACAGACCACGCACGCAACCTGGGAATCATCCTGGACTCCGAGCTCAAAATGGACCGCCAGATCAACTCAGTCTCATCTTCCTGCTTCCACACCCTCCGCCTCCTTCGTAAGACCTTCAAATGGATCCCCCTCGAACACCGAAAGACAGTCACTCAGGCCCTGGTCACCAGCAGACTCGGCTACGGCAACGCACTCTACGCCGGAATAAACAAAAACCTCATCCGCAAGCTACAGAACATCCAGAACGCCGCCGCAAGGCCGCAAGACTGGTCCTAAACCTGCCAAAGCACTGCCACATCTCCCAGCACCTGCGCACACTCCACTGGCTCCCCGTCGAGGCGAGAATCACCTTCAAGATGCTCACCCACGCACACAAGGCCCTCCACGGCACCGGACCAGCATACCTGAACAGCCGACTCAAATTCCACGCACCCCAAAGGACCCTACGATCAGCCCAGCTCTCCTACGCCGTGGTCCCCCGCACCAGAAAGACCAGATCGGGAGGCCGTTCCTTCTCCTTCCTCGCTGCCAAAGCATGGAACGCCCTTCTGCTCCACCTCAGACAGACAACATCGCTCCCCATCTTCGCAAGAAACCTCAAAACCTGGCTCTTCGACAGACCCCCTCCTTGATGGAATGGAACCTGCACCCCCCCACCCCTAGCGCCTTGAGACCCTTACGGGTGAGTAGTCGCGATTTAACAAACCCCTGATTGATTGATTGATTGAAGGGACTCACGTCTGAGCATACCCTGCCAACTTATGGAAGCTAGAATCCAGTCCAGGGAAGGCATGGCTTGGCAGTTCGAGCTGGACTGTTCCCATGAGGCACAGGGTCAGACGGATTTGCATATGGCCATGTCTGAACTGGGGTGGCAGAGTGGGCTAAAGAAGGGTGATGGATTAAACCCAGATCTGTTGACTGGGTGTGAGTGTTTGATTGGTTCAGATGCTCCGTCCATCACCACCCCTTTTTGTACCGCTTTGTTCACCATAAGTTGGCAGGGTATGCTCAGGCGTGAGTCCCTTGCTCACTTTGCCACTGGATTCAAGCAAGCCAGGCTGAAGACTGCTGAAATGCCAGAAACCGGTCCTCGGAAGCTTGTTTCCGGTCCAGGGAAGGCATGGCTTGGCAGTTCGGGCTGGACTGTTCCCATGAGGCACAGGGGTCAGACGGATTTGCATATGGCCATGTCTGAGCTGGGTTGGCAGAGTGGGCTAAAGAATGGTGATGGATTAAACCCAGATCTGTTGACTGGGTGTGAGTGTTTGATTGGTTCAGATGCTCCGTCCATCACCACCCCCTTTTGTACCGCTGTGTATGCCGAAGGCAGCAGTAGTGCTTCCAATCCACCTTCAATGTCCTTTTGCCTCTGTGTTGCAAAATGTGTTCCACAACTTTCTTGCAAACTTCCCAACTTGTTTGTTATTGTTTACACGCTACAAGACTTTCCAAAGACAGACGCCTTTGTCAGCTCCTATATATTCCCTTCTTAACTATTGACGTACGTTTCAAGGCCAGTTTTCCTGTTTCCCACCTGCGAAACGCCAACCAGTAAACTCAGCACTATCTACATACCATGGGGCTGATTTACAAGCACCTTCCGCCACTTTTGCGTCACTTTTCCCATGTTAAAAATGACGCAAAAGTGGCGTAAGGGCCTTGTAAATCTGCCCCCATGTGGCGGCATGTGGGTAGGGTATAATGCTGGTTTAGTCAGTCGTTCTTTTGAATAAAGTCCTGTTAGCAAGATGTCCAAACAATAAGAGACTTGAATCAGACAGACCTAAAAGACAGGAGACAGTAAACTCAGGAGGTCGGTAGATTAAGCCTTTCCGTATCCACACACCAGGCTTAACCGGAGCGCCCTGCCCTGCAGGGGCTGCCGCATTTCTCACTAATCAGAGCCCTGCGGCCGAACCTTACACCTCTGAAGTGATGGGAATGTATGTAAAGCCCACGGGGAGGCGGCCGGCTCAAGAAGGCTCATGTCTGAAGGTGTCATCTTAAAAGACAGCCTCTGATCTGCGGGCGGAGGGGTTATCTGGGAGCGAGGAAAGGTTTAACCTTTGACCTCATTTGGACAGAGACAGATAGCGCCCATGTGACAGGTCAGAGTCTTTGAAGCATTCGTTTCTGTCTGGCCAAGGAAGGCAGGTACGGCGTTAACACACCTGCACGGGGGTTGTTACTATGTATCTTAAGCAGCACCGACACATTGTGTGACCTTGAGCATTGAGACATCGACAAAGAACATTCCAAGGTGCATACAGCATTCAGCCAGAAAGGTGACGTCATGTGTGCGTCCGAACGCTCAACATTAAACATGCCTTTTGACACAATTGGTGATGCCTTACCTTCCGTTCTCGGAGCCTGTTGGTCCGACCGACCCATCTGCTAAATTGTGCTCGCTTTTCCAAAGCAGGAAACACAAGTGAAAAGTGTATGGAAACTTCGCCGAACTTTCAAAGTTTTTCGCTTGGCTGTATTACATTATAATATCGTGATTCTCGCGACTATTTATATCGCCCTAAATATTGGAGAGGTTTTGTCGGCTCCAAATTCCACAACATTGGTAGCATTTCCTCATTTTTAATTCTCGAAGTGAAAGCCAGGCTTTTAGTCCTATATGGACTATGCTAGCCCTACATAAGCTATGTGTCCGTGCATGTCTTTGTGAGGTGAATGACACAAATATCGAAGAAAAAAACAGTGTCACTTGAATATCGTGTCACAAGTATTCTCAGCACCAATATATCACGAACAAATATTGCTGTATTTAATATTGTTTACTACAACTTAGCTGTAACAAATATTATTAATTAATTTGATATATATTAGTACATTCATTTTAGGTTTTAGTGTTATTAGTATAATTTCTATTTTAAATATAGTATGTCATTGTAAATATGCATTATTTTAATCTAATTAGTAATTTATATTGTAGTAGCTGGCCGTTGGGTTGTGGGGGAGTAGGGCGGGAAGATAATGAAATTGCAATTAATCTAATTGTAATGCTTTTTTTAATTAAATACTTAATTAATAATTAATTTGGTAATTCGTTTGTTTGTTATTTTATTTATTTAAGTTTAATTTGTTCGTTTTAATGTACATTTTCTTTTTTATATTTGTGTGCGTGATTTATAGTGCTGTAGTTGGTTGTTGAGTTTGCAGGAGAATAGGATGAGAGGTTATTTAAAATACAATTAATTACATGGTAATGTTAATTATTTTTTAATTGTAAATTACATATTTAATTGATTAATCTTCATCATCAAGATCTTTATTTCGGTTGTTTTCACCATAAAAGATACATCAAACAATTTACTTCCAATTTAAATACGAATAGTTCAATGGAATCCTACAAATCAACATTCACGAGAATGCGGTAAGGCAGTTAATGATTTCGTGTTGCCCATTAATTAAAACATAAATACAGTTTTAAATACATTTAAAAAGGCGTCACTAATTAAAAAGGATATTTTAAGTATTTAGAACAAGACCAAAGGCCCATTTCAATATATTCTTATGCTGTATGACCGGGGCAACAACAACAACATTTTAGAATTGTGTTTTTTACAATAAAATTCCCTAAATAGTTCATCGTATATAACACCATTCTGTGAAGTATAACTGGGAATATTTATCAATACATTATAACTTCAGTCCTGCTTTGGCCCTTATAAAGCTCACAGCTAATAAGTATTTGCTCTCACCAAATACAATTACTTGTGCTGTGTCAGACCTTAAAATTCTATGTAGAGAAAAGGTGTAGCAAACTCTGAGAATGTATATAAACCGACCTTAAAATTCTGTCTGCCACTTTACATAATCGTATGCCAAGATTTAGACAAATAGGTTTGATCCATTTTTTCCTGGGCTTGGCATATACAGGACAAAAGAATAAAATATGCAGTATTATCTGGGCATAGGGAACATATACCTTTGTCCTCAAATCCTAGTTTATTAGTAGGCCAGCTTGATGTGACTACATTGGTATTCAGTATCCCATATCTGAATTTCATATAAAACATTTTGGCCAATGGTGGGCGAATCTCATCCAGAAATTGCTCGAAATTTGGGGGTATCCTTGAACGATAGAAATCTGGTTGTTAATACCCCACTCATTATATCGTGCAATACACTACTATTAATATCGGTCCAAAAGGTAGTTTTTAACAGTTTCTTGGAGGATAAAGATAATGAAGTTGGATCATCCCAAAACTGGGCTAGGCCAATCTTTCTCAGCCATGTACAAACATGCTTGAGCCATAGAATGCTAGTGTTGTGGTCCAGCTCCATGATTTCTTCCAAGCCAGCCTTGTAGTGCAACAATTCGGGGGTAGACCACAGTCTTACCCACTATGTAAGTGGTCTTAGAATCGCATAATGGTCTGTCGTTTAACATTCAGATCTAACAAGATTTGCACTAATGGTGTACGTACGGTAAGGTTTAAAAGCATCCTATAAAACTCATCCTATGAAATATAATTAATTACATGTGAATGTTAATTATTTTTTAATTGTAAATTACATATTTAATTGATTAATCATTTTTTAAATTGGTTATTTGTTATTTCATTTATTTAATTTTAATATCGCAACTGTAATGTATATTTTATTTTTATACTTATGGTCACAATTTATAATGTAGTACAGGGTTGTTGGGTTTGTAGGGGTGTTAAGTGGGGAAGTTACTGAAATTACATTGTTTTTACTTATTGTTAATAATAATGATTATTTTATTTGATACACATGTATATTTTTATTGTTTATTATAGACATTATTTGTGGTATTTTAATTATGTACAAATTTACTAATGTACACGATTTAATGCTATTCTTAAAATGCATTTTACATTTTTTTGTGTTTTGTTTTATTTAGAAACTTTTTTGTGATGTTTTATTGAGATGTAGGAGCGAAGTGAATTACATTTTTTAAATTGATTAAAATAATTTTTTTTCTTTTTGAAATGAATACAATGAATACAATTGAGCTGGGTAACAGATGAACCTTTGCTTCCACAAATAAATATCTGTGAGTGTGTATGTAGACATAAGTGTTGTGTCTGTATGAGGGAGCACACGTATCTGTGTGTTATAATGGCTGAAACAGCACTGAACATTTTAGAACTCTGCATTGGAAAAAGCATTGATTTGTCAATCACAAATAGCTAAATAAATGGCTTGTCCAGGCTGGGTGCTAGGTGCATTGATGTTGTGCCTACATGTATGTCAATAAGGAATAGAAATAGAAGGTGGCGCTCCATGTCAGGAGACTTGTGACAAAACTCCTTGTGAGACAGTGAGGCTTGGCTGGCAGGGATGACAATCAGTTGTGTGCCTGGGGGCCGAGAGACACTAAAAAACACAAGGTTTATACCTGCAGATCATTATTTCCAAAGAACTCTGGTGGGGCCCTCCTATGCCTCCGCCCAAACATGTACTTTTTAGTTGGGAACACTGTGTTGCTTGTTGGGAATTCTCAGGCTCACACCAGCCGCGGCCTGTGCAGGTAAGAGCCGTGGGGCAATGAGGCCGGGCGGGAGTGGATTTCGACAGACGACAACGAGGGGAAATTAATTATTTATTTAATTTTCCCTGGTGGTCGTCTGTCGAATCCACCCCCATCCCGACTCACCACTATTCACTGCACAGTCCGCGGCTGGCTCACACACTCCTAATATTACCGATTGAGCTACACTCCTGCGTATAGACCATAGCACAGACTTCACACTACTGTCCTGGAATGTGAACGGTATAGGAAGTAAAATAAAGGGAGGAATCAGGGCCCAATACCTTGGCAACAAGTGCCTGACATTGCGCTGGTCCAAGGGAAATATACCTGATGGTAACTGATTGTATGTTCCTAGGATGGGCTCAGTACATGTCTCTGGCACATACAGGTTTTTCCCGGGTTCCAGAGGGAAGGTAGCCATTGCAAGGAAAGATCCTTATTTCCAAATAGTCAAGAAGTGGCTTGACTCTAATGGGTGCTTGTTGTGGTACAAGGGAAATGTGGGAGGCAACAATTCTCAATAATCAAGGGCTTTGCACTGCGCAGAATGCAAAAAAGGGTGGGGGGCATTTCAACATTCTGATGATAATGGAAGTCACTACACATGTGGAGGCAGCATTCATATTTCTCTGGGGCATACAAAGTATTCTCCAGACTATATTCCATATTTATCCCAAATGTAAAATCCCTCCTGTGGGGGAATAGACTTACTAGCAGTCTCGGTCTGTGCAGGTAACAATGGTGAGGCCGTGTAAGAGGGTTTCCGAGGGAAGATACAGAGGAAAAATTAATTATGAAATATTCCCTCTACATTGTTCCTCAGAATCCCCCTTACATGGCCCCACTGCTGTTACCTGCACGGATTGCAGCTGCTTCCCAGCTATGGTGATCTTGAACATTTTAGCTCTGATTTTTTAATTCTATTTTTAAAGTTTTGTATAGCGCTAGCTAGACCCATAGGTATCAGAGCGCTTCACATACATATTGTTCAAAACAGAAGGGCCTTACATTACCTAGAAGGCTGACAGTAAGTAGACAAACCACGGATAAAGAATACAGCATGAACAATAAATAACTGTGCAACGGAGGGGGAGAGAAAAAAAGAAAACAAGGTGATTAGCATAGTCCATTCACCAACAATCCTTGAATAGGCGTCAACTCGGGATATTGAGGTCTAGGTTAGTTGACGTTGTTCAGGAAAGTATTTGTTAAGGAGATGGAGTTTGAGGTCCCTTTTGAAACAGGAGAAGGAGGGGTTGCATCTGAGGACTCCAGGGAGAGCGTTCCACATCCTGGGAGCGTTGCCAGAAAACAATCGGTATTGGGTGGTTTTCTTTTTCATTTTTGGCGGAATGAGAAGGAGTGAGTTGGAGCTTCTCAGTGTTCTGGCTTGACCTGCTCTTACCAGTTTGTTGTTCAGGTAGTTGGGGGGCCGGAAAATGGAGGGTTTTGTGTGTGATGCAGGCCAGATTGTAAATACATCTCCCTTCCATGGGAAGCCATTTGAGGGAGTTGATATAAAATCTTTTTACTCCAGATACAAGTTGAGCGGCCATGTTCAGCACTGCCCTTAGAGGGGCTAGGTGAACTTTTGGAGTCCCTGTAAGGATGGCGTTCCCGTAGTCGATTTTAGAGAGAACCAGGGATTGAAATACTGTCTTGAGGTCATCATGGAGAAGAAAAGGTTTAAATTTCTTGAGGTGTTTTAGAGAGGAAAGAGCACTTTTTGCAGAGTTTTTGATGTGGGCCTCCATTGATAGGTTCTTGTCAAGGGTGATGCCTAGAGACTTAACTGAGTCGGATAGAACGAAGGGGAAGTTTAGGCCAACCAGATTCTTGAGCCACTCTTGGATAGGACGATGGTTGCTTTTTGGAGAGAATAGGATCCCTTCTGTTTTATCTGGGTTGAGCTTTAAGGGATTGAAGCTGAACCAAGTTTGGATCTCCATTCGAGTGGTGTTGAGGTGTTGGATGTCATCGGGGGACTTGATTTTGAAATAGATTTGGGTGTCATACGCGTACAGGTGGTAACTCACTCCAGCTATTTTCAAGATGATTGTGAGGGGCTCCGTGAAGAGATTGAAGAGGGACGGGGAGAGGATTGAGCCTTGTGGTACCCCAAGTGTGACTTTTGTTGGCTTCGAGAGACAGGAGTTGATTTTAATTTGTTGCGAGCGATGCTGGAGGAAAGAGGTGAACCATTTGAGTACAGTACCATTTATGCCGGAGAGCTTCGACAAGGTCTCTAGAAGAGCTGGATGATTAACTGTGTTGAATTCTGCAGATAGGTCAATAAGGATGAGTAGGCAGACATCACCATC
This sequence comes from Lissotriton helveticus, assembly GCF_964261635.1. Classification (NCBI taxonomy): domain Eukaryota; kingdom Metazoa; phylum Chordata; class Amphibia; order Caudata; family Salamandridae; genus Lissotriton; species Lissotriton helveticus. The sequence continues at coordinate 2,094,461,401 of NC_136065.1, read as the reverse complement.
AACTAAGGCTTTGCGAATGTTGTCGGAGACGTTGAGTATGGCTGTTTCAGTGCTACAGCCTTTCATGAATCCCGATTGAAAGGTGTCAAGGAGGTTGAACTCATCAATGTGTTTATTGAGTTGGTGGAGAACACATGATCCAATGTTTTTGCAAGGAATGGGAGGTTTGAGATAGGTCTGAGGTTGTTCAGATCATTAGGGTTGGTCCTTGGTTTCTTGAGAATGGGTGTGATTTGTCCTAGTTGAAGGGAGTCTGGGACACAGCCTGAGGTGAGAAAGGCATTGATGATTTCTGTCCAGAAAGAGGAAATGGTGTGGTTGAGTGCTTTTATGATTGTGGAAGGGAGGGGGTGCCATGGTGTGGGAGGAAGGTTTTAGATTAGAAATTATCTTGAAGACCTCGTTTTCCGCCATTATCTCAAAGTTGGACCAGTGCGCATTGTTTTTTAGCTGGAGGCCGGTCTGATTGTCCTTATACAGAACTCCTTCTGCGTTGTCAGGGGAAGTAGAAGGGTGCAGGTTATGAGAGAAGGAGTGTTTGCGGTTTTTATGAAGGATTGATCAATTTTAGAGACTTTATTAGTGAAGAAGGTGGCAATTTCTTCACATCGCTCATTTGTGGCTTCGATATCTTGAGAGGGGGTGCCGTTAGTTTGGCTTTTGACAATGCTGAAGAGTTCTCTTGGTCTGTTTTTCGCCAGATCTAGTTGGCTGCGGAAAAAGGACGCCTTTTCACTGAAAATGTGGTTTTTGTATGCATGCCTGGCAGATCTAAGTTGTGTTAGGTGTAAGGTCGAGGGGTTAAGCCTCCAAGCCCTTTCCGTTTGTCTGAGTTGGCGCCGTTTATCGGTTAGCTCCACGTTAAACCAGGGTTTTGATTTGTTTTGCCTTTGTTGTTTGAGTTTGAGTGGAGCTACTTGGTCTAAAACCTCAGTCATTTTTGAGTTAAAGTGTGTAGTGAGGTCATCTGCCGTCCATGATGAGGGATGGAGTTGAAGATGGAATGAATCATGGATTCAAGTTCGGATAAAGGGATTTTTTTGATGTTTCTAGTCAAGAGTTAGGTTTAACGTCACAAATAGGTTGGTGGCTGACAGGTGTGTCAATCCTGAACAGAATGAGGTGGTGGTCGGATCAGTCAATGGGAGAAATCGCTCTCAGAGAGACCAGTTTGTTGGTAATGATCGCATCTAGGGTTGCACCTTTGATGTGAGTTGGCTTATTGCAGAGTTGTTTGAGGTTATGTATTTCCAGAAGGTTGGATAGGTTCAGGACAGTGGAGTCTTTTGGGTCATTCCAGTGGATATTGAGGTCACCCAGGAACACGTCTTTGGTATCTGTCAAGGAGAACCGTGTTAATAGGTCTGTTAGTTCTTCGGTAAAAAGAGTACGTTCTCCAGGCGGATGGTAGATTGTGTGGAATTTGATGGATGAGGTGCCCTTAGTGGTGAGTTCGACACCCAGGTATTCAAACGATAGGTATTCTGCAAGTTTGAGATTGGTAATCTGTATTTCAGCTTTGTGGATGATGGCTAGTCCCCCCCCCGTTTTGATCGGCCTGTCTTGTCTGATTATATTATACACTGGGGGGGGGGTGAGGATGTCAAGGATGGGGGTAGAGTGGACATTGAGCCAGGATTCAGTGAGGAAAGCGATGTCAATTTCTTCAGCGAGAAGAGCTTCAGCAATGTCAGGGGCGTGTTGTAATGCTGATCTGCAGTTTAGGAGCATACAAGAGAGAGGGCGGGGAGTCTCGATGATGGGGGGAGTTAGGTGGATAGAGGTGTATTGAGCAGGGGGTCTAGGCGAGTGGACAGTATTAGGGATTCTGTTTGTGCCAATAATAACAGGGATGTGGAAAGGGGGAGACTTCTGTTTGGAAGCGAGGTAAGAGTCATTGATCTCATCTGGTTTCGGTACCGAAAAGGGCTGGCTATCCCAGTTGGGACTAAGTGTCTGACTCGCTGCTAGACTGGGGGGTCGAGGGGTGCTCTGGGGGGCCGTGAGATGTGTATTGAGTGGGGCCATGGGAGGTGTATCGAGTGGGGTAGGGGCCGTGAGAGGTGTATTGAGTGGGGCCATGGGAGGTGTATCGAGTGGGGTAGGGGCCATGAGAGGTGTATTGAGTGGGGCCATGGGAGGTGTATTGAGTGGGGTAGGGGCAGAAAGACCCAGGGGGAGGGAGCACGGTGGCTTGGCTCTGTTGAGGAGGTTTTGCTGTAAGTGAAGGAAATCAGCAGTAAGGGAGTTAATTTTCATCTCCATTCCGTTCAGTTGCAGTGTTATTGCACTGAAAAAGTTTGAGGTTTTAGGCAGGGGTCGAGATAGACTTGGGTCTATGGAGGTAGATTTAACTAGGGTAGGGATAGGATGGAGTCCCTGGGATGAGGAGAGGGGAGAGGTTGTACACAGGGAGCCGGATTAGTCATGTTCCCATTTGAGGAGTTCAGGGGAGGAGAAGTGGGACTAGTGTCAAGGTGAGGAGGGTGAGAAATTCTAGGCAGGGCGTCCGAGTTCTGGGTCATGTCAGAGAGATTAGCGGTGGAGGTAGGTTGTGATTACGTGGGAGTGCAGCAGCGGAAGGGGAGTATGCAGAGGAGGGAGGGGGGAGAGAGACCATAGGATTGGAAATGGCGTTAGACCCGGGGGGAGTCAGGGTCAGGGTAACAGGGACTGTGTAGGGGGTCGGGGAAGATTGTGAGGGAGGATTCAGATTTTCAGGGGTGGGGAGGGGAGTGTTTGAGGGGATTTCTGTCGCAGGAGGGCTACGGTTAGAGAGCAAACTGTCGGGATCGGCCATGTGGGGATTGTCAGTTGTGAGTTTGTCGCTCCTGGTGTGCTCAGTTGATGTGATCGTGGTGGGTATTTGGCGACGGAGAGTAATGATAGGGGTAGTGTGATTGTAGTGATTGATGTTGGATGTCCATGAGTTGAAGAGAGAGTCTTCAGGGCAGGGAGATTGGATCAGTTCCACGTTATTAGTGAAGGTGGTGAGGGATGGGGGAGATAGGGTTTAATGGCTCAGTTGAGTTGACGAGGAGAGAAGAGTGGGGAAGTGGCGGTCAAAAGTGGTGAGGTGCGGGTCGGTGGCTTGTATGAGAATGGTTCCAGTTTTGTAGAGTGAAATGGTGAGTTCCCCTTTGAAGGTCGGGGATATGGAAGTGGAGATTTTTTCACCATAGAGAATGAATACTGACTTGGCGACTTGGAGGTGAAGAGAGAAGGTGTTTTTCCATTTAGTCGGGCGATTTGTGTAAAAAATTAAGTTAGTTTTCGTGCAGCCGTTGGACGCTGAGTGGTAGTTATCTACAATGAGTGTTTCCGGGTGTTGTTTTAGAGTACTGTGTTTGAAGTTCTTTTAAGTGTTACTGGTCATTTTGTTAGGGTAGTTAATGGACCAAAAGTTGGGTCCGTAACGCACGAGCGTAGAGTTTCGGGTGGGGTTAGGCGGGCGCATGATTGAAAGGTAGAAAAGTCGAGACGTAGTAGGTAAAACCTAAAAAGCATAAAAGCACATCTATAAGCATAAATCAAGGTGCATAAAACATACTACAAATATTACATTTCCTAGCACCTATAAAAAGCACTCTAGGGCCTTGCGCCCTAAAAATGTAATAGTCCCCTGGGCCAACTGGCCATCTCTAAGGGGCTCAAATGCCCTCTGTCCAAAGTCAATGCGCGCTACCAATGCAGCGGCAGTCACAGGTGCGCACTTGGCACACACCTAAACGTGGCACCTGCCCACTACTTGCTGGGCAGCTACGCATCTTCAATGAGGGGAATTAACGTTGTAGCTGGCACTAAGTGCAGCGCAGTTGTGCAGGCCAAGGTAGGGGCGAAGGAGTAAAGCCCATGTCCCCTAAAAGTGAAGAACCTAAACGGTGCAGCTGCCCACTACTTGCTGGGCAGCTGTGGAGTAGGGAAAAAAAGAAGCGGTGTGGGCTCTCAGAGGCTCTTTAAACAAATTACTGAGCTAGTTCAGGCCTCTTTTTCAATCCTCTTCTCACTTTTCTTCCTTCTTTCATGCTTTCTCCTTTACTTTACCCTATCACTTTTGTTCATAGTTCTTTATTTCCTTACAACTTCACTGCTTCGTGCTTTCCTGTTTTCAGATATTTGCTGGTGGTTTAAATCTGTCCTTTTATTTGAACAACACCATTCTAAGATGGCAGCCGCTTTTTACTAAACTAGTTCAGGCCTCTTGTTCAGTCCTCTTTTTATGTTTATTATTTTAGGGGAGCTGGGAGTCCTCGAGTCGAGAAGGAACCCAAAAATGGAGGGTTGGAGGCATAGGGAGACGCAACGAGGAGACATGTTTTTATTTCTCCTAATTTTTTTTCCTGTTTCTATGTGTGCTGCATTGTGCAGCACACCTGGGAAAAGCATTCTTTCCTGTGGCGCAAGCACCCTTGGGCCATTGTGCAAGGGTGCCTGCGTTGATGCATGGCAGCGAATTGTGCACCAGTGCAGGGGGGAGCACAGGGATCCGTCATATCATTGTAGATATGGTGCATCCCTTTGCTTTGGAATTAACACAGTGCGCCATAGCCAAATGGCTTGCGGCATCTCACTGTGTTAAGTCCTTATAAATAAAGCCCTTTGATTTTAAACTCATGAAACGAGAAAATATTTTGACTACCAAGTTACCAGGTTAACCCCACTGCTAGCGATATGAGTGGGAGCACTCAAGCAAGAATACCAAGATGCAATACTAAATGCAGTGCATTCGCAATTACTGGTGACACAACATAAATTGTACAAGGCGGGAGACAAGGTGAGCCATAGGCATAGCACACATATGCTCAGTTCTACAGCTCCTATAATGAGACCTGATGGGAGATGGGCTTATCAAACAATTCCTTAGCAATGTAGACCTATCGAAACTAAGTGATGCGGATAGGAAGGGGTGGGATATCATACTCAAGGAGGTCATAGATGCTATCAAACACATAAAAAATACAAATGCCATTGTTATTGCACCTCCACCTTCACTGAATATACAGATAAGCATGGGAGACGGGAGTCTTCCCACAGACCTAAGGCACACTATCATCGCAGATATCAATTAGGTGGGGAAACCCAAAGACAATTGTTTCTCCTATTGGCCAATCATGTTCTTAACCCCTTCGACGCTGATGACGAGCTGAGCTCATCATGAGTTACGCCTCTCGTACGCTCATGACGAGCTCAGCTCGTCATGTAACGCGAGTTTTTAAAAACCGCCGCGCACAGCGGGAAAACCGCTAGTGCGCATGCGGTTAAATGTGGAAACAATACTACTGGGAATTATACACTATGTAAGACTCTCTTATACTTGGATTCAAAAGCAGCGGTCAGAGCTAATGGGGTGACGACACCTATTTTCTCTGCAATGAGACACGTGGAAGGATGTCCACTCTCCCTGCTTCTTTTTCGTTCTGTGTTGGCCTAGACCTTTTGATTTAAAAAAAATATATGTACAATTTACATATTTGAAGAGAATTCAGTTCACTTTTTCATCCATTTGTCTGTCGGTGTGTTATTCATATTTTGCTTCCACCCACTACATCATACAGCAAGGGGCCGCAGGTCAGCCCAATTCAGCCATGGGATAACTTCACTTTGAGAGACTGCATTTTGCTCTTTCACAAGCAGCACCTCCGCACACAAGCTAGTTCCTAATGTTTTTGTTTTTAATTTATTACTTTGATGTTGCCTTTGTGTTCTTTGTGTTTAGGGTCTGAAATGATAGCAGGATGCTTTATACAAGATGTGAACACAGGCCATTTCCACGTTTTATTAGTTTCTGTCTCCTGGCTATGTTGTGTTAAATTCCTTTTGGGAACGTCCATAAACAAAGGACACTCCAAAATAAATTTCCCAGCATAACAAATTATGTCCTCTTGAAACTTTTCTGTATTAAGTGATCAAAAGCTTCAATAGTATACATTTGAATTCATAAGTGGACAATTATGCAGATCACGTTTATTCTGGGCTCAATTTCATTAATATGGTTCATTAACCCCTTCGCTGCGGGGGTTAATCCCCCGCTGTACTGGGAGGGAGGGGGCGCGCACGGCGCCCGCATGCTCATGACGAGCTGAGCTCGTCATGAGGCACGGCGCTCCTGTGCTCATGACGAGCTCAGCTCGTCACAGGTGCATTACCTGCCGTGGAACGCTCAGCACAGCAGGGGAATTATGCCCGCATGCGAGCGTTCCACGGCTCATGACGAGCTGAGCTCATCATGAGCACCGGAGCGCCGTGGCTCATGACGAGCTCAGCTCGTCTTGAGCATGAAAGAGGTTACTAAATACCAGGGCCGGACTGCGAACCAAAACCGGCCCTGGCAAAGTGCTCGGCCAGCCCCCCTCCTCCCCCTGGGGGAGGGGGGGATGCCACCGAGCTCTTTACCAGGGCCGCTTTTCTGCCGAATTTGTTACAGGGCCGATTTGGCAGCTTTAATTTTATTAAATTTTATTTTATTTAATTTTAACCCTGTAACAAAAACGGCCCCCTTGGGCCCAAAAACGGCCCCCACCCTTGCGGCCGACCGGGGGATTGCCCGGTGCCCGCAACGGCCAGTCCGGGCCTGCTAAATACCCAGGAAGAAAGCCTTTATCATGTTTAGTTTGCACCACTTGTAACAATTTTTCATTCCTGCTTTCTTTCTTTTCTTCTATCTTTGTTTCTTATTTTCATTCTTTGTTTCTTGATGTCCATTTTTCTTTCTTTCCTTCTTTGTCTTTTATTCATTCATTCCTGCTTTCCTTCTTTCTTGCTTTTCTTTTTATTTATCTTTTCATTTCTTCTTTCTTTCCTTTTCCTTCTCTTTCTTTCTTTCTTTTTCTTTTCTTTGATTATTTGGTTTCTTTCTTTCTCTTGTGCCTTCTTTCTTTACCTCATTCTTTCTTGCTTTCATTCCTTCTTTCCTTCCTTCTCTCTTGCCTTCTGTCTTTCTTTTCTTCTTCCTTGCCTTCTTTCTCTTTCACGCTGATTGCCTTTCTTTCTTTCTTTCTTTTTATTCTTCATTGCTTATTTCCTTATTTCTTTCTTTCCTACTGTTTTGCTTTCATGTTTTATTTCCGTCTTTCTCCTCTTCTTTCTTGCCTTCCGCCTTTCCTTCTTCCCTTCATTCTTTCCTTCTTGCCTTCTTTCCTTTTTTCTTTCCTTTTTTCTTCTTTCCTTCTTTTCTTTCTTTCTTTTTCTTCATTTCTTTATTTCCTTCATTCCGGCTTCCCTTCTTTCTTTCCTTCTTGTTTTTCAACCACACTTCATCCATTTTTCTGTGGTTGTGTATTCACATTTTTCTTCCACCCACTTGAGCATTGATCAAGGGGCAACTTGCCACCCCGTTTCAGTCATTGGCTGACTTAACTATAGGTTAAGACATGCTCCTCTTTCACAGGGCGCACCTCCACCCAGAAAGTAATTCCCTACAAGGACAGAGCGTACTGGGGCAATGTGTGCTTTCATAAGACTAAAGAGCATGCTTGACTTTCATCAATGCTTTATTAGATTGACGAACGCTTGGCAGTATCCCAAACAACAAAGTTTTGCCAAAACCAGACAAGACAAAACAAGAATTGTCAAAAGGCTGACAGATGACACCAGACCTATTAGCTTTGCCAATACTTGTGGTACTATGCCTTGAACAGCTAGCATGGAGGCTCAGGTCACTTACAGAGATCAAAGTGGAGGTGGAGGTGGAGAAGTGTGGCTCACTGGTTAGAAGCGGCAGACCCTGAAGCAGAGGTCGGCCCGGGACCAGGGTTCAATTCCCGTCGAGGCATGGTCTTGGGTCAATGTCCGCGGACTCGATAATTCTCGCCTAGGTGCCTAAGCTAACCATGGGTCCCACTCTGCAACTCTGGGCAACAGCTTGCTTAATCTCCACAATGGCCCTATCAGTGCCGGGGATGCCTGGCTTCACCTTGGGGGTGCCCAGGAGGGACCATCTCACAGGGAAAGCCAGGACGGGTTCCCCAGCGGTATACAGCGCCAGGACACTCCGAGATGGAGTAACAGTGCGCTTTACAAGTATACATTTACATTTACAAAGTGTTTCACACAGGAACTAGTCCAATAAAGGAAAAGGTCCTGTTCTTTGCTGCCGATATCCTGCTATATAGTGCACCCCCACCTCCAAGACAACTATCCCAAGGACCTGTCTAGTCACAGTGTTTGAAGAATATGGCAAACATACTTTTGCAGAAAATTATTTCAGAGACATCCTTCCTACCTAGACCAAAACAGTTGCTTTTTTACCTAATGGGAGCACTCCCATGGAAACGAAAGTTTCTGAAGATGATATCAAATACCTAAGGATGCATGTAACACCAAGGGTCAACCTGTTTCTCACAAGAAATCTAGAGCACATACTGAGAAATTTCCACAAGGACATGGCCCTTTGAAGATCCCTCCCTCTCACAATCATGGGGAGAGCAGTGATCTTCAAAATGGTTACCTTGCTGACGCTACTATATGTCATGCAGCATATGCCTGAATGATACCAGTGGCGATCTTCAACCGTCTGGACAGGGAATTGCGGACTCTGTTGTGGGATGGAGGTACCCAGAGATTCCCAATGAAAACGCTCCCTAGCCTACTACCAAACCACTCAGAGTTTACCTATTAATAATTGGATTTTCTCACCGAGAGATGACGCTTTATTTAAACAGGAAACATCAATGATGCCAACACCCTCATACATAAATGTATGTGGTAGCCACCTGCCAGCCACCCACACATCACTACTGGACCAGAACAGAGCATTGGAATGTATATAGTGTAAAGGTATGGTTGCAAATCAAATGCCACTATGGGAATGGAATATGCTGAAGAAAATCCATAAACCAAGAGGGTTCAAGGCATGGGACCTCATTGGTATCTCCAAAGATGGTGAACTGCTTGAGGGGGCAACTGAAATCATTATCTCATCTGCAGAATAAATATAGCCTGACACAAAGTGAGATGTATAAATAGAGTCAGCTTAGGTACACCCACCACCGAGGATATAGACTGGTCTGATATCTCTGAGTTACCCAACTGGAAAACTGAGTATTACTGGGGAGTTGGGAAAAGGGGAGGTCTCCACCTCCTTCAGGACCCTCCTTAATAATATGCCACCCGGGATAGAGAAATATTGAGAACGAAATGGAAAGAAGAATTAGAGGCAATGAAAGATATAGGGCCAGATGTACTACCCTGGCATTTTGCGACTCGCAAATTGCGCTCAATTGCGAGTCGCTAAATTGGGTTTGTACATGGCCCAATAGTATTTTGCATGCGCAAACGGGTCGCAAACCCATTTGCGCATGCAAAATAGGGTTGTATATCTGGCCCATTGTCTTGTAAGCAGCACTGATGCACTCCAGGGAAATTGTGATCAGATCAAGATTGCCCCAGCCCAAGTTTAAAAGCCTTCATTGGGCATACTGTAATAGGTTTCAGTTGCACAAAATGGGACAGGGTCCAACACCTACTTGTTTGAAATGTGAAAGAGGGGAGGGTATCTTTCTGTGCACAATTTGAAGCTGTAGTAAAATACAGGAATACTGGCAAAGCATACTGTAGGAACTGGGGCAAAGCCAACAGATGTCATTTAGGGGTTGTCAGGGGTAGCAGCTACGACCCCTGGCTTGCCGTTTGCTACCCCCTAGCACTGCCTTTGCGACCCCTGGCTGCAGAGTTTGCAAATTCAGTGCCAGGAACACAGGTGCAGGTGGGACTCCACTCTCTTTATTTTTTGCCAATTTTTTATTACACTAATAGTGAATAAATAAAATATATTATTCACTAACAGTGTGATAAAAATGGAGCACAATAAGCTGGAATATGCCCACCCATGGCAGCTGAGGTAAGTACAAAATGCTTTTAAATGTATGTTATGTGCGTGCTTGGGGGTGTGATTGTGTTTATGTGAGAAAGAGTGTATATGTGTGAATTTGTGTTTATGAGAGTGAAAGTGGAAGTCAAGGGGGGGTGAGATGTCACTTCCGCTACCCCGGGCATTTCGATGAATGGGCAGATCTTAGAATGCAAAGTCCCCTGCTGCCTCAATTTGTAATACAAATTACATAGATCTGCCATGAAGCGAACTCACGTTCTGCATGCTAGGACTGATCGCAGCAAAGTGTGACCTCAAAAGGAAATTGAGTTCCCCGATTGTGGCTACAAAACAGCAATGGCAAACTATATTGGTGATAGAGAAAGTAACATATGATGCCACTTCTGTCGTTGTACATTTTATAACCTTAAAGGGTGGTGCAGGGACCAGGGCCAGACTGGGAGGCAATCGCCCCCCCCCCGGGGGGGATGGGAGTGCGACCGCGCTCTTTGCCAGGGCCGGTTTTCGAACGATTTTATTACAGTGTGGTTTTTGCAGCAACGCTGCAAAAACGGCCCTGTAACAAAAACGGCCCCCAGGGGCCCAAAAGCGTCCCCCACCCTTGCGGCGCAATGGGGGATTGCCCGGTGCTCGCAATGGCCAGTCCGGGCCTGGCAGCTACTACTTTGGGTTGTGTGATAGCTCCGGCCCTCAGGCAGTAATAGAAATGGGAGCGGAATTGAGTAAAAGGCCCAGATTGAGGAAGGAAGAATGAGACCTGACACCCCCTCATGACTATAAGTTTGTTGAGTTTGTTGTGCTTGTTACCGATTTGCTGTGTCTTACACGAAATATGCACCATCTGCACGTCCACTGTGGTTTCTTACTGAAGAAGGGAAATGATTTAGGTACTGGATCTTATTATTTATGATAATACCAAAAATCTTCAATAAATATATTAAAATAAAAGATGTATAAATATGTTATGAACAGTGTAAATGAATGAAAACCAAGATATGCAGGAGAGAACCATGATTTGAACCTAGTTTGGGAGAATAGCTTTAGTTATGATTAATTTCTGTTGTTCTTTATGAACAGCCAATAAATTCTGGGGAGAGGATCTAGCCCTATGGCTAGGGCGGTCGACCTTGAAGCTGGGGAACCGGGTTCAAGTCTCGGCAACGACGCTTAACATCCTGTGATTCTGGGCAAGTCACTATCAGCCTGATTCATCAAGCTAAAATGCACTCGCAAAGGGCAAGATTCTCAGAATCTTTTGCGAGTGCAATTTTTGTATTTGGGATTCATCATCCCAAATGCAAAAATCGCTATTTAAGAATTCGCATATTTGCGAGGAATTGGATTTAAGGAATCTCTAATAGAGATTCCTTAAATGCAATTCATCAACCAATTAGAAATAGCGAAATCGCAATATTTGGTCTCAATTTACCACCAAGTCTGACTTGGTGGTAAATTGCGAAAATAGTGTAAAAAGCACTTTAGTGCATTCTTTTCTTTTGCATGTTACACACACACATGTCCTTTGGACATGTGTGTGCGCAACACCTGTTCAAATGTGCATTTAAGGGGTGCTACAGGGTGTCCTTTGGACACCCCTGGCACCCTTAAAATCGCTATCTTATTTGAGAGTAGCAAATTGCTACTCGCAAATAAGGGATACTCCCCATTCATTCCTATGAGCCTATTGGCCCATAGGAATGAATGGGGAGTTATTCCTTATTTGCGAGTAGCAATTTGCTACTCGCAAATAAGGAATGTGTAGGAATCGCTATTTATTTAGCAATTCCTACATGAATACCGTTTTGCGAGTCCTCAATAGCGAATCGCTATGATTCGCTATTAGGGGCTCGCAAAACGGCCCCTTGATGAATCAGGCTGTTGATCTCCCCGTGCCGACCAAAAATGAATGTGTCCTTCTGTAACGAAACTGGTGCTCATGTAAAGTGCTCTGATACCCGATTCAGGTCCAGTTCGCGCTATATAAAACTCTATAAAAAAAAATGGAATCTAAAAGAAACCATTAGTGCCAGCTTCAGAGGTTTGGCCAAAATTCCATCTTTTCAACCTACCTGTAGAATCCCTGCTGCATATGCCAACCCACTCCCAATCACAGGCTGAGGTAGCAGCTCCATGCAGATAACTCATTGTTATAAACTTTACTTCCATACCAATCAATAAAGTCAAACAGTATGCTGCCTGCTTATGAAAGAATGACATTCAAAGTTGTAGAATCAAATAGGACAACTGGTGCTGAAGGAAACAGAGGCAATCAAAGAAAAGAGAAAGTAGTATGGAGTGAGACAGTTTCTACTACATTTCTTGAAGACTAGGTGGTTGGAAAAAAATCAAGCATTTCTCAGAAGAGAGTTCTAGTCTTTGACCACTAGATAATAAATTGAACGTCCTTCATTTATGGACTGGGTGACCTTGGAGTAGGTAGGTGGAACATTGCCAAGGAAAGTTATGGTGGCAGTATTTCAATTCCATTCTCTCTGCAATGAGAAGCCAATGGATGTCCTTAAGGTGAGCAGAAACAGCTGAGGGTGAGGGTACACCGGGAGCGAGATAACCTACTGCATTCTGAATGAGCGTTGCAGAAACCAAAGCGCGAGTCCTAATTAAAGTGAGTTGCTGTAGACAAGGTGGGATTATATCATGGCCCTGAGTACCATTTGATGAGAGGAAGCTGGAAGTAAAGGAGCAATCTTGGGGAGAGAGCAGCAGAGAGGAAAGCAGATGGCTGAAAATATGTTTCTCTGAGCTTCAAAAGAGAGCTTATTGTAAACAATTGTTAACAGATTCCTAGCAGAGATTTTAAGGGTAGAAAGGATGCCTAACTCAGAGGGACACTAATCAAATGTTCAGATGGCACGAGGGGCTCCAAGTTTCATTGCTTCAGTCTTTTCAACGCTGAACATAAGAGGGTTGAACCTCATCCAAGAGGCAGCTGCTGATAAGCACTGGCAAAGCCTGCTTTGGACTTCTACTGTGTCTTCTCTGATTGACACCACAATGTGGGTCTCATTGGCGTATGAGAATAAAGAGAATCTAGAAGACCTGATGAGAAAGAATGTAAAGGTTAAAGAGTGTCTGACTCAGCCAAGATCCCCGAGGGGCTCCACTACTCAACGGTTTGGCAGAAGATTGAAAAGGGGCAAAATGGACTGTTTAGTGTCTCTCTGCTAGCCTTGCCTTTGGGGAATCATCCTCAAAGGAACTTTGTCATGTGCGGCTGTGGGAGGAGGCTGCCTCCATATGCTATTGATCTTCTCAAAAATAAAATTGGACAATGATTCACACATGCTCTCTGAAGGGACATAAGCATTATAGGAGCCGTGTCTGAACCTATGTTTCCAACCGACTCGGAAACCTTTCCGATAGACTGATTATGATGGAGAGGTAACTATTCGGTCAGTTCGATTCGGTTCCGACCAGCATTCAGAGATTTGAGAATGGTTGACGTTGAATGGCACATCTCTATGGACCACATTTCCAACTGACGCATTACAATGTCAGATTCGGACAGCCTTTCCGAATCAGTCTGTCTGACATGAAACAGCTGTCAGAATCTGACTTGGGGGGGCCCGTAGCAGGACCCCCTTCCCCCAGAAGCCTCCTGTTGAGGCCAGTGGGGGTACCCAAGGGACCCTCCTTGGAAAACATGCACTACGTGGCAGGCACCATGGGGTGCCTACAATAGGGTGCAAGGGTTTCCACAATCACCCCTTTTTTCAATGGGATCCTGTGTTGTCTTTCGGAACACAGGCTCCCATCGAAGTCAATGGGAGACTTTCTGAACGGTGTTCAGAACGATCGTAATCGTCCTTTTATTATGAGAAAAAGTTCCCTAAAAGGATCAATCAATCAATCAATCAGGGGTTTATAGAGCGCTCTACTCACCCGTGAGGGTCTCAAGGCGCTAGGGGGAGATTGCTAGCAGTCTCTAAACAGCAAATAAGGTGATCATATTTAGTATGTTTGATCAGGGCTTTGTAAGTTTACAAGGTGCAGGCATAAGCCTTTTTTAATTTTACATGAGTTTTTGCTCTTCATGTAACCGAGAGCCGATGAGCGATGTGGATGCCTTTTTACGGGGTTATGTTGTCAAGAGATGATGTGATTCAGCACTGGAAGGAGTTTACAGTAGTATTAATTCCCTCATTAAATATAAAAGTGTGTTTGTGATTAGCTGGCACATTAGGAAACCTGACCAACTTTTGCCCATGGTCTAAGGAGACAGGATATAGAATTTGATGGGCTTGCCCTGAAAGTGTTGTTAGACCAAGACATAAAGTCAGGAACCTCAAAGCAATCTATCAAGGTAAATGGCGTGGGAGGAGAGGTAAAGACTGACAGCTGAATAGAAAAAAGGGACAAAGATGTGACCCACACAATACGTAAAAAAGTTCACCAACAGTTGGAGAATAAAAAGTGATCACAAATATTTTTGGTCCCTTTTCTCATATATCATTTTGCCACAGCGCTTAATATGTATTGATGTTTGCACGCGCTTATGTCTTAACACTGGCACATATTTATGGCACTCTACAACATGGAAGCACTGTCAGTACATCCTAAAGAAAAACGCACAAGAGAAAAACTTTTAATACTTGAATATACAATTAAGGGGGGGACTTTTGGGTCTTGTTGTTCCAGTTTTGTTCTCTTACACTGCCTATCATTTGCCTTCTTGGTATCAAACCGCTACTTTGGTATATTCATCTAACCCTCTATGCAATGTACAGAGAAGACATGCCTCTCTGTCTCGCTCGCTATGTTTACCTGATACATTTGCATTGTAGCGCGATGCCTATTTTTGCTCTCAAAATCAATAAAACACATTTGAAACTAAAAATAATAATACCAGTGTGCTCGAGCCTTTCTTGAGGATTTGGATCAGCTTGAGGAATCTCGGGTCATCTTGGGTTTCTTGAGGAATTGGGTACAGTCCAATTTGTAACATTTGCAGGACTGTAATGGTATGTATGTGTTGTTGGTAGTGGTTTTTAGCAGAGCTGGCAGGGACCTGAGGTGGCAAAAACAGCAGTGACCATCTGAGAAATATCTTGAGCCCTAGAACTTACTATTTTACAAATTAAGCACTGTCTAATTGTAAAATAAAATCACTAAACATGGTGACCTGAGAGTATTTGATAATGACTGGGATTGAAAGGAGGCAAGAGAGCTGTTGCAATTGGAAGCAGGACCAGGAGGATGAACGATAATGGCCCCAGAAAAAGTTGTAGTGTAAGTTGTCGCAAGAATAAATCAAGACAATTTCGGCTGTTTGGAATTTGCTAGAAGAAATGTTCTTCATGGAAGTCTGCACAGAAGTTAATGGTAGTGACACCACCTATGAAGTCAGTATGAGGTTTGCTTTTTCACATCCTATTGAGGAGGAATTACCAACACTATACTGGGGGTTACAAGAGTCCACTAACTAGAATTTTGAGACAAAGTGTAAACTAGTTTGTAGGATTCTATGGGCGAGTGAACCTCCTACTTGTAAGGGGGAAGGAGAGATACACTGTGGAGAGGGTGGTGTAAGGTGTCCAAGAAAGTATTTATGTGCTTTCTTTTTGGGTCATTAAGCATGTTCAGTTTCCTGCCCAAGTTTGATGGAGGAGATCATGAGAGCGAGGTGGTACCTTCTTTGGAAGTGAAAGGAATGGGCTCTACTAGTGAGAAGATTATCAGAGCTGGTAACGAAACGTAATGGTTAAGGAGGCCACAGAGCCAACAGCTCTTTCCTGGAGCAGAATATGGATGGACCAGGTGCTCTCCTCTGACACTCAGCACATCCGGGGCACAGATGGGCGTGTCTTGGCACGCCAATAGTGCACCCGCTGCACACGTACCTGCAAGCTGCAGGCATGGCGTATGAGTTGCTGGGCAACATGGTCCCAATGGAAATAAAGAAAACAGAGAGTGGCCAAAAGCAAAATTGAAACTGGAGTCTATCTGATTCTGCCAATAGGGAAGACTTCACTTCCTTAGGTACACAGAAATGAACCTGAAGATAAAAAATAAGTGGAAGAAATAACCCAACATACAATTAAATGGACTAAAATAACAAAAGAGCAAAAAACTTAAAATAGCAATTGTTGACGGTGATACAAGGTCCCAGATATACAAAGAACTAAGGGGCATATTCACAACAAAAGTGGTGGCGCATGGGTTAGCTCCAAAACAGCTAATGCCGCACGCCATCACTTTAGAAATTCAGGAATGCACCATATTTACAAAAAAATGGTGAACCCCTCCTTTTCCCCCTGCACTCGCGCTATGTTTCGCTGCCTAGCGCCAATGCCGGAAATCTTTCACCATAGTGCAAAGGCGCCTGCTTTGAGGGAATGATTGTTTATGTGTAGGAAGGTGTCCTGGTAGAGACCCCCCGCATCCGCAGAAACAGAGCAGGCGGAAGAGCCTACACCTATATCGCAGCCAAGACCTGGAACGAGCTCACAGTGAACATCAGATGCTCCCCAACCTTGCACACGTTGAATGAATTGAATGAATGTGGGTTTCTAAAGCGCTAGAATCGACTCCCGAAGGAGTATGTCTGCGCTGTAGACCGCTGGGGAACCCGTCCTGGCTTTCCCTATGAGATGGTCCCTACTGGGTATCTCCAAGGTGAAACCAGGCATCCCCGGCATATGTGGGGGAACGTTGTGGAGATGAGGCAAGCTAATGCCCAGAGTTGCCGAGTGTGATCCCTAGTTAGAGTAGGCACCGAGGCGAGAATTATCGAGTCTGTTGACCCTGGTCCAAGACCCTGCCGCGTCGGGAATTAAACCCTGGTCCCGGGCTGTCCTCTGCTCCCGGGTCTGCCACCTCTAACCAGTGAGCCACACCACTCCACTCCACGTTCAGGAAGGGAAGAACCTCAAGACTTGGCTCTTCGACTGAACCAGAGCTGCACTGCCCCCCTCCCCAAGCACTTTGAGACCCTCACGGGTGAGTAGCACGCTTTATAAACCCCTGATTGATTGATTGAGTGATTAACGCTGCCTTGTAAATAAGACGAAGCCCCTATCACCACAGGAGCATCAGTAAAAGTGACTTTGCTGAGGCAATAGGGGCTTGTAAATATGCCCCTAAATGAGGATGTGGACAAAGGACTAATATGAATAAGGCAAAGCAAAGTACCTTGGCCCAGAGGAGGAAGGCTTAACACTGACTCTGGTGCTAGAGTCCAGCGTACTCTCCTTAATGGGCAGAGGTCAAACAGGTCCTCTGGGGGGTCATGAAGAGCATTAAAATCAAAGTGATATCTAGATGGTTCACCCCTCGGGTGTCTCACTGTGCGATAAGTAAAAAAAAATGAAGGGCCTCATTTAAAAGCATGACACCGCACGCCCTTTGGGTGCGCCATGCTGCGGCACTCACAAAGCACGGAGATGCATCATATTTACAACAATATGATGCATTCCTGCACATTCCCCAGTGCTGGCACGCAATCGGCTAACATGCACCATGTAGGCATGGATGTATGTCAGTACAACGCGATCATTTTGATCGCGGTACTTGACAACGCAGTTTTCACAACGCAAGCCTTTACAACGACTTGTGTTGGAGGGCGCTGGATTGTGGAATATTTTAATTTTCTATTCCAACTCCAGCCCACGTAACAGTAGGGAAGGTGGTGGAATAGAAAATGAAACTATTCCCTAAGCAAGAGCACCATCCAGCGCAAGTCGCAGTAATGACTTGCGTTGTAATGGCTGCGTTTTAAAGGACACGCGGTGTTAACACCGCGTTGTAAAGGATGTTTCCCGTAGGCACCCTTGCACTATGGTGCAAGGGTGCCTGCTTTGCGGGTAGATTGTTTCTGTGCAGGAAGGGGTACCCTCCTGCACAAAAACATTAAAACATTAACAAAAACAATAAAAATAGGTGATTTCCTCTTCTTATGTGTGCTGCAGAATTCTCCTCATTGTGCCTGGGGTGGCGTAGCATTCTGATGCATTTCCAGGTTTTTGAATTCTTGTAAATCTGGAAATGCAGCAGAATACATGGGTGTTGCATGGGAACACCCACAGCAACACCCATGTCAGGCCCCTTTCATGCAAAGTGCTACGTAAGAAGGGGCCATATTTACAAGGACAGGAAAGAAATGCAGGGTGGCTTCACATGTCCCTGTGAATATGGGGCAGGAGATTGCTCCAGTGGTGAGTCACAAAAAGTGATACGTCTGTGGCGCAAGGGGCTTGTAAATCAGCCCCTCAGGGTCTCTAATTAGCCGAGAGGGTGTGTTCTTCCATAGGCCTTTTTGGTAACGGACCAGTTGTACGTTGCAATCTGACTGGCTGGCTACAACTTGAAGAACAATGTTGCATCCGCCCTTATAGGACATAGGAACTTTGCCCTTCTGCCCTGAAGTTGTTTTAAAAAGCATGTAAGAGGGCAGGATAGGGATATTCTATGTTGGTGGGCCCACAGGACCACACCAGGGACAAAAAGAAAAACAATATTTATTCCAATGGTACCACAGTGGTCTTGTGGGACCAAGTGCCCTCTATTAAGAGGTACTGCAGGACTCCTGCAGGCTCCACCACACAAGCAGCATTCCCATGATACCTCGGGACTGCTCAAGGTTCTGCAATTGAAGCTTGCATGGTCCTTTGGTACTATGCAATGATGTATGGTGCAAGTGTGGCGGTACCACAGAAATTTCTGCTGTACCACTAAATCTTTTTTAAATAGGAAAATAAGAAAAATGCAGGATGAAGAGCCATGAGGGAATGGCCACCTGTGGGTGGTTGGGTACAGGGCCAGGCATGCCAGGAGACAACACTAGCACAGAAACAAGAAGAGCAACATGAGAGCAATAATGACATAGAGCCTGATTCACAAACTACACTTTGCAGTATGTTTTGTAGTAGTTTGCATCTGGAGAGATCTTGGGTTTCCCCAAAGGAATTAAGGGCCAGATGTATCAACATTTTATTTTGCGGGTCCTTAACAGCGAATCTTACCGCTTTGCTATTATGGACTCGCAAAATGCAATGTATGTCGGTTTTTGAAATCAAATTCCTACGCATTCCTTAATTGAGACTCGCAAATTGCGAGTCGCAAATAAAGAATGGCTTCCCATTCCTTCCTATGGGACTGGAGGCCTATAGGAATGCATGGGAATTGCAAGCTCAATTTGTGAGTACCCAATAGGTACTCTCAAATTTCCCATGCAATTTCAAGGGTGCAAGGGTGCCCAAAGGACACCCTGTTGAACCCCTGAAATAAGCATTTGTGCACATTTTGCATTTTTCTAAGGATTTGCAATTTACCACCAACTTGAAGTTGGTGGTAAATTGCAATTCCTTAAAGCTGGGTCACACTTTTAAAAGCGCTTCCTGCATTGCATTTAGAGAATCGCAAATTTCGATTCTCTAAATGCATTTGCAAAATAGGTAATCACAAACATTTTGATTCCTTATTTTGCAATTGCTTTTTGGGATGATACATCTTAAAAGGTTTTTTCCTGTCCGCATACGGACTGATTCTGCGAATCCGCCCGTTTGCGAACGGGAAAATGCTTGATACATCTGGCCCAAAATGTATTCTCTGATGTGGATTTAAATGCATTGTAATGTGAATGTGTCTGTTCAAACTGTTCAATGTTGAAAAGGATCATTGACAGCGGAGTTTATTGGTTTGAATCCTTTTCCTTTGTATGAGAGTACGATCGATGAAATTCCTTCTCCACTTTCTCGCAAACCATTTAAGCACTTTAGATAAAAATCCTTTCCTACTAGAACCTTTTGCAGCAAGTGGACTGATGTATTAATTGTGCGAGATGATTGTCCCACTTATGATGGGTCTCCTGAGTCAATAATACATATATTATTCTTTTATCTGGCTTATGGATACGAAAGAGTGCCTCTGTGTATGAAATTGGTACAAAAGGGGGTGGTGATGGACGGAACATCTGAGCCAATCAAACACTCACACCCAGTCAAAAGATCTGGGTTTGATCCATCACCGTTCTTTAGCCCACTCTGCCACCCCAGTTCAGACATGGCTATATGCAAATCAGTCTGACCCTGTGCCTCATGGGAACAGTCCAGCCCGAACTGCCAAGCCATGTCTTCCCTGGACCGGAAACAAGCTTCCGAGGACCGGTTTCTGGCATTACAGCCGTCTTCAGCCTGGCTTGCTTGAATCCAGTGGCAAAGTGAGCAAGGGACTCACGTGTATGAAATTGGGCACAAGGCCGCATTTTGAGGCTAATAGGATTCTCCACTAGAACTGTGGTATATTCTATCTCGAGATTTCTTATGTCAACTTGGATTTGTATTGAAGTGAGCAAGTAGCTTACAATACTATCTCTATCACAAAGGTGTCCTGAATACTTCTATTTTTGCACATATTCCTAGGATCTAAATGGGCTGGCAGTTTGAGCCCATGTGGAACATTTGCACTTTTTGCTGACTATTGCTATTTTGCACTTTTCTAGGGTTTAAAATGACTGATAGTCAGAGTTCATGATGAACATATGAAGGATTTGCACTTTACTACTAATTTGCACAGTTCTATCTCCACAGCAGAACAGGGAATTGGTGAGATTGTTGTATGTGATTAATCCGACCCTATTGTTTCAATGTTTATATTTTTTAAGCATTGATCTGTATGGTTTTCTATGTAGAATGATGCTCCGTCTTGCTGTGTTTTTATTTGTACTTTTATGATCCTTGGTGATCAAAATAAATGTACTATGAAAATGCTGATGGTTTTGTAGTAGTACAAAACGTACTATAAGATCCTATTCACAACCTAAGGGTCCGATTAGGATGGCGGTGAATCCGCATCCTCCGGGCTGGCGGAAGCCACCGCCGGCTTGGAGGATGCGGATTCACCACCGCGACCACAGAAAACACCCACCGCCAGATTAGGATGGCGGTGGGATTGCGGTGGGACCAGCGGCGGACGGCAGGTCTGTCCGCCGCTGATCCGCGGTGTGTGTAGGGCTATTTGGTGACAGTGTCTGCAAGACACCGTCAGCCAAATTAGGATGTGTGGTGTAACATGCTTTTCCACGGTGGCTTTTCCGCCGCGGGAAAGCATGTGGTCTTTGGTGTTTTGGGCCCGTTGCGGGCCCCCAGGGTGTCGGGGGTGGGGGGTGCACATGGGGTTACCTATGGTATGCCCCAGCATTTACATGCACAAAGCGGCAGGCACCGCGCGGTGCCTGTTGCTTTGTGCATGTAAATGTAAAACATGCGTTTTTAACCTTGCGGCGGGTGCTGCTTCAAGCAGCACCCGCTGCAAGGTTAAAGATACAGTATGTGACCGCCATGGTGGCGGTCACATCCCAATTGCACTGGAGGGACCGCCGCTGCCCCTGCGGACGGTCCCTCCACCTCGGGGGTGGCGGACGAATGCAGGTCCGTCCGCCATCCTAATAGGCCCCTTATTGTGGAGTTTATGCTTCCACAATTACGTATGCCTATGTGTGAGGAGTTCTCCACCATGACGGAGCAGTCTCCGCACACTCCACAAGTGTTCATTTTAGTAGTAAATGTGGCTGGGACAAATGGGTCATGGATGGGATTAGTGATGGACGTCACCCATCCACACATGAGGCAGCCAAATAGTATATTCTAGAGGTGGAGACATATAACTTACCCTTTGCAGTAAATTTGCACTCATGGTATGTGAATACTGAAAGTAATAAACTTACTTCAAGTTGTAAATTACTCAAAAGTGTAAGTTACCTTTGTAAATCTGGCCCATAGAATGCAGAGACAGGTACACTTTGGTTTGGTGGAAGGATAAAATACCAAGACCCGGGAGAAGAGTGTCATTACTGGGACAAATGACCATGACACCATAGTAGAATAAAACAACACTAACAGAGTGCCAAGAGCTCGAGAGTATAAGGGAGTCTGACCTGTCAAAAAGCCTTGCAAAATAAAATTGATTACTAGAAAGTAACTCTCTCTCGGTAGATGAGTCATCAATGAATGTTTACATTTCCTTGCACTTGGCTCCAGAATATTCATCTTTTGAATTTCCTCATCCTTTCCTCTCAGCTCATCACAATTAGAAGATTTATTATATTTGCATAGGATCATTTCATTGACATGTCAAACAGCCACAACAGGAAGAAAGAATGAGTAGAGCAAACATGGCTGCCACCCTCTGCACACAGGCAAAGTCAGGGAGGAGCAGCAGCACTGGAATGTTTCCCAACTGAGCCCTTTGTCTAGTCTACGACCCACGTGTGTTCTAGCTTCCCCCAGAGGTGCATTGAGATTCACCTAGAACTATTAGTTAAAAATATAGTTGCTATGTTTTGATGCTATTAAAGGGAGTAATTTTTCTGATTAATTTCTACGGATCTCCTGCCTCTTCATTCAGACACTTCTTAGCGTATACTGTTCGTGCTTTGTTGTGTTCATTCCCTCTCAGAAGGTCCCTTTTTTGAAACCCATTCAGCCTTTTCTAAATATAATGTTCAAAAGCATCCTTAACCCCTTCCATGCTGATGACAGCCCCCAGCCGTCAGGCATCGCGGTGGGCGTGTGCTGATGACGGCTGGGGGCCGTCATGAACCCGCCCACTCATTAAAACAGCCGCACAGGCGCAGAATTGAGGCCGCACCCACGGGGTTAAATGGTGTCTTGATCTGAATACATACTCTGCTCCAATTATTCTCTTTAAATGCTATCAAAAATGGACACAATTGTTCAAATGTACACTAAAGTAGGGCAGTGCCTAATTTGTGAAAAATAGGTGCCAGGGCCGAAGATATTTCTCAGGAGGTCACTTCACAGTGCCAGCTACTTACCATCACACTCCTGCAAATGTGCCTGGATGAACTATTCCTGCTCATCCACAGCTGAAAGAGCTCTACAGCTGTGGAGGTGCTGGTATTATTTTGTATGTATTTTGCAATGTTCAATCGTCTGCTGATGCTTAAAAATAGACAAACAGTGCCACCACGTGGATGATTGCCATAAATAGGTGCCATTGCCGAGTACCGGCAAACACCGGCACAATTTAAGCTCTGTTGAGGCATACAAGGTTTTATTACATAAGAGTAGTCTATTGGACTTCCTGATTATTGACAACCCACTCTTCACGTTTCTTTCTATTCTCATGTTAACACGCTTGTGTATGTTTCTCTAGTTTTAGTTGGCACTTGTAACTCGTCATGGGCATTTTGTACATTTGTACTTTTGTTAAGCGTTCATTGAAAAAACACGTGGCACTGGTAACACGAATAATTTTTGTACTGCTTAGATTTTCCCTGTTAGTAGCTTTCGGAAAATGACACTCAGATAAAAAAAAATACTTGCAAACGCGAATTAGCAATGAACTTTCATGCTTTGTTAATTTTTCATTTTTCTTTTTCTTTTAATATGAAATACCCAACGTGTGCGCAAAAAGTTCGCAACTTCGCATACCAAACACAAAGGTTGGCACATTTTTTCTTGAAGTTCACACAAATGTTTTGCGTACTTTCGACTGCAAGCATGCATTGCATAGGATTATGCTTTAAAGCTGTGGAACCCTTTTCCTGTCTTACTGTTACTCACAACATGATGACATTGTTGCAACATAAATAACGACTGCTCTAGGTGTGCTGAATAAAATGGAGTAAGAAAGCTGTGAAACAGTCAATAGGACTGGCTTTGGTGTGTTACTGCATTGAAAGACAGACATGAACAAATGCTGTTTATATGGACAAGCAGATGAAAGCATGTTTTTGGTTTGCTCTTCTTCTGTACTGGAATTTCCATGATGATTTAGAAAAATAAAAAAAGGTATTTATGTATTTTGCTTTATGCAAAAAAGGAAGCAAGGAACTCTGGGCAGTGTCTAATTTTAGTTGGAGAGCAGATTCTACAACACCAGTTACACTACGAATCTCCTCACCTCAAATGTCTGCTTTTGTAGAAAAGAATTTAGACATGAGATTAGTGCAGTGGGATGCATGCCGAGCTAGAACATGACAGTCTTTTACAATTTTGAAACCAAAATCTTTAAGCATAGGATTAGCACAGTGCCATCCACACTGAGCTGAAAAATGACAAAAGCCTCTCACCACTACAGACACAGTATTATGGATTTGTATTGGTAAAATACCATCCAAGCCAACCTGGAAAGAATAAAAGCAACCCCTGACACGTGTTTCGGCCTTGTTATGAGCTCTTCAGAGAGGTGTAATTTTGTCCGGATAAAAGGGAGCACTCAGTATAAGTCAAAACACATAGAGGACTCTAACCCAGAAAGGGTATTGTTTTGATTTCGGTTACTTCATATGTCTAGCTGTCATACCCGTCTGGTGAAAATGTGTGCATTCCATTTGGCACAGATTTCATTCGTTCTCTACAGTTGAAGTTCAAAGAATCTGCAGCACTTTTCTTGGTAATTTGCTACATGTCCCAACCTTTCTTTTTTGTGCTGGTATTGGTTCGGATGCTCCGTCCATCACCACCCCCATTTGTACCGCTTTTGGCCGCCATAACTGTGGCACTGTATGCTCAGACGTGAGTCCCTTACTCACTTTGCCACTGGATTTAAGCAAGCCGGGCTGAAGACGGCTGGAATGCCAGAAACCGGTCCTCGGAAGCTTGTTTCCGGTCCAGGGAAGGCATGGCTTGGCAGTTCGGGCTGGACTGTTCCCATGAGGCACAGGGTCAGACTGATTTGCATATAGCCATGTCTGAACTGGGGGGAAAGAGTGGGCTAAAGAACGGTGATGGATTAAACCCAGATCTTTTGACTGGGTGTGAGTGTTTGATTGGTTCGGATGCTCCGTCCAACACCACCCCCTTTTGTACCGTCCTAGGACCAATGCCTTCCTGAAGCAGATTAATTCGGGTGTTGCTAAAAGTGACATCTCCAACAGTTGACGGTCAGTTACATCTAAAACAAGCGTTACTTGGAAGGTATTGCCTTATTCAACTGAAACACCCCTTTGAACGCATCTTCAGTGAGCCCAGCTGCAGTGGTGCCCTTAGGCGTGACAGTACGAAATGGTGGCCAGATGCAACAGCAAATCTTGCCTCAGTGACTGATTCATCTCATGCTGTCGGGTTTTCCAGCAATGATGCAACTAAAAATGAGAGGTCTGTCAGCCCAGGTGAGTACAAAATAACCTACAGTGTGGGACAAGCCAGGAATGTGTGGGGCACACCAAGAGGACATAATCATAGAAAAAAAATCACATAAGCATCTGAACTATCCCAGAAGGGTAAAAGTTTTGAAAGTTTGGCAGTCCATCTCATGTTTCCAGCATACAAGAAAAGTTACAAATAAAGTACTAGAACTCAACACCGTTGTGCCATTAACGCCCACTTTATTAAAGGAAGTACCACCATTGCATCAGTGCCAGAGTTACACAATAATGGGCGGGCGCCATCGTGCCAAGGGTGGCAACAATACATAAAGCATGCGTTCGCCCAATTTCACTGTGGTGTTGCAGTATCTCAGAACCTGTGGTGTTTTACTGCAGCAGTTAACCTCAGATTGGAAGGGCAATTGTCTCCATTTTATTTTATTAGTGTAAAATCACATAACATCTAACAAATCAATTACTCTGAATCTGGATAACTCAGATACACAGTTTTGTGAAGGATCTGTCAGTAAGAGGTCCCACACTTCTCCAGTAAGGGGCATGGGCTTAATCAATTTACAACTAGCCTGGATTGCACGACTCCAGAATGACCACATATCCATCTTGTATGGAAAGTTACGTGGAGAGATTCTCTCCATCAAGTTCCTCAAACAAAAGGTACAGACGTCTCCACTCTCTTAAATCCCCATGAAAGTTCTCATCAGTCTTAACCTTTTCTTCCAAATTTGCTCCATACCCAGCCATTCTTGCATGTCCCCACACAACCTGCCAAAGTTGAGCCCTGTGTTTCCATCAAAAACATCATGACTTGTTTTTTGCCAAGAGTATACCCAGTGCCACAGATTTGAATTTTACATTGGTATTTTTTGGCCTCAGGTGTAGACCCAGCATGCTGTGCCTCAGAACTCAGAGCAGCCATGGTACCATCATTTTCATTGATTGGTCAACCACCTGTGCCCAGTAAGCAGATGCCGCCCCTCAGTACCAAACTGATGTAAGCATTGGCTATATCACATCTAGGACAGTCTCTGGGCTATGTCTGCCTGGACAAGCAGAAGAGAAGAAACAGTCTTAGTCATACGTCTCTTATCAAACCACACACATGCGGTGGAAGGAAATGGAAACGTTGGCAGACTGGCCAGTGGTGGTTAGGGAATATAGACTGAACTTCTAACCAGTTTGGGGATTCTTCAGCCTGGGATGGAAATTCACTTACAAGTTGAGAGAGGCAGTGTCAGTATTTAAATCCTTCATCCCTTAAGAAAGGTAGTTAGCAGCTATTGGGTTAGTTTTATGACTTCTCTGCATGCACATCACCTGACCCCCTGTTCCTTCATTTTATTATTTTCCCCTTATTTCAGTTCTCCTGGGTCCTTGAGTTTGAGGAGCTGTGCCTTTTGCCCTGTGAGATGCTTGTCTGTGAGTCATGATGTCTTAATCTTGCGTCCATGTGGCGGCCAATCCTTGGGTTCTCCATCAGTTCTCAGTCGATGGGAGTGCTCGTTAAAGCTACATCCATGTTGGAGTATGCAAAGTTATAAAACCTGTTTTCTGCATAATATGTATATAATCCACAAGTTTATGTTTATAACCTTGTATTCCCTCCTCTCAAGTGTGAGACCTCAGTCTCCAGCGCGACTACGCAAATTCCGCCCATCCCTACAAGAAACCTTAGTCTGAAGAGCCTGTGATTAAACCGGCTTATGCGATGACTGGCTGCCATATCTGTTTGTCCTTCCTTTTACCAGAGTGCTTGGGCAAAGGACACGGCTAGGAGATGACTTGCTCTCCTGGGTGGAGGATCATATGATATAAAGGGATCACTACTGGAAGTGTCTGTATTTTCTTTTGGCTCTCCCCAATTCAGGATGGTGGGGATCAGGTATCAAGGACATCATTGGCACTTTTACTATAAAAAGGGGTTGAAATGTAGATCCTTGTGTCGCAACATTCATGGTTCCATCTTCGTCATGTTCTGTGCCCACTAGAACCCCAGTGTCTTCTTTCTACTCTATTTGAGATTCTTTGTTTGACATTTATATGTATGTTTATTTTTGTTAAAATTTATAGCCATTATGCTTGTTCTTTAATTTTTTTGTAATCTATTTTGCTTACACATCAGTATTCAAGAAATGGCAGGATGAACTCCAGTTGTAATCTGACAATTTCTATCAGTGTTTGTGCAACCCCGGAGTCGCCCTCCGTCCTCGCACGTGTAAGAATAAAGACACACGAAGCTGGAACCTCGTCACTTTAACCAGTCCTATGTTCTTGACACATCTGGACTGTTTATATTTGATTTCGTTTTCACTGTGAATTGGGATTTTAATTGATGTATTTAAATTCATGATTTATGCTTTTATCAATTTTTTTAAATGAAATAAGGGGCATATTTTGGTTAGTGTTAATTGCATGCCACAACTAGTAGCACAACTCGAAGTATTTTGTTCATGTTTTTTTTCACTTGGTCACCTATTATGAATCACCTCACTTTTGTTCTAAATCATCTGAGTTTTGACGAGATATGGACGAGTTTCGGCTTATCCGACCTCGGTAAGGCGACAATCTAAAATGCTGAGGACTTTGAGACAGTGTGATTTTTGTCTGTCCGTCACCACCGGAAAAACACCCAGGTTTTGGGAGTCATCAGTTTTTTGTTTTTTATGTTAAATCACCTTGCATTAAACTGAATTAAAATATATTCTCATCACTAATTAAAATAATAGATTACCCCAACCCTCCATTAAATGAAAAATATGTATTGTTATTTTAATATGGTATTACAAAATTAAGGCATATCTTTTATCTATGTATTTAAATTAAAATATAGTATCATTAATGCAGCCATAATAATCTAGGACTCCAGTCCTATAATCAAGCAAATTTGAATATTATTAATTAAATATGATCATACTGTACTCAGCTAATTCATGGCCAGCTAATTCATGGCCCAAATTAAATAAATTTAAATGAAAAGATCTATAAACTTTCTGTACCCCTAATGCCATTCATAAACTTACATTTTGTGAAATAAGTATTAAAATGCAATTGTATTCTGTATTTTAATTCTAGTAATACGCTTAATTCAAAATGCATTTCTAACTGAAATATTTCAATTGTAACATAATGAAACAATGTGATGTTATGTTAACTCTAATCTTAATTTGTTTTAATTAAATATTTGTTAATTAATTGCATTTATTCTAACCCTAAATTAAAGTACATTAATATAAACTAATTAAAAATAATGTTGTGATTTCTTTTTCCAAACTCATTGCCAAATCATACTTACCTTAAAAATCATTGTACTGATATTTTGGGAAAAGTGATGATGAATCTCAGGAAATGCAGATTAAGCAAAGTTCCTGTCAAAGCAATTGCATTAAATGTAATGCATAGGAGAGTAAAGCAGTGAACTAAAAGTTGACCACCTTTGCAAGCCTGGCTTAGTAATATATAGGTACTTTTGGGAATGTTTGTGAATGCCCCAAAAATTTGTAAGTATGCACTTTTACATTTTTGTTTGTGAGTAGGGACCTCTGTCTTCCACCTCATTCATCTATTTGGTCACTGCAATGCAACATCTCTCTAGAGTACCCTAGAGGATATGCTATCCATATATAAACTAAACCAAGACTCTGAATGTAACTACGTATCATCAAACAATCAATTAGTACGTGTTAAGTGTGGCTACTCACCCGTGAGGGTCTCAAGGTACTGGGGCGGTAGCAGGTCCTATTGGGCGCTGTGGTTCATTCGAAGAGGCAGGTCGTGAGATCCTTCCTGAATTGTGTCAGAGACAGGGAGAGCCTGAGGTGGAGGGGCATGGTGTTCCAGGATTTGTCAGTGAGGTAGGAGAAGGATCTTCCTCCCGTCCTGGTCTTGTGGATCTGAGGGACAGTGGCAAGGGCCAATTGGGCGGAGCCGAGGTGTCTGGTGGGTGCGTGGAATGAGAGGTGGTGGTTCAGGTATGCTGGTCCAACTTTGTGGTGGGCTTTGTAGGCATGGGTGAGGAGCTTGAAGGTGACTCTTTTGTTGACTGGAAGCCAGCGGATCTCTCTTAGGTGTTCGGAGATGTGGCTGCAGGAGGGGATTTGAGGACCAGTCTGGCTGCGGCACTCTGCATGTTCTATAGTTTCTTGAGGAGTTTCTGGATGGCTCCTGCATAGAGTGCGTTGCCATAGTGGAGTCTGCTGCTGATGAGAGCTTGAGTGTCCGTCTTCCTTGCCTCAGTGGGATGCCATCTGCAGGTCTTCCAAAGCTGGCGAACAGTCTGGAAGCATGATGAGGTGAAGGTGTTGATCTGGTAGTTTGTGGTGAGCAAGGAGTCCAGTATTATGCCAAGATTTCAAGCGTGGTCAATAGGTGTGGGGGTGAGGGTCCCTAGCTCGGTGGGCCACCATGAGTCTTCCCTGGAGGATCATGGGATCAGAGTGTTCTTGGTAAGGAAGAAAATGAACATCCGGCTCTAGGATTACTTTATAGTGGCCTAGCTTCATGTTCCAAGGCCATGGAACAACGATTGTTCCTCTTGGCACTTTTGAGCTACTTTTCACTTACATATTGTAAGGTGTTGCCTGTATCACAACCATTTTTATGATCCAGAGCACCTATCTTGTTTTCTTATATCCTATTTCCAATTAATGTTTTCTGCTTCAATCATTACTAAACACACATTAACGAAGCAATTTGGTCTCAGCTTTGAAAGGCTTTAGCTGATCTTTTGGCTTTGCTAATGCTTATTGTCATCCATAGTGTGATGACCTAGACATACACATGCATTGCTATGTATGTGCGAGCATTGGTCATGAAGTGGCAGCCATTATTTTATTTCCATATAACTTTCTAAGATGGCTTGGGCCCACTTTGGAGCCATAAATTCAAAAATATAAAAAGTATTCAAAAGCACATTTAGAAAAAGGAGCATCCCAGTAGCAAATTAAAGCTGATTGTTCCTCTTTAAAAGTTTTTTTAAAATAGAAAATAGATGGGATGCGGAGGGAAGGGGTTGGCTGGTCATAGAGGGCAGCAATAGAGGAGTAGGAACGAAGAGAGCAAGTCAATGCTAATGGTGAGCATCGGTGAACAGAGGAGCAATGGAGGAGCAAATAAGATTAGCAAGAAAGTCAACCAATGATAGGCAATGGGCTAACCTAAAGCCTGCTGTAAATATTGACTGTACATATTAGGACTTGCACAACAAACAGCTAAAGCTGCCTCTAGGCAAGAACTAAGACTTCGCTAAATGTTTGGATATTCCATCTAGAGGGAAAATATGTTGGGTAACATTTTGTATAATGGGCTTGCAACATTTTAATGAAAATCTGCTTTGCTGAACTCATTCCACATTACATTCTGGTTCGTCCAAACAGTACCAGTGTGTGTGTGTATATACATACATGCATATACACAAAGTCAGATTTAAAAATTCAAAATAGATAGATAGATAGATAGATAGATAGATAGATAGATAGATAGATAGATAGATAGATAGATAGATAGATAGATAGATAGATAGATAGATAGATAGATAGATAGATAGATAGATAGAGCCATTTGGTTCACCATTGAAAGTTTTTAGCTGATCTTTTGGCTTTGCCAGTGCTTGTTGACACCCCCAGAGTGATGACGAAGTGTAAGAGGGCGGGGCAGAGGAGCAACCGATTGACATAAAAGCCTATGATAGGCAATGGGCCCCCCAACACCCCCTGTAAGTACTGGCATGTGGTACACTTTGCTAGGCATAGACAACAGGTACACAAGAGGCCTCACCAGTGTTATCTGCGGCCCAATGTGTGGCCCCCACCCCACCTCTGAAATTCCCTTTTAGCGCCTCCACTGCCCCTGTGAATTACAGCGCTATCTGATCTGCCCAGTAAAGCCCTCATCCTTCGGACGTGTACTTTCTGTTTTCTCTGCAAACACTGCATGTGCGTCAGTCATAACACTGATGACATCGCCTTACAAGCAAAACATTAGACTGGATCTGGATTTCCGTCAGCTCGGTTATTTGTGTAAGACTTTGGAGCCGGGTCTCCCTTCTATGCGCTAATCAGCTGCAGTGGATCTGATAGGGGCGCAGATGGATAATGCAACATGTATAAGTCCCACGGAACCCATGGCTGAGTGGGACCACCCAGGCGTCTGTCCAAGCCTCCCCTTCTGCACAGCTGCCTGACTGCTGCAACACAATGCAGACTGGATGTGTGAGCGTGAAACCTTTATAGGCTGCAAGGATTGGCTGAAATTGGCTAGATTTGGTTTTTTTAAACATTCAAATATTTGGAAACTTTTGCAATTTTGCAAAGGAGACAAAGTGTTTTTGCTTTGCCACACTTACATGAAAATCAATACTTTTGAGACAATACATGTCCAATATACCATACTTTAACTAGGACAAAATGGTTTTGCATAAAATATACTTTCCATAGTATACTTATTGTTCTTCTCCTGCACATTTCCATTGTGCTTCCATTCTGCTTAAAAAACCTCGGAAATAGTGAACTTATGGAGGGATACTCTGAACATATTTTTCGGGTGGATATGTTTGATTAGAACGAAAATTGTCATTCTATGCAATGAACATGATCTCACAATGCTCAGTAAAACTTTAAATAGATGAAAAGGTAAGCTGGGAAACTTTGCAAACTGGGAAAGTGTAGAACTAAAAACTTTGCGATCACAAAATAACATTACACATCCCTACAATTGTTGTTAGGAAGACTCTGAGCCTGACACACTGAAACTGGTGCTTATAAATTCGAAACATGTAAAGCGCAAACGATTGCCCAAGGGCGTCAAGGAGCTGGGGGCCGCCGGGAAGATCAGGCGATCTATTGCCCCGAGTCACATAGTGCTGGACTGATCTGCTGCCGGCACCGGGGATCGAGCCGTGAGCCCCCGGGTTCCAGAGTCAGCCGCCCTGGCCACTGTGCCACACCTCTTCCCTAGTGTATGGAGCCATAATGAGTAATGTGCAAGATTCCACTGAAGTTTATGGAGTCCCTTTGTTGAAGGTGCGCGACTCCACTGAAGTGTATGGAGCTATTGTGAGGAATGAGCGAGACTCCGCTGAAGTCTATGGAGTCAATATGAGGAATGAATGAGGAACTGACCTGTCGGATCGAGGTGACTCCTGACCCTTCCCTAAATCATAGGGAAAAGGTTCCCAGAGGTACACATACCCACTTTTGTAGCAGTTCCTTTTTGCCTTACTGCAAATAATCCCACAGTTCTCATTTTTGCCTAAAACCAATATGGCAGAACCTTTAGTCCCTTATGCAGAGCTCCTGTGTCTATCTTAGAGGTGTGGCCGGAGAAATGAGCACCAATACTTCTGAGGTCACTCAAAAACCATTCTGGGAGTGCTCTTCTCCCACAGGGATTAGTGCTTGGCTGATTAGAAGGTGGCCCAGGTGTTATCAACATCTGCCTGTGACAGAGTAGGCCTCTTATAATTCATTTATAAAAACAAAAATAGCTTTACCAGCATCTAAGTATTCTTAAAATCTTCACTCAAGTGAAAAAAATGACTTTCATTGGGAACTGCCTAAACAACTATATGCTTAAAGTATTTAATTCACGAAGGAAACATTGTATACATAAATCCACAACAGCATGGACAGAGAAGTGAGGCTGTTAAAAAGCTTTATTTTAAGTGGGTATCAGAAAGTCCTTCAAATGCTAACTAGAGACCACAGAATAATAATACCAACAAAGTGATAAATTCATTAGAAATGGTAAACTGGTTCTGTGTTTTCATCCTCTTATAAGTTAATTAGGTTCCTGGGCATTGCCCAGATGGTCATTCAGTCAGTGGAATAGAACACCTCCCAACAACCATCTCCTTTCTCTCAGCTCTGGGAGCAAGTTCACACCTCACGAAAGGGGCTATTCAGCTCCTCGGTAAATGCTGGGAACTCATGTAAACAGGCTTCTAGAGGCTTTAGACAGTAAAACGTGACTTTTTCAAGACCGTTTTGCAAAATAGTTATTACAAATCCAACTTTACCAATGAACTGTTGTAATTAATCATTTAAAAGGTCTAAAAATTATCTTTGTAGCCGTTCCCCAGGCATAGATACCATTATTAAATTTTAATATTACATCTCAATGCTTTTCCATGGAACAGCTACCCCTACTACAGTGAAAATAGCTTTTGGGGCTTTGTCTATGTAGGGACATGTTTTACATTAAACATTGCAAAACCAAAGGGGATGATGGACGGAGTGTTGAACATTGCAAGCACTCACCCCCAGTCAACGGATCTGGGTTTAATCCGTCATTATTCTTTAGCTCACTCCGCCAGCCCAGTTCAGACATGGCCATATGCAAATCCGTCTGACCCTGTGCCTCATGGGAACAGTCCAGCCCGAACTGCCAAGCCATGTCTTCCCTGGAGTGGAAACAAGCATCCTGGAACCAGTTTCTGGCTAATCAGCCGTCATCAGCCAGGCTAGCTTGAATCCAGTGGTAAAGTGAGCAAGGGACCCACGTCTGGGCATACCCTGCCAACCTAGGGCAAACAAAGCAAATCCAAAGGGGATGATGGACGGAGTCTTGAGCATTATAAGCACTCACCCCCAGGCAACTGATCTGGGTCAAACCACATAAACATTCAAACACACAATCAACCCACAAATCAACACTTAGGACAAGAACAAGAGACAGCCCACAGACTGTACTCAAACCAAACCATTTGTAAATACTAATTATAAGTCATATTTACAAGAAAAGCTCTCAAAAGTAGTCCAAAAGACTGCACCAAAACAGCCCAAAAGACTGTTCCATGTTCAAGAAGCCAAAATACACCAAATTTGCCAGTTTGACTGGCAGAACACTCAAAAAGAGCACTCTGCATATCACCACTTATGAATGTTACTGAGTGTACAGACCAGGATCCTTTTTATGTATATATTTAGTTCCATGGTGTACTCAGTCACCAAGGAAGAAATACCTATTAAAATAGACCTAAACCTATTTATGTATCCCCTCTAGGGGAACCGGCTGAGTTCATTCAAGATTTACATTGGTATCTCAAAGAAAGCAGCACTTTCTTCGATGTGCGCTTGAAACAGGCATGCTAAGAATATTGCAGCATTTACAATATTATACAGCAGTGGCACTTTACGCAATATGTGCCGTTACGAATTATTCAAAAGATAGAGACAAATCTTCTCATTACCTGCCTACATAAATTGAAATCTACATATCAAAACCAGTCCAAGATTTTGGCCAAATAAGCAAAAAAATGTTGACGACCTTACCAAGCACAAAATCTAGCCTCTCACTGCCAAGTTCTGAGTGATCTAACAGTCGTTTTAGAATACTCATGCCAAAGAAGTTCTCAGTCGGGAGCGGCAAACACTTGGAGGATCAGATCAGGAAG
This sequence comes from Lissotriton helveticus, assembly GCF_964261635.1. Classification (NCBI taxonomy): domain Eukaryota; kingdom Metazoa; phylum Chordata; class Amphibia; order Caudata; family Salamandridae; genus Lissotriton; species Lissotriton helveticus. Next base: position 2,094,427,099 of record NC_136065.1, on the reverse strand, counting down.
ACCAGAAATATACTGGGCTGGAAAGACAAAAAATCTCAGTGCGCAGGATACCTCCTCAATAGATTCCTGTCCTATTCCTCTCAGTAGATTCCTGTCTCCCTTCAAGACCACTCCCTTGGTTAGCCGGATCACCGACGAGCCCCACGTCCGGGCGCCATTTTGTAGAAGAAAAAACCTTCTAAGAGGTTCACTGATACACCTGGTCCTTAAACCAACAAAGAAGAGATTGGCACGGAAGCTGTAATATCAAAAAGACATATTTATGCACCTCACATGAGGGAGACTGTGTCATACAGTACACTCAGGCCACTGTAGGAGTCAGTCTAAGGAGTACAGAGAACAGGGGCCTTATATATGCATTTGTTACATAGTTAGCATAAAACCAAGGGGAGGTCCTGGCACATACAATCATGGTTATTGACTAATATGGGTATACAAAATTTGCTTGCTCAACGAAGTGGGAGGGGAGACATTTCTCCTTACATTAGTAAGAATAGCCTGACAGTTCTACACTAGGAGCAGGTGCATTCTACCAGCTAGGCCTTTCTGAGCATGTGCAAGGCTCTGGAAGAGGGAGAAAGCATATAGCGAGCACATGGCTAACTAAGATGGCCGGCAAGAACAAAATGGCTTTTAGCTCATTGTAACAGCAATTCCTGCAATCTTTAACAGAGGGATGAGGTGGCGCACTCTTGCCAGGAAGCCTGAAGGCAACACAGAGGAGAAAACCTCGAGCCTCACTAAGCCACACCAACAAATGCAGACCCGCAGCACTGCATTGGCCCCCACTTTGGTCCAACAAAGACCTCACAAATCTGCAAAACACCAAAAAGAGAGGCTCTTGTATGTCAGCAAGGACCCAGAAATCTCCATGGAGACAAAGGAAAAAAGGAACCTAGGCCTGGAAACGTGCGAGGAGGATATGCCTATGGCCAGCAAAGAAGCCAGCTCAAAGGCTTACTAACCACAAGGAAAATCCATGAACTATATCTGAGAGTATTTTGGGCAGGACATCAATCCCCAAAAAACTATTTCAGCACAGTCAAACCGAATCATGGAGCATAAAACATGTAATACTGGGCCAAATGTTGAGCCCACCAGAGACACTAGGGACGAAAGTGCCACATTCAGCTCAACCCTGTGCCCAAATGTAAACCTAATGGCAATCTCAACACCTCATAATTTAGAATCCACCTTGGAGAAAAGGAGGGTCCAGCACTGTGGATCTTCCCCACCTATAATATCGATCCTAAGGGGGGGAAGCCCCAGCCCAAATGGAGGAGGAACCTCAGAGGGAAATCAGCGGCCAGTCACCCGGCAGAGCGATACCACTAAGTCCAGAGATACAAGTGATCAAAGGCAATTTAAACACTGAGAAGGAAAGTAGGAGCTCAAAGGGGGATCTAAGTAAACTCCCCACCCACAGAGACCTGAAATTGCCCCTCAAGTCCCCCCAGATGGGCCCCCTCAACTCTCCTAGCCCAGCAAAAAGGGACAGTAGTCACAGGGGACGTCATGAATTCTAAAGACAAAAGAGAAGAGGGTAAGGTTAGCACCAGAATACTGGAACAAAAACAACTAACCACAAATAAGGGGCCAGAACACTCTAACGTTAGTGAAAGATCAAATCCCGCCTCCCAAGCCAGCTCCCCGATAGCTGCGGTGGAATCATCGGAAATGCCATCTGGACAAGCAAGCGAGGCTCATGCTTTGTTCATCACCAGAAATTCGAGCAACCAGCCGGCATTGTGGAACAGAAGACCACAACTATGCCGCAAATGGCTGCAATCGTAAATATCAACTAAACACTTGATGCCATGGTTATTGCTGCACTCCTACATGCAGACAAGCTGGAAGTGCAAATTTTCATATCACAAACAATTGCCACTATAATTACAAGGATTGACAGCAAACTGTACACCCTAAATAATTTAATCTTCAGAGTCTAAGACTTAGTTCAAGTGGAACGTAACAAGATCTGTGCACCTGCGGGCCAATAATAGAAAAATTATCAACCCTGCCAGCAGTGATGACTACATTGATTGACGTCTTTAAAAATTCATCTTTCTCCCAGGATACCAGTAATGGGCCAATTCGATAACAAAGCCCAGGACTACAAAACCCACCAAGAAGGCCACCACACCAGTATATGACCAAACACAGGTGGATGAGGATGCACCTTCTAAAATCCAGGAAGCGGCAGTGACACGTGAGGATGCTCCACTTGATAACCATTATTCAAATGAAAACAATTTGTCCAAGATAGGCAATGCCCTTAATTAGCCCTACCTAGGGGAGAGGACATCGCAACCGCAAAATAAAGACATACACAATAACCCGGAGCTACCTGACAATCCAAGACTTACCTTGACTTCTCCAATGTCTCAGATCTGAGCCAGAAGAGTTACACGGGAAAGTTGAACCCCACATGTCAAAAGATAAAGGGAACTACAAATCCATCCAAAAGGGGAATATTGATGACTTGGTCGTCTCCAATTTGAACCCAAAGAAGGCCATCAAGGAAGCCCCAGAGGTCATAGCAATGACAAATCAGGCGATGACCCCAGAAGAAGCCAGGGATCCAGCACAGCCCCCGTAAAAGGATACCCTACATTATCCACCCCAGACAACACAGTCAACCAAGCTGAAGGAGAAAAGTCCCTCAGTCCTCTTCAAGCCCTCAGTAGGGTTGCAAACAAGGAAAACAACATCATTGCTAAGAGGCCTATGAGATTAAGGTGTCCTGGGAGACTCAGGTGAGCCATCTCGCCACCATTTGATGCAAACAGGCTCATTAGTAAAACGGGGTGCCCCAACAGCTATGATAAATAATTGAGGGGATAGCAAATCCCCAAAGAAGTTGGCATCGACCCCAACCAGATCAAGTAAATGAGAAGGAAATCCCAGGGAAAGACCAATTAGGAAGGTTCACTTCTTAGAAAATGAAAAAGGCAAACCTGGAATAGACCAAATAATATACCTTAACCCAGAATACTCTTCAAGGGGAACTTGGGATATCCCCAATAGAGGAAACCTCTTGAAATGATGTGCAAATATACCAGGTCTGGAACAAATCCGATCTGCTGATGTTCCCTGATGAATGGCGAGACCAACAAGCGCACTGAAATCACCTTTGACAGTCAGACCCTTGTCAATGCACTAAAGAAAAGTAAGATGCAGCTTGAACATGAACTTGAACTTGCTGATCCTGTGATAAACAAATACCCTGCCTGTTTCCTGGAGCGGGATGCATGCATAAATAAAGGGACAGGCCAGGAGTGCAATCCAAAAAGTAGGAATATGCCCATTACTGGCTCAGTTTTAAGGGCACCTCAAGGGGAAATTATGGAAGAGATATTAACAATTACAGCAAGTAGATCCGGTGAAGGCCGTCACTGCACAGCTCAACATTCCACACTAACGGATAGGGCGTGGCTACCAAGTGCATTAAATTCTCGCTCCTAGTTCAGGGCTCCAAAACACTACAAATCAAATACAGGGGTCCCGCCTGAAAATAAGCTCAAGGAATATAAGAGGGCTAACCGACTCAGCAGTCAAGAACAAGTGAAGAGCTGCAGAAACACAACAGTATCACTCTCCAAGAAGCATGAGCACTACCCTCCTCCCCCTGGCTGGACTTTACAGTATATGAATCCTCCGCATTGGCCTCAGACGTTGGTGGGCATACCTCAGGTGGGGTATCAATCTATGTAAAGAACGATTTAATGCAACAACTAAGGTACTAAATGCAGGAAAGATGGACTATATTTTCTTGAAAACAATCCTGACCAGCAGTGGGCGTACAAGGATAAGGCTATTCCTCATCGTAGGCTGCATATATTTACATCCCACCAGGTTAAATAGAGAATCTACCTTAACGTCACTGCTCCCAATTTTGCAGCATCTGAGCGCTGCAAACCCGGACGATTTGTGGATAATCATGGGTGATTTCAACATTAACCTAATACTAGATGATTTGATCAATAGCCCTACAGGTTTCCACCATGAGATATTCAGACAATCAATGCCCAACACCAGAGAAGCGATCAGCAAGGCAAAGCGCTCGCAATGCAACTAAGCCAACTGGGTCTCTACATTATAAATAGGGCTCTCGGTTTTATGGTATTTATATTTTAGTCATTTCCGTTTGTATTTATCCATATTTCTGTTTTGCTAGTTTTACCATTATTTATCCATATTTATTTAAGGTTTTGTGAAAAAATGAAGCTTAAATGTGTATATTTTTGCATTTATTTAACCAGTTAACGTACACTAGTGCCTGAATGCCTGACAGGTTTCAATGATATATACACACTCAGATGATAAAATATGCACTTATAAGACATCATGCACATTTTAGTATCAAGGCTGTGCAAATATACAGCTCTTTAAGGCTCTATATTACATTTTTTTAAATGTTTTAAAACCACTCAAAAACACCCCAATTTCTGTTTTTATCCACTATTTAAAAATAAATACAGACAGGAAAATAAATGGTTTTCTGTATTTATCTGTACAAATCGGTAAAAACAGAAAACAGGGAGCCTTAATTATAACCGGTAGAGTAGTACCAGACATTCCAGAAGCCTACACACATACCTTTTCTTTTAGGATCACCAGCCTAGATTACATGTGGGTGTCTCTGGCTCACTTCCAATGCATAGCCAAATTTGAAGTCTCCACGACCTATTCCAGCGATCATGCCCTCCTTAGCTGTGAAGTCACAATATTGCCCCTGCCACCCTTAAGCGGTCCTTATCAGAAAGCCAGATGAACCTGATTTCATGAATAGGGCAAGGTAGGTCATGGACAACCAAGAAGGGCATGCATGTAGATGACTTCCTAGAGGCGATCCTGGCTGCAGGCAATGTAGTAGTAGTAGTAGTCGTACTTGTATAGCGCACGAATCGACCCATGAGGGTATCTCGGCGCTTGTACGCATACCACTGTGGAACCCTTCCTGGCTTTTCCCTGTGAGGTGCCCACTCCTGGGCACCTCCAAGGTGAAGCCAGGAATCCTAGCGTTGTTGGGGCCTTTGTGGAGATTAAGCAAGCTATTGCCCAGAGTTGTAGAGTGGGACCCATGATTAGAATAGGCACCGAGGCGAGAATTATCAGGTCCGACGAAATTGAGCCCAAGACCCGCTGAGGCGGGAATTGAACCCTGGTCCCAGGCTAGACCTCTGCATCAGGGTCTGCCGCTCAAACCATTGAGCCACACTTCTCCACCTGAACCTGTCAACACAAATTTCTGGGGCGCCTGGCCACATTCTAAAAGGAGACAGACAGTTTTGCTACAAGGAATGCCAGTAACATGAAAGCAATTCAGCTCATGCTCTCATCAACTAGCAAATACCAAACCAACGCTTTAAAACAACAACTATGCGAAGTCCTAAGGACCCCCAGCAACAACAAGGGAGAGAACCAATGGGTACGATTTCAGATCACCACAAAGAAAAGAGGAGGAAGGCAGAAAATGTATAGAATAATTTATGATAATAAAATCAAAGGACCAGAGGAAATTTTAGAGGTGGATCCATAAACTTCTTACTCCAAAGCCTTAGGCGACAGGTGGCAATGTCGCTCCCACTCATTGGGAATCGTATGTCACAAGCCTATACAGGGAAAAATAAAACCAAAAATGAAAGCAAGGTTCTTGGCGTGATCATCAAGTTGCCCCAAGGATCATTAAGCCCATGGACTGGCGACCTGACAACAATAAGACCGGTTCAAGTAACCAAGGCGATCAAAGCAATGCACCTAAGTGGCGCCCCAGGCCCAAGTGGCATCCCAATAGCAGTATTCAAATGGGCCCCAACCAGATGGACCTCGGTTATGGTCCCCCTATTTCTGAAATACCTATTTGGGTCAGCTATCCCTGAATCATGGACAGGCTCATTACTGATACTGATACACAAAAAGGGCTCCCGCTCATCCCCTGTGAACTAGAGTAAATTGCGCTCCTGGACACCGAAGAGAAGTGTTTCGCCAGCATCCTAAACATGGAGCTCCAAGCCTGGGCTGAAGACATCAATTTATTTCCGATCAGCCAAACAGGTTTCCGAAGGGGATGTCACATTGAGGACAATCTCATTTTCCTGTCCCAGTTGAGTGAAGCAACAATAGGAGCAAAGGCCATGGCCTTGTATGCTGGATTTATAGACTTTCAATCTGCTTTTGATAGCGTTTTAGGATCAAGGCTTTGGTCAAAATGCAATGCCTGGGGAATTCCAGCTAATTTATTAAAAGCCAGATATGTTGGTCAAAATAAAAGTTAGCGCTGGATGGGCCACCACGCCCAAAATTAAGACAAAGGCTTAAAACAAGGATGTTTATTGGCACCTCTATTGTTTAAATTTTACCTGATTTCCTTTGTTTATTATTGTGTGTGTTTCCTATTGATTTAATATGTCTCGCATCTTCTGGTAAGCTGATTTTACAGTGTTCTTCGATCATGTAAAGCGCTCTGATACCCTCGAGTCTAGCTAGCGCTATATAAAACCTATAAAAATAAATAAAATAAATAAATACATAAATAAAATACCTGGCAGTCGCTAACTCACTGCAATGGGCCTTACCCAGATTACGGCAGTCATTGGTGAATCCTGACATAAGGCCACTTGCCACAGGTAATGGGCTGCAAATTGCTTCCAACAATAACGCATGGAGCAATCACCTTTAGAGAAAGAATGGCAAACCGGCTTGATAGGGCCCAAACCATTTGCTAACGAAGAGTCTTTTCCCTTCCCAACTGCACGGCACATGCACAAAATCAATAGGAGTTCTGCTTGGGCTTGCAGCACTGGACAATTATTATTATTATTATTGTGAAATTTATAACGCGCTCAGTTACCCAGGGGCATCCCGGCGCAGGACACAGCGAAGGAAAAAAAAGACTCAAACTCAGCCATTACACCGGAAACAGATGGGTCTTAAGGAGTTTCCTAAAGTGCAAGATGTTAGGCTCTGAGCGTATCTTAAGGGGCAGGGAGTTCCACAGTGCCGCTACTTGCACCGAGAAACGCGGCCACCCGAACGAGCTCTTTTAACTCTAGCTGACTGAAGCAGGTGTTTTTGGTCAGAGCGAAGAGCCCGTGTAGACTTATATGGACGTGCCACATTAATCAAAATGGAGGGGCCCCTCCCATGCAGGATTTTGTGTGCAGTGCATAAGGATTTAAATTTCACCCGCTCCTTAACAGGGAGCCAGTGAAGAGTTTTCAGGGCCGGAGCAGCTAATTGTCTCCTAGGGACCATCATCAGCAGTCTAGCGGCTGCATTCTGAACTTGTTGGAGGGTCTTAAAAGTCGACTCCGGGGCACCGAGGAACAACACGTTCCCATAATCGAGTATAGACAAAACAAGACCACGGATCAGAAGTTTCCTTGATGAATCAGGGAGCAACGGTAACACCTTGCGGGCTGACCGCAGCAGGCCAAAACAAATCCCCGCTGTCTTCCTGGCGTGTGTCCTGAAGGACAGATCTTCTTCCAACAATGAAAGCCACATCTTTAATATACTGCGTGTAAGTCAAACAAGCAAATGAAAACACGCTAGAAAGAATAATCTGGGAAATAATAAAAAATCCCCTGACCAACTGGCACAAGCATTTCAGCTCTGCATTGGATACACCAGAGGTTCAAGAGATTTGGGCTAGTGACCTCCCAGTGCCAATAGTCTTTAGACTAATAACCAGTAGGGGCTCCTTGAGGGAGTGATGCCGGGCAGCGGGGTGGGGAGGGGGAGGGGCAGGGTGGGGGGTAGTAAACTCCGGCATACAGCGATCAGAGTTAGGTAAAGAAGTAAATAAATAAAACGAATTAAATTGCGCGAGCAGTCATATGCGGAGTTTACTACCCCCCACCATGTCCCGCCGCACCACCCCGCAGCGGCTGTATGACATTACAACGCATGTTTTTACAACGCATACCATTACAACGCATAGTGCTTTTAGGCGCTGGATAGTGAATTGTTTAATTTACTATTCCAACTCCAGTCCCTGTGGATAGTAGGGAAGGTGTTGGATAGTTTATTAAACCTATTCCCTATCCTAGAGCTCCCCCCAGTGCAATGCGTTGTAATGGTTTGCGTTGTAAAAGTTGCGTTGTAAAGGCACTGCGTGGTAAAAGTTGCGTTGTAAAGGTTATTTACCCCCCGCAGCACTCTCTCCAGGAGCCGCTACTGCTAATATCCAAGCAAGCAAAAGCAGGCCCAAGGGAACAGGACGATCTGACCATTAGGACATTTGGCATGGGCATTTCGGCGTCTAGGCTGTACGAACCAGGGGCCCTGCCGATTTATCTTTCCCTGCCTTTTAGCCTAGCTCTAAAACAGGAGCTAATGAGACTGTGATTGGACTTAATTCCATTAAAAATGTATTGGTATGGCCGGAGAACCTTTGATGAGCATGACAGACATTGCCGATTCTGTTCAAGGCAGGAAGAATCATTAATCCACAGTATTTGCATCTGTGAAAAGTTGCTCCATTTTAGGATATTCTGGCTGCGCCCAATATAGCATGGCCTAAATATTAGAACTGGTTGTGCAGCCATCGAAGCATGCCTGAAAAGTGTGTCCTCACAGTTGGCAGCTCGATTCCTGAAGTTCCTGAGGGCAGTTTTGGCATCACCAACAGGCGTGTCTGATACCGCGCCCTAAACAGACTTCTAAAGACACCAACATCTTTTAATGCTTAACTTCGCTTGTGAGCCCAATATTCTTTCTCCTCTTCATCTTGGCTCCATTGAAAGACTACTTGTGATAAAACGTGTCCACTATGTTTTCGTGACACTATTTGGCAACTGCATTTTAATTTTGGCACATTTAAGAGGCACCACACATGGATAACCACTTTTATGAGCCCAAGGTTCCTTCCCTTTTTTATTTCCACTTCATAGAAAGACTACTTGTGATAAAACTTGCCCCCTTATCTTCTCCATTGGCTCAGATCTGAGCCAGAGGAGTAACACAGGAAAGTTGAAAAGATAAAGGGAACTGCAAAGGTGAATGTTGGTGACTTGGAGGCCTCCAATTTGAACCAAAAGATGGCCAGCATGGAAGCCCCAGAGGCCATAGCAATAACAAATCAGGCCATGACCCTAGAAGAAGCCAGTGATCCTGCACGGCCCCCAGAAAAGGACACCACACTCTATCCACCCCAGACAACACAGTCAACCAAACCGAAGTAAACAAGTCACTCAGTCCTCTCCAAGCCCTCAGTAGGGTCGCAAACATCGCAAACGACATCATTGCTAAGAGGCCGGAGAGTTGAAGGTTTTCTGGGGCACTCAGGTGTGCCATTTAAACACCATTTGCTGCAAACAGGCTCATTAGTAAAACGGGGTGCCCAAACAGCCACAATAAACAATCAAGGGGATGGCAAACCCCAAAGAAGTTGGCATCAACCTCAACCAGACCAAGTAAATGAGAAGGAAATCCAAGGTAAAGCCCACTTAGGAAGACGCACTTTTTAGAAAACGATAAATTGCAAAACTGGAAAAGACCAAATAATACCCAGAATATGCTTCAAAGGGAACATGGGATAACCTCAATAGAGGACATTTCTTGAAATGATGTGCAAATATACCAGGCCTGGACCAAATCCAATCTCCTGATGTTCCCAGGTGAATGGCAAGACCAACAAGCGCACTGAAATCACCTTTAACAGTCAAAACCTTGTCAATGCACTAAAGAAAAGTAAGACGCAGCTTGAACATGAACTTGAACTTGCTGATCCCGTGATAAACAAATACCCTGCCTGTTTCCGGGAGCGGGATGCATGCATAAATAAAAGGACAGGCCAGGAGTGCAATCCAAAAAATAGGAATATGACCATTACTGGCTCAGTTTTAAGGGGCACTTAAAGGGGAAACTGCCCTCTGGAAATTATGGAAGAGATATTAACAATTACTACAAATAGATCCAATGAAGACCGTCACTGCACAGCCCAACATACCACACTAACGGATTGGGCCTGGCTACCAAGTACATCAAATTCTCGCTCCTAGTCCAGGGCTCCAAAACAAATACAGGGGTCCCGCCTGAAAATAAGCTCATGGAATATAAGGGGGCTAACCGACTCAGCACTCAACAACAAAACTATTAAAGAGCTGCAGAAACACAACAGTATCACGCTCCAAGAAACATGGGCACTACCCCCTCCCCCTGGCCGGACTTTACAGTATATGAATCCTCCGCATTGGCCTCAGACGTTGGTGGGCATACCTCAGGTGGGGCATCAATCTATGTACAGAACGATTTAATGCAACAACTAAGGTACTAAATGCAGGAAAGGTGGACTATATCATCTTGAAAATAATCCTGACCAGCAGTGAGCGTACAAGGATCAATCAATCAATCAATCAGGACATTTATAGAGAGCGCTACTCACCCGCAAGGGTCTCAAGGTGCTGGAGGGGGGGAGAGATGGTCTTGGGTCAGTCGTAGGTAGCGGGGGAGGGGGTTCCACGTCTTGGCAGCCAGGTAGGAGAAGGATCTTCCTCCGGTGGTGGGTCTGCGAATCCGTGGGATGGTGGCGAGGGCGAGGCTGGTGGAGCGGAGTTGACGGGTGGGTGTGTAGAAAGTGAGGCGGTTGTTGAGGTATTCGGGGCCAGTGTTGTGGAGAGCTTTGAGAGCATGGGTGAGGAGCCTGAACGTGATCCTTTTGCTGATGGGGAGCCAGTGCAGGTCTCTCAGGTGGGCAGAGATGTGGCTGTGTCGGGGTATGTCCAGGATGAGTCGTGCAGAAGCGTTCTGTATGCGTTGGAGTCTCTTCTGTAGTTTGGCTGTGGTTCCGGCGTAGAGGGCGTTCCCGTAGTCCAGTCGGCTGGTGACGAGGTCCTGGGTGACCGTCTTTCTGGTGTTGGTGGGGAACCACCGGAAGATCTTTCGGAGCAGGCGGAGGGTGTTGAAACAGGATGATGAGACGGCGTTGACTTGCTTGGCCATCGTGAGGGAGGAGTCCCGGATGAAGCCTAGGTTGCGTGCATGGTCGGTGGGCTTGGGGGCGGTGCCAGTGCTGGGGGCCACCAGGAGTCGTCCCAGGCAGAGGGAGATGGTCCCAGGATGAGGACTTCCGTCTTGTCTGAGTTCAGTTTCAGCCGGCTGAGCTTCATCCATTCCGCGACGTCTTTCATTCCTTCCTGGAGGCTGGCTCTGGTGGTGGCGGGATTGTTGGTGAGGGAGAGGATCAGCTGGGTGTCGTTAGCGTAGGAGATGATGTTTAGGTTGTGTTGGCGTGCGATGGCTGCGAGGGGGGTCATGTAGATGTTGAAGAGGGTTGGGCTGAGCGAGGAGCCTTGAGGTACGCCGCAGATGATCTTGGTGGCCGCTGAGCGGAAGGGAGGGAGGCAGACTCGTTGAGTTCTGTCGGAGAGGAAGGAGGTGATCCATTCCAGAGCCATTCTTTGGATCCCGGCGTGGTGGAGGTGGCTTGTTAGGGTGCGGTGGCAGACTGTGTCGAATGCGGCCGATAGGTCGAGGAGGATGAGGGCAGCAGTTTCCCCGTTGTCGAGCAGGGCCCTGATGTCGTCGGTGGCTGCGATGAGGGCGGTCCCGGTGCTGTGGTTTGCTCGGAATCCGGACTGCGAAGGGTCGAGGGATCCGTTAAGTCTCGAGGAAGGAGGTTAGGTGTTTGTTGACGGTCTTCTCGATGACTTTAGCGGGGAACGGGAGGAGCGAGATGGGGCGGAAGTTCTAGAGGTCTGTGGGGTCTGCGGTGGGTTTATTCAGGAGGTCGCTGATCTCCGCATGTTTCCAGCTCTCCGGGAAGGTGGCGGATGCGAAGGAGCTGTTGATGATGTTCCGGAGTTGGGGTGCGATGATGGTGTCGGCTTTGTTGAAGATGTGGTGTGGACAGGGGTCAGCAGGGAAGCCGGGGTGAATGGTGTTCATCACGAGGGTGGTGTCTTCCTTGCTGACCGGGGTCCAGGCGTAGAGGATGGTGGTGGGGGCGTTGGTTCGGTGGTAGGGTGCGGGGTGTGGGCGCTGAAGCTGTTGTGTATGTTGGCGATCTTGTGGTGGAAGAACGAGGCGAGTGCGTCGCAGAGGTCTTTTGAGGGCTTGATGTCGTTGCTGCTGGCGGTGGGGTTGGAGAGCTCTTTAGCAATGTTGAAGAGTTCCTTGCAGTTGTGGGTGTTGTTGTTCAGTCGTTCTCTGAATGCAGTCCTTTTAGTGGTGCGGATCAGCTAGTGATGTTTGCGGATGGAGTTCTTGAGGGCTGTCATGTTTTCTGTTGACTGGTCGTGGCACCAGGCTTTCTCGAGGGTACGGCAGGATTTTTTTTGAGTCTTTGAGGTCATTGGTGAACCACAAGGTTTTTTTGCTGCCGGATCTGCTGGGAGGATTCTTCAGCGGGGCAAGGGTATCGGCGCAGTTGGTGAGCCACTGTGTGAGGTTACGGGCTGCTTCGTTGGAGTTCGTGGTACTGGTGGGGGGGTTTTGGCTCAGGGCGGTGGTGAGCTGGTCGGCGGTGATCTTGCTCCAGCATCTACGGGGAGCCTGTTGCGGGTGGTGGTGGGTCGTAGTTTTCATAAAGTTATAGTGGACGCAGCCGTGGTCCGTCCAGTGTAGTCCGGTGGAGTGGCTGAAGGCGATGTGGTTGCTGGAGGAGAAGACTGGGTCAAGCGTGTGGCCGGCGTAGTGGGTGGGGGTGTTCACCAGTTGCTTGAGTCCGAGGTTGGCGAGGTTGTCCAGCAGGGTGGTGGTGTTGTTGTCATTGTTGTTTTCCAGATGGAAGTTGAGGTCTCCCAGGAGGATGTAGTCTTAGGAGGTGAGGGCGTGCGGGCTGCTGAAGTCTGCGATGGCTTCGCTGAACTGTGCGCGTGGACCCAGGGGCTGTAGATGAGAGTGCCTCTGAGGGTGGTCTTGGGGTCGGTGCATATCTGGAAGTGAAGGTGCTCGGCTGCGGAGAGGGTGTCGTCGGAGCTGGTCGTGATGCGGATGGTGTTTCTGTGTACGATAGCGATGCCTCCTCCGGTTTGGTTGATGCGGTCCCTCCGGGTGATCTTGTAGCTCTCCGGGATGGCTATGGCGATGTCGGGGGCTGAGGAGGCGTTCATCCAGGTTTCTGTGAGGAAGGCAACGTCTGGTGATGTTGTGTTGAGGAGGTTCCAGAGTTCGACGGCGTGTCTGTGGACCGAGCGGATGTTGAGCAAGATGCACTTGAGGTGATTGTTTCTGGTGCCTGGCCTTGCAGGTGTGGTGCAGGTCCGGAGGCAGGTGAATTTGTAGGCTTGGCAGGTGAAGGGTTCGTGGGTGCGTTTTGAGGTGGCTCGGTGGCCGGCAGGGTTCTGGTCGGTGTTGAGTGCGTGGAGGGTGGTGGCGTCGTAGTTCAGACGGGTGGGCTGGTGTCGTTGAGTTCCAGGGGTCCTGGCGTTGGGCGCGGTCCAGGCGTGGACGGGTGCAGACGGGCTTGCCTTTGGCACGCCTTCGGCGCGCCCGCTGCACGTCCGCCGTGCGGACTCCATATGAGGCGACGTGGGAGTGAGGAGCAGCTGGGAGGCAGGAGCGGGGCGGCCAATGGGCAGGGGGCACAGAAGCAAAGGGGGCAGGGCGGGGAGCGGGGGGGCACACACAGAGGGCAGGGGCGACTGGAATACAAATCAGCAAGATACAAGAAATACAAGAGAAAAAGATATACACAATTCACAAATACAGATACAGTTCAGCAGTAAAAAAGGAAAGGTAGCAGCAGGGGGATACCGATACCAGGGGCGAACCGGCGGCGCCGGGGGCAGAGACACGGGAACTACGGAGACACCGTGCGGCGTGGGGGGTGGCCTGGGATAGGGATAAGGCTATTCCTCATCGTAGGCTGCATATATTTACATCCCACCAGGTTGAATGGAGAATCTACCTTAACGTCACTGCTCCCAATTTTGCAGGATCTAAGCGCTGCAAACCCGGACGATTTTTGGATAATCAAGGGTGATTTCAACATTAACTTAATACAAGATGTATTGATCAATAGCCCTACAGGTTTCCACCATGAGATATTTAGCCAATCAATGCGCAACAGCAAAGAGGCGATAAGCAAGGCAAAGCGCTTGCAATGCAACTAAGCCAACTGGCCCTCTGCATTATAAATAGGGCTCCCGGTTTTATGGTATTTATATTTTAGTCATTTTCGTTTGTATTTATCCATATTTCTTTTATGCTAATTTTACCATTATTTATCCATATTTATTTAAGATTTTGTGAAAAAATGAAGCGTAAATGTGTATATTTTTGCATTTATTTAACCAGTTAACGTACACTAGTGCCTGAACGCCTGACAGGTTTCAATGATATATACACACTCAGATGATAAAATATTCACTTATAAGAAATCATGCACATTTTAGTATCAAGGTTGTGCAAATATACCGCTCTTTATTAAATGTCCTAATTTGTTTTATCCCCTTGTCTGTCAATCTGCACAGCTATTGGCCTGGCAGTCATGACTGATAGAATTCAAAATCACTCAAAAACAACCCAATTTCTGTATTTTTCCACTATTTAAAAAATAAATACAGACAGGAAAATAAATGGTTTTCTGTATTTATCTGTACAAATCGGTAAAAACAGAAAACAGGGAGTCTTAATTATAAACGGTAGAGTAGTAGCAGACATTCAATAGCCTACACACATACCTCTTCTTTTAGGATGACCACCCTAGATTACATGTGGGTGTCTCTGGCTCACTTCTAATGCATAGGCACATTTGAAGTCTCCACGCCCTAATCCAGCTATCATGCCCTCCTTAGCTGTGAAGTCACAATATTGCCCCTGCCACCTTAAAGTGGTCCTCATCAGAAAGCCAAATGAACCTGAGTCCATCAATAGGGCAAGGTGGGTCATGGACAACCAAGAAGGGCATGCATGTGGATGACTTCCTAGAGGCGATCCTGACTGCAGGCAATGAACCTGTCAACACAAATTTTTGGGGGTGCCTGGCCACATTCTTAAAGGAGACCGACAGTATTGCTACAAGGAATGCCAGTAACATGAAATCAATTCAGCTCATGCTTTCAACAACTAGCAAATACCAAACCAGCGCTTTAAAACAACAACTAAACAAAGTCCTGAAGACCCCCAGCAACAACAAGGGAGAGAAAAAATGGGTACGATTTCAGATCACCACCGTAAGGAAACAATATAGAAAAGCCCTCTATATTCAAAGAAAAGAGGAGGAAGGCAGAAAATGTATAGAATAATTTATGATAATAAAATCAAAGGGCCAGAGGAAATTTTAGAGGTGGATCCATAAAGTTCTTAATCCAAAGCCTTAGGCGACAGGTGGCAATGTCGCTCCCACTCATTGGGAATCGTATGTCACAAGCCTATACAGGGAATAGCCGGAGGACAAAAATAAAACCAAAAATGAAAGCAAGGTTCTTGGCGTGATCATCAACTTGCCCCTAGGATCTTTAATCCCATTGACTGGTGGCATGGCAACAATAAGACCGGTTCAAGTAACCAAGGCAATCAAAGCAATGCACCTAAGTGGCGCCCCAGGCCCAAGTGGCATCCCAATAGCAGTATTCAAATGGGCCCCAACCAGATGGACCTCGGTTATGGTCCCCCTATTTCTGAAATACCTTTTTGGGTCAGCTATACCTGAATCATGGACAGGCTCATTACTGATACTGATACACAAAAAGGGCTCCCGATCATCCCCCGTGAACTAGAGTAAATTGCGCTCCTGGACACTGAAGGGAAGTGTTTTGCCAACATCCTAAACATGGAGCTCCAAGCCTGGGCTGAAGGCATCAATTTATTTCCTATCAGCCAAACAGGTTTCCGAAGGGGATGTCACATTGAGGACAATCTCATTTTCCTGTCCCAGTGGAGTGAAGCAACAATAGGAGCAAAGGCCATGGTCTTGTATGCTGGATTTATAGACTTTCAATCCGCTTTTGATAGCGTTTTAGGATCGAGGCTTTGGTCAAAACGCAATGCCTGTGGAATTCCAGCTAATTTATTAAAAGCCAGATATGTTGGTCAAAATAAAAGTTAGCGCTGGATGGGCCACCACGCCCAAAATTAAGACAAAGGCTTAAAACAAGGATGTTTATTGGGCACTTCTATTGTTTAACTTTTACCTGATTTCCTTTGTTTATTATTGTGTGTGTTTCCTATTGATTTAATATGTCTCACATTTTCTGGTAAGCTGATTTTACAGTGTTCTTCGATCATGTAAAGCGCTTTGATACCCTCGAGTCTAGCTAGCGCTATATAAAACCTATAAAAATAAATAAAATAAATAAATAAATAAATAAAATACCTGGCAGTCGCTAACTCACTGCAATGGGCCTTTCCCAGATTACGGCAGTCATTGGTGAATCCTGACATAAGGCCACTTGCCACAGGTAATGGGCTGCAAATTGCTTCCAACAATAACGCATGGAGCAATCACCTTTAGAGAAAGAATGGCAAACCGGCTTGATAGGGCCCAAACCATTTGCTAACGAAGAGTCTTTTCCCTTCCCAACTGCACGGCACATGCTCAAAATCGATAGGAGTTCTGCTTGGGCTTGCAGCACTGGACAATGAAAGCCACATCTTTAATATACTGCGTGTAAGTCAAACAAGCAAATGAAAACACGCTAAAAAGAATAATTTGGGAAATAATAAAAAATCCCCTGACCAACTGGCACAAGCATTTCAGCTCTGCATTGGATACACCAGAGGTTCAAGAGATTTGGGCTAGTGACCTCCCAGTGCCAATAGTCTTTAGACTAATAACCAGTAGGGGCTCCTGGAGGGAGTGATGCCGGGCAGTGGGGTGGGGAGGGGGAGGGGCAGGGTGGGGGGTAGTAAACTCCGGCATTCAGCGATCAGAGTTAGGTAAAGAAGTAAATAAATAAAACGAATTAAATTGCGCGAGCAGTCATATGCGGAGTTTACTACCCCCCACCCTGTCCCTCGCACCACCCCGCAGCGGATGTATGACATTACAACGCATGTTTTTACAACGCATACCATTACAACGCATAGTGCTTTTAGGCGCTGGATAGTGAATTGTTTAATTTACTATTCCAACTCCAGTCCCTGTTGATAGTAGGGAAGGTGTTGGATAGTACATTAAACCTATTCCCTATCCTAGAGCGCCCCCCCAGCGCAATGCGTTGTAATGGTTTGCGTTGTAAAAGTTGCGTTGTAAAGGCACTGCGTGGTAAAAGTTGCGTTGTAAAGGTTGTTTACCCCCCGCAGCACTCTCTCCAGGAGCCGCTACTGCTAATATCCAAGCAAGCAAAAGCAGGCCCAAGGGAACAGGACGATATGACCATTAGGACATTTGGCCAGGGCATTTCGGCGTCTAGGCTGTACGAACCAGGGGTACAGAGCAGGAATATCGTCGTAAAAATATCGACTAACATAAATATCGCTGCAAAAATATCTACAGGAAGAAATATCGATGACAAAAATATCGTCTGACCAGAATATCGACAGACAGGTAAGTAATATCGTTAACATTAATATAGTTGTAATAAATATCGTTTACAAAAACATAGTTTACAATAATATCGTTTTTTAAATAATTATAAGTAATGTAGTGTTTTAATGATTATTTTTAGTCAAAGTAGTATTTTTAGTAGTATATTATTATTTAATAATGTATTTTCAGTTGAATTTAGTATTAATAGTTCCGTAGCGGGTTGTGGGTTTATAGGGGAGTAGGGTGGGAAGTAATTTAAATATAATGAAATAATACATTAATTAATGTTTTAAATGAATATAAATAGTGTAATAAATAATAGTTAATTAATTTCAATTAGTTAATTGAATAATAATTATGTAATTAATTATGTTAATTTTTTAATTATTTTTAGGTGTGTGTACAGGATTTTTTTAGTGAAAATGTTTTTGGGTAAAGGGGTATTTTTAGGGTTCAGGGTCAGTTTTCAGTTTTTGGGTAAAGGGGTATTTTTAGGGTTCAGGGTCAGTTTTCAGTTTTTGGGTAAAGGGGTATTTTTTGGGTTCAGGGTCAGTTTTCAGTTTTTGGGTAAAGGGGTATTTTTTGGGTTCAGGGTCAGTTTTCAGTTTTTGGGTAAAGGGGTATTTTTAGGGTTCAGGGTCAGTTTTCAGTTTTTGGGTAAAGGGGTATTTTTAGGGTTCAGGGTCAGTTTTTAGTTTTTGGGTAAAGGGGTATTTTTAGGGTTCAGGGTCAGTTTTTAGTTTTTGGGTAAAGGGGTATTTTTTGGGTTCAGGGTCAGTTTTCAGTTTTTGGGTAAAAGGGTATTTTTAGGGTTCAGGGTCAGTTTTCAGTTTTTGGGTAAAGGGGTATTTTTAGGATTCAGGGTCAGTTTTCAGTTTTGGGGTAAAGGGGTATTTTTAGTGTTCAGGGTCAGTTTTCAGTTTTTGGGTAAAGGGTTTTTTAAATATAATGAAATAATAGATTAATTAATGTTTTAAATAAATATAAATAGTGTAATAAATAATAGTTAATTAATTTTAATTAGTTAATTGAATAATAATTATGTAATTAATTATGTTAATTTTTTTATTAATTTTAGGTGTGTGTACAGGATTTTTTTAGTGAAAATGTTTTTGGGTAAAGGGGTATTTTTAGGGTTCAGGGTCAGTTTTCAGTTTTTGGGTAAAGGGGTATTTTTAGGGTTCAGGGTCAGTTTTGGGTTTTTGGGTAAAGGGGTATTTTAATTATATATATGTATTATTGTTGTTATATAAAGTAATGTGTAAAATTAATTTATATGTCCACATTTATTAAGTTTATAATTAAAAAGTGTAGTAAATTATTTTGAAATAGTTAAAAAATAAAAGTAATGTAATGTATTTTGTTAATAGTACTTATATTTATTTATTATTTAATGTAATTTTAATTATTTTAAAAAGTCGATATTTTTTACATCTATTTTAATTACAACGATATTTTGGAGTCGATATTTATGTACTTACCTGTTTAAGTATAGGGTGTCGATATTTTTGTAAACGATATTTTTGCAACGATATTTATGTCAGCTATATTTTTGTTATCGATATTTTAACACCCTACCCGAACCAGGGGCCCTGCCGATTTATCTTTCCCTGCCTTTTAGCCTAGCTCTAAAACAGGAGCTAATGAGACTGTGATTGGACTTAATTCCATTAAAAATGTATTGGTATGGCCGGAGAACCTTTGATGAGCATGACAGACATTGCCGATTCTGTTCAAGGCAGGAAGAATCATTAATCCACAGTATTTGCATCTGTGAAAAGTTGCTCCATTTTAGGATATTCTGGCTGCGCCCAATATAGCATGGCCTAAATATTAGAACTGGTTGTGCAGCCATCGAAGCATGCCTGAAAAGTGTGTCCTCACAGTTGGCAGCTCGATTCCTGAAGTTCCTGAGGGCAGTTTTGGCATCACCAACAGGCGTGTCTGATACCGCGCCCCAAACAGACTGCTAAAGACACCAACATCTTTTAATGCTTAACTTCGCTTGTGAGCCCAATATTCTTTCTCCTCTTCATCTTGGCTCCATTGAAAGACTACTTGTGATAAAACGTGTCCACTATGTTTTCGTGACACTATTTGGCAACTGCATTTTAATTTTGGCAAAATAAATTAAAACGTATAGTGAGTTTAAAAAGAGGTCTACATGTTTCAAGCTATGTGCAATTGTAAGGTTTTCTTCAGGACCAATGTCCAAGCTCCCGTCGAACGGCACAGGCATGAAAGGCGCCCATCTTCACCTCTACAAATCGTATCGAGTTCTGGATACTGCCAGTTCGGGGATGCTCATGGAGCCTTGAATGCCAGTGTTCCTAGTTTTTTCCCGGGAAAACAGGAGAAGAACACACTTTTAACAGAGAGTCACATTTTGTGATTCTAACAAGGTCACCAACGTGGATTGGGTGCGCCTTAGCGTGCGCATACCATCCTGCGGGTACAACATTGGTCCTGAAGAAAACCTTACAATTGCACATAGGTTGAAACATGTAGACCTCTTTTTAAACTCACTATACGTCTTATTTTATACACCGATAGCCCACTTAACAGGGCAACTGGTGTCCCACATTTTAACAAGTATCCAAAACACTCCAGGATAAAGTTCAGAGTGGGTAGTATTGGATACCTTTTAAACACACGATTACCTGTCTTGCACATATAAAAGAAAACCAGCTCCACTGTAGTCAGGTGTCGCAGCACCACTGAATGGCATTCGGCCGTTCAGGTGGGACCCCGATGATGAAGCATGTCACCAACTAGGTTGGTGAGTGAGGGGTCTTCTAAAGGACAAAAGACGTCCCGTTTGGGGTTGTGATTAACGCACCTTGCCCTCCCTCCACAGAGGCTGGGACCTACCGATAGGGTTTAACTCCTTATTTTGTTGTTGAATTATTAATTAAGGGGACTGGGAGTCCCGACCCTGCCTTCATTGGCTAACACCCTTTCTCTCCCATATTGTTTTTGAAGAATGCAAAATGCTACCAGAAAGATTGTGCTTGTACATTTGTCAACGTTTTCTTGCTCAACCACTACCCGCCACACAGTCCCTGCAGGATGAGCCATCGGTGCTGCTCATGCAGAGCAGATTTGAAGCAGAAGAAACAGCGAAAGAGATTCTAGTTGCAACAATGTAGCAGAAGTAGAATGCTGCTTTCGGACAGACAATAACAGGCCCTGCAAAGACAAGCAGCGGAGCTGCGGCTTCCACTCATAATATAGAAGAGTGGTTCTTAACCTGTGGTCCAGAGACTACAGGGGGGGGCAAGGAGGGGGGTCTGCAAAACCTACTCCGTGGGTCCGCGGCTGCTTAAGATTTTAATAATATGAACAGATTAATAAAGTTAATCATCTGTATATAAATAAAAAAGAGAAATCCAAAATTTAATTTTTTTAAAACGTTCTATAAATGTGAAGGAATTTGAAATTGGTGGCAAAAAATTAGGTCAGTATCCTCAAAGTTATTTGTGGGCGCAGTGCAAATGCATCAAACAGAATATAGTATGGCTGATGAGTGGTCTCGATTAAGTTTAGAAAAGCTCTAACCTTTCCATTAAAATTCTTTTTTTTTCTGAACTAAGTAAAATATTGCATAATTAGTGCACTTGTTTTGTGAATGCTTGTTTCTCTATTTTTGTTTATTGTTTTGCTCTTTAAATCATCAAACCTGCTTAGGCCGGGGATCTGGTTAACACTAATGACCCAGTGGGTGTGCCCGGATTCTAATAATGATTCAATGGGGGTCCCCGGGATCCAGTAATGATTAAATGGGGTTCAGAGGCATCTAAAGGTTAAGAGCAGCTGATATAGAAACACGTGCTCACTG
Source organism: Lissotriton helveticus (assembly GCF_964261635.1). NCBI lineage: Eukaryota > Metazoa > Chordata > Amphibia > Caudata > Salamandridae > Lissotriton > Lissotriton helveticus. The sequence goes on along the minus strand of NC_136065.1, from coordinate 2,094,405,842 downwards.
CAATGCTGTTTAGGCTCTACAGCTCAGAAGCTGGGGCACAAGGTGCTCCTCTCAGAACTGCTGCTGATTAACCCCTTCGCTGCGGGGGTTATTCCCCCTCTGTGCCGGGGGGGGGAGGGGGGCGCGCACAGCACCCCCATGCTCATGACGAGCTCAGCTCGTCATGAGCTACGGCGCTCCGGTGCTCATGACGAGCTCAGCTCGTCACAGGTGCATTGACTCCCGTGGAACGCTCAGCACAGCAGGGGAATTCTCCCCGCACCTGAGCGATCCACGGGCCATGACGAGCTGAGCTCATCATGAGCACCGGAGCGCCGTGGCTCATGACGAGCTCAGCTCGTCATGAGCGTCGAAGGTGTTAACGGAGCGTGTGCCCAGAGACTCCAAAGAGTGGGGAGCCAGGAACCGGAAGATGTGTAAGACACAGTGAGTTACAGTTGAGGAAATTAGAAATGTAAGAGCTAACTAGTTGAGGTACATCTCTGTCAGGTGTCAAACGTTGGTGTATGTCTCTCCATTGACAAGAATAATTCACATTAGCAGAAAGGAACAATACGAGAAAACCTAAGCCAACTGTCTGTGGTTTGCAGTGAGATATAATCAGGGCTTTAAGTGGGCCGGGTCCTTCTGGTGCTCAGCACCGGCAGTTCTAAAAAGCAGTTGCTGAGACAGGCACCCTACCGGGCTCTCCATTTGTGCACACACCCTCAGGGTGAACAAAGGGCCCGATTCACAGAACTAACTGAAGACAAAATCCTAAACTTACTACCATTTTGGTATTCACAGAAGGCACTTACTCATCGATGACAAAGGAACAGATGTATCAAGCGTTTTTTTGTCGCAAACGCTGCGAATCGCAAAATAGCAGCGTTTGCTACAAAAAAACGGGAAATGCGATATATGAAAAAATCGCATTGCAAAATTAAGGAATCGCAAAATTTGCGATTCCTTACTTTTGCGCTACCATGTAAGGAATCGCAAAAAGCGATTCCTTAAATGGTATGTAAGAAACAAGAACATTTTGCGAATTCACACTAAGAAATCGCAAATTACCACCAACGTGTAGTTGGTGGTAATTTGCGAATTCTTTTACAAATGTACTTTTTGCAATTTGTAAAGGTGGCATGTGACGCTCATACATGCCCTTAGGGCATGTATGTACGCCATATGTGCACACATGTCAATTTCAGAGGGTGCATCAGGGTGTCCTTAAGACACCCTTGCACCCTTGAAATTATTCTCAATTTGCGATTAGCAAATTGAGAATAATTTCCCATTCCTTCCTATGGGCCTCCTGGCCCATAGAAATGAATGGGAAATGATTCCTTAATTGAGATTAGCAATTTGCTAATCGCAATTAAGGAATTTTAAGAAATCGCTAAAAAATAGCGAATTTCTACATACATACCATTTTGCAATTCTCAAATAGCGATTCCTTAATAATCGCTATTTGAGATTCGCAAAAGGGTATCTTGATACATCTGGGCCTAAGTGCCTTCTGTGAATACCAAAATGCGTAAGTGCCTTCTGTGAATACCAAAATGGTAGTAAGTTTAGGATTTTGTCTTAAGTTAGTTCTGTGAATCGGGCCCGAAAAAAGTAACTCCAAAAGTCACCACCCTTCACTGCCTCTGATGTAACTTCAAAGAGACTCAGCATAGTTCTTTCACAGTCTCATCAGTTCGGAACTGAAGCATTTTGAATATCATGTACCACGAAGCCATGGTTGTTGCTTATTTATCTTAAGCAACTAACAACCAGTGACAAAGCCAATAGTCCTGTCTTGTTCTAGGTGTAATGCTACTTGTTGTATTATATATCTGGATGTCATGCAATGACAGACGCAGCAAAATACCATTTGGTCGGCACGCTATGCTAAGCAGAGAGTTTTAGCTTGCCTGTTTTTAAGCCATGCCCTTAATTACATTGGCCACGCCACTGATAAAGCCCTGCCAATACTTTATTAAACAAGAGGGTAGGGCAAACTGATAAGAGGCAAAGGAAACGAAGGTGTGAAGTGTGGAGATTGCAATATATATGGTAAACAGGCATCTTTGCTTACACCACAATTTTAGCTGAATGCTTGCTTTTGAACTCAGACCAAGGTCCCTTAGAATCTCATATCACCAGGGAGACGCCAGTGGTATCAAGGAGGGGTGTGTAGGGGCATCTTATATGGAAAGACAAGGGAGGGAGAAACCCACACTAGAATGATATCAAGCAAAGGGATAACACTGGTGGTGAGCACAACACCAACAAAACTATCTCCATATAAGCGAAATGAAAAATCAACAACTTCTTGCTTCTATTGACCCCTATGATTAGAGGGTGACAAATCACTGCAAACAAAGGACCACTGACTGAGGGGCGGCTGTGTGGGGTGATGCTGTTGCTCGGGAGAAATAGCTCAGTCTCTCTTTTTTTCTAGAGGAAGTTGGAGGCTTGTTGGCCTGTATTAACAGAAGACGCGATTCGTTTTAGGCATCCAGAATAGTTTACCCAATCAAAAGCTGGCCCAACCGAATTCAAGCAGTCGAGCTGATGCCCCATACACTATGGTATGTATAGTGCCTACAAAACTCCAGGCGCTAGGCGAGGATGTTGTCTAAAGCGTGATGAAGTCAGCCTTTAATTACTCCTGCAGAAAGTAATTTCTCTGGAACCTTAGAAAGAGTAAGGGTTGCTGCCGGATACAGGGATCCTGTGCATTTGCTGATTTTTGCATTTTGCTCTTTGCATTTAAGAACCTGGCAAAAGAAGCCACCTTTGACCTCTATATCTCAGATGGATTTTGAAGGGCGCTGCGAGAGGGCTGCTGATACCTTTGAATAGGGATGACGTCTCTGAATTCATGTTTGAGGTAATGGGTCTTTGGCAAAGGATGCAATATTGGAACTCTGAAACAGGGGATGGGTGAGGTTGCAATATTTATTTCCTCTGCAACTCCGGGAACTTGTTTACATTTTTATATTCTTGCTGATCTCGAAGAAGTTTGTAAAGTTACAAAAACAAATATCGAGAATTCTTCCTCTAAATGTTAGTTTGATTGTGAAAATCTCAAGAAAAAACAGCATTTCGAGTGTTGGAATCGTCAGACACTGTAGAAATTTAGGGATGGAGGTGAAACACACTTTCTAATCGATCCCCACCCGAAAGTTTTCCCAGAGCGAATTAGCCTTTGAGCCTCAGAAATAATTTTTCGATGGAGTAGGATGTTATTCCTAAAAAAAAAACTAACATAAAACCAAAAGTCTATTTAGTCACTGTCCCTTGGCCCTAGAACTGACCACTTGCGGTAGACTTCATTTTTCTCAAACTAGAAGGAAGGCCCCACAAAATAGGTTAAGAGTAAGGCTACACTACTTTTTTTTACCTTTGCATTATTTTGTGTAAACTAATTATTTGGCTATGTGTACCACATGCAGTTTCTATTATTTTTATCTCTTACGTTGCTTGATAATTTTCTCTCATGGGAGACTTGGTTTGAGCAGAAATATGTTGAAGAAACTGTGAAACTGGAATTGTGCGACGGCTGCGTACGCTGCACTGCGTGATTCTCGAAACTGGAGGGAGAATACACTGGCGCCTCTCCTGGACCCTCAGTAATTATCACAGGAATTCTAGGCCTAGAGGGAATTTCAATACTCCGGAGAAATCAGAGTCATTTAGGTAATTCCATGTTATTCTTAGATGCAGAATTATCCATAATAACGCCATTATGCCCACTCGCGTAATTAAGAGTAAATTGGAGAATAAATATCCTACCGCAAGAACACATTTAGAGAGTGCGAGAGACTGCTTTCACTTGCTATTCATGTGCTGGTGCATTTTGCTCCAAGAAACTAGCGCTAAATGCAGACTTATTGTTCTCTTGTAATTCCACATAGTCTTGCAGAATGTTTGTTTAATTCCAGGTGATTACGCTACACAGAATTATGCAAGTTAAGCACACAGCTAAAGAGTTACACGTGCTAAACATGGGTAGAAATCAAAAGCGTCACCCATCCGTGGCAGGTTTTAAATGTAGATCATTGATCTACAGACATTACATTTATTGTTTTTGAAGTCATCAACTCTGACGACATCACTGCAATTGTCCTTACTGATGATGTCACTGACAGAGTTTGGGGAATGGAAACAAACTTATACGATGCATTTTAAAGCCAACTTCCAATATTTGGAACAAAACCCAGTGGCATAATATCAAGCCCCTTATCGCCTCGTTATCGGCACTTTTCTGCCGATAACGCGGTGATATTTGCATTGCCCTATTATCAAGGCAGCGTTAAATCAATTAACGTGGCTTAAAGCCACGTTAATTGATTTAACGCTGGTTATAGGGCCCCTTTCACGATAAACTCATCGTGAAAGGGAGCGTGCTGTGGGTGTTGCGGTGGGCGTTCCACCGCAACACCCATTCACTTTGACGCTGCCACCTATTATCAAGCTTGGCAATAATAGGAGGCAGCGCCAAATTTAACACCAGAAAAACCCTGGTCTTAAGGTGGCGAAACGAGGAGAAATGCTTCATTTCTCCTCGTTTTTGCTTTTGTCATGTGTGCTGCCTTGTGCAGCACACACGGAAAAAGCAAAACGCCAAGGTTTCTTTATGTACAGGAAGGTGTCCCTTCCTGTACATAAACAAACCTCTTTTTAAAAATGCCAACTTGTAACTTACATGTGTGCTGCATAAAGCTGCACACATGTAAGTTACAATATGGCATTTAAGGTTTGTTTATGTTCAGGAAGGAACTCCTTCCTGAACATAAACAAACCTCCCTGCTCGCAGACACCCTTGCACTCTGGTGCAAGGGTGCCTGCGCTGGCGATAAGTTGTAAACCTACCACCATCGCAGGGGGAAACGCTATGCTGCACCATATCCTTGGTAATATGGTGCAGCCTAGCGTTCCCGAAGAGGCGAAGAGAGGCATTAAGCCAAGATGGCTGACGCCTCTCCTCGCCACTTTGTTGATAATATGCCTCCCAGTTCGTCCAAGCAGCAATGGGCAGAGTAGATGTACTCCTGTATTATTTTTACTGGTACCAAACTTTACACTACACAACTGTTGCTTTCTCTGGTCATACAAGGGGATTTCCTCACGTTTGGCTGGACCACATTTTCAACAAAAATCGTTTTGTGAACCAGCTCTAAGTTTCAATCATTCTGAAAGGGAAGGTTTTAAGGTTTCTAGCAGGTGCTGGAGCCTTTCCACGTCGCTGTCTGTCAAGGAAATTTAATCCTGACTGACAAAACTTTCCATGTTATTGCAGTTTCAGCGCGCTCCCTCCCCACAACCTCCTACACTCTAACAATATTTTTTATCAATTAACATTTCAGTGCAAGGAGGCAAAAAAATAATTAAGGAAGCTGCCCCAGGTTACAAGGTGGGAGAGCCGGATTGGAAACTCAGACATCTTGACTCCCAGGTCTGAGAGGGAACAGCACACAAAGTAGTGAAGAGACGGATTTCTCAAATAGGCTGCCGAGGGACAGTCCTGTAAACCGACACCCAGTTGTGTGAACATCTGCATTCATTATTGATGCTACATACTTTTAAGGGGGTGATCATTTTCAGAGGTGCTGGCACCATTAGAACGGATGTATGTCATTACAACGCATGCTTTCACAACGCATGCCTTTACCACGCAAGTTTTACAACGCAAGTCGTTACAACGACTTGCGTTGGGGGGTGCTGGATAGTGAGTAGTTTAATTTACTATTCCAACTCCAGTCCCCGTGGATAGTAGGGAAGGTGTTGGATAGTAAATTAAACTATTCACTATCCTAGAGCGCCCCCCAGCGCAAGTCGTTGTAATGACTTGCGTTGTAATAGTTGCGTGGTAATGGTATGTGGTTGTAATAGTTGCGTTGTAATGGTCGTTCACCCATTAGAATACATGAATGTGGTGCCAGCCCAGCTATCTGCCACAAGCACATTAAGCCAGGATATATTTTAACCCTCCCTTCACTCTTACAACTCTTAGGCCCCATTACACGTTGGGCACAACAGGGTGGGGTATTTACCATGAATGTAATTACCATTACCCTGGTTTGAGGTAGTTACCGCATATGGGGTCATATGTATCATTCCAAATTGCGATCGCAAGTTTACAATCGCAATTGAGCTTAGTGGTATGTTTCAAAGAAAAACTGCCTCGCAAAATAAGGAATAGCAAAATTTGCGATTCCCTATTTTGCGATTGCATTTAAGGAATCGCAAATTGTGATTCCTTAAATGCAATGTAATGCAATGTCAGAAGCACAGAAAAAGGGCAATGTGGCCTTAAGGAATCGCAAATTACCACCAACTTCAAGTTGGTGGTAATTTGCGATTTCTTTTAAAAATTCACTTTTTTGCATTTTTCAAGGTGCTATGTGGTGCACATACATGCCGTTAGGGCATACATGTGTGCCACATGTGCACACATGCACATTTGCAATTAAGGAATATGTAGGATTTGCAAAATTATTTGCAAATCCTACATACATAGCGTTTCGCGATTCTCAACTAGCAATTCGCAAAAAATCTCTATTTGAGAATCGCAAAAGAACATTTTGATACATATTGCCCATGGTGAATACCGCCTGTTCATAGTTTTCACCTATGACTTGAGGCATTGAATGCACAATCAATTTTTAACATCCCAAATCCTACATGGTGTATCTCTTTTACAGGTCTTTCAACCCCTTCTACATTTTAGTAGGGTTGATCTGCTGTAATCTTAAAGGGGGATATTGTGGGGGGGCGATGTTTATCACACAACTCATAACTCTGATCCCTGTGCAAATTTTTGTTTGCACGGGGAGCGGAAATTATCTCTATTACCGCTGCAGGCCTCAAATAGTTTTATTGGAATGTAGAAGTGATCAAAACAAAAATGTATTGGCTGGCATCTTTTTGGTTTTGTCAATGGTAGTTTTGTTTTTTAATTTGTTGTGTAAAGTTTGTCGCTGGGGGAGCTGCTGGTACAAAAAAAACAATAAATTGAAAAAAAGCTAAAATATTTTTTGGTTAACAAATCACACATACATAGTAGTCCCTAATACTGAAGTGAGATACTGTGTTTGCAGGATGTGCTCTTGTGAAAGAGCAGTGTGCTATTCCAGTGAAGTTAGCCAATGGCATTGACCCATGTTGTATGCTGTAGAGGGTGGAAGAAAACAGTGAATAACACATCAGACCAATGGCTGAACAGGGCTGACAGTAATAACTAATAACTTTGGTGTTGTTTGACAAATCTGCATGAAACATTCCCAAAAAAAAGTTCACCTAGCCCAACTATTTTATGGAAAGTTTCATGCCAATCCGTCAAGTGAGGGACAATAAAAACATTGCCCCCAAACATTGTTTTCTGGTGTTGCTTCTCATAGGAAATTTTGCTTTCTGATACAGATAAAAGAGTTGAATAGAATTGCACAAAATTTGGTGGTTGGTTCTGTAGTACCATGAATAAAAAAACGTGGGGATCTCATAAGCTTTTTCTCTATTGGTTCATTACTTGGTACCACAGTAAAAGTTCCAGCCACCGTTACAGTACTCTGGCACTCAGTTCAGAGTCTCGAAAACAAAATTAGATATCCCACCCCTGGGACACAGTAGTTTCCCTGCCCATGCTAGTGAGGGTATGGAAAAGTGTTTTCTTCTGTCTGGCGGGAGCATTTTTAAATGTCCAGCCAAATGGGAGCAAACACTAAGGGGTCTATTATCATGGCGGGCGGATTACCATTGCCCGACCAGCGGTGGCGATCGGCCTGCCAAATCTCACCGCTGGTTGGCTATTTACCCCCTGCCACATTAGCATGGTGGGGGTAATGCGATGGACGAAAAGTCCGTCCGCCGCTTTTTCGCCCGCAGGCAATCGTCACGATTGCCTGCCGGGCGGAAAAGGCCCATAATATGGTGGCGGCGGTGCCTTGCAGGCACCGCCATCCGTATTACGATGTGTGCGGGAGAATTCCTTTCCATGGCGGAGACTGTGCCATGGAAAGACATGTGGAGTTCACTTTGGGAGCTGGTTGTGGGCCCCCGAGGTGTGAGGGGGTCAGGGACTGCACTTGGGGGGTACCATAGCCCCAACATTGGCATACACAAGGTGGCAGGCACTGCACGGTGCCTGTCACGTTGTGCATGCCAATGCACAACATGCATATTCAACATTGTGGCGGGTGCTGCTTACAGCACCGCCGGCCACAATGTAGAATATGCGGGATACCACCGCCATGGTGGCAGTCGCATCCTAATTGCCATAGCGGGACTGCCACACCTCTGCCGGTCGGTCCCGTTGACCGATACGGTGGCAGGATGACTTTCATAATAGGCCCCTTAGTCTACGCCCGGAGGGAGCAACTGAATTTATGCTGCCCCCTCGGGGAAGGAGCAATATTTGATCAGTCAGAGGGCCACACAAGGTAGTGGTGGATATACTGTTGCACTACAAAAAAGCATTATCAGACACAGGTAAATTTGGATCGATTTAACATAGTCATACTAATCATCAATCGTATAGTAGGTGCCACTCAGAGTAAGATACCCAACTACCCAGAGTATCAGTAACACAAGGCACACAGTGACTTGTGCAATATATACAAAAATGGGAACCCCGGCACTCTAATCATTTACATGTACAATTTTGTATATGAGTCTCATATCTTTAATGCAGGCTGCTGCAGAGTAACACAAGGAAACGCCAAAGTTCAATCTTCTAGCCGACGCGTTTCGTGCTTCATGCACTTACCTTCCTGTGTGTGGCCCCTCTGTTGTGCGGGCAACTTTTTGGGTGAATATTTATGGCTGGTCTGAGCCGTGGAGGGAGCCCCGCTGCTCAAAGGCAGCCCCGATGTGATGTCAACCGGCGGAGCAAGTTAAGGCACAGGTGCTGTTTAGTGGAGGTGGTGAAACACTGTGGGGCAGTACGAGAATGCCACGGTAACCAAATGGGGTATTAATTGACTATAGAATGTGGTGAGCTGATGGCAACTCACTAAAGCAACACTGGAGCACTACGGGTACCAGGAGGCCGAGCGCTGCCACGCAGGTGCCCTGATTTAACATCGTGCTTTAAAACTGCCTGAAGCACGCCCTAGATGATTGGCCTATGAAAAAGGGCATGAAGCACGAAACGCGTCGGCTAGAAGATTGAACTTTGGCGTTTCCTTGTGTTCCTCTGCAGCAGCCTGCATTAAAGATATCAAGCCTTACCTTCCTGTGTGTGGCCCCTCTGTTGTGCGGGCAACTTTTTGGTGAATATATATATATATATATATATGCACTGTAATTGCGTAATTTTGCACAAAATTGGTTTTATAGGCATTGATGCCGATAGTTGTTTTAACTCTAAAGTTTTATCTCTTTAGGAGTTTTGCACAACCAATGCGTAATATTGCACAAATGCGGTTTGATTTTAGAGCATTCATGCTGACATAAATTAATTCTAGAATGTGATGAATTTTAGAGTTTTTTAACGTTTAAAAATATAAATGTTGTAAATGCAATAATTCTATACATATTTATTATTTATTCATTATTTATGGCATAATGTTGCACAGTTATAAATAATGCATTTATGCAGAAATATAATATATCAAGAAGGCTATCACGCGGCTCCGCTGCTCGGTGGGGTTCTGGACCGCGTTGCCATTATCGGTGATGGGCCGGATCACAGTTTCCAAAATGGTGATGCTTCCCAGGATACTGTACTTCTTTGTCAATCTCCCTGTCAGCTTGCCCCGGTCCATCTTTGACACTCTTAATACATTACTAGTCACTCTAATATGGGGTACTGGGAGGCGCCGGATAAGTCTCCGGAAACTACAGCTAGGGACTAGAGACGGAGGGCTAGGGGTGCCGGATTTCAAAAGCTACTATCTGGCCAGTCAGCTTCAATGGATCTCCTACTGGACGGCAGGGCGGAACCTCCACGAAATAGGCTACACACCTGACAGGCTGGACAGAGGTGAACTACATACATTACTACTCCCGCGGTGCCGCATCCCTGCGGATGGTCACCCGCTCCTCCGCAAGAGTTTGACCTGCTGGCGAAAGGCCCTGATATACACAGCTCCAACAATAGCGTACGCGGATAATATCCCCTTATTGGGAATCCCGACGCCACAAGGAAGACTCACTAGTAGAACAATACGCCCCTGGCGGGAGGCTGGGGTGACTGAGGTGGGTGATTTTTTCGGGGACGATAATCCTTTAGACCACGCCGCCTTTCAACAGGCTACCGGTGCCCCTCCACAATTGTATTTGCTACACGCCACTGTCACACATTTTATATGCACCAGATGGGCGCCACAGAGACTTCGACCTCCACAACATGAACTGGTACATCTACTGTATTACATGGGCACAGGGGGCCACCTAGTGCGCTGGCTATACACCGGCATCAGGGCACATGCCGCGACTCCGCTCACTCAATCAATCAATCAATGACATTTATAGAGCGCACTACATACCCGTAGGGTCTCAAGGCGCTGGGGGGGGGGGGGGTGCCGCTACTGCTCGAACAGCCAGGTCTTCAGCTTCTTCCTGAAGGAGAGGTGGTCTTGGGTCAGGCGTAGGTCGGGAGGGAGGGAGTTCCAGGTCTTGGCGGCCAGGTAGGAGAAGGACCTTCCACCTGTAGTCGCTCTTCGGATGCGGGGGACGGCGGCGAGGGCGTGGTTGGCTGATCGGAGGTGGCGTTTGGGAGCGTAGAAGTTGATTCGGCTGTTGAGGTAGCTCGGGCCTTGGTCGTGTAGGGCTTTGTGTGCGTGGGTGAGGAGGCGGAAGGTGATTCTTTTGTTGACGGGGAGCCAGTGAAGGTCTCTCAGATGTCCGGAGATGTGGCTGGTTCGTGGGATGTCGAGGATGAGTCTGGCAGAGGCGTTCTGGATTCGCTGGAGTGTCTTCTGGAGCTTGGCGGTGGTACCGGCGTAGAGGGCGTTGCCGTAGTCCAGTCGGCTAGTGACGAGGGCCTGGGTGACGGTCTTCCTGGTCTCGGTGGGGATCCACCAGAAGATCTTCCGTAGCATGCGTAGGATGTTGAAGCACGCCGAGGAGACGTTGTTGACCTGCCTGGTCATGGAGAGGGAGGAGTCCAGGATGAAGCCCAGGTTGCGTGCATGGTCTGTTGGTTTGGGTGCGGTGCCCAGGGCGGGAGGCCACCAGGAGTCGTCCCAGGCAGAGGGTGAAGAGCCCAGGATGAGGACCTCCGTCTTGTCGGAGTTCAGTTTCAGGCGGCTGGTCGTCATCCACTCGGCTACCTCTTTCATCCCTTCGTGCAGGTCGGCTCTGGCGGCGGCTGGGTCGTTGGTCAGCGAGAGGATCAGCTGGGTGTCGTCGGCGTAGGAGATTATGCTGAGGTTGTGTTGGCGTGCGATGGCCGCGAGGGGGCTCATGTAGACGTTGAAGAGGGTGGGGCTCAGAGAGGATCCTTGAGGGACGCCGCAGATGACTTCGGAGGCCTCTGACTTGTACGGTGGAAGGCGGACTCTCTGTGTTCTTCCGTCGAGGAAGGAGATGATCCATTCCAGCGCCTTGTCCTGGATTCCGACGTTGCTGAGGCGCTGTACTAGGGTGCGGTGGCAGACAGTGTCGAATGCCGCGGAGAGGTCTAGGAGGATGAGGGCCGCTGTTTCTCCGTTGTCCATCAGGGCTCGGATGTCATCGGTGGCGGCGATGAGGGCGGTCTCGGTGCTGTGATTGGCTCGGAAGCCGGACTGTGAGGGGTCGAGGGATCCATTCGTCTCGAGGAAGGCGGCCATCTGCTTGTTGACGGTCTTCTCGATGACTTTGGCTGGAAATGGGAGGAGCGAGATGGGGCGGTAGTTCTTGAGTTCGGTGGGGTCCGCTGTGGGTTTCTTGAGTAGAGCGCTGAGTTCGGCGTGCTTCCAGCTCTCAGGGAAGGTGGCGGTGTCGAAGGATGTGTTGATGATGTCTCGCAGGTGGGGTGCGATGACAGCGTCGGCCTTGTTGAAGACGAAGTGAGGGCAGGGGTCAGTCGGTGATCCGGAGTGGATGGAGTTCATCGTTTGGATGGTGTCTTCGGTGCTGATCGGGGTCCAGGCGTGGAGGGTGGTGGTGGGGGTGGTTGTTCGGTCCTGGTGTGCGTTGGTTGGTTGTTGAAGCTGTTGTGTATGTCTGCGATCTTGTTGTGGAAGTATGAAGCGAGGGAGTTGCAGAGGTCTTGCGATGGGGTGATGTCGTTGTTTCCTGCGCTGGGGTTGGATAGCTCTTTCACGATGTTGAAGAGTTCCTTGCAGTTGTGTGCGTTGTTGTCCAACCGGTCCTTGAATGCAGTTTTCTTGGCGGCTCGGATCAGCTGGTGGTGCTTCCGGGTGGCCAGCTTGAAGGTGGTCCTGTTGTCCGGTGTAGGTTCCCTTCTCCAGACTTTCTCGAGGGCTCGACAGTTCTTCTTGGAGCTCTTGAGTTCGTCGGTGAACCACGGGGCTTTCTTGCTGCCGGGTCTGCTGGGCGGGGTCCTTAGCGGGGCGAGCTCGTCCGCGCAGATGCTGATCCACTTCGTGAGGTTGTCGGCAGCCTGGCTGGGGTTCGCTGAGCTGGCAGGAGGGTGCTGGCTCAGGGAGGTGGCGAGCTGGTCTGCTGTGATCTTGTTCCAGCTTCTGCGGGCGGTCTGTTGCTGGTGGTGGTGGGTCGTCGTTCTCTTGAAGGTGAAGTGGACGCAGCTGTGGTCCGTCCATTGAAGCTCTGTGGCGTGGCTGAAGTCGATGTCTGGGCTGGAGGAGAAGACTGCGTCGAGTGTATGTCCGGCGAGGTGGGTGGGGGTGGACACCAGCTGCTTGAGTCCAAGATTGGCGAGGTTGTCGAGCAGGGAGCTGGTGTTGCGGTCGTTGTTGTTCTCCAGGTGGAAGTTGAGGTCCCCCAGGAGGATGTAGTCAGCGGAGGGGAGGGCATGCGGGCTGACGAAGTCGGCGATGTCCTCGCTGAATTGTGTGCGTGGTCCCGGGGGTCGGTAGATCAGGGTGCCTCTGAGGGTGGTGTTCGGGTCGGTGTGGATCTGGAAATGCAGGTGTTCGGCGGTGGTCAGGGTGTTGTCGGTGCTGGTCGTGAGCCGGATGGTGTTCCTGTGGATGGTGGCGATACCTCCTCCCATCTGGTTGGCGTTGCGGTCCCTCCGGACGATCTTGTAGCCTTCTGGGATAGCGATGGCGATGTCGGGAGCTGAAGAGGCGTTCATCCAGGTCTCCGTGAGGAAGGCGACGTCAGGGGCTGTGGCGTCTAGGAGGTTCCAGAGTTCGATGGCGTGTCTGTGGACGGAGCGGGTGTTCAGCAGGATGCACTTGAGGTGGGTGCTGCTGGTGTTCGACTTGGCGGGTGCTGGTGTGAGGCAGGTCCGGGTGCAGGAGAATTTGCAGGCGTGGCAGCTGAAAGGTCCGTGGGTGCGTCGTGGTGAGGCTTGGTGGCATTCTGGGAGTCGGCCGGTGTTGAGTGCGATGAGGGTGGCGGCGGTGTACGTCAGGCGGGTCGGTCGCGGTCGGGGTCTTCGTGGGCCAGGGGTCCTGGCGCTGGGCGCGGTCCGGTCGCGGACGGGCGCAGACGGGCTTACCTTTGGCACGCCTTCGGCGCACAATCGGCGCGCCCGTTGCGCGTGAACGCTGCACGTTCGCACGGTCGCCATATAAGGCGAAGTGCGCGGGTGGGCGGAGCAGCTGGGAGGCGGGAGCGGGGAGGGAACAGAAGGCAAAAAGGGGCGGGGTCAGCGGTGGTGGCGGGAAGCGGGGAGCGGGGAGGGAAGACGGGGGGCGGCGAGGTAGGCGGGCTAACAGGAAGGAGAACGCTAATACGGGCACAAGCTGACAAAATACAGGCACAAATGGATATCAAAAACGCTAACACGGGCAAAAAATACTAATTAAACAAGCACAAATGGAGACAAAACAAAACAAAACAAACGACAGCAGGGTCAGCCGGCAGCGAGGCAGGCAGCGAGGCAGAGGGCAAGGCAATGGGGCACACGCAGCAGCTGGTGGCCGTGCGGCGCGGGGGTGTCCCACAAGTGGGTCACACTCACCTGCGTCGCACGGTCGCCATATAAGGCCAAGTGCGCGGGTGGGCGGAGCAGCTGGGAGGCGGGAGCGGGGAGGGAACAGAAGGCAAAAAGGGGCGGGGTCAGCGGTGGTGGCGGGAAGCGGGGAGCGGGGAGGGAAGACGGGGGGCGGCGAGGTAGGCGGGCAAACAGGAAGGAGAACGCTAATACGGGCACAAGCTGACAAAATACAGGCACAAATGGATATCAAAAACGCTAACACGGGCAAAAAATACTAATTAAACAAGCACAAATGGAGACAAAACAAAACAAAACAAACTACAGCAGGGTCAGCCGGCAGCGAGGCAGGCAGTGAGGCAGAGGGCAAGGCAATGGGGCACACGCAGCAGCTGGTGGCCGTGCGGCGCGGGGGTGTCCCACAAGTGAACGACACTGAAACACTCCTGGGGGCAAGACACGGGAAAGATACTGACAGAGAGGGAGTGACTAGAACATCCTAGGAAGGTCTCACGAAACGTTAGATTCAGATTCATACAGGTGATGATATTGCACAGGGCATACCTCACCCCCAAAAGCCTACACCTCATGTTCCCGAACGCCCCACATAGATGCCCGCGTTGTCGGGAGGATGATGCTGGTTTTCTCCATATGATCTGGCATTGCACGAGACTTCGAGACTACTGGTCGGAAATATGTAGGGTGCTCCACACGGTCCCAAACCTACCAGTACCGGTCGAAGCGCTGCCCTGTCTCCTAGGGCTGCGTAGACGGCCCAAACCACAGAAATGGTACAAAAGGGGGTGGTGATGGACGGAGCATCTGAATCAATCAAACACTCACACCCAGTCAAAAGATCTGGGTTTAATCCATCACCGTTCTTTAGCCCACTCTGCCACCCCAGTTCTGACATGGCTATATGCAAATCAGTCTGACCCTGTGCCTCATGGGAACAGTCCAGCCCGAACTGCCAAGCCATGTCTTCCCTGGACCGGAAACAAGCTTCCGAGGACCGGTTTCTGGCATTCCAGCCGTCTTCAGCCCGACTTGCTTGATTCCAGTGGCAAAGTGAGCAAGGGACTCACGTCTGAGCATACCCTGCCACACTTATGGTGGCCAAAAGTGGTACAAAAGGCGGTGGTGATGGACGGAGCATCTGAATCAATCAAACACTCACACCCAGTCAAAAGATCTGGGTTTAATCCATCACCGTTCTTTAGCCCACTCTGCAACCCCAGTTCTGACATGGCTATATGCAAATCAGTCTGACCCTGTGCCTCATGGGAACAGTCCAGCCCGAACTGCCAAGCCATGTCTTCCCTGGACCGGAAACAAGCTTCCAAGGACCAGTTTCTGGCATTCCAGCCGTCTTCAGCCCGGCTTGCTTGATTCCAGTGGCAAAGTGAGTAAGGGACTCACGTCTGAGCATACCCTGCCACACTTATGGTGGCCAAAAGTGGTACAAAAGGGGGTGGTGATGGAAGGAGCATCTGAATCAATCAAACACTCACACCCAGTCAAAAGATCTCGGTTTAATCCATCACGGTTCTTTAGCCCACTCTGCCACCCCAGTTCTGACATGGCTATATGCAAATCAGTCTGACCCTGTGCCTCATGGGAACAGTCCAGCCAAACTGCCAAGCCATGTCTTCCCTGGACCGGAAACAAGCTTCCGAGGACCGGTTTCTGGCATTCCAGCCGTCTTCAGCCCGGCTTGCTTGATTCCAGTGGCAAAGTGAGCAAGGGACTCACGTCTGAGCATACCCTGCCACACTTATGGTGGCCAAAAGTGGTACAAAAGGGGGTGGTGATGGACGGAGCATCTGAATCAATCAAACACTCACACCCAGTCAAAAGATCTGGGTTTAATCCATCACCGTTATTTAGCCCACTCTGCCACCCCAGTTCTGACATGGCTATATGCAAATCAGTCTGACCCTGTGCCTCATGGGAACAGTCCAGCCCGAACTGCCAAGCCACTTCTTCCCTGGACCGGAAACAAGCTTCCGACGACCGGTTTTTGGCATTCCAGCCGTCTTCAGCCCGACTTGCTTGATTCCAGTGGCAAAGTGAGCAAGGGACTCACGTCTGAGCATACCCTGCCACACTTATGGTGGCCAAAAGTGGTACAAAAGGGGGTGGTGATGGACGGAGCATCTGAATCAATCAAACACTCACACCCAGTCAAAAGATCTGGGTTTAATCCATCACCGTTCTTTAGCCCACTCTGCCACCCCAGTTCTGACATGGCTATATGCAAATCAGTCTGACCCTGTGCCTCATGGGAACAGTCCAGCCCGAACTGCCAAGCCATCTCTTCCCTGGACCGGAAACAAGCTTCCGAGGACTGGTTTCTGGCATTCCAGACGTCTTCAGCCCGGCTTGCTTGATTCCAGTGGCAAAGTGAGCAAGGGACTCACGTCTGAGCATACCCTGCCACACTTATGGTGGCCAAAAGTGGTACAAAAGGGGGTGGTGATGGATGGAGCATCTGAATCAATCAAACACTCACACCCAGTCAAAAGATCTGGGTTTAATCCATCACCGTTCTTTAGCCCACTCTGCCACCCCAGTTCTGACATGGCTATATGCAAATCAGTCTGACCCTGTGCCTCATGGGAACAGTCCAGCCCGAACTGCCAAGCCATGTCTTCCCTGGACCGGAAACAAGATTCCGAGGACCGGTTTCTGGCATTCCAGCCGTCTTCAGCCCGGCTTGCTTGATTCCAGTGGCAAAGTGAGCAAGTGACTCACGTCTGAGCATAACCTGCCACACTTATGGTGGCCAAAAGTGGTACAAAAGCGGGTGGTGATGGACGGAGCATCTGATTCAATCAAACACTCACACCCAGTCAAAAGATCTGGGTTTAATCCATCACCGTTCTTTAGCCCACTCTGCCACCCCAGTTCTGACATGGATATATGCAAATCAGTCTGACCCTGTGCCTCATGGGAACAGTCCAGCCCGAACTGCCAAGCCATGTCTTCCCTGGACCGGAAACAAGCTTCCGAGGACCGGTTTCTGGCATTCCAGCCGTCAGGGTCAGACTGATTTGCATATAGCCATGTCTGAACTGGGGTGGCTGAGTGAACTAAATAATGGTGATGGATTAAACCCAGATCAGTTGACTGGGGGTGAGTGTTTGATTTGTTCAAACGCTCCCTCCATCATCCCCTTTTGTATCGCTTTGTTCGCCCTTAGTGTGGCAGGGTATACTCAGACGTGAGTCCCTTGTTCACTTGGCCACTGGGTTCAAGATAGCCTGGCTGATGAGGATTATGAATCCGAAACCGGTCCCAGGATGCTTGTTTCCGGTCCAGGGAAGACATGGCTTGGCAGTTCGGGCTGGACTGTTCCCATAAGGCACAGGGTCAGACTGATTTGCATATAGCCATGTCTGAACTGGGGTGGCTGAGTGAACTAAAGAATGGTGATGGATTAAACCCAGATTAGTTGACTGGGGGTGAGTGTTTGATTTGTTCAAACGTTCCGTCCATCATCCCCTTTTGTATCGCCAAACCACAGAAAGCCAGACTGAAGCTATTGGACTTTGCCATGCTATTGGCAATACGAGCATTGACTATGAGATGGAAATCTCCGAGAGCACCGGGACTACACACATGGAGATTGGAGGTATTGAAATGGGGCCGAGGGGACGGCCCTTAGGAGGGAGAAAATGCGAGGTCATAGGAAGTATCCTATATCCCAGGACTGGGAGGTCATGCTTATAGCGCTCGAAGAGATGGATCTATCATTGGCACCGGGGCTTAGCTCACAGGGTTAGAGAACATTAGTCAGGGACTATAGAGGTGTGGCCTTCCACCCCCCCCCCCCCATATCCTGCAAAACTGTTCTGGAGCACGCTACTTATCACGATACGTGAGGGTTCCGCAAGAAACCAGGAGACAGGGAGGGGAGGATAGGGGTGTTGAGTTAACCATTGGTTGAAATCCCACGACACTGCAGCCTCTGTATACGGAAGAGTATATTGGATATGTTACACTACGTGAATGGCCTACCTGTACTGTAGATGGCTCTCCGTTTGGGAACGGACAAGAAGAAGTGGGTTTGTATGTTCAGAGGGGTAAAATAGAAAACACCAGCTGATGCATTGTGGAGAATATATACTGTCACTGTTTGAAAAAAAGCAGCTGTGAATAAAGAGTTAAAAAAAAAAATGCAGAAATATGATGATGACTGCCAAATATTGAAACCGTTAAAAAATGCACAACAAGTCGATGTATATGGTATACTGCATATTTAAGTGGACAAATACATTGTCATAGAGAGTATGTTTTCACTTTTTATGTACCACGTGGTGATAATGTATTTAAGAGGGGAGTATACTGCATGTTCGCCATGTGATCAAGGTTACTTGGTAACTGAAACGCGTCATGCCAGAAAAGAGCCGTGTAAAGAGGAAATAAATCTACCTAAATACTTATCTGCTGCTTGGTGGTCCGTTATTCTGTGGTCTGAAAAAACGCTGGTTTGCAGAAGCTGTTACGATATATGGAGAAGTGTGGCTCACTGGTTAGAGGCGGCAGACCCTGAAGCAGAGGTCAGACGCGGCAGGGTCTTGAGCCCAAATATCCACGGACTTGATAATTCTGGTTTCGGTGCCTACTCGAGTCACAGGTTCACACTCTGCAGCTCTGGGCATTAGCTTGCTTAATCTCCACTACGGCCCCCCCGCGGTGGGATGCCTGGCTTTCACGTTGGGGATGCCCAGTACGGGTATCTCACAGCGAAAAACCAGGACGGGTTCCCAAGGCAAGCGCCGAGATGCCTACGGGTAATCGAGCGCTATATAAGAACGCTTAATAATAATAATATATATATATATATATATATATATATATATATATATATATATATATATATATATATATATATATATATCACTCCTGCTTGTCCCAAACTTGCGAGATGCCCTCAAGCACGATCACGGGCCTCAAGCTGCAGCCCTGCTCCCAGGTGGAAATGCTAGCTTGCCGACTCCTTTCGCAGCCGTTACATCCCTGCCTGGCGCGTTTCGAATTTCTTCATCAGAGGCTGGTGGTGAAGAGGAAATGACGCACAGTCCGATGCTCACAGCTTCTGAAATATGCGATCGCGCGCCCCCAATGGGCTGCTCTAGATGAGCCTGCGCGTTGCTTTCTGGAGGCTGTAGTCGTGGAGGGATGTACATATCCCCTTGTACTGTGTGTATGAATATATATATATATATATATATATATATATATATATATATATATATATATATTCACTGAAAAACCATAGGTATCACACCAGTTATAGTTAGGTGGAAATTTTACTCGCATAAAACCATTGAAATTCCCACGATGTCATGAGCGATATCACTGACCATGTCATGAGTGATGTAATATGTGACGTCATCAGCAGTGCATTGCACGCGCAAGTTATAGTGAGTCCAACTAACTATAACGTGGGAATTTCAATGGTTTTATGCGAGTAAAATTTCCACCTAACTATATCTGGTGTGAAACCTATGGTTTTTTCAGTGAATTTAATAGGTTTTTTAAATGCTAATTCCTAACTATAACTGGTGTGAAACCTATGGTTTTTTCAGTGAATATATATATATATATATATATATATATATATATATATATATATATATATATATATATATATATATATATATATATATATATATATATATATATATATATATATATATATATATATATATATATATATAATATATATATATATATATGTATATATATATATATATATATATATATATATATATAAATATATATATATATATATATATAACATTTCTATGGCAAAATGAAACCCCTCATTTTGTTCCTTTCCAAATTAAATGTATTAAGTGTTACCACTTTATTCCAATCAAGATGACTTCAGGTGTGCCATACTTTTGTCATAAGTTAGACTGTTAGCGCTCTAGTTGTTCTTTAGAACACTCTGGGACATTCTGTCATTGGGCTATAGTTGGGCTACATCTGGCTGATATTTGGGCTACGTTTGTTTTTTTTGTCTCTGGTGGCCATCTTTGGGCTACATTGGGCTACATTGGGCTACCTTCGGCTACATTTGGGCTCTAACATATATATAGCCCAATGTAGCCCAATACATATTTTTTCAAAGTTAATTTTCGTAAAAACCACTGGAGCATATATCTTGAGACATAGCAAAGGCACATCGGGGTACCAGTCCCTACAATTTTGCCAAGTTTGGTGGAAATCCATTCAGCCTTTCGGGTTAAAAGTGAGTCCAACTGCCCTATGGAAATTAACATGGGGAAAACACGTTTTGGGACCCCCCTTTTATCTCGGCCCCCGCTTGACGGATCCCCCCGAAACTTTCAGCGAGGCAAAGTTAAGGAAAATTACAGGCAGATCCCTCATTCGGCGCCAAAGTTATTCCCAATAGAATGTTGCAGGTTTCCTATGGAAAACGATCCTAACTATAACTACCTACTGGCGACCGCCAGTAGGTAATATATATATATATATATATATATATATATATTTCTGTAGCAAAAAGCCCTAGAGCTTTGAAAGGGCACACGACGCTCACTCACACCATCCAGCAGTGCAAACCTCGCTGTTACTTGGTTGCTGAAATCTTTTTAGATTCATTTCCCATCCGACGCGTTTCGAGGCTTGGGACGCCTCGTAATCATGGAAAAGCTCAAATGAGGGAAAGAAGACTGTGCATAATTCGTTCTTTTATTAGTGGAACACAAAACACCCTAAGTGGGTGTGGCTTCCTGAATGCCTCCAGGCATACTGGTCCACGAAGTCCATATTGCACAAAGTAAGTAAACACCTTGAGTAGGCTCTGTCCCTCAATTGTAGTTAGCGCTTATTTAATATCCTTAAGTAGGAGAAAGAATTTTGCAGCCAAGCGCAATCCCCCTTGAGTTAGCGTACTTGGTGGAAAGGAAGGTTCTTTTCCAAAGCCGTCTCTCATGCGACATGGCAGTCCTAGGAGAAACTTGTGCACCTTCCCACGGCCAGGGCAGCCGTGCAATATGTAGTTCTGTAGCAAAAAGCCCTCGAGCTTCGAAAGGGCACACAACGCTCCCTCACACCATTCAGCAGTGCAAGCCTCACTGTTACTTGGTTGCTGAAATCTTTTTAGATTCATTTCCCATCCGACGCGTTTCGAGGCTTGGGACGCCTCGTAATCATGGAAAAGCTCAAATGAGGGAAAGAAGACTCTGTGCATAATTCGTTCTTTTATTAGTCGAACACAAAACACCCTAAGTGGGTGTGGCTTCCTGAATGCCTCCAGGCATGCTGGTCCACGAAGTCCATATTGCACAAAGTAAGTAAACACCTTGAGTAGGCTCTGTCCCTCAATTGTAGTTAGCGCTTATTTAATATCCTTAAGTAGGAGAAAGAATTTTGCAGCCAAGCGCAATCCCCCTTGAGTTAGCGTGCTTGGTGGAAAGGAAGGTTCTTTTCCAAAGCCGTCTCTCATGTGACATGGCAGTACTAGGAGAAACTGGTGCTACAGAACTACATATTGCACGGCTGCCCTGGCCGTGGGAAGGTGCACCAGTTTCTCCTAGGACTGCTTTGTGCAATATGGACTTCGTGGACCAGCATGCCTGGAGGCATTCAGGAAACCACACCCAATTAAGGTGTTTTGTGTTCGACTAATAAAAGAACAAATTATGCACAGAGTCTTCTTTCCCTCATTTGAGCTTTTCCATGATTACGAGGCGTCCCAAGCCTCGAAACGCGTCGGATGGGAAATGAATCTAAAAAGATTTCAGCAACCAAGTAACAGCGAGGCTTGCACTGCTGGATGTTGTGAGTGAGCGTCGTGTGCCCTTTCGAAGCTCGAGGGCTTTTTGCTACAGAAATATATATATATATATATATACAGCTCAAAATCCTTACAGTACTAACGTACTAAAGGAAAACCGCACTCCGGGCAGCTTCAAATGCAAAATTCTTTTATTTACAGCAACAGACGCGTTTCGGCGGAAGTGCCTTTCTCGATGTTACCGGCACACATTTGAAACGCCATATTTTATTTACATTCCAACTGTCAATATATACATATGACAGGTTGCGGGAGCACTGCATACAGAAATGAAAAATAAAGAATAACCTGGAATCACAGGAAGTGGTGTTCGTGTGTCTCTCCATCGCCGTCAGGAGGTTGGGGAGTCGTTGGATTTTGTGATATATATATATATATATATATATACACACACACACATATGCATACCATGCATGTACCATAAAAAAACTAAGATTAAAGTGGAGTTACACAGTTACACATGTGGGTTGTAGTAAGAAATGTAACTTTAACTGTAGAAATTTACTGAGAAAGTGTTACCATTTAAAACAAAAAGCCAGGGAAATTCATCAGTTATACGTAACTGATGTTAATATAACTTGAACCACCATTGATATCATATCTCATCCGTGTTTTAATATGTGAGGTCATATGCAAAGCGCTACAGCAAACAAATGATGGACGAAATGCTGACAATGCAAACATTCCCCCCCAGTCAAAAGATCTGGGTTAAATTCAGCATTCTTTTGCCCACTATGCCACCACAGTTTGTACCCAGCCATATGCAAATCAGCCTTGACCCTGTGCCCCAAGGGACCAGTCCAGACCGAACTGTCCCGCAAGGTCCTCCCTGGACTGGAAACAAGCATCCTGAGAAGAGTTTCAGGGTATGTCACCCTTCTTCAGCCAGGCTAGCTTGAATCCAGTGGCACAGTGAGCAAGGGACCCACGTCTGGGCATACCCATTCCACTTATGGCAAAAAGTGTTACAGCAAACAAATGATGGACGGAATGCTGACAATGCAAATATTCTCCCCCAGTCAAAATCTGGGTTAAATCCATTGTTCTTTTGCCCACTACGCCACCCTAGTTTGGCTCAGCCATATGCAAATCAGCCTTGACCCTGTGCCCCATGTGAACAGTCCAGACTGAACTGCCAGACTAAGTCCTCACTGGACTGGAAACAAGCATCCTGGGACCGGTTTCAGGGTATGTCACCCTTCTTCAGCCAGGCCAGCTTGAATCCAGGGGATTCCTGACCTATCTGTCATTCCTTGCGACATGGAGCGCCATACATTAAATAAGGAGCATTCATCGTGTCGCAAGGAGGGAGCATTGAAAACTGTTGCATCTCTGTTTTATCGCAGCAATGTGACAGTTTTTATAAATGAGGCTCTGTGCGTTTTTGTGGCAAAACTATTTGCAGAAAGTCCTCTTATGCCCAAAGTAGGGGGTTGTCCAGCACATGTGACATTTGGGCATATTTTGTTTTTCCTATTTGAATCTCCACTTCCCATTATATGTTTGTTTAAAGTGCACTGGTGTTAAGATTCCTTTTATTCTGAGTAATGTAAATGTAAATGTAAATGTCAAGGTATTTGTAGAGCGCACTGCCACCAAGCGGTTTCCTGGCGCTATTACTCATACCGCTGTGGAACCCTTCCTGGCTTTTCCTGTGAAGTGTCCACTCCTGGGCACCCCCAGGGCGAAGCCAGGCATCCTAGCGCTGTTGGGGCCGGTGTGGAGGTTAAGCAAGCTATAATACGTGCCAGAAGTCACATTACGAAACATGATATATTATTTGATGTAAGTGACTATAAAACAGAATATGTCACTTCATAGTTTTGGCAACAAAAAGAAAATCATGGATTAGTTTTAAAACGAGCACCAGCTATCATCAAAATAATTTTCATAGTTTGTAAGTTAAAAATACAGGGTCGGCCACTCGTTCTCTTCCTAGTTCTCTCCCAAACTTCTATATTTGCATAACTGTTTGCTGCGCTATTGTCTTATACTTTAGTGTACTGCCCTAAGCACTTGACAGCACTACACACAATCTGTTAGTTCCCAAATGTCCACTTGCTGTAGCTGTCATGCTTTACATTATTTTCTGGCTTGATAGCAATGCATGTACATAGTTTCCACTTTACTTACTAGCATTTTATGAATTTGTCTAATGTACAAACAAGCAAGGAGAAATATTAGTTAGTAAATAAAAATAATAATAAATAGTAAATGTTCTAAAAACATACAGACTTTTCATCATACCATTTATCACAACAGACCAATACCAGTTGCCAGTCTGAACAATGTGGTTGTTACTTTAACCGGGGATGAGACCTGTGATGGACTGCACACTTTCTTGCAACATTAGAAACTAAAACTACCTTAGATATGTATGACTGAACCATTGAAGATAAAGAACATTTTGGTGCTGCATCTACTTGTTCCACATGTTGTAAAGAAAGCTGAATTGTTGTAAAGCTGTTTTTTCTAGCAACATCGTGCCCGGCGCTGGCACATTATTTGAGTTAGGTTAGCACTCTAGTTCTTTATTAGTGGTTCGAGCTCTTCACAGAGTGCTGTTATGCAATACATGCATAATGATATCTGAGTTGCACCAGTATTGTGATGTAAATCAACTTATGGCACTTATTCTCCCATGTTGAAATTGATCAAATGCTATCAAATGTCAAAATGCAGCATTTGATATCGAACAGTTGTCCTATAGACAGATATTACAACTGGTGCCCTGAGAACCCTGCCCTATTCCATGATCGCCACAATGCCATCTACTAGGCCCTCTTCAGTGTCTACCTGGCCCCCCTTGCAGCCATTTTCAGGAACTATGGGCTCAACATGGTCTCCAAGGCCGACGACACCCAGCTGATCCTCTCCCTCACCAAAGAACACACGGTCGCCAGGAACAACTTCCACAAGGGAATGAAAGCCCTTGCCACCTGGATGAAGGATAACTCCCTGAAGCTCAACTTGGACAAGACAGAAGTCCTCCTCCTGGGAGCCTCCCCGTCCACTTGGAATGACTCCTGGTGGCCCTCTGCTCTAGGAAGTTCCCTTACCTCCATGAACCATGCACGAAACCTCAGCATCGAATTGGACTCCTTGCTCACAATGGACTTCCTGGTAAACACCATCTCCTCTGACTTCTTCAGTACATTTCACCTGCTTTGAAAGACCTTCTGATGGATCCCCACTGAATCCAGGAAGACAGTCACCCATGCCCTCATCAGCAGCAGACTCAACTACGGCAACGCACTCTATGCCGGCGTCACCCAGAAACTCCTCCGAAGACTCCAGAATGTCCAGAACACCGCAGCAAGACTAATTCTCAACACCCCCACCTCAGCCACATCACTCAACACCTCTGCGACCTCCACTGGCTCCCAATCGACAAAAGAATAACCTTCAAACTCCTCAACCATGCATACAAGGCCCTTCATAACACCGGACCCGCATACCTGTATCACCGCCTCACATTACATATACCCAATAGACGCCTCCGCTCCGCCCAGCTTTCCCGGGCTACCGTCCAATGAATCCGCAAGACCAGAACCAGAGGAATGTCCTCCTCCAAGCTTCCCTAAAAGAGATGGAACACCCTGCCCATCCACCTAAAGAAATCACTGTTGCTGAAGTAATACCGGAAGGACCTCAAGACCTGGCTCTTCAGATGAACTCAGACATAGTCTGATCTGCTGTGCCACTCCCCCCCCCCTCACAGCGCCTTAAGACGCTCACGGGTGAGTAGACACGCTTTACAGACCCTGATTGATTGATGTATGTATGATGTCTCTGTTTTGGCTGGAAATTGTGTTTCCAGCCCTGACGTTGCCTGAACAAAAGCCATTTTTTCAGATGCGTTAGTCCAATTGATTCAATTAAATCAGAACAAGATTACATCTCTATAGTTCGGACAGTGCAATGATTTGTTAAATGAAATCTCAGGATTCCAAAAGCTGTGTCCTGCGGCAAAATAATGCACCCATGAGCCGGATTTAGAGGCATTTGCCAGAGGGATTCAAGTGCTGTACAAATGAGTTCATGTTAACGAACACATATACACAGATGATGGAAGAGCTTCAGTGTGTATGTGTGTGTGCCATTTGGTCTGTGTGTCTGCCAGTGCATGCAAATGTGGTTTTAGGGGGGTGGGCAGAATCCCATACCCTACTGAATTTTCAGGTGGGTGGTAGGGTCCAGGGGCTTAAGGAATTGTTTTTGAGGTTTTCGAGTGCGGGTGGTGCTATCACGACAGTTTAGGGACATGTCAGTTAGGGTAGGGTGCAATTTTAGCATTTGGGTACACCCTGGCTGGTAGGGACTGTCCTTAGTTTTTTTCACACCCTAAATCAGTTTAATGAGGCAGGTGCGTGTTTTGGGGTTGGTGGTGATGTTGTCAATGATGGGCAGGTACTGGCCGGTTTGGTACACAACTTTAAAAATTATTGCAAGTCAGGATGAATGTAAAAGTCTCACTGGGAGCAGGGCCAAGGGCCAAAACGAGGAGATACAGAGCAGGATTTATGAGCATGGCGACAAAGCTGGCAAATTGATAGCTTGGCTTGAGAGTGGGGAGATGGCGTCCCGGGTTGTGCCAGAGTTGCAGGGGGGAAATTCCAGTATGATTAGGAACCCACAAGCCATGGCGGACGAATTTTCAGCTTATTATAGGAAGGTGTACACCACCACAGGGTTATACTCAGAAGTAGATATTTCAGAGATGATTAAGGATATCCAGATGCCCGTACTTTCGGATTACAATCGAGAATACCTAGACAACCCATTCACTGAAGACGAGGTGGCACAGGCCATCAGAGGAGTTCACTCCGGGAAGGCCGCGGGCCCCAATGGAATCCCCAGAGAGCTCTACAAATTAACTGCTAATAAATTGGCCCCCGTTGTTCGATCCATGTTTGAGGAGAGTAAGGAGAAGGGTCAGCTCCCATATGATCAGCGGGTGGCCAACATTGTGGTCATCCACAAGGCGGGTAAACCTAAGACACTCTGCTCATCTTATAGGCCGATTTTGTTACTAAACGCCGAGCCTAAAGTCCTGGCGAAATTGCTCGCCACCCGACTTATCAAGGTTATTACCACCCTGGTACACCCGGACCAGTCTGGTTTTATGCCGCACCGCAACACTGCTCTTAACCTGCGGAGGCTACATGGAGTATTGGGCGGGTCCCCACTGATACAAGAGCCGGCTGTGCTAGTGTCCCTCGATGCCACTATGGCCTTTGATAGAGTCGAGTGGCCCTACCTGTTTGCGGTCTTGGAGAAGATGGGTTTTGGACAGGAGTTCAATGGTTGGGTGCGTCTTTTGTATGCCGACCCCCTCGCGAGAGTAGTGGTAAAAAATCATAGGTCCGCTGACTTTCCCCTTGGTAGAGGTATGAGGCAAGGGTGGCCCCTGTCTCCGCTCCTGTTTGCCTTGGTGTTGGAGCCGCTCGCGGCATGGGTCACATGGGACAGTTCGATCCGAGGCTTGAGATGGACTCTGGATTGGGAGGATAAGATCTCATTATATGCCAACAACATCCTGCTTTATCACACCAACCCAAGGCCTGATATGCTTCTGGATGTGCTTGATATATTTAGGAGGTATTCGGGATTTGCTATCAATTGGTCAAAGTCGGTGCTCTTTGTCCTTAGTGGTGACCTGCCAGTGATCCCACAGGCCTGCCCAATACAAATTAAACCGGTAGGTTTTCACTATCTGGGTGTTTATATCACACTTGACCCTAAATTAAGATACACCAACAATCTAGGGCCCCCTATGACCCGCTTCAAAGAAGATGTGGTGCACTGTTGAGCACTCCCACTTTCCCTCCTGGGCAGAGCTGTACTTTTCAAGATGTTGGCTCTCCCCCGTTTTTTATATGCTCTCCCTAATGCCATGGATCCTGTTCCGGCTTCCTATTTCCGTGAAATAGAGGCCCTCCAGAGGCACCTCCTCTGGGATGGCCGACCCCGTATAGCCTTCTCCAAGCTCACCCTCGCCTGGTATGACGGGGGATTGGTTTGCCGGACCTGCGGAAGTATTACTGGGCATCTCAGTTGGCAGCGATGAATCACGTCATATATGGGGCCCCTTTGGACCCCGGGTATGCTATGGACCGACAGCAAGTGGCTCTGGAGATATCGTGAGGGCATTATATGCCAGACTGGGCCGGTTTCCCCTCACAGGTCCCACGGGACACGCCGTACAGGTTTGGCACGCTGCAAATAGACATCCTAATTGGGAGGGAAAAGTAACGCTAGCTACTCCGCTACTGAACTCGGAGAAGCTTGGCAATCTATGGAAGTCCAAGGGGTTCAACAAGTGGGAACTCATTGGGATCACACAGATCAAAGATGTGTGGGGGAAAGACATGATTCACACATTTGATTCCCTTAAACAGCAATATCACCTCCATGATAGAGAGCACTTCCGCTATCTTCAGGTTAGACATGCCTTGCTTTCACTCGTCCCCGCAGGCACGTCACTCCCTGACACTTCCCCCCTTGAAGACTGTGTGTTGGATTGTCACCTCCCAGAGAAGACCATCTCTCTGATATATAAGAAATTCATTAACAATATGGAGGTCCCACTGACCATGCTCAGGTCACAGTGGAGTGTAGACGGGTTGGAGCTGGACGACGAGGATTGGCGGGAGGCGGTCTCCTCCCCACGTGTAGTGGCCATACAGATGAGGCTCAGGTTAGTTAAGATCAAGATTCTACACAGGTCTAATGTCACAGGACCTCGTCTGGTTCAAATGCGTATGTCTGAAAGAGGAGAATGTCATAGGGGATGTGGTGAACTTGGCACTTTCATGCACATCTTGTGGCATTGTAGCGAGGTGCAGAAATCCATGATAAACTGCAATGTCCTCGGGATGGAGTTGCAACCAGAGGCCCGTAGGTGTATTTTGAATGTATGGGACCCAACGAACCTGTGTGTATACAAGAGGCAGTGGGTGACATTGGCATGTATGGTCGCCAAGCGTAACATCGCTCAACTGTGGGGAGCTAGACAGTCGCCCCGGGTTGGGAAGTGGGCGGAAGACATGGCTTGGTGCATGTTCAGGGAAAGATCGGTCTATGTATCCAGAGGTTGCCCCAAAAAGTGGGGAAAGATATGGGCTGACTGGAATAGTTACTGGGGGACATCTGTGCACCACCGATCTGTCTAGAGAGAGAAGAAGCACAGGAATCCCCATCATCAACCTTATTACTATTATGTATGTATTGTTTGCAGTATGGATTGGAATAATGATTCAATATGTAACTGCTGATTCAGTCACCTGATGTTATTTTTCTTTTGTGGAATTGTTAATAAAAAGAATATTAAAAAAAAATTATTGCAAGAAACGTTGGTCATGTTCAGACCCAGTTGAAGTTTTGGGGGTGGGGGAGTTTATGAATGGAATGATATGGCAACACTGCTGGATACATGAGATTTGGATGTGGGGAGCTTGAGTGAGGAGAGTTGTGATTGGATTTTAGTAGGTTGCATTAGGAAGGGTTGCTTAGGGGAGATTTTTTTATATAGTTATAAATATGTATAGTGAGGACACATTGATTTAGTATGTAAGGCTTAGAGCCAAGGTGTGTTATTAAAGTTTGGCACCTGTTTAATTAAAGTAGCCTTTTCCACACTATCTCATAGTCTGTCGTTCCTGAAAACACCATCACACCCGATGAAAGCATCGCATTGCGAAACTCAAGATGTGCTCATCTGCCTGATGTAAGGTCTAGGGTTGGACTGAGACAGAAAATAGGCCTTGGGACCAAAATTAAAGTGGCACCTATTAGCAAATCAGATAGAAATCAGGGCAGTTTTGAAGTGTTGTGTAGGTGTAGGGTCTGGTGGCTTAGTGGACTGATGCGTCCCCTGTAGTGGCTTCTATTCGCCCTCATGGTCACATGTTTGAATTCCAGCGGGTCCACACAGCCTTTCATCCTTCTGTGGTCGGTAAAATGAGTACCATTGAATTGGGTAACAATAAACATATGTTATTCAGCACCAAGATACCCTTCTGGATGAACTGGCGCTTTACTAATACATGTTATGTTATGTTTTTGCAACGTATGGGCGACTGTGTGCATTTGTGCTTGTTGCATGCAGCGTTTGTGGTACTATCAGAATAATCAACAGTAAAAACAGGCCCACCATATGGTAAAACAGGTGCACAAACCTCAGAAAAAATGGCTCAAACAGGTCTGTTAGACCATCCCTTCTGGCACTGCTAGATTGCCTCAGAGGCCAGTCCGACCGTGCTAGGACCAAAGGACGTGGCCCCTGTTTGCACTTCTGGTTCACTCCAGTCGCTCGTCCATTTGATATAACAGCGGACTCTAAAGTGAACACTGCTCACAAACCGTTACAAAGAAGCTCATAGATGCCCACAATGCTTTAGAAGCACCTTCTGCATTTTTAGATATCGTGAATAAAAAGTTAAAGAGTTGGTATGTTGGAGACCAGCATGGCTGGCGACGTAGTCTCTCTGAAGGTGGACTAAGTTGCACAATTTCACATCAGTGCATCTTTGTCCACTATGTAGAATATTCCTGGAAGGGTTTTTAAGAATGTCGTTTTTCTCAAGACTTCAAAACCCAAGTCTTTTAAACCATGGGCTTCTAATAAAAGGGGCATAACCGTGATTTGCGTGGCATCTGTCAGAAGCTGAGCCTGAGTTGCACTCTCTCCTGTCAGTGGTCGGGGAGGTGCCACCTGGAGCTATATCACAAACAAGGTCCGCTTGTGCAGAATTTGGTTTCCTCACCTCCAGTGCTTTAAGTGAAATGAAAAAACTGGGGGGTCTCTAAAAAGGGCGTGGCCAATGTAATTAAGGGCGTGGCTTAAAAACACATAGCCAAAAAATCTGAGCTTAGCATAGTGTGCCGCTCGACTTGTATTTTGCTGTTTCTGTCATTGCATCCAGATATATGATAAAACAAGTAACATCATACCTACAACAAGTCAGGACTATTGGCTTTGTCAATGGTTGTTAGTTGCATAAGATAAATAAGGAGCAACTATGGCTTGCATATATTATTGAAAACGCTGGTGACAGCACGACAATGTTGCTGCTCTTGAGTTTCAAAAAGAGAAAGGAAATCCAGAGAGAAAATGACTCTCTTTCATGGATTTCCCTTCCCCTACAAGGCTCACCTGACATGACATCATGACGTAACTTCTCCCCTAGTGAGAAGTGAGCAGTGTGAGCACGCGCACATCGATGTGCTGCTGTCACTGCAGTCCGGAAAATAAAACGGACCGCCTGTGCCAGGGCACAAGACAGAGCCCGATATAGACCCGTTTCGATGTCCCCTTTAAAAAACCTGGCCCACTTAAAGTCGGCGCACCTCCGTTTGCCCACTTGCAGCTCTGTTTCTGTGATTCATGCACCTAATCATCAAATTTCCCTTGGTCATTAGGTAAAAAAGGCAAAGCAGCCCATATTCGCAGGTAAGGATCAACTTCATAAAATGTACGCACTCTGATGTAAAAATGGAGTATAAGCATTTGTGCTAATCACAGCAGAGAGCATGTGTACAAATCAATTTTTGCATTCACATACTGTTCGTAGCCCAGCCCCAGTTTCTATCTCTTGACAATTACTCATACAAAAATAGACAATAGCAGTGATAACACATGCAACAAGCACTGGCAAAGCCAATAGATCTCACTTGTTGGACTTACTGCTGCTCTCAATGGTTTTTAGCAAAGCAGCATCCCTGATGGTGTGCAGTATAGGTAAAGGCAAGAATAAAAATATATGAGACATCTGGCATGCATCAACAAAATAAAGCAGATATGCTTTTTTCTGCTTAATTACCATTCCCAGATGGATTAGTACACAATTGTAAAGCGCTCTGATTCCCTCGGGTCTAGCCAGCGCTATATAAAACCTTTTAAATAAATAAAATAAATAAAACAAAAAAAGTAGCCTACAAGTTTTTTTTCCATTGCTGGTGCAGGCAAGCAATACCAAGGGTAGGAGGGGGAGCAGAAGCAACACAGAGGGTACGAGATGGAAGCAGCACAGATAGCACAGGTGGGAAAAAGCAACCGGAAGCAACACAGAGGACCGGGGTGAAGGCAGAAGCAACACAGAGGGCCAAGACGGAGAAGCATCATGGAGGGTGTGGGTCAAGAGAAGCAACACAGAGAACAGAGGTTGAAGACAGAAGCAACACAAAGGGCTAAGAGGGAGAAGCAACATAGAGGGTAGAAGTATACAACATGAAGAGAGAGCAATGTGGAGCATGCGGAGGAGAAGAGAAGCACAAGGGTGGGAGAGGAATGAGGAGCTGAGGGTAGAACTACACAAACAAAAAAGTAAAGCAGGGGAAAAGTACATGAAGGCAAGCGCATCTCGGAGGACGTATGGGAGAAGCACACAAGTGAGAGAGTAACACAGTGCAGAAAAGAAGTCAAAGAGAAGTACACAAGTTGAGATAGGTAGAAAACACATGCAGTCTCTTAGAGTTCTTTACCAAACAGAAAAAAGATGTGCTTGAAAAGAAAGCAGTGGAAGGACACAAGTGATCAGGCCATGCTCCAGAGGAAGGACAAACACAAGAAGAGGAAAGGAAGCCCACATAAACCAATGAATAGGAAGCAAACATATATCAGAATGACATCAAAGCCAACCAATGGTCAGCAATGGACGGGCTCTAAACCCACTCTAAGCTGACAGTAAGTCTTTTCGCAAACAGATATCTTGCTCTGTCTAGTATGTGAGACCTAAAAATGGTGTAAATACAAATGGTGTATGTGGTCTATTTGTGCTGGGATGTGTTTACTCATGTTTTGATAGGATGGGCCTAAATATGAGTGTTTTGCATTTCTAAAGTGACTTTACACCCAATTTAAATGGCTGTACCTAAATATGAGGGTTTTGCATTTACATAAAATGATTTTTTGGCCAATTTAAAGAGCGGCGCCTAAATGTGAGTGTTTTGCATTTGGATTTACAGTTGAATGACTCAGGAACTTTTATTCATTTATCCAGGTTCTTATTAACTCTGGTATGTATAAGAAGTGGTCAAAGTGGGCGGGATCTGAGAGGCACGACATACTCCTACTTTATAATTTAAGAAAAACAGTTCCTCTACTTTTTGTGAAAAAACAACCACCCTGGATGGTTAATTCTGAGCCTTGAAATGCTTCCACTGAAGTTTAAGGCAGGGAGACTCCTATGATGTGAAACCGAGAGAGTGGCAGACAGCTAATCGAGCATTCTTGCCAGGGTACCTGCTTGTGTGAAAGAAATGTTAATGTGTGCAACTGGTCAGTCTGCAAATGTAAAGGGTGCTTGGAAGTTGGTATTGTCTTAAATTGGTGGAGTCACTTGAAGCTTCCTGATGACACAGACTTATTCTTTTTGAGTGGTACTGCAAGGAAATTAGCAGCAGAGATGTGAAGTGAGTGCAGTTGTAAAGGAAAAACACTACTAACAGTCTGGGTATTACTAAAATCTATATTTTGGAAGCACTTTTAAATCTTAAAATCGTTTTGCACATTTTGGAGCAGCCTATCTTATACTCTGTATAATAAACATTTCAAATTATGACTTACTTAATCTCATTGCTTTCTGTCACAGACTGGGACCTCATAGCATTAAACATACACAAGTCACTATTCTCCACTGCACCAACCAGGATTTAGTTCTGTAGCTCTCTGGTTACATACACAGGGGCATATCAGCAAGGGCCTGTGATAATTATCGCACAACGCTTTTATCGCCAGGATAATTATCGCAGGCTAACGCTGGATTCTGTCACTGAGATAGTGTGCTATCAGCTACGCTTATCTCCCAAGCGATAGGAATCCACGCGTTAGCTGGAAAACAGTGTGATTATCGCTGGAAATCCAGGGATAATCGCAATGCGATCAGCGATACCTTGCTGATAGGGTAGGGTGGATTTAGCCATGTAATCCACCTCCCATTGGATTACATGGCTAAATCAGATTACAAGCAGGCATAAGGAAAGTAGCGATAACTGTGGTTAGCGCTACTTTTCTTATCACTCTGCTTGTTTGAGTGCAGCTTGATAATTGAAGAAATGTCGGTTAGCGACATTTCTCCAGTTATTTTGGCATGGAACATCCAGTTTGCATCTCTAAATCTGGGAGTTGTTGGAAGGTGTGCTAAATCAGCAAAACACTCAATAGTGTGTCTTTGCTGATAAGGCGATGAAATTATCGCCGCTTTTTGCCTGAAAACAGATGCAAAAGCAGCGATAATTTCATAGCGCCGCCTTGCTGATATGCCCCTAAGTCCTCTAAAATGCATTAACTAACAGAGGTTTCATAATATACAATAGTGCATTTCCCACTCATTAGCTTGACGTGCATTTATTTTTAAAGACCGAAAAAAGTCACAGAATATTTTGTATTTAGCCATGTTCACTCACCCAGCCCCCGTGACACACAGCATCACAGTTGCCATACTGTTTTTTAATGCACTTCGACCTCTGAAAATGAGGATTTGTTATTTGAGAGGCCTCTTAATAGAGCCGTTCAGAAAGGCAGGAGAGTGAAAAATAAAGGCAACCTTCCAGAAGAATCTAAAGGTGACCAGAGAGATCGCTCAACTTTGTGCCAAAAATGGTGCAACTGTTACCAGTTCAGATGCGTGGGTAATGAACTCTGTGTAAGAGCACTCCGTTACGCACTTGGGCCCTGATTTATGCGATTTTGGCGTAGAACAGCACAGCAAATCACCTTACTGCACTGCCGTACGTCAAAGTGAAAGGACCGGAATGCACCATATTTATCCAATACGGGTGCGTTTCTGTCCTTTACCACATCGCGGTTTCGGCAGCCGAGTGCCAGCACAGGCACCTTGCTCTATGGTGCAAGGGTGCCTATTTTTTCAGCAGGATTGTTTTTTTTGCAGGAAGGTACACCTTCTTACACAAAAACAATCCTGGGAGGCTTTTCCTCTTTCTGTGTGTGCTACATCTGAAAGAGTAATACACAAGGAGAAATAAAGTTATTTCTGTGTGTTTCACCTCACCTCGGGAGGTGTAAGGTTTTGGTACATCTCCAGGTTTACACGGTTTTGAAAATCTGGGGAGGTGTCGAAATCCATGGGTGTTGTGTGGGAACACCTACTACAACACCCATGGATTGCCTCCCTGGTGCGAAGTAAGACAACGTAGCCACCTTGCATTTCTCCAGAGGGGCAACAAGAGCCTAATTTCGGGGGGCGGGGGAGGGAGAGGGTTATTAAAAATTTCGGGGCGTATGATTTTCCAGCAATATGCAGAGTGGAGATGCAGGGGCTCTAAGAAGGGCTGAAAAAAACAACAAAGCCTCGTTAGCAAGTAAATGGCCTTTTAAAGACCTGTGAAGTACTCGGGTGCGGCTGTGCATTTGCCCCGGAAGCTGTCTCAGCTGGGCTGACGCACACCACGGGGGTGGCTGAAGCCCTTTGAACCCAATGGGCATTGTGTGCCTGTTTTACTCCATATCTCTGAGGCAATCCAAAGCCAGGCAAAGTAGCCTTGTGTGGCCTCAGACATATGATTTCAAGGTTTCTGTCGATGGAGTGTCACAAAATGTGAAGCTCCGGCGGCACATGTGCCTCATAAATATGCCCCTTGGTGTAAGACCGCTCCTTTGCGCACTTGGGGGCAGATTTATGTCAGACTTGCGCCACGTTTACGCCACCGTTGTGTGACGCAACGGCAGCGTAAACGTGGCGCATCCCTGCGACCCATTTACAACGTGACGCATCTAGGCAGATGCGTCACGTTGTAAAGCCCTGCGCCACATGTGGGCGTTCCGGCGCAGGGTGGGCGTTCCGGGGCAGGGGCGCCTCGCAAAAGTGCCTGCGTGAAATCTACAAGATTTCACGCAGGCACTTGTGCGACGCTGCTACGTCAATTCCTTATGCCTGCTTGAAGCAGGCGTAAGGACGGACGCAGCACGTTAAGTATAGGGCACACCCGAGCATTGCTGGAGCAATGTGCCACCCTTACGTCACGAGATGCGTCACGCATCTGCCTACCCTTGCGCCACGGCGCGCCGTATTGTAAATGCAGCGCATCCGCGTGACGCAAGGGTAGTTTTGCGTGACGCATTTGTTCTGGCGCATCCCTGCTGATTTGCAGAGATGCGCCAGAACTCATAAATATGCCCCTTGAGGCGCGCAGGCAGTGCCAAGAATACGCTCATGCTTCAGATTGTGTAGCCTGCCTCAAGCACACACCAAGAAGTGTTCCCCGAAGGGTCCAGGCTCCCCCATAAAAAGGAATACAGGTCTTTGGAGACTCGGAAAGGAAAATTCCTCCCACTCCTAAATGTTTACCTACAAAGTTTCCTGGCTTAGTGCAAGAAACACCTCCATCCTTTGCTCTGGGTTCCAAATTCCGACGCAGTTAACACCTCTGGAATTGGCAGGAGTTCGTCCAAACATATCCAGCCATTTCCGCACACTATCTTGGGCACATCCTGAGCTCAGCTGGGGATTGCTTCTTGCTTGCTAATGCTTTCCACAAACTTGCATGAATAGCACTGCTCCTGTTGACTCAAGAAGGCCAGTCCAGTCTCTCCTGGGTCCTTAGCTCCAATTGAGGAAACTCCCTGACTCTGGTGATTCTTGTTTCCTGATTCACCCAGCCCTCGCTGGAATTCTTACCTTGTGATTTAACACTTGCGGTATTTTAGAAAGTATGTGCAGAGGGTCACACCGCCACCAGCTATCACAATCACCAATTTTTACAAATTGGTTTTCAAGTGAAATCCACATTGAAGACACAATCGGATCGAAGAGCGATTGTGAGCCTCAGAAACCACCTTGCAGAGGAGAAATTAGCACTGCGTTATTTCCTTCCTCTATTCAGAAACGGATGCGAGAACTATGTATTTTGCATAGGAAGTTGTGTAAAATTTGCACATATTACACTTTGCAAATAATAAAGGGTCTCAGTTTGCAGGAGAATTTCTTTAAATAAAAAATGTTTTGAGATCGTGCTCCCACTCAAAGTGAGGTTTCGCAGAATTTTTTTAAAGATAATTCCTACTTTCGTGATTTTTTTCTTGCGGTTTACTCCTCATTACTTTGTCTAATGTTGAGAAAATTAAAAAGTTTTGGAGCAAACTTCACAAACTTTGCAATGGAAGACCTTTCCACTCTGTACTCCAGTTATATTAAAGAAAGGGATGTATGACGTTACAACGCATACTTTTACAACACCTACCTTTACATCGCAAGTTTTACAACGCATACCATTACAATGCATAGTGCTTTGAGGCGCTGGATAGTGAATAGTTTAATTTACTATTCCAACTCCAGTCCCAGTGGATAGTAGGGAAGGTGTTGGATAGTACATTAAACCTATTCCCTATCCTAGAGCGCCCCCCAGCGCAATGCGTTGTAATGGTTTGCATTGTAAAAGTTGCGTCGTAAAGGCACTGCGTGGTAAAAGTTGCGTTGTAAAGGATGTTTACCGAAAGAAAGTCCTAATTTCATTAAAACACAGAGACAAATATTCTTTAGTGTC
This sequence comes from Lissotriton helveticus, assembly GCF_964261635.1. Lineage (NCBI taxonomy): Eukaryota > Metazoa > Chordata > Amphibia > Caudata > Salamandridae > Lissotriton > Lissotriton helveticus. The sequence continues at coordinate 2,094,368,517 of NC_136065.1, read as the reverse complement.
TTACATTTTTTTTTAAAACAGTCAGCAGCTTTTAAGAGAGATCGTAGGATGAATATGAAAAAATGAAAAAAGTAGCATTACCCTTCAATCTCCGGGATATGACTACCACTAGAAGGGGCACAGGTGATACAAGGTGTATAAGGTGCACAAGCCGAGAGTATAAGCTTCTCTAAACATAGCTGGCTTCTCTAAACAAAGTGACGCATCGCTGCAAGAAACAGCGATGCGTCACTTTTCATTGCACCCTCCTTGCTACACCAATGATGCATCATATTTACAGTATGACGCATCATGTTGGAAGGGGTTACAGATATGCCAGTATCTCTGATGTATCTGCAGGTACAAAAATGACGCATTGTTGGAGTGTGTCACAAAAGTGAAGCAATTCTAGCAATGGGTCAATACACATCAGCAAGTCCCATGTTAAATGTGCCTGCTTCAGTCTTACACCTTCCATGAGGTACGCGTAAGATATTGCCTCAAGGACATATATTTCACTGCGTCACTTTTACGACTCTTTCTTGTGTCTGAACGCCCCCCTCTACATACATTATACCTGGCGCATGTATAATGTGGCGCAGGGGTTTACAAAGTGAGGCATCTTGGCAACATGGCTCATTTTTTACACTGTTGGTGCAACACAAAAGTGACGAACCGGCTCAGCAAACATGACACAAGGGCCCATAAATAAGCCCCAGTTGTTCTTTTTTGGTGAGCGTTAAGACAGTCTGAGTATGAAAGAAACACCAGGAAGAACAGAGATCTAATAAAAAAGAAGATGCTGCAATCTCTTCTATGTCCTGACTATTATGCTCTTGCAGGAGGAGGAGTTGTTGATGATGGCACTGGAATTGTTTTTAAACATTATGGCTTAAAAATGGCATAAGAATAGTAATCATATACAATTGAATGAAGTATCTGGGAGCATATTATTAAAGATGTATAATTAACAGAGTATAGGGTGGAGCAGTACTTGCTTTCATGGATTTATGCAATCAGGAGTTAGATTCAGATAACCTGGGAAAATCCACGCCTTGAAGAGACCGGAGGCTCCCATTATACGAGGTCAATGTATAGTAATAAGAAATAAACACGAGGAACTTGTTTTCAATTGCAGGAATACAATATACAGTGATGAAACACATTAGGTCTTCTCAGAATGCCCCCTGCCCTCCCCCCCAAAAAAACATATTTTGAGGCTATACTTCCACTGGAAGAATGACTGCCAAAGAAGAATTATAAACCCTGTGGCAATTTATTACCAATATCACGCATTGTAATAAGTGAGAGAGGAAACAGCCACAAGGTTTTTTAAAGAATATTAGAGTACATTAGAAGCTTGGACAAGGACGTTCTTTTAAAGTTAGCTTTCTTTTAATTTCATGTAAACTTTTTACTACAGAGAGATTACAATATTTGGAGAAGAACAGACACTCCAATGAAAAAGACAAAGGGGCCGATTACGATGTCGGTCAGAAAGACTCCGAATGGCATTCGGTTCCTCCAAATCCGTGTTGGAAGCCTTGTTTCTGTCCAACCCGGAAACATTTCCGACCGACCGTTTACGATGATTGGAAACCGTTCGGAGGGTTCGACTCGGTTCTGACTCGTGTCTGAATGGCATTCGGAGACTCCAAGTCGGTTGGAGCTGACTCGTATGTCTCTAATGGACCATGTTTCTGACCAAGCTATTACAATGTTGGATTCGTAAAGCCTTTCCGATTCGGTTTGTCCAATTCCGATTGGCTGTCGAAATCCAACTTTGGGAGCCTGTAGCAGGCCCCCCTTCAACAGCACCTAGGAGTCCCCTCTTTCCAACCATGCACAGTTTGGCAGGCACAGGGTGCATGGTTTTTCATGACCACCCCTTTCATCAATGGGAGCCTGTGTTGTTGGTCAGAACACAGGCTCCCATTGAAGTCAATGGGAGTCCGACCGAACGTTGTTCAGAAACATCGTAACAAGTGGGTCAGACTCCCTAAACCCGAGTCGGTCAGAAACCATTCCGAAACCAAGTCGGCATCCGACCGACATCGTAATGAGGCCCAAAGTCTTTACTCACCTGGAAATTAAAAAGAGAATACACAAAGGAGTACAATGCTTTTAAGAAATGTCAATAGAGCTGACATCCAAAACTCTTTTAAAGGAAACAAGAAAAAGATACAGGTTTTGCAGACACTGCTTTTCAAGAAAGGACCTTGTTTCTATTCCAGTTATTAAGCAGTTCAAGTACCAAGAGAACAGTATCTGGAGCAAAGGGGCCTAGATAAAAAAAATCCTTAGAATAATCTTCCCACTAAAGGAGGTGTTCTCATCGGTTTTCCAGTCATATGTTCCTGTTCTGGATATATAATCTATTTATGGCACAGTTCACCTTGAGATATAAGAGAGCTAGACGACCGACAACAAAAGTGACTTGTGCTAAATTGGGATTGAGGTCTTTTTTCATCTACCAGAAGACCAAGGTCTCCAAGTGGATTAATAAATCCTGAAGGTGCTAGTAGGCCAAGAAATGAAAGAGCATTTCATTAATTCAAGAGCATCTGGTGAAAACTCAGTGAAAGACCAGTTTGATCAAAACCTACCAAATCATTCACTGAAAAGCTCCTACGCGGAAACAGGCGAGTGGATGACCCCACCTGCGACAACAGATCTTAACTGTGGGTACTGTGGCACTCGGGTTGGCTGGCCAGCACCAGAACCTTGTACAACCAGAGGTGAAGAGCGGCCCCAGCACATGTGGACAGAGTGCTGCTGCCTCTCTGGGAGAGGTCTTCCACACCTGCCTGAAGGGGTTTCGCCCTGTATCGCCCGCTCACCTGGAAGACCTACTGTGGATCTCCTTGTGGCCCACATGTCCCTCTGGTCCACCTGACGGCACCAGACCAGCACTGTTGCTATTTTATTTATTTATTCATTGAATTTGTATGGCGCAACAGCTACCCAAAAAGGGTTTCCCGGTGCCATGGCAGACAGGGAGCAGAAATAGCGAGGCAGTAAGATAAGATTATTGTTTAAATAGCCAGGTCTTAAGAGCTCTATGGAAGTGGGTGTAAACAGTTGCTTTACAGATGACAAGGGGGAGAGTGTTCCAGAGTGACGGACTGAGGTAGGAGGAAGATCTTTCCCCCATCCTGCTGAGTCTGACCCTGGGCACCACAAAGTTGTCCATCACTTCAGACCATGGACGGGAGGGAACATAGGGGTGGACAAGTGATTCAAGGTACTGGGGTGCCGTGCCTGTTTTGAATTTGAACATATAGCTCAGGGCTTTGAACTTAAAACGGTTCTCCACCCTGAGCCAATGTTGGATCCCGTAGATGTCCAGAAATAGGTGGAGGCTCAGGGAATTCTGCAGAGAAGTCTTGCTGCAGAGTTCTGAACTAGCTGAAGTCTACGGATCACTGCCTTGTTGGAGCCAAGGTATAGAATGTTACCGTAATCGAGCCTTGAGGTGATGAGGGTATGGACCACGGTTTTTTGGATGGTGACTGGCAGCATCCAAATGATGTTTCTGAGCCATTTAAGATGGTAAAGCAAAGTGCTGTAACCTTGACTGTTTGCTGGTGCATGGTCAGGAAGTCGTCAATGATGACGCCCAAGTTACAAACATGGCTAGAGGGCTTGGGGAGTTTACCTATCTCGGCTAGCCAGTGAGAAGGACTCCAAAGATCTTTCTTCCTACCCAGGATCAGAACTTCAGTTTTTTCACCAGTCAGCTAAAGGTGATTGTGATTCATCCAATTAGAAATTTCGCTAAGGCCCTGTAGAAGAAGAGAAGGTGTGAAGGGGTCAGAGTTTAAGAGGGAGAAAATAATCTAGGAGTCGTCGACATAAGTGAAAAGCGTTAAACCGGCTTGTTCCGCAATGTCTGCTAAAGGTCTGACGTACAGGTTGAAAGGCAGTGGGCTAAGGATCGATCCCTGGGGTACCCCATATGGAGATGAGTAAGTCTTGGAGCGGGCTGTGGCAGAGAAAATTTGAAAGATGCGGTTGTCTAGAAAGTAAGTAATCCAGTCCAGAACGGGACCGCATAATCCTAAGGACTTCAGTGTGTCTATTAAAAGGTGATGCGAGATAGTATCAAACGCCGCACTGAGGTCTAACAGTATGAGCGCCAGTGTCTGTCCGGCATCAAGGTAATGACGCAGCCTCTCAATGACTCCTAACAGTGCTGTCTCTGTGGAAAAACCAGCTTGAAAACCGGATTGGGAGGGGTGGAGGATATTGTTTGTTTCAGTAAACTGTGAAAGATGGGAGTGGATATGTCTTTCAAGGATTTTTGAGAAGGCTGGCAGAAGGGAGATGGGTCTGTAATTAGAGAGAGTATCAGGGTCTGCGGTGGGTTTCTTTAGGAGAGAGGTCACCATTGCATGTTTCCAGTGTGCAGGAACAGTGGATTCAAGTAACGAAGAATTCAAGGCATTGAGAATCACCTGTAGATGGGGGGTGTCCAGCTGTTTCACTGTAGAGATCGGGAGAGGATCCTTGGGCGAGCCGGATTTGATTTTATCTAGGGTGGTTTTGAAAGAGTCAATATTTAGAAGTGGCCAGGAGTCTAAGTATGGTGTGGGGGTGGAGGACTCCAAGGGGGGTTCACATTGTGAAGTAGTCGTGGGGTCAGGGAAAGGTGGAATCAGGGACGAGGTTGAGGATTGGGATTGAGAAGGTCTGCATGAGTCAGAATTTGTGATTTCCAGATTAATTTCCAGATTAATAATTGAAGAATTGGGCGAGATCGTCACACTGACATTTATTTAAAGGAACATGATTGGCAGTTGTTTTTGAGCTGGCCTGTTCTCTCACCAAACCAAAGAGAGTTCTTGAACAATTGGCAGCTTCAGAGATGGTTTTTTAAATGAAGCTGCCTTTAGCAGTGTTGCACAGGTTATGGTAAATATTTCTTGCCTTGGTGTAGATGATTTTAGATTCAGGCGCATAGTCTTTCCCCCATCTACGTTCTAATGCTTTACATTTGGATTTTTCCTTTTTTAAGGAGTCATTCAACCATGGTGCTGGAGGTCGGTGGTTATTTAGTTATTTGTGAGAGGAAGGAAGACAGGAGTCTATGGCATTAAAAAGACAATTATGAATATTTGTGGCGAGTGCGTCAACATGTAGGTCTGCGGAAGGAACATTTGAGCATAGAATGTTACTTAAGGCAGTTAGATCAACTTTTTTCCAGTTCCTTTTCGAGGTCTTCAGAGAGGATAAAAAAGGAGTAGAGGAGATTGGAGGAGTGAAACTAAATTTGGAAACTTATCTCTTCTCTCCTTGAGCTGGGGGTCTCTGTGTATAACTACGCAGATGACCTCCAGCTCGTCTTTGATCTTTCTTCTTCTTCTCACTCCCTATCTTTCTTTCGCTCTACCATGGTCTTTATTTCTGGGTGGATGAGCGCCAATCACCTCAAGCTCAATCCAGATAAGACTGAGCTTGTCCTAACTGGCGGCTCATCCAGCCCTTGGTCCCCCGCCTTCTGGCCCCCTATTCTTGGCCCCCCTCCCACCCCGGTTCCCTCCGTTAAAACATTGGGCATTAAGGTCAGCCAGGACCCGTCCATGCATGGCCAGGTCAGTGCCGTGGTGTCCTCCTGCTTCCTCTCCCTTCGGATGATCCGGAAAATCTCTCGCTTCTTTTCTCTTGACTCCCTTAAAATCATCATTTCTGCCCTTATCACTTCCCGCCTTGATTATGGTAATAGCTTGTTCGCTGGCATCCCTGCCTATGAAACCCGCCGCCTCCAAGCAATCCAAAATCAGGCTGCCCGTCTCATCTTTCACTTGCCCAAAACCCATCACATCACTCCTGTCCTCAAATCCCTCCACTGGCTACCCATTCTGCAGAGATCTTTGTTTAAACTAGGTTGCCTTGTTTATCGGGCCCTTGATCGCTCTGCTCCGGCTTTTATCAACTCTCTGATTTCCCTCCACACCCCTGTCCGCACTCTCCGTTCATCTTCCTCTGTTCTCCTCACTGTTCCCCGTTTCCACAAAACTCACACTGGTGGAACTAGATTCTCTGTTCTTGCACCCCGGTTTTGGAATTCCCTTCCTCTCTCCATGCGTTCTATCCCTATCTTTTCACACTTCCGTAAAGCGCTTAAAACTTTTCTGTTTGCCCTGGCCTACCCCCGCTAAACCTCCTGGCCCTGTCTGTCCTGTTCCTTAGAGCTCTCAGCGCCAGGAAGCCGTTCGGCCATCGTGCGCTCTACAAATAATTTCATTCATTCATTCAAAGGAAGTGGTCAGATCGGCTAAAAAGGTACTGCAGGGGTACATATAATGTGGGAAAGACTAGAAAAAATCGGGTCCACCAGGTGACCTTCTGTATGTGTTGGGCCGGAGTTAAGTAAGTTGATGTTCAAGGCGGCTAAATCGGCAATGAAATTGCTGCATGTTGAATTGGACAGGTCATCCAAATGTAGATTAAGGTGGCCTGTAAGCGAGAAATGTCTGGAGCTCATAAGTAAGGGGGTTACATAGCTGGTAAAAGATTTAGCCCATGGAATTGGGTGTCCTGGTGGGCGGTAGACAAGCAAGCCAGAGATCGTGAAATTGGGATTTAGGGCTAATTTAAAAAGGGCGGCTTCACAATTGGGGATGTCTAAAGGATCAAATCTGTATTGCAGACAATTTTTAAAAATAATGGCTATACCCCCTCCTGTTGTAAATTGGCAGCGATCGGGGTTAGCAATTAGCTGAAGCCATCTTGTATTTGTGGCAGCCTTCTTGTCTGCCATGTGCTACCACGTGCTCACCGTGTGCTCTGTCATACCTTACTGTTGTTTGCTCTTGTATTCTGCCTAGGAACAAACTATGTTTAGCTTCTTCCACTCTGCACATGCTCAGTTGAGCTTGCAGCTGTCCATGCAGCTGTCTGTAGTCTGTAACTGTCAGGATGTGTTTACTAGAATTAGCAACTGTTAGCTCCTCCCACTTGTTGACTGTACATTTTCTGTATGACCTTATATGTACCTAAAACCTTCTTCTTGTACTTGTACCGCCTTCTTTTGAGCCCCTGTGTGGGTATAAAAGGACCATGCTCCTTCTGTTCAATGTGCTACTTCATACACTACCAAAGGGTGTTGTGTGAATGTAATTCCACCTCATGAGGTTAATAAACGTTGTATTTTATATTCCAGTTTCCATGCCAACTTCTATCCTATTGGTCTGAGGACTTTGTGCAGAGAAGGGCCAACCCCTAGCACTGGTAGGCCTTACTGAGGCCCACAACCAGACTCCTGATTTGGATACTCTGTCCTTTCGAACAATGGTGTAGTTGGGTGGCAGTGCAGCAGCTATGTCAGGTCCAGCGCTCTCGTGTAACCAGGTCTCAGTAAGGAACAAGGCGTCTGGCTGTTCGTCCCAGAGAAGGTTGAAAATGTCCAACTTGTGTTAGGAGAGTAAGCGACAGTTAAGACTAAGGAACAAAAAGTCCTTAGTGGGGGGAGCTGTGGTTTGAGTGTGTGGAGTGTGTCTTGTTATTGTAGGGGGATAAGGCTGGTCAGTAGAAGGGGAGAAATTGCAGCAAGGACACATTTTATCAACTATATTTTCAGCTGAGTATAGTTGGCATCCTTTTAAGGTAGGGGGACGGAGAGCTAAAATTTGATCGGGTGAGAGCATTAGCCTGTTTGATGTCGTTAGACCAGGGGTCTTGGCCCCCGGCCCTGGTCGGGCGCGGATGGGTGCGGACGGGCTTGCCTTTGGCGTGCCAGCGCCCCGCCCGCTGCGCACGTCCACTGCGTGGATTGACTGGCATCTGCTTGAAGTAGTGGACGGGGCTCTAGGTCACATGACCGTTGGAGCTCCGCCTCTACTCATCCAGCCAGTAGCGAGCAATCAATAAGGACTGGTTATGCCCAACACCTTCCACAACAATCAGGCATAAATCCCGCGGTGGACCGAGAAGAGTGCACGCTTAAAAGCTAACAGTATGTGACTGTGTGGGCTCCAGCGGGACCGCACACCCTTGGAGAGTCACAGGTAAAGCAGCTCCTCCTGATGTTGGCTTTAAGGGATTACCTTGGTCACCATTGGATCCACATGCCAATTTGACCTGCAGTAGCTTTTACAAGTGGGGATTGGCACTGTGTGGCACATTTAAGGGCGGTGCTGCTAGCTGTTGCTAGACTGCTCTTGGGGTTGGGAGTTCACAGTTGTGGCTTTTTATGCCTTGTGTTTGGGTACACACAGCATGCTGATGGGAGGGGTTTGATTATAGGGAGACTGGGGAGAGTGGTGATAGTCACTCACTTGCAGGATAAAACATCATACACAAACCTTCCTGACCGGGAATATCTGAGACCTGAGTTCCGCCTCTAAGTGCACTTACTTTCATAGATATTTGCGGTAGCGTGGAGAGCAGGTGGCTATGTTGCAGGAAACACATCTGACTGGGAGTGACGTGGAACGCTTGAGGTGCAAGTGGCAGGGCCAGTTTTAGGCCACCTCCTACACCCCCTGATTTAGATCAGAGCGGGGACATCCTTCGAACTCACATATTCCGCTTTTGACTGGGAGGGCTGGTATGGCTTTATAAGGGCAGGCTATTAGGGAGAGATGTCACCTTAGGAAGTATCTATGCCCCTAATCAAGAGCAGGTGGCTTTCTTTTGCTCACTCTCTGCCCCTCTGGCAAAGTTAGTCATATCTGACCTCTTGGTAGGTGGTGACTTTAACTGCATGGCAGATGTCTTGCTAGACTGCTCCACTCCCCTGTCACTGGGAACACTGGCACACAAAACAGCAAAGGGTTTTAGAGATTGGTTAGATCACTGGGAACTTTATGGCACGGCACAGGATTACTCCTACTATTCTCATATCTATCACTTCCATACTCGATTGGACACATTTGTGTGCTTGAACAGACTTAGTCAGTATGTGACATACTCCGAGTACCAGGGGCGCACCCTCTTGGACCATAGTCTCTTATTACTGGGTTTCTGGCTGGTGGATGAACGCCCGGAAATCCTCACATGGCGGCTGAAACCACTGTCCTTAGACGATGCTTGCCTCTGGGATTTCCTAGGGGAAATGATTGTCCAATATTTTGACCTTAACCAGGGTTCTGTTTCCATGGGTTCAGTTCAAATGGACGGCTTTTAAAGTTGCATTGCGGGGGCACTGTTTGAGTCAATCGGTGGGCATCAGAAAGGCATTAGATGGGGAACTGCGGGCTCTAGATGACAGGTTCCATGACCTAGACAATGCACTGGGCTCAGACGAGAATGAGATGCTCTGCCTCTGGGACACTCAGGAATGCTATAATGGGGTGTTAGAATGTCTCCGATGCCCTGACTATAAGAACGTGGAAGCGTGGAAGGGTATACTCAGACATGAGTCCCTTGCTCATTGCACCATCAGGATTCAAGCAAGCCGGGCCGAAGACGGCTGTAATGCCAGAAACCGGTCCCCGGAAGCTTGTTTCCTTCCCAGTGTAAGAATTGGCTTTTGTAGTTTGGTTTGCCCTGTTCCCATCATGCACTGGGACAGGAACAGACTAATTTGCATACAGCCAGGTTCTGAAACTGGGATGGTGCAGTGAGCTAAAAAACGGTGTTGGATCTAGCCCCGATCTCTTGACTGGGTGAGAGTATTCTGCTTAATTCAGAGACTCTGTCCCTCACCACCCCTTGTTGTAAATATTTTTGTCCACCCTAAGCGTGGAAGGGTATACTCAGACATGAGTCCCTTGCTCATTGCACCATCAGGATTCAAGCAAGCCGGGCCGAAGACGGCTGTAATGCCAGAAACCGGTCCCCGGAAGCTTGTTTCCTTCCCAGTGTAAGAATTGGCTTTTGTAGTTTGGTTTGCCCTGTTCCCATCATGCACTGGGACAGGAACAGACTAATTTGCATACAGCCAGGTTCTGAAACTGGGATGGTGCAGTGAGCTAAAAAATGGTGTTGGATCTAGCCCTGATCTCTTGACTGGGTGAGAGTATTCTGCTTAATTCAGAGACTCTGTCCCTCACCACCCCTTGTTGTAAATATTTTTGTCCACCCTAAGCGTGGAAGGGTATACTCAGACATGAGTCCCTTGCTCATTGCACCATCAGGATTCAAGCAAGCCGGGCCGAAGACGGCTGTAATGCCAGAAACCGGTCCCCGGAAGCTTGTTTCCTTCCCAGTGTAAGAATTGGCTTTTGTAGTTTGGTTTGCCCTGTTCCCATCATGCACTGGGTCAGGAACAGACTAATTTGCATACAGCCAGGTTCTGAAACTGGGATGGTGCAGTGACCTAAAAAACGGTGTTGGATCTAGCCCTGATCTCTTGACTGGGTGAGAGTATTCTGCTTAATTCAGAGACTCTGTCCCTCACCACCCCTTGTTGTAAATATTTTTGTCCACCCTAAGCGTGGAAGGGTATACTCAGACATGAGTCCCTTGCTCATTGCACCATCAGGATTCAAGCAAGCCGGGCCGAAGACGGCTGTAATGCCAGAAACCGGTACCCAGAAGCTTGTTTCCTTCCCAGTGTAAGAATTGGCTTTTGTAGTTGGTTTGCCCTGTTCCCATCATGCACTGGGACAGGAACAGACTAATTTGCATACAGCCAGGTTCTGAAACTGGGATGGTGCAGTGAGCTAAAAAACGGTGTTGGATCTAGCCCTGATCTCTTGACTGGGTGAGAGTATTCTGCTTAATTCAGAGACTCTGTCCCTCACCACCCCTTGTTGTAAATATTTTTGTCCACCCTAAGCGTGGAAGGGTATACTCAGACATGAGTCCCTTGCTCATTGCACCATCAGGATTCAAGCAAGCCGGGCCGAAGACGGCTGTAATGCCAGAAACCGGTCCCCGGAAGCTTGTTTCCTTCCCAGTGTAAGAATTGGCTTTTGTAGTTTGGTTTGCCCTGTTCCCATCATGCACTGGGACAGGAACAGACTAATTTGCATACAGCCAGGTTCTGAAACTGGGATGGTGCAGTGAGCTAAAAAACGGTGTTGGATCTAGCCCTGATCTCTTGACTGGGTGAGAGTATTCTGCTTAATTCAGAGACTCTGTCCCTCACCACCCCTTGTTGTAAATATTTTTGTCCACCCTAAGCGTGGAAGGATATACTCAGACATGAGTCCCTTGCTCATTGCACCATCAGGATTCAAGCAAGCCGGGCCGAAGACGGCTGTAATGCCAGAAACCGGTCCCCGGAAGCTTGTTTCCTTCCCAGTGTAAGAATTGGCTTTTGTAGTTTGGTTTGCCCTGTTCCCATCATGCACTGGGACAGGAACAGACTAATTTGCATACAGCCAGGTTCTGAAACTGGGATGGTGCAGTGAGCTAAAAAACGGTGTTGGATCTAGCCCTGATCTCTTGACTGGGTGAGAGTATTCTGCTTAATTCAGAGACTCTGTCCCTCACCACCCCTTGTTGTAAATATTTTTGTCCACCCGAAGCGTGGAAGGGTATACTCAGACATGAGTCCCTTGCTCATTGCACCATCAGGATTCAAGCAAGCCGGGCCGAAGACGGCTGTAATGCCAGAAACCGGTCCCCGGAAGCTTGTTTCCTTCCCAGTGTAAGAATTGGCTTTTGTAGTTTGGTTTGCCCTGTTCCCATCATGCACTGGGACAGGAACAGACTAATTTGCATACAGCCAGGTTCTGAAACTGGGATGGTGCAGTGAGCTAAAAAACGGTGTTGGATCTAGCCCTGATCTCTTGACTGGGTGAGAGTATTCTGCTTAATTCAGAGACTCTGTCCCTCACCACCCCTTGTTGTAAATACTGACTATAAGAACTACATCACTAGGGAACACGAGGAAGAGGGACAACCTGGAAGGCTGGTTGCCGGGCTCATCTATCCTGAGTCCCGTGGAGCCCCTACCACACAGATCCAAACAGTGGCCGGGGCAACATTCTATTCCACCACGCCATTAACGCCAAGTTCAGAGAGTATTACGAGACGTTGTATGAACGCCAGGAGGCTCAATTGCCTGAGTTACGGGCTGCCTTCTTACAGTGGCTGCCACTGAGAGAACTCCCCAAGACTCACGTCTGAGCATACCCAGCCCACTCGGGGTGAAAATTGCAAAAAACACAGTTGATGGACAGAATGTAGAACAATGTCATACATTCACCCCAGTACAAGGATCTGGGCCTAAATCCATCGTTTTTTTGCACTCTACACCACCCTGGGTTAGACACTGGCTATATGTAAATCAGCTCTGACCCTGTGCCTCATGGAAACAGTCCAGTCCGAACTACCAAGCCATGTCTTTCCCAGACCGGAATCAAGCATCCAAGGATCGGTTTCTGGCTATCAGCCTTCTTCAGCCTGGATAGCTTGACTCCAGTGGTGTGGAGAGCCTGGGACTCACGTCTGAGCATACCCAGCCCACTCGGGGTGAAAATTGCAAAAAACACAGTTGATGGACAGAATGTAGAACAATGTCATACATTCACCCCAGTACAAGGATCTGGGCCTAAATCCATTGTTTTTTTGCACTCCACACCACCCTGGGTTAGACACTGGCTATATGCAAATCAGCTCTGACCCTGTGCCTCATGGGAACAGTCCAGTCCGAACTACCAAGCCATGTCTTTCCCAGAGCGGAATCAAGCATCCAAGGACCGGTTTCTGGCTATCAGCCTTCTTCAGCCTGGATAGCTTGACTCAAGTGGTGTGGAGAGCCTGGGACTCACGTCTGAGCATACCCAGCCCACTCGGGGTGAAAATTGCAAAAAACACAGCTGATGGACAGAATGTAGAACAATGTCATACATTCACCCCAGTACAAGGATCTGGGCCTAAATCCATCGTTTTTTTGCACTCCACACCACCCTGGGTTAGACACTGGCTATATGCAAATCAGCTCTGACCTTGTGCCTCATGGGAACAGTCCAGTCCGAACTACCAAGCCATGTCTTTCCCAGACCGGAATCAAGCATCCAAGGACCGGTTTCTGGCTATCAGCCTTCTTCAGCCTGGATAGCTTGACTCCAGTGGTGTGGAGAGCCTGGGACTCACGTCTGAGCATACCCAGCCCACTCGGGGTGAAAATTGCAAAAAACACAGTTGATGGACAGAATGTAGAACAATGTCATACATTCACCCCAGTACAAGGATCTGGGCCTAAATCCATCGTTTTTTTGCACTCCACACCACCCTGGGTTAGACACTGGCTATATGCAAATCAGCTCTGACCCTGTGCCTCATGGGAACAGTCCAGTCCGAACTACCAAGCCATGTCTTTCCCAGACCGGAATCAAGCATCCAAGGACCGGTTTCTGGCTATCAGCCTTCTTCAGCCTGGATAGCTTGACTCCAGTGGTGTGAAGAGCCTGGGACTCATGTCTGAGCATACCCAGCCCACTCGGGGTGAAAATTGCAAAAAACACTGTTGATGGACAGAATGTAGAACAATGTCATACATTCACCCCAGTACAAGGATCTGGGCCTAAATCCATCGTTTTTTTGCACTCCACACCACCGTGGGTTAGACACTGGCTATATGCAAATCAGCTCTGACCCTGTGCCTCATGGGAACAGTCCAGTCCGAACTACCAAGCCATGTCTTTCCCAGACCGGAATCAAGCATCCAAGGACCGGTTTCTGGCTATCAGCCTTCTTCAGCCTGGATAGCTTGACTCCAGTGGTGTGGAGAGCCTGGGACTCACGTCTGAGCATACCCAGCCCACCCCTTCATTTGGAGGCACAGTCCCAATTAGGGGCCGCTCTGATGTTGGTAGACCTCAAAAAGGCCTTTGATTCAGTTCAGCGGGACTTCCTATTCAAAGTAATGTGATAGATGGGACTGCGAGGGACTGCAGACGTCTGATTCGAATTGGGATCTCTACTCGCAATGGAGGAACTAATGGACCAGTATGACCTACCTGCAGGTCAATTTCTAACCTATGAGGTCCTGACACGGGCCTTTGGAAACTTGTGGGCCACCGGTCGAGACAAACCAACAACACATGAGGTACTACATCTATGAGGACAGTGCAGCACCTGGTGAGGTGGTTCTATAAATCACTGAACGCAATGGTCCATAAGCCCCTGAAAAAAATGCCATTTTGTGTCACATAAAAGTGTCAAAATGGTATTTTAAGATTATTTATTTGCAGGAAGGGAAACCTTCAAACACATAAACAATCCTCCCCTGCGTGCAGACACCCTCGCACTATGGTGCAAGGGTGCCTGCATTGGTGCTGCTCTGCGAAATGTAGTGCCAGCACAGGGGGAAAGCTGTACCATATCCTTGTAAATATGGTGCAGCTTTGCGTTTCTGAAGTGGCTTAGTAAGGGTTTAAGCCACGATGGCTAACGCCTCACTCTGCCACTTCTTTGTACATATGCCCCTCTTGTCTTTGAACTACTGCCACAACATTTATGATGTTGAGACATGCTTGTAACAACTGTCTTTCAAAAACAAAAATGCCGATAAGCAGATGTTTAAAAAAGAAATAGCCTGGCACAGTTCACTTTGAGATACACCAGAGCTAGAAGACTGGCATTAAAAGTAACCTGGGCTAAATTGGGATTAAAGCCTTATTTTATGTACCAGGAAGATCAAAGTGTCCAAATGGATTAGTAAACTATGATGGTGCTGGTAGCTCAAGAGCATTTCATAAATTAAATCGCATCTCGTGAAAACTCTGGAAAAGGCCAGTTTGATCAAAAACATTCCAAACAATCAACTGAAAATCTACTGATTTGAACAACGTATGTGTTTGACCCACTGTGTTGTGTAATAGTAAAGAGAGGTTATAAAGAAGACTCAGAATCTTTAATTGTAATTTCAGAGTGCACCATGCATTAGCTACTAGGAAATCAGTTGTTTCTCCTTCCTGATCTTTTACAGAAAATGTAATATCACTAAGAAAGCAGGAGGAGCAAAGACATGGATACCAGGACTGGAGGAAAGTCTCAATGACAAAAAAACAGGGGATCTGGCCTTCAACTGTAGAACCTGGTCAGTTGAATATCCAGATGAGAGTCATATAAGTCTATTGAAGAATGGACCCATCTGTACTGGAATCTAAAGTTGCCAGTGACTGAAATCCAGAAGATGGCAGGGGTGGTAATTTGCCACTGACTTGTGAATTTCCAGGGTGTATTCAACTTTGTCAGAAAATCTGTGGTGAAGACAGAACTCCCAGTATTGCTTGGTCAGATCTGCAAGAATCTGGGATCATCCCTCCAAGTGATTGATACAACAACAAGCCATAATGCTGTCCATCCTCAAAAGGACAAAGCAGTATATTGAATCCTTTGTGAAGGACCTTGTTGCAAAGCCACTCTGAACTCGTTCTGTGGCTATGCAGTAAAACCAAGAATTTCAGAATGTGAAATAATGATAATATTTTCATTGTTGAGATTGAAAGTTCCCTTGACTGATGACCACATTGAATCATCATTATCATCAGTGTCAGTGTCTAAAGTATAAGCTACAAAACCTGCTACTGCATCAGTTTGAGTGCCCACTAATCCAGAGTTGGTAGTCTTGGAGAGATTCTTCTTTGTATTATAGACAGACTCAGTAGTCTGAGATACAGGTACACCTGGAGCATCGTGGATAGCAGACAATGTATGTTATTTATTCAAAATATGTTTTACAGAGAATTTTGAGTTGGAATTGGACTGCTTCCACCAGCAGGAAATATCTGAGCTTTATTGACTTCCAGTACACTCTTATCAAAATCAAGCTCCGAAGAGTGGAGTGACTCTGATGCAGTATTCTTTACACAAGTAGAAACAAAATTGTCAATGAAATCATTTTTTTCTTACAACAAGTTCACTTCAATGCTGTACCTAGAAATATCCTTTGTCAAGTGGTGGGCTAGTAAATTACAAAAGATTAAGCTTAGAAATATATGCCCACACTTTACAAGCCCTCTACCAAAATACATCACCTATGTTAGAGCTGCTTCTTTCTTGGTAAGCCATGCAAACTTGGGAATTCACGTTGGAAGCCGATAGGGACCATTAAGAATTCCAAAGAGATATAAAGACCTGGCTTTTTCCAAATTCCGAACATAACAGAACTCAGGCAGGTATAATTAAGGCCCTTGTTATGAGTGACCTCTTAATTCCATTGGGGATAATGGCAAACACCTCATCGGAATTGGAGCTCTGCAGAAACACCGCAGATTTATTAACTTTCACCCAGAGATTTTGGCATCAGCAATTGAAGTCTATTAATGACACAAATGGAGGAATTGTCGGGGACCAGTTATCAGGCAACTGATTACACGTGCATCACTGCACACTGGATCTCTTTTGCAGGAGTAAAGTAAAAGATATCTTTGTCTTGGCCATGAAGAAAGTTTGAGGAGTGTTCAGCGGCCATGTTTGCCATGGAGAAATCACATACAGCTGTACACATCTTCCAGGAATTTAACTGCAAGCTGGGACCCAGAGGTCTTAGAACTGGAATTGTTGCCACGGACATTGGCAATAGCATTGTCAAGGCCATGTCAGATGGAGGCTATTTCAGGGTCCTGTGTTTGGCTCATTGCATCAACCTGGTCGTGCAAGACTTCCTCTAAAAGGAAGACATATTTAGCAACATACTACCCACCTGCAGAAGAATCTGCACCCATTTCAGCAATTCTTTTAAAGCCTGGAAGCAGCTGCAGATTATTCAGCGTAATAATAGAGCACCAGTTAAAGCCCTGATATAGGACGTGCCAACGCGTTGTAACTCCACCATTTACATGCTGCAATATCTGTTTGAGCAGTGCAAACAGATCAATCAATCAATCAATCAGAGTTTTTGTAGAGTGCGCTTCTTACCCATGAGGGTCCCAAGGCACTGAGGGGAGGGGGGTGCTGCTACTGCTCGAAGAGCCAGGTCTTCTGAAGGCGAGTAGGTTTTGGGTCTGTCATATGTGGGTAGGGAGGGTGTTCCAGGTCTTGGCGGCGAGGTAGGTGAAGGATCTGCTGCCGGAGGTCGTTCGTTGGATGCGTGGGACAGCGGCGAGGCTGGTGGAGTGGAGCTGGCGGGTGTGGGTGTAGAAGCTGAGTTTGCTGTTCAGGTAGGCTGGTCCGGCGTTGTGGAGTCCTTTGTGTGCGTGGGTGAGGAGCTTGAAGGTGATTCTCTTGTCGACTGGGAGCCAGTGTAGGTCTCTCAGGTGGGGGGTGATGTGGCTGCGGCAGGGGACGTTGACGATCAGTTGAGCGGAGGCGTTTTGGATGCATTGTAGTCGTAGTAGGTGTTCGGCTGGGATTCCTGCGTAGAGTGTGTTGCCGTAATCCAGTCTGCTGCTGACGAGGGCCTGTGTAACCGTTTTTCTTGTTTTGGTCGGGATCCACTTGTAAATCCTGCGGAGCATGCGGAGGGTGTTGTAGCAGGAGGAGGGGACGGCGTTGACCTGCTTAGACATGGAGAGGGAGGAGTCGAGGATGACTCCTAGGTTGCATGCATGCTTGGTGGGTGTTGGTGCTGTTCCCAGTGTGGTTGGCCACCAAGAGTCTTCCCAGGCTGAGGGGGTGGGTCCGAGGATGAGGACCTCCGTCTTGTCCGAGTTCAGCTTCAGACAGCTGCTCCTCATCCTCATCCAGTCGGCGACGGCCTTCATTACCTCATGATGGTTGGTTTTGGCAGTGTGTGGGTCCTTGGTGAGGGAGAGGATGAGCTGGCGTAAGAGATGATGTTGAGGTCATGATGGGGTGCCACTTGTACTTGTGTGAGGGGGGCCATGTAGATGTTGAACAGAGTCGGGCTGAGGGATGAGCCCTGGGGGACGCCACAGATGATGTCGGTGGCTTCGGATTGGAAGTGTGGGAGGCGGACGCTCTGGGTTCTGCCGGAGAGGAAGGACGTGGTCCAGTCAAGGGCCTTCTCTTGGATTCCGGGTTCTAGGAGGCGTGTCTTTAGAGTGCGATGGCAGACCGTGTCGAAGGCGGCCGACAGGTCCAGGAGGATGAAGGCTGATGTTTCGCCATTGTCTCGTTCTCGGTGCTGTGGTTTCGTCTGAATCCGGATTGGGATGGGTCCAGAATGTTGTTGTCTTAAAGGTGGCGAGCCAGTTGCTTGTTGACGATTTTTTCGATGACCTTTGCCGGGAACAGGAGCAGGGAGATGGGCCGGACGTTCTTGAGGTCCTTGGGGTCTGCCTTGGACTTCTTGAGGAGGGCGTTGATTTCGGCATGCTTCCAGCTTTCTGGGAATATCGCTGTTTCGAAGGAGATGTTGATGACCTTCCATAGTTGGGGTGCGATGGCTGCGTCTGCTTTGTTGAATACGTGGTGTGGGCACGGGTCTGACGGAGACCCTGAGTGGATGGAGTTCATTACCTTGCATGACTCGTCGTTGTTGACGTTGGACCAGAAGGTCTGGCGGATGGCGCTGGTGGTGTTCACAGGGGAGGTGGAGTCTGGCGTAGCCGGGGAGGTTCTGGTGTTGAAGCTGCCGTGGATGTCAGCGATCTTGCGACGGAAGAAGATGGCTAGTGAGTCGCACAGTTCTTGCGGAGGCGGGATATCGTTGGTGTTGGCACTGGGGTTGGAGAGTTCCTTTACGATGCTGAAGAGCTCTTTGCTGTCGTGTGCGTTGTTATCCAGGTGGTCTTTGGAGGAGGATCTCTTGGCTAGTCTGATGAGGTGGTGATGTCTGTGGGTGGTGTCCTTGTGGGCTGCGTGGTTGGCCTGTGTGCGTTTGTGGAGCCATATTTTCTCCAGTTTCTGGAATGCGCATTTGGAGGTCTGGAGTTCATCGGTGAACCAGGTGACTCTCTTGCTGGCGTGGCTTTTGGAGGGTTTCTTAAGCGGGGCGAGGGTGTTGGCGCAGTCGTCCATCCACTGTCTGAGGTTGCGGGCTGCAGTGTCTGGGATGGTGGGGTCAGTGGCTGGGTTCTGGCGAGGGTGGTGATCAGCTGGTCTTGTAAATGTAAATGTAAATGTATAGGCATTTATATAGCGCACTACTTACCCGTAGGGTCCCAAGGCGCTTCGACCGCTGCGAAACCCTTCCTGGCTTCCCTGAGAGATGGTCCCTTAATGGGTATCTCCAGGGTGAGACCAGGCATCCCCGGCGGTCTGGTGGGGCCGTTAGTGAAGATGAGGCAAGCTAATGCCCAGAGTTGCCGAGTGTGATTGCTGATCAGAGTGGGCACCGAGGCGAGAGAATTATCGAGTCCGCTGACCCTGGTCCAGAAACCTGCCGCGCCGGGAATCGAACCCTGGTCCCGGGCCGTCCTCTGCTCTCGGGTCTGCCGCCTCTAACCAGTGAGCCACACTACTTCTTCGGTGACTTTGCCCCAGCAGCGGCGAGGCAGCTTTTGGGTGCGGTGGGTCGTGGTTGGTTTCTTGAAGGTGAAATGGATGCAGTGGTGGTCGGCCCAGTGGAGTTCGGTGGTGTGGTCGAAGGCGTCATGGGTGCTTGTGGAGAAGATGGGGTCCAGCGTGTGGCCAGCGGCATGGGTGGGTGCGGTGACATGTTGTCTGAGGCCGAGGTTAGCTAGGTTGTCGATCAGGGTGGCGGAGTTAGCGTCATTGTTGTTCTCGAGGTGGAAGTTCAGGTCCCCGAGGAGGATGTAGTCCATGGAGGTGAGTGCATAGGTGCTGGCGAGGTCGGCGATGGAGTCGCTGAACTGAGCCTGGGGTCCGGGGGGTCTGTAGATGAGTGTTCCTCTGAGGGTGGTGTTCGGGTCGGTGTGGATCCGGAAGTGTAGGTGTTCGGCGGTGTTGAGGGTGTCATCTGCATAGGTGGCGACCTTGAGGGTGGACTTGTGGACGATGGCTATTCCTCCTCCGGTTCCGTTGGCACGATCCCTGCGGGTGATCTTGTAGCCGTCCGGGATGGCTATTGCTATGTCGGGTGCCGAGGAGTCGTTCCACCAGGTCTCGGTCAGGAAGGTAACATCTGGGGCAGAGGTGTCGAGCAGATCCCAGAGCTCGATGGCGTGTTTGCCTGCGGAGCGGGTGTTGAGGAGTATGCAGCGGAGGTGGTTGGGTCCAGTCCTTGGAGGTTTGGTGGTTCTGTCGCAGGTGAAGCTGCAGGTGCGGCAGGAGAAGGGTCCGTGGGTCTGTTTCGGGGTGGCCTGTAAGCAGGTGTGGTTTAGGCCGGCATTGAGTGCATGGAGGCTGCTGGCGTCGTAGTGGAGTCTGGTGCCGTGGCGTTCGCGGGGTCCAGTGGTTCTGGCGCTGGGCGCGGTCCAGGTGTGGACGGGCGCAAACGGGCTTGCCTTAGGCGCAACTTCGGCGCGCCAGCAGCGTGGCCTTGCCGCTGCCATCATTTTAAGGGGTGGTGGGAGGAAGGAGCAGCTGGGAGGTAGGAGGCAGGGGTTAATGAGCACGGTGGGGCAGGGCCGCAGGGGCAGTGGTGGTGGGAATGGCGATCAGGGGCACGGGGGGCGAGGAAAGACAGCGCAAAGGAATGGGCAGCAGAGACCGAGGGTACAAGGCTCTGGTGGAGCTGAGCTGCATCGGGGGGGAGAGACCTGGGGTCGAGCACAATCAGGGGAGCAGAGGGCAAGAAAAACGAGTGCAATCAGAGGAGCAGAAGGCAAGAAAAACGAGTACAATCAGAGGAGCAGGCAAGAAAAACAAGTGCAATCAGGAGAGCAGAAGGCAAAAGGCAAGAAAAACGAGTGCAATCCGGGGAGCTGAAGGCAAGAAAAACAAGTACAATCAGGGGAGCAGAAGGCAAGAGAACGGGTGCAATCAGGGGAGGCAAGAACAACAAGTACAATCAGGGGAGCAGAAGGCAAGAAAAACGAGTGCAATCAGGGGAGCAGAAGGCAAGAAAAACGAGTACAATCAGGGGAGCAGAACGCAAAAGAACGGGCACAATCAGGGGAGCAGGAGGCAAGAAAAACGAGTGCAATCAGGGGAGCAGAAGGCAAGAAAAACGAGTACAATCAGGGGAGCAGAAGGCAAGAGAACGGGCACAATCAGGGGAGCAGAAGGCAAGAAAAAATGAGTGCAATCAGGGGAGCAGATGGCAAGAAAACGGGCACAGAGAAGAAAGCAGGCACAGGGGGAAGACAGGCAACAGCGGTCGCAGATACCAGAAGACAGTATGGGCAGTACAGGGAAGACAGACAGACAGCGACAGTGATACAAACCTAAGGCCTACCACTGGCCACCAGGGATAAGGCACGGGTAGTAGCCTGCGGGTGGAGGAGGGCCTCAACTTCTACAGCAGTGGCAGCTGGGGCAGGGTCAGGACACACAGGCGGAGCTGTGTGGTGGGGGAGTGACCTACCAGCAAGGTCAAGGGTCTACCAGCAAGGTCAAGGATCTACCAGCAAGGTCAAGGGTCAATGAATATGTCATTCAAAGAGGAGGAGATGCAGTTGGAAAATCTATGACCATGGATGCAGACAACTGGGGCCCAGTCAAATACCTGACACAAATGCTCCTCCCTTTTGATGCTTTCATGTGGGAAGGTAGCAAGGAGGACATTGCAATGGCTAAGCTATCCCATTGCTGCATCTCCTACAAGACCAGGTAAAGAAGGCATCTAAAAGGTTCGCCACTGCAGATATGAATGGAAATACATAAGCAGATGCCTTGGTTGAGAGCTTAGTCCTGCACTTGGTTTCTAATATAAGGCTGCAATGTCATAACATCGAGTCCAAAGAGTACATATGTGCCACACTACTAGATACACGGTAAAAAAAGATTCTGCTCACTTTCATCCCTTTTTCTGAAGGGGATGTTTTAAAATACAAGAGGTGGAATATAGAGCAAGCAGAGACTTGGAAGAAGAATTACTGGAACTTAGAGTCCCATCCCGCGGTCCTGAGTTGCCGCTTTCAACATCCAGAGAGGGAAGGCTTGTCTTACAGCAGCCAACAACACCATCAACCAGAACACCAGCAACAACAGCAAAAGAAGGACCAGACCCAATCTCTGCATTGTATTAGTTTCAATTGGCAGGGCTCAAGTCCAGAACAGATGCGATGGCAAAACAGGTAGCGCAAGTGGCAGCACCAATGACTATCCACAGGATGTTCCAAGAGTTCCTAGGACTATCTGGATGATCCAAAAGAGGACTATGTGACTCAAAATCCATAGATGTATTGGTATGGGAAGATGCACCCATGGCCAAAGCTCAGCAGGCTTGCAATAAAGTATCTGGCTTGTCCTAACGCCAGTGTGTCTGCTGAACGTGTGTTAAGTGCAGCTTGTACGGTAGTCACAATGAGAAGGACCAGTTTCTCGCCTCTAAATGTGGCGAAATTGACTATGATCAAAATGTAGCAACATTCTATATTGCACAATTACACTGTTCCTGAAACAGCAGCACAGGAGGAGGAAGAGGGTGATTGTTCCAAAATTGAATCAAATGTGTTAGCTGACCAACTTCTGGGTGAACCACCTGAGTTTGAGGATGAACTCTACTTCTCAGACTAAGTATTCTAGTGCGCCATTTAACTTTTAAAATGTTCTTCTTGAACTAACCTTTTTCTTTGCAAAAAGCATTTTTTATAAATTACCTAGAGGAACATTATTATTTTTGTGTCAGATTTATGCTGCCCAGTTTTTTTTAACGAGTCCCATATATATTGCTGGATTGCAGTTGGACCAGTGTGCATTGAAGAAGCCTCCACAATTTCTTCATGACATTGGGGACAATGCCTGCCCTCGCCCCCATGCCTATTGCATGCTGTGTGCTGTGATTGTCCTGAGGTGGAAGCCGGGACTTGTATGCTCGCATTTGTACTGTTTGCCTGTATATTTTTAAAACTGCACTTTCATTTCGTTTTGCACATTAAATTGTTTTCAAAATCGCGGCACTCGCAAAAACTGTTTGCCATCCCTGCACAGCGCTGACCTGCCTCTAATTAACAAGTTACCTAGTTTCTGCTCCTCAGCCCCATTACAGCCGATTAGGCGCTGTCTGGGGTTCGATTCCGTCGCGCCCGCCGTCTTGGGTGTAAAGTGGGCGAGCGGTCTAGTGCTCGGCCCCTCCCGCCCCAGCAACTACAAAAGACCCTTCACTTCACTCGCACAGATTGATTGTGTGCTGTGATTGTCCTGAGGCGGAAGCCGGGACTTGTATGCTCGTATTTGTACTGTTTGCCTGTATATTTTTAAAACTGCACTTTCATTTCGTTTTGCACATTAAATTGTTTTTAAAATCGCGGCACTCGCAAAAACTGTTTGCCATCCCTGCGCAGCGCTGACCTACCTCTAATCAACTAGTTACCTAGTCTCGGCTCCTCAGCCCCATTACAGCCGATTAGGCGCTGTCTGGGGTCCGATTCCGTCACGCCCGCCATCTTGGGTGTGAAGTAGGCGAGCGGTCTAGTGCTCGGCCCCTCCCGCCCCAGCAACTACAAAAGACCCTTCACTTCACTCGCACAGATTGATTGTTTGCTGTGATTGTCCTGAGGCGGAAGCCGGGACTTGTATGCTCGCATTTGTACTGTTTGCCTGTATATTTTTAAAACTGCACTTTCATTTCGTTTTGCACATTAAATTGTTTATAAAATCGCGGCACTCGCAAAAACTGTTTGCCATCCCTGCGCAGCGCTGACCTGCCTCTAATCAACTAGTTACCTAGTCTCTGCTCCTCAGCCCCATTACAGCCGATTAGGCGCTGTCTGGGGTCCGATTCCGTCGCGCCCGCCATCTTGGGTGTGAAGTGGGAGAGCGGTCTAGTGCTCGGCCCCTCCCGCCCCAGCAACTATAAAATGGTCCCCCCTACAGGGAGCGCAGCGGACGAGCACAGCGGGCATGCCGGCGGCGTGCGGGAGGCACGCCAAAGGCAAGCCCGTCTGCGCCCGTCCGCGCCAGGCCAGGCCCAGGGGGCGGGGACGCTGGGCGATTCTTCTCTTACCCTGCTAACACCCTCAGACAGCTACAGCTCTCATACCTGCCGCCTTCTCCTGGCACAGTGAGGCGGATTAATGCCGCTGGCCTTGCTCGCAGGGCGCTCAATACTCCCAGCAGCTGCAAGTATACTGCATCGCCGGCAAGGAGTGAGACATTCGTCCGTGCGATGTACCTGAACACACGTTCCCTGGTTAAGCATCAATCTGATATCCTCATCCTCCTCACCAATGAAAAACCTGAAATATTATTAATTACAGAGACATGGCTCACTGCTGATTCCCACCCTGATATCTTGGCGGCCCTCCCCCCAGGTTATTACATCCTCCATGCTGACCGCCCTTCAGGTCGCCCTGGGGGCGGGGTGGCAGCCATCATATCAAAACAACTTACATTTATTACCACGGCATCTCTTGCTCTTCCCGAGGTGGATATTCTGATCATCAGTCTGGAAACGGAGGCTGGCGCCCTCACACTCATACTCTTATACCGGCCGCCTCACCTCATGCCCTCGTTCCCCACTTCCATGAGTGAACAACTGTCAAACCTGTTGACACATCATGCTAGAATCGCTCTTTTTGGCGATTTCAATTATTGGTTCAATGATGACAAAGCTGGCCCTCATGCCACGGAATTGTTTGAAGCTCTTACCTGTCTCAATCTGACTCAGCAAATTTCCGTGCCCACCCATATCAAGGGTCACACCCTCGATCACATCTGGACTCATGACTTAGTTCTATCTCGGCCAATCATCTCCCCCTGTGTCTGGTCGGATCACCATTTAATCGACACTACCATTACTGTCAGCGGCAGGGTCACGGCCCCTATCATGGCAGGTGGATCATCGTGTAAATGGAGCTCCTACGATTCCCAAGGCTTCCTCGCGGCCTTGGCCAATACTCGACCCGCCACCAACACTGATGCTAGTGTTGACGCAATGGAAGGCGACATCTGTAACTGGCTAAAGACAGCCAGTGACCAGTTCACTCCTCTAACTAAATTCCCATGCACTAGACACAGTAATTCACACAGATGGTTTTCCAGCGACCTCAAAGAACACAAATTGAAGGTGCGTCAGCTGGAGCGGACCTGGAGACGCAACTACGCTGACTCAGATAGACTGCTCTTTGTGGCGACCCGCAGAGAATATAAAAGTACGATTTCCTCGGCTAAATATTCACATGTCTCCGACAGAATTTTGTCCGCTCATAATAAATCGAAGGAAGTTTTTAAGATTATCAATGAACTCACCAAGGATGACAGAACTCTAACTACTCAGACCCCAACTCAAGAGACCTGCGATGCCCGTAACTCCTTTTTCATTAAAAAAAATTGTCAAAATCAAGAACTCCATTCCCCCCCTCACCCATGTGCGGCCATCAGATACCTCCCTCATTAACCGACTGTCCCTTACCCAGTTCCCTGCCCTTGACCGCAACACCTTAGCCGAGCTTGTGGCCCGGGTCAAATCAGGATCTCCCAACGATTGCTGCCCTCCCTCGGTCCTCCGGGACGTCTGTCTCAAACTGCCGGATCATATACTAGCCTTGCTGAATGCTTCCCTTAATACTGGCACGGTTCCCAGCTCTTTCAAGGAGGCCATTTTAGTGCCCCTGTTGAAGAAACCAGGTGCGGACCCTGCCGGTCCCTCCAATTATCGTCCTATATCCCTTCTGCCCTACTTGTCCAAGCTCCTCGAAGCCCACGTCACTTGGTGCCTTTCAAACTTTGTCGAGAGCTTCTGCTATCTTGAGCCTGATCAGGCCGGCTTTAGGCCGGCCCATTCCCCCGCGGCCGTTATCTTGGCAGTATTGGATGCCCTGAGGGGGAATGCTGATAAATGGACTCCCCAGGCCCTTGTGCTTCTGGATTTGTCGGCCGCTTTCGACACGGTGGACCATGACATCCTTCTCCACCGTGTCGGACAGGCCGGCATCCAGGGTCCTGCCCTCGAGTGGATTGAGTCTTTCCTCGTCGGCAGAGCACAAGCCGAGCGCTTGGGCCCTTATACGGCAGCCAAGACACCTACGACTTGTGGAGTCCCTCAGGGCTCATCCCTCTCTCCCCTCCTGTTCAACCTATATCTCCGGCCACTGATTCATTCGCTCAAGAGGTGGGATATCACAGTGTTTAACTATGCTGATGATTTATAGATCATCTTCCCCCTCGACTCTCTTGATGCTGCTAATAGCTTCCAAACGGTCATGATCCATATCCAGCAGTGGATGAACCATAACCAATTGAAATTAAATCCCAAAAAAACAGAGCTTATCCTTCCTGGGAACAGTCCAGTATACTGGGGCCATCAGGTCTGGCCCAGGGAGCTGGGCTCCCCCCCCGCCCCAGCAAGCTCGGTGAAGAGCTTAGGGGTGGTCATTGATGCGGAGCTCTCTCTTAAGGCTCAAGTAGGGGCTGTGATCTCCGCCTGCATGTTCCAGCTTTGTAAAATTCGCAAAATAATCCATCTACTACCGCATGAGGCACTGGTCCAGGTCGTCATTTCCCTGGTACTATCCCGCCTCGATTTCTCTAACTCTCTATACCATGGACTCCCACAATCACTGCTCCGCCGTCTTCAAATTGTGCAGAATCAGGCGGGCAGACTTATCCACAAAACGCCAAAGTGGCAGTCTGCGAAACCCTTGCTGCGCAAACTGCATTGGCAATCAGTTGAACAAAGGGCGGCCTTTAAGATCGGCTGCCTGACTTTCAAGTCTCTTCACTGCACCAGCCCCAACTTCCTAAAAACACTGGTCACGCAGCACCGACCGGCGCGCAATCTCCGGTCGGCTCACCTCCACCTGCTGGTCGCCCCCAAAGTCAAAACTAAAAAGTTCGGCGGCCGCCAATTCTCCCACCTGGCCCCCAAACTATGGAATCCCCTTCCCCTGTCAGTTAAGTCTAGCTGTTCCCTACTTAATTTTAGGAAGTTTCTGAAAACCCGTCTTTTCACCCAAACCAGTTAGCTTGCCTACCCACAATCCCTGCACTCTTTCTTCTAGCACCAGGAAACTTATGGTGTCAGTGCCAGCTGGTCCTGGGCATTCACAAGGACGGCTGCACAGTGGCAGCCAACTTTCAGAAAGCTATGCTTGAGGTCAGTACCTGGATGGCCTCTAACTGTCTTAGACTTAACTCGGACAAGACCGAGGTTATGACCTTTGGAAAACTCTCTCCAGAATGGTCGACTAACTGGTGGCCGGAAAAGCTCGGCCACCCACCTGTCCCAGTGGAAAAAGCCAGAAACCTGGGAGTCATTTTTGACAGCAAGATGGTCTTCGACCTGCATACAAACAAGGTTGTGTCGTCTTCATTCTTTATCCTGAAAAAGATAAAGAAGCTGCTGCCTTATCTCCCTCCCTCAGCTGGGAAGACTTTGGTTTCTACCTTAGTCTTCTCCAAAATGGATTACGGAAACGCTCTCCTTCTCCACACCCAGAAGCGAGTCATAACAAAGCTGCAATCCATTCAGAATGCGGCAGCCAGGATTCTCCTGAGCATTCCTCGCCGCAATTCTACCACTCTTGGCATTCGTCAACTCCACTGGCTGAGAGTTGAGAGCCGCATCAAATTCAAGGCACTCTGTATTGCATATAAGGCAGTACACAACATAGGACCCAGGTTCCTGACGGAAGCCTTTCAGCCATATATTCCTAGACGGCAATTAAGATCGGCCAATACCAACCTTCTCACTGTGCCACGTACAAGAACCGCCACCTGGGGAGATAGGCGTTTCTTGGTGGCCACCCCAAAGCTCTGGAATCTTTTGCCACAGTCCATCAAATCTGCCCCTAACCTGATGAGCTTCCGCAGGCTCCTAAAAACGTGGTTATTTAACCAGTAATAGGATCACTGACCCCAGTAGCTCCACAGCGCCGAGACACCCCAGGGTATTTGTTGCGCTATAAAAATTACGAAAATAAATAAATAAAAATAAATAAGTGCGCTTTATAAATGTCACTTAAGATTGCCTAATACCTATCCTTTTTTGCATCACTAGTACTAGAACGGCTGCCCCAGAAAATCATTTATTATGTACAGGACTGCCTGCCAATACCAAATTCCAATGTGTTGCTTGCATCAAAGACCCAATACCTGAACTAACCATGCTTTCCTTGGATTGGATGAGGTAACTTCAACTATTGCAACAGTGAGTGACTTATAGCTTGAGTGACGATTTAAGTTGATTGATGATTCATGTGGTGGCAGTCACTTGGAGGGTGTGTCTTCTTGAGCTGTAATATGGAAAATTCCTTGATATGATTACTGATTTGCATTGTTTGGGGTTTGTGTGATATGCGCCTATTTTATTTTCCATGTATATGATGATCAGCCCTTTCATACTTACCCAGATTTAATTAATTGCAGGGGTGTTTTCCTTTATTTTTGCTTCTTCTGCCGCCAGGACGATAACTTTAGTTGTCAAACAAAAACAATGCAAAATACTTCCATTCTGTTTCATTCTCTGCTTGTTCTTCAACAGCAGTGCTCTGCAACCCACGTCTGTCTTGCTCTGGTCATCGCAATTCATGATGATAATGATGAATGGTCTGGTACGGGGTTACTCGGAGTCACTCAGGACTAGAGGAGTATTATGGAAGAGCCCCAGCCAGGACTGGGAGCTGCAGGACTACCTTATCAATAGCAAGAAGCAAGAAGTTATTGAGTTTCGGCTTTAGTTTAAAGGTAAACCAAGAGTCTGAGGCCCAGTACTACTCAGCTATTTGGAATGGAGAGAGGTGTGTTTGTGAAATGGTGCTTTATGTGCAAGTGTCAAATAGATGAATAATAAGGAAGTACGGAGGAATGAATCTCAATATATTGTTGTATGTATTTTGATCAATTTATATTTTGAAGTGATTGGTGGGCCAGAGACTGGTCCAATGGCATGTGTGTGAAGCTAAATCATTTGTAATTTTTGTTTAAAACTGAATAACAATGTTAGGGTAATTAATTGTGCCCTAGTTGAAAATAAATTTGCGATTCATCCCTCTGTACTTCCTTGTTATTCATCTATTTGATGTCGTTTGCCCAGGTATAGGAGGGTCATTTGGGCATACCCCTGTTCTTTCCCTTTATGTGCGTGTGTGGCAACAGTGAAATTGTGAGTGCTTCCCTCTTGTTTTTGTTACTCTGCCTCTGAGTCTTCTTACCTTGATACAGTGCAGAGGGCCACAAAGAGAGGACAATCCTGAGGAGAATGCTGACACACCACCCAATGTTGCAATACAGTGTAATTTTTTTTCACAATCATATTAACTTAGAGAAGTGGGTGGGTGGGTTCACTCCCTAATCTAGATGACAGAACATTTGGATATATGGACAATTGGGTCTCATCTCGGGGCAGAAAGACTATTTGCAATGCATGTATCGGTACTCTGTCATACTCATTCCTTTGTTTCCTTCTAACAACAGATTGATGGCAATGGATGTGCTGCTGCTTATTGCCCAAATGAATTTTGGCCTTGTGTTGTAGTGTTTGTCTTTGTCAAACCTTTCCCCAGAGGCCCGCACCCCTCCACACATGGTGACATCTATAGGTATAGATCTATAGATGCGGAACCTGGATATGAAAAAACGACATGAGTCCCCCTTAGGCAACCTGTTAAACTTCTTTTCATGTCTTTGTTTCTCCAATTAGAAATTGGGTCTCTCAGTATTGTAATCTTGTGACCTGAGCTGTGCTTGGCCGGAGTATCATGGTATGGTGCATTGACATTGATTAGTTGTGAGTGTAGTTAATTACCGGCTGAGGGCAGGTGTATACTCTGGAAGTGCCAGCTGCCTATTTATGGCGCTTGTTGGAGGCGGTGATATCTGCTGAAATTACCTGCTTCTTAATTGTAATGTTGCATTTGTATTTCTGGGATCGGGGCGGGGTGCTACTGGCACTCCATCAGACTTGTTCCTATTTTGTAAAACCAATACAGAAATGGAAAGAAAACCAAAACATGAAGACATTGCTTCCCATCCCTAGCCTTTTTTAATCCCTAACTGGACTGTTCCAGTAAAGATCATTCATTTACAAGACTGCCATTGTTTGCTGCTTCCATGGGAAAAGAGGAGATACAATAGACCAATGTGCACCACCATGCTTGGAGTAAGTAACTATTGCCCAATGAGTGATATACTGAGTGAGTGTGAGTGATGAGGATTAATGTGGTGGCAGACAGTGTTGATCAACTAATTTATAAACTTGATTTCAATTTGTAATGTTTGAACCCAATGAGTGATGTTGCCTGCCCCTTTCACACTCAGCTAGATTTATTTACATGGCCCATTCCTTTCTGTATTTTTTTCAGGTTCTTTAGAGACCAGACCAGTCAGTTTAGATAACAAAAGTACACAACATGCTAAAATAATTTTACTCTCCTTGTTCATCAACAGCGCTACAAGTCTATCTCTCAATCTCATTTGGGTTGGGACTTGGGTTCAGGATTCAGGGTGGGATTACCTCAACAGCCAGAAGAAGGAATTTATGAACAATGGCTATCTGCTTCAAAGGGAAATGAATATGACACGAAGAGGCCTACCCAGCCCTCTGAATTGGAGAGAGATGCGTTGATTTAGGAAATGCTGAGTAGTGCGCTGGCTCAAGCGTCAAACTCCTCTAATTCAGAGGTTGTCGCCATAGGCTTTGATTGTCTGTTTTTAGTCTCTTGTTATTGTGGGTGTCCTGGCCATGTGGGGGCGGACATTTTGTGGGACCAGCCACTGTGCTTTTGCCATAGGGCTCCAAACTTGTGGCGTAGTCTGCCAGTAGGCCCAGAATCCCAGAGGTACTCATCAGGGGTGCATGAAGCAACTGTTTCTATGTTGTCTGTTGAATTTAAACATCATTTAGGACATGGATGGCATTGGATTGAATTCCAAAATGTGTTTTTTGGGGTGGAATTTTTTTTTTGGGTGTGTTAAATAAATAGGCCTTTTCAGGCAGTAGGTAACCCTGGGCTTTCAGCTCGCGGACTTCTGGTAACTCCGCACTGCACGACAACGCAAACTTACACTTTTTACCTTCTTTGCGCACTCAATATGCCTTGTCGTGTGCGCGGTAACGACTTTTTGTGAAGATCGCGATGCCGAACACACAGAATTTGCAATCTGGCGAAGAATATTCCTCGAGCAGCATTAAAGTCTTCTCAAAAATTATGATTTTGGTCATTTTGCTCAAAAAAAGTCCTCAGGTTGTCATTGGGCTGTAGTTTTTGAAGCAAGGAGTCCTTTTTCTTTTTTTACAATTTTTTTTAAAGAAGAAGGAAGCTCCCCAGAGTCTCCAACTTCCTGTTCCTGTCATTTGTCTTCCCTTTCTTGGTATTGTGGGTGGCCTGGCCATGTGGGAGGCAGCCATTTTGTTAAGTCAGGCATTGTGCTTTTGCCATAGGCCTGCATTGTCTGTCTGTCTTTCGTTCCATGTTGTTATTGTTGGCCTGGTCATGTGGTGGCAGCCATTTTGTGTGTCCAGCACTGGGCTTTTGCCATAGGCCTCCAAACTTGTGGCCTAGTCCGCTATGAGACCCAGACTCCCAGAGGTACTCAACTCATCAGGGGTGCATGAAGCAACTGTTTCTATGTTGTCTGTTGAATTTTAACATCATTTAGGGCATGGATGGCATTGGATTGATTGCAAAATGTGGTATTGGGGTGTAGTTAACTTTTTGTGGGTGTGTTAAATAAATGCCTTTGTTGCATGTGTATGTGTTGTTGTGTAACTTTCCAACCTTTTTAGCCATGCAGATTTTCTTTTTTGCATTAAAGCTATGTTGTGTAACAGGCATCCTTTGTCTGGCCATATAGTGATATAGGCCTGCTTAAGTTCATTGTTTTCCGGGCCTTGTGCCTGTGATGAGTGACCATGTGGCTGGGGGCCATTTTGTGGTGGTAGTTAGTAGTGTGCTGTTTTTGCAACATAGGCCTGTGTGTCTTTCCATTGTTCCTCTTGGCTCACGGTTTCCATCCCCATAGCCAGCTGCAGGTCCCTGATGCTGCATTCATCCCACATGATGCTCAAATTAAGGCCAAACAGGTTCCACTACATTTGTATTTTTGTTTTTGTTCTTTGCTATTCTTACTCTTCCTGAGTGTACACAGTACACTAGTAGTAATCAAAATTAAGGCACAACAAATTACACGTTTGACTGATGTTCTTCTGACTTTTGTGCTTTTAGGTGCAAAAAAGACTGAGGAGGAGGTGTCAGTCATCATCGCCCGTTGTACTGCCAGACAGACGTCCTGCTGTTGTGCGCGACGTGATGTGTGGTGTGACCTGACCAGACATCTCTGCAACTTGTGCAAGTGAATGCTGCTGACATCTGAAGAAGATGGGCCCAAAGAAAGCAGGTTCCAGGTCGACCAAGAATTAGTACCCAATCAACGCAGGAGGAAACAAAGCAGATAAGTGGTCAACAACAGCAGCAACCACCTCCCGCAATAGTAGTTGTTGTTCTTCCTGAAGTAGGGTCAGTTCAGGAAATTGAGCCTCATGCAGAGGAAGTAGAAGAAGAAGAAGAGGAAGCCATTCATTCAGAAGATCCATTGTCTTCCAAATCTCCAACAAGGAAAAGGAGGGTTAGTCAATCAAGTTCTTCGCCAAGCCCCTTCTGATGATCTAGATGCCACTTGGAAGCCACAAACTGAGTATGAGAGGGAGACACGTCCCAAAACCAGGCTAGGCAAAAGGAAGGTTCCAGAAAGCCTTACACTTATGGAGGTTATATAGAACAGCAGGATGATGATGGGCAGTCATCACGAACATCTCTCCCGGCCCCGAGGAGATGGAGACCAACATTCTTACCCTATCCAAAATCGCTGCAAAGGGATGTAGCACGCTTACCTCCAACACCGGTTATACCAACACGACCTACAGCTTCCATATTTGTATTAGCATAGGCCCGGCAGCGGCCTACTTCCAGCACAACCACCACCTCAGTAGAAGTGGGTAGTGGTACAGCACAGAGTCAAATTCAACACACACCCTCCTGTTCATCCGGCTTTGGAAGTGGCACATCCAGCAGGAGGCAAAAGTTAAGCTCCCCAGTTTGGGACTTCTTTGCGGTTAATGAAAAGGAGGAGAACATTGCTATATGCTCCATTTATAATACCTCTGTTAGTCGGGGTAAGCTTGGTACAAACTATGGTACCGGAGGCCAAATAACCCATCTGAAAAAACACCACATGATCGACTGGGAGGACCACCTTCGTGACATAGGAACTGCAACCCTTCGTGTTGGTGGGGATAAATAAGTCAAAGATCCGATCACGGTGGAAGAGGAAGGACAGGGAGACATTCTCTTTGGTAGTGGTACACAAAGTATCCCTGTCCCCAGCAGTGCAGTGTTATCATCGCTCACATCTTTTTCAGCAACATCTCAGTGGCACAAGAGTAAGAATCAGCCTGGGACAGCAAGGAGTACCTCAATGAAAACAAGTGTGTCATTGAGCCTAAGGAAAACCATGCAGCCTACCATTATCGACATGTTTAGGCAGGCGGGGCAGTACGAACGCAACCACTCAATAGCATGCTTGTACAATGCGAAGCTGAGTAAAATGTTTGCAATGGACCTGCTCCCTTTTTCTTTTGTTGAAGGGATGGGTTTTCTGGAATGTGTGACAGCCATCTGCCCAAAATGGCATGTTCCCAGCCGCTACTTTTTTGCTCGAGTTGCTGTTCAAGCATTACATCACGACGTGCTGGAATTGCTTGGAAAAGCCTTGAAGCAGAGTGCTGTTCATAGTATCCACCTGACAACAGACATGTGGACCAGTTGCCAAGCCACTGATTACATGTGCATCACTGCACGCTGGATGTCTTTTGTGAGGGTTAGAGTTCAGATATCTGCTGGTGTTGACGCTGCTGAGATTTTTCATGCCACTCGCAAACATGCAACTGTAGCCATGTTTGCCATGGAGAAATCTCATACTGCTGCAAACATTTTGGAGGAGTTTAACAGCAAGGTCTTTGAGTGGTTGTACCCAAGAGGGCTTAACATTGGTTTTGTTGCCACGGACAATGGCAGTAACTTAGTTAAGGGCATGAAAGATGGTGGCTATTTCAGGGTCCCGTGTTTGGCACACTACATTAACATCGTTGTTCAAGACTTTCTGAAAAATGAATACAAAGTCAGCAACTTACTGGCCACCTGCAGAAGAATATGCACACATTTCAGCCATTCTTTTAAAGCTCGGAATCAACTGAGGGAATTCAACGTGAGCATAAAATGCTAGTCAAAGCACTCATCCAGGAGGTGACAACACGTTGGAACTCAACTTATTACATGCTTGATCGTCTGTTTGAGCAGTACATACCACTCAAGGAATATGTCATGAAAAGATTAGGGGATCCTACTGTGAAAGACATGACCATTGAGATGGGCCAATGGGACCTCGTTAAATGCCTGAGAGAGATGCTACTTCCGTTTGAGGTCTTCAAACGTGAAGTCAGCGGGGAGAACTGTACTGTGGGCCAAACTATCCCATTGTTGCACATGCTAGAAACAGCTGAAGGAGGTATCTGAAATGTAGGCAGGTGTGGATGACAAACAAGACGCATATTATTTGGCGGAATCCTTAGCCATTTGCTTATCTGACAATACAAGGATTTAAAATAACATTGTGTCACATCCACATTACATTACTGCCACAATTTTGGAGCCACGGTACAAAGTATTTCTGAACAGTAAGGCAGTAATTCCTTTTTCAGAAGTGGATGTTGCCAAGTACAAAACTTTGATAGCTGAGCAAGCCATTGACTTTGAAAACGAACGGCTGGTAATTAGAGGCCCCTCGCCCCAGGCCAGAACAAGTACTACAGAGGAGATTCCAGAGTCAAGTTCTGCTTCTGAGTCTGAGGGCATTGCGTTTTCCTCCCAGCGGTCACCGACACCAACACTACCAATAACATCAACAACAGCAAGAAACAGCAAGAACAGGATCATCCACAGTACAATCGGCAACTGATTGGTTTCTACGGCAGGGGTATGGTAAGTTCTGTGCTGATGCAAAGGCAAAAGAGGCCGAGCCCATTGGAGCACCCCTGAGCATTGAGCAGATGGTCCAGGCATATCTGGATGACCCAACAGAGGTCTGTATGGATCGAAACCCATTGGTGTATTGGTATGGGAAAAGAAGCCAATGGACAGTGCTCAGCAGGCTGGCGATAAAGTATCTGGCTTCCTCTGTTGCAAATGTCTTCCAAGCGTGTTTTCAGTGCTGCTGGTGCCATTGCAACTTTGAAAAGGACCAGTCTCTCACCCAAAAGCGTGGAGAGGTTAACCATGATCAAAATTAATCAGCACTTTATACCACCGGACTACAAAATACGTGAATCACAGCAGGAAGAGGAGAGAGGACATAAGTAGTGGTTTACATGACCTACTACTGTCCGAACCACCAGAGTTTGAGGACGAGCTCCTCTTCCCTGACAAATTGTTACTTTCTTCCTTCCTTTATTTGTGTGTGTATCTGTCTTTCTGGTTCAAATGAAATCACAACAAATCCATCACCACCATCTTCTCTTTTCATTTCCCTATTGGAGTTGCACGTCTGTGCATTTAACTGTCCCCTCTACTCCTGAGTCCTGCTCCTTCTTCCTGACTCGACTTAAATACATTTTCATCAAGCCTGGCATTGGATAAGAAGTGAAACATGACTATAGCTACCCTCCGTTTTTGTTTCCGAGCTGAAACTCATCACTGTCCGAAGGCTACCGCCTCTGTCTGAAGGCATCCACAACTCTTCTCTTCACTGTCAGAACTTGGACAGGCATCCAAAATTAAACTCATCAATGTCAGAAGGCTGCAGCCTCTGCACTGGCAGGCATCCAAAGTTTATCACTGTAAGGACAGAAAGTACTTGGCAGAGAAAGACAAGACTCTTCAAAGAAACTTGCTGACATTTCTGCAAACTCAATTAACAATGACAGCTACCCAGGCTGTGGCCCATCACAGAGATGATCATGTGAACCAAAGTGTCACAGCTGAATAAGAAGAAAACCGAAACAGCGACTAACAACACTCAAAATGAATGTGGAGTAATGAGGCCACTGCCTTGTTAAAAAAAAACAACACACGCCTGCGAGAACTAGGCATCTGTTCTGACAGCCAAAGAGAAGAGCAAGACACGTGATTAATCAAAGATTGCATGCATTGCATTGGATGCTTGCTGACTCTGAGTGAATATGCATGAAGTTGAACTCTTCTAGTTAATCTATAAAGTAAAAGTGACTCAAATGAGAGTCAATGTTTTCTTATTGTTTAATAATAACCATATTGTACTCCTACTACTGCATGTGCAGCAGGCCAATATCCGTTGCAATTTTTTAATATGGAATATATATGGACTTCATCGGAGTCACTACAGACTGAGTTGGAATTGGACAACACGTACCACACCATGATGATGACCATACTATCTTTGCACGCGGTCAGTCAGTTGGATCGGAGATGATTGATGGAATAACTGCGTTTCATGAGGTGGCATAAAAGGTAAACACAACAATTCAACCAGGGAAGAGGTGTGGCGTCGCGGCCAGGGCGACTGACGCTGGAATCTGGGGACCACGATTCGATCCCCGGCACCGGCGGCAGGTTAGCCCAGCACCATGTGACTCTGGGCAATAGCTTGCTTAATCTTCCCGACGGCCCCCAGCGCCTAGAGACCCTTATGGGTGATTGTGCGCTTTACAAAATGTGGATTTATTTATTTAACCAGAACCACAGCAGACCTACATGTCTGTGTCATGGTGGAGTCGAGTGTAGTGGTATAACTGACAGCGGCGCAATGATTTAGTCACTTTATTTTGAAAATGCTAGGTTGCTGTATATGCCTTTGTCTGGCTCTGTCAAAATATAAGCTAAATGGAGGTTGGATCATGGCCCGGTGTCGTCTGGGCCTGATCTGTCCTGTTGTTGTAGCTTAATGCTGTAAACAGAAGAGTAGACACGATGTATCCAAGCCGCCTCAGTCTGAAAGTGTTCTCTCTTCTCTTCTTGCACTCCACCTTAATTGATGCTTTTTTTTATTCATTGATTTTTCAATACCCCTTTTGTTTTTCCATCTACACTTACAGGCCGGCCTTTACCCTTTGCTATACAGGGAGAAACAACTCACAATTATCAATCCAATCCACATCAGTCAGGCAGTGGCACCTAAGATTGTTCTGCGGAGCGTCCATGGAAGGAAGGACCAAGAGGAATGATGAGATTCAACTCCACAATTTGACCAGGATAATACAGTAACTTTAGTATCATTCATCATTCGTCTTTTAATTCATTTGATTCCTTTTTTCTCTTCAATCATTACGTCTGTGTGTTTTGTTGTTGTTTGTTTGCTAATTCATTCCTACAACTACTTTTTTATTTTCTTTGCTATCTTTAAAAGTAAGCCCCGTACAACATGTAATTTGGAATTCTCCAATGGCATACACCCAGGCAAGGCAAAATGAATATTAATATACTGCTGCCCTGTACTGTCTAATTGTCTAGTAGTAGTTAGTAAGTACTACTCATTATCATTAACCATCAAGTTATCTTCATCATCATCATGCATGCATTTCCTTTTTCTCCCTTTATAGGTTTATTAGATAAGATCATGGTCGTCTGGCAAGAATGTGTTTTGCTTGTGTTGTGTACATGCATCCTGTGTTTTTTTGTCAAACCTTTCCCTAAACCCTCCTTCCCATCCATTCATCAAACCCTAACCCTCTCCCCCCGGGCTGTGTGATTTATATTGAAGTGTGATGTGACTACATTAAATGTACACCAACAATTCACCAACAATTGATCACACACTTGCTGGGGCAGATGTGGTGAAAGCAACACTAATTCAATTTGAAGGCAGGGAGAGGATCTTCTTCTGCTTGCCCACCCAAGCTCACTCTATGTGCAAGCCAATTTTTTTTCCAAAGGGACCTAATACATCAAGATTAGGTGCTGGCATTGATTGGATTCATCATCATCCTACCACACAGCAATAAAGGTTACGAATTACGATTGTGTTAAGTGACTCACTCGACACAACTACAGTTTGTAACTTCTTTGTACTAAGCTGTCCCCACCTCCATTATGTTTTATTTTACTTTAGCAGTTGCAATATTGTTTGTTTGGCAGTCTTCTTCTATACTTTACTTTACTTAAGTACTACTACTCCTCCCACAGTCTCTCTCAGGCAAGGGACTGTCTCTTTTTTTTTGCAAATGCTACTGCCAGTGTCTACTACTACCACCACAAGCATGGCATCTTCTCCATTCTCTTTGGAAACCATGCAGTCATCACTGTGCCGAACTTAATCATCATCAATCACAGATAAGATAAGTTTGGTGGGAGGTATTATGGACTAGGAGGAGAGACTGACAGTACTAGTAGGACAAATAACTCAGTGAAGTGCATCTCTCTGTTTTTGTGTTACAAAATTGGCAAATTATTTAAACCAACACTGGCTCCGGCCCTGCAGCAGCAAGGAAACCATGTGACTTAAATTCATAAAACAGTAAACCCCCCCCCAAAATATTAACATCGTATGTTTAAGTATAAATAAATATAATTTATTATCCTAACAAAAATTAAACTATCCCACACCTGACCCACCCCTCTCCCTAACCC
Organism: Lissotriton helveticus; assembly: GCF_964261635.1. Classification (NCBI taxonomy): domain Eukaryota; kingdom Metazoa; phylum Chordata; class Amphibia; order Caudata; family Salamandridae; genus Lissotriton; species Lissotriton helveticus. The sequence goes on along the minus strand of NC_136065.1, from coordinate 2,094,330,190 downwards.
CAACCAATGTCCAAAATGAAAAAGTCCAAACAATGTCCTTAAACGCCAATGTCCAATTCCCACCCACCAACAAAAGTAATAAAAAAGGGGCAATGCAAAGGGGTCCTAGATAGTTCTAGATTCAGCGGGCTTTAAGGTGTTTGTCCACCAGGATCTTGACCCGATCCTCTAGGTGTTTCATCCGGAGGTGCATCTGGTGGCGAAATGCCCTACAGTTGCGTCCAGGGTGGGGGGCAGCAGTGCTTGATAAAGAAGTACGGCGGCGGGTAGTTGCCTGGCCACGGTGCTATGCTACTGGAGGCGGGGCCTGGCTGGGGCCCGGGGCATTGGAGGAGGCTGCAGCTGCTGCCGCCACCTCCTCCTCTTCTGCCTGAGCCATCAGCCGCTGGTACTCTTGGCAGATGGCCTCTAGTTTCCGGCGCCGGGCCCTGGCTACCAACACCTTCCGTGTGGGTTTTTCTTGGGAAGGAGGATCTATATCAAGAAAAAAAAAGAATTGTAAACAATACTCAAAATTAATTCAACACATAGAGGCACAGTAGCACTAGCAAGCGCAGTACATAACATTTGTGGCAAGTATCTATCCTCCCACTTCCTCGACCTCTAACATTTGTGGGAGTTTCAGGCATTATACTAGCACTATGGACTCCAGTACACAGAACACCAGTTTTCTTCTTATCTCTAGTTTAGCGAAATTGCATAACCTTGTTGTAGCCGGCATGCCAGCTCAGTCAGCTAAGCTTGCACCCAAAGACAAACATACGAGTCATGACGCAGACTCACGCTAGTTTTATTTACTACTGTCTGCAGGTGGGGAAGCTTGTATTTTTCTATTACGGCTGGCACTGGCCATACTCTCTGTTACATGAAGGGCAATTGCTCAATTTCACTTTCACCCTGCCCTGGCTACTACAAAAAGGCGGATTATTATTATAAGTCTGATCCAATGATCATTGCTTATATATCGAACAACGACATAAGGTCAGTAGCGGTCAGTGGTGGGAGTGCTGGCGGGCGGTGACATGGGGAGGGGCAGGGTGTAGGTAGTAAACTATGGATTATGGCCAATTACAGGTAAGTAAACATATAAATAAATAAAACTAATTTCGTTGCGCTCACTGTATCACATTTGGCGGTGCAGCGCGCACAATGAAATTTGTTTTATTTATTTTTATGTTTATTTACCTGTATTTGGCCGTAATCCATAGTTTACTACCCCCCACCCTCACTCTCACCCTGCCCCTCTCCCTCCCCACATCACCACCCACCAGCACTCCTACCACCGACCACTATTGCATAAGGTACTTTGTTTTCATTCATTGTGTAACCAACAGAGAGGCTACCCTTTGCAGGCTGGCTGACACCGTTGAATATAAATTACCATAGGTAGGGAGTGGTCGTCGGAGGAAGGTGCTTGATAATATATATGATGTGCTTGCAAACTACTGCGAGTCAACTGTATTCTGAAAATACTACTTATATTCCCCTCTGCTTTGCTACTCTGGTGCAGTTTCTTTTACATTCTCTTTAAACTAAGACTCAGCATCCAGTGACAGTCTCCACCTATGCTGTCTATGATTAATACATCCATGCATCCATCCATTCAAAGTAAATATCTATCCTTTTTTTTTTTATATCTCTTAACAAACCTTAGTTGGTTTCACCAACAACCACCCATGCGTCCACTCCTTTCTTGTTTGCCTTGGCTTTGAGTTTGACCCAAACACCGCTAATGATTCTTGATATCCAGTATCCACCCATACTGTGTCGCCCACCCTCAGGCATCTTCTTTATCCTTCCACCCATCCTTCAACAACCCATGCATCTGATCTGATTCCTATCAGCCACCTATGCATGCTTCCAACGTATCCTTTTCTGCCAGTCATATTACATCTCGCCCGTCCTTCCTCCTTCCACCCTTCTTTCCCTTTTTGTTCAACACATCCATCAAGGTCATCTGATCTGACTTTTAGTCTTCTCCATAAAACTTACACAGCTGAGTTGGAGTCAGATAGAAGAGGCCATTGGTTACTCAACTTATGCTGCTAATGCTATAGCTAACGCACTGCTAATGCTAAGTAAAGGTGTCTTCTTCAACCGTTGTATAATGTTCACTACAAATTCATACTTAATAAGTCTCAACATACAGTGAGTGAAGTGAACACCCTTCCAGCTAGTAGCAATGTCAGTAAGTAATGAATATAACTTACCACCGCCCACCACTGCTGCTGGCTCCCCCCTGTAGCTCCTGCAGGTGCCTCATCTCCTGCCCCCTCTGGAATGGCCGCATTGCCATCGTCGCTGGCCCCGCCGGCACTGGTGGTTGATTGTACGCCTAGAAAAAACATTACACATTTTTAGATGCCTGTACACCTCCCCCTATTTATTCGTTTTCACCAGCAAGATTAAAAAAAAAGTTAATACATACATATACAACATACATCACTAGTCCAAATCAGGTACTTGAGTAGAGTCAGTAGACACTAGTAGTGTTATGGTCCCTAGGGTCATATAGTCCTACTCTACTCTTTGCAAAGTTAGCCTGAGCCATGTAACCATTTTAGCTTCATGTCTTTTGCGCATGTTATCTCGCAGCTTGTTATGCAGTAAGACGCCTTTGAGCTCACATGAGCGTTGCGTACAAGTGAAGAGGTCGAGAAACAAGCCACTTTGTTATGGAGTTCGGTTAGTCTGTATTGCTTAGCCATAACATGTTACACTTTTTGTCATGACTGCGAAATGCTTGCATAATTGCATTATACTATCTAATATGCACCATTTTTCTCATAACAGGCGGAAGATTGCCTTCTATGAACCAGAGATTTGCAGAGCTTATGATGCATGTAACCAGTATTTCTACGTTCTACAGTGAGGGGTCTCCCAGAATTCGAGAAATGTTGTCTTCTTTCATGCACTTGTAACAATGTTTACTGTTTTAATCTTATGCATTTTGCTGTTGGAGCTGGCTGTAGTAATTTCATAGAACAACGTACAGAGCTTGTTATTTGAAAATAAACCTTTTGAACTTACACATAGAGTCTGTGGTATTTGGTGTGGTGAGGTGGACTTACATGAGTGAGTGAGTGAAAGGGTGTTATGTTCTGGGTTGTGTAATCATTGGGTATCTTCGGGTGGGGGTTCGGGACCTAATGAGACACTATAGCTAGTCGGTCAGGGAAGTGTGGGTTCTGACTGAGGTGTGAGGAAGGTCCAACCTCCCATCACCAGCATCCTATTTTCTTGTGCATAGTTCTGTATGTGGCTGTGCAGAATCACCACAACAGTAGTATGTACTATATCCTATCAAAAATACCAGTCAAAGATCTGGTTGAGCATTTTGTTGGTGGGAATTATCAAAACCTCAAGATTAAGAAGAATAGAAGAGGACAACCCAAAGGACAGGATCCAGTGTCAATCTGAGTTTTATTCAGAAGAAAACCTTAAATAAAGATTGGCCAACTGGCACGCTTAGCTACAGACAGACTAATAGTAGTAGACTGTTAGTACAGAGAGTCATAACAGAGGCAGTTAGAAGGAACTTAGAGGCAGGGAATAACCAGAATTTAGAAACAGATAGTCAAGATCAAAGAAGCTTTTATAAAAAATAGAATTAGGAAGTGGTACCAGAATTAATAGTTCATAAAAAGTAAGGTGCAGTAAAAGTTAGGGAAATATAATTGTTAATATAAACCACTGGAGGACTTACTGGGGCCAGCAGCAGGGCCCTCAGAAGAGGCACGTTCCTCTGGTTGTCCCGCTGACTCTGACCCCATCTTCTTGCCCCTGGGTGCTGCTTATCATGTAAGATATAATAAAGAAAGAGACAAACATTAATGATTGCTGTGAAACAAATACATTATTTTAAAAAACACTCAAAAAACATATTTAGGAGACAACAATTGCAATAAAATTGACCTATCTAATCAGATCGACTACTGGCTTGCAGGATTCACTGACCGTCTACATATTTATGAACACTAATCCAGTGTTCCATAATCATTCTGATTCCAGAATACTAACTAAGCCTAAGTACCACCTGACCTAGCCCACCTATTCCAGACGGGCCATTTGTTCACTAAGTCTTAATTTCCATTTTTTTTAGCCCTCAAAAATGCTTAGATGAGATGGAGGACACATGCATAAATTTGTGCATACACCAAATTGTTGGTTGGTTGCGTCTGATGTTCTGCTACTGACTGACACTGCTAAGCCTACCACTCACAAAACAAACTAAAAGGTTCTGCGAAAGACTGGGGTAAGCAGCACTCAGTGACAGAGGGGGCGTCACGCAGATGGCAAAAAAATGATGAACTAATACTAACTAAACCTAGTACCAATCCATCTACCACTATTTCTCTAGCAATAGCATTACCTAACTTAAGTTCTTACATAATAATCAGCCCAAGCGAGCGCAAAGTTGCAAACAAGTAAGAGTAGCGCCGAGCACCTGTGTCCTACAGAAGATTTTGAAACGGAATTTACCTGCAATGTAAGCAGCAGTATACTTGTTATTCATAAAAAAATTATACACAATACTTATACTACTATATATTAGCTACTCACCATGCCCCACGACCTCAACACCTAGCAGGTCCAATAGGTCCTGCTCCCGGTCCAGGATGTCTAACAACCGGTGGGCCAGCTGGTTATGGGCGCGCCGGACCCCTGAGCACCGAAACACTGCCTGGCGCACCTTCCTCCACCGGCGGTGATGCTCCTGGGTAGGGTAACTGGAGCCTGGCCTGCCATCTGCTGCCATGGTCAAGGTGAGGTGGCACTGCACAAAAAAAATAAAAGGGCGGCCGCCTCGCAAAAAAGCTGCCGGGCCTGTACCCATGCAGGGCGCATTCTGCCGCAAGGCAGGCGGCTCTTGGGTGCAGGTGCCTTGCCCTTGGAGCCGGTAGTGCTACCCATCGCCATAGTTCTGGGGTATGTCGGAGGTGGAAAAGAAAAGTTAGAAGGAAAAAACTAAAGTTAGGGGGAAGAAGTGGGAGCTTAAAGAAAGAAGTAATATAAAACAGTAGAAAAGTTAAAAAAACACAGTAAAAGTAGAAATACAATGCAAAATATAAACTGAGGGACAGAGAGAGATAGATATTAAATAGGGCTCCCGGTTTTCCGTTTTTACGGATTTTTACATATAAATACAGACGGGAAAGTATTTTTCCTATGTCTGTATTTATATGTAGAAACGGACAAATACGAGTAAACGAGGAAATTTTGCCACGCTGCTGCCTTAGTTCAGAGTTGCCGTGCTCTGCTCCGATGCTGGGAGTTCCTTCCAGTGACGTACTTGGACATACTCTGATCTTCAAGTGACCCTGAGCCAATCCTGGTTGTTTCAAAGCGTCACAGTGTGGGTGTGCTAATACCTGCAGCCCCGCCCTGGTAACATTTGCCCTACATTTTGGGGGCTCACCTGCCTGTTGTTCCTATTTGCCTCCACAACGTTAAAAGACGCCTTCCAGGAATCCAGGACTTACGCCGCCCAAGTCAGCCTGCGCCAGCCCACCGATGGAGTTAGCCTGCTCCAGCCCACCGCCATTTGTACTTTCAAGGGAGGTGTATGTGCCCTACGTATGTGGCCTCAGGGGACAGATCGATACCCGTTAAAAGTCGTTCCTGCCTCTCTCTGTCCCTCTGCAGCCTTAGGCTCCTGTCCTCCCTCCCCACCCCACGTACGCAGCACCGGCTGTTGCACCCCCGGTGTTCACACTGTTCATTTTAATTTTCCTTGTATTTTTAATCCTCTCTACTGGTCTGGGGAACCGAGTTCGGGCGTCGGCTAAACATCCTGGGATCCTGGGCATATCACTTAATTGCCCCATCACTATATATGTGTGTCTTTTTGTAACGTAACTTGTGCTCATAAAATTGCCCCTATTGCCCAGAAGTGAAGAAGTAGGTGCACCTGCCAGGGTCTGCTTGTGTGCGTGGTGTGTGCTTGTGTCTCTGCCAGGGTCTGCTTGTGTGCGTGCGTGCAGTGTCTGTTTGTGTGCGTGCGTGTGTGCTTGTGTCTCTGCCAGGGTCTGCTTGTGTGCGTGCGTGCAGTGTCTGTTTGTGTGCGTGCGTGTGTGCTTGTGTCTCTGCCAGGGTCTGCTTGTGTGCGTGCGTGCAGGGTCTGTTTGTGTGCGTGCGTGTGTGCTTGTGTTTCTGCCACGGTCTGCTTGTGTGCGTGCGTGGTTGCAAAAAGGATGTGAGCAGGGGGAGGGGATTAGAAGGGAAGAAGATGTAGACGGGTCTTCAAACAAAATGCATGGAACTTCCAAAATCACATAAGTAGAGGGTATTCAGAAACATTCCCAGCCGTGTTTCCATTTTGGGATATGAAAGATGCACTTCCATAATTCTTAGGGGTCTTGGTTCCGTGGATTCTCAACAGTGAGATAAATTCCATCCACCTCCGTGTCTCTACCAGGGTCTTCTTTTGTGCGTGTGTGCAGGGTCTGCTTGTGTGCGTATATGTGTGCTTGTGTCTCTGCCAGGGTCTGCTTGTGTGCGTGCAGGGTCTGCTTGTGTGCATGCGTGCGTGCTTGTGTCTCTGCCAGGGTCTGCTTGTGTGCCTGCAGGGTCTGCTTGTGTGCATGCGTGCGTGCTTGTGTCTCTGCCAGGGTCTGCTTGTGTGCGTGCAGGGTCTGCTTGTGTGCATGCGTGCGTGTTTGTGTCTCAGCCAGGGTCTGCTTGTGTGCAGGGTCTGCTTGTGTGCCTGCGTGCGTGCTTGTGTCTCTGCCAGGGTCTGCTTGTGTGCAGGGTCTGCTTGTGTGCATGCGTGCGTGCTTGTGTCTCTGCCAGGGTCTGCTTGTGTGCGTGCAGGGTCTGCTTGTGTGCGTGCGTGCGTGCTTGTGTCTCTGCCAGGGTCTGCTTGTGTGCGTGCAGGGTCTGCTTGTGTGCGTGCGTGCGTGCTTGTGTCTCTGCCAGGGTCTGTTTGTGTGCAGGGTCTGCTTGTGTGCCTGCGTGCGTGCTTGTGTCTCTGCCAGGGTCTGCTTGTGTGCGTGCAGGGTCTGCTTGTGTGCATGCGTGCGTGTTTGTGTCTCTGCCAGGGTCTGCTTGTGTGCAGGGTCTGCTTGTGTGCCTGCGTGCGTGCTTGTGTCTCTGCCAGGGTCTGCTTGTGTGCAGGGTCTGCTTGTGTGCCTGCGTGCGTGCTTGTGTCTCTGCCAGGGTCTGTTTGTGTGCAGGGTCTGCTTGTGTGCAGGGTCTGCTTGTGTGCCTGCGTGCGTGCTTGTGTCTCTGCCAGGGTCTGCTTGTGTGCAGGGTCTGCTTGTGTGCCTGCGTGCGTGCTTGTGTCTCTGCCAGGGTCTGCTTGTGTGCAGGGTCTGCTTGTGTGCAGGGTCTGCTTGTGTGCCTGCGTGCGTGCTTGTGTCTCTGCCAGGGTCTGCTTGTGTGCAGGGTCTGCTTGTGTGCCTGCGTGCGTGCGTGCTTGTGTCTCTGCCAGGGTCTGCTTGTGTGCAGGGTCTGCTTGTGTGCCTGCGTGCGTGCTTGTGTCTCTGCCAGGGTCTGCTTGTGTGCAGGGTCTGCTTGTGTGCAGGGTCTGCTTGTGTGCAGGGTCTGCTTGTGTGCCTGCGTGCGTGCTTGTGTCTCTGCCAGGGTCTGCTTGTGTGCAGGGTCTGCTTGTGTGCAGGGTCTGCTTGTGTGCAGGGTCTGCTTGTGTGCCTGCGTGCGTGCTTGTGTCTCTGCCAGGGTCTGCTTGTGTGCAGGGTCTGCTTGTGTGCAGGGTCTGCTTGTGTGCCTGCGTGTGTGCTAGGAGTGGCACAGGCTTTCCAAAAAATCGCACATTCCCTGCGGGTGACATCCGAGTCATAAATGGGCCCCGGCAGATGGCATAAGGTCCAGTGCCCCCTGACCTCTGCATCAAAAGGTGTTGTTTTGTTCCTGGAAAGGGGTGTTTTACGTTTCCTGGTCTGGGGAACCGAGTTCGAGTGTCGGCTAAACATCCTGGGATCCTGGGCATATCACTTAACTGCCCCATCACTATATATGTGTGTCTTTTTGTAACGTAACTGGTGCTCATAAAATTGCCCCCATTGCCCAGAAGTGAAGAAGTAGGTGCGCCGGCCAGGGTCTGCTTGTGGGCCTGCGTGTGTGCTAGGAGAGGCACAGGCTTTCCAGATTGTTGCGTTTAGGCCCCCTGGCAAGGCATTTATTTATGTATGCGTTTTTATATAGCGCAGACTTTACCCGAAGGTGCCAGAGCACTTCAGAATAGGAACAGTAACATGACATGAGGAGAAAATTACAAGTGTGCACATTACAAGAGCAAACGTTATGTTACATGAGAAAAAAGTGACAACTGTGCAAGTAACAACAGTAAGCAAGATAGAAGATGAGGTAGCAAACGATACGTTACAAGAGGAAAGAGTGACAAGTGTGCATGTTACATAAGCATACTGGATACAAATAGAGGTATAATACTTCAATAATACTTCAATAAGTGTCTGTCACTCCAAACACAAGAACCCACTGGGGAGGCACTTCTACATTCATAGTTTTCAGATTAATGTATTGTGTTGATCAATAACAACCGGGCGCTGGTGTGCATTGTCAATTTAAATAAATGCAGAAAAATACTAGCTATAGCATCGTATTTTGCTTGCGGCAAAAATATTGTCAGGGTCCCGGTCATGCGCCTGCAATGCTGTGTGAACCAGCTAATGTAGGAGTTACATGCCTGGAAAACTACAACTCCCAGACTCCCCGGCTGTAGGGGAGGTATTAAATGCAATCATGACATGCTTCCTGTTGCGTGTAATTCTTAGCATTCTCGTTCCTTGCCGGCTGGTAGAGGAGCACCCTTCACGTCGCCATTTACTCCAGGCTTCGGAGTATTGGAGAAGCCGTTGTTCGATTCCCGTCCCGAGGTAGGAGCGGGAAGTTATTTGTTTGTTTCATCTTTGACAGAGCGCGATGCCTTTAGCCGCGCTGCCGTAGGAAGATGAGCATTTCCTTTGTGTTTGACTTTAGGAGCGGAGCGCGGTAGTTTAGACTACGCGTTACCATTTCAGCCCGTTTCAGAAGAGAGCTCATTCTTCTAGAGGTATTTGGTGTTTTTGCTTTGCGGGACAAACTCTGTGCAGGCGGATTACCAGCGGAGCGCGGTAGTGGTCTCAACTACGCGCTACCGTGTGGTTTTTCTTTTTCTCATATACACGGTGACTAATGAAGCGTAATACTTGTGCCTGAGTTTCCTGTGCACCGTGGTTCTTTCCCCAGGATCACTTACTGTTTACCTCACGAGAACTTTTGATCCTACTCCTGATCAGAGCGGAGTGTTGTGGTTCTTGCTCCCTACACACTACTGTATCTGTAAGGCCTGGGCACTATTCAGTAACTTTTTTTTTCCATGCCTCATATAAGGAATACATAGCTTTTGTTGTCTTATTTGATTTCCACCATCAGAACCCAGTATTGCAACTCAATCCTCACGCTCTTGTCATGGTAGGCAGAAGGGTTGTTTATGATATTACACATGTGTAGGTCATATGTTTTTTCTGTGTCAAACTTGAGTATTGTTTATGTTTCATTTAGGCAAAACTCAGTCAAGGCTGGTGGTGAATGAGGAGGATTTTCAACAGAAGTTTGTTTCCTTTATTGTGCAGGTACAAATGATCATCTAGTGAGACCATTCGAGAGTAGTCTGATGTATATGGACTGTTTCTAAGTGTATGCTTTGTCGTTACAGGTTTACTCACTTTCCCTGCTGTCCCTTCCCTTTCCCTCCCCTTTTTTTCCCCTCGCCTAAAGGCTCAAATACTCTGTGTATGACATTTAGAGTGTTTGTGACGTTGGGAGGTGGACCATTGTATACAACCGGAATCTGCGGAGCGAAATCTGACAAATAAATGTGGATAAATACAGAAAAAATGCCCAAAAAATAAATATGGATAAATACAGACGGAAATGGCAAAAAAATAAATACCATAAAACCGGGAGCCCTAATAATAAATAAAATACAAAATCAGAAAAACAGTGTAAAGAACTAAGGATTGCAAAGATTGAGGGAGGATAGAAAAGCAGGCCCAGAGCCATAGCATAGAGTGAAAACAAGATGGCCGAGTCTATCGCAACCACGTGGGTAAGTTCGTGCGATATTTTCCCCCGAGCACGCAAAAATCATCGTGAACAAGTAAAACATATTGCCAAACATGAAATGCGCAACGCGAACATGCTATACGCGACCCGGAACAGGAAATAAGGCATGGCGAGTGGGCGGGACGATTGAAAAACAAGATTGCCACGCCCATAGGCGACCGCATGGGCAAGTTCGCGAGATACTATCCCCCGAGCAGGCAAACAGCATCCCGAACACACACAACGCGTTCTCGAACAAGAAAAACGCATCGTGAACGGGCGCGACAAGTAACTACGCCAGCTCGCGAAGCTAAGCATAGCTCGCGTAGTGCAATGACATCTTCACGTAGCTTCAAGTAGCACGACTACGCGAAATACGCCCAGGGTTAGTCACATGATGGATGCACTCGGCTAACTGTTATGACAGTTGTGGGGTTGATCAGCCAGGTACATGCCTCTATTTGTCTGGAATTGGTTGTAAAATTGTTCTCACTTCTCAGTTAATCTCAAATGAGTCATGACTGCACCAGCCTATGCTCTTGCTCTTCTCTATTGGTGCACATCCACTATGAAGCTTACTTTCTCTTTGACCTTACAATATAGACATATACTGTTTTGAAATCCACAGGCCTTCTCTTCAGCTCGAAAGCTTCATAACACTCCCTTACTGGACCGGTTCAGCCATGTACCCCAGTCAGACATTTTGGGAAGAAGAATGCTGATGTACCATCCACTTTGGCATCTATATACAATATAATTGTTCTTTTCTTAACAATCACAATTTTTTGAACTTTGTGGGTCCTCCCTAATTTATATTTTTTTAAATCTAGATGACAGAACAATTAGATAATAAGTTGGAACTCTGGAGCTGAAGGACTGTTTGCAATGCATTTATTAACTAAACTGTCATTCCTTCACTTCCTCCCAAAGCAGATTTGATTACGATCTGCCTCTGGTAGACCTGATGAATGTTGTTGTTGTGTTTATCTTTGTCACACATTTCACATCTTTTGAAGAAGGAATGACACAGTTCAGATACCAAATACTGTAGTGTAGCTCCTATTTTCCCAATAGGCTCTGCGCATTGGAATAATACCTACAGCAGTAAAGGCCTAGGCCAGACGTTAACTAGGTCTACTACTGTCGATACTAGACTTAAGTTTTGGGTTTGCCAGCGTAGCTCAGAGTTCGCTAGAAACTTTCTCGAATGTTCAAGGAGGAATTAACTTCCCTGATTAGACAAGAAGGGATTTAGTTTCTGACAACCATAGAACATGACAACTTTGCTCTCCCCTAATCAAGAGTCAATCTCCAGAGTCGTGTGAGCACAAGGCAATTATTTTACTCAGTCAGTACGTGCATTCTTAGTCTCATCAGAATGTAGAGAAAAGGAAGAGAGACGGGCGTGTTCAATAAAAAGGTGTTATTTATTGATCAGTCTCTTTTCTCGTACAAGAGAAATGGATCGATATTATTGCAATACTTATAGCTAAGTAAAGTGCATACATTAAAAGCAATAGTATAAAATAATACTGTAAAAACATTGATATGGTTTCTGAGCCATATGATGTTTCAAATGATTAAAATATATTTACATACACATATACATTTGACTAAACGTACTCAACTGGTGTTTCTAAATACGCCTACCCCGTGCACCTGACCTAAGTCTAATGCGTGGGCGGGAATAGAAAGTTACAGTTTAAGTTAAGTTTGTTTTTGCCAAGTGAATAACTAAAGAATTCTCTGTGAGGGGTTATTCAGTTCTGTACCTGGAAGTTAGGATGAATGAGGAATGGTATCTCTTTCTCTGCTCTCGATATTCCAGGCTGCCTGCGAGGGCTGCCCGAAAGCGCCGGTGCTGGGTCTCTCGGCTTGAGATAGCAGCGCGTCTCTCAGCGCGTCAGGAAGGCGGGGCTGCGCCAGCGGGGTCTGCTTCTGCTCTCGGCTTCGGCAAGTATGGCTGCTCCGTCTCGTCACCACGCGTGTGTTTGCATAGGGCAAGATCGGCAATATTTATACCTTAAAGGTGCCGAGATTGACGTAAGGATGGACATAGATACGTCAATAAAGATGTCATACGACTTGCTCGTTAGCACATTCTTTTACTAAAGTTCTCTGTGAAATCAAAACAATGGCCGCACGGATTATCCAGGTTGTCATAGGTTTGATTTGTTATGAGAACGTCGTATGCCTTATCAGGGGCTGGAGGAATGTCGCTTGTCTAATTAGATCTCAAGCGTTATGACCTAATCAGATAACACGTTCCTGTGCCGTAGTGTGACTGCGTCAGATAACGGTATCTGCATCATGGGGGCTTGTCTTGCCTCATGGGCTGACTGTTAGTTAACTTGATAGTTAGTTTAACCAAAATAGGGTCAGGAATAGGGGGATCGATTCAGAACCTATAGGAATACACGACACCCACTCCACGCTAACTATGGTCATATTTACTAATCTATGCATAGTATAACATAGTACAACATACTATAGAGTATAGTGTATACCTTACCACCCCAAAATACATAAATGCATTTCGAAATTTTTAAATATACAGGAAAATTGCAGTCTTATATATTGTATGCACTTAAGCTATGAATTAAATGCAAAAGTAAACACGCATTTGTATGCATTATTGCTAATTTGGTATTTGAGAAATACACATGAAACGGCTCTTAATATGGCTATACAGAAAGAAAGTTCGAGACCATTTCATCACACAATAAAATATCTTTATGAACATACCAGCGGGCAGCTAAAGTCTAAAAAGTATCTAAAAATAGAAATCTTATTTCTCTAGGAATAGTTTCTTACTTTAAGCAGAAGATCAGTGTCCCGGGAAAAATATGGGAAAATATTTTAAGGGGTTGCTGAAAAATTGCTGTCCGTGAACTGGATTGTAATTGTTCATGTGACTTTATTTTTAAAGTTGAAGGCCGAATTCAGGGAACGCCGTGTGCGAGTTTACTCAAAAGTCTCTATTTCTGTTCTGGCGAGAACATCATATCATTCAGGCTTTCGAAAAAACTGTCAACAGCTTCATGGGAAAGTTCCACTAAGTCGGAAATAGGTGTAACCATGCATTCATGTGCATGATTGTCTCCATTGACATTCTGATTCGCATTGCTGACAGAAGGTCGTACCTGTTCGATGCTGCTTTCATCTTGAACCTCACTACTCTTCAATCGTAGTGGTGAAGATTCCAGGAATGCCGTCATCAGGATTGGCAGCCTTTGAGGGCAGCACAAAGCGTGAACCTTGGTAGGAACCAACAATGTATCTGCATCCACCGGCGCATCCGATTGTAGCGTCAGACAGGTGTCTAACACGCACTCTTCTCCGCATAGCAGACACCTTAGTACAGGTAAAACACACCTTTGCCACATTGGTCGAAATGATAGAAACCAAGTCATGTTCAGGTCTCTAAGCCGGGAGAGTCCCAGGATTTTTGATATCCGGTCCCGGTATCCAATGGCTAGGATCGTATCTTCCATTGTCGCGAGAGTTTGATCTGTGACATGGGTTGCCATAACGAAAAATAAGGACTAAGAATAGGATTCCTGCAATTAGTCCCAGGATCAGGGGAAGTCCGCCAAAAATCGAATGGACGAAATCTGGAAAAATACCCAGTATGGCTTTGAATGGTGTTAATGCCATCGAAAATACTGTCTTAAATACCCCTGAGATCCCATTGGTATCAGAAATATTTAAGATTTTGCTCAGGATTTCCGCGAAATGTACGGGGGAATTAGTTGATAATAATGTATGTATCTCTGCAGTCGTCCTTGCGACTTGTAGATCATACGTTTCTTTTGATGACGTGAGCCTTGTAGGCGTCTGAAGAAGCACTGTTTTCATTCTGTTTAAAGTATCTATTCGAATAGAAGTAATTTTCAAATTGGGCCATGCCCTTGCCTCCCTGTCTGGAAAGGAGCTGGGGAACAAAGAACGTCCACAGCACTTGACCTTCGCCGTCGTAGTGACTAGATAAGGAGTCCCGGGCATAAGACTACAACATCTGCGGTCTACAATAAGAATGTAACTCCCATTATAGAGTCTTTGAAAGAATGGTTCTATTTCAGTTGCAGGTGCGCCTTGCTGGTGACATGAAAGGTTGTATGAATTCCCTTCACAGGCTCCGTGCAAACTAATACCGTTACACAGAAGCGTGCCGCTTAGTGACATAGCACAATTGTTGCCACTAAGAAACACTTTCTGTCCTTTATTACTGACACATGCACGTGAATAGGGCAGGTTCCAAGTTGTTTTAAGGTACCCCTTTCCCAATTTGTCCCAATAATTAAATCCAAAAGTATTCATTTTTTCGAAAAATGAATCTGAATATATCAACTTTGTGTTGGTTATCATGGTTTTCATCCCTGTCTTGTTTGATAATTTAAAATAAAATGTTTCAGCATTACTTATGTTAAAACCTGAAAAATATGAATATTTGTCATAAACGGTTCTTGAGCTCCCTTTTGGAGGTGTAGCACAATGTTCCCAATGATTATAATTTAAAACATTTCTAGGTTGTGCAGATTTATGTAAAAAATGGTTACCATAATGGTTATAGCAGTACATACTATCATAATTTGTAGAACCTTGCAAATAATCATGTTTTGTAAATTTAGCAGACATTACTAAATCAGACATCATATTATTAATGCTTTCGAAGTCCCAATCATCAGCAAATGAGTTTGGTTTTGCAAAGTCACTCAAGGAGATCTTGATTTGGTGTGGATATTTCAGGATCTCGACCGGACCATAAATTTCATAGTCAGTGTTGTCCCAGGCTACCCCACCAGGTATCGGATTGGCTGTGAAGTTGGCTGAAGAAAGTTCTGAAGAAAGTTCTCTTTTCTCGACGTGTGAAGATGTGTGTGGTTTGAGGATCAAGTTGATGTTCTGACTTGCTGTGTCCATTTTAGCATATTTTCCCTCAATGAAGCGTCCCAAAGTAAATACCATGATGAGCCAAAGTATGAGGATAAATGCACCAAAACCCACCCAAAATTCAATCCATGGAGAAACCAGATATGTTTCTTTCAGTTGTTTCAAAAGTTCCTTAGCTTTATCTTTAAAGGTTTTTGATGATGGCTGTGTCTTTGATTCACTGAAACCTTCAGAGGAATCATCGAAGTTGATGAAGTACCCGGATGCAGTTCTGTCAATTGTTCCAATTGCTTCAGGATTTTTGTTTCTTGCATTTTCACTTGGTACTTCACTATAGATTGGTGTGTCTCTGCTAAATGTTTTTATTTGGGTTTTCAGAGGTCTGAGTTCTATTGCATTGTTGCATAGTCCTTGTTGTTCTGTAGGCGTTTCGAATGTGATGAGCCTCTTTGATAGGACCTCTGTACTGGTAGCAAACCTTGGTGTTCTGCTACTTATTGGGAGTCCACTTGGCCTACTGTTTGTTATCGGCCACATGTTGTGGTTTTACCAGGTCGATGGATACAACTCGGTTCTCCTTTTTTCCAGCAAGCGGCGGTAGTACAACTGATCTTGTCCCGTTGACAGACAAGACAGGAACTGCTTTTCTGTAGGAAGGCCCAAATTCCTTCTTTACCGCGATCTTCTCCCTGACTAGATCCCCGACTTTTGGAATCCAGACAGGTCTTGCTGGGACAGGTGGTGATTCTTCAGTGGTTGTTGGCTGTTGTTTCAACTGTATGTTGCTCAGGTCTTTTCTTGTTTTGTTTAAGTCCTGCAAAATAGCCAAACGGTCTTTGACATCAAAGATTTTTTCTTTAACCACTGAAGTCTGACTGTCGAGGTCAGAGATAATCATTCTAGTTCCAAATAATAATTCGTACGGACTGAATCCCTTCAGAGAATTTCTTGGCAAGTTATTTAGACTACGTTGGACACTTATTAGATGTTTGACCCACCCAGCTCCCGAACCTAATATCCTTTCCATTATAGATTGCTTTCTGCCTTGGTTTTTTCTTTACACCATCCCGTACCCTCAGGAAGGAAGTGAGAAGATTCCCGCTGGACTGTGCTCATTTGGCCATGTTTCCCCCCAGGCTGGTGTGCCTGAGTGAAAACAATGGTCAAACGTAACATGCTCTTAGCGTATATGCCATTTAGACTCGCAAATCTTTTATAACAGTCCGGACGTCAGCCGAGTGCTGAGGATCTACATTATAAGTGGAAACTAGCCTGTATATGTTAATCGCAAGCCATTCTTTTTACTGGTCATATTATCTGCCGTAATACGACGAGGTATCAAACTCTTTTTCTCCCCACTGCGATCTCTATTGCAGTTTGGGCAGCGTTTTACAAACATGGTGTGATGCAGGCTCATGCCTGGCCACCAGTACCGTGAATGTAAATCTTCCAGAGAATCTTTTAATTTAAGGTGTCTGAGACTCTCGCCCATGTGTGCGTCTGCGATTAACAAATTTCTCCTGTCCATGTTTGGAATCACTCTATCCCCCACTCCAGGGATTCGAGCAAAAGGGACGGAGTTTGCATCGATTATGTATGTATAATTGAGTGGATAGTTGATCGGTAACGCTGAGCAGTCGCCTTTTGATGACGTTTTCACCGCCAGCAATGTTTCACCGTCAATGTATTTTAATGTACGCTTTTTTCGAACTACGGGAGCCGAGTTAGTGGCTGCCGCTGCGGCTGTTTCAGCCAATGAATTCCCTACAACGTGAACGCCATCACGCTGATGACTCAGTGAGTGTGTCACGTGAGTCTTTGGTAGTTCTTTTTGTAAAAGAACTATTTGTTCCCAGAGCAGTTTCTGCTTTATTGGTGCGTCTGTATCATCTCTGTAACCGTTTTGAATCCATGTCTGCAAATCCTTGTTGTATGATTTGACGCAGTAATATGAATCTGACACTATAAGTGTCGGGAATTCGCGATCCGCATTATCTAGCGCCATTTTCAATGCTATTATTTCAGTTTGTTTTTCTGAATTAGTTTCTACCGAGTGTGATTTTGTTAATAGAGGTCTCAGTTTACCTCCGCGCCACACTTCTTTTGTAATCTCACATGTGGGGTTGTATGCTTGTTCTCCCCAAACGGAGGGTTGAGCATGTCCGTCTGTATAGATTACACAGGCGTAATGTCGTAGAGGCAGAATGTCGATTGGCAGAGGATATGTTTTTTCATATTCTAGATTTTTTAATTCTTCTAGTTCTGGATCAAAGGAGTAGTATACTTTGTCCGTTGTGATTGAATTCACCCATTGTATCCATTCCGGATTCAATGTTGTTGTTGGTAAATTACACGGTGTTGTTAGTGCCTCAAAGGCTGATTCTGCTGTTCTGACTGTGATATGTCTACCGTCAGCTATGTCTTTTTCTCCAGCTATTGCGGTTTGAACTGCACGAATGATTTTTTCTGTATTACTGAATTTCTGTTCAGCCTCTGTGTACAAGTGTGATTTGAATGCAATTGGTACCTTTTCTCCCTCATTAGAGGTTAGGTATGTGAATCCGCATCTCCCTGGGATGACTCGAATCACAAGATTGCGTGTGTTATCACGTGTTTCTAATTTTGTTTTAATTAGCATGTCTGTTTGTAAGGATCTCAAAATTTCTGTGTGTGTTTGAGTCCAACTGGATCTTTTAAAGTCTGGTTTAATTAGATCGTAAAGGGGTTTGACCCTTTCTGCGTAATTTGCAATGTATGTTCTTCCGAAATTTAGGAAGCCTAGAATTGACTGTAGGTTTTTTAGTGTTTTAGGAGCTTGGATTACGGCACATTTCTCTAGGAAATTGTCTGCCAGGCTTTTGCCTTCACTTGATAACTCATATCCTAAGAACAGGACCATCAGATGGGCAATTCTGGATTTTTTGAAGTTGAATTTGTAACCCTCTGCAGCGAAACCAAGTATTATGGTGTTCACTCTTTTCAAGTGAGTCTCCAAGTCATCATCTGTTAAGTAAATGTCATCGACATAAGATAATGCTTCATCATCATATAGTTGTAGTAATTCTGTTACTCTCGCTGAGAATACCCCCGGGCTGTTCTTGTACCCCTGGGCTAACCGACAGAATTGTTTTTGAGTGCCATTTACTGAGAATGCAGTTAAATATCTGCTCTCTGGTGCTATATTTTGACAAAAGAATCCATTGGAGATGTCCAAGGTTGTTTTGTATTTTTTGCGCACTATGTTATTCATTAGTGCAGCACTGTGTGAGTTTTGCACTGCAAAAGTTTTGCAACATGTGTTAAGGTGTCGGTAATCCAAAACTAGACGATATGAGTTGTCTGGTTTGGAGACCGGAAACAAAGGATTGTTCATTTGTGAGGTGCAAGTTTCAATCACCCCCTGGTATTCTAGCTGATCTAGTATTTCATTTACCTGTTTTTTAGCTTCTTGCTTAATTGGGTACTGCCTTTGTGCAGTAGGTTGTGATTTTAACTGGATTTTGTGAGGAGGAGAATCCTCATCCCATCCTACATGATTTTTATATAAAGCAGGTGCTAAGGCCACTGCCCACTTTCTAGCAAGTGTGTATTTTTTATGAATCTGGATTTGATTCGAGAAGGCAGGCATAATTACTTCTTCGCCATGAGGGCACTCCCTGACAAACTCTGGTGGCCAGTCTTTTTCAGCTAGAAGGATGTCATAGCCCTTGGAGAGGTTATCCCAAAATAGTCCCCTTATTTTCCTAGTCTTATCTCCCTCTATACGTAATGTTATCTCGTATATCTTGTGGGGTTTGCTAACTCTGGTGTCTGCAGTTTCCACTTGAAGATATTCATTCGTGTCCACTGTCTCCAGATGATTCATAAGGACTTTGCGAGCTATGCTCACCTCTGCTGCGCTGTCTAGCATTGTCTGAGCCCACTCTCCGTTTTTCAGTTGTGTCCTCAGTATTCTCGGCATTGTTAACTACCTTGATACTGGCTACCTTCTTTTTTGGAAATTGTAATTTCTTTTTTAGTTGAGCAGGTTCCTTGTCTTTGGACTTGGCGTGCTCTTCTCTTTGTTCTGATTGTCCTCTTCTTTCCGATTTCTGCGAGGAATTCTGAAAAGATTGAGAGGGACGTGTATCAATGTCTTGATATCTATCAGGTTTTTTAATATTATCCCTATTTCTAAGGTTATATCTATTCCCAGAGGGGTCACTCTGCGGTGACCTCTGTCTTCGGTTTGGAGATTTCTCTCTTCGCCTTGGAGACCTTCCTCGGGACTGGAATTTCTTTTCTTTAGGATTGGATTGTTTGTTTCCATCCCAGTTCTTTTTTGGTGAATTATTATTAAAAAATATTTTTTCTGGACTTTCAGTCAGTTGCGGTTTTACTGGTATTCCACCTAGACTATCTCTACCTAGTTCCTCATAGGATTTTTCTATGATTCTGGCAATTTCAGCTGGTTGGTCTGCTATATCTGTCTCTTTTAACCTCTGGCGGATCGCCACGTTTGCTGCTTCACCTTTTATGTTGGCTAATAATATAGCCGAGACCTGCTTTAAGTCTTTTAGTAATTTCATACCAAGAGTTAAAGCAGGTTCTGGACCGTATTCGTCTTGAATTTGTTTTAGCACATCTGGTATTACCGAAATGGATGGAACACCGTGCGTTTTTGTGTAGATGGAAGCAAAGACTGTACCCCAAGTGTCACAGTCCTCAATGTGTGGTGCGATTCCCATTGGGAGACATATAGTCAGAATCCTGTGTTTTTCTAGCGGGGTGGTGTCAGGAAACACCGCCTCTATTTGGGTGATTTTCTGTGCCAACCAGAATGGTATTTGTTCCCGTTTAGCTGGAACTTTACCTAGGCAGGATTGGATGTTCTGTGGTGTAATTTTATTTGTGTTCCCCTGGTGAGGGGTCAGCTGTGGAAGTTTAATCGCTGGCTGAATTGTTGAAGTCCGCATTACATACTGAACTAATTGTCTATGGATTTTTAGTAATTGTTTTAGCTGTATTAACAGCTCTGCTGCAGGCATTCTTTCGATGTCTGGATGTGGTGTGTAGCCGGCTAAGACCGGCCACGTTGCTCCTGGTCTTCCTAAAGGACCGAGCCTTGTGATGTGATTATTGTGTTTTAGGGCGCCATCAAATAAGAGCAGATGCTCTTGGAATTTGAGTGGTACTTCCACCTCCTCGAAAGGAGTGTACTCATTGGGAGGTTCCTCTACTTTGTAATAGTGGAAGTACTTTGTTACAGCATTTGCTGCTGGAAAATGTATCCATGTATAATATACCTCTGTCTGCCGATATTCGTGTGCCTCAATTACGAATATGACTGTGCCACCTCTAGGTGTCAGTCCATTTTCTATAAGCTTTAGGGTTATAGATCTCCTTTTAATGACCGGAATGAGTGTTATATTCGGGTCTGCTGCTTGCATGGTAGCATCAGCATCTGCGAGTTCAGTTGCTAATCTAACTGCCTCTCTTTCATCATCACTTTCAGTCATTTTATTGACCGGATGGTATTACAGCTGTTTGCAGATCAGGTTTCTTTATGGAAACAGAGATTAGATGCACAATATTTTGGAACTGTTTATCCTTCAACGTTGACTATACCAAGAACCATACATAGGAGTTCCCTCCTGCGAGGTTTTGGAGGATATAACCTTTCACCCACTCCAGACGTCTTTGGAGTATAATGGAAAAAGGGGTCTGAGTGAGAAAGCACGACTGAGTTACTCTAAATGTCTTACGTTAGTTTTATCGCCCTTTCCAAACGCGTTGGGCGCCATGTAGTGTAGCTCCTATTTTCCCAATAGGCTCTGCGCATTGGAATAATACCTACAGCAGTAAAGGCCTAGGCCAGACGTTAACTAGGTCTACTACTGTCGATACTAGACTTAAGTTTTGGGTTTGCCAGCGTAGCTCAGAGTTCGCTAGAAACTTTCTCGAATGTTCAAGGAGGAATTAACTTCCCTGATTAGACAAGAAGGGATTTAGTTTCAGACAACCATAGAACATGACAACTTTGCTCTCCCCTAATCAAGAGTCAATCTCCAGAGTCGTGTGAGCACAAGGCAATTATTTTACTCAGTCAGTACGTGCATTCTTAGTCTCATCAGAATGTAGAGAAAAGGAAGAGAGACGGGCGTGTTCAATAAAAAGGTGTTATTTATTGATCAGTCTCTTTTCTCGTACAAGAGAAATGGATCGATATTATTGCAATACTTATAGCTAAGTAAAGTGCATACATTAAAAGCAATAGTATAAAATAATACTGTAAAAACATTGATATGGTTTCTGAGCCATATGATGTTTCAAATGATTAAAATATATTTACATACACATATACATTTGACTAAACGTACTCAACTGGTGTTTCTAAATACGCCTACCCCGTGCACCTGACCTAAGTCTAATGCGTGGGCGGGAATAGAAAGTTACAGTTTAAGTTAAGTTTGTTTTTGCCAAGTGAATAACTAAAGAATTCTCTGTGAGGGGTTATTCAGTTCTGTACCTGGAAGTTAGGATGAATGAGGAATGGTATCTCTTTCTCTGCTCTCGATATTCCAGGCTGCCTGCGAGGACTGCCCGAAAGTGCCGGTGCTGGGTCTCTCGGCTTGAGATAGCAGCGCGTCTCTCAGCGCGTCAGGAAGGCGGGGCTGCGCCAGCGGGGTCTGCTTCTGCTCTCGGCTTCGGCAAGTATGGCTGCTCCGTCTCGTCACCACGCGTGTGTTTGCATAGGGCAAGATCGGCAATATTTATACCTTAAAGGTGCCGAGATTGACGTAAGGATGGACATAGATACGTCAATAAAGATGTCATACGACTTGCTCGTTAGCACATTCTTTTACTAAAGTTCTCTGTGAAATCAAAACAATGGCCGCACGGATTATCCAGGTTGTCATAGGTTTGATTTGTTATGAGAACGTCGTATGCCTTATCAGGGGCTGGAGGAATGTCGCTTGTCTAATTAGATCTCAAGCGTTATGACCTAATCAGATAACACGTTCCTGTGCCGTAGTGTGACTGCATCAGATAACGGTATCTGCATCATGGGGGCTTGTCTTGCCTCATGGGCTGACTGTTAGTTAACTTGATAGTTAGTTTAACCAAAATAGGGTCAGGAATAGGGGGATCGATTCAGAACCTATAGGAATACACGACAATACTGTAGATATTATAACTTTAGAAATGGATGGTACTTCTGCATTTTTCTTCTCTGAATATTTGTCTTGGAATAATTGAAGCGGTCCGGTAAGCAGGAGTGTTGTTGTATAGCTTTCATGCAGAAGAAGAGAAGGCCTGTGGAATACAAAAAACTAAGGGGTCATTAGGATGGCATCCAATCATATTTGGCACCACAGGTCAAATTAGGATGCGACTGCCACCATGGCAGTAGCTATGCCCATGTTTAGTATTGTGGTGGGTGCTGCACTCTGCAGCAGAGGCCGCAAGACAAAACAGACACTCCACACATGTCCCTGCACTATATGGAAGGCATCATGCGGTGCCTACCACATGGTGTAGGTATATGTAGGGGTGCAGCATAGGTGCCCCCCAGGGTCTATGCCCCTGTCCCTGGGGTTTAGGGGGCCCAATATGGGCCCCCAAATCAGTTTCCGCCTGCCGTTTTGCTGCGGTTTGACCAGTAGAAAGGGATTTTTTAATCCTACGACGGTGCCTGACAGGCACCAAGGCCATTCTGGGACTACAGGGAGGTCCAAAAGGCGGTTGGATAAAGATCGCCTGTTGGCACCGTGCGTGTCGTGTTTCTGGCCATCACCTGTCCAGAAGCCATTGTAATATGGCAGAAGGAGATCCCTGTTAAGATGGCTGAGGGACCTCCACTGACAGCCTGTCGGTGGCAGTCTCTCGGCCATCATAATTAGGCCCTAAATGTCAATATTACAGAGTCATGGAGAAGGTAAGCTGTGTGGTGGATGGTGCAGTCATGTGTGATTAACTCAGAAGTGAGAAAAATATTTTACCACCAATCCTAGACAAATAGCTGCATGTACCTGGCTGATCAATCTCACTAATGTAAATTGTGTGTGTCTATCATGTGACATGTGTCCACTGACAGACCAAATGACCACACCACTTACTTAGAGTTAAATTGACATTTGAGCCAGCACACTACTCAGCATTTTCCAAATCAAGGCACCTCTGTATAGTACACAGGAGTAGGCCTATTTTGAGTCATGTTGCTTGTTTTCTATAAAACTGCGAATAAACAAGTATTATACAAGGAAATCATGTTATAAATCTCTTTTGACATCAAGATGTGAAGTCATAGGTTATTCTGAAAAAGAAACAAAAGACTACATCAAACACTTTTAACACAGTCAAGGAAGCATGTACAACGAAGAATGCAGATGTTTTAGTATTGTCATTTAAAGTGTTAATTGCGAGAGACTGATCATCAAACTGTATCCATACAACAGGTGATCCAAGTAATGGCATAGTGAGAAGTAAAAGTCAGTGAGCCTTAGCAAATAATGGAAAATAGTGCAAGGATAGATAAGGATTTACAATATGTACAATGGGCCAGTACCCATGGAGTTTAAAATTGAAACAAGTAAAAACACAATGATATGAGCATTTGAGTTTGGGTATTCAATGATCCATCATATGTGTAGGCCCATGCAGTGTTTACAAATTAGTTACAACACCTTTCCAGCCACCACATGAATCATTATTCACTCAATCATTATATCACTCATTGATTCATACAGTGACCTTTTGTCTATTCTATCTTCTCTTTTCCGTTGGGAGCTACCAACAATAGCACTATTGTATTATCAATGATTGTTACGGGTGGCAGGCAGCCCAGCTAAGGAAATGAAAAATGGATAGGGAAGGGAGACATTGTCTTTAGGTCCTTCAAACAAATGGGGAAGCTTCTCCTGTGCACACTAGTCCGCACCATACATGTGAGTAGATGTCAGACAGCAAATATGTATGTATGTATGTATCGCATATTTATATAGCGCTAAACTGTCACCCAAAGGGTATCCTGGCGCTTTAACTCCTTGAAACCATGCGTGATGGAACACTGCCACAATGTCTACACTATCCCGGGAAAAAGGAAAGTTTTTAACCCTTTCTTAAAAGAGGAGAATTCCCCGACGCTTCTTAGGGACAGAGGAAGAGAATTCCATAGTTTGGCTGCCGAAAATCCAAAGGTGCGTCCACCCATCTGGGTCCTCAAAATCTTGGGAACTACCACCAGGCATGCTGATGAAGATCGCAGGGGTCTGGCTGGCGTATACCACGAAAACAGCTCCTGCAGCGGAACAGGTCCCTGACCATGAAGGGCCATAAAAACTAGGCATACTGCCTCGAAACAAATGCGCTGATGGATTGGCAGCCAATGAAGGTCCGCAAGCGCCAGAGAGGAGGAGTTAAGACGCCGCCGAGAGAGTGCCAGCTTAGCAGCCATGTTCTGTATTCGCTGCAACTTGCCAATCAGGGTGTCGGGCGCGCCCAGAAGTAGTGCGTTGTAGTAATCCAACCTGCTTAAGATGATACTACGCACCACCTCTGGTCGAGCATGGGCCGGGAGAATGGGAAGGATCTTGCGTAACGTGCGAAGCAGCAGCATACAAGTAGCCACTGTTTTATTCGCGAATGCATCCAGCTGTAAATTTGATCCAAACATCACACCCAAATTCCGGACAGAGTCTGCCGCCACGATATTACCGTGGGAGGAAATAGGCCAAAAGTCCGTCGGCAAGGGCCGTGGGATATGGTCCAAGGAACAATGCAGCACCTCAGTTTTTGAACTATTAAACTGCAAGGAGTTTTGGCGCAGCCATTCCGCAGTAGCTGTCATACAGCAGTGGAAGGTCTCCTGAGACACAGCATCACTACCTTCAAACGAGAAGATAAGCTGCGTGTCATCAACATAGTTGATGGCCCCAATACCAAAGGACTTAATCAGCCTAACCAGAGGACGGAGATACAGGTTAAATAGAATAGGGCTGATAGCCGACCCTTGGGGTACACCCTGCCCTACTTTTTTGATGTCAGATCTGTAGGGCGGCAGGGCTACCACCTGTTGTCTGTCACCAAGATAGGAGACCAGCCAGTCCCGAGCCAGGCCAGCCACCCCGATTTCCTCCAGTCTACTGACCAGGATGGCGTGGCTGACCGTATCGAACGCGGCCGACATGTCGAGCAGCACTAGAAAGGCTGCCCGGCCAGAGTCGACTCGCGAACGTAGATCGTCCAGACCCACCACCAATGCAGACTCAGTGCCATGAGCTGGCCTGAAGCCAAACTGAGCCACATCCAGGCAGCTATTAGACTCCATGAAGCTGGACAGATGTTTGGTAATCAGCTTCTCCAAAATCTTAATAGGAAAAGGAAGCAGCGAAATAGGTCTATAATGCAGGTGGGATCCAGTATAGCCTTTTTCAAAAGAGGAGAGACCACAGCCATTTTCCAGCATTCCGGCACCCTGGCGGTACTAAGAGACTGACAACAGATGTCATGAAGAGGGGAAAAAAGCTCTTCTTGAAACGTTTTCCAGAATTTGTGGAGAAGGGGGTCCAGGGGAGAACCAGACGATATACCATTTGCCAAAGAGCAGAAGTCATCGAAGGAGGAGAGGGGAAAACTATCCAGCTGTGCCTGCCTTCTAACTTCCCCAACAATCCCGGAGGTGGATACAAGAGCTGTGTCAGGCAGATGCTGGAGGCAAGGAGTGGTCGGTCCACCAAAGTTTCTCAGAATAGTGGGGATCTTATCCTCGAATGCCTTTGCCAAAGAGTCACATAAAGATTGCGAAGCCGGGATGTCATTAGTGGAACAGTCAGGCGGAGAGAGATCCTTGACGATTTTAAACAGGGTCTGAGATTTATTCCCTGCTCGCAGCAGCGTTTCCTTGAGAAACCTTGCTTTGGCACACTTAATCTGCACTTTATAAGACAGACTTGTCAGATTCAAGATACTGTTTTCTCCAGGCTCGTTCCGCCCGCTTACACCCGAGTTTCAGCTGGAGAAGATCTTGTGAGTACCAAGGCATGGCAAGTTTAGACTTGTCCCTAGCTTTCCGCAGAGGGGCCATAAGATCCAAAGAGTCTGTGATTTTCCGATTAAGGATCTCGTAGCTCTCCTCCGCGCTTCCTCCTAAGGTGAATCCCTCTGGAAGCAGAGTTGGTAGGCTCGAGTGTTTTAAGAGCTTGGACCATTGCCTACTAAATTTGGTGGCGACTCCTGAGCTGCTACTCTTCAAAGTATGAGCAGGGAGAAAAAGTGAGAAGTGAACAAGAGCGTGATCCGTCCAGCATTGAGGGATAATGTCCCGGATCACAGCCTGACTAGCATCCGCAAAGATCATATCTAAGGCATGGCCCTTTAAGTGGGTCTGAGAAAGCACCAACTGCTGCAGGTGAATATTGCAGCAGGCCTGGACCAGATCTTTATAGGCTGAGTCTGCAGAACCCTTCGGCCATAGGTTAAAATCTCCCAGCTGGGTGCCAACAGGGTGTGCTACGACACCTGATTACAGTGGAGCGGGTATTTTTTCTCTTTTTATATGTGCAGTGATAAAAAGGGGTAAGTGATTTAAAAAGGGCCAGATCTACTTACTTCAAGACTTTATTCCTGAGTGACTGGACACCTTGGTAAAAGAAATGTGACACCTTTGTCTAATTAAGTAGTCTACGTTGTTAAAGACGTGTAGTGTTTGATAAAATAGCGACGTGTGCTATGTGATTAAAATATAAGTCTTAGGTCTACATGTTTCAACCTATTATGATTGTGGGTTTTCGTCAGGACCAAAAGGAAAAAAAAGAGAGAAGGATCTGGGTGGTACGCACACGCTAAGGAGCGCCCTGCCCTCGATCCGTGAGGAATGGGAACACAAAATTGTGTCCCTATACAAAATGTAGTCTTCTCCCCACTCTGGAAGAAAAACCTGTGAAGAAAAATATCAGAAAAAGGGTAGTTGGGATCACACGATACAAAACAAACATTGGTTGTACATATAACACATAGAGGTTGGAGTAGAAGAAAGGTTTTCCCTTGCGGTAGGTAGATAGAAATGGTTAATTAACCGTATCTATGTCTACTCCATTTAAGGTGTAACCAGCCATTGGAATCATCAGTATGTGGCTCAAATACTGATACTGCTCTCAAAAGGCTGTTTGGCTAGGTAAGCCTATTGATGGAAGAAAGTTTTTATAACTATATAGTCCTTATGATTAATAAAGTTTATTTGCGGTAAGCTGTGCAACTTAAGCATATCATGGTGAAAAAACGGCTACTAAGGGAGGTGGTGATGTCTCACAATATATCCATGCACGCCACATTCACTTATCCCAGTTGTAGGATCTGTGTGGCTAGGTAAGCCTATTGATGGAAGAAAGTTTTTATAACTATATAGTCCTTATGATTAATAAAGTTTATTTGCGGTAAGCACTGTGCAACTTAAGCATATCATGGTGAAAAAACGGCTACTAAGGGAGGTGGTGATGTCTCACAATATATCCATGCACGCCACATTCACTTATCCCAGTTGTAGGATCTGATAGTTCATTTTATAAGATGTAGCAGTATGACACACGGATATTTGTAAAACATTCAGCTTACTCATAGGGCGATAAGAATCCGCCTCATGGGCGTTCGTGGTCCAAAGGCGATGCTCGCGTAATCTAAGGAGTAACGGAAAAAACACGAGCGGAAAACGCGATGAGTGACAGGACGTCATCTCGTGCGTGTAAACAAAATCCAGGGATATCGTGTGAGACCTGACTTACTTGCGGCTTCTGTTCCTCGGACTGGTAACCTACTTGGTTCCATAGACGATACGCCCTGTGGTAATCCCTCACCCTCAGTGCGGGAGCGTTAAAATAGTTAGGTGCTCCGCTTCCTGGAAGGGTCGTGGTCGGCCCGCTCACATGGGTCACTCCGACCACGCCCCTTCCAGGAAGCAGAGCACCTAACTATTTTAACGCTACCGCACTGAGGGTGAGGGATTACCATGGGGCGTATCGTCTATGGAACCAAGTAGGTTACCAGTCCGAGGAACAGAAGCCGCAAGTAAGTCAGGTCTCACATGATCTCCCTGGATTTTGTTTACACGCACGAGATGACGTCCTGTCACTCATCGCGTTTTCCACTCGTGTTTTTTCCGTTACTCCTTAGATTACGCGAGCATCGCCTTTGGACCACGAACGCCCATGAGGCGGATTCTTATCGCCCTATGAGTAAGCTGAATGTTTTACAAATATCCGTGTGTCATACTGCTACATCTTATAAAATGAACTATCAGACCCTACAACTGGGATAAGTGAATGTGGCGTGCATGGATATATTGTGAGACATCACCACCTCCCTTAGTAGCCGTTTTTTCACCATGATATGCTTAAGTTGCACAGTGCTTACCGCAAATAAACGTTATTAATCATAAGGACTATATAGTTATAAAAACTTTCTTCCATCAATAGGCTTACCTAGCCACACAGCCTTTTGAGAGCAGTATCAGTATTTGAGCCACATACTGATGATTCCAATGGCTGGTTACACCTTGAATGGAGTAGACCTAGATACGGCTAATTAACCATTTCTATCTACCTACCGCGAGGGAAAACCTTTCTTCTACTCCAACCTCTATATGTACAACCAATGTTTGTTTTGTATCGTGTGATCCCAACTACCCTTTTCCTGATATTTTTCTTCACAGGTTTTTCTTCCAGAGTGGGGAGAAGACTACATTTTGTATAGGGACACAATTTTGTGTTCCCATTCCTCACGGATCGAGGGCAGGGCGCTCCTTAGCGTGTGCGTACCACCCAGATCCTTCTCTCTTTTTTTTCCTTTTGGTCCTGACGAAAACCCACAATCATAATAGGTTGAAACATGTAGACCTAAGACTTATATTTTAATCACATAGCACACGTCGCTATTTTATCAAACACTACACGTCTTTAACACCGTAGTCTACTTAATTAGACAAAGGTGTCACATTTCTTTTACCAAGATGTCCAGTCACTCAGGAATAAAGTCTTGAAGTGAGTAGATCTGGCCCTTTTTAAATATCTTACCCCTTTTTATCACTGCACATATAAAAAGAGAAAAAATACCCGCTCCACTGTAATCAGGTGTCGTACCACACCCTGTTGGCACTTGGCCTTCGGGGTGGGACCCCGATGATGAAGCATGTCACCAACTAGGTTGGTGAGTGAGGGGTCTTCTAAAAGGACATGCTATGTCCTTTGATAAGGTTGGGCACAAGTGCTTGATTAAGCCTTAAGCTTCAGGCGCAGAGACTTTCTCTGTCTCGCCTTCAGGGGGCACTCCTCCATTTGTTTTGTTTATAATCTTTCACATTTGAGTGAAAAACCCTTACTCTCTTATTGTTTTCTCGCTAAAATCTCCCAGCACCATAAATCTGGTGTGGGTATTAGAAAGATCATAAATAAGATCTACCAGCTCAGATATGGCTGACAGAGCATTGGCCGGGTTCTATAGCACAACAGCCCAGAGTGCTGGACGCCTCCCTGTCCTTTTAAAGAAAAGGCCATTAGTTCACAGCCCGGAACTTCCCTAATGTCCAGCTGAGAAAGATCCAGTTCTTCCCTAAGGATGAAACCTATACCACCCTCTCTATTTCCTACACGAGGATTGTGCCTAATTTTATAGCCCGGAGGACAGGCTAAGCCCAGTTCCACCACGCTATCAGCTCTAGTCCAAGTCTCTGTCATGAAGAGCACGTCCAACTCATAAGACTCCACAAGAAATGCAATTTCCACATGATGCTTGCTAAGAGATCTGACATTAAGCAAGCCACAGGATAGCGTCTCCAAACGTCTGGCCGTGGTAAGTGACCGACAGCTAACGTTGGGCCGTGAGTCAAGACTTATGAGCACGTCTCATGAGTATACTAGGTGGATAGGGGACGGGGGGCAGCATTACCCACGCTTGGCATGACCTGTGTGCGAACGGGCGCAAACGGGCTTACCTCTGGCGCACCTCCGGCGCGCGTCCGCTGCGCACCGTCGCTGCACGCCTGATGATTATACATCTTAAATAACCGTAAGCGCGGGAGTCCTGCGAGGGAACGACTAGTCCCACAACAAAGATGGCACCCATCTATAATCCATATATAAATGTTCTTCGATATCTCCCTTTTTTAAATTGCAAAGTAGCTCAACAATAATATGTGAACTGTCTGTTGTGGTCTCCCTAGTCAGGGAAGTAGAGTTCGTCCTCATATCCAGGGGGTTAGCCCTAAAGTTTATCAGCAAACACACAAAATCAACCTCATTCTTCTCCTGTGCTGTTTCAGGAATAGTGTAATCTTGTGGTATGAAGTCTTGGTTCATTTTTATCATGGTCAATCTCGCCACGTTTTGATGTGAGAGACCTGTCCTTCTGACAGTGACAACTGAGCTGGCTGCACTGAACACAGGCTCAGAAGATACCCAGGGCACCGACAATGCCAGATACTTTATTGTCAGCCTGCTGAGCTCTGGCCGTTGCCACATATTCCCGTACCAATAGACCAATGGGGTTTGATCCAGGTAGACCTCTTTTGGTTTGTCCAGATAGTTGTGGTCCATCCTCTGAGTGGTCATTTGTGCTGCCTATTGCTTGACCTCTTTTGCCTTCACCTCTGCACTCGACTTAAGCCTTGCCACTTGAAACCTAGCCATTGTAGAGTTTCAGTCAGACTCTTCTGTTGCTTGTGTTGCCGGTGTTGCTGGTGATGATAGTGATGGCTGTGAGACAAGAGCACTGCCCTCTCTGAAGGTTGAAGGCTACAAGCCAGAACTTCTGGCTGGGCCTGTGACTTCCAGACATTTTTCTTCTAGGCCTCTCGCTTGGTCAACAATCCAAGTTATGCACTGTGAAACATCCCCTTCTGAAAAACTGTACCATGCATCATGCATTGTGGCACAGATGTACACTTTGGAGGAGGCAATCTCTCTTTGCAACCACGTGAAGAATTACACTCTGAACCAACTCCTAGGCTGCCTCGTGCACACCGGTGAACTTTTGCAACACCTTTTTCAACGGATCCTGCAGAAGATGCAACAACAGGATTGATTGGCTCATCGTACTGTCCTCCTTTACTTTGTGTGTGAAAACCACAAAAGGAAGAAGAATTTGATTCAGGCATTTGACTATCCCTCATTTGGCTATCTTCATTTCTCAGTTGTATCCTCACCTCTTTTAAGGACATAGTTGGTGATCAGTCTGTGCTGCTCAAATAGACATTGCAACATGTTGTAGGCCATGTTCCAATGTTTTAGCACCACCTGTAACAGGTCTTTAACCGGTATTCGATTAGTAAACTGTATGATCCTCAAATAATTCTTGGCTTTGAAAGAATGACTGAAATGACTACAGATTCCTCTGCAGGTGGTCAGTATGTTGCTAAGTCCTCTGTTTTGAGAACGTCCTGCACAATCAAGTTAATACAATGCACCAGACACAGGACTCTGAAATATCCACCATTTGCCATGGCATTTACTATATTACTGCCTTTGGCCGTGACAACAAATTCAATTCCAAGACCTCTGGGTCCTAGCCCTTCAAACACCTTGCTGTTGAAGTATTTTAATATGTTTGAGCTGGGTCGGATTTCTCCATGGTGAGCAATACTACTATTGCATGCCACCGAACGCCCTTCAAACTTTCTTCAGCACTTAGACTTGTGGATAGTTGTTGCCTAACACTCAGAAACGATATCCAGTGTGCAGTGATACACATGTAATCAGGTGCTTGACAAGTGGTCCACATGTCTGTTATCCGGTGGATGGTATAAACAGCACTTAGCTGCATAGCTTGGCCAACCAATTGCAGCACTTCATGATGGAGTGCTGGAACAGGAACTCTGGCAAAATAGGTTGAGGTGGGAACCTGACATTTCAGGTAGATGTCTGCAACAAATTCTAAAAATCTCACACTTCCAAAATAGAAAAAGGGAGTAGGTCCACGCTAACATTTTAGCCAGCTTCCCGTCATACAAATGGGCCTTTGGGTGGTTGCATTTATAAAGCCCCTCCTGCCTAAACATGCCTATAATAGAGGCTTTAATTTTTTTCTTTTGTGGTGCCACTGACACAGGTGACTTCCGTAGAGTAGCTGGAGGTGGTAGACTCACTGTGTGTCTTAAAGCAGAAGTGACTGTATGTGGCATTTGGAGGATGCTGATGTGGGTGATGCTGGCAAGCTGCAGGGGACAAAGCTACTTTGTATAAAGCTGTCATCCTGTTCATCCTCATCACCTCCTTTTATCACTGTGAATGTGATCTTAGCTGCTCCCCCTCTCTCATCACCACCAACAGCTATCTTTTTAAGGTGATCCTCCCACTGGATTGCGTAAGGTTTTTTCAAATGGGATGTTTGGCCTCCAAGTGTGAATTTGACTTTCTTTGACGTACATTCACATAACAAATTAAGTATATTGCAATGTTATCCTCCTGCTTGCTAATCTTAAAGAAGTCCCAAACTGAGGATAGCAATTTTAGTGTGCTATTACCAATGCTTTAAGAACTAGAGGTGGGAGGGTGTGTCATTTGCCTTTTTTGCAGTAAATTCTTTGACTACGGTAGAGGTGGATGCAGGTCTCACCTAGGGGCTTACAAATATAGAAGCTGGAAGCGGTGGTGGTGGAATCATATCCCTCTGAGGAGTTTGCATAAGAGGAGTCAACTTGGTGTCCTGTGAGCTGCCTTTCACACTGATAACAATCACTGGCTCATCATCACTGTCACTTTCCATAATTCTAAGGCTTTCAGGAACTTTCCTTTTCCCTTGTCTCTCGTGGCCGGTCTTTGACTTGGCCTGAGTCCAATCCATGTCCAGATCAATAGAAGGGGGGCGTGGAAAAGACAGTGGACTCACCTTTCTTTTTTTTGGTAGAAATCGTGAAGCCAATGGTTCAAGACCTTTGTCTTGCTCAGCAGGAAGTTCAACCTCCAGGTCTACTCCTACTTCAGGAAGAACTGTTGCTGGCTGCAGCTTCCGTTGTCCACTTTGTTCTGCTTTTTGCGACAATTGGGTTCTTTTCTCCGACAGTTGGCACTTTGCTGCAGAAGCTGAGGAGGAGGGCTCAGGTGATTCAATGCTTGCCTTATGTGTGGTAGTACTGTGTGTGATGTATCTTGTGCACCTAAAAGCAAACAAACAAAAGAAAAACATTAATTGAAACATGGCATTTGCAGTTTGAATTCACATTCAGACAATATAATTTGGTGAGGTCATCACAAATAATTAACAATACTGTATCCATTCCAATCAATCCATAATATATTAAATCAACATACTGATTAAAAAGTATACTTCATGTGCCTCCATAGCCTACTGGACACCTCTGGCAGGCAGGGGGTGCAGGAGTTAAAATGGAATACTCCTTAGAAAAATCAATGCTGTTGTGCACCCATAGCAAGCAGAGGGGGCTAGGGAAAATGGAATAATCCTTTAAAAATTATTGCTGGTGTGCTTTTTGGCAGGCAGTGAATGCAGCGTAAATTAAAATAATCCTTCAAAAATATCATGCTAGTGTGCACCTATGGCGAGGAAGTGGTGCATGGGAAAGCAGAATAATCTTTAAAAAAATCATGCTGTTGTGCACCCATGAGAGACAGGAGGTGCAGGTAAAAATTGAATATTCCTGAAAACAATGAATGCTTGTGTGTGCACGTATGGCAGGCAGAAATGTACCTATGGTCTAAGAGATCTACACAGACAGGGGGTGCAGGGAAAATAAAATACTGTAAACAAATAATTGCTGGTGCCTCACTAGGGACTATGAGAAATCCTTCGGGAGGCAGGGAAGTGCAGGGGGAAATGAAAAAATGCATATAATAAACACTGTACATACATACGAAAATCAACCTCAAGCACATTATATTGATATCAGGGAAAAAAAACAACAGAAAACAAAAAGCAATAGCTCTCTTCTATCAATATCCATAGAAAATGGCTTTGAAAACAGGAAGAAAAGGATTTAACACACTGGCTGCCTACACAGACTGTCCAAGGGCAACATGTTCAAACCACGACAAGCAAGAAGGCATGAACAAAAAAGAACAAATTGCAGGCCAATGGCAAAAATACACTGACAGCCAAGTTCAAACAACAGCACGCAAGTAGGCATGAACTACAAAGAACACACACAGGCCTATGGACAATGACTGCACAAAATGGCAACCAGCCACACAACATGGAGTACAAAGACAAAATGGTATCTTGATGCAAACACACACACTCACACACTGCTGACAAAAGAATGACCACTTGGCCAGCAAACACAAAAGGCATGGTAAACAAAGAAGAAAACACTACCAATAATTCATCAATGCTAAAAACAAAAATTAAATCACCTTTAAAGATTCACCAACAACACACATGTTCTCAAGGCATAAAAAAATACCACACCAATATACATTTAAACACTTCGTAGAAGAACGTGAGATACAAAAAAACACATTTAGCATTTCATCTAAGGCCATCCCTAAATCTTAGTTGCTTTAAAACAACGTATACCACAGAAACAGTTGTTTTATATTCCAAATGCCTAGTACTGGTTGGATGGCCCGTTGGCACACATGGTAAAATGAATAGTGCAAATTTCACAAACATTGAGAAAATGTCCTTATCCATGCAACATTTTTCCCTTATAAAACCTCAAATAGTGAATGCAAAAAATAGGCCCCAACCGCAGCTCCAGGTCACCCACCATTGAATTAAGTTTTTTATCAAACACTAAAAAGGTACAAATATGTACTGATTCATGCCCTCCTTCAAATTCAAGCCTTATCCAAACATTTTGTTAACTTACCTGATTAATATGTCACAAAAAGTCTGTGTGTGCAGTAGGAATTGCAGAAAAAGAGAGAGATATTTTCACCTGCAAATCCAAATGAAAAGTGAACAGGAAATGGACACAGCAATATGTGGAGCCTTATGGACAGGAAGAGAAAGTTGGAGTCTCTGTGGCACTTCCATCCTTTTTTTAAAAAAAGGTCAAATTAAAAAAAGTGTGTTTTGCGCTACAAAAACAACATTTGATTTAGCCACTTCTCAGGTAGAAAATCAAACTTGACATGCATCCCAGACTGCTTGCAACTGCCCATGTTAACAAATAGGTGCCAGAAGGCTCCCTGGCAGTTGGAAATCGTGCTGGGGCCATAGAATTTCACTCGTGCTTGCAAGTTTTCCTGATGGGGCATTGCTTTGTTCCCTTTGTCATTGAGTTGCTCGAATTGGAGCAAATTCCTTCACGCACTGATTGCTGGAATTTGTAAGGAACTTCATGCTACAAGAGTAATGTGGAGTTAACATATTCTACCAATTCCGTGAGCAGAATTAAAATTCTGCCTGGGCCTGGTTATTGCGGGGATTGGCAATGTATGAGTAGCATGTTCCATTTTAAGACCCTTAAGACAAGCCAAGAGAAGGTTTGATCTCTACTACATACACAGCTGCCTCATCGAAAGATAAAAATTTAAGGGGCAGATGTATCAAGCCGTTTGCGATTCGCAAAGGCCGGAATTCACAGAATTCCGGCGTTTGCGAATCGCAAACGGTCTTTTTGCATATTTTGACATGTAACAAAAATTCGCAAAATAAGGAATCGCAAAAAATTGCAATTCCTTATTTTGCTTAAGCATTTAAGGAATCGCAATTTTGCGATTCCTTAAATGCTATGTATGTAGCATTTTGGAATTGCGAATTTAGGTTAAGAAATCGCAAATTACCACCCACTTGTAGTTGGTGGTAATTTGCGATTTCTTTTAAAAATGTCCTATTTGGCATTTGTGAGAGTGGCATGTGACGCACATACATGCCCATAGGTCATGTATGTGCGCCATATGCACACACATGTAGATTTCAGGGGTGCAGCAGGGTGTCTTTGAGACACCGCTGCACCCTTGAAATTATTCTCAATTTGCGATTAGCAAATTGCGAATCACAAATTGAGAATTATTTCACAATCATTCCTATGGGCCTCCTGGCCCATAGGAATGCATGGGAAATTTTTCCTTAATTGCAAATTCGCAAAATGCGAATTTGCAAATAAGGAAGACTAAGAAATGGCAAAAAAATAGCAATTTTCTACATACATTCCATTTTGCGCTTTGTAAATAGCGATTCCTTAAAAATCGCTATTTAGAAATCGCAAAATTGAATCTTGATACATCTGCCCCAAAGATAGAAGATTACTAGGAATATATACTTTATTTGGTTTGATGCAAATCTGCAGTTTTTGATAAATTTGTGTTACAAAATGCTGTCTTTTAGTTTGAAAGTGTTAATCTTTTGTTTTTTTTACTTTTAGCTTCATCAACATGTTCTCAGACCTTTCAACAAACTATGATACTTGAATTCGAGAGAGAGTATGATTCTCCAATACTACTTAGCTTTCAGCATAAAGGTGCAAAAAGTTCAGCCTAGTCTCCGAGCAACCAATTGATTTAAAAATTAAAAACACTAAACAAACAGAAATACTTTTCCATATAATTGTGTGTGGCTGTCTGGGAGGAATACATCACGACCAACTGCCAACTACACCTATTTATGTGACCCAGAGACAGACCACAGGCTCCAAATGGCTAAGGATGTAAAATGCTACATTTTTAGACGTTTGGAATAGACTGTTCCAATGAGGAACAGGGTTAAGACTGATTTGTACATGGCTGGGTCTGAACTGTTTTGGCAAAGTGAGCTAAAGAATGATGATGGATTCAACCCAGATCTCTGACTGGAGGTGAGTGTCTGAAAAGTTTTGGCGCTCCGTCCATCATCTCCTTATTTTAACTTTTTAAAAGTGACATTTTCAATACTGTAATTTGAAATCTGACTTTAAGCTAAAAGAGGATTTTTCATTACAATTCTAAAGACACCAAACATGAACAGTTTACCTGGTCCGATTTGGTAGTTAACCTTATTAAATATAATAAGATAACCCCAATATTATCCTATAGGAGAGGTAGGTCTTGCAGTAGTGAGAAATTAATTTAAGAGTTTTTCACTATCAAGATATGTAAAACTTAAAAGTACATGTTCTAATTGTTAAATACAATGCACCCTGCCCTGTGGGTTGTTTAGGCACTACCCTAAAAGTGCCCTATATAAATTAAAAAAGGAAGGTTTAACCCTTGCCAAAGGTTTACTTTGCCAGGATATAATTACACTTTAACCTCACACACATACTGCAATATCAGGCCTCGGACAGCATTTCAAGGTTATTTAACAACTGTGATTCTGTATTTGGAAGGGACATCTTAAACAAGTCCCTTTCAAATACCGAATCACTAACATAAATTGTGATTTGGTAATGTGTTACAGAATCGCAGTTTGTGCTTTTGTCCATTCAAAAAGCATGTTTGTAGTCGGAAATGGTCCGATAGCTGAATTAGGCCAATTACACAAATCAGGCCATTTCCGACTTCAAAAAGGCTCTGTACATTTGCCTCATAGTTCTTAACCCCTTCGACGCTCATGACGAGCTGGGCTCGTCATGAGGTAGCCTCCCAGCACGCTCATGACGAGCCCAGCTCGTCATGAATAATGGTTTTTTTAAAACATGAGCACAGGAGGGGAATTTCGCTAGCGCTCATGTGGTTAAAAACAGTCAGAAAAGGTTTGGATAATTGGCACAATTAGAGAGAGAGAAAATGTGTCAAAAGGTGGCATTTTGGCAGCATCCACCTCAGGATTAGGTAGAAAGCACAATCCTTTGCCCATGTATCTATTGAACCAGCTCGTAAAATTAAAATAGATGTAGTGCGCTGCCAATGAAATACTGTTTGAGCCAGAATGCATGATCAATCTTGTGCCTAATTTAATAATTGGATTATAAAATGTACTACCGTTTAATTGCTACCAGAGAAAACTGAATCTCTTTCAAATACAAAATCAAGAGATTATGTCTTTAAAAGTTCTTAGCTCACACATCAAAGCATAATGTATATATTTTATATGCATGGGTATTCACCATGTCTTACATGAAGAATATGAGGTGTGCACAGATGCATTTATTACAGAAACCGAACTCCCCCATTATCCTTCAGGGGATGTTCCCACTTGAGGAAAATGCTGATGTTATTAAATGGGGCAATTTAGATCCAGACAACATTGCAAAAATGAGCACAAATACTTTTGGCATCAACTTCTGGAACATGTACCTATTTTTACTTTTGCACTGGCACTCACTCCTAGCTTTCAGCCATGGATAAGCGGTGGTGGAAGAAGTAATCAAGCACTGGAAAAGTCAGTAGGTCTAGCATTGGCATCAGAGCTATTGGCTTCTCTTTAACATGTTTAATTTGCTATTGTTTATTATAACTTTATCATGCCATTATGGCAAAAACATCTGAAAGCAACGTGTTGGTCATCTTGGAACCATGTAGAATTATACAGTATGTAAAAAGCATTCCAAGATGACCACACACGCGTGTGCGTGCGTGAGGAGACATGATTTTAGATTTTTTGTGTAAGCCAATGTCAGTGGGTCCCACTCAGCATTTTATCCTTCTGAAGTCGATAAAGTGAGTTTTACTGTGGTGATAAATATTTGTTATTCAGCACCAACATGTCCGAAGCAGGGAACATGTGTCTTACAAATGCACGTTTAGATGAATCTATGGGGAGATCCTCACACATGTAGGTTTTACTGCTTAGGGGCCAATTACGATGCCGTAGGAAATGGCTCTGACCCTCCGTCAGAGCCGTTCCTACGGCATCGTAATCTCTTTTTTGTATTCATTTCCGACTGACCCATTTTGATGGAGATTGTTAGAAATTAATCCAAACAGGATTTCCGAATGGCTTAGGACGTGGTCGGAGAACCCATCTGCCATTCGCAGAGGGGCCTGTAATCCAAAGAGCGGCCCTTTCCATCCGAGGGATTACTATGGCAGATTCCCACAGCCTTTCTTTGCCTGCCTTTCTTACACAGAAAGTCTGTGGGAATCCAACTTTGGTGCCCCCCAGCAGGGCCTCTTAATTTTGGCCTAGGGTGCACCTATGTTGCCCCCTGTTGATCCCTGCACCCTTGGCAGGCACCTGAAGGTGCCTGCCACGGGGTGTAGGGATGGACTGCACCTCAGGTCTTTACCATGAGAGCATGCATTCCCATCAGAATGCATGCTCCCATTGTAAAGAATAGGACTGCGACCGAACAGTGTTCAGGTCTGTCTGTCCCAGTTGCAGATCGATGCTGGATGGACTCAGGTCCGTCCGACATCGTAATCGGCCCTGTAGAAGTAAATGAGACGTGAACCAGAGGGAATGGGTGGAAAAAAGGGGCATACTTATACTAAATGAGAGGGGCTAGGGAGGAGGAATTAGGGTATTTGTGAGAGTTAGAGAGGGGCTTAGGGAGGGACGTGCATACTTCCACAAAAGAGTAAGTCCATTACTAATCACAAACTGCAATTCTAAAGTTACTACAACCAAAACGGGCCTGAAACAGAAATGAATGTACACCAGCTCAAATGTGAAGTGGGTCCAGAGCACCAAATGGCCAAACACGGGAACTGCAAAATCCTCCTATTGAAAAAAAATATAGGAAGGGATTTAAAATAGAACCCCTTTGGAAATATTGTTAAAATGAATGTATTTATTTTGAACTATGTACATTTAATTTAATGTTACAAAAACTATGGTAAAATATTTTGATAACCTTTTTCATTTAAAAATATCTTAAGGCATTCCATTGATGAATTGGATAATTAAATTAATTTAAATTCTTTCTATACATGACGTTTAGTAATTTTTAGTAGATAATAAGTAAATATTTCAAAGTAAGTATTATTTTTGTAAATAACTCTTTAATTTGAATTCAATTTAATATAGTTAAATTAATGCAATATTTAATTAAAAATTAAGTTAATAGTGCGATATAATGAAGAGGCTTAGCCAGGATATTAGCAAATTAAAATCAAAAGGAGAGATTGAAATAATTCCTATCTGTGGTGGGGATTTGAATGTCGGTTTATGTCCATTGGCCGGGTTAGGAAAATGTGGTTTAACAACTGAGGAGGGTGATCTGGCGATTCATTTCTCTCACTCCGTGAGGGTTGATAAGTTTGACTCCACTGGAAGGGTTAATTAGTACTCAGAGAAATATCAGGCGCTCAGCCTCTAGTATACGCAGAGGTGTGTGTAAATGTAAATGTGTAAATGGTGCAAGAGGCGAGCGGGAAAACCCTATAACCGCTCAAAAGTGTATCCAGAACTAGATACCCAAAATAGTCAATCACAGAAATCGCCAATGCACACATAATCCAAATCCCTCACATTGGTATTAGCACAAGAACAAGAGATAAATGAGGTAACAAAGACAACAATATTCGTGGAATTCTTGAATATTGGAATTTTCTCAAATTTTAATCGTTCCCACAGCCAGCCGACACGTGTTTCATCGCGTAAGGAACAAAGTTTATGCAAATCTTCAGGGCTTGCATATGCCGAAAGTCTGAGTCGCTCATCCGGTGTTAATTCCAACCCGGCGCGGCCCGTTGCTGTCCGTAGTAAGGGACAGGAAATCAAAATCCCAAAATTTGCACTCTTCAAGTATTAGATTAGTTCTCCTGACAATTCGTTATGAGAGTATAAATAGTCCCTGTACGGTGGTTGAGGCTACGTCTACGAGTACATAGGCGCTCTTGCAAGATTTGAGTCAAAATCATGCGAGTGTCAGGGAACCTCACGCTCTGCTGAAGTTAAGTTCCTCTGGCATGTGTGTACGCATTC
Organism: Lissotriton helveticus; assembly: GCF_964261635.1. Classification (NCBI taxonomy): domain Eukaryota; kingdom Metazoa; phylum Chordata; class Amphibia; order Caudata; family Salamandridae; genus Lissotriton; species Lissotriton helveticus. The sequence goes on along the minus strand of NC_136065.1, from coordinate 2,094,289,519 downwards.
ATGGAGATAATTCCGTCCCGTCTCGGGTTCCCGGTTCATATCCAACTGTTTGTTGTGTTTATAGGGTTGATAAGTTTAATGAGATCTTATTCCTGCATGACTTTTGTTTCGCAAACCATCTATGTTCACCCAGGGCGGATTTCGGGCACACCTTTATAGGCAGAGGTGCTGAATCCACAATAGATTTTATAATTGTGCCAAATCGATATGCAAGATATGTCACTGGCTATAACATCCATCGAAATGTAATGAGCGATCACCTGCCCCTAAGTGTAAACATAACCATCCCAACCATCGCTGTAAGGAAAGATTGTAATCAAGTAGCATGGGTTCAAAATGTAGCAAAAGGAAGACTAATTGGATACAAACTACGATGGTCTAGTTTAGACTCGTCAGAGTTGATTAAACAAATTGTCACCAAGGCGTATGATTCAATATTAACGTTCCTAAACGATAGCATATCGTGTGATAACATTCTGACTGCTTTCACCGATATTACAAAGGTTGTTAAAAACCTGCTGCAAGCAGAAAGCAAAGGTATTTATAATTGCAGAAAGGGATGGTTTGGCAATAACTGCACAAAAACCCACACTAATTTAAAAGAAACCCCAGACAAGACAGTAAGAGATAAGGAGGAAATTAGGAAATGTAGAAAGTTGTATAATGAAGCTAGAAAAACTAGGAAAAATGAAATGAAAGAGAAGGCCTGGGAGAATCTTAAGGAAGCCTCAGTGAGCAAAGACAGCTCCCTATTCGGGCAGGCCATGAATGTCCCTTTCTTTATCACTTAGCCCGATACGCCTTCTATAGAGGTAGCAATAGAGGAAAAAACTTGGGTGGATTTCTTCTCGATTGTCTACACCCTACAGAGTGCTACATGGGGGAAATTGATCATAGGCGAGAGCCCGAGGGGGACCACCAGGATTTTTTGCCTATTGACTTCTGTATCAGTCTGGAAGATGTAACTATGGTTTTAAATGCAAGTAAGAGTGGTAAGACCCCAGGCCTGGATGGGGTGCCAATTGATTTATTTAAGGCAATCCCCAGCTGTAGTCCCCAATATCAACACAGGTTTTACAAGCATGTTGTGCAAAAGGTTTTATAGATACATGGTCCAAATCGATAATTGTTCCAATTTTTAAGAAGGGGGATCTAGAAAATCCCGCCTGCTACCGTCCGATATCTTTATTAGATTCCCTCATGAAGGTAACAAGGATTTTTCTACATCGGCTGCAAACATGGGCAGAAGAAAATTACATTTTAAGTGATGTACAGTACGGTTTTAGATCTGGTTTAGGAATCAACAAGCAGGCTCTTCATCTTAGTATTTTAATTGAAAATTACATGCAGGTTAAATCAGGGACATTTTATTTTGGTATTTGTCGACCTTAAAGCCGCATTTGACTGTGTTATATACAGAAAATTGTGGGGTATTCTTAGTGATCTTAAGGTCGGTCCAACATTAATCCAGTTTTTAAGGCAGCTATTCTCTGGTGCAACAGCCTTGGGCATAGATGCATCAAGGTAAAATCCGCTTGCAAAGGGGCAGACTCTCAGAATCTGCCCCTTTGCGACCGGTATGTTTGCATTTGGGATACATCATCCCAAATGCAAAAATCGCAAATTAAGAAATCGCAAAATTGTGATTACTTGCATTTAAGGAATCTCAAATTGAGATTCCTTAAATGCAATGCATTAAAGTTTAAAAAATAGCGATTTTGCTAATAGGGATCGCAAATTACCATGAAGTTGAACTTCATGGTAATTTGCAAAAACTTTGAAAAATGCACTAAAGTGCATTTTTCAAAGTTTTATGTTGCGCACACACATGCCCTAACAACCCGCAAGTGTAGCTTGGAAACACTGGAGCTGGATTTCTCGGCAGGAGAAAAGACATCGTCTCTCTCAGTGCGTCTGCTGGAGGGTTGGCTTCCTTCGGCACTTGCTGTAGCAGGTCGCGTCAGGCAAGTAGATAGTCGAACTGCTCCAAACCACCGTGTGTTTGCTTGGGCGAGTGTGGGCATATTTATACCTTGAAGGTGCCGAGTTTGACGTACAGTTGGACATAATAACGTCAAAGAGTCTCAGTTCTTTGAAAACTCCATGAGTTCTTGGACAAATCAATATTCAAGAAAGGGGAAGTCCCTAGCTGCTGAAGCTCAGTTTTTCCAAGAAATCGATGTGGATTTTCGGAAATAGTGGAAGTGGCCCTGCCGTATTTGCATGAGCTATGCCTAAATATGGTTATGATTTCTATGCCTATATAAGGATATGGTGATTTATACCTATATAAGGGCATGAAGCGGGAAACTTACAATAGGGTCCTAAAATAATACATAACACTGCCACCCAGACACGAACAATTGGTAAAGGGAACTATGCCCGTGTCCCTGTGATAACATCTCCTCACAAACAACTATCCACGTAATTTAATTCTGTAGATTTTATGCAAAAGTGTGACGTAGATGGATTGTACCTCTATTAAAACAGTGGGGATGGAGGCAATGCCGCCCTGCTTTTCTGTATTTACAGATGATGGATAATGATTATTATATTGGAACCATGGTGGGTTTCCTAAAAAGCAGACTGAGGCAAGGAAAATTCTAAATGCTTAGACTTCTGAGAAGAACATTTGGGAGTTGTTAAATTTAAGATGGATTATTTTTTAGTATAGATGCCAAATATTTTTAATATTTTGTATCTGATACATCAGAAGCAGTTAAAGTAAAATGAATCGATTAATCAACCTGTATATATTTATGTATACCTATGTATTTCAGAGAAGCATGATGAGGTGTTTTTAAATTGTCTGCTTTTATGATTTTATATGCCTAAAATCGAATAAAGTTAATTTTGATTTGATTAGAAGTTAATAGTGCTGTAGTATATCTGTTTTGTTCTACATTTAAATAAATAAGTACATAATTGAGTAAAACAAATATATCAAATGAAATTACATTAATGTTTATTAAAAACACATTTTTCTTATTGTTTTGAAGTTTAGTAAATGTTTAAAATGTCCTTACAATTTACCATAGGGAGATCTCTGCCCCAGTTGTGGAGAACTCTGCCTATGTGTGAAGAGTTAATTATAGTAACAGTACACTTAATTTTGAGTTAACTATGTAATTAATTTAAATATAACATTTTTGTAATTCTGTTTTGAAGATGTATGTTAAAATTTCTACCTGAAGTAAAATAGTTGCATATACTAAGCTTGATTTAAAAATGTGAAAATATTATTATGTAAATAATACATCTACTCGAGCTCGGCGGAGAAGGGTAGGTCTGACTACGCGGACACGGGAATATGGAGCTAAAACCCTGGGCTCTTCCTTGATGTTCAGTCCCGCCGACCCCTCATGTGGCATTCAATCCTTAACCATTAGGCATAGGAGTACCCACAGAGGTAACGATTGACACACATGACACTAGCATGTTTTCCCTTGCACTTTATTAAGGTCCTGATGAATCGCGGGTGACTAGACCCACAGCGAGAAACATGTCGACCAGCATCACCTTTAGTCTCATCTAGGGTCACTCGACCTAACCTGCTGACACCTAGTGAGCTAACCCCACTTTTTTAACTGCAGCCAGGGGACCCCCAGAATAAATTGAATTCCGGTACCCCTTGCTACATTTTAATATCCCTCACACCATTACACCTAGCCCAGCCCACACACCCCCACCTCACCATAAGGCTGTTGGAAAAAAGATCTCCGCCAAAGAGCCCCTCTTTGAGGTGAGCCCGTCGGGGATTGCACCGCCTCCCCGACGAGGAGCAACCGCCGATGATGAAGCATGACATCCTTCGGGGTGTGTGAGGCAATTACATCCAACAAAATGGATGCCCCAGGATGTTACTCTGACATCTGTGGTCATGCCAGTTAACTCTTCTCTCACTCTCCATTGGAACAGTGCAGCAACTTCCCTTTTGTATTCCTAGTGCAAAATATTATTATGTACATAATTTTAATTCATTTAATTATTCTTTTTAAGTTAGATATATTTCTATATTAAAAAAGGTTTATAAAATATATAATAAAATATGTATTTTTTAATTATACATTTATTTTTTAACACTAACTTGAATTGATATATATTTTAAAAAGTTAAAATAAATCAATTCATTTTAACAATATTTGCTATGAGTGTCTGTTTTAAGACCTTGAGTTATTATTTCGAATTCAAGGGTGTTGCAGTATCAGTGGTTTGCCATGTGTTGTGCTGGACTTACTCCTGAGTCCTTTTTAGGTCAAGCCTAGAGGCAACACATGCACTACTTGCTTTGCGAGGCACGCTAAAGTAGGGTATGCTGTGGAAGCCTCGTCCACTATCCGCCCATATTTGTCATTGAGTTTGTGTTATTGTCCTTTTTAATGCTGGCTTCCGGTTTGTAAATAGGCTTTTTAGTCCCTCCTTGGTACCACCTTGTCTCCATTTATTACCACCTATAAGGACTGGACCTTTTACTGGTTATGCTACACAGTCTGCTTTATAATGGCTAAGAGCACTATTTTTTAATTTTTTATTTGTAGCATTGTCCGCTTTAACTTAAGCGGCTGCGCTTTTTTATTTACTTAATTAATTTTCAGTGCGGGCCGCTTTCACTTTTGCGGCCACGCTTGTTTATTTAATTAATTTGCAGAGCAGGCCACTCACTTTAGCAGCTGCGCTTGGTTATTTAATTAATATGCTGTTGTCTTTTGCGTGAGGGGCACAGGTGGGGCTAGAGCCACGCACATCACGCGAGGCTTGGTCGCGCCCTGCCCTTCAGTGCAAGGACTGCTGTACAAAAACCAGGTTGTAATTTGTGGCAGTAAAGCTTTGGTATTCGACAGATAAATCAATAGACAATGACGTGGCAGAGATGAAACACTCAAAGGCTGAGGGCATCAACAATTAATCTGGGTAGCACTACATGTGTGCTCTTGAGTGGAACCAACCCCACGGATACCAAGGGGCATATTATCAAGAAAGGCGTTAAAAATTATCACCAGTTTAGCGGCAGAAAACTGCTGCTAAAGTGGCGATAATGGCCTTGATATTATGCACTTTTAGAATTCCAATAGAAGTCCACGTTCTGGTGTGAACATGGGCTTCTATTGGAATTCTCCAGGGCATATTATCAAGCGCATTATTGCCGCTTTAGCTGCAATTGTTTGCCGCTAAACAGGCGATAATTTTAACGCCATTCTCGATAATATGCCCCCACGTGCCCACATTACACACAGGAGGGGCCTGACTTCAGAGATTAGCCTAAGCTTTGTAATGCTCTCCTTGCGCATATCAGAAATATGCATAATCATTCTTTCTTCCGTAATGCCATCAAAACGTCCTTCCTTCCTGCATAACTGCCTTCTCTGTGTTTTTTGGCTTCCTTATGACAGTTGCACTACAGCGCGGGGATGCTCCGTTGCTGGGGCACCTGCTCGCTCTATAATACCCCTTAAAATAACATACCATAACATAACATATTGGGCTCACCCTATTAAGACCCCATTAGCATAAGAACAAAGCAGTTTCATGTGACGAAAATTTTAACCTGAAGCACACAAAGTGTTTAAAAATACCCCATTAACAGTTACATTATGTAACGAGTTACAAGCCACGTTACTTAACGAGTAACTCAGTATTGGAATATTGTGATCTGAGCTGTGCTCGGACGGGGATATCATGGTATGGTGCATTGACATTGATTAGTTGTGAGTGTGGTTAATTACCAGCTGGGTCAGTTGTATACTCTGGAAGTGCCTGCTGCCTATTTATGGCACTTATAGGCTTTGAAGGCAGTGATATCTGATGAGGGTGAAATTAAATGCTTCTTAATTGTAATGTTGCATTTGTATTTCTGGGATCGGGGAGTGGGTGCTACTGGCACTCCATCAGGCTTGTTCTTATTTTGGAAAACCAATAAAGAAATGGAAAGAAAACCAAAACATGAATACAATGCATTCCCGTCCCTAGCCTTTTTTCAATCCTTAGCTAGACTGTTCCAGTAAAGATCATTCATTTACAAGACTGCCATTGTTTGCTGCTTCTATGGGAAAAGAGGAGATACAATAGACCAATGTGCACCACCGTGCTTGGAAGAAGTAACCATTGCCCAATGAGTGATATATTGAGTGAGTGATGATGATTAATGTGGTGGCAGACAATGAGGGTGTTGTTCAATTATTTTATAAATTTGATTTCAATTTGTAATGTTTGAACGCAATGGGTGATTCTGCCTGAATGTGATTGCCCCTTTCACACTCAGCTAGATTTATTTACATGGCTCACTCCTTTCTCTTTATTTCAGGTTCTTTAGAGAGCAGACCAGTCAGTTTAGTTAACAAAACTACACAATATGCTTAAATTATTTTACTCTCATTGATCATCAACAGTGCTACAAGTCTATCTCACTCAATCTAATATGGGTTGGGACTTGGGTTCAGGACTCAGGGTGGGACTACCTCAACAGCCAGAAGAAGGAATTTATGAACAATGGCTATCTGCTTCAAAGGGAAATGAATACGACACGAAGAGGCCTGCTCAGCCCTGTGAACTGGAGAGAGATGCGTTGATTTGGGAAATGCCGAGTAGTGCGCTGGCTCAAGCGTCAAACTCCTCTAATTAAGGGGTTGTGGCCAGGGAGGACTGTATCTGGAGACATGTCACGTGATGGATGCACTTGGCTAACTGGTATGACTGTTGTGGGATTGATCAGCCAGGTACATGCAGCTATTTGTCTGGAATTGGTTGTAAAACTGTTCTCACTTCTCAGTTAATCTCAAATGAGTCATGACTGCACCAGCCTATGCTCTTGCTCTGCCCTCTTGATGCCCATACACCATGAAGCGTACCTTCTCTTTGACTCTACAATATTGACATTTACTGTTTTGAAATCCACAGGCCTTCTCTTCAGTATGAAAGCTTCATAACATTCCGGCTCACCTTACTGGACCGGTTCAGGTATGCATCTGAGTCAGACATTTCGAGAAGAAGAATGCTGATGTACTGTCCACTTTGGCATCTATATACAATATAATTTTTCTTTTCTTAACAATCACAATTTTTAGAAATCTAGATGGCAGAACGATTTGATATTAACTTGGGACTCTGGGCTGAAGGACTGTTTGCAATGTATTTATTAACTAAACTGTGTCATTCCTTCATTTCCTCCCAAATCAGATTTGATGATGATCTGCTGCTTGTTGACTTGATGAATGTTGTTGTTGTGTTTGCCTTTGTCACACCTTTCACATCTTTTATAGAAGGAATGACACAGTTCAGTTACCAAATACTATATGTATTATAAATTCAAACATGGATGGTGCTTCTGCATTTTTCTTCTCTGAATATCCGTCTTGGATGCATAGTTCAAGCAGTCCAGTAAGCAGGAGTGTTGTTGTATTTCTTTCGTGCAGAAGAAGAGAAGGCCTGTGGAATACAAAAAACTAAGGGGGTCCTTAGGATGGCATTCAATTGTATTTGGGGCCACAGGGCAAATTAGGATGCGACTGCCACCATGGCAGTCGCATTGCCCATGTTTTGTATTGTGGTGGGTGCTGCGCTCTGCAGCAGCGGCCGCAAGACAAATCAGACACTCCACACATATCCCTGCACTACATGTCAGGCATCATGTGGTGCCTACCATGTGGTGGAGGGATATGAATGGGCGCCCCATAGGTGCCCCCCAGGGCCGATGTCCCTGTCCCAGGGGTTTAGGGGGTCCCACTACTGGCCTCCAAATTGGTTTCCACCTGCTGTTTTGCTGTGATTGGACCAGTAGAAAGGGATTTTGTAATCCTAAGATGCTGCCTGAAAGGCACCACCACCATTCTGGGACTACAGGGAGGTCCTAAAAGTGGTTGGATAAAGACAGCCTGTTGGGACCGTGGGTGTCAGTCTTTCCGGCCACCACATGTCCAGAAGCCATTGTAATATGGCAGACGGAGATCCCTGTTAAGATGGGTGAAGGACCTCCACCGACAGCCTGTTGGTGGTAGTCTCTCGGCCATCATAATTAGGCCCTAAATGTCAATATTGCAGAGTCATGGAGAAGGTAAGCTGTGTGGTGGATGAGGATCAAGAAGGCAGAGTATAGGATGGTGCAGTCATGTGTGAATAACTCAGAAGTGAGAAAAATATTTTAGCACCAATCCTAGACAAATAGCTGAATGTATCTAGCTGATCAATCTCACTAATGTAAATTATGTGTGTCTATCATGCGAAATATGTCCACTGACAGACCAAGTGACCACACCATTTAATTAGAGTTTGATTGACCTTTGAGCCAGAACACTACTCAGCATTTTCCAAATCAGGGCACCTCTGTATAGAACACAGGAGTAGGCCTATTTGATTGATGTTGCTTGTTTCCTATTAAACTGCGAATGAACAAGTATTATACAAGGAAATCATGTTAATAAATCTCTTTTGACAACAAGAATTTAAGACATAGGTTATTCTGAAAAAGAAACATAAGACTACATCAAACGCTTTTAACACAGACAAAGAAACATGTACAACCAAGAATGCCGATGTTTCAGAATTGTCATTGAAAGTGTTAATTGCGAGAGACTGAACATCAAACTGTATCCATACAACAGCTGATCCAGGTAATGGCGTAGTGAGAAGTAAAAATCAGTGAGCCTTAGCAAATAATGGAAAATAGTGCAAGGCTAGATAAGGATTTACAATATGTACAAGGGGCGAGTACCCATGGAGTTTAAAATTGAATCGATTAAAAACACAATGATATGAGCATTTGAGTTTGGGTATTCAACAATCAATGGTATGTGTAGGCCCATGCAGTGTTTACAAATTAGTTACAACACCCTTCCTGCCACCACATGAATCAGTATTCACTCAATCATTATATCACTCATTGGTTCATAGTTAGTTACCTTTTCCAAGTGTATTACACTGCACTTTTGTCTATTGTATCTTCTCTTTTCCCATGGAAGCGACAAACAATAGCACTATTGTAATATTAATGATTGTTACTGGTGGCAGGCAGCCCAGCTAAGGAATGGAAAAAAGGATATGAAAGGGAGACATTGTCTTTATGTCCTTCAATTAAATGGGGAAGCTTCTCCTGTGCACACTAGTCCGCACCATACATGTGAATAGATGTCATACACCAAATATATAAATGTTCTACGATATCCCCCTTTTTTAGATTGCAAAGTAGCTCGACAATAATATGTGAACTTTCTGTTGTGGCCTGCCTAGTCAGGGAAGTAGCGTTTGTCCTCATATCCAGGGGGTTCGCCCTGAAGTTTGTCAGCAAACCCACCCAATCAACCTCATTCTCTTCCCATGATGTTTCAGGAACAGTGTAATCTTGTGGTATGAAGTGTTGGTTCATTTTTATCATGGTCAATCTCTCTACATTTTTATGTGAGAGACTGGTCCTTCTGACTGTGACAACTGTGCTGACTGCACTGAACACAGGCTCAGACGATACACAGGCTACCGGACATGCCAGATACTTTATTGCCAGCCTGCTGATCTCTGGCTGTTGCCACATCTTCCCGTACCAATAGACCAATGGGTTTTGATCCAGGTAGACCTCTTTTGGTTTATCCAGATAGTTGTGGTCCATCTTCTGAATGGTCATTGGTGCTGCCTATTGCTTGACTTCTGTTGCCTTAACCTCTGCACTCGACTTAAGCCTTGCCACTTGAAACCTAGCCATTGTAGAGTTTCAGTCAGACTCTTTTGTTGCTTGTGTTGCTGGTGTTGCTGGTGATGATAGTGCTGCCTGTGAGACAAGAACACTGCCCTCTCTGAAGGTTGAAGGCTACAAGGCAGAACTTCTGGCTGGGCCTGTGACTTCCAGACATTCTTCTTCCAGTTCTCTCGTTTGGTCAACAATCCAAGTCTTGTACTGTGAAACATCCCCTTCTGAAGAACTGTACCCTGGATCATGTATTGTAGCACAGATGTACTCTTTAGAGGATGCAATCTCTCTTTGCGGCCACTTGAAGGATTAAGTTCTGAACCAACTCATATGCTGCTTCGTTCACACCGACGAACCCTTGCAACACCTTTTTCATTGGATCCTGCAGAATATGCAAAAACGGGATTGGTTGGCTCATCGTACTGTCCTCCTTCCTGACTTTGTTTGTGAAAACCTCAAAAGGAAGTAACATTTGATTCAGGCATTTGACCATCCCTCATTTGGCCATATTCATTTCTCAGTTGCATCCTCTTCTATTTTAAGGACATAGTTGGTGATCAGTCTGTGCTGCTCAAATAGACATTGCAACAAGTAGTAGGTCAAGTTCCAATGTTTTAGCACCACCTGCATGAGGGATTTAACCAGTACTCTATTAGTACACTGGATGATCCTCAAATAATTCTTGGCTTTAAAAGAATGACTGAACTGACTACAGATTCCGCTGCAGGTGGTCAGTATGTTGCTAAGTCTTCTGTTTTGAGAAAGTCCTGCACAATCAGGTTGATACAATGCACCAGACACAGGACTCTGAAATATCTACCATCTGCCATGGCCTTGACGATATTACTGCCATTTTCCATGGCAACAAATCCAATTCTGAGACCTCTGGATCCAAGCCTTTTGAACACATTGCTGTTCAAGTCTTCTAATATGTTTGCAGCTGTGTGGGATTTCACTATGGTGACGATTACTACTGCTGCATGCCACCGAACGCCCTTCAAACTTTCTTTAGCACTGAGACTTGCGGATAGTTGTTGCCTAACCCTCAAAAAAAGAGATCCACTGTGCAGTGATACACATGTAATCAGGTGCTTGACAACTGGTCGACATGGCTGTTATCTGGTGGATAGTGTGAACAGCACTTGGCTGCATAGCTTGGCCACCCTAGTGCTGCACTTCATGATGGAGTACTGGAACAGCAACTCTGGCAAAATAGGTCCAGCTGGGAATCTTCCATTATGGGTAGATGTCTGCAACAAATTCTAAAAATCCCACTCTTCCAAAAAAGAATAAGCATTGGCATAACCAATAGGTCTCGCTTTTGGCACCTTATAAGTATTTAGTTATGCAGCACAATATCCTTGGATCAACCATTGCATGGCTAAACACTTATAAGGTCCCAAAGGTGAGACCTATTGGCTATGCGAATGCTTGTGATTGCGAGCCTGCAGGTCTGCTTGATTTATTTTTTATTCTGAAAAAGAACAGGTGCTAGTTTACTTATTGTGGATAGGCCTTGGGTGGGCCACTGGGCTTTCTTGGGAGTGCCTAGTCCACCCTCTAAATCCGGGCCTGTTTCTATTCAAGCCTAACTTCATAAATCACCTGAACTTTATACTCTTAACTCAGGGCGCAGCATTTTTACAGAAATGACAGGATTTTGTTTTCTTGCTTATTAATATAGTTATAACAGTCACAGTGCTACTGCCCTGCTCAAAGCAGGGCAAATAGGTTTCATTGACAGGAGTTTGCGGGATGGAACAAGAACCACACTGAGAGATTGATACAGATTACTGTGGTTACAGACAGAGAACACCCACCATTCTCACGCCTCAACTGGCTCGTCCACTTTCACCAGGCTGGGCCCAGGAACTAACCTTTGAGCCCTACGCACCTACTCTATCATAACTGCTCTCTATATTGTGTAGAATTCCACCTGCAGGCAGCGGAGGATTATGAACGCGTAGTCTTTCATCATCAAGCGTAAAAAAACGTGCTTGCCCGAATACGTGTCTCAAAACTGTTAGTTAGTTGACGCCGCGATTAGGCCGCTCTCGTTTGGGAATATTGATCTGTTCCTCGCCGCTGCTGTTTTAGAAAGCAAAATGACAGCTGTAGAAAAATAAGGGGAAACTGTGAAGCATGTGCCGCGGATGAAGTGGCCGCGACCTCCATATGTGTGCTAGACATCGATTCACACACTACGGGTCCCGTCGGCATGTGATAGATGGCGGTGGCACCTGGAGTCGCTCCAGTCACGGGTATATTCAGCGGCCTTGCTCTGAAAGACCTCTCCTAAATTAGAAAAATTGGTCCAAAAAGGCTCCAGGCAGCACACCTCGCTGATTTAAGGACGTGGCCGGCGGGCCCGCAGATGCTGTTGCGCAGGGACTAAAACAAGTAACAATTACTGTAGAGTGTTTAAATCTGTGATGTTCATCAAAAAACATGCCTAATATGTTTGTTTACTGCCTTAGATGAGCCGAGCAAGGAGAAAAAATAAGAGGGGAAAGGTAGAAATAAGCTTGCGTGCCTCACGCTAAACGTAAGTGTCGGCAAAAGTGAAAGCGTTTCCCTTGTGAGAGCGAGCAGCACCATAAGCGATAATTGCTAACACATGGCACCAAAGCTCACTCCTGCAAGGGAATCGCCAAACGTTCAAGCGTTGCCATTGAAAGCAATGCAACACATGCACGTTTTGGGTGAAAAAGGGAACCGGTGGCTAAAGGTCTTTTTCCTAAGCAACGCATGCCCGCTGCGTAGGCGAGACCTAAAAAGGGAGGAGGTCCACGTTAATATTTTAGCCATCTTACCATCATACATCATACCATCATACAAACGGCCCGTTGGGTGGTTTTTTTATAAAGCCCCTCTTGCCTAAACATGCCTATAATAGAGGCCTTGGTTTTTTTCTTTTCTGGTACCATTGACACAGACGACTTCTGGAGAGTAGCTGGAGGTGGTAGACTCACTGTGTGTCTTAAAGCGAAGTGACTGTATGTGGAATTTGGAGGTTGCTGATTTGGGTGATGCTGGCACATTGTATAAAGCTATCATCCTCTTCATCCTCATCACCTCCTTCATTTATCACTGTGATTTTAGCTGCTCCCCCTCTCTCATCACCACCAACAGCTATCTTTTTAGGGTGATCCTCCCACTAGATTGCGTGAGGTTTTTTCAAATGGGATGTTTTGCCTCCAACTCCATATTTTATGAACATTCGCATAACAAATTAATGTTTCCTTCTGCTTGCAAATTGGGAAGGAGAGTCTTTTTAGTGTGCTATTACCAATGCCTTAAGAACTGGAGATAGGAGGGTGTGTAATTTGCCTTTTGGCAGTGAATTCTTGGACTAAGTTAGAGATGGATTCAGGTCTCACCTAGGTCCTTACAAATATAGAAGGTGGCAGCAGAGGTAGTGGAATCACATCCCTCTGAAGAGTTTGCATAGGAGGAGTCATCTTGGTGTGGCCTGTGAGCCGCCTTTCACACTGACAACAATCACTGGCTCATCATCACTGTCACTTTCCATAATTCTAAGGCTTTCAGGAACTTTCCTTTTCCCTTGTCTCTTGTGGCGGGTCTTGGACTTGACCTGAGTCCAATCCATGTCCAGATCATTAGAAGGGGGGCTTGGGAAAGACGGTGGACTAACCTTTCTTTTTCTTGGCAGAAATCATGAAACCAATGGTGCAAGAGCTTTGTCTTGCTCAGCAGGAAGCTCAACCTCCTGGTCTGCTCCTACTTCAGTAAGAACTGTTGCAGGCTGAGGCTCCTGTTATCCACTTTGTTCGGCTTTCTATGACAACTGGGTTCTTGTCTCCGACAGTTAGCACTTAGTAGAGGAGGAGGGTTCAGTTGATGTCACTTCAAGGCTTGCCTTATGTGTGGCAGTACTATGTGTGATGTATCTTGTGCACCTAAAAGCAAACAAACAAAAAAAATTCATTGAAACGTGGCATTTGCAGTTTGAATACACATACAGACAATATCATTTGGTGAGGTCAGCACAAAAAATTAACAATACTGTATCCATTCCAATCCAAACCATAATAAAGTAAATCAACATACAGATTTAAACGTTTACTTCATGTGCATCCAAAGCCAACTGGACACCTGTGGCAGGCAGGGGTGCAGGGGTTAAAATGGAATAATCCTTAAAAACAATAATGCTGATGTGCACCCATAGCAGGCAGAGAGGGCAAGGGAAAATGGAATAATCCTTAAAAAATTTATGCTGGCCTGTGGCAAAAATACACTGATAACCAAGTTCAAACAACAGCACGCAAGTAGGCATGAACAACAAAGAACACATGCGGGACTGTGGACACTGACTTCACAAAATGGCCATCAGCCACACATCATAGAGTACAAAGACAAAATGGTGTCTTGATGCAAACACACACACTTACACACACACACTGGTGACAAAAGAATGACCAATTGGCCAGCGAACACAGAAGGCATGGTAAACAAAGAAGAAACACTACCAATAATTCATCAATGCTAAAAACAAAAATTAAATCAGCTATAAAGATACACCAACAACACACATGTTCCCAAGGCATAAAAAAATCCCCCACCAAAATACACGTAAACACTTTGCAGAAGAACGTGAAATACAAGAAAAACACATTTTGCATTTCATACAAGGCCATCCTTAAAACATAATTGCTTTAAAACAACATATACCACAGAAGCAGTTGTTTTATATTGCAAATGCCTAGTACTGGCTGGATGGCCCGTTGGCACACATGGTAGAATGAATAGTGCAAATTTCACAAACATGGAGAAAATGTACTTATCCATGAAACCTTTTTCCCTTATAAAACCTAAAAAAGTGAATGCAAAAAAAGAGGCCCCTACCGCAGCTCCAGGTCAACCAAAGGGAATAATTGTTTTTTTTTTAATCAAACACTAAAAAGGTACAAACATGTACTGATTCATGCCCTCTATCAAATACAAGCCTTATCCAAACATGTTTTAACTTACCTGATTAATATGTCACAAAAACCAAGTCTGTGTGTGCAGCAGGAATTGCAGAAAAAGAGAGAGATATTTTCACCTTTAAATCCAAATAAAAAGTGATCAGGAAATGGACACAGCAATAGGTGGAGCTTTACGGACAGGAAGAGAAAGTTGGAGTCTCTTTGGCATTTCCATCCTGTTTTTAAAAAAAGGTCAAATTAAATAAGCGTGCTTTGCACTAAAAAAACGACATGAAGGGTTGGTTTGGGTAGAATATTCACTCAAAAAAGTACTTTGTAGTTGATTTAGCCGCTTCTCAGGTAGAAAATACACATGACAAGCATCCCAGACTGCTCGCAACTGCCCATGTTAACAAAATGGTGCCAGAAGGCTACCTGGTGGCTGGAAATCGTGCTGGGGGCCATCAAATTTCAATTGTGCTTGCAAGTTTGCTCAATGGGGCATTGCGTTTTTCCCTTTGTCATTGAATTGCTCGAATTGGAGCAAAATTCCTTCACACACTGATTGCTGGAATTTGGAAAGAACTTCATGCTACAAGAGTAATGTGGAGTTAACATATTGTACCAATTCCGTGAGCGGTCTGGTTATTGCCGGGGGATGGGCAATGTAGAAGTAGCATGTTCCATTTTAAGACCTTTAAGACATGCCAAGAGAAGGTTTGATCTCTACTACATACACAGCTGCCTCATCAAATGCGAACAATTTAAGATAGAAGATTACTAGGAATAAATACTTTATTTGGTTTGATGCCAAATCTGCAGCTTTTTGATACATTTGTGTTACAAAATGCTGTCTGTTAGTTTGAAAGTGTTAATCTTTTTTTTTTCTTTTTTTACTGTTAGGTTCATGAACATGTTCTCAGATAATTCAACAAACCTTAATTTATATTTAAATCATACTTGAATTTGAGAAAGAGTATGATTCCCCATCAACTATTTTGGTATTTACACACTTTCAAAATTCCATGGAGTCTCATGTTCATGTTGGCAGTGGACACAGGAAAATCTTATGGCAGTTCCCATTTTCGCAATGCAGGGGTCCTTAAACTATCAGAGAACTTTCCTTAAAGAAATTCACATTTTGGAAGATCAGGCTAGGCACAGGGAGGTTCTCCAACACCTGTGGGAGTGCCATCAAAATGGATGAGGGGCAGCCGGACCTTTATTCTCTGGACCCAGCACTCTGAGGAATGGTAAATCTGTAGTAATTTTGCAGAATAAGGCACACAGTATAATATGTTTTATTTTAGCAGGCTTGGGCATCAGTTCTGACAAAGATGTGAAAACGAGGTGATCAATGTAGCTCTTACGTGGACTCCGCTGTGGGCACCGGGCTCTCAGTAAAGTAGGGCAAATTATTCTTATCAAAATGCAGCAAACAAATCCCAATTGGTTCCCTCCTCTTCGACAGTGATAGAAATCTCAAGTGGGTACCACAAAGTTGTCAATTCTCTTTCCACTCTCATCAATATCTTCATGAGACCATTGGCCCAAATATTTCTCAGCACAGCAATGTCAACTTTCTGGTACTGTGGGTAGATTTCCACGTATTTATGTCAACACAGAAAGTTGCTTCCAAATTGAAAGACACTCTGTAATCCATGATGAAATGTATACCTTTTCTTTCTACATTGTTCAGGTGTTCGTAGAACCCAGTGGGCACTCCAGCCTACACAGTGCACCCAATCAATGCCGAGCTTTGCTTAGCTACCAAGATTGTCTTAGGCATGAGAAAATATGACATTTTCTTTTTGCTTAGATAATTTCTCTGTCTCCCTATTGAGGTCTGAATACAATTTAAGGTAGCCCGCTTTTCAGATAAAGCGTTGGATGTGCATCCGCCTAGATACATAAACGTCTCCTTCATCCTACCTGGGCCTAGCATAAATCTAAGAACCAAAACCCATAATATGCCGAACTAAAAGTGATAGATTAATATTTTCCTGGTGCAGCCTGACCAGTCTGAAACTCATTTAGAGCAATTTTGAGGTGTACTGACTATTTACTCATTTTGTAAAAAGAAATACATGAAAACTCACCTTTTCAAACTATTTCTGGAGTAACTATAGTTAATGTTTCCACATGTTCCAGATGTTCATCACACTGTACCCTCATTTCTCAATTGTCAGTCTCATATACTTCCTTGCATCACATTACCCCCTTCTAACCCCATCCTATCCTTTTCCCCTTCTCTTCCTTCAAATATTCCACTCTTCTTCAGCATCCATAGATTTCTCTCCTCTTTCACAAACATTTAGGGGAGTTGCTTACAATCTGATGTTAATCTTGTTTATTAATCATGATATGATTATATTCTAAACATCAGTTTTTCTCTTGATCCTTGAAATCATGACATTCATCTCTGACCAGTCTTCTCCCACTTTGCCCTCTTTATCTTCCTTACCTAGCTTCTTTCTTACTTCCTTTCTAGCCCCGCCCATATCCTTCTATAATTCTGCTCACCCTAATATGTATTTTCCTGCCTGCTGCTTCTAGGTTTTACCTCCTCATATATACCTAGGAGGTCACCACTTAGTCCTACGTTGTTAACAGTACATACCAGTTATAATTCAGTTACATCTCTATGTTCTTATTCCTTTGAAAAATGCCTTTCATCATTTTTGTTCAAATGTATAGCACACTGATCTCATTCAACACTGATGTGGTTGGGTGTGCTTTTTAGAAATAGCAAAATGAAAATAAGTAACAAATATGTGGCTGAGAAAGATCCTCTCCCTGCATCAGTTACTGCTTTCCATTAAACTGACCATGACCTATGTTTTTTCTGAACTTGACGGGTGTGAAAAAAATCTGCAGTCACACTGATGCTTAAGTCTGAAAGTTTTTAATAACAAAAGCAAAATACACAGAATCATATGAATGGGGGATTCCTGGGCACACTGTAAATGTTGTCACTAAACTGTAGCTGTATTCCATTATATCAAGAGAAGCAATGCCAACATACACAAATACCACCCAAAAATTAAAAACATAATTATCACAAAACTTTATTTACACTGTAAGCCGACAGAAATCAATGAAACACATACCACAGAAAAAATATGCAAAGTACAACAATAGAGAGAGAGAGAGAAAGAGAAAGAGAGAGAGCTACGCGCATGTAAAAGATGTCAAAATAAAGCTAATATTTTTAAATACATAATAAAAACACTACTTAGCTTTCACCATAAAGGTGCAAAAAGTTCAGCCTAGTCTCCAAGCAACCAATCGATTTAAACTTAAAAACACTTAGCCAACAGAAACACTTTTCCATATAATTGTGTGTGGCTGCCTGGGAGGAATACATAATAACCAACTGCCAACTACGCCTAGTCATGTGACCCAGAGACAGGCCACAGCTCTAAATGGCTATAGCAGTAACATTCTACCTTTTTAAAAGGTTGTACTGGACTGTTCCAATGAGGTACAGGGCCAAGACTGATTTCCATATGGCTGGGTCTGAACTAGGGTGGCAAAGTGAGCTAAAGAATGATGATGGATTCAACCCAGATCTCTGACTGAGGGTTAAGTGTCTGAAAAGTTTTGGCGCTCCGTCCATCATCTCATTGTGTTAACTTTATAAAAGTGACATTTTCAATACTGTAATTTGAAATCTGACTTTAAGCTAAAATAGGATTTTTTCATTACAATTCCAAAGACACCAAACATGAACAGCTTACCTGTTCCGATTTAGTAGTTATCCTTATTAAATGGAATAGGGTAACCCCAATATTATCCTATAGGAGAGATAGGTCTTGCAGTAGTGAAAAATGAATTTAACAGTTTTTCACTATCAAGATATGTAAAACTTGAAAGTACAAATTCTACTTTTTAAATACATCGCACCCTGCCCTGTGGATTGTTTAGGCAGTACCATAAAAGTGCCCTATATAAATTAAAAAAGGAAGGTTAAGCCCTTGCCAAAGGTTTACTTTGCCAGGATGAAATTACACTTTAACCTCACACACATACTGCAATGTTAGGCCTTGGACAGCATTCCAAGGCTATTTAACAACTGTGATTCTGAATTTGGAAGGGACACCTTAAACATGCCCCTTTCAAACACCGAATCACTAACATAAATTGTGATTCAGTAATGTGTTACAGAATCGCAGTTGTGCATTTGTCCATTCAAAAAGCATGTTTGTAGTCGCTAATGGTCCGATTGCTGAATTAGGCCGTTTCCGCCAATTAGGTCGTATCCGACTTCAAAAAGGCTTTGTACATTTGCCTCATAGTTCGTAAAAAATAGTCAGAAAAGGTTTGAATATTTTGCACAATTAGAAAGAGAGAAAATTAGTCCACATGTGGCATTTTGGCAGCATCCACCTCAGGGATTAGGTAGAAAGCACAATCCTTTGTCCACGTATATTTTGAACCAGCTCGTAAAATTAACTAGATGTTGTGCGCTGCCAAACAAATACTGTGTGAGCCAGAATGCATGATCAATCTTGTGCCTAATTTAATAATTGGATTATAAAATGTACTACCGTTTAATTGCTACCAGAGAAAACTGCATCTCTTTCAAATACAAAATTAAGAGATTATGTCTTTAAAAGGGCTTAGCTCACACATCAAAGCATAAAGGATATATTTTATATGCATGGGTATTCACCATGTCTTGCATGAAGAATATGAGGTGTGCACAGATGTATTTATTACAGAGATCAAATTCCCCCATTATCCTTCAGGGGATGTTCCCACTGGAGGAAAATGCTGATGTTATTAAATGGGGCAATTTAGATCCAGACAACAGTGCAAAAATGAGCACAAATACTTTGGTAATCAACTTCTGGAACAAGTACCTATCACGCAAGGAGCACAATTTGAGATCGCTTACTTTTTGCAATTGCACTCACTCGTAGCTTTTAGCCATTTATAAGCTGTGGTGGAAGAAGTAATCAAGCACTGGAAAAGCCAGTAGGTCTAGCATTGGCGTCGGAGCCATTGGCTTCTTATTAACATGTTTAATTTGCTATTGTTTATTATAACTTTATCATGCCATTATGGCAGAAACATTTGAAAGCAACGTGTTGGTCATCTTGGAGCCTTGTAGAATCAGGCAGTATGTCAAAAGCATTCCAAGATGGCCACACACGCGTGTGCGTGTGTGAGGAGGCATGATTTTAGATTTTTTGTGTAAGCCAATATCAGTGGATCCACTCAGCATTTTATCCTTCTGAAGTTGATAAAGTGAGTTCTATTGTGGTGATAAATATTTGTTATTCAGCACCAACATCTCCCAAGCAGTGAACATATGTCTTACAAATGCATGTTTAGATGCATCTCTAAATTATTTTTCCAGTTTTCTATTTAGCACTCATGTTAACATACATAAATAGCATTTGTGCATTCTTGAGTCTGGATGCTTTAGAAATTTAGAGTAACGGTGGGCGAAAAATCAGTTCCGTTTGCGGAATATGCGGATTTTTGGCAATTTTGCGGTCAGCGAATCCTGCGAATTTGCCCAAAAATCCGTAAATTCGCAAGCTGGCGGATTTTTTTGCTTGGTCACGCTTGAAAAATTCAATATTGCGTGCACGGCGTTGACTTACCGTGATTCTGTGTTCGCCATGTTGTTTTTCTCCTGGTTTGCGTGTGCTGTGCCATTTTGGATCTTGCTGCGTGATCGCGCGAGAGTTTTTCGACCGCGATTACATTATCGCGGCCCGCCATCTTGCACAGCGAGAGTTTGACAACGTGAGTACGTCATAAGGGCCCGCGATCACGTATTGCAGGAGTAAACAATTGCGAACACTTACATGCGGCGCGCAGCTGACTTCCGGCGAGAGATTTGAACAGCTCGCTTTCCCGAACTTGCAAAAATTGCAATTCTGCACAAGAAATCCACCGCAGGCAGCATAAACCTTCTGAAAATGATGATTTTGATCAGAATAACTCCTCAGATTAGCATTTTGTGCAAGGAGCCCATTTTTGGGGGGTGGGAGGAAGGAAGTGCCCAAGAGTCTCCAACTTCCTGTTCCTGTCCAGCAGGCTCCTCCCAGTGCTTTGTCCATGTCCTGGTCACTTTTCATTTGGATCTGGAGCTGGAAGGATTACTTTTTCTGGCTGCTGTTGGATATTTGTATTTGAGGACTTTTTGGACTTTGGAGTTTGGATCACTTTTGGATTTGAGATTTTACAAGTAAGTTGGTGTTGTCTGTTTGGGGCATTGCAGGTGCTGCAACTACAATGTAAAAATGTTTTCACAACTTTAAAAAAAATATATTGTGGGCAGCCACAGTATCCAGTAGGCCCAGGGTTAGTCATGGGTGCATGATACAACTGTTTCTGTGAGTTTTGTTGAACTTAAATCTCATTTATGTCATGGAACTTTAGCTCACTGTGTTTTTTTTGGGGTGCCTGTAAAGCCACACTAGCCAGTAGGCCCAGGGGTAGTGAGTGGTGCATGGACCAAGTCTTTCTGTGGGGTGTCTTGAATTTAAATATCATTGAGGGCATGGATGGCATTGGATTGTGGTGATTTTTATGTGTTTTCTGACTTTTTGGGGGTGTTGTTGGGGCATGGCCATGTGGGTGGGGGCCATTTTGAGGCATGATACAGGCAGGGCCTGGCCATGTGGTGGGGATCAATGCTCAAGGGGCCATTTTGAAGCCAGGCAGCGTGCTCAGGCCTGCACCCAGTTTGCCTTGCTTACATCCATTATGCCCAGGGGTACTCAGTGGTGCATGGACGAAGTCTTTCTTTAGGTTGTCTTGAATTTAAACATCATTGAGGGCATGGATGGCATTGGATTGTGGTGATTTTGATGTGTTTTTTGACTTTTTAGGGTGTTGTTGGGGCCTGGCCATGTGGGTGGGGGCCATTTTGAGGCCTGGTCCAGGCAGGGCCTGGCCATGTGGCAGGGGTCAATGGCCCATTTTGAAGCAAGGCAGTGTGCTCAGGCCTGCGCCCAGTTTGCCTTGCTTTCATCCATTAGGCCCAGGGGTAGTGAGTGGTGCATGGACCAAGTCTTTCTGTGGGGTGTCTTTAATTTAAACATCATTGAGGGCATGGATGGCATTGGATTGTGGTGATTTTTGTGTGTTTTGTGACTTTTTGGGGTGTTTAACTGATGTTCCTCTGGCTTCCTTTGCTTTTAGGTGCACAAGAGAACCACCAGTGCCAGGAAGAAGTCCTGCAGCGGTGTGTGCAGCACAACTTCACGTGTCATCACGTTTGGCCACAGACAAGACAACTCTGCAACTCGTGCAACTGCGTCCTGCTGTTCTGACATCTGAAGAAGATGGGCCCAAAGAAAGGTGGCCGTAACGCCTCAGCAAAAAAAAGTTGCCAGTGCCACTGCCAGTAAGAAGGAGCAGAAGAAGCAAGTGGCACCACCTACCAAGGAGACTGCTGGGCCCACCGACACCTTTTTGGGGGAAAAAACTACGCCTGCAGCAGCAGCGGTGTCCGCCGGGGACCAAGCTGGAAGCAGCACATCTGCTTCATAGGGCTCAGTGCCACCACGGCCAGTTAGGTCCAAGCCTATGAGTGTTGCAGAGGCAGCAACTTTAATTGTTCAATCACCATCGACCAGTGATGTTGGCTCATCGCAAGAAAGTAGCATCCAATCAACGCCGGGTGTAACTCAGCTGACGAATGTTCAACAACCACAGCCGCAACGACAACCACAGGTGCAACTAGTACAAGCGCAAGTACATGGGCAAGGAGAGGCACAAGGAGAGGCTCAAGGAGAGGCGCAAGGAGAGGCGCAAGGAGAGGCGCAAGGAGAGGCGCAAGGAGAGGCGCAAGGAGGGGCGCATGGAGAGGCACAAGGAGAGGCACATGGAGAGGTGCAACTAGAGGTTCATCGAGCGACACAACTGCCTACAACGCTTGTTCCTCCAGAAGTAGGGGCACATCAGGAAATTGAGATTCAAGCTGAGGTATCATCCAAGGAAGCCACTCCTCCTGATGATGATCCATTGTCTTCCAGATCCCCAGCAAGAAAAAGGTCAAGGAGGGCTACTACTACACGTTCTTCTTCAAGCACCCTTCCTTCTGATGATCTTGAACTTGATTGAAACCCACCAATGCA
This sequence comes from Lissotriton helveticus, assembly GCF_964261635.1. Lineage (NCBI taxonomy): Eukaryota > Metazoa > Chordata > Amphibia > Caudata > Salamandridae > Lissotriton > Lissotriton helveticus. The sequence continues at coordinate 2,094,266,819 of NC_136065.1, read as the reverse complement.
GTCTGAGAGTGAGGCACGCCATGAGCCGACAAAGGTAGCTAAGCCTAAAAGGAAGGTTCTTGCAAGGCTTTCACTTATGCCTGATGATGATGATGAACAAGAAGTGGTGTATTCTCCTGCTGATGAACAGTCTGACGATGACCCAGTCATCACAGTCGTCACTCCAGCCCCAGCGGGCATGCAGCAGACAGACATTTTTACCCTATCCCAAATTGCTGCTGAGCGTGATGTGGGCGGCGTGGCACTGGTACCACCACCGACACCAATTCAGTTAACTACTACACCAACATGACCTACAGCTTCCATATTTGCTTGTCAGAGGGCCGACAGGGACCTCCATCCAGCTTGACCTCCATTACCTCAAGTAGTGGTGCTGTAAGTGCACAACAGAGTAAAATTCAGCCACGCCCATCCTCCACTTCATCTGGCATTGAAAGTAGCACCTCCACCACCAGAAGACATTTCCAGTCCCCAGTTTGGGACTTTTTCAGTGTTAGGAAAAAGGCGGAAAACATGGCGGTTTGTTCGATTTGTAAAGCTGTAGTTAGTCTGGGTAAGCTTGGTACCAACTATGGTACCGGAGGCCAGAGAGGTCATCTCCAAAAACACCACACTATCATTTGGGAGGCGCACATGAGCAAGATCCGGGAAATCACACGTACAACAAATCCAAATGTATCCATTCATATTGCATCTGATGTTGATGACGAGGAGCTGATCTTTCAGGGGGAAGTGAAGAAGCGATAGACATTTTTTCCGGTACACCTAGTACCCCTGGCAGCAGCACTGCAGTGGTAGCGCCCACACCCTCCACCCCATCAACATCTATGAGACACACTAAGAGTCTGGGAGAGACACCAATGCAAAAAAGTACATCAATAAGCCTAACTGGTTTGAAGAAGTCTGCATCATCATCATCATGTAAAACGGTCCAGCCCACCATCAGAAGCATGTTTTGGTCGGATGCGCCATATGAACGCAACCACCCAACAGCACGTCTGTATAACGCAAAGCTGGCTAAAATGTCAGTGCTGGACCTTCTCCCTTTTTTTTTGTTGAAGGGGTGGGTTTTCTAGAATTTGTGGCAACAGTCTGCCCTAAATGGAAGGTTCCTAGCCAGTCCTATTTTGCCAGAGTTGCAGTTCCAGCACTACATCAAGATGTGCTGGAGGTGATTGGCGCAGCTATTCAGAAGAGTGCTGTTCACACTATCCAACTGACAACAGACATGTGGACCAGTTGCCAATCCCTTGATTACATGTGCATCACTGAACACTGGTTTTTTTTGCAGGGGTTACAGAGAAGTTACGTGCAGGTTTTGACACGGGCACAGTTTTTCAAGCTACTCAGAAACATCCAACAGTAGCCATGTTTGCCATGGAGAAATCTCACACTGCACCTAAACTTTTGGAGGAGTTTGACAGGAAGGTCTATGGATGGCTGCATCCAAGAAATCGCATGGTTGGTTATGTTTCCACGGATAATGGCAGTAATATGGTTAGGTGACTATTTCAGAGTGCCCTGTTTGACGCACAGTATTAACATTGTTGTGCAAGATTTCTTGAAAAAGGAAACCACATTCAGCAAGTTTCTGACCACCTGCCGAAGAATCTGCACACATTTCAGCCATTCTTTTAAGGCCTGGAAGAAGCTGAGGAGCATGCAATATGAACGTAGACTGCCAGTCAAAGGACTCATCCAGGAGGTGGCAACACGTTGGAACTCAACCTTCTACATGCTTGAGCGTCTGTGTGAGCAGTGGGGGGTAATCAATGTGTATGTCTTTGCACTGGGTTTAAGTATGAAAGACATGAGGCTAAAGTTGGAGGAATTGAAGCTAGTGGAAAGCCTGACAGACATGCTTCATCCTTTTGAGGTCTTCACGCGTGAAGTCAGCAGGGAGGACTGTTCTTTGGGCAAAGCTATCCCATTGTTGCGCATGCCAGAGCTCCAACTGAAGGCGGTATCTTCAACGTTCCGAGATGAAGCTGAAAAGCAAGACGCATATCAGTTGGGAGAGAGGTTATTAAGCCGCCTAGTAGTCAATGAAAGGCTTAAAAAAATACAGACAGAACAACATTACATTAGTGCCACTATTCTGGATTCATGGTACAAAAAGGTCGTTGCCAGCAAAGCTTTCATTCCTTTTGGTAAAGCAGATGTTTCAAAGTACAAACATTGGCTAGCTCTTTCAGCCACTCGGTTCGAAAAAGAGCGGCAGAAAATTGAAGGACCCGGCAGAAGTACTACTGAATCAGCAGGCCATCCGGCGGCAAGTTCCACTTCTGAATCTGTGGCCGAAGGGTGCCACTTTCCCTCACAGCCGTTAACGACACCAGCAACCGTATCATCAGCCTCACCTGCACCAGGCCCAGCCATAATATTATCGGAAGCGATTGGCTAACTCATCAAGGGTTTGCTTGTTCCAGTGATGCAACGGCCACAGATGGTATGCAAAGTGGAGCAACCCTGGAGAACCTTGAGTCAATGGTGCAGGCGTATCTGGATGACCCAACAGAGGTCTTTGTTAATCAGAAACAATTGCTGTATTGGCATGGGAAAAGGGCTCTATGGTGACTGATCACCAACCTGGCTCTAAATTATTTGTCTTGCCCACTCGCAAGCGTGTCTTCTGAACGTGTTTTCAGTGCTGCTGGTGCCATTGTGACTACAAAAAGGACCCGCCTCTCGCCCAAAAATGTGGAGAGGTTAACACTGATCAAGATGAATCAGCACTTCATACCACCAGATTACAAAATACGTGAATGCACGCAGGAAGAAGAAGACACCGACTTAGGTGACGGAAGTTCTTTTCTGTTAGCTGACCTACTTCCATCTCAATTCATAGAGTTTGAGGACGAGCTCTACTTCCCTGACACCGAGGCCTGAAAATAACTTCCTTTTTTTTCGTCCTTATTCACTTTTATTCCTGTGTCTTTCCTTGTTTTGCAACTTTTACCACAACAAAACTCTAATCACCTAATCACAACAAGTCCATCAGCAGCACTGTCTTCATCTTATTTCCTTATTGATTTGAAGGTGCCGCAGTCTGCATTCCTGGGGTTCACAACTCAATCATGCTCCTCTATCTTCCTCCTCCAGACTCCTCCTATCTATTTCCCTCAAGGCAGAAGGATGGATTACACAGAATAAAGAAACTTTGTCTTCGTAGACGAATATCCTCATGTGGGACTGGAATTACTGACTACATGCTTGCTGATTGCTGACAGTTACTTCTGAAATTGACAGGAGAGGCTGCCCCGTGGGCCCTCACTTTCCGAAGAAGATGCGGACAAAAAGTAGAACAGGTAATGAATAATGAGAAGATGGCATGCAGTGGACAGCAATGGCTGTCTGGCTCTGATGAAAGCAATTGCTGTTTGTTTTTTGTGCATGAAATGAATCATATGTCTTCTCTTAGTTATTATTTAATCTTTTACACACTAATTCTAACTCATGTCTTCTACTCTGTTTTTTTTACCTTGTTTAATTCAAATTGTACTTCAACTTCAGGGGCCACTACGTTGCATTTTCCAATATGCAAAATGTCCTTGGACTCACTGTTTGCCAATATACCATGATTATTGATTAAATAATATATCTTTTTTCTTTACAGTCACTCACTGGGATGGATGGATCATCAGCGTCGGTTTACGGAAGAACTATGGTCAATTCGTGAGTGGCAAACAGGTAAACCAGTCTACAACAACTACTACAGCAGAACTACATGTCTGTCTATTCATGGTATGTAGTGGTCGAGGCAGTGTACTGTTATTGTTATGCCAGGCAGAGTCCAGACAGCACTTCATGTAAAATTGGGGCTATGTGGCTTGCTGCATACAATTAGATATGCTTTGTCGGGGGGAGGAGCCAAGCTCGCGTCCGTGATGGCCGCGTTTTAGCTCGGCTCCGTTCGCTTTCCTGTCTGGAACATCTATCCTGTGTTTTATCCTGCCCCGGGAAGTATTCTTTGATAGACTATGGAACTACGACATTTCGCAGGCACTTACCGTTTGATCCGTTTGTTCCTGGGTGCCGCGGATCCTGAGCTGCGCCCTTGCCCGCTTCGGGGCCTCCGGAGCGAACGGGCCTGAAACTCCTCGGCGGCGCCCGGGCGGGGCGGAGCACTGCGGCCGGCCCTTGGTGGCGGTGTGGGCTCGGTCGGAGAGGCCGATGTGCAACTAGACCGGTTACGGCTCTCCGGGCCTGGTCCGGCGGTCCTGTGGCCTGGTGTTGGGGCGCTGCCTTCCATGGACGGGGTTGACCGTGTGTGTGGCTCGTCTCCCCTTTGTTCTCCGGTCCGGCCATTTTGAGTCCCTCCGCCCGGACTCGGAGAACGGGGTCGGTGGCGTGTGGGGAGCCGGCAACCCGACTTCTTCTGGTGGCTCCCCTTCCTGCTCGGGTGGTGCCTCTGCTGGTGGTCGGCTGTATCCTGTTTGCCCCGCTGGTGGCCGGACGGGGTCGGAGATTGCCGCGGCACCGCCGGGCCTCTAAGATGGCGGCCGGCCCCATGTCTCTCAGCTTGGCCGAGACTGGCGACGCTGGTCCGCCGCACGGCACGTTTGCTGAATACCGTAAAGGTGAGCCTACGCTTGGCGACATCCTCGCCGCCTTGCGCTCCTGGAGTGATCCCATGGCCGCACCTATTATCGCCCTGGAGGAGGATCATTTTGCCGGGCCTGCTGGGCCCCCCCCGGTGTGTGCGGCTTCATCTCTGTTGTGTGCTGCTGGAACTTTCCTGGAGGTCGTTGGCCCGGCGGCTGCCGCCGGTATGGGTGTACGGATGTCAGCTGCCCTTATTCATCCTGTACTCCCCCTTGTGCAGGGGGTCTGCCGGCCGGGTCCCGTCCGGACCGGCCTCGTTGAATCTCCCTTTCCCTTTTTGCCTCGAATGGCCGAACGAAGATCCTGTGATTGCTCCGCCGGGTCGGCTTTCCTCATATTGTCGTCGGAACTGTGCCTGCATCACCTGAGGTGGTTGCTGTCCTTTCCTGTTCATCCGGGTCACAATCGGTATGACTTGTGTGGATTGCCGATCGGACTCCCTGTTATTCGCCTCCTGTTCCACATGATCTGGTTTCTTGTGCGTTGGACGACTACAGCTTGGGATAGACAAGGACAGGGTTGAGATGAACTTGCCACGGTGGACTATTATCTTGCGGTATGATCGGATGATCCGTTTGTGACTGTATGACTATGTTCGATTCTCCTTCATGTTCCTGGAGCTTATCCTTGTGCTTACTATCTTCCCGTGGGCTCTGAGTGTTTTCGGGCCGGGGGGTGGGAGATGTTGGTTTTGATTATATGGCTCCTCTCCCGTTGTTATTTCCCTGCTTTCCCTTCTTCTTTTTGTCTTTGTGGTTCTTTCTTTACTTTTATCTCTTCTATATTTCGGGTTCTGATTAGGGCGACAGGCACGCTGCTGGGGGGTAGGCCATAGCCTTCGGCAGGGGTGCAGGGTGGGCTGTGCGGGGTGGGGGGGGTCTGTCATATTGTTTTTCCCCCCTTTTTTTTTCTTTTTTTGGTTCTATGGCTCTTATGTATCCCCTTTTTTCGGGACGCGGTGTCGGCATGTGGCCCCCTGGGGTGTTTTTGCTAGCATGGGCCTTCTGGTATTCCTGCCGTCACGGTTACTATGCATTCATTACTCCTGTTACCTTTAGTTCCATGTGCCGGTCTATTCTTGAGTGCTTCGTTAGCCGTGGGGCGCGTGCAGGGATGCTGCGTTCTTCCTTCCCCCCTTTTTTCCGATGTCCTTTCCCCCTTTTACCCCATTTCCCCCTTTTTTCTTTCCTCCCTTGGGTTGTTGTAGCAGAGGGCTCTTTGTTTTGCAAGCCTAATTTTAGTTTTGTGTATCATTGTGTGTTCTCGTAGTGGTGGGTGAGCGCTGGCAGCGGTTGCAATTGCTTATTACGGTGGGACTCACGTTCTGTCTTTGCCAAAATGTAACTGTTCTTTTTGAATTTTCCTGTGTTCGGTACTTCTGCTTGCTCGCGGCCCGCCTCGGCCCTCTGGACTTTACTGATTGTCATTATTCTGCTATACCCTTTCTTCTATTATAAAATCAACCTTCTTTCATCCTGCTCGTGATGGCTGCTCGGTGGCTTTTCGCCTTTGCTTCCCGTATGGATTGTTGTGATATCCTGTTGGAGCTTCTGTACTGCCTGATATGTTTCTTCATTGTGGTGGCCGGCCCGATGGGTTGTAGGCCCGTATCTGTGAGCGCTTTTTGTGTGATAAAGGTTTAAAAAAAAAAAAAAAAAAGATATGCTTTGTCTGTCTGTGATAAAGAGCCTAGGTATGCTACATCAGGTTGCTTCACTCAGTGGTGCCTGCCTTGATCGCCTGCATGGCCCTGCCGCAAGCATGGGCCAAACATCCTTTCTGTTTGCAAAATTTGCTGTTTTTTGGGGGCAAATTCACAATCCGCGAATCTCGCGAAATTGCCGAAAAATCGCGAATTCTTGAGCGGAACAGATTTTTGGCCCATGCTTGCGGCAGGGCCATGCAGACGGTCAAGGCAGGCACCACTGAGTGAAGCAACCTGATGTAGCATTCCTAGGCTCTTTGACACAGACAGACAAAGCATATCTAGGGTTTAGGATTCAGTGCGGTTTACTAGGGTTTTTGGGTTTCATTTGGTAGGGTTCCCGCGGAATCTAGGGCTCAGGGCCCGATGCAGGCTCGTTCATAATGATGTTTGCAAGGTTTTAGGGGTGTTTGGCGTTCTTTGGTCCAGAATTGGCTGAATTTTGGCCTTTTTGGTGTTTTGCGTGCACGTGTGTTTGGGTGAAAAGTGAAAACTAGTTGTAGACCTTCTTCTTCTTCTTCTTCTTCTTCAAAGAGCGCAGTGGATCAATTTTGTTCTGCCTTGCTGAGATTCTTGGAAATCGCTGGAACAAGTGTCCTGGTAAGTTTCAAGAGGATCGAAGTAGTGAAAGTGCTGAAAATCAATTTTTTGTTAACGGCGCGATTTGCCATGTTTTGGGGATACCAGTATTGCATATTTTTGGGGGGCTGTTTGGGGGCGTTTTAGATTTTTGAGGATGGGTTGAGGGGTCTGGGAGCACTGCTGGGAAGGTCTAATTTTGATTGCAAGTGGTTAGAAGAAAATCCCTGGTAGAAAAGGGGTGTTTGGCACCAGTTGCAAACAGCGTTTGGCACGATTTTAAGTTAGGCCTAGCAGTATTGCATGTTTTTGGTGGGCTGCTTGGGAGTGATCTAGATTTTTGGGGGTGGGTTGAGGGGTCTTGGAGCACTGCTGGGAAGGTCTAATTTTGATTGCAAGTGGTTTGAAGAAAATCCATGTTGGGAAAGGGGGGTTTGGGCCTAGTTGCAGACAGAGTTTTGGCACGAGTTTAAGTTTGGCCTAGCAGTATTGCATGATTTGGGTGGGCTGCTTGGGGGTGTTCTAGATGTTTGGGGTTGGGTGTATGGGTCTGGGGGCACTGCTGGGAAGGTCTAATTTTGATTGCAAGTGGTTTGAAGAAAACCCATGGTGGGAAAGGGGGGTTTGGGCCTAGTTGCAGACAGCGTTTTGGCACGATTTAAGCTGAGGCCTAGCAGTATTGCATGTTTTTGGGGGGCTGCTTGGGGGTGTTCTAGATTTTTGGGAGTGGTTTGAGGGGTCTGGGAGCACTGCTGGGAAGGTCCAATTTTGATTGCAAGTGGTTTGAAGAAAATCCATGGTGGAAAAGTTTTTTTTGTTGCAGTATTGCATGTATTTGGGGGGCTATTTGGGGGGGGTCTAGATTTTTGGGGGTGGGTTTATGGGTCTTGGAGCACTGCTGGGAAGGTCTCATTTTGATTGCAAGTGGTTTGAAGAAAATCCATAGTGGAAAAGGGGGGTTTGGGCCTAGTTGCAGACAGCGTTTGGCACGATTCTAAGTTAGGCCTAGCAGTATTGCATGTTGTTGGTGGGCTGCTTGGGGGTGTTCTAGATGTTTGGGGTGGGTTTATGGGTCTGGGAGCACTGCTGGGAAGGTCTAATTTTGATTGCAAGTAGTTTGATGAAAATCCATGGTGGGAAAGGGGTGTTTGGGCCTAGTTGCAGACAGCATTTTGGCACGATTTAAGCTGAGGCCTAGCAGTATTGCATGTTTTTGGGGTGCTGCTTGGGGGTGTTCTAGATTTTTGGGGGTGGGTTGAGGGGTCTGGTAGCACTCCTGGGAAGGTCTAATTTTGATTGCAAGTGGTTTGAAGAAAATCCATGGTGGGAAAGGGGGGTTTGGGCCTAGTTGCAGACAGCATTTTGGCATGATTTAAACTGAGGCCTAGCAGTATTGCATGTTTTTGGGGGGCTGCTTGGGGGTGTTCTAGACTTTTGGGGGTGGGTTGAGGGGTCTGGGAGCACTGCAGGGAAGGTCTAATTTTGATTGCAAGTGGTTTGAAGAAAACCCATGGTGGGAAAGGGGGGTTTGGGCCTAGTTGCAGACAGCATTTTGGCATGATTTAAACTGAGGCCTAGCAGTATTGCATGTTTTTGGGGGGCTGCTTGGGGGTGTTCTAGATTTTTGGGGGTAGGTTGAGGGGTCTGGGAGCACTGCAGGGAAGGTCTAATTTTGATTGCAAGTGGTTTGAAGAAAACCCATGGTGGGAAAGGGGGGTTTGGGCCTAGTTGCAGACAGCATTTTGGCATGATTTAAACTGAGGCCTAGCAGTATTGCATGTTTTTGGGGGGCTGCTTGGGGGTGTTCTAGACTTTTGGGGGTGGGTTGAGTGGTCTGGGAGCACTGTTGGGAAGGTCTAATTTTGATTGCAAGTGGTTTGAAGAAAATCCATGGTGGGAAAGGGGTGTTTGGGCCTAGTTGCAGACAGCATTTTGGCACGATTTAAGCTGAGGCCTAGCAGTATTGCATGTTTTTGGGGGGCTGCTTGGGGGTGTTCTAGATTTTTGGGGGTGGGTTGCGGGGTCTGGTAGCACTCCTGGGAAGGTCTAATTTTGATTGCAAGTGGTTTGAAGAAAATCCATGATGGAAAAGGGGTGTTTGGGCCTAGTTGCAGACAGCGTTTGGCACGATTTTAAGTTAGGCCTAGCAGTAGTGCATGTTTTTGGTGGGCTGCTTGGGGGTGTTCTAGATGTTTGGGGGTGGGTTTATGGGTCTGGGAGCACTGCAGGGAAGGTCTAATTTTGATTGCAAGTGGTTTGAAGAAAACCCATGGTGGGAAAGGGGGGTTTAGGCCTAGTTGCAGACAGCATTTTGGCATGATTTAAACTGAGGCCTAGCAGTATTGCATGTTTTTGGGGGGCTGCTTAGGGGTGTTCTAGATTTTTGGGGGTGGGTTGAGGGGTCTGGGAGCACTGCAGGGAAGGTCTAATTTTGATTGTAAGTGGTTTGAAGAAAACCCATGGTGGGAAAGGGGGGTTTGGGCCTAGTTGCAGACAGCATTTTGGCATGATTTAAACTGAGGCCTAGCAGTATTGCATGTTTTTGGGGGGCTGCTTGGGGGTGTTCTAGACTTTTGGGGGTGGGTTGAGGGGTCTGGGAGCACTGTTGGGAAGGTCTAATTTTGATTGCAAGTGGTTTGAAGAAAATCCATGGTGGGGAAGGGGGGTTTGGGTCTAGTTGCAGACAGCGTTTTGGCACGATCCGCAAAAATCGCCCATAGTTACTACTTACTATCGTGGAAAAGGAGACTCAGATTTACGCACTTTCGAAATGATGATTAGATGTAATACAGTCACCTCTGAAACTGAAAGTGTTATTTTTGCACTACACAGCGTACCTTATCTTTTTTTCACTGTGGTGTTTTAATATCTCTTCCTGTTTTTCCATCAACAATTACAGGCCGGCTTTTACCCTGTGCCATGGATGGAACAAACGATTAACTCAGGCTTACCATTAGCGATCCGCAATTCCACGTCAGGCAGGCAGTGGACAGTGTGTCTGGTCACCAAGATTGATAGACGGAGCGTCAGATGGAATGCAGGAGTACCGCGAATAAGAGGAATGGCTGGATACATGCAACTTCACAAATTCAACAGGCCAACTACAACATACAGTTACAGTATCCTCTTAACTTCTCCTTATCTTTTAAATGTTATTGTTGTGAACTTGAACTTCTACGAGTGTGACTCTACGTTTTGTTTGCTCTCGGTTTCAAATTCATCCCTCCAGCTATTTGATAAGTTTCTTTGCTATTTTTAAAACTAATTTAATAATGTACTAATAAGTGTTTATTCTCTCTGAGGGCAGAGAGGCAAGTGAAATTGCGTAATTATAATTATGACTGCAGCCCTGTACTGTCAAATTGTTTCTTCATAGTTAGTAGTAAGTTGTAGTAAGCACTACTTTTCAGTAACCTAACCATCCTTTTAGCAAACAACTTCATGCATGCAATAGCACTTCCTTAATCTCCCTTAAAAGATTTATGGATATTTTCGAATCCAACGATTGGTTTTTCTTCATTTGTTGTTTGTCCATGCTGTGTTTTATTTTCCTCTCTCCACAAAACTTTTCCAAAAACCCCATTCCCATCCAATTTTCAAACCCTAACCCTCTTCCCCCGGCTGTGTGGTATTTTATTGAGGTTTGACTAAATGACAACAATAAAATTCCACACACTTGCTTGGGCGGATAAGGTCAAAGCAACAGAAAAATCATTCTAATCCGAATTTCATGTGCGCAATCATGGATTGATCATCAACAACATCCTCCTCCTACACGTGACAAATCGAATGCTTAATGCTTACGTTGCTTTGTCCTTTGCCTTACTACTATTTCTTATAGTAGCCATACTCCACGCAACTAGTACTTAGTTATATTTTGAATACTTTAGCACTGCTTAGGCTACAATTTATGGCACTGTTCTCTACCGTATTTATTTATTTATTTATTTATTTATTTATTTCAAGGGTTTTATATAGCGCTGCTGGACCCTGGAGTATCAGAGCGCTTTACAACAGAGTTAGACACAATAGGATAGAATAGAAATATATGCGGAATTAGCAACGGGATACAGTTTGCAAAAAGTATATGATAAGGTGGGGGAGTAAGAGACAGGTACAAATTAAAAATAGGCGAATCAGTTAACAGGGGAGAAGATGTTGAATTCAGACAAGGTGGGAGGAGGGTATAAGAGTAGAGAGAGTGGACATGTTAGGTACCCCAATATAAGTTGTGGAGAAGTAGTTTGAGTTCTTTTTTGAGAAGAGAGTAAGAGGGGTTGCAGCGAAGGTTTTTGGGGAGTGAGTTCCAAATGGTAGGAGCATTACCAGAGAATGCACAGGATTGAGTTTTTTGACAATTAAGTCTAGGTGGGATCAGGAGAAGGGAGTCGGTGCTTCTCAGGGACCTGGTGCAGCCTGCTTTTTTTAGTTTAGTTGCAAGGTAGGCGGGGGTGTTTTGATGAAGAGCTTTGTGGGTGATACAGGCAATCTTGTAAGAGGATCTTCCTTCAATTGGGAGCCAATTAAGATTTTTGAGGACGGGCGATATGTGGTCAAACCTTTTACAGTCAGAGATGAGTCGGGCAGCTAGATTGAGGACAGATTTAATTGGTGCAAGATGGGTTTTAGGGGTGCCGGCAAGGGTGGCGTTAGCATAGTCAATCCTGGAGAGGACTAGCGATTGGACAACGATTTTGAAATCATCAGCTGGAATGAAAGGTTTGAGTTTCTTGAGGTGGAGAAGGGTGAAAAGAGCACTTTTGGCGGCATTATTGATGTGGGGAATGAGGTTGAGATTATGGTCGATGCTGATGCCAAGTGATTTAACAGAGTTAGAGGTGGAGAGGGAGCAATTGAGAGCTTTGATATCATTGATCCAGATTTGGATGGGAAGGGTATTGTTTTTGGGGGTGAAAAGAATGAATTCTGTTTTTTTGGGGTTCAGTTTGAGATGGTTTAGATGGAACCAGGCTTGAACTTTAGTTAGGGTGTCGTTGAGGTGAAGGATGTCGTTGTGGGATTTGATCTTGTAGTATAATTGTGTATCGTCGGCGTAGAGGTGGTAACTAATTTTAGCTTCTTTGAGAATGAGGGTGAGTGGTTCCATGAAAAGGTTGAAAAGGGTTGGGGAGAGGATGGATCCTTGAGGGACCCCGAGTGAGACAGGTTGAGGATTAGAGAGGAAGTGGCTAAGTTTGATTTGCTGTGATCTGTTTTGAAGGAATGAGCAGAACCATTTGTGTACAGTGCCTTCCAAGCCAAATCGATCTTTGAGGGTGTTTAGAAGGGTGGGATGATGGACAGTATCAAATGCCGCCGAGAGGTCAAGGAGGATCAGTAGAGAGGATTCACCATTGTCAAGGGAGCGATGAATGTCATCTGTGATATTTAACATTGCAGTTTCTGTACTACAGCCTTTTCTGAAACCGGATTGAAAAACATCAAGGAGATTGAAGTCGAGGATATGGTTCTCAAGTTGTGATAGGACACATTTTTCTAGGGCTTTAGAGAGAAAAGGAAGGTTAGAGATAGGGCGTAAGTTGTTAAGGTCATTTGGGTCGGCAGAGGTGTTTTTCAGGATGGGAGAGATTTGACCAAGCTGAAGGGAGGCTGGGACGCAACCAGTGGCAAGGGAGGAGTTGATGATATTGGTCCAAATAGGGGCAATGGTAGATTTGAGGTCTTGGACCAAGTGGGCGGGAAGAGGATCTTTGGAATGGGAGGAAGGTTTGAGTTTAGTCATGATGTTAGTGATCGATGACACTGAAACTGGACTAAATTCACTCCAAGAAGCATTATTTTTAGTTATGAGTCTATTAGTAGAGAGGTCTGAATGCGCGCAAGCAGGAAGGGTAAGAGATGGGTCGAGGAGAGTGGGAAGAGTTGACGAAAGAGATAAAGGGGTGTTGGGGAGGGTGTGTAGAGTGTGGGAGGGTTGGAAAGAGGGGGGGGAGGGAGGAGAAGGATAGTTCTATCTTATTGACTTTGTTGCTAAAAAAGCTGGCGATTTCTTCACATTTGTCAATAGAGGCAGATATTTTAGGAGGGCCAGTGGAGGTTTGTTTTTTAACAATGTGTTGTAACTTCTCCTCCTCTGCTCCTTATCCACCCCTCTCCTTCTCTCCCTCTTGGTACTGCCCACTCTACTTCCTGGAGTGTGTGTTAGAATGTTGGTGAGAGTCGTTACTGCCGCCAAGCTGGGAGCACCTATTACCTATGATGAAATAAAGTCATACTTGGAAACCCCTAAATGTAGTGGTTATTTACTACATTTATTGGCGACGAGGACGGGGAGCTGAGCCAGGGTCAGCTGGGTGTCTATCCCCCCCTGGACACATTTTGAAGCTTGAGCGGAGTGGTTAATTGAAATGAAGGACTCGTTGATTAAATTTGAAGTTCACTGGAGAGCAGACCGGTAACCAGACTGTACCCTAATGTGTTCCCGTTCGGGGGACGTAAGATTCTCGATTCCGCAAAGTAAATGGAAGTCGGGTGTGAAGTTTGGGTAAACGAACTGGTGCCGTGTGGTGAAGGAATAACTGTTTCTTCCTGATTTGATGTCTGCTGGTGTTCCAGTTTCTGGAGAAAATGAAATGAAGAAATGAGTGAACAAGCTGCGTCGGGCGTTCAAAGGAGACTCTGATGCTGAAAAGGAGTAAGACCCGAGTGGATGAACCCTTAACGAAGAGAAGGTTCGTCAGGTGAGCAGCTGAAGCTTTTGTGGAAAGCTGAGCGGAGCAGGAGACGAAATTGCTGATATCGTTCTCGCCGCGTACTGAAGTGAAAATATGAGCCTTGGTTATGAGGTAGTAGATGAAAGTACGTTACGTTGAGCAACTGAGGCGAATGAAGATCTAGGTCGGGCGTTCCAATGAGAATTGAGCGGTGAAGAGGAGTAAGACCCGAAATGTGGAGCTTTAAAATTGGCGAATTATCGTGAGGAGAGCAGTGGGAACTAAGGGTAAAAGCTGAGCGGAGCACAGGATAAGGTGAAAGTCCGTGTGTAAGGGGAAGGAGTGTGACCCAAGTCGCGGCGGAAGCCTGTGTGGGGAGCCGGCTAGGGGCATGTGAAGAGCTGGGCTCAGTGGTGGACGACAGTGGTGATAGTTAGAAAAAAAAAATAAAAAATAGTACATTGAGCTCAGGAAAACGCCAAAGTCCTCACCTGAGGATAGAAACTCCTACCCGAGAACACCGCCGCCATTCTTCCGAGCATCGCGTCATTTCCCTACAGCACTAAGCAGGGCGAAGACAAAGAAAGAGGACTAGGGTAAACACCCCTGAGTGTGTAGCAGCGGAGTTTAGGCTGCGGAAAGGGGTGGAATATACGGGGTGTGAACCTAACCTCTCAAAGCGGAGCGGGAGATGAAATGACAGTTGATTGTTCCCACCGCGTTGTGAAGTGAATTAAAGAAAAGCCTTGGTCAAAAAGTAGAGGATTCGGCTCTTAAAGAGAAATTCATGGAAAGTAGCAACGGAAGTATTTGGAGAAATGATCTGCATCGGGCGTTCTCTTGAAAAGTGAATGTGTGAGGAGAAGTAAGACCTGAGTCGAAGAGCTGTGACAGAGACGAAAGCTCGTGGGGTGAGCAGTTGTAACTGATGAATTAACATAAACTGGTTCAATAAGGGGAAGAGAAAACAATACGGATTGAAGCGTAGGAATATAAAGCGGCTCCGCCGTGGGATAAAGCTCTGTTAAGAGGTGAGAGGTGATATGCGGAAAGGCATCTAGGGCAGTTCCTAGTCAAGTGGACACTGAGAGCCAGCTGAGATCCTGGGTGAAAAATAAAACGGGGGATTTCAACAGAGAAATGGAAAAGGTTGAAACACGGCCTCTGCTGTGAGCTGTGCTGAGGAGACGGTGTGCTCAGCACTTCTCCGAGAAGCGTTCTCTGACATAATCTGTTCCATGGAGGGAGCCTGTTGGTTGAGGTAAGACCTTGTGAGGAAAATTTGTGACTAGAAACAAAAGGTTTTATGAAGATGAAATTGGGGTGAGCTAGTCCCTTCTTCCTAGAAATTTAAGTTCACGAAAGTACACTAGTAATTATCTGAGTAAGGAAGAAAGTATTGTGTGAGGAATCTCGGAGGAAAGTGATCGTCATTGGACCTTAGCTTTACTTCACAGTCGCATTAAGCCTTGGAAATGTTGGGAGGAGCGGAGAATGTACCACGTTATGTGGTAGTCAAAAGAAGCTGAACAGCAGCAGTGCATTGAGCTGTGTGAGGGGTGTGCAGTGAACCTCTGTGGCGGAATCATTACTGTCTAGAGGCAGTACGTCCTTCCAGGGACACCCCAATTCCCTGCATCTGTGACAGTGGATTCTCAAGAGCCATTAATCTACTGACGGCGCGTTCAACTCTTATTCAGTGATTTCAGAGAGGGGGAACAAGTAGGGCAATAGAGGTTGGAGTAGGTAACTTGACCTTCACATTTTAGAACCCCCAGCGCACACAGCCAAGGCATTACTATCAATTGGTTCAGGGCGACAGAGAGCTCTTCCAGGTGCACTTCTACCGCCACTTCTGTCTGCTCGATGTGGACATCACATCTCCACGTGAATTCCCGGATATAGTTTAGAAAATAACATGGAGAGAGCCCTAAGGTATAATTTTCCGCCATCAGTGCCGTGTATGGAGGGAAATAAAAGGAACATGGCAGAATGGGGTGAGTGGAAAGAGTATGTTGAGATGCACATATCTGTTGTTGAGAAAGAGAATGTAGCTCTCATACCAGAGGAAAGGGCTGAAACAGCCTTTCACAGTCTAGGAACTAAAGGACAGAAGATGTACTGCGATACGAGGAAAATGCTCACGAAGGGGCCACACAGAAATGTGTATAAAGACATCTCGTGCGCACGGGATGGTTATGGAAAACAAGTCTCGTGGGTAAAGGCACAAAGGGTTGATGTGATCAAGGATAAAATGGATAGCCAAGAGGAAGTTAACACTAGGAAAATAAACCCGGAGTGTACCACCTCCCTAGGCGGAGTGAAGACAGAAATGGTCTCAGTTCCAGGAAAACAATATAAGTTGGTTAACAAGAAAGAATGGAATAGAGAATTAGCAAAAGAAAATGGGGATGAAGTTAAAGAGACCAACATATTCCTAAAAACATACACTGAGAAGAACTTCAACGTAATAGGTTACACAGTAAAGGGTTTAATGCACAAGGGAAAGGATATTTGGAGTACCCTATTTATAACGGAAAGAGGATCCACCATGCCAGGGTGGAAGGATCTAAAGAAATTGAAAATAAAAGATAAGGGAAGAAGTAAAGAACTTGAGACTGAATGGGCGCTGATACAAAGAGTACAGGGAACTAATAGTGAAGCACAGAAGACTCATGCGCCGTCATCTAAGGGTTCGTGTGATATGGAAGAAACTGCTTTCAATAAAGAATTTGGAAAAGAAGTTGAGAGACATGAGAGAAATGACAAAGAAGGAACAATTGGGAAAAAAGGAAATTTGAAAGGAAAAGGAGAAAATGTTATCACCAAGGAACGGCAAAGAATAGAATGTAAGGGTAACCCATTCAAGCACAAAGGGACGTGGCTAAGAATCACATCGTCAGAGTCCAGGAACAAAATGATGGAGGAATATGAACGCAAATGTGAACAAGAAAGAGTTATCGACCCCCACAGACAGGGGCGAGAGAAAGCAGTTAAAGGGAGAGTGCCCGACATGGTTACAACCAATGATGAAACATGGATCGCTCACACGGCAGGCAATAAAGGTTGTGGAAAAGTAGTAGTAAAGGATGTACTAAAAAGAAAAATGGAGACGGACCAAAGCTGGGTGGATGAAAGAGAAATACGAAAGAAAGGCGAGAGGAAAGGCGGAGGAAGTGAATTTGCGAAAAACGGTGAATTCAAGAGAAAGGGAGAGTCCACAGAAAATGAAACCTTCGATCGAGGGAAAATAGAATGTAGGAGTAACCACTTTATTTGCAGTGAGATGAGGCAAAGTTCCACATTGGATGAGTTCATTTTTGAAATGAGGGATGAAATTGCGGACTATGGTGGACTGAAAAGAGTAATGGATTTAAGTTTGCCAGAGGGAAAGGATGAGGATAAAGCTAATTATTTTCCATGGCATCACGGCGGTGAGATGAAGAGTGAGAGTGGGAAAAGGCAGGAAATGCTAAAAGGTATCTCACTAAAAGGCATGTCAGGGAAGAAGGGTCCACTCGATGACAATCTCAGCAAGCGGGAATGCAGTGGCCCAGAAAATACAACAGAGTTCTTCCAGGGGACTCAAGGAAGTGAGCAAAATGACAGACTGAGGTCAGCTGAGGCTGATGACAACGATCTGAACGGTTTGAAACGGAGTAAGAAAAGGTCTGGACTCTGCCTTCTGCAAAGGTAAGGAGGGTAGGAGAGGGACCAGACTAGTCAACGTGGATGACATTGAGAGAGAGAGAGCCCTATCTGGTCTGATGGTTCAGGCGGGGTGTGTCGGAGCCCAGTTACTGCCAAGGACTAATACAGTGGTACTGCCTAGACACCCTTCCTGATGGATACATGAAGACTTGTGGAGGAGCACAAAATTCCAAGTCGGAATATTCCGCACATTGTGTTCACACTCAGAGGAGCCTAAGGGAAACATTGAGGTTGCACTCTTTCCTGCCTCCCACCCCTGCCTCCAGACTCATCCCGCTGTCTATAGAGGCACCGAAGCGGGGTGGCAGAAGTGGACTCCAAGGGACCGGCCCCACCGGCCACACCTACCGTATTATAAGAGGTGTTCATACTAAGGGGAGGGGGGCAAGGTCAGGACCCGTTTTGGTTCCAGTGGACCTAAGGGACCATACGCTTTAGACTATTTCCTGTCAGTTCCACACTCAAGTTTTAGTGTTAGTGCCACAGTTAGTTGTCTTTTGGTTGCTGTGATTAACTCCTGCTTTCTTTGTACTCCTCCCTCATACCCGCCTCCGCCCCACTCTTCTTCCACTTCCCCTACTTCCACCACTTCACCCTGTATCCCTGCTGTCTTCCCTCCTCCCCTGCCGGGAGCCTCCTACTTCCCTCTCCTATGTTTCCCTTAGGGGGGAAGGTGTGTTGTAACTTCTCCTCCTCTGCTCCTTATCCACCCCTCTCCTTCTCTCCCTCTTGGTACTGCCCACTCTACTTCCTGGAGTGTGTGTTAGAATGTTGGTGAGAGTCGTTACTGCCGCCAAGCTGGGAGCACCTATTACCTATGATGAAATAAAGTCATACTTGGAAACCCCTAAATGTAGTGGTTATTTACTACACAATGCTAAAGAGTTCTTTAGGTCGGTTTTTAGCTTGGTCAAGTTGTGACCGGAGAAAGGAGGCTTTTTTATTGTAGATGTGTTTTTTGTATTGGACTCTGGCAGTTCTGAGGAGGGTAAGATTGTCATCGGTGGGATGATTTCTCCAAACACGTTCAGATTGTCTTAGGGATCGTCTTTCATTATTGAGTTCAGAGTTGAACCAGGATTTGGGAGGGTTGTTTTTTTGTTGTTTGAGTTTAATTGGGGCAATTTCGTCAAGGGCTTGGAGAATAGAGTTATTATAATGGTTGGTTAGGTCATTAGTACTGTCAGAGAGAGGGAGGCGAAGTAAGCAGGTTTTAATTGTGGATTCCAGTTCATCAAGAGGGATAAGGTGAAGGTTGCGTGTAGATTTCATCGGTAGGGTGCTGATGGGGGCGGGGTGATTCGTGGGTCTCTTCACGTAGAAGAGGATGAGGTAATGGTCAGACCAGTCGATAGGAAGTATACTAGAGAGGGAGGCTAGATCATTGCTAGTTATGATAGCATCTAGGGTGGAACCTTTATTATGAGTGGGAGAATGGCAGAGTTGGGTCATGTTGGTGATTTCCATGGTATTCTTAAAAGTGATAATAGCAGGGTCATCAATTTTATTCCAGTGGACGTTGTAGTCACCAAGGAAGATATTCTTAGAGTGTGATAGAGAGGATTGGATAATGAGGTCAGACATCTCTTCAGTAAAAGAGATACAATTTCCAGGGGGATGGTAGATGGTGTGCAGCCGAGTGGTGGGGGAGTCGTGAATACAGAGATCTGCACAAAGGTATTCAAAGGATGAAGGGTCTTGAGACTCAACAAGCGTGATGTTATGTTCAGTTTTAAAAATTAGAGCAAGTCCTCCTCCTGTTTGCTTGATTCTGTCTTTCTTGATGATTGAGTAACCTGGGGGAATGAGCAGGTCGAGGATCGGAGTGGAGTGGGCGGTGAGCCAGGTTTCGGTTAGGAATGCTATGTCGATGTTTTCGCTGAGGATCGTTTCTGCAATCTCAGTGGCGTGGCGGGAGGCGGATCGGCAGTTGATCAACATGCAATGTAGGGGAGAGGGGTCAGGTTGTTGAGTTGAGGGACAGGGGGGAATAGTTCTCAGATGCTGGGGAGGTCTAGGGGATTTCTTAAGAGGGGGGAGTCTGCTTGTACCTAGGAGAACTGGGATAGAAGATTGATGAGTGGGGATAGGTCTCAGATGTTGGGGAGGTCTAGGGGATTTTGTAAGAAGGGGGAATCTGCTTGTACCTAAGAGAACAGGGATAGTAGATTGATAGGTGGGGTGCATAGTGGAAGTAGATTGAAGTGGAAGTGGCTTAGTGGCTGGGGGTGAGCAGGGAGCGGAAGGTAAATTTGTGGGAGTTATAAGTTCTGAGGTTATAAGGTACGTATCCAGTTGAGGATAGTGGGGCGTAATGGTATTATGGATTGGAATGATTGACGAAGGTTGATCGGGTGTGGAATTTGTGGAGGAGCTGTTAGTGAGCGGGTGAGTGTTGTTGATGTTAGTAATCATGTTAGGGGGGAAGACGGTTGAAGGGTTGGGATTGAGATTGTTGTTAATGAGTGGGGATATGGTGAATTGTGAGGGAGTCGGAGAGTAGGTATGCGTGGAGGTGATGGCATTAGTTAGGAGAGAGATAGCGTTTCTAAGTGAGGAGAGTTCTGAAACGAGGGATGAAAGGAGAGGTTCGCTGTAAGGGGGTGTTGGAGTGTGGATTGGATTAGGTTGAGGAGGGGAATCTTTATTGGAGAGTGGGAGTGTATAGTAGGTGGATGTGGGAGAGGTATTATTATTGGGCGAGTAGTTAAGAGGAGGTGGTTTGGGGACAGTAAGAATTGGTGTAGATGGAAGATTGTGTGTAATTGAGGATCGTAAGGGGGTGAGAGAGAGGGGTAATGTTCGAGGAGGTGTGAGGGCAGTTAAGGGAGTTAGGGGGTTGTATGAGTGTGATGTAAGGGGACGAGGAGAGATTGGAGATGGGGTGAAAATGGAGTCATAGGAAGGGAGGTGCGTAGCAGAGAGTGTGATATTGGAAAGGGGGGTTACCGGGGGGTGAGTGGAAGAGGGGGAAGGGAGAGGGGGTGTAATGAGGTTGGAGGGAGGAGAGGAGGAGGATAAATCAGGCAGGGGTGAAAGGAGGGTTGGGGGAATGAGGGGAGAAGAAGGTGGTAAAATTTGGGGTGAATCAGGGAGATGAGAAGGGGGGGCAGGGGAGATGTTGAGGGGTGATGGGCCGTGAGAATGAGGCGGTGAGGGGGTGGGGTTCAAGTATTGTGTGAGGGATAGGGAGATAGCGCTAAAGTGTTGTTCAAAGATATCGAGGTTATTTTCTGATGCTTGAATGAGAATGTTTCCGGATTTGAAGATGGAGATATCTATTTCACTCGGAAAGGAGGGAGATGGCGTGGTGACGAGTTTCAGGCCGTATGGGATTTTACGCGAATTTGATATAGGGAGGTGACTCATAAATAGGCTTTTCCATTTGGATGGGCGTTTGGTGAAGAAGATGAAATTGGTGACAATTGAGGAGGTTAGGCTGTAATGGTGGTCGGCAAATAGGGTTTCTGGGTGGAGGCAGAGAAGTTTGTGCTTAAAGTTTTTTTTGCCATGTTTGGATAGATGGGAGGGGTAGAGGATGGACCACGAGTAAGGGCCAAATTTAGAGATGGGTGAGTTTGAGGTCCCGGGGAGGGGGGAGAGCGAGGAGTGGGGGGGGTGAGAGGGAGGGGTGGCATGATTCAGAGAATATGGAGAGAGAGAGTGCAGTAATCTATGAGGTAAGGATAACGGTAAAGTACCTAGTATAGTATAAAGTGGGTAATCAAGAGAAATAGAGCATCAAATGAGGAGCAGTAAGACAAAAATAATAAATAATAGTTATTGTCATAAAGATTACATAAGAAAGGATATATCTTATCAAACGAGTAGTTAAGGAAAATATAAAACAAATATAGCAGTACAATAAGATGTGATGAGGACTAAATTGAATAGTTTAGGCAAATAGAAAACAAGTATAGCAATACAATAACATAGCCAAACATCAATTATTAAGGTGCAAATGGGTGAATTATGAATTGACAGTGTATACAGACAAATAAAGCAATAAAAGAGTATAATCAAGCATAGATTAATAAAGTGTCCAAAAAAAAAATTTGAATAATTTAAGCAAATTGAAAATAAATATAGCAATGCAATAAGAGGTGATGAGGACTAAATTGAATCGTTTAGGTAAATAGAAAACAAATATAGCGATACAATAACATAGCTAGATATAGATTAATATTAATAAGGTGCAAATAAAAGAATTGTGAAATGTCGGGGATACAGGCAAAATACAGCAATAAAAAAAAATAAAAAAAAAAATGTAGTGTAGCCAAATATACAAGAATAAAGTGCAAATAGAAGAATTAAGAATTGTAGGGGATGGATTCAGATAAAGGAATTATGAATAGCAGGGGATACAGACAAGTACAGCAATAAAAATAATATAGCCAAGCATACAATAAAAACATGAAAAGGTCAGCTGAGGAGGGTGTGGAGAAGAAATGAGGAAGTTGGGAAAGAGGGTGAGTGTAGTTGGAGGGTAAAGTAGTATAGAGTAAGAATAAAGGTGGGTAGTAAATTAGAGGGGAGCGACAGCAAAAAAGATAAATGATGGGAAATGTAGCTAGGAGGGAGATAAAATACAATGAGAGATATTGGGGAGAGTGTATTGTGTAGAGACAGCGGGCATGAGAGTCATCAGGGCTACCTTTCAAAGATGGCCGCCGAAATAGTCGAGGTGCAATCAGGTGCCACAGATAAATGGATGTAGAGAAAAACAGAATGGTGAAACAAACACAGCACCAACAGAGATCATCTGATGGTGAAAAGAGAGACTAAGAAAGCGTTAGTGAGAGATGCATGAAAAACACAGGGCAGACGTGAGTCCTCCATAAAATAAAACACATAACCTGCATAACCTGTAAAATAAAATAAAACCCAAAACCTGTATAACCTGGAGAGGTCAGTGAAATTCGAAACCATAAATACAATGATGATGGTCAGCAAGCAGTTGTGGTGAGGTAGATCGCTAAGGGTGTATGCAGTCGCAAAATATAGAGTTAAATAGTTGTGGTGAGGTAGATCGTTGAGGGTGTGGGCAATCATAGGTACAATTGACAAAATAGTCAATCATCAGTGTCAGAGTCAACAAAATCAGTGTCAGTCAACAAAATTATAGAGGTGTAAGTCATTAGTTAGGACACTCCCATAACACAGGTCATCAAGTGGAAAAACAATGCGCACGGACACGGAGCTGTTAAAAGTATTATATTTTGGGCGATATTCTGACGTTATTCATCGCTTCAGGAGGATAGCGGCCTAAGAATGGTAGAGGATAAACAGTTGCAATGGTGATATGATCATCCACATGAGCGGGCTCCTTTTAAAGATGGCCACCGTATGGGCGAAGAGGATTGAGTCCTTTTGCTATCTCTACTCTTTGCTAAGATCATCAAATCACGGCCACCGTAGAGGCGAAGAGGTTTGAGTCCTTTTGCTATCTCTACTCTTTGCTAAGATCATCAAACCACGGACAACGTCCTCAGTTTCCAGTCTTGTGTTGAAACAGTAAAAATGATTAAAACCTAAACATAAATCCACATGATTTGGATTTTCACACCGATCACAGTGCCGCTGGTATCCGTTTCCTGCACTACACAACAAGCATCACACAATGGCTATGAATTATTATCTTCCGAGTCTCACTCATACTTCCAAGAGGTAGGTTCGGATTCTGTCCTTCCTCCTGCACCGGAGGTCGTAGTGAAGGTCTCCTCGTAGGCAGTGGTTTTTCTGTTGGCCAAATCTTCATTTGTTGGGTCCCTCACGCTCAATTACTGATCAGTGATCTCTTCTCAGATCAGACGCATCAACAGAATCAGGTAGCCATTTCAGCCGTCCAGGTCCTGATTCTTTATTATGCCTCTGTCAGCGCTGCCAATTTTAACTGGATTTCAGTGAGAGCAACCGAGTTGTAAATTACACGTTTCGCCGGTTGTGTCTTTCAAACGTGTTACGTTGCTATCCCTGCTGTGTATAAGGGTGCCACCATTTTGGTATAGTATTCTGCTGCCTTCGTGCCTAATTAGCGTTTCGTTCGATTTATTTATCTTATGTCTGCAGCAGTTTCAAGTCGTTTCCCAGTACAGTGTGGTATCGCTACCTTCATTGCTTATTACGATTTCGTTTTCCTCCAGTTTTATACTGCCATGTAATAAATTATGAGCTCTATAGGTGCGCCGATATCCCGCTTTCTCCACACACAGTGTCTCACACAATTTACCACAGGGCGGCAGTCCCACTTTCACCAAATGGCCGACAAAGTGCTGCAGACTCCCAATCACTGCTCCGTCCCAACATATGCTCAATGTCGTCCTCCTCACCTTATTTTCGGGCCATCCTCACTACCGCTATGGCTCTAGCCGGCCTCTTTGCCTCGCACCCTCCAGCAGTTCAGAGCCGTGTTCTGCTCTCTCATATCTATGCTCCGTACTATCTATCGTACTGTTTCTAATGCTACACTCACACTCAGGCCACTCAATGTTTCATTTCCTTTTTTCATATGCTGCTACTGCCAGTGTGTACCACTACTACTACCAGCACAATGATGATATTTCAACAATCCAGGATTCAAGTCAACAGACTCAACACCCAACCTTAATCGCCATTTGACATGCAGCCAGCCCTGTGCCTAGCCCTATTCTCAAACACGAATCACAGGTAAGATAAGCATTTTGGGGAGGTAGAATACTGGGCTAGGACTCGGAGGAGAGGAGAGACTGACAGTGTCACAGTAGTACTAGTAAAGTACTAGTAGGGCAATTGAATTCACTAGCTCTGTTAGTGGCACTTTTGTACATATTTGCACGTTTAGATCATTCATGCTGGTAAGTTTGAAAAAAGCAAACGTAAAGTAACCCCCTCCCACCACCACACAAAATAATATGAATGCGTATACTATGTTTAAGTATGTAAAATAAATGAATATTTATAAATAATAGATATATTTCCCCTAACAAAAATAAACTGACCCAACTCACCCCCTCCCTAACCCCAACCAATGTCCAAATGTCCTTCAAGTCCCTTTCCCCAACACCCAATTCCTACCCCCCCAACAGTCTTTAAAAAAGGGGCAAGGGAAAGTCACTTCCTACGGCGGTGTCCTCCTGTGGAGAGGTCCCGCACCTCTTTGCGGAGGTTCCCGGAGCTGGCGCTGATACTTCTCTGCCAATCGCTCCAGGTAGTCCACTCGCTTTCGGAGGTGGCGCAGACGTGCCATCCAGGCTCTGGGGGGGGGGGGCAGCTGTTGTTTTTGCTGCTATGCGGCAGCGGCGGGAGGCTGTCGGGCCACGGTGCCATTTTGCTGGAGGCTGGTGGACCCGGGGGCACTGGAGGAGGATGCAGTAGTTGCCGTCTCCTCCTGCTACCGAGCCCAGAGCCGCCGATATTCAGCGCAAATGGCCTCCAGCGTACGTGCCCTGGCCCGGACAGCCATCTCCTTGCGGGTGAGCTTTTTGGGATCATCTATATGAAGAAAGAAAGAAAAATACTGTAGCCAATAGTCTTTAACATTAAGTCAAAAGAATTCAACAGAAAGTTGTCTCACAGTAACACTAGCAACTTGCAAGCAAAGTATAACATTTTGGCATGCATCTTTCCGCAGTCTTTGTAGGCCTGTGACATTAGTGGGAGTTTCAGGAATTCTACTAGCAGCACTATGGACTCACTATTACATAGTCAGAGAGTCAGAGACTAGACCAGTCTTCTTCTTTTTTCTCTTGTTTTGCAAAAGAAATTACTTGTCCGTGAACTTGTGGTAGCCGGCATAATGCCAGCTCACTCAGCTTGCACCCAAGAAAAACAGACACAAGCCATGATGACGCAGACTCGCATTACTTTAAGCAGTATATGCAGATGGGAATAGGAAGCTCTTACTTTTCTATAGGGGTGGCACTGACCATACTCGGTACTCGGTTACATCAAGGGCTACTGCTCAATGTAATTTATATTTCACACTGCCCCTCCCGGGCCTTGACTACTACAAAAGGAAAATGAAGATTATTCATTTTTGATCATATATCCTGCCAATCACATGATCTTTGCTTATATGATGGATGACTTTAGGTGCTTTTTTTGATCGATTGAGTGAACAACAGCAATAGTACACCCATGACACAGCTGAAAGAAAATTATTGAGTGTGGCACCTATTATTGCCGGAGGAAGGGACTTGACTTGATATAATGTCAACTATACAATACATACACAACATATGCTGTGCTTGCAAAGTAAACTACTGTACTGTTAGTAAAGGGAGTATTTAAATTTTCTGAACAATCACAACTTCTAGTATTTGGATTTCCTCAGCTTTGCTACTCTGGCACAGACATGCTGTTCAAAGAAACACTGTTCATCCGCTGAGCGTCTGCTCTACTACATACACCTCTGCTATCTATGAGGAAGAAGAAGATACCATCCAGGCTTCCAAAGTAAACGTCTATCATTCTTCTTAATGTCTCAACTTGTACCAAGTTTTCTTTTTCTCAACAACCAACTAACACCCTTTTCATTTTATTTGGTAAACCACTGTCTTGACTTGCATTTGAGTTTGACCCAAATGATATATTGCAATGCACACCACACATGCATTTTCTGAATCACCCACACAGGCAGTCATCTTTTCTTTCTCCTCCAACCATCCTTGCTTCAAGCAGCCATGCATCTGATTCCTTCCTATCAGTCACCTCTGCCTGCATTCAAAAACACGTATCATTCTTTACAGTCATAAATGTTACGACTCGCTCGTCCTCCCTTTCACCTTTCTTTCCCTTTTCGTTCTTCACATCCCTCAAGATCATCTGACATGACTTGCCTTCACGATAAACGTTTCCCAGCTGAGTTGAAGTCAAATGGAGGGGGCCATTACTTACCCGAGAACTACCGCCGGTAATGCTATTACTAACTTAGTCAAGGTTGACTGTCTTCTCCGTGATTGGCAAAAATGTAGTTCTAAATTAGTAACTGTTCTTAACAGTACAGTGTACTTGTACTAGTGTACTGTATACTGTACAGTACATCATACACTCCTTTGCGAGCCTACTCTAAAATGTCAATAAGTAAGGAGTATAATAACTTACCACCGTCCGCCGCTGCTGAGCCATCCCCCTCAGCTCCTCCTGGTGGCACTTGTGGCGGTGCCGCATCTGCTCCTGGAGTGGACCCCTCCACGCTGCTGGCCCCGGCACTGGTGGTGGGAAGGATTGCCGCATCCGATGTTGTGACGCCTAGAAAAAACATGTCATATTTTTAGATGCCATACACCACCCCCTATTTCGTCTCGTAATGGAAGAGAAAATGTTAATACATGTGCAATTTTTTATTATTTGGACTGAAGAAAAGTCACAGTTTTGGGGAGGGTGTTAACTTATATGCTTAGCCATTACATGCAACACTTTTTGGCACAACTGATGAGTGCTTGCTTTTTAACGTGCAACATTTTTCTAATTACAGACAGAACCAACTACTCCTCATCACCACCAGGAGGACTTGAAGTTCCAACAAGGTGAGGGCTCTTGAGTCCCGCACAGTTACTTCTGACTGAGGTATGTGGAAAGTCGAACTGCACCTATCATCAACAATGTCCTATTTCTCTTGTCCATACTTATGTATGTGCAGAATAGTCCCTGAAACACTAGCGGTATGGTATGTGCCACTATCAAATCAAAATTAAATTATAAAAAACAACAAGGGCACCCAATCGAGTCAGCACAGCACCTCGGGGAACATATTAATGAGAACAACAGTGGTCCCATGCATGTAAGAATTTCAAGAGTGGAGTGAATATAGACACAATGGAAACTATATTATGTACTGACTTGCCCAGCCGGCGTTTCGATCCCATTTAGAAAGTTACAGGGATCATCATCAGGACTGAATAATGCCTAATTATTACTAGCCATGATAGCCACCGGCCTGGAAAGTCACTGCAGTCCACAGTGACGGCTCCTTTCTGACACGACCAAGCAAACTGCTGGCGCGTCGCAGCGTAAACGGGGAGACTGGTCTCCGGCCGACTTCGGAAATACTGCCCGCTACAGAACCGAATGTGGAATTATTAGTTCCTTCACTGATCATAACTGCATTGCTCACTGTGTACCGGCCGGCACCAACTGTGCGCAGGCTAACCATCATGGCTATCATGGCTAGTAATAATTAGGCATTATTCAGTCCTGATGATGATCCCTGTAACTTTCTAAATGGGATCGAAACGCCGTCGACAACTATAACACCATAAACTGTGATATGTATCAATTACTATAAGACTAGTAATGGTGTGAATGAAAATTCTGTTACTGTAATATTCACAGAATACAACAGCTCTTGCCTAAAAATCTTGCTCTACTTTCTGTCAACTCTGCTCACTATGACAATTGGTATATGTTTGGGTACAGGCTTGTGCCCCTCTCTAAGAAATTGTTGAAGGTATTTTCTCCAAAACAATTGTTGTTTAAATTAAAAATTGGACCTCTGCCCGGCTGGGCAAGTCAGTACATAATATAGGGCCAGATGTAGGTAATTCTATTTTACCGACTCATAAATACCGAATTTTACCGATTCGGTATTTATGAATCGGTAAAATAGAAGTACCGAGATTTAGGTAAATCCAGATGTTGATTTACCGAATCGGTAAAAATCGGTATTTACCGATTCGGTAAATACCGACCGGTAATGCCCATTCATTCCTATGGGCTTTGAAGCCCATAGGAATGAATGGGCATTACCGATTCGGTATTTACCGATTCGGTAAATACCGAATTTCACAAGGGTGCAGGGGGTGTCACTTTGACACCCTCTAGCACCCCCAAAACAGGTTCGGGTGCCATGTGGCAGGCAGACCTGCCCTAAGGGCAGGTCTGCCTGTCATATGGCACAGGTGTGCATGCACACATGTGCATGCACACCGGAATCGGTATTTTACCATCAAATAGAATTTGATGGTAAAATACCGAATCTGTAATGCTTGTGGGACTCAGAAGAGTCCCACCTACATATCAATTTTACCGAATCGGTAAAAATACCGATTCGGTATTTTACAGAATCGGTAAATTTACCGATCGGTAAATTTTCCGATTCTGTAAAATACAGGGCCCTACATCTCAAATTGCATTTACCGGTCGGTAACGGCCGAATTCGGCCGTTACCGACCGGTAAATGCCTACCTACATCTGGCCCCTGGTTTCCATTGTGTCTATATTCACTCCGCTGTTGAAATTCTTACATGCATGGGACCACTGTTGTTCTCATTACTATCAAATCAAAAAGCCAACTACTAGCTTATTCTTGGTTGACATTGACATTTTGTTGTTGCAAATTGTCAAAGCACTAACATTAAGAAGACTGGAATACACAGCAAGGGCAACCCAGAGGACTGCACTCAGTGCCTCTAGAGCTATTGCTGGATCAGAGTTTTGTTTAACACCGTTTGCCGACTGGGCAAGCTTAGCTACCTACACAGACTGACTCATAATAATAGTAATAGTAGTAGCACAGAGAGTGATGGTAGAGAGGCAGGATAAGAATGTAGAAACAGTCTAAAAGAAGATCAAAGACTATTTAGTAAAAATTAGAATTAGGAAACAGTTTGGAACGAATAGGAGCTGTAAAAGTTGGGGAAGTATAATTATATTAACAACAGAACAACTTACTGGGGCCAGCAGAAGAGGCTGCAGAGGACCGTTCCTGCCCACTTTCTTCCGCCGGAGTCTGGGGTGTACTCTTCTTGCCCCTGGGAGGTGCTGAATGTGAACATGAAAAACACAAACATGGATGATTGTTTTTTTGAAATATTTGATTTCTTTGAACACAATCTAAAATTATCTCGGGGAAACAAATTACCAACAATTCTGCACTACATGCTATTGACCTATCTGATCTGGTCAACTAGGAGGATCTTAGTAAAGAATTGCTGGATTCGCAGACCGTCTACTTGGAAAGTTATGTACATCACTAACTAAACCAACAACAAAAAGGTTCTACTACGACTGCCAGCAGTCAGCAGCACGCGACGTGACAGACACAGTCCGTCATCATGATTGCAGACCACTAAAAAATGTCCTGCTACTAATAACAAGTCATAATATACTCAACCTATCAATCCACCACTATCTCTTCTTCTTAGTGGCAGCAGGAGTACAAAGGAAGGACTAGACTTGAGTCTCTAGTCTCTCTAGCATTACGCAGTTCTGTAAAGTACTAGACTCATACATATTCAGGCCAAATGAGCACAAAGTTGCAAACAAGTAAGCATAGTAGCAACGCCACTGAGGAGGCGAGCACCTGCAATCGCAGGAGCTATGTAACCATTATTTTACCTGCAATCGGCAGCATTCTTGCTCTTCGGGAAAAACATATATTAGCAATATAACACAGAGCCGAAGAAAACAAAGCAGTTATTAAATAGCTACTCACCAAGGCCAGGGATCTCCACGCCTAGCAGGTCGAGCAGGTCCTGCTCCCGGTCAAGGAAGTCAGCCCTCCGGTACGTCGCTTGGTCATAGGTACGCCGGACCCCCGACTCCCTACGCATGGCCTGGCACACCTTATCCCACAGCTGGTGACGCACCCGGAGGCCTTACCCTTGACCGGGCCTGCCCCGTGCTGCCACGGTCTTCGGGAGGTGGCACAGAACATAAAATATAAGAGCGGCCACCTCCACCGCACTGAAAACCTCCCTGGCCACTACATCCTCCCCCCTCAATCGCCCGCAAGGGAGCCGGGTACGGGGTGCAGGACCCTTCCCCTTGCTTTTCCCGGCTCCCTTTGCCATGGTCCTGGGCGAAAGAAGAAAAGAATAGGGGGGAAAAAAAAAATGAAAGAGAGAGCTAAACAAAAAAAGTAGTTATTGAAGTAACAAAAAGTTGGAAAAAACACAAAATATAGATCTAGAAAAATAGAGAGATAGATAATGAGCAAAAAAGAGCAAAGAAACAAAGGATTGCAAAGATTGAAAGAGGATAGAAAAGGCATGCCCAGAACCATAGCAATGAATGAAAAACAAGATGGCAGCGCCCATTGAGGACCTCGTGGGTAAGTTTGCGCGATATTTCCCCCGCAAGCAAGCAAAAACGCACGCAAACACATAATCGCGCCCCGCGCACAACGCGAGCTTGCAAATAGCGCCCGGAAACGGAAATACGCAACGCGCACAAGATGGCCGTGCCCATATACGACCGCATGGGTAACTTCGCGGTCGATGCGCTGCAAACGGCCCACGAACACGCAAAAAGCCCTGCAAACCCCCCCCCACAAATTCGCACAAATTTGCGGATTTTGCGGAACGTGAATTCGCTTTTGCACGAATTCGGGTACCGGGAATTCGCGCATTTCGCCCATACTTAATTTAGAGCTAGAACTATCGGCCTTGCTAGTAATATTTCAAAAGCCATGAAAAAGAAAAGGATACGGCTACACTACACGTGGTGCTGAAAAACAGACACTCTGTTATCCAACTCTTTTGGACACATTTTTCAACTTCCGTAGGATGAAAAGTTGAGAGGACCAGTTACGATCCACTGATTCAAACCTGTGACTAAGAGGTAACATATAAAGTCTGGAGTCCATACATTTGCCTTTAATGCCGCGAGATCCATTATTCAATACGGTTCACTGTACGTCAATCAAACACTAATGAATATAACACTAATTAAGGCATGCAAGAGAAATGCAAAAGTCAACAATGCTCTCCATGCGACGCCATCGAATGGTGAAAAGGAGTGGCAGCAATAAAAGGAGAAAAATACTTTTCTGCTCATGCTCAGGGTTGGACTAGCTTGTAGAGCAATCAGGCATGGCCTGACGGGTTTGTCTGACAAGTCAGTGAGTTGGAGGGTTTCATGCTGTTTGAGGGTTTGTTTTAATGACTAATGGGCTAGTTTTTACTGTTGATTTCTCTGATATTAAAATAAACATTGCTTGCAACAAGCTGAAATCCATGCAGTCTTCCGTTCCTTGCAAAACCCATGTACATGGTTTCTTTACAAGCTCACAGCTGTCCCCAACTTGCAAACATGGGCCACTTTTTTATTGTTTAGGTATCTAATTCACTAATAGGTGACACTTTTATTTTAGTAAAGTGTAAACATGCAACAGTGCTACCAGTAACAGTATTATAATCAAAAACAAATCGAACTTGAAATAAATATTTTAGTAAACATGATTCCCACAGCCTTTCTTTGCCTGCCTTTCCGACACAGAAAGGCAGTGGGAATCTGACTTCGGGGGCCCCCAGCAGGGCCTCTGGATGTTGGCCTAGGGGGCACTCATGTTGCCACCCTGTTGATCCCTGCACTCGTGGCAGGCACCCGAAGGTACCTGCCACGGGGTGTAAGGATGGACTGCACCTCAGCTCTTTACCATGAGAGCATGTATTCCATTGTAAAGAATAGGACTGCAACTGAACAGTGTTCAGGTCGGTCTGTCCCAGTTCCAGATCGATGCCAGATGGACTCAGGTCCGTCCGACATCATAATCAGCCCTGTAGAAGTAAATGAGACGAGAACCAGAGGGAATGGGTGGAAAAACAGGGTCATACTTATACTTAATGGGAGGGGTTTAGGGAGGAGTACGTAGTTGATTAATGAGGGTTAGGGAGGGGCTTAGGGAGGGACATGCATACTGCCACAAAAGAGTAAGTCTGTTGCTATTCACAAATTGCTCTTCTAAAGTTACTACAGCCAAAAAGGACCTGAAACAGAAGTGACTGTACACCAGCTCAGATGTGGAGTGGGTCCAGAGCAGCACATGGCCAAACACTGGTACTGCAAAATCCTCCTATAGAAAAAAAATATAGGGAGGGATTAAAAATAGAACCCCTTTGGAGATAATGTTAAAAGAAATGTATTTATTTTTATTTTTAAATATATAAGTACATTTAATTTAATGTTACAAAAATGATGTGCAAATAAATATCTTATAGTCAAATATTTTGATAACCTTTTTCATTTAAAAATATTTTAATGCATTCCATTGATGAATCGGATAATTAAATGAATTGAAATTCTTTCTATACATGATGTTTAGTCATTTTTATTACATAATAAGTAAATATTTATATGTAAGTATTATTTTTGTAAATAACTCTTTAATTTTACTTCAATTGAATATATATTAAATTAATGCAATATTTAATTCAAAATTAAGTTAATAGTGCTGTAGTATTTCTGTTTTGTTCTACATTTAAATAAATAAGTAAATAATTAAATAAAACAAATGTATCAAATTAATTTGCATTAATATTTATTAAAAACACATTTTTCTTATTGTTTTAGAGTTTAGTAAACTGTTTAAAATGTCCCTACAATTTACCATAGGGAGATCTCTGCCCCAGTTGTGGAGAGTTCTGCCTACGTGTGAAGAGTTAATTATAGTAACTGTACACTGTTAAATTAATTTTTAGTTAACTATGTAATTAATTTAAATATATAGGGGCCCATTAGGATGGCGGGCGGACTTTGCCCGCCCGCCATCCTTGTAGTATTAGGGACCACCCGCCATAAGTGCGAGGGTCCCGTCGGCAGCATAAGGATGCACCCGCCACAGTGGCGGGCGCATCCCGCATTCCTACCATTGTGGCGGGCGGTGCACTTAGCAGCGCCCGCCACAATGGCAGGAAAGCATGCTGTGCACTTCCATGCACAGCATTGCAGGCACCATGCGGATTCTCCGCATGCCTTTCCGTGGCGGCATTGCCGCCACGGAAAGGCATCCACAATTGCCCATCATAATATGGCTAGCGGTGTCTGATAGACACTGCCACCATATTATTCCTTTTCCGCCCTGGCCAGAAGGCGACCGGGGCGGAAAAGTGGCGGACGGTCTTTCCGTCCGCTGAGGTCCCCCCGCCATACTAATATGGCGGGGGGAAACAAATGCGGATGCCGGGCGGATTGCCCCTGCCAGGCTGGCGGTGTCTACCGCCAGCCTGGCGGGGGCATTTCGCCCGACATCATAATGGGCCCCATAATTTTTTTTAATTATATTTTAAAGATGTATTTTAAAAATTCTACCTAAAGTAAAGTAGTTGCATTTACTAACCTTGATTTAAAAAATTGAAAAAATGAAAATCAATTTAAATTCATGTAATTATTATTTTTAAGTTATATTTATTTCCACATTAAAAACGTTTATAAAATATATAATAAAATATTTATTTTTTAATAATGCATATATTTTTTAACACTAACTTGAATTGATATATAATTAAAAAAGTTGAAATAAATTAATTAATTGTAACATTATTTGATATGAGTGTCTGTTTTATGACCTTGAGTTATTATTTAGTATTCAAGGGTGTTGCAGTATCAGCGGTTTGCCATGTGCTGGCTGGACTTACTCCTGAGTCCTTTTTAGGTCAAGCCTAGAGACAGCGCGCATGTGCTGCTTGCTCTGCGAGGCATGCTAAAGTAGGGTATGCTGTGGAAGCCTCGTCCACTCTCCGCCCATATTTGTCATTGGGTTTGTGTTATTGTCCTTCTTAATGCTGGCTTCTGGTTTCTAAATAGGATTTTTAATCCCTCCTTGGTATCGCCTTGTCATTTATTACCACCTATCAGGACTGGACCTTTTGCTGGTTATGCTACACAGTCTGCTTTATAATGGCTAAGAGCACTATTTTTTTATTTTTTATTTTTAGCGCTGTCCGCTTTCACTTTAGTGGCTGCGCTTTTTTATTTACTTAATTAATTATCAGCGCGGCCCGCTTTCTCTTTTGCATCCACGCTTTTTTATTTAATTAATTTGCAGTGCGGGCCACTCACTTTAGCAGCTGCGCTTGGTTATTTAATACATTTGCTGTTTTCTTTTGCATGAGGGGCACAGGTGGGGCTAGAGCCACGCACATCACGCGAGGCTTGGTCACGCCCTCCCTTCAGCACAAGGACTACTGTACAAAAAGCAGGTTGTAATTTAGGGCTGTAAAGCATTGGTATTCAACAGATAAATCAATAGGCAATGACATGGCAGAGATGAAAAACTCGAAGGCTGAGGGCATCAACAATGAATCTGGGTAGCACTACATGTGTGCTCTTGGGTGGAACCAACCCCACAGATACCAAGTGCTCACCTTACACACAGGAGGGGCCTGACTTCAGAGCTTAGCCTAAGCTTTGGAACTCCCTCCTCGCGCATATCAGAAACATGCAAAATCATTCTCTCTTCCGTAAGGCCATCCAAACTTACCTATTTCCTGCATAACTGCCTTCTGTGTGTTGTTTGGCTTGCTTATGGCAGTTGCATTACAGCGCTGGGACGCTCCGTTGCTGGGGCAGCTGCGCACTCTATAAAACCCCATAACATAACATAGCATACCATAACATAACATACCATAACATAACATAACATAACACAACATATTGGGTTCCTCCTATGTAGACCCCATTAGCATAAGAACAAAGCAGTTTCATATGAAGAGAATTTAAAACAGAATCACCCAAAGTGTTTAAAAATACCCCCTTTACAGTTACATTACGTAACGAGTTACAAGCCGCGTTACTTAACGAGTAACCTCAGCTCCTGGCTCCTGCTTTGGGACTGTGGACAAAGGTGTTCGGTGTCTTGGGTGGGGCTTGGAGGGCTTTTATCCATCCTTTGTGGTTAAAAGTAGGAGCCCTCAGCATGCTGGACTCTACCCACAGAGCGGAACTTGTATGTAAAGTCTTTAGGAAATACAGAGTCCGCGCAGTCGCTTGAGCTCGGAACCCCCACACTGCTTGTGGAAGGAGCCGAGTAGTGCGTCCACAATCCACAGCTCTCAGGCCTGCTTGGGCCATGTGTTAGCAGCTCATCTGCTCCATGGTGCGCTGTGCACTCTGGGACCTGTGGGCCTGATTCTGTAAGGGGCTCACCAGGACTACAACCCCCAGAATTCAAAGAAAACAAGCATTTGCAATGCAATAGGTCTTACATTTACACAAGTTTAAGCAATTGGCATTGTAAATGACAATGCCTTTTATTTATGTTTTAAAATCGAAAACAAAAATAACAGGCATTATCATTTGCAATATCAATAGCTCAAATTCCCATAAATGTGAGACCCATTGCATTGCAAATGCTTGTTGACTGTAGATTAACATTCATAAATGTGGCTCCATCTCGTGTTTAAGGGGGTTTATACATGTAAGTCTACACTTTGTAGTAAAGTTACACTCAGAAATGGCGAAGAGCCAAAAGTAGCACATTTACTCCACCTTTAGCTTTGTGAGTAGCTCCCATGTACTTCTCTGGCTGCATGGGGTGACAGCATCTCTACAGTAACCAACCAGAATTTTGTTGTTTGACCTAGAAGTACCCACAGACTCTTTGTATCCCGGGGAGTCTGAGCACCTCCCGGTGCCCTGGGCATTCCATGTGTTTGTCGGTTGACCCCTAAAATCAGGGCTTTAAGTGGGACGGGTCTCACCGGTGCTGAGCACCAGAAGTTTTTTAAAGGGGGGCTCGAAACAGGTCTTTATTGGGCTCTGCTTGATGCCCTGGCACTGGCAGTCCGTTTTGTTTTCGGGACTGCAGCGATAGCAGTCACATCGATGTGCACTGCTTACACTGCTCACTTCTCACTAGTGGAGAAGTTACGGCATGACATCATGCCATGTGAGCGTTGTTGGGGAAGGGAAGTCCTTTAACCCCTTGTATGCTTATGACGAGCCCAGCTCGTCATGAGGCACAGTGGAGCTGTGCTCATGACGAGCTGGGCTCGTCATAACGGCCGCGGCACTCCCACGCGTAATCGATTCCCTGCCTTTGCGGTAGAATCAATTAGTGGGCGGAGTCGTGATGAGCCCAGCTCGTCATGAGCACAGCTCCGCTGTGCCTCACGATGAGCTGGGCTCGTCACAAGCATCGCTGCGCTGCGGCCCCCTCCTCCCCCCGTGCCGCGGGGGAATTACCCCCGCAGCGAAGGGGTTAAAGAGAGTCATTTTCTCTCTTGATTTCTTTCCCTTCTCTTTTTGAAACTCAGGAGCAGCAACATTGTCGTGGTGTCACCAGGGCTTTAAGAGGAAGCTTTTTCAATATTATATACTAGCCATAATTGTTGCTTATTATCTTATGCAACTAACAACCGTTGCCCAAGCCAATAGTCCTAACTTGTTGTAGGTATGATGTTACTTGTCATATCATATATCTGAATGCAATGACAGAAACAGCAAAATACAAGTCGGGCGGCACACTATGCTAAGCACAGATTTTTAATGCTTAACACAGATTTTTATTTTAGGTGTTTTAAGCCACGCCCTTAATTAGATTGACCACACCCCTTTGAGAGACCCCCCACCCCAGTTTTTTCATCCCACTTAAAGCCCTGCCTAAAATGTTACAGCCTTCTTTCTCTCTCTGATTCCCCTCCCATGTGTGCTCAGACAGAGGTTCCAATGATGTAAGATTCTGACACTAATAGTCGAGGAGTTAGACGATGAGTTTTACTCTACTAATGCATTAAAGTTACCACATGCATTTTTAGACAAAAGCAGAGCACATGTAGCGCCATGGACCACTGAGACGTGGAAACAAGGCTTAATGCTTTTGTTAGATAAATATATGGGGCCTCATTTATGAGGCTGTGCGTCACTTTTACGCCACTTTTTGTGACGCACCAGTGGTGTAAAAAATGCGCCTTGTTGCACCATATTTACAAAGTGACGCATCTAGGTAGATGCGTCACTTTGTAAACCCCTGCGCCACATTATACCTGTGCCAGGTGTAATGTATGCAAGGGGGGCGTATTGACGCAAGAAAAGGTCGTAGAAGTGACGCAGTGAAATCTATGAGATTTCACTGCGCCACTTCTAGGACTCAAATGCGTCAAAATCTTACGCCTGCCTCGCAGCAGGCGTAAGACTGACGCAGGCCTTTCACATGGGGCTTGCCCCATGTGAAAGGACACATTGCTGGAGTTGCGTCACTTTTGTGACACACTCCAGCAATGCGTCACTTTTGCGCCTACAGATACGTCAGAAATACTGACGTATCTGTAACTCCTTGCGACATGATGCGTCATACTGTAAATATGACGCATCATCAGTGTCGCAAGGAGGGCGCAATGAAAAGTGACGCATCGCTGCTTTCACGCAGCGATGCAACACTTTTTTATAAATGAGGCCCATGAAATACTAGCTGTTTCCTCCCCCACTGCTAATGGAATGGAATGCTATTCTAAGTGGCGGTAGCGCCGTGCTTTGTGGAGTTAATAGTGCCTTCTCAGCACTGCGGTTTGATGATCGCTGCGCCTCCCGGAGCCCTCACAGAATCCCCGGAGACCCCTCGCCACCCACTCCCCCAAACACCCCCCCTCCCCCCCAGCCCCTCTCTCACTGGCACTGTGTGCACACTCGTAAAGACAGCTCGGAAGGGGGGCCCTCGGGAGCGACCTCTCTCACATGTTTTTCTTCGGTTCTGAGTCAACATTGGCTTTGACATTTAGCCTGTTGCACTGACTGGGTCTGAAAAGGCGAAATAACATTTTCTCTTGCCTGAGAAAAGGACAAAGTTCAGACTTTCCCCCTGGCATAAAGTGCGCCTTATTATTCTTTTTAATTTTAATATAGAGGAGGCCGTGGCGAAAATCTGTGCCTCGAAAAGCACACAAAACCGGGTCCACTCAGGCGCTTAGTTAGTCAAACATTAAACTGTTTAATAACTTCTGACACAGAAGAGGGTTTAAAGATTGTGGGTTATTAAGTAGATTTCAATGTGATTAAGAAACGTGGGCCACACTGGACTACCATATCGCTGTGTGAGACTGCCCTCCCATTCCGAAAGCATTTCACATTACTCAAAATGTAAGATACGGTCTGATAATCCGAGAAAACAACAAGAACTCGATGTAATGGAAATTAAGAGACTTTGCCTTTGCCTGGGGATACCAAATAGTTATTATGTTATTAGAATTTGGATGGCGCTCCTTCTATTATTAGTATAGAAACAAAGCGCTTTCTTAAACTGGACGCACTTTTCGGACAGTTCTAAGATCTCCATTAATCAGTTGTGTATGTTTGTTTAGTTCCATTTTGCATGTTTTGAAGAGATTTGTTAAATGTCGATTTAGTTTGTGATTATTATGAAAGTGTAACTGGGTAGTTAGGTCCAGCAAAAATAATTTATTAATCTGCTTATACCTTTGGGGCCACCTGACAAATCTCCACAAATCTTTCCGCAAAAAAGTCTCATCCACCTCACCTCTTCCCTGGAAAGTTTCGAGGTGATCCACCAAGCAGGAGCCCAGAAAAAGGAGGAACCCAAAACACGTTTTCCCCATTAAATGTTCCATAGGAGAATTGACCAGTGATACCACAGAAACTGCTGAACAGAATTACACCAAATTTGGCAGAATGCTAGACCTTGACCCAGAAAGCATGCTTGTTGTGATTTGATGTAAATCCGATCAGCTGTTTTGGGGAAATTCAGGTTAAAAATGTGTGCATTAGAATAAAAAAATAAACCCCACTGGGGTGGACATGGGCTTGGGGAGAGGTGCAATAGATGTCTTAGGGGGAGGGGTGCATCAGCACCACTCCCTGAGCCTTTTCAGGCACCAGGGACCCCCTCCTATGGGACTGATACACACTTATAGGGGGGGATTGCATGCTGACTCTTCTCCCCAGGCCTCTCCAGGCCCCAGACACCACATCTCTTGGTGCCAATTTTTTGTATTAACGGGAGGAGGGAG
Organism: Lissotriton helveticus; assembly: GCF_964261635.1. Classification (NCBI taxonomy): domain Eukaryota; kingdom Metazoa; phylum Chordata; class Amphibia; order Caudata; family Salamandridae; genus Lissotriton; species Lissotriton helveticus. The sequence continues at coordinate 2,094,227,886 of NC_136065.1, read as the reverse complement.
GTTGTGTGACCCCTCTAACTTAGCCTCTATAAGGCCCTGAGGATCCCATCCCCAGGGCCAAGTTTTTTAATTAATTAAATTTGTTAAAGGAGGGAGTGTGCAACCCCTGTCCCCAAGCCTCGCTGAGTCTCCAAGAACCCCATTCCCCAAGGCCATTTTCTAATATAAAGAAGGGGGTGGGTGGCCTCCTCCCCCAGCTGACATCCATCGCCAGGGACCCAATCTCCATTATGTCATGGTATCATGGAACATGTCATGTATGATGTAATATGCAAGGTAATTAGCAGTGCATGGCTAGGGCACACATTATAGTGACATTTAGGTATAAGTTATAGTTGCTTGAGATAACTATAGCTAGTAAATTTCAGAGGGTTTGTTTGTTTAAAACACTATGCTTTAACTGACATTTTCACCTAACAATAACATCACTCTAACTCCTGTTTTTTTGCGAATTTCTAAGGTTTTGTTTTCATGCAAAGTAAAATGTTAAAAACTTACATAACTGTAAGTCACTTTAACCTTTTTAAAGGAAATTTTTAGTTTTTTTAAGCATCAAGTAATATTTTATTACCATACGGAAAACAAATCCCATACCTGCCGGCCCTGGGTCTAAACCCCCCTGTGGGCAGCACTCCCCACTGCGCACTGCCTTTGGGTGCATGTTTCATGGGTTAGCCTGCAGGCCTGCTGCCAGGCCCTTCATCCAAACCCCTTAGGGCTCTGAACCCAACAGCACGCATGGTTGAAGGTCATGTGAGATGTGGGGTTGAACGCAGAGCCTGTCCTCCAGCCAACCCCGCTGTGCTTAACCCCCTGCTGTGTACAGCAGGTGGCGGTTGGCTGCAGGGGTGGTGTCCAAACTCCCACAGGCGGGTTAGGCACAGGGCCTGATGCCTAAACCCTGCAGACGCATACACCAATGCGATGTTACAGCCTGAAGGGTGTCATTTTAATTCAGGCAGACCTACTGACTTCAAAAGTAGGGCTATTGGCTTTACAAAGGGATCATATATATAAAGCATTATCTTTGTTCGAGAGTCATCAATAATTATCATCCAATAAACATTATATAAATTCACACATTACAATGTTTAATATAAGTAACTGTTATATTTTTTTTTTAAATCAAACCTTATTAAAAAGCAAAAAAAACATTAACAGGTCTCTGAGTTTTTCTTTTAACTTTTTTCATGCCATAAAGTGCATTCCAACTGAAGAGCATTCAGCTTCAGCTTGGAGTGCTTTAAAAATATGGTAAGCTGTCCTGGGGTCACTGCCAAACTCTTAATAAGGCCCTTACTGTTTTTGTTTAATTATCATGGGGGGTTGCCGCACTCTCTGGAGCCCCCACAACATTGCAAAACATTCTCAGTGGTGCCTATGCCCCTTCTAGGGGCACAAACAGGCTCCAAAAACTATGTTTTAACAGCCCTTGCAGGGTATAATTTGGAGCTCCTTGCAAGGAGCAGTAAAAAATAAGTGGCCCTTGTTCATTTGTTACTCAATTATTTGTATATTTTATTTTTTGGGGGTTCCCCATGCCCAGCCGGGACACCCACATGTTAATTTGTGCTGGTGGCCGCAGGAGTATCCCAGGAGTATCTTGGTTGAGGCTGTGGGGGAGCTTTCTGCTCCCACAGTACACTTCCTTGTCCGAGCTCTCATGTGCAGGCAAAAGTTGGCGTCGTGGGTCGGGTCCCTGGGAAACTGTGTGTCAGCCTGCCCTGGGGGATAAGGTCCAGGTATATAGTATCACTCAGAGAGGGTGGCCTTGAGCCATCGCCCTCATATTAGAATACCAGCCCAGGGGGATGGGGAAATCTCAGTACCATTCCTAAATGAGGCTTGTGAGGGGGGCTGGGCACCCCCTCCCCCTTATTGAAATTCCATCCCCTGGGGATGGAGTCCTCAGGGCCTCAAGGAGGCTCAAGGAGGGGGCTGCATGTCTCCTCCCAATTTAAATAAATGTAATTGCCCCCCTGGCCCTCATCCACCCAGGTTGGAATTTAATGCCAGCGCTTTTTAAAACAAAAATTCAGTGGATCATCCGAGAATTTGCAGAATGTTTTTTTTAAGTAAGCTTTTGGCCAGGGGCCAGTCACTTTAAGACCCCCCCTTCACTAGGCCTTGAGGGGCAGGGCAGCCCTACCCTGCTCCCTATATCCTTTTTTCTTTTTTCTTAGGACAGGGTACAGAGTCCAAGTCCTAAGAAGACTATCTCCACATTTTGTTGATGTGGTGGCAGTCAATCAGATCTAATCTTTTGATCAGTTGGATCTGCAGATCATCCATGGCATGATATATGCAATTATTTTTAATCTTAATTTCTACAAAATTACAAAACGGATTTACATCACATCACAAAAAGTATGCTTTCTGGACCAAGATCTAGCTTGATGCTAAATTTGGTGTAATTCAGTTTTGCGGTATCGCTTTTAAATTTTCTTAGGTTAAAAAGAATCGTAAAAAAATAATTTTGAGACAGACCCTTTTTCTTGCCCCCTCTTGATAGACCAATCACCCCAAACCACCCAGGAAAGAGCTGAGGTGGATGAGACTTTTGTGAAGTTTTCTGAAGATTCATCAAATGGCGCCAAAGTTCTAGGCAAACTAGAAAATACTTTTTCTATGGAAATGTGTTCCTAACTATAACTACGCAGTGGCTCACACACCTGCGTAATACATATATATTCACTGAAAAATAATGTTAAAGGGATGATATAGTTGAGTGACAATGTCAGTCATAACATAACATTTTAAACCTGAAATGCGCAAGTTCTAGTTCAGCGAGCAAACCATAACTTGCACCCCAGAAATGCAATGATTAAGACCACACATATTACAACACTCATGACATGTTAAGTGACATAAATGACATCACAGACCTCTCAAATGACCATGCCCTGCACCCAACTTCCCTTCGGCTATGACATTGGTGGGCTGGGTCCAGGACTCCACATTGATGGTTAACCACCGATGGTTGCACAATGCCTCACAGTCATGCACCCCACATTTTCCTTATTAAGACAATGTTTTTGTGGTACAGTGCTACTACTTCTGTATCTTGGACCAAAATGCACTCAAAGATACAGCGGGACAGTGCAAACGTCTGTTTTAAACATTTGAGTGGGCCACAGTACCCTGTGTTAGTCCTGTGTGACCACATGGGGTCTGTGGGATTGAAGTGGCCGATGGGTCTTACAATTTTTTTAATTCGCCGCTGCACTCCTGCGGGACCAACTGTTCAGATACCACTACATATTGAGCATTCGTTTCTCAAAAACAGCGGAATGGATTTACTCCAAATTACTAAAAGCACACTTTCTGAATAAATATATAGCTTTCTGCCAAAGTTGGTGTAATTTGCTTCCCCTTTTCTTTACAGTTTCACTTACCAAAATCCCCAAGGGGAAATTGCATGGCAAAAACATATTTTGGGACCCCACTTTTCCAAGAAGAAGCTGAGGTGGATGAGTTTTTTTGTGAAAGCTTTATGAATATTCATCAAGCAGTGCTAAAATGTATTAGCCAAATAAAAACACTTTGTTTCTGTATATAAACTATAGACATATAGATACAGGTGACCAGAATGTAATTTGGTATTAATTACCATTGTTGAATATAGGTGTCTCAATAAATAGCAAATTGAATTTACAAAGGACATTGAGGGAAAATGGGAAAGGGAGAAAGAAAGTTCTGTCCAGATCTCAATTAGCTAAACCTGCAGTGAAATAGTGACTATGGATTAGTGACCTGACTTGCTCTCTGTTGGTGTATAGAGACAATGCTAAATGAGAATGATAAAGAAGGATAGGGGCATTAAGCAGGCATTACTTTAAAATATGTCCAAGAAAATTAGACATTAGCCCCAGCAGAGTTGATATGTTTACCCAATCATGGGTGAAGACACGATCATGAGAAATGATGTTGACCAGCACACCGGGGCATCTCCCCAAGAACCTCAGGCACCGGAGAGCAAAGAATAGCAGTACAGATACAGACAAATAGAGTTAAGTCAAAAAAGTATTTCAAGGTAAGAATTACTGGGAGGGAACCAATAAAGATGCAGAGCAACAAATGTGCTGGACACAGAGTTGGTTGAATGAACTGTACAAAATTAGAGAGCCATTGCAAGTATGAATCATTGTCAGACAATGATACGTTTGTAATCAAGTTAATTACGCTTTGCTAATAATGACCAGGAAGTGGATTTTCCTATCTGGGTGCACCCACCCATGCATTGGTTAGCATTCTAGCTATTCTCTTTTACCATTACCAAGTTTTCCAGAGTCTCTATAAGGTCTAAATTAAGTGATTCCAATTTTAATATGAGGGCAACCGACTTATGACTTGACTGCTTCCCCCTGCACTCTTGGACTGAAATCCTGACCTGAGGGGGTGTGCCCTAATCACATGCAGACCTCAGCAAATGGAGAACTACAACTAGGTGTTGATTTTCCCATTGATTTATTCACCATTTCTGTGCAGACATCTTTAGCTAGACTTAGACATAGGGAGTCTTCTCCCCCTCAAAGGCGATGGTAGAGACACCTACGACCAATAATACAACCATAAAGTTACTTTCCGCCCGATTGTAAAGATTTCTGCCATAAAAAAATATGAAAACACATTTCCTTAACTCCTAGTCACCCAGGACTAACACAGTATGAAGGGACAACAAACCTACACTAAAACTAAACATATTATCACATTTCAATGTAATTTTTCTAAATTAAACTATATGTTAACTGTACCTCCACCACTCTTTACTGTATCATTTGTGTTGAATGTTTCCAATCTTGGACGCAAGTTATATATATAATTTGGCTTGTGATTTAAAGTAAAATGTTACAATTTACCATATATTTGATCAAAATATTATAATGTATATGTAGAATTAACAGTTACCTTGAGTACTTTAAAAATAAATGTTAATAAAATCAAAATGAATACTTGGCAGGCATACAGTTAATGCTGTTTTGTAAGTAGTACTACAAAAGTAAATGTCGGCTTGCAGTTTGTGAATTGCAATTGTCTTACTTATTTGTTGGAGTGTTTTTATTTTAGCATGCCCCTCCACACAGCCCTCCTTTGATTTTCAAAAACCCCACCCATTTTGCAGTAATTAATTATTCACCATGTTCCCACCAATTTCCGTTGCTCTTTCCACATTTAGTGGGCGATTACGATGTGGGCGCATGCAGTGTCTCGTTAACGGGACCGACCGACCTCAGGTTGGCAGTCCTGCCCGCCTCATTAGGATTCGACCAAACACTGTTCGGTCGCATTCAACATTGCCCTATGTTATGTTATGTTATTGCTTTTTGTTGTGCGCGCAGCTACTCCAGCTAAGGAGCGTCCTGGCGCATTTGACAAGGAAGTGCATAAGAGGAACATAACACAGCAAAAAGAGAAACTAGGAAAGCCCACTCTAAATTAAAGTACTGTAGACAGGCTGGGACTAAGAAAGAGAACTAAAACAGAAATGTTTTCAAGGCTTTCCGAAAAGCCAAGAGATCCTCCAGCAGGCGAATTTCCACCGGGAGAGAGTTCCAAGCTGATGCCGCTTTAACACCAAAGGAACGTCCCCCCATACGGCAAAGCCTGTATCTAGGGACTATAGCCAGGGCCTGGCCTTGGGAGCGAAGAGTACGAGTAGGGACATAGAAAGAGAGAGAGCAAGACAAAATTTCAGGGCCAATGCCTCTCAGGATCTTAAAGGCCAGGCAGAGGACCTTAAAAAGAATACGCTTCCTCACTGGAAGCCAGTGTAGGGAGCGAAGAACATTTGCCACCGGGCAAAATCTAGGCAGGCCGACAATCGCCCTGGCTGCAGCATTTTGTACCCGCTGCAGTCGGGTAAGCTCAGCCTGATTCGCCCCAGCAAGAAGAGAGCTCGCGTAATCCAGGCGAGAGATGACAGTGGCCTGGATTACTAACTGTCTGGTTGGGGCGTCGAAGTACTTGAGGACAGGTCTTAAGCCTCTCAATAGACCGAAGCAACATGCAGCTGTTCTTTTAGTGTGCCCTACAAAAGTAAGACCCGAGTCTAACCAGACTCCTAGATTTTTCAGCTCCAGCACCGGAGTCGGGGATAAACCCAACTCTGATGGCCACCATTGGTCACCCCAAAGCTCCGCTCCCCTTCCGACAATCATAACCTCTGTCTTAGTGGCATTCAGCTGGAGACAGTTCCCTGTCAACCAGCTGGCCACCGCCTTCAGTCCATCCTGAAACCTGGGGGCATCAACTTCCGCATCCCCGCTGAGAGTAACCGCCAGCTGTGTGTCGTCGGCATATGAGACAAAAGTTAGGCCCCACTGCCTAGCGACATCAGCCAGCGGTCTCACGTACAGATTAAACAACGTGGGACTCAGCGAGGATCCCTGCGGAACCCCCATGGCCAGTGGCTGGAAATTGGACTTGAAGGGGGGGATGGAAACACAAAAGCAACGATTGCCGAGGTAGGAGCGGAACCACTGCAGGGCCTGTCCGCCGACACCAATCTCCTCGAGCCGATGCAGGAGGATGCTGTGGGAGACCATGTCGAAGGCGGCGCTGAGATCTAACAATATCAGCGCCGCCGTCTGACCAGCATCCAACACCGCACGGAGATGTTCCACCATCACAAGAAGAGCGGTCTCCGTGCTGTGCCCAGCACGGAAGCCGTTTTGTGTGGGGTCGAGGACATTGGTTCGGGCGAGATAATCTGCCAGGGCCGAGTTGACATGGGCCTCTGTCATCTTCGCCGGCCAGGGCAGCAGCGAGATAGGCCGATAGTTTTCGGGTTTAGACGGGTCCAAGGAAGACTTCTTAATAATAGGGGACACCACCGCCTGCTTCCACTTAGTTGGAACCACCCCTGACTCCAAGGATAGGTTGACAAGGGAGCAACCAACAGCGCGCCCCGTAAAGGCCTGATCTCTAAACAGAGCCGGCCTAACTGGATCAGATGGAGAACCAGTTTTAACTCGCAGAGCGAGTTTGTCAAACCCCTCCAAGGAGAGAGGGGGAAAGGAGAGCAGGGTGGTAAGATGTAGCGTCCCATCAGAACTTCCCAGTTCGATCCCTGTGCTAGGAAATGCCCGATTGATTGCCTGGACTTTTCCCAAAAAGTATAAGGCAAGGGATTCGCAGTGGGAGATGGAGCTCACCACTGCAGAGGAAGTTCGCTTCGCCATAAGGTCCTTCATGGCCTTGAAGATAGTCTTCGACGGGTTTGGGCTACTGCGAATTTCTGCCGCATAGTAGGCCGCTCGAGCTCGACAGATAGCTCGATGGTAAGTCTTTGTAGCAATAGCATATGCGGCTTTTAACTCAGCCCCATATGTCTTTCGCCAAGCTCTTTCTGCCCGTCTACAGACTCCCTTCAAGGCACGCAGAGCACTGTCGTACCAGGGACTCGACTCTCTGGTACTGATTTTACTCGAGATGATGGGAACCAGAGTGTCGAGAGCCCTGGTAGTCCAGGAACAAAAGCGATCATATCCCTCTTCTGCGTCTTTCAGTGGACCCAGCGGATCTTCCGCTAAAAGGCGATGGAAATCCTCTAACCTGAGTTTGTTCCACAGTCTCCTTGGAACACGTCTCACCGAAGGGGTGGAAGGGGCCGTTGGAATAGGGCACAGAATGGTTACCAGAAAATGGTCGGTCCATGCTAGCGGAGAGATAGATATAATTTTAGTCTCTGGCAGGTTGGTAAAAAAGGGGTCAAGGATATGTCCCCCTGTATGGGTGGGTTGCGAAACCAGCTGAACAAGCTGAAAGGCCTCTAAGTCAGCGGTAATGCTGCGTACCGCCAGGTTGGAGGGTGTGTCGAAATGTAAGTTCAGGTCGCCCAAGATTGAATAATTGGCACACCCGGTAACCAGTGTGCCAAGGGCATCCGGGAACGAATCTCTAAACACCACATCACTACCCGGCGGACGGTACACCACCATCCCGGAGAATGTAAACTCGGGGCTGACAGAGATTTTAAAAGAGGCACTTTCACACCCGGCGATATTAAGGCCACTCCACACGCACGTAAAGCAGGACCTGACTATAAGCGCTATGCTGCCACCTCTGGAAGGTCTGTTCAGAGTGAACATAGAATAACCAGGAGGACAAACCAGATTTGGAATAGCTACATCCGTGTCCTGGAGCCAGGTTTCGGTGATGGCCAGAACATCCGGGGCTCCATCCTCGATCAGATCGTAGATGTTATGATGGTGACTCAAAGCCGATCTGACATTTAGATTTGAAACCCGCAAGGCGGGCGAGGGGCCCTTAAGCTGGTGGACCCGAAGTGGGGCCTTCCAGAGGATAGACCCCGGTGGATCCAGCGCCCAGCCATCACAGCGGCACCGATACGGGCCACATAGCGGATGAACAGGTGGCCGATTACACCTCCGAACAGCCTGGCCGATGGTATATAGGCTCTCTCTAGAATAGCTCAACATAACGACCCACTAAAGAGGTCTGCCAGAGCCCAGCCACCCGCAGCGTCCCGCGCGGCCTTAGCGCGGACGGGCGCAGACGGGCAGGACTCTGGCACGACTCCGGCCACGCGAGGGCGCGCCCGCTACGCGATCCCGCTACGCTAGGGGAGGAGCGTTAAATAGGCGTTCCCTCTTTAGCGCATGCGCAATGAAGCGCTGGCGGAAATAGCCGCCTTTACCCCAATCTAAGATGGCGCCCACCCCAGGCACCGGACCCGCCAAACGGCGGTGGAGGTCACGATCTACAGTGCAAGTAAGGGGGGTTTAAAACGAGGGTCCCAGCAGACCTGAAAAAGAAAATAAACATGGGAGCATGCATTCCGTCCGTAAACCGCCCGTAAAACGTGCTCCCATTGTGAAATGGGAGGTGTTGTTGAACCCTGCACCTGTGACAGGCACCTCGAGGTGCCTGCCACATGGTGCTGGGATCACCAGGGGGGTACCAAGGGTGCCCCTTCAGCCCCCAAACAGAGGCAGCACACACAAGGAGGCCCTGCTGGGGGCCCCAACACACTTTCCAACATGGTTTCCATGTCGGATAGGCTGGCATGGAAACCATGCTGGAAATGTGCATCATAATCCCAAGCGCAGAAAGGCCCTCCCTTTGGAGATTACAAACTGGTTCCGACTTGCCAATTGGTTCCAAAATTACCAGCCGGTTTCAATTCTGACCGGCTGATACATAATAAGCCGGTCGGAATTGAAACCGATGATGGAAGGTCGGAGGCTTTCCAACCTCCATCGTAATAGGCCCGTAAGTATTTAAATATATGCCCACGTGTGTGGAGATCTTCATCAATGTGGTGGAAATATACATACAGAAAAGATAGGAGAGGTGGAGGCAAATCTTTTCTGCTAAAGATTTGTGAGCTATATTTTGGAGTGTGTGAAGTAACATTACTTCACATACTCCATAATGACTTTTATGAATAAGACCCAGTAAGATAGAGCTATCCTACATCCAGGATAATCCAGTATCCACACTTACACCACAGCCCACTGCCTATCTTTTTTTCAATAACTTTACCTATTGGTAGCCCTCACAAGCTGAATATTGGCATGGGTTAAAGCTGATTGGTACCCTCCCTTCATTCCCCTAGCTGCCCTGACCTGGGGACGGCAGAAATGCCTTGGTTTACGGAGGAGTGCTCCTCAGGATGCTGATGCCTGTGCCCTGGCACTCACCAAGTTTAAGGTGGCCTGCCTAGACATCCAGAGTTCAGGACCTCAAAGATGGATGCTCTAGTACAAACCCTTTTCTTGTAGCCTGAGGAGTGATGTGCCAATGAGGAAACAGGCTGAATTTGGCCATGTTTAGGTCACGTGGCAGGAGGCAGCGAGCAGTTTCCTCTACTGCTGCTAGCTGTAATCCGTGAAATAGGCACTTTACATTGTTTTTGTCACAGCAGATACATTTTTTATGAACTCGTTTAAAAAAAACACAAAATGTAAAAAAAAGTTATAGGAATTTTTCTATCTATTTAAGTGTAACAGAGAGTACATCGAACAGTTAGTGTAAGAGATGATATTCTGCCCATAAAGAACATTGCGAACTGAGTTTATGCTAACATTAGATTGTGTTTACACTGTCCTCCATCTTGCTTCAACTTTACAGGGGTATGTTCACTTGTGTAAGCAGAGAGTGTTCTCAGAAAGGGTTTCTCATTGTACCGAATCAAGGACGCTTCCAACCATCCCACGCTCATGCTAAAACAATGTGTCTGTTTAACTATTCAGCTATAACTGTGAGAATGACTGAATCTCAATGCATTTTTATCCTGAGAGAATCCTCAAATGTATTCTGTATTAAAATATCTCTTCTAGCTTGTTCCCTATTGTTGCAAAACCTAAAAACCTTGGGCCTCATTTATGAGAAATGACGCATCGCTGCGTGAAAGCAGCGATGCGTCACTTCTCAGTGCGCACTCCTTGCGACATACCGGATGCGTCATATTTAATGTATGACGCATCATGTCGCAAGGAGTTACAGATACGTCAGTATTTCTGACGTATCTGTAAGCGCAAAAGTGACGCATTGCTGGAGTGTGTCACAAAAGTGACGCAACTCCAGCAATGCGTCCTTTCACATGGGGAAAGCCCCATGTGAAAGGGCTTGCGTCAGTCTTACGCCTGCTGTGAGGCAGGCGCACGATTTTGACGCAACAGCATCCTAAAAGTGACGCAGTGAAATCTCATAGATTTCACTGCGTCACTATTACGAGGCTTTTTGCGGGAGAACACCCCCCCTGCATACATTATACCTGACGCAGGTATAATGTAGCGCAGGGGTTTACAAAGTGACACATCTGCTTAGATGCGTCACTTTGTAAATAGTGCGCAACAGGAGGCATGTTTTACGCCGCCAATGCGTCACAAAAAGTGACACATCGGAAGCGCAAAACTGACGCAAGGCCTCATAAATGAGGCCCCATGTATTCCTACAGATTGTATGACAGTCTTTGTCTAAAACCCTATAAAAGCACATTTCTTTCTGTAACCAGGGAGAGACCCCCTTTCCCCACCTTAGAAGGTGGATCTATGTTGGATTTTGCTTAGATCTGTACTGAGATCTTTCTACTTATGATTTATAAGCTCTGCTGCTAAACTTGCTATGGCATCAGTATTATAATCTGCCTATTAATTCCTTATGTAAAGGATTAAAGCAACAATCTTTGCCTGCCCTTCTTTTGAGAATGCTTAAACCTTGTTGAATGGATTCCCCTATCTAGAAGGAGTGACAGTTCCAGTTAGGGAGCACCAAAGCCCGAGCTGAGACTACTTTGCTCCCACTCCTAGAAGTTGGAGCAATTTATGAATTAGAAATTAAGACTGGTTTGCTCACCATTAGTCATACCTTAATACAGAATGAGTGTCACCCATTTATGATGTGCTGAGTCTGATAATGGAGATGTCTGCCTTTTTACAAGGGTATTACTGCAGAGCTACAGAATGGAGTTTTAAGGGTCATCCGTGAATGACGTCATAATCCATCTAAAAACCCCGTCTGACATTATCAAACAAAGCAACCCTCTAAAAGACCTGTTGTTGGTGATTGTCAGAGATGCTGGACTGGGCAAAGAGAACCGTGGTTTTCTCTATGCTGGACGCGTAGTCACTCATAAGCAAATTTTAAGGCTTTTGGGGAAGACCATTGTAGTAAACTAGTTCTTCTTCCAACATGGCCACCTGCTGTCATCACACTTTCCTCTATGCTCGTACTTACTAGCCTCCCAGAATGCCTGTCTACATTCTATGTTGTACTTGGAGGTTCCTGACTGGACAGTTGAAGGTCTGGTCAGCTGGCGAGCTGTGTTGCTCTACTGTAATCTAATAAACCTATCCTGAAACTACAAGGAAGTGTATTGCTGTCTACATCTACCTATTTACAACAACCATGTTATCTACCAGTTTCAACAACATCCCAGCAAACTTATCATCACCTCACTTGTTTCCTGGAATCTCTGACTATTCTAAGAAAATATGCGGTTTAAAGGTGCCTACCAGGTAAGTAGCATCATTCCCCTTGTACAAGTGAACATTATGGGGACTGTTTATCACATTTGTGTTTGCAGTTTCAGCTGCGTATCTATAAAAGTTTTGTGCTTCCTTGTAAGAGATTCTTTCCACTTGCCAGATTGTATGCTGAAAGCATCTCTATAATACTCAGAGTTAATGAAGAATGCTATTGACTTTGTTGTCCATTCTGGTGCATTATTTTGTCATGCACAGGAACTAAAATGCAAATATTTCTCTTTTTGTGCTTTGTGTGCTATCAAAGAGAGAGTCATCCCAACTGGTTCATAGTCCTAGAGGCCGTCAATGCTATTTCATCCATGTGGTGACCATTTACAGAATCTTTGCTTAGTTACGATGCCAAAGGCAAGAAATGTGAGGATCTTCAGTTGGATAATGATAGTGATGTGAAAAAAGTACACTCTGCTGCATTCTTCGATTCGTACGGGAAAACATGACTGCTGTAGTGGGCATAAGAAAAAAACTAGAGTCTGAAAACTCTCTTGTCTACCAAGTGTTCTGCGTAATTGGTGTAGATGTGAAACATTTCCTTGAGAGTAGGCTGGGCAACACTTTTAGTGACTTTGGCACTGCAACATGCCCCATGTTAGAATGCATGCCACTTGGTAAGAAAGGAAATGTTGAGGAGCAATTCAGGAAATTTTATTTTACAATGCATGAGAAATGAATTGCAATGATGCATAGAAATGTCCCTTTACCAACCATGGCATTTGAAGTCAATGAAGCCTCACAGTGGTACTCAGCGTAAGTTCTAGATCCCTTCTGTAAAGGGGAATTTTCATTTTCTCCGGACTTTGGAAAGTACTTCTTCATTTTTAACCGCATAAATAACTCTGAGGGTATATGTGCCCAGTTCTACCCATATGTTGCAGAACCTGGCCCAGAGAATTGCAATCTCCAAGTGCACCAGTATTGGCATGGAAAGCTATGTCAGTGGCCAGAGTTATTAAATTGTGTACTAGCTGTTTTGGCATTGCCTGTCTCAAGTGCCAATGTTGAGAGGGCCTTTTTACAGATAGAGGTTTACATGAGAAGGAAAGAATGAGCGCGCATGACCAAAGATTCACTGAATAAGTATTGTATGGTGTACTACAATAAGGTTGATTTGTAAAAATGTATTTGGACCTCATACACACTGTAGATACACTGTCTATATACCATGCACTATCAGTGCAGAAAGCAAGCAATATTCAAAGCAAAATGTTCCATAAACTAGGGAAAAACACTGGGGCATATTATCAAGGGGGTTTATCTCCGCTTTTTTGGCTTTAAAAGCCAAGAAAGCGGAGATAAAATTATCTCCCTATTACCTAGCTGTCGCTAACACCAGTTAGCGACAGCTAGTAGGAGATAGTGACCATCTTGGGCCCCACTTTGCATGTCAGTGATATTTATCACTAATGACATGCAAAGTGGGCGTGCCATGATGTTAGCGACTGGAAACAGTCGCTAACATCGCTATCTCCTATTACCAACTTTTGGAGATATTCGCGCTAAGCGCGAATATCTCCAAAAACTAACACCTGCCCTGAGCAGTTCTTAGCCATGTTATCCGATGGGAGGTGGATAACATGGCTAAGAGCATTAGCTCGGTAATGCATGAATATCGCTGACTTTTCAGCGATATTCATGCATTGCGGCCGTTTTTTATCGCATTTGCGATAAACCTTGATAATAGCAAGGTTTATCTGCGATAATTTCTGACGATGCTTAGCGTTAAAAAATTTGTTGCTAAGCATCGTTAGCGATAAATATCGCTTAACGTTGGTAATATGCCCCACTGTTTCTGTTGTTTTTAATGGCGTGAAAATGTGTAACCCCTGATAACCACTGTTTTTTGAGTTGTTGAAATCGCTCGAAAACACAATATAAAACACCAGAATATACCAAAAATAGAAACTGAAAACACGAAAGCCTAATCATGATCAAGAAGCAATTTAACTTTTGCATTCGAGAATTGTACAAAGTCTTCTGATTTCATGGGTGGGTCATCAAATTTGATGGTTGAAGATGCCGTGGGGTTGCTGCTGGTGGTTTTGATTAGGTCAAAGTGTTTCTTTGGTCTAATCTTTGCAGAGTCAATGAGGGTTCTAAAGTGATTTTTCGCTAAATATATGTTTGTGGTAACATGATTTTGCATATCGGAGATGTGAAAGATTAATGACACCCTGTTTCTCCCGACAGGGTGACTATCCCCAAAGCTTCTCCAGGATTGTTAGATATTTCCTTTCATTATAGAGGGATGTGGGCCTTTTCTTCTTGCTTGGTAGTGGATGTATATTGTATATCAATACAGATAGACTTGTGAAACAGTAAGTGGTCAGGTCACTGACTTCGGAGTTTGGGGTGATGTCTGGTAGTACTTTTTAAGAAGTGTTGAGGTCAATGTTCTTTGTGTGTGTAGTTGCCCTTTTCAGTTGGCCCAGTATTATAACATGAGAGAGGTGAAGTGATAAAAGGATGAAGAAATGGTTGGACCAGTCTACTGGTATAGCGTCATCTACTGTGAGGTCATCTTTGGAAATAATACGGTCAAGTGTAGCGTCTATGGAGTGTGTTGATTTAGAGTTGTGTTGTGGAAGATCATTTCCGGAGAGAAGTGTGGCAAACTGGTTTGCAACAGAGTGTTCCAAGGTAACCCATTGAAGATTAAAATGTCATAGAAAGATCAGTTTATCGCTTTGTGAGATTGTTCACGTTCAAAGTAAACAGATTCCTCAGTAAAGGTGGAGTTGTAACCTGGTGGGTGGTAAATGGAGCTAATCCTGATAGGGGAGTTGTGCTACACATAAAGTTCTAGACTAAGGCATTTGAATGTAGAGAAAGAGCTACTGGGTAGTTCTCTGCATTGAGAGGAGCTTTAGAAGATGGCAGTGAGGCCTCCTCCTACTCCACCTAGCCTATTATTCCGGATAATGGAATAATTAGGGGGGGGGGGGCAGAAGTTTGCGAATGGTGTGAGAAGTGTCATTGAACCAGGTCTCAGTGAGGATAAGTAGTCAGTAGTCAGGTTGTGGTGCGTGATGGTTTCTAAGGTTTTCAGATTGTGTTTTGATGCAGATCTGCAGTTGTGAAGCATATGATACAGTTCTGATGTGATTGTTTTGGTTTAGGGGATGTCGGGGCTTTTGGTGATGATGGGAATTATGTTCCTGTAGATAATATGCAAAAAGAATAGATGGACGGAATGCTGAATTAATCAAACATTCATCCCCAGTCACAGACCTGGGTTAAATACATAATTGTTTTGGTTGCACGCAACGCCATTTCAGTTTGGACCAACCATATACAAATCAGTCTTGACCCTGCTCCCCTTGGGAGCAGTCGAGCCTGAACTGCCAGGCCAGGTCCTCCCTGGACCAGAAACAAGCATGCTTGGACTGGTTTCGGGGTAACACCCCTCAACAGCCAGGCTAGCTTCAATCTGGTGGTGTAGCGAGCAGATGGCTAAGTCTGGGCATACCCTTTACACTTAGGGTGACAAATGCAAAAAGAACAGATGATAGACAGAATGCTGAAATAATCAAACATTCACCACCAGTCACAGATCTGGTTTAAATCTATAATTTTTTTGCATGCCATGCCATTCCACTTTGGGCTTATAGGTCAGAGCCTGGGTTGCAAGTGACTGCCATTTGGTTTGGACCAGGGAGCTGGTGGGTACAGTGCATTGTTTTGTGATGTCTGGAGAGGAAATGGTGGAGGAGGTAGGGGTGTTATAGCGAGCAAGTAAATTAGTAATATCAGTTTGGGAGAGATTGTGCCCAGCTCTTTTGCGGTGTGAGAGAAGAGTGCTCCTCGGGATAAGGTGTTTGGGGTAATGTAATCTCTCTGAGGGGAGTAAGAAGTCGAATACAGTAGACATTTTAGAATTAAGTGGGAAATAGTGACTTCACACTGGGAGATTGTGGCAATGAGGTCCCCTAGTTTGTTCTCAAGAGTGTGTAGAGCTATGTAGGGAATGTTATGATGGTCAGCAGAGGCAGTGGTTCAGAGGACTTCTTGAGATACAGAGTGGGGAGGAGAGGGCGGTAGGGTGATGAGGGGGTATTAGATTATGGGGTGGAGGGTCAGGGGGTGTTGGTTGGAGATACATGTGAGAGCTGCTGTGGTGTAGATGAAAATCTCAGGGCACTCATTGAGAGAAGCATACAAATTGTGTAGTGATTGGGGTGAGGAAGGGTAGTAGCTGTTATGGGATGGAGGCATGTGGGTTATAGGGGTGAGATGGGTGAGATGGGAGAAGATGGGGCAAGCGGTCTGAGTAGTTGGAAGTGAAGAGAGGGGAGTAGGGCAGTGGCAAGTGAGCTTAGTTGTATGAGCTTGAGGGGCCGGTAAATGTGGATGATGTTAAAAATTGTCCAGGAGGATAGATGGAAAATGTGGATAGTTCCTCTTGGTTAAATAAAAGGGGAGTGAAGATATTAGCATGGGGGAACATCGGTTTGAGTGGCCGAGCAGGAATGAAGAGGGGCAGGGCGACCTCTGAAACTTGCTCGCAGGCAAGTCGCTCCCCACGCCACCACACAATCACCAGCTGCCTCGTACCTGCTCCCTGCCGACATCGTTTCCCGCTCCTTCCCACCACTGCGTCCCTGCGGCCCCACCCCCCTGCTCCCCATTGGCCACCCCTCTCCCGACTTCCAGCTGCTCCTCCCTCCCTATTCCCCTCTTTTGGAGGCCGCGTGCCAAAGACAAGCCCGTCTGTGCCCATCCGCCCTGGACTGTGCCCAGCGCCAGAACCCCTGGACCCCGCGAGCGCCACAACACCAGACTCCGCTACAACGCCAGCACCCTCTACACACTCAATGCCGGCCAAAACCACAGCTGCTTCCAAGCCGCCCCGAAACGGACTCACAGACCTTTCTCCTGCCACACCTGCAGCTTCACCTGCAACAGAGCCACCAAACCTCCAAGGACTGGACCCAACCACCTCCGCTGCATACTCCTCAACACCCGCTCCGCACGCAAACACGCCGTTGAGCTCTGGGATCAGCTCGACACCTCCACCACAGACGTGGCCTTCCTGACCGAGACCTGGTGGAAAGACTCCTCGGTGCCCGAGATCGCCATAGCCATCCCGGACGGCTACAAGATCACCTGCAGGGATCGCGCCAACGGAATCGGAGGAGGAATAGCCATTGTCCACAAGTCCACCCTCAAGGTCGCCACCCACGCAGACGACACCCTCAACACCACCGAACACCTGCACTTCCGGATCCACACCGACCCCAACACCACCCTCAGAGGAACACTCATCTACAGACCCCCCGGACCCCGAGCTCAATTCAGCGACTCCATCGCCGACCTCGCCAGCACCCACGCATTTGCCTCCATGGACTACACTCTCCTCGGGGACCTGAATTTCCACCTCGAGAACAACAACAACACCAACTCCGCCACCCTGATCGACCTCGCCAACCTCGGCTTTAGACAACTCGTCACCGCACCCACCCACTCCGCTGGCCACACGCTGGACCCCGTCTTCTCCACAGGCACCCAGATCACCTTCGACCACACCATCGAACTCCACTGGACCGACCACCGCTGCATGTATTTCACCTTCAATAAACCAACCACGCACCACCGCACCAAACAGCTACCTCGCAGCTGCTGGAGCAAAGTCACTGAAGATCAGCTGATCACCACCCTTGCCTAAAACCCACCCACCAACCCAGACACCGCAACCCACAACCTCAGACAGTGGAGCGCCAACTGCGCCAACACCCTCGCTCCACTCAAGAAACCTTCCAACAACCACGCCAGTAAGAGAGCCACCTGGTTCATCGACGAGCTGCAGACCTCCAAACGCGCATGCCGGAAACTGGAGAAGATATGGCTCCACGAATGCACTCCGGACAACCACGCAGCCCACAAGGATGTCACCCGCAGACATCAACACCTCATCAGAATAGCCAAGAGATCCTCCTTCAAAGACCGCCTGGATAACAACGCACACGACAGAAAAGAGCTTTTCAGCATCGTAAAGAAACTCTCCAACCCCAGCGCCAGCGCCAACGATATACCGCCCTCACAAGAACTGTGCAACTCACTGGCCATCTTCTTCCACCGCAAGATCGCTGACATTCATGACTGCATCAACACCATGACCGCCCGACTACACCAGACCCCACCTCCCCTGTGAACACTACCAGTGCGAACCGCCTGACCTCCTGGCCCAACATCAACGACGACGAGACACGCAAGGTCATAAACTCTATCCATTCAGGATCTTGGTCAGACCCGTGCCCACACCACGTATTCAACAAAGCAGACGCTGCCATCGCTCCCCAACTACAGAAGGTCATCAACATCTCCTTCAAAACAGCGACATTCAATGAAAGCTGGAAACACGCCGAAATCAACGCCCTCCTCAAGAAGCCCAAGGCGGACCCCAAGGACCTCAAGAACTTCCGGCCCATCTCCCTGCTCCCGTTCCCAGCGAAGGTCATCGAGAAAATCGTCAACATGCAACTGGCCCGCCACCTGGAAGACAACACCATCTTGGACCCGTCCCAGTCCGGGTTCAGACGAAACCATAGCACCGAGACAGCCCTCATCGCTGCCACAGAATACATCAGGTGCCAACTAGACAACGGCAAAACATCAGCCCTCATCGTCCTGGACCTGTCAGCCGCCTTCGACACGGTCTGCCATCGCACTCTAAAGACACGCCTCCTAGAAGCCGGAATCCAAGAGAAGGCCCTTGACTGGACCACATCCTTCCTCTCCAGCAGAACCCAGAGCGTCCGCCTCCCGCCCTTCCGATCCGATGCTACCGACATCATCTGCGGCATCCCCCAGGGCTCAACCCTCAGCCCGACGCTGTTCAACGTCTACATGGCCCCCCTCGCACAAGTGGCCCGCCAACACGACCTCAATATCATCTCCTATGCCGACCACACCCAGCTCATCCTCTCCCTCACCAAGGACCCGCACACAGCCAAAACCAACTTCCACGAGGGAATGAAGGCTGTCGCCGACTGGATAAGGAACAGCCGTCTGAAGCTGAACTCGGACAAGACGGAGGTACTCATCCTCGGACCCACCCCCTCAGCCTGGGACAACTCCTGGTGGGCGACCACACTGAGAAGAGCACCGACACCCACCGACCATGCACGCAACCTAGGATTCATCCTCAACTCCTCCCTCTCCATGTCTAAACAGGTCAACGCCGTCTCCTCCTCCTGCTACAATACCTTCCGCATGCTCCGCAGGATCTACAAGTGGTTCCCGACCGAAACAAGAAAAACGGTGACACTGGAATCCCAGCCAAACACCTATGACGACTACAACGCATCCAAAACGCCTCCGCCCGACTGATCGTCAACGTCCCCCGCCGCAGCCGCTTCACCCCCCACCTGAGAGACCTACGCTGGCACCCCGTCGACAAGAGGATCACCTTCAAGCTCCTCGCACACAAAGCACTTTACAATGCCGGTCCAGCCTACCTGAACAGCAGACTCAGCTTCTACACCCCCACCCGCCAGCTCCGCTTCGCCAGCCTCACCCTCGCCGCTGTCCCCCGCATCCAACGAACAACCTCCGGCAGCAGATCCTTCTCCTACCCGCCGCCACGACCTGGAACACCCTCCCTACCCACCTACGGCAGACCCAAGAACTACTCGCCGTCAGCAGACTCATCAAGACCTGGCTCTTCGAGCAGTAGCGGCACCCCCTCCCCTCAGCGTCTTGAGACCTCACGGGTAAGTAGTGCGCTTTAAAAGTACTCTGATTGATTGATTGATTGAATGGGTAATAGATAGACTCAGGATAAGAGGAGAGGGTGGAAGGTAGGTGAGGTGGATAAGGAGGGAGATCGTGTGGAGGAGAGGGCAATATGTTAGCTGGGTAGTCTGAATGTTGGTACCATGATCTGTTTAAGGGGGTAGTAATGCCAGACAAACTGGGACAGAGTGTTGAGGGTGAAGCCCCGGCTGGAGAGATTGTGAGGCAAGGGGGCAGAGGGGTAGAAGGGAGTGGGTAGGTAAGAGGGGAATCCAGTACCTCTTAGGGCATCAGGCTTCCACCACCCAGGTGGATTGGGAAAGGGAATGTGTAGTGAGGGTAGAGGAATATACAATGGATTAGTGCTTTCACTCGCACAACATTAAGTGCAGCTTCTCAAGCTAAAGCTGCACAAGTGGCCCTGCCCATGAACTTGTGTGTTGTAAGTCAATGAGATCATAGTTCCAAATATCTTTCATGCCATGTAGCACCAACCCCCCAACTAATCTCTGTGAAGAGGGCGTAAGAGGGTGGAAACAGCACAAACACCCATTGTATTACATGCAAAGCCAGCTCTAATGACGTAGAAGAGTTTTAAGTGGGTTGGGCCCCTCTGGGTCTCAGATTCGGAGGAAATCAAAAAAGGACAGTGAAAAGGGTCCCTTTCATGAGCTTTACTGGTAAAAATACTGATTGAATTCTGAACAATGATTGTAAAAAAACATTAAGGTCATCCATGTCAGCAATTTAGTTCCTGTTTATATTTCAGATGTTTTACTTAATCTTGCATTTCCTAAGAGTGTTAGTTATTTCCAGGATGTTGTGTTTATGAGGGCATTTTTCCTTTAGCATATTACTCTTGTATAGTGCATAGTTTGAACTGAGTCGCTTCCGGGTACTTATAACTGGCCACAAATGAGAGCACTAGAGGCTGAAGAATGTGTGAGATTTTCACAGTGCCTGTCACTGAGTCAAAAAGATGTTCAGAATATACAGTCGTCCAATCCTTGGCCCTTCTGCAGAATGCATATAGCAAAAGTCATGTAAACTTGTTGCAATTGTGACTCTGTGAAAATGTGCGTGAATGAAGTGTATAGATGCTAAAGTATTGACAAGACGCAAGTAAAAGAAAAAGCATGCTTATAGGTCAGGTGGCGCCTTTTTGGTGCTTGTGGATGGTAAAATGAAGGAGATGTGGTAAGTGAATTCAGGAAAGAATGAAAAGACAGTGCAGAAGAGGAAGAAGAGGAGGTGTAAGATATGCAAATGGACGAGATGTGGGGGTAGAAAAGGTGTACATGTCTAACATGGAGTAAACAAAACATGAATGAATGAGACATCCGAGGACCACCCCCCTTTGACAGGCCTCAGTAATGTGTAATTCACAGCCTCTCAACTTCAGAATTAAAATATTTTCAGTATTAATTATTTACAACATTGCTGTTACTCATTTATCTTAGAAAGCAAACAACCATTGAGAATGTCAGTAGTTCTGGCTGGTTTCAGGCATATGTCAGTGGTTGTGTTATATATCTGGATGCAATAACAGAAAGCTCAGGGTGGCACCAAAATACCAGTCAGGTGGCACACTACGGGAACCACATACATTAGCTTTACATGTTTAATCCACACCTTTAGTTACACAGCCCACAGCCCTTTTAGGGATGCCAACTCCACTGTTTACATCCCACTTAAAGCCTTGTGTAGTAGATGACAATCCTAGCTCCAAATGAAATTAGGTGCAAACAGTGGGCAAGCAGAATATTTCCTGATATTTCCATGTATAATTTTCCTGAAACTACACCATTTTTCACAGCTTACTCATGGACAAGTATCCATACATGCTGTATCCCAGGGATTTGAATCTCACATAGGACAAAGTGTGGTTGTCAAAGACCGTAACACAACACTTTAGTGTTGAAGTGACATGCCATTTAGTGTGTCTATGGCCGATGACATTATCTTTATGTGATGGTATTTCAGCTGTATACAGTTGATAAATCTGGGCCTGAATTATTACAAAATTCATCTCATGCAGAAATCAAACTCCATATTTTGCCACCGTGAAGACTGAAAGAAATTCTCTGTATCTGCCATCTTTGGCACAAAAAAGATGAAATATCTGTTTACCAGAGACACATCAGACTGAAAGATATAACCACAAGACACAAGGATGGGATGTACTCTTTGTACAAAAGCAGAGATAGAAGATTTTAATCACAGAAAAGTGGCACCCCCTAATTTTTAGTTTTATTTTACACATCTGTGATATTGTTATGTTCTGTGTATTTGTAAAGTTCCCAATCACCCGCAAGAGTATTCTCATGCTTGCCAGTGCCATTCTCACTAGGATACCATTCAAATGTCATTCTGTGGAAACAAGATGTGGAATATCTGTTCCAAGAAACATCCCAATATAAGAGAAAATAACAACTAAACAGCATGTAAACGTACCCTTGATATAAGACTTTAAGACCAGTCAGCCTTCGGGCAGTCTTCCCTCAAACCTTTAGCCTAATTGCCTCCAATATTTGCTGACATTTGTTTTTGTTGACCATAGGACCATGTGCACTTTACCACTGCTAACCAATGCTAATGCGGTTGTGCTCAATCCCCTAAAATTGCTTAGTTGGCATAAACCAAAATGTCATATTTAATTTACTTATAAGTCCCTTGTAGAGTGATATACCATATGTCAAGGGCCTGTAAGTTAAATGCTACTATTGGGCCTGCAGAACTTATCCGCACCACCCACTTAAATAGCACTCTAAAACATGCCCTTGGCCTGCCATTGCAGCCTGAATGAAATGTTACACTGCCATGTGAATTTGGCATTTAAACCCACTTTCCCAGCCTTTAACTCCCCTTTTGTTAAACACAAGTCACCCCTAAGGTATGCCCTAGGCAGTCGATAGGGCAGCGTGATGTGCAATTAAAAGGTTAGACATGTACTTTTAACTTTTAGATGTCCTGGTAGTGAAAAACTCCTACATTTGTTTTTACTACTGTGAGGCCTACCCTTCCCTTAGGGCAACATTTGGGATTCTCTATTACATTTAATAAGCTGTAATTCCTAATTGGGGGCAGGTGGATATGACATGTTTGATACCTTGAAATTGTAACAATTTTGAAAATGTCACTATTAAACAGTTGGCATTTTCCTGCCCTCAGGCCTTTGTGCCTGCAGCCTGCATTGGGTCACATGACTAGGTGTAGCTAACAGACTTCCTCTCAGTCACACAATAGAGGTATTTGGTGTGCCTCAATAGAACATCTGCTGGCAGGTTGGGGGGCAGAGCTGAGCACAACCCCACTTACATATGAATAGCATGGGCTCTGCCTTCACACAAGAGGCCTAAAGACCCTGTATTGCCACTGCAGCTGACTTGGAGCCAGGGCTAGGGGAGCCAGGAAATTCCATGCACTTCAAGGAACCTTTCCAGAAGCTTCTCCTACCCTCCAGAAGAAGGGCACCAGGGTATAAAAATAGGACCTTCTGACCGACTCTTCAGATCACAACTGGACCTCCAGAAGGACTCTCAGAGGACTGCCTACAGCTTTGACCCATTGATCACTCTGCCAGCTCCTATACTGCTCCTGGATCTGGAAGGACTGCTTTGCTGCCTGGAGCTTGCCTTGAATACTCAAAGGCCATTTCTGCTGTTGAGCCCTGAATCTTCACCTGCACACATGATTGCAAG
The DNA here is from genome assembly GCF_964261635.1 of Lissotriton helveticus. Classification (NCBI taxonomy): domain Eukaryota; kingdom Metazoa; phylum Chordata; class Amphibia; order Caudata; family Salamandridae; genus Lissotriton; species Lissotriton helveticus. Next base: position 2,094,204,443 of record NC_136065.1, on the reverse strand, counting down.
AAGTGACTCTAACCGCTAGTTTGCTGGCCTCCTGTTCAGAGCCACATGGACATAAATGGCTATCACCATCTTGCACCCCTACCTGAAGGAATCCTGAACCCACAAGAGGTGTACCACTAGTCCTGGACACTTGGTTGTGGTGCTAAAGGGGACCAAATGACCAATTCCCAAAACGTAGGAATTAGACAAAGATTTGCCCAAAAATGTGCTCTGGCAACCAGGAGGAGACTGGGGCCAACCTGCTCACCTATCTGCCCGAGGTGCATCGGTAAGCACTGCTGTACTCCATCCACTTATTGTATCCAAACTGAGCCCCATTTCAGTCAGCCTTAGCTTTCGGCTTTGACCCGGTCTCGCATGACTAGGCTGCTATCACGAGAGCGCCAGGAGGCGCCTTAAAACTGCGCTCTGCTTGGCGGAGCGGGGAGACACTTACCACATCGGAGGGGGGAGGTGAGGAGGCCCCCACTGCAGCCGCCACCGCCAGGAGTCAATTTCTGCTGTCCATAGCGCCGCCGCCCCGGGACTCCATCTCCCGGCAGCCTCAGCGGCGGTGCTGCTATCAAGAGAGCACCAGGAGGCGCCTTAAAACTGCGCTCTGCTTGGCGGAGCTGGGAGACACTTACCACATCGGAGGGGGGAGGTGAGGAGGCCCCCACTGCAGCCGCCACCGCCAGGAGTCAATTTCTGCTGTCCATAGCGCCGCCGCCCCGGGACTCCATCTCCCGGCAGCCTCAGCGGCGGCGCTGCTATCACGAGAGCGCCAGGAGGCGCCTTAAAACTGCGCTCTGCTTGGCGGAGCGGGGAGACACTTACCACATCGGAGGGGGGAGGTGAGGAGGCCCCCACTGCAGCCGCCACCGCCAGGAGTCAATTTCTGCTGTCCATAGCGCCGCCGCCCCGGGACTCCATCTCCCGGCAGCCTCAGCGGCGGCGCTGCTATCACGAGAGCGCCAGGAGGCGCCTTAAAACTGCGCTCTGCTTGGCGGAGCGGGGAGACACTTACCACATCGGAGGGGGGAGGTGAGGAGGCCCCCACTGCAGCCGCCACCGCCAGGAGTCAATTTCTGCTGTCCATAGCGCCGCCGCCCCGGGACTCCATCTCCCGGCAGCCTCAGCGGCGGCGCTGCTATCACGAGAGCGCCAGGAGGCGCCTTAAAACTGCGCTCTGCTTGGCGGAGCGGGGAGACACTTACCACATCTGAGGGGGGAGGTGAGGAGGCCCCCACTGCAGCCGCCACCGCCAGGAGTCAATTTCTGCTGTCCATAGCGCCGCCGCCCCGGGACTCCATCTCCCGGCAGCCTCAGCGGCGGCGCTGCTATCACGAGAGCGCCAGGAGGCGCCTTAAAACTGCTCTCTGCTCCGCATCGCGGGACGCCGGGCTAAGCCCGGGCAAAGGGCGGGCCCTCTACGGCCCTCAGAGGCCAGAGGAGGACGGGACGGGCCACCCCACTTGACTCTTTCTAAAGAGGAGGTATAGAGACACTTTAACTCTTTATTCATCTCGCATTGTACTGCCTATTGTCGTTTTTGGAGTTCTTTATTCCATTAACCATGTGCATCTGGGAGGAGCTGAACGCCCTGTGTGGCACAAAGTACGTCTTGGACGTATCAACCCCCCCTATAATGGGTAGAGACGTTGACCAACTAAACGGCACTCCACGGGATGTACCTCTATCTCCCAATAAAGTCCAATCTCAAGTCAACACACTGTCCTGGGGTTTAAACTGTAAAAGGAAGCATGATGAGGAAAAAGATAATGACAATGAGATTCAATCTAACGCTCATAAATCGTACACCAGTCCTTCATCAACCCCCTCTAACCCAACTATATTTATGTCAGATAAGGCTGTGAATAGAACATACGACCCTTTATCGCCCCTCCAATTGTTCTTACTGGCCCAGTTTGAGCAATTGTTAATATCTGCAATATCACCTCTGGTCACAAAAATTAATGATTTGGGGGACAGGCTGACCAGCATTGAAAACACACTTAAAAATAACTCCATACCAACTGAAAAAACTGCTATACCTATTTGCCCTAATCCTCCCATCAACCACGAAAAGCTTAAGTCCTCTGCATGTAGGAAAGTCCAAACTCTTGATTCCCCTCTTACCACACCTATTCCAACTGGCCCTAACGTTAATTTTAATCCCGCATTCGTACCTCCCAGGGCCGCTCTAGAAAGAAGGCACTGCATTAATCTACCTCCCGAAGCCGCCCCATACGTGACTGTCCTCTCTGGGGTCCCTGCACTTATCCAGGGCAAACTCGAAACACACCAGGACCTGCTAAATAAAGTCATTTTTTGGCTAAAACATAACAGACCGTTGCCACCTGACCTAGATGGTGGAATCATGAGCGTCAGGAGGGTGGGGTGGCTAGGTACGTTGCCCAAAGACATCTCGGGGGACTTGATTTTAATCAAATTTAAGAACAGGAATATTGTCCCCTACCTACGATTTTGCCAGCCCAAAGAAGGAGATGGCCCTATTTGCATTTGGGACTTGTATGATTTTTATCCCGGCTCCCAACATATCCCGCTACCAAGACAAATGACAATGACAATGAATTATAATTCTTGGAGATGGGGATCCCGTGTACCCTGTGCTATTAACCCTCTAGCCTCTAATTAGTCCTGAATATACACGAACATTGATTAGTTGACTCGTCACATTTATTTAATCCTGTTTTAATAGTTGATCCTAACTTTGTAATGAAATGTTGAGATATCTATGCATGTATGTATTGTTGTTGCTTTTATGGTTTTTAACTAAAAATCGAATAAAGCTAATCTGAAATCTGACTAGATATCTGCAGTTGACGCTTCAATCTTGTAGGTGCTAATTTTTACTAAAAACTTTAGATATTCATGACTCTGTTTCTACTGATATGATTTTTGTCATTTTGATGTCAAACTATTTATTAAATTGTACTCTAGTGCTCTAAATTACTTTGGGATTTTTCTTGTGTTGTGTTTTCACTTTATTGCGTTTGTGTGCTGCATAAATATCTTACACATTGATTCTAAGTAAAGTCTGACTGCTTTTTGTGCCAAGCTAACCAGGTTTAAGCACACATTAATTTAGTGACTTTTTATGTTTCACAATGCAAGGTATTGTGGCTGTTGCTTGGTCAGGGCTCACGCCTTAGTCAACCAACAACCCAATTTCTCACAAATATATATTGAACAATGGACACAATTTTGGAACCCTTGCATAATTGTTTTTTCAGGTTTTTAAAATAATTATTTTCGAGTAAAATATACTTTTTTTTATTGTTCCCTATACTTTAGTATGCAGAGATCCCCCTCCCAGCTTCTGATTCTCCCTCTGTTAAGTATAGGGAAAATTAAAAGAAATATATTTCAACTTCAAATAAATATCAAAAATATGTTTGTATTAAATATTAATGCAAACTCATTGTATGTGTTTATTATAAATGTACCACATTATTAACATACTTTTGAAATACATCTTTTATTGGTGGTAATATATTAAATTAACAGTATTTTTCTGTGGTTGAAATTAAAAAATGAATTCTTACCATAAGGAAAAAATTATTATGGAATGATAATTCACCAACATGAGGTATAAAATTAATTAAAATTTACTGGTTACATTTTAATAAAACAAATTGTTACCTTAATTTTTGCATTCAAATAGGTTACTAACATATTTTATAATTCAATAGAAAATATATATTCTTTTATTTTTTTAACATTAAATTACATTAATTTATATTTCTAACAATTTTAATGTTTTTTTAATTATTTAACATTATTTCTTGTGGGGGGTTGTTTTAATTTCTTTCTTTTCTATGAAAGATTGTTACAGTACTAGTGGGTGACCATGTGTGGTGCTAGAGTTAGAAGTAACTTACACTTTTTGTGAATGAGCAAAAAGCAGCAACTTACTCCCCCACTGCAAATTCCTCAGAAGTGTACGTTACCTTTATGATTCAGGCCTATTGTTTTTATTGACTGCATTTACAGTTGCTATGACTAAATCAGAATTATTATGTATAGCACAAATGCTTGAGATTTTGAAACAGAAATAGAGAGAATGTAATTTACCCATTGATTTCTATTGAAGAAAATTTAATTTCAGGCGGGAGACAGCTAAAATAAAGCCATTTTTGCCTTAAAAATCGGGCGTCTCCCGTCTGAATCGGGTCTATTAGCATGTATGCTACTAACTTATCTCCAAGGTGCCTATACTGGTTGTAGTCAGATGCCTCCAAGCGACCCTGCAATTTATCTGGAATTCTAAAACTTATCTTACATGTAGTTTCAGCATACAACCAAAGCTTGCATTTCTATGCATGAGTTCCTTGTGCATTTATATATGAGTTCCTTTGACCTCACCTTCTCCAGCAGCCACTAAATATGGTGGTATGTGCAGGAAACCTTTTCTATCATTCAAGAAGAAAAGGCAGGTCCTCTTCAGCTGCAGGAGAACGACATGTGGTTCATTTAACTGGGCAGCAAAACCACCAATTGGTTAATTCAAAGGGGACTAGTCAATCCTGATTGGCTGGCCGCAACTTGAATAATACATTCAGGCAGCCACTACACAACATGGTGCTTGCATCCTGAATGCTCACCATTGAAAAGCTTTTAGTAGTTTTGAAGGTCACAAAAGGAACACATATAAAAGGTGATAACAGATTTTGAACATAATATAAATGAATTCTTGGTGATACCATACCAATTTTAGGAATTGTGATGTGTTCAATTAAAATGCTGATTGCTTGCTAGGGGCATGCCGTTGGCTTGTATGCAGTGTGTTTCCAGAAGGAGAAATGGATGCGGGGTGGTCCGTCCAGAGAGGTTCCGTGGTGTGGCTGAAGTGAATGTTGTTTCCTCCGGCAAAGATGGGGTCAAGACTGTGTCCCGCCTTGTGGGTGGGGGTGGAGACGAGTTGCTTCTGTCCAATGTTGGCTAGATTGTCTAGGAGGGCAATGGTGTTGGGGTCACTGAGATTGTCTAGGTGGAAATTCAGGTCTCCGAGCAGTACGTAGTCCGTGGAGGCAAGGGTGTGGGTGGTGATGTAGTCTGCGATGGTGTTGGTGAACAGGGAGCGGGATCCGGGTGGTCTGTAGGGAAGAGTTCCGCACAGTGTCATTCTGGGGTTGGGGTGGATCTGGAAGTGGATGTGTTCCATGGGGGCAAGGCAACTTTCAAGATGGAGGTTGTCAGTCAGAGGGAGCTTTTGTGCATGATGGCGAGGCCTCCTCCGAGGTGCTTGGGGCAGACATTCCTCAGGATCTTGTATACGTCGGGGATGGCAGTAGCGTTGTCTGGAGCGGAGCTGGCATTGGTCCAGGTCTCTGTGAGGAAGGCGACATCGGGCGAGAGGGTGCTGAGGAGGTCCCAAACTTCTACTGAGTGCCTGTCCGTGCAGGGAGAGTACGTTGAGGAGGATGCAGCTCAGGGGTTTGAGTGCACTGGCGTTGGTTGGAGGTAGCTGTCTGGGTCTGGAGGTGGGTGAAGGTGTGGTGGCAGTGTTGGCAGAGGAACGAGCCTTGGGAGTTGCTCGGCATCAAGAGCTGGCAGTTGTTGTTGTGTCTAGGGTTGTGTGCGTGGAGAGTGCTGGAGTCGTAGCGATGGAGGGTCGGGGGACCAGGGTTCCTGGCACTGGTCGCGTTCAGGTCATGGAGAGGCACAGATGGGCTTGCATTTGGCGCGCCTTCGACCACCACTCAGTAGGGGTCGCGGAGGGAGAGAAGCTGGGAGGCAAGAGGTGGGAGAGAGAACACGCGGGGGAGGGGCCATGGGGGCAGCAGCGGTGGAAAAAAGTCAGGCAGAAAGGCAAAAGACAGAAAAAAAAGAAAAAAAAGACAGAAAGAAACAGAACAGAAAAAGACAGAAGAGGCTGACAGAGCAGGCTCTTCCATTGGGCCACCAGGGATGAGATGTAGACAGGAGCCTGCAGGTGGAGAGGGGCTCGAACACCTACCAGAAAGGCACTGGGGCAGTGCCTTAACGACAGAGCTGCGGGAGGGGAGAGCAGTTTCCCTGACCAGGAGGTCAGAGGTCTTGCTCGCCCTGTCGCGAAGCAATTGCCATTAAGTATGGGTCGGGTTTATTCTTGATTCTGGGTTGGCTTTATTGTCACTTTCATTAAGTAGGGGTCGGGCTTATTTATTGGCTTTGGATTTACTTTATGGTCATTCTCATTTGACTTGCCTTCCTCCAGTTGTCCCTTCACTGCAGCATAGCTTATTTACCATCCTTTTGACTGGCTGCTTGTATCCTTCCAGTGCTCACATTTGGGGAACCACTTTTTTCTTTTTTCTTTGTTATCAAGCACTCCAAGAGAGTTTGTGTGTTTTCTTCCTCTTCCTCATGTGCTGTATGTATACCCCCCTAAAACGCCCTCCCCATTGCTTCCTCTTTAACAACTCTCCATCCATGTGGCATATGCCCCAGTACTACTCTCTACTTCTTGTGGTCCTTGAAATAAAATATGTATCAATTTTACTTTTTTGTGGAGGACCTGGCAGCTGTCATTTACTGTCAGGCTGCTCTGCATTCCATAAAGCGCTTTCAGGAGCCTCTGTTGCCTCCTCGGCCCCTACCACTCCCTGTTGCTTAACCCCCAGCAATCTCACCTTCCACCGGGCCCACATCCGGTTTCCCATTGCCCCACCACTCATGGGCCTTTAAATAAACTTTTTACATTGTTATGTTTTTCGAGAGGTTCACATCTGTTATATGCTGACTGGTCACTCGCATTTCAAAAGGCGCTTTCACACAAATAAGATGTGATTGTTTTGTTTAACCTTTCCATTGAAGCAGCACCTGCCATCTTGGACTGGTTAACAAGCTCTCAAAAGATAATGGCGCCCGTGTTATTGAATTGACTGCGCATGCGTGCATCTCCAGAATGATGCAAGCCGGCTGCTACATCCTGATCATCTTTTTTACGATTTTTTTGCTGATGTAATTCTGCACAACATTGGCAAACGCGTTGGCAAATCCATTAGGTCAACAAGTCGAGACCTATTGGCTTTGCCAGTGCTTTTCCTGTTACTTCTTTATTGTTTCTCGTTTATTACCATCGTGCCTATCTGGTGTATGCACATTTGGCACGCACACATTTCTTTTCAGCTGATGCTTAGAAATCCTACGTTCACTCGCCTGCAAGGTGTTTTTCTGGGGGGAATTATTTAGGAAACATGCAGTTGATTTCTCGCACCATGAAGGAAATTACCTCAAACCAGCTGTGCAAACGCAGCCGGACTCGGTCTCCGGACCTTTCCACCCGAAGGTGAGAGGGAGTTTAAAATGGGATTAGGGGAGTCAGGGCCCCGGATCACGTGTGATTGAAATGTGAGTGGCCAGTCAGTGGCTCCCAATCAGGGTAACAAGTTAACTGAAACTTTATCTCTCTGGAGTTAAGTGGCTGTGGGAAAACAGCCAGCGGTGCCCTTTGCCAGGGGAACTGATGCTTATCAACACCCAGAGTGCACATCTGCCTGCTTGGATTCGTGGCTGAGGATTCTGGGCCCCGGGAGACCCCTGGAGAGCAGCTGCCCCGGGCATGGCGTGAAACTGGGAACTGCTGTGTTACATTTACCAGTGTTTGTCTCCAGTTGAGTCAACAGCACCGCCCAACACCTCACACCAAAAAAATGCCAGTTTTCCTTCCTCATTTTAGCTTAAATTAGGTTATTTATTTTAGTGAAATCATATTCCAGATCACACGAGAATACTTTTTCTGAAAATAAAGCTGTCGCTTTTTATTCTCTGGCCAACCATCCTTGGTAGAGCTGGCCTTTAGGTTTACCAGGCAGCAGGCCCGGACTGGCCGTTGCGGGCACCGGGCAATTCCCCGGTCGGTCGCAAGGGTGGGGGCCGTTTTTGGGCCCCTGGGGGCCGTTTTTGTGACAGGGCCGTTTTTGCAGCAAAGCTGCAAAATCGGCCCTGTAACAAATTCGGCGGAAAAGCGGCCCTGGTAAAGAGCTTGGTGGCATCCCCCCCTCCCCCAGGGGGAGGAGCGGGGGCCGGCCGAGCACTTTGCCAGGGCTGGTTTTGGTTCCCAGTCCGGCCCTGCCAGGCAGACTAGCAGCTGAGGGGTGGCTTGCTGGGTGGATGGGCCTAGCTCGTCCAGTCCTGGATGCAGCTTTGGAATATGGCAATTCTAAACCTCAGCCCACAAAAGAAGCACTATTTTGTGGGCAGCCGTGACATTACACTGTATGTGCAAGCCGGCTTATGCATACTGTGCATACACAGCGCGCTACGTGCACTTTAGTGCAGTGCTTAATTTGTTAAAAAAAAATAAGTTTCAGGCATTTGTCAGTAGGCCGCTGCTGCTTGCACCAACCATTGCCCCTACCAGCGCGGCCAGTGACAGTACCAACACAACTACTACCCATCACACACTTACAAGTGTGACAATTCAGATTACTCCCCTCCCCCAAGCTGTAAAAATATCTTGGGCAGCTTTAATGAGTATATTTTCATGTATGGTAAATTGATAAACATCTGTTGTTATGCTGCTCTCTAAATTAGGCAAACAGCGCCACCATGTGGCAGACTGTCATAAGTGTTGCAAATTAAGGGGCGGTTCTGAGCACTGGAAACCACCGGCTGAAATTCAGCACTGCTTTAGTGACAGAAGTACAATGGGGCTTCTGTCTGCTCCCATGAGCTTCCTGCAGTGGCGTAGCAAGGTCAGGTGGTACCCGGTGCGGAACATTTCTTGTCACCCTGGCTTGACAAAATGGCAAAAATATGTGTTTAAAACACATATTTTTTGCCATTTTGTCACCCCCCCTCAGTGATGACACCCGGGGCAGCCCGCACCCACTGCACCCCCCCTTCCGACACCACTGGCTTCCTGGGCAAGGTAGCAGCATGGTGGCTTGGAATGGTGGCTGGATGGCAAACCTAAGACCCACTCCTACTGAACATGTTGTGGTAGGTGGCTGCTGATACACAAATATTAGCTAGACTGGTGCTGTGAAAATGCAATTGAATGGAAGAACGCTGAGGTAAATGGCATAGAAATGATGATTTCCATGCTGGGAGCAATTGTATTGCTTCCAGGTCGCTCCACCTACCGCACGGCCCCCGTGTGCTGGCCTCCACCGCTGCTCCTGCTTGCTGCCGCCGCTGATTGCCTCCAGGGACCCCGCCCTCAGGCCTTCCCCCTCGCCGCCTCCTCCGCGCTCTTTCCTGCCTTCCAGACCCCCGCCGCTGCTCCCCTGCGGCCCCGCCCCCTTCCTCTGCCCCGTTCCTCATTCGCCACCCCGCTCCCGCCTCCCAGCTGCTCCTCCCTCCCAGGTGTCCACATATAGCTGTGACCGCACGGTGGTGAGCTGTGACCCTTCCAGGTCGCTCCACCTACCGCACGGCCCCCGTGTGCTGGCCTCCACCGCTGCTCCTGCTTGCTGCCGCCGCTGATTGCCTCCAGGGACGCCGCCCTCAGGCCTTCCCCCTCGCCGCCTCCTCTGCGCTCTTTCCCGCCTTCCAGACCCCCGCCGCTGCTCCCCTGCGGCCCCGCCCCCTTCCTCTGCCCCGTTCCCCATTCGCCGCCCCGCTCCCACCTCCCAGCTGCTCCTCCCTCCCAGGTGTCCACATATAGCTGGGACCGCACGGTGGTGAGCTGTGACCCTTCCAGGTCGCTCCACCTACCGCACGGCCCCCGTGTGCTGGCCTCCACCGCTGCTCCTGCTTGCTGCCGCCGCTGATTGCCTCCAGGGACCCCGCCCTCAGGCCTTCCCCCTCGCCGCCTCCTCTGCGCTCTTTCCCACCTTCCAGAACCCAGCCGCTGCTCCCCTGCAGCCCCGCCCCCTTCCTCTGCCCCGTACCCCATTCGCCGCCTCGCTCCCACCTCACAGCTGCTCCTCCCTCGCTCCGCCCCCCCCACTCTCCATTTATGGCAGAGTCCGCGCGTGCACGCAGCGTCCACGCGCAGCGGGCGCGCCGATTGTTCGCCGAAAGCGCGCCAAAGGCAAGCCCATCTGCGCCCGTCCGCGCCTGGACCGCGCCCAGCGCCAGGACCCCTGGCACCCGCCACCGATGCAAGACTACCCGACAGACCTACGACGCCGACACTCTCAACGCACTCAATGCCAGCCAGAACCCTGCCTGCTACCGAACAACCCCGAGACGCACCCACGGACCCTTCGCCTGCCAAGCCTGCCGATTCACCTGCTACCGGACCTGCACCACCCCGCCAAGTCGAGCACCAGCAGCAACCACCTGAAGTGCATCCTGCTCAAAACCCGCTCTGTCCACAGGCATGCCGTGGAACTCTGGGACCTGCTCGACGCAACATCACCGGACGTCGCCTTCCTCACCGAAACCTGGATGAACGCCTCCTCAGCGCCCGACATCGCCATAGCCATCCCGGATGGATACAAGATCACCCGGAAGGACCGCGTCAACCAGACGGGAGGAGGCATCGCCATCGTACACAAGAACACCATCCGCATCTCGACGAACTCCGACGAAACCTTCACCGCCGCCGAACACCTGCACTTCCAGATACACACTGACCCCAAGACCACCCTCCGAGGCACCCTCATCTACCGACCACCGGGACCACGCACACAATTCAGCGAAGACATCGCAGACTTCATCAGCCCGCACGCCCTTCCCTCCGCCGACTACATCCTCCTAGGGGACCTCAACTTCCACCTGGAGAACAACGACGACAGAAACACCACGGCCCTGCTGGACAACCTTGCCAACCTCGGACTCAAGCAACTGGTGAACACCCCCACCCACTACGCCGGCCACACGCTTGACCCCGTCTTCTCATCCAGCAAGCACATCTCCTTCAGCCACGCCACCGGACTCCACTGGACCGACCACAGCTGCGTCCACTTCAGCTTCAGAAGAACTATGACCCACCACCACCCGCAACAGGCTCCCCGCCGAAGCTGGAGCAAGATCACCGCCGAGCAGCTCACCGCCTCCCTCAACCAGAACACTCCCACCAGCACAACGGACCCCAACGAAGCAGCCAGCAACCTCACCAAGTGGCTGACCGCCTGCGCCGATGACCTCGCACCACTAGAGAACCCTCCCAGCAGACCTGGCTGCAAAAAAAAACCCTGGTTCACCGACGAACTCAAGGAATCCAAGAAGAACTGCCGCATCCTCGAGAAAGCCTGGCGGCTCGACCAGACCACAGACAACAGGACCACCCTCAAGCACGCCACCCGCAAACACCATCAGCTGATCCACGCCACCAAGAAGACGGCACTCAAAGAACAACTGGACAACAACGCCCACGACAGCAAGGAACTCTTCAGCATCGTCAAAGAGTACTCCAACCCCAGCACCGGAAACAACGACATCACTCCCTCGCAAGACCTCTGCAACTCACTCGCCTCGTTCTTCCACCGCAAGATCGCCGACATACACAACAGCTTCGACGCACAGACTATGCACCCTACCACCGAACCAACGCCCGCCATCACCACCCTCTGCAACTGGACCCCGATAAGCACTGAAGACACCACCCGCACGATGAACTCCATCCACTCCGGATCACCAACCGACCCATGCCCACACCACGTCTTCAACAAAGCCAAGGCCATCATCGCACCCCATCTCCGAGACATCATCAACTCCTCCTTCCACACCGCCACCTTCCCGGAGAGCTGGAAGCAAGCCGAGCTGACCGCCCTTCTTAAGAAACCAACGGCGGACCCCACCGACCTCAAGAACTACCGTCCCATCTCACTCCTTCCTTTTCCGGCCAAAGTCATCGAGAAGACCGTCAACAGACAGCTTGCCGCCTTCCTCGAGACGAACGGATCCCTCGACCCCTCGCAGTCCGGGTTCCGGGCCAACCACAGCACCGAGACCGCCCTAATCGCTGCCACCGACGACATCAGAACCCTGATCGACAACGGGGAAACAGCGGCCCTCATCCTCCTGGACCTCTCAGCGGCGTTCAACACTGTCTGCCACCGCACCCTAGTGAAGCGCCTCAGCAACATCGGAATCCGAGAGAAAGAACTGGAGTGGATCATCTCGTTCCTCGCCGGAAGAACCCAGAGAGTCCGCCTCCCTCCGTTCAGATCCGAGGCCACCGAAGTCATCTGCGGCGTACCACAAGGATCTTCACTCAGTCTAACCCTCTTCAACGTCTACATGAGCCCCCTCGCAGCCATCGCACGCCAACACAACCTCAACATCATCTCCTACGCCGACGACACCCAGCTGATCCTCTCCCTCACCAACGAGCCCACCACCGCCAGAGCCAACCTACATGAAGGGATGAAAGACGTCGCCGACTGGATGAGGAACAGCCGCCTTAAATATGAACTCAGACAAGACGGAAGTCCTCATCCTGGGATCATCACCCTCCGCCTGGGATGACTCCTGGTGGCCCCCGGCCCTGGGCACCGCTCTCAAACCAACGGACCACGCACGCAACCTGGGCTTCATCCTGGACTCCTCCCTGTCGATGACCAGACAAGTCAACGCCGTCTCATCGTCATGCTTCAACACCCTGCGCATGCTCCGCAAGATCTTCAGATGGATCCCCACTGAAACCAGGAAGACCGTCACCCAGGCACTCGTCACCAGCCGAATGGACTACGGGAACACCCTCTACGCCGGAACCACAGCCAAACTTCAAAAAAGACTCCAACGCATCCAGAACGCCTCCGCACGACTCATCCTGAACATCCCTCGACACAGCCACATCACCGGACACCTGAGAGACCTGCACTGGCTCCCCGTCAGCAAGAGAATCACATTCAGGCTCCTCACCCACGCACACAAGGCTCTCCACGACCTGGGCCCCAAGTACCTCAACGACCGCATGACCTTCTACACGCCCACCCGCCAGCTACGATCGACCAGCCACGCCCTCGCCACCGTACCACGCATCCGCAGAGCCACCGCCGACGGAAGATCCTTCTCCTACCTGGCAGCCAAGACTTGGAACTCCCTCCCCACCCACCTTCGGTGAACCCAAGACCATCTCTCCTTCAGGAAGCAGCTCAAGACCTGGCTGTTCGAGCAGTAACATACCCCTCTCCCCCAGTGCCTTGAGACCCTCCCGGGTGAGTAGCGCGCTTTACAAATGCCGTGATTGATTGATTGATTATTGTAATTGCATTTATATAGCGCTTACTACCCCTGATGAGGTGTCGAAGCGCTTTTTCGGCGAGTAGCACGCTACTCCGGGACCCATAGAGGATTAGTGTTGAATTAGTATACTGAAACATGCAAGTACATTTTAAGTGGTGTATTGGTTAGTCAGTTATTTGGATTTGGAATGATAGCAGAAGGATAGAGGAGAAAAAAGGTTTGTATTTATATAGCGCTTGCCAGTGAACCTCTGGATGCTGTGGACTGGCAATTGGATAACATGGTGGCTTTGGCAATGGGGCTTACATGTTGGAGGTCAATGCTAATTGGAGAGGCAGTGCTCTTCACATACTGGTGAAATATTGACATCCGCATCATGGCAGTATCTGTACCTCGATATGCATCTGTGCTATAGTGGACTCATTCTCATATCAATAACCTGTGGGTATGAGTGAACTTTGGACCAAGCTGGAGATGATTGTGTAAAGATCTCTGACGAATCTTAAAAAGAGATACTGGGACTACCTTAACATACTGTGGATAAATGGGGGAAGAGCTGGGGAACTAACAAGGAGAATTTTGGATTTCAAAGATTATATGTATCAAGAGGATTTTTTAAATACCATAGAACCTCCATTAGCGAAATCCCTGTTCTTAAAATTTAGATACAGCATTTTAGTACATGCCAGTTTACTGAGATAAATACTAGCGCCCATTGGTTAACTACCAAATGCTGCGGATGTGAAATAGATAATCAGCTTTTTAGACCATGTTAACTGTTTTTGGTTTTTATCTAGTAGAACTGTATAGGCTCATTATCTTTACTATTTGAATCTATAGGTTTTGTATGGTATTATGAACGAATGAATGTTAGTAAATCCTTGTATATGTTGTGATACTGATGAGCTTTTACGTTTTCGTATAAACCAAATAAATATATTTTCTACTACTAACTTTAGGGTAGTACATATCCTGCACCTGCCCAGGTGCCTTCTGACAAGGTGAGCAATCAGAGCCTACATAAACTGCAGTTATTACCCCTGGCAAGAGCTGGCACACTGGACAGAACTCATCTTTGAGTCCTGCCGCTTGGAGGTTGGCACTCTGACCACTTGCTATTATCAGCATAATAGGAAGGGGGCCTGTAAAAGAAGTGATTGGAAAATTAAAGGCCTGACCCAGCAGTCCTTGTACCGATTATTATTGCCCACCTCAGCATGATATCAAAATGCCATTTTGTCACAACAAAATAAAAAATACATTTCACCAAATGGTAATCATATGTATTTTTGAGACGTACGCATATTTTGTATCATGTACTCCACTTCATAAAATAGTTAAGACTCTAGGGTGCATGGCGGACCAAGAAATCAATCACCTTAATGAAATGTCCATCACATATCCGTAAAGAGGAGTAATGTATAATAAAATAAATAAATGTTAAACCTTAGGCGCATCATAGTTAAAAGGTAGAGGCCAGTTAAGGATTATTATAATTTAATTCAAGGCCAATATATAATTAATTCTTCTTCACAGTTCAATCCATTTGGTTCACATGTTTCCAAATCAATTATTAACTGTTACCCCAATTTTCTCAATTCCCATGGTCCATCACCCTCCCTGGAATTTCTTTAAAATCGAATAATTCCAAAATATTGTAACTTTGTCCGGTCACTAATATGGAATGTTTCATGTCCCTGCCTCATGGATATTTGTATCTCCATTAGTGATAGGCCATAGATTTACCAGCATACTTTTCATCACAGGAAACAAAGTTCTCCCTATGAATTTCTTTCACATGGATAAATTAGTGCATATTCTATAAAATCAGATGGGCATGTGATATGTTTTAAGATCACCCAGTTTAAATTATTGTGTGGAGTCGTGTACTAGATCACATTTGGACTGTACTTGCTATTTTTTTTCCAATCACACATTTAAAAAAAAAAAATCTTTCTGTGCATAGTAAATCCTGGTGTATTGGCATGTTCAAATGACATTTATATAACGAGTAGATGTATTCTTTCTTGATGTTTTGCTCGGCATATTTCACATGTATTTCTCAATCACCTCTAAGTAGATCTCAATGTTTCATTATTTTTTGTTTTACGTTGTGTAATTGGTTTTTATAGATGGTTGACAGTCTAACAGTGTTCTGTCCTTTACAAGGATCATTACGGTGTCTGATTCTTGGTTTGCAATAATAGGTAATCTCTTCTAAAAGAATCAGCTTTGGAGTGCCTTCTCTCGAAATCCTCTTCAAATAAATATATTTAGTTTGTCAATATAACATTGCCCTAGTTTGTTGTAGGTTTACCATATCCATCTCATCCCATTACCTCCCACGCGAGTACAACAGTTTGCAGATTCCCTCCATTTTATTAAAGGCACAATAGTGTTTAATTTGAGCCAGTGTGTTCAGATGGGGCCCACCAGCACTTATTTTTGGGAACTTGCTAACCTTGGGCGGAGCAGGCGTAGTGCCTCTATGAGAAGTTCCACAGAGTTGGAATGCAACTCTGTGGAACTTTACTTCTCTCCACTCCATTGCTCCCCCTTCACAAGTAATTAAAAGTTTTTAAAAGGCACGTACCTGCCCTGTAGCTGCCTCCTGCTAAACATCGCCGCTCTTGTGCCTTCTCCTCCCCGTCCTGCTGCAATGCTAACCCGTATGCTGAACGTCTTGCGATTGCGCATGTGCACCCGCAAGATGTTCAACGTAGGGGTAGGCATTGCAGCAGGCTGGCGAGGAGGAGGCAGGAGTGTGGCGATGTTCATCAGGAGGCAGCCACGGGGCAGGTAAGTGACTTTTAATAACTTTTAATTATTTGGGGAGGATTGAGGGGCCGGCTAACTACGCTCCGCCACGGAGTCGTAGTTTTGCCTGAACTCCGCGTTTGCAACGGAACGTGGAGTAGGCAAAACTACGTAAACCCCGCTGGCGGAGCGTAGTTACCCACCCTGGTTAGAACTAGAACTTATTTTTGGGAACTTGCACTCATTTTTTTGGTCAAACTTTGACCTAGAGCAAGAGAGTGAAAACCACACAAAGGGGAAATGAGGATCAAAAGAAAGACTGAAAAACTGTCTCAATGGGAGAAATCAGGGAGAAAAAAGAACATTCAAAAGTGAGATATAGAGGCAGGAAATGTGTGGTGGTGGATTAAAGAGACACAAGTTGGAATCAGGAGTATATAACCTTGGTATTCAGCACATCCACTATCAAAAGCACCTGCTTTTAATCAAAACTTTGGGCCGGGCACTTATTCTTTTACAAATTAGCCTGTGAGACACATGGAGTGCTGTCCTGACAAGTGTTGCAATCAAATGAAGTCACGAGCCAGTGCCGCTGCCTCTTTGGCTCTGGCGGCCTGGTATTTCCAGCATCTCAAGGTTTTTAAAAACAATTGAGTCAGCCACACCTCATGTGATCTCAAGGAAAACTAATGTTTAATATACATTTCCCTAATTAACCTGCCTGACTTCTCACACCTTGTATTCAAGGCCGGACTAGCCGTGCTAGGCATCAGCATTTACCCGGGAAGCTGGAAGGGTTAGGGGCCGGTTTTGTTAGTGGGGGGCCGGTTTTGTTAGTGGGGGGTGGTTTTGTAAGAGTGCTGCAGTTTTAAATGCACTGCAAAGTTCCTTGTATATTCAGCAGTCATCAGGCAATAAAAGTGTCAATTTAACTCCAGTGATTAATGTACCTGCTAGAGTGAGATGTGACTTTTTTCTAGTGGCAGCTTTGACTCATCTAAGGTAGCGCAGAGGGTTAATATGCCTGCTGCAAAGAACATGTATCACGCATATCAAAAAACAATATTTTATTGGCATAGCTCAGCGGGCTACTACTTTTGTCACAGAGACTCTTTTGTTACTGTGAAGTTTATAAGTTACAATCGTAATCTAGCACAGTGAGCTATGAACTGCCATCAAAGAGCTGCATGGTACAGGTTAGAAAGTTCATTTATTCCCCAGTCTTTCATTATCCTGATGTTGCAAAAAATGTTTGTATGGGTAGAAGTATATTCTTATTATTAAAGTCAACCCTAACCACTGTGTTATGCTCTGAATCCTGAGTGTGTTCTTCTCCAGACCAAGCACTCTTAAAATGTGTCTACCAGTATGGATGACATGTGAATCCTACACCTTGTAGTACCCTTTGCCTTATGTAACATTTCCTATGCACTGATTTTCAAATGTATGATTCATTGTCTCTCTGTGTGTGATGTAAAGTGCTCCGACACCCTATACTGGTATTAGAGGTGCTATAAAACAAACCAAATACACACGAGAGAGGAGCTATGGAGAGATCAGAGATCTCTGGTTCCTGTTATACAGTAAGTCCATCATTTACTATGCTTGAAAAGCTAATACAATTGAATATATAATGACAAATGGTTTATAGAATACACTATTGTTTCCCAAATGTTCTTGTGGGGAGAACCCCTCCCCCAGCCCCCTTCAAAAACCTTTTGTAGTGGTCAGTGGTCAGACCTCGCTATGCCCAGTACAGGGGCTGGTCTGCCAAATTATCCAGGGCTGCTTTTGGCCCCCAGTCTGGCCCTGCTTGTATTCTGGCCCTGACATTAATGGACAAGAAGGGTTAATCTCTTACCTGTAGGAACAAGTGTCATCCTGGATACCTTTAGAATATCTATTAATTCACACCGGTGTATAACAGAGATTAACATTTGTTTCAGTGTGAAGGTCCACTAACATCACAACTGAATTGTTAATTAAGACTTTTCCACTTCAATGACAATCATTCAACACACAGCAAAGCTTAGTCTGATCTACTTTTTTCATCTTCCACTGATTTTCATAGAAATTATTTCTTGAATCATTTCCCCAAAATTATATAAATAATCAGAATATGGGACTCATTTCAATTTTCTCCATGCAAAATGTGTATGAATACTTTTAAACATGGGACTGGCAATGGCTTGGTGATTGTTATTCTTTTGTTTTAATTTAAAAAAATGTGTTTTGTGCATGATATGGGAAAATCCATCCTATTATATTCTGGGCATTTTACAGAATACAATTTTAATAACTAGTATCAAGAAAAGCGGGGGGCTCGGATTGCCCAAACTCCTCCTACTCTTATTCAGCGGGTTCAGTTTGGAATAGACTTTAGGCAGGATTTCACCTATTTTTTATTTTTGGAATTTCTGATATTATGGACCCTTCCTGCTTCTCCACTCCGCGCGTGCTGCGCAGATGTGTGGCATTGATATTACATCCATTTTTGATCACTCCACTGAATGAAATATCATAATGGAAATTAATGCTTTCCATTAGCATTCCTCAGTGCTGAAAGCACTACAAGTTTCCACTCCTCTTCTGAGAAGAAATCCCCCACCACTTTAAATGAGATAAAAAAAGATAACATAAACCAACATAAATTAATATAAGCGATATGTGCAGAAAATATTTTCTATCATTCAAGAAGAAAAGGTACGTTCTCTTCTGCTGCCTGAGAACGACATGTGATTTATTTAATCAGGCAGCAAAACCACCAACACTTCTTGGTGAGTGATCGCCTTGGTCACAGGTCCAGGAAAGAGTGCTTTTCATTGGTTGGTTTAAATACATTCAGTGTTTTTTTTAGAAGCTTGCATTCAAAGAGGTGCTATGGGTGGTCATGAAAGGGTTAAAAAGTTGGTTATAGCCGGACTCTTGGTGTACAGATATTTTCCAATTGGCTACTTTAAAGGGTACTTGTCAATCCTGATTGGCTGACCGCAACTTGAATAATACATTGATGCAGCCACTACAGGACATCCCTGGATCCTGCATGGTTCCCATTGAAATGCATGTAGTGTTTTTGAGGGTCACAAAAAGAAGCACATATAAAGGGTGATAACAGATTTTAAACATAATATAAATCAGTCATTGGTGGTACCGTACTCATTTTAGAAATTGTGATGCGTTCAAAGGTGATTTTACCACATTAAAATACAGATTGTTTGCTCGGATTTCATAAATCATGTTTTAGAAAAAAAGTTTTCCCTCATGGTTTTCTCAATGAGGTTATGGAAGGTACACAAGAAGCAAAAATGAGAGAACATTTTCTATAAGTTCACACTCTCTTTCTCAGCCATGAAAATAAAGTCTGATATTCTAAGTAAAATGTACTTCCAACAGCAGCAGAAGCCTCTCAGCTGATTCCTCAGTGTTCTACTGCAGCTTCCAACCAGTTCTAATGAACAACTAAAGCACTAACATTCTGTAGTTATGACAAAACTGTGGCACTTCTGACGCCATTTTGATAGAAAAAAGCTGTAAAACCTAAAGCATTTCCTTTAGAAAAGAATAAAAAGAGGGGTTCCATTTGTCATAGAACTATGGTTAGTGGGTTAGTGCTCTAGAAAGCTAAACTGAGAACACATTTACTATGCATGCTGAAATATCTTCCTCATCACTGTCAGTAAAACATTCTGATATGCAGACTTTTTTTATTACACTTCCTCCTTATGAAGCAAAAATGTCCTACCGCCATTGTGCCTGAAAATAGTGCCTTGTTTCACATTTGCATAATGGAGAACATTTATTTTTGTACATTTTGTTATGTAACCATGACGTAAAAGGTAGAATCAGTCAGTTGTACTTCTAGGGAGGCTATGAATGGGGGCTGAAGGGACCGCTGCCCCAGTTCCATTTGTCCCCATAAGGCTTCACCGCCACACATCAAATGTCAGGCCATGCAGAAGGGGACACAGAAAATCAACAGAAACCACACATTATGATGCCAAACTACCTTTCACTGAAATGCAACAATTGTGTATTGTATAAGGCATTATATGAGCCTAAATGTTTGCTTAAAATGTTTAAATATGACTTTGTGAGGTTCAGATACTGTTCCATTCCGTATTACAAAAGCATCTAAAATGGTGCAAATGCCCTTGGTAGGAGCTGTAACATCACAGTTGTTGTCCTTAACCTCTTGAGCGCTCATGACGAGGTCAGCTCGTCATGAGCCACGGCGTTCCGGTATGACCGCGCCCGTTAGATGGAACGCTCGCACGCTGGGCTGATTCCCCTGCTGTGCTGAACGTTCCATTGGAACGGGCGCGGTCACGACGAGCTCAGCTCGTCGTCATGAGCGCCGGAGCGCCGTGGCTCATGACGAGCTAACCTCGTCATGAGCATGGGGGTGCTGTACGCGCCCCCCTGCCCCCAGCACAGCTGGGGAATCCTGCCAGCGGCGAAGGGGCTAAGAGGTGAAAGAAAGTATTGCTTGCATGTGGATTATGCTGTAGTAATGATATGTACCATCAGCCTGTTGCCTTGTAATGTGTTACAAGAACTCCTCAATGTGAAAATGTTACCACTATAATTTATGAGATTCTGCATTCCCTGCATAAAAATCTGTTGGTAACTTTTTTATAATAGGCGACTTGTAATGTACCCAGTGACTTATTATAAAGATGTTACATCAGAATTCAACTTCAATAACTTATTACAGTTGAGTTATGATGCCACAATGCCTGCTGATAGAGCTGGGAAGAAAGGCAGGCCAGGTCACGGAGCATAATCAAAGCAGCTGTTTAAAGGAAAATAAATGTCTAACAGTTTTGTTTAACTTTGCTCTAGATATTTTATTGTTTTCTTTCATGTTTGCAAACATACTTCCTCGTTCAAATGAAAGAGCTATGCACCAAGGATTTAAGTGTTTGTGGGAAAGATGATAATGTGACCATGAATTATAATGAATACAGAACACCCTGCTATATATGAAAAGGATATTGCAAGTCACCTCGGAGTCCCATAACCTTATAAAGGAAATCAGCCTTCATCTTTGTTCCTCTGTATGGTCATTGAACGCTTTGGTGACTTGCAACATTCTTATAGTGCCCAACTGGGGGTTCTTTATGCCATATATAAATGGGTGTCTTATGTTCTATGAAGTGTACCGAAATTATTGGTTGTCTGTACACAAGTAGAACTTGTTTTAGGACTTTTTTCACTTTTTGTGCACCATATGAAGCAATCATTAGGACAAAATATTAATAAATGCAAAAAGTGCTGTTTTTAGATTGGGCTCACAGACAGTTAAAAAAGACCATATGTGCACCATACCAAAAGCTTAGAGCCCACCCATTGCTAACAATTGGTTGGCTTTATTGTCACTCTCATTTGCTTACTTCTAATTGGATGCCTTTCCTTCCTCCACAGTAGCATAGATTATTTACCATCCTTTTGATTGGCTGACTTGTATCCTTCCAGTGCTCACATTAAGAGAACCACTGGGCCTCATTTATGAGCCCTTGCGTCACTTTTACGCCGCCGGTGCGTCACTTTTTGTGACGCACCAGTGGCGTAAACAATGCGCCTTGTTGCACCATATTTACAAAGTGACGCATCTAGGTAGATGCGTCACTTTGTAAACCCCTGAGCCACATCATACCTGCGCCAGGTATAATGTATGCAAAGGGGGCGTATTGACGCAAGAAAGGGTTGTAGAAGTGACGCAGTGAAATCTATGAGATTTCACTGCGTCACTTCTAGGACACCGTTGCGTCAAAATCTTGCGCCTGCCTCACAGCAGGCGTAAGACTGACGCAAGCCCTTTCACATGGGGCTTGCCCCATGTGAAAGGAAGCATTGCTGGAGTTGCGTCACTTTTGTGACACACTCCAGCAATGCGTCACTTTTGCGCTTACAGATACGTCAGAAATACTGACGTATCTGTAACTCCTTGCGCCATGATGCGTCATACATTAAATATGACGCATCAGGTATGTCGCAAAGAGTGCGCACTGAGAAGTGACGCATCGCTGCTTTCACGCAGCGATGCGTCATTTCTCATAAATGAGGCCCATTGTTCTCTTTGTTATCAAGCACTCCTTGAGAGTGCATGTGTTTTCTTGCTCTTTCTCATGTGCTGCTTACCAACCTAAAACACCCTCCCCCATTGCTTCCCCTTCAACCGCTCCCCACCCATGTGGCATGCTCCAACACTACCCTCTACTTCTTGTGGTCCTTGAAATAAAATATGTTCAATTTTACTTTTTTGGGGAGGACCTGGCAGCTGTCATTTACTGTCAGGCTGCTCTGCATTCCATAAGGCGCTTTCACAAGCCTCTGTTACCCACTTACTCCCCTCCCACTCCCTGTTGCTTAACCCCCAGCAATCTCACCTTCCACCGGACTCACATCCGGTTTTCCATTGCCCCACCACTCATGGGCCCATAAGTAAACATTTTACATTTTTTTTCGAGGACCTCACAGCTGTTATTTGCTGACAGTCCCTCACATTTCTCACATTTCAAAAGGTGCTTTCACACAGGGCGTGGCTTGGTGCGCAACACAGATTGTCGCATTTGCTCCGCGTTGTCAAGGTGGAGGTGGCAGCAATTCATATGACCTTAAAAATCTCTTGTTACGTGTTTCTAACGCTGAAATGAGAATAAGTAGCGTGGAAGTTTATACAAATAAACGGGCAAAGCACATCCAAAATTTGGAACATTCCATTACTTCATTAAGGAGAGACCTAACAGAGCAGAAAGATCAAAATTGCAGTAATAATCTTCGTATTTTTGGATTACCGGACGTTAGTGAGAATTCAACCCCTTCAGTGATTAACTTTTTGCTTACTTGGATCCCAAATGTTCTGAAACTCTCTTTCAAAAAAGACTTTGAGATAGATCAAGCTCACAGAGTTTCAACTTTAAACCCAGAACCATGTCTTCTCCAAGGCCACTGATTTTTAAACCTTTGCATCATCAACGTACAGATCAATTCCTAGCACATATGAGGAAGATCAAGACAATACAATGGGAAGGTTATAGAATCTCTATTTCACAAGAGTTTGCCAAAGACACTGTCATTCGTCGCAAAGGCTTCCTGAATCTACGCAAAAGGCTACCTGATATGAACATTCTATTTTCTTTTTCTGGGCCTTTAAGATCCCGGATCACTTTCAAAGGTCATCCACAGATTTTCTATAAACCTTCAGATCTTTCGACATTCTTAGATAATCAATCTGAATCCCAGATGGATTTGGATTCCTTCCTGGTACTTCTCGCTCCTAATGATCTGTATCTATTGACCTGGCCTGTTTCTAATGTTTTTCCATATAACCGATTTCTTTGTATCACTGATTACGATTTGGTAATATCATTGCATATTTCTTTGTTATAGGAATCCATATAACTATATATGCTGGTTCTTTTGCACATTTTTTTTGCAATCTCTATTGTGTTTTGGTAGATTTTGAGTTTATTATACATTCTGTGGTAATTGTTCTGTTGCCTTTCTCACTCTAGATTAGCCACACTCTACTAACTTATATTTTATAGGGTACTATGCAATACCTTGAGCTGTATTTAGTTCTATTAGGGACAACATTTCTATAGATATTTCCTATATAATGTTGTTTTACCTAGTTCATTTGGTCCCTTTCAGGTATATTGTTCTAACTGAATAACTTTATTTATATACTTAATGTCTTATCATCTTTATTTTCTCTCTTTATAATTCCCTTACCTACAGGTAAGTATTCAACCATTTATTCAACCTCTTATCCTTATCTGTGCCCTTTTCTCTCTGGAAGTTTGGTTTTATGTTATATATTATTTATTGACATCAGTGATCACTGATGAAATGATAGATGTATAGTTATTTTATTATATTGCATGTAACAATTTGAAATTTATTTGATCATCTGTCGATTTAGTTTTGAGTATGTCTAAACTGGAATTTATATGTTATTACAATTTTGATTTGCTTGTTTATGAAATGGCATCTTACAATAGATGTTCCATTTACTTCTAACTTCCTTTCTAATATTTGCTCTATTTGCATGATGTTGTTCATGCCATTTTTATTTTATTGATTCCATATTCTGTTTAATAGCCTCTTTTGTTTAGGTAAGAATTCTATCTCTTATTGTATCTCTTACTCTACCTCTTATCCTTTATCTTTGCTCCCTTATCTATGGGAGTTTGGTGACCTGTTTTATATATTATTTACTTTCTTCACTGATCTTTAACAATCTGCCTTATTCTCTACTAACATATTCCTATTATTTTATATATTTATGTTTTTCTGTCCTCAGAATCACAATAAATGTTATCTAATTTATGTGTTACATCAGCAATTTTTATGTTCATAGCCTACTACTGTTTCACAGTTAGATAATTATTTTATATACTGTACGTACCATTTTTGATCTTATCTAGTGAACTTAATTGATGGGTTGAAGTACGTATACGCTGATATTTATGTGTTTTTACAGTCATGTGTTATTTGCTTATAAAATGTCATCTTTTTTCAGACGGTCCAGTTATATTATTTGTATTCAGTCTTTATGTTACTTATTGTTACTTACAAGAGATATATGTGCTATAGTTATGTATTTGAGATGGTAACACTAGTTCCGCTGCTCTACGGATTGTTTATTCCTGAGCTGTCTACACCAACGATGATAGCCTTTGTTGTTGCTCTTCCACATTGATTCCCCATGCAATACGCCTCTTACAAACTTCCCCTGGTGGGGTTGGACTTTGATGTTACTCCGTTTTTTCTTGGAGTGGTTTTGATTCCTTTCTTCTTTCTCCTACTTTTCATCTCATCCCTTAATCTTCACTCTAACTTTGGGACATCTTCTTCATTTCCTTTAGTTGTTAACTACATTTTAACTGCCCTTATACTCTTTTACCAGATGTTTTCACTTTTTAAAATCTATGTATATCAATGCCAAGCATAAATATAGTTGTTTTATTGTTAGGGGCTTGAATCACCCTGTTAAGAGGGCTAAGATTGTAGATTATTGTAAGAGTTTATCTGGTGACGTGGTGTTACTTCAAGAGACTAAGATAGGTTTTAAAGAAGCTCTTCTTGTGAGGAAAGATTAGATAGTAGATGTGACATGCTCCGAAGCTTATGGAGAAAAAAAGTAGGGTTATTACTCTTATTTCTAAAAGTTCTGGTTTGTCTATAGTTGCAGCAAAATATGATACCAACCGTAGATGGTTACTTACTCGTTTGACTGATGGTTCGGATGATCTGTATGCTATGAATTTATATGCTCCAAATATAGATGATCCACTTTTCTGGTAGGCAATAAATAAAAAACTTACTGACAGTCCACAAAATTCAAGAACAATCGTTGGAGGTGATTTTAATCTTCCTTTTGATCCTATTTTGAATAGACACTCTGCTTTTAAATGTAGACCTACCAAGGGCACACAAACATATGCTTAATATGTGCTTGTTTCATCATCTTTTGGATGCATGGAGACTACACAATCCTATGAGTAGTGATTTCACTTTTTTCTCGTCCCCACATTCTCGTTTCTCTCGTATTGATTACATTTTGGTTGACGCTTCTCTTTAAAAACATACTAAAAATGTTATTATTCATCCAATAGTTGTCTCTGACCATGCTGCAGTCTCTTCAACCATTCTTAATCTTACGAATACTAAAGGCCCCCGTAATTGGCATCTAAACACAGAAATCTTTGAAGATGATAATGAAATCAAAGAATTTACTGACAAGATTGATAGTTTTTTCAAAGATAAGGAAACCTCAGTGGATTCTCCAAAAATACTTTGGGATGCATTTAACTGAGGTCACATTATTTAAAAAATGGCCAAAAGGAACAGGGACATTAAGAAATCTCTTCATTTTTGGGAGATGACATTAAACGGGAAAGAGGAATTATATAGAAATACTAATGACAAATTGCTCTTACAGGATATAAAACACCTAAAATATTCTTTTAATTCCATAGTTACGGAAAAAGCTTATGTTGGTGTGCACGCTCCAAAATCTCGTCAATTAGTCTTACGGAATAGAGCTGGCAAATTGTTAGCTGCTACTCTAAAATATCAGAATGCGAATACCAATGCTACTCATATTACTCATAATACTGATAAAACTGGCTCAAAAAAGTTTCATACCCAAGAAATTCTTGAGGTCTTTTTCAAATTTGATAAAAATCTATATACGACTAAGGATCAATGTACTTAGATTACCTGCCAAAAGTTCCTTAATTCTCTCCCTATTAATACTATTTTGCATGACGATATGATCGAGCTGGGAAGCCAATTGAAATTGGTGAGATTATTCGGGCTATTAAGGTTACACATTCGGGTAAAGCTCCCTGTCCAGGCAGGTTTCCTATTGCCTTTTATAAAACATTTTCTTCTTCAATAATTAAATATATTTCGATAATTATGTACTTTCTGGCAAGGTTTCAGGTACGGCTGCTGAGGCTACTATTGCAGTCACATCAAAAGAAGGTAAGGATCACTTTGATCCGAAAAACTTCTGTCCCATTCCCTTATTAAATATGGAAGCAAACATTTTTGCAAAATTGTTTGCAAACCGTCTAGACAGTCATATTCCTAATATAATCCATGATTCCCAAACAGGTTTTGTCGAGGGTAGGCTTGCTAGAGACAACGTTTGTACGTTCTGTCACATTTTAGAAAAAGCAAAACTTTCATCATTACCATCGGCGGCGATTGCCCTTGATGCTGAAAAGGCTTTTGACAAAGTTTCGTGGACATTTTTACAATCAGTGTTGGAATCTCATAACCTTGGTAATTCCTTTATTAATATGTTTATGGCTCTCTGCTTGCAACCTAAAGCTAATATTAGGATTCATGGTACAAAGTCCTCTTTTTTTAATCTTTGCCAAGGTACTAGACAAAGGTGTCCTCTTTCACCCCTTCTTTTTCACCTAGCCATCCACTTCTTCGCTTACCTAATCTGAACCAGGACGTTAAAGGTTTCAAATTTGGATCGCATACACTTAAAATGGCTGGTTACGCCGATGATGTTTCTTATTTTTTCAGAAGATATTGAATTAGCGATCCCTTCTATCTCTAATATTATTTGTGATTTTTCAGTTGTTTCTGGTTATACTCTTTACAAAGAGAAAACAGAAGTGTTCCCTCTAAATTCTTTATGTTTTCCTTCTCACCTGGGTGATTCCGGTTTAAATGGCAATCTGCTCATATTTGAATATCTAGGGATCTGGTTCTGTAAAGATCTTTCAGATACTGTTACTTATAATGAATCCCATATCATAACTAAAGTCAAGGATGTTTGTACTCCTGGTCTCCTGCATATATTTCTTGGTGGGGTAGGTTACAAACTCTTAAAATGATGATAACCCCAATCATTAATTTGTTATCTTCCATGCTGCCCATAAAGCTTTCCTCTTCTTTCTTTCACAAGATTGATCTAATTCAAGATTCATATGAAATGATAAGAGAGCTAGAATTGCTTACAAATATCTTAGGAAGCCTTGTATATTGGGCGGCTGTAACCTCCCGGATTGGAATCTATACTAAATTTCTTGTTTGAAGGCTCAAGGTGCAATTTAGTGCTTACCAGAATCCCAAAATATACCTCCATGGATTCATATTGAATGAGAATTATGCCCTCCTTTTTCCACTCTTTCCACAGATCCGGTTATTATCTCACTTCTTTCTATGTGGGTGAATTAAGGCCATACCGCTTCTAAAATGTATACATTTGGATCTGCTCCACAGCCTTCACAATCTACAACTACTTGTATTAAATGGTCTCACCATTTTGAAGACAGATTTTTAAAAATGTCACAAGATATCTGGCAATTGATTGGAAAATTATCCCCACGTAACAAAATTGCTCCTTCACTGATTCAATCTAAATTCTTCACATTGAATCTCTTACAATGGACCCCTGCTCGCTTGCACAAGTTCAAGTTAAGAAATAGTGATCTTTGTTGGAATTATAATTTACTTCCAGGCACCCATCAACATATGTTCTTTGAATGTACACTATTAAAATCATTTTCGGGCCTGATACAGAAGCATTTTTTACTAATCTTTAATACATATATAGTTATCTCTCTCTACCTATGATTTTGCTAGGTCCATGGGCTGCAGTTACCCCTTTACCTCGTGACAATACGGATTTGGAGCTTATTCACAAAGCAATATAAACTCATATTTTACTTTACTATGATATATATAGATATTCCTTCTGTCTATCTTTCTGGGGTTTATACTTAAGAGTTGATGAATTTGTAATTCCGGTTATCTCTCATTATAGTAATCTGACTTCTATTTCTAGTCCAGTTGTTATTTGCTATGTATTCTTTTGTATTTATAATCTTTTTTAATTCTTCACTATTATAGAAAAATGTCTGATTTCTATGTGGTGCTAATGTTTTTCATATATACTTCTTTTTAATTAATAAAAAAATATATTTTAACACAAAAAAGGAGCTTTCACACAAATAGGATGTCCTTGTTTTATTTAATGATATGACTCAAGTGACACCTGCCATCTTGAACTGGCTAACAAACTTGAAAAGATATAGGGCCTCATTTATGAGGCCTTGCGTGAGTTTTGCGCTTCCGATGCGTCACTTTTTGTGACGCATCGGCGGCGTAAAAAATGCCTCCTGATGCGCACTATTTACAAAGTGACGCATCTAAGCAGATGCGTCACTTTGTAAACCCCTGCGCTACATTATACCTGCGTCAGGTATAATGTATGCCGAGGGGGCGTTCACCCGCAAAAAGCCTCGTAATAGTGACGCAGTGAAATCTATGAGATTTCACTGCGTCACTTTTAGGACGCTGTTGCGTCAAAATCTTGCGCCTGCCTCACAGCAGGCGTAAGACTGACGCAAGCCCTTTTCACATGGGGCTTGCCCCATGTGAAAGGACACATTGCTGGAGTTGCGTCACTTTTGTGACACACTCCAGCAATGCGTCACTTTTGCCCCTACAGATACGTCAGAAATACTGACGTATCTGTAACTCCTTGCGACATGATGCGTCATATTATAAATATGACGCATCAATCATGTCGCAGGGAGAGCGCAGTGAAAAGTGACGCATCGCTGTTTTCTCGCAGCGATGCGTCACTTTTCATAAATGAGGCCCATAGCACCTGTGTAAGTGAATTGGCTGCACCACCAGAATGATAGAGCCGGTGGCGACATTGTGGTCTTCTTTTGTGTTTTCTTTTTTTCGCTTATTCAGCCATTAGATCCATTCGCTTTTTCAATGCTTAATGTTGTATCCTGAGATTTACATGGCTATGTAAATCAGCCTAGGTCTGTTGCGCAATCACGCCAGACGCTCCTGTTGTTTCCTTCTTGATGCCGTTAAGTCCAAACTCCCTCTTGAACTAGTAACCCAGCAAGGTTTGTGGGTACACTTGCTAAATGACTCGTCCTCAAGGGAAAGGGGAAGTGGATAGAGAAACAAACAAACAAACAACACTGGTCTTCGTCCAGTCGCAGTTTCTCTTGCAAGTGTTCAGGACCGGTTGTATCTTGATTGATTACACGTGATTTTCTGAAGTTACACAAAATAAAATACAATGACCTTCTGAACTTCTTAAAACCTGCTCCACAAATTTGTAATGCTATGAAAATACACAACAACTGTACCAACCGTTTGTAATACCGGTCCTTGTATACACTTCACTGGGTTCTGAGGTTGTGAGATTATCTTGACTCTTGGTACCTCTTTAAAAACAATAAACAAGAGATTCTCAAAAGCTGTCTACTTAAAAATGATTAAACTAGGTTAATGTGGGTTAGTTGTGAGTTAACTGAAAGAACATTCACTCCATGCACATACGTTGGAACCCAGGTTGAACGCTGGAAGATGGGTTCTGTAAAATAAAAGAGAACAAACAAAAGCACCCGTGCTCTAGAAGATTCTAACAGTATGTATACTTCTAAAAAGGTTCAGCTTATTAGGTTCATAGGCTGATTATACACTCAGGTTTTAGTTATTCTCTGGCTTGAAAGAATCCCCAAAAAGATATTCAAACTTGATCCTAGACAATACTCAAACTTTGGATTGCCTTAGGCTTGTTTTCAGCTTTGGATTGACTTAGGTTTGTTTACAACTTAGAATTGCCTTGGGGTTGTTTTCAGACATATAATAAAGTTATGCACGATTCTAAAGTTATACACGATTCAAACAAGAACATTCAGCTCAAACAGTCTTTTACACAATGTAAAACGTCGAGTTTAGTTAGAGTTCCGAGTTGCCAGGCAACCGTTAATCTTACTGTCCTCCTTTCCTTTTGTGTTAGAGTCCGAGTTCCTGTGGGAGTGGCTGACAAGACTTCCGGAAGACCATGATGACGTCCGCCGATGGCCTGGAGACTCCGAGGGGAAGACGTCTGAATGGAAGAAACGGGACCGGAGCACAAGGTGAGGAGTCGGGAAGCAGGAGGTTAGAAATGGAGGGAGGCGGAGGTAGTTGAGAGGAAAGGAGGCAAGGATCGTGAACCGGGAAGCAGGATCTCTTGAAACGCCGGCAGGAGCTGGAAGGAGCGCTTGTCGTGAGAGATGCAAAGAGACGAAGCATCGTCTCGATTGCGAGTCCTTCTTTTATACACTCGTCAGGCTTTCAGTTGGGCATTTGCATAATCCACACGCGGAGCCCCAAACACGTGTTATTGTCCCAGAACTTGGCAGAAAGGTTGCTACGAGGATACTGAACAACAAGCATTGGTACCAACAGATACTAGCATCAAGAAAATAGGCATTAACAATTCAACTCATACCTAAGTTTTTAAACAAACAGTGTGCTATTGACAGCATGAGCTCTTGTTCCCCTAACAGTGTCTTCCTAGCTGCTCAGCCAGAGCAAGAGATGGTGACGGAATGTTGGTGTGCCTGTGATGAATGGAATGCCTGGGTGCCTGTGTGGATGAGTGTGTGACAGTTGGAGATGGGCTGAGCAGCTAGGCAGGCTGCTCCTGGTGGGGCTGGCAGGGGTTGGCATAGGAGTTACTAGAGCTGGATTACAGTTGTACTTGCATGATCCCTGTTTGATGTTGCTAGACATGGATTATTAAAGAAGACTTCCAAAAACTTACTTCCAGACTACAAGTGTCTTCTTATACAAAGTACAACACTTTTCCTGTTTCTTCTTTATTGTTTCTCATTTATTGCCAATGTGCCTATCTGTTTTATGCACATTTTGAATGCACACATTTCTTTTCAGCTGATGGCTAGCAATCCTGTGGTTGCTCGCTGCCAAGGTGTAAGCTTTTATTGGGGGAATTATTTAGGAAACATGAAGTTGATTTCTCGCACCATGAAGGAAATTACCTCAAAGCAGCTGTGCAAACGTAGCTGGACTTGGTCCCTGGACCTTTCCACCCAAAGGTGAGTGGGAGTTTAGGATGGGATCAGGGGAGTCAAGGCCCCGGATCACGTGTGATAGAAATGTGAGTGCCCAGTCAGTGGCTCCCAATCAGGGTAACAATTTAACTGAAACTTTATCTCTCTGTAGTTGAGTGGCTGTGGGAAAATATCCAGCCGTGACATCACAGGCAGACTAGCAGCTGGGGGGTGGATTACTGGGTGCATGGGCCTCGCTCATCCAGTCCTGGAAGCAGCTGTGGAATTGTGGCAATTCTTAGTCACAGCCCCCAAAAGAAGCACTATTTCGTGGGCAGCCGTGACATCACACTTTATGTGCAAGCCTGCATGTGCATACACAGCGCTCTACGTGCTCTTTAGTGCAGTGCATAATTTGTAAGAAAAAATAAATGCCAGGCCCTTGTCAGGAAGTCACTGCTGCTTGCACCACCCATTGCCCCGACCAGCACAGCAAGTGAGAGTACCAACACAACTACTAACCATCACACAATTACAAGTGTGTCAATTCAAATTAACCCAGGCCCTCAAAGCTATAAGATTAGCTTGTGCAGCATGTTTGAGTCACTTTTCAAGTATGTTTAATTGATAAACAACCGTGTTATGCTGCTCTCTAAATTAGGCAAACAGCACCACGATGTGGCCGGCTGTCATGAGTGTGGCAAATTAAGGGGCGGTTCCGAGCACTCAAAACCTCCAGCTGAAATTAAGCACTGCAAGTACAATAGGGCTTGCTCCTACGGGTTGCCTAGGCAAGGTGGCAGCATGGTGACTTGGAATGGTGGCTGGATGGCAAACCTAAGACCCACTCCTACTGATCATGCTATGGTCGGTGACACACTAGGATTAGCCAGACAGTTGCTGTAGAGACGCAATTGAATGGGGGACTGCTGAGATAAACGTCATGGTGATTTCCATGCTGGGAGCAATTGTGGATTCTGGCGTGGCTAGGTGGTGCTGCTATGCTTGCTTGGGGGACAACATGTTCTTTGCATGAGAGGGGAATTATAGACACTGGCATACTGCTTGAGACTTACATGCTTAAAGGCAGTGTGGACTTTGGAAAGGCAACAGCAATATACATGTCAAAGGTGAATAGCCGTTGTTAGTGAACCTTTGGTTGCTGTGGACTGGCAATAGGATAACATGGGGCTTTGGCAATGGGGCTCGCATGCTGGAGGTCAATGCTGATTGGAGAGGCAGTGCTCTTCACATACTGGTGACATATTGACACCAGCATAATGGCAGTATCTGTACGAAGATGTGAATCTGTGCTATAGTGGACTCATTCTCATATCAATAACCTAAGGTTATTAGATATCCTGCACCTGCCCAGGTGTCCTCTGACACGGTGAACAACCAGAGCCTTCTTGAACTGCAGTGATATCCCCTGGCAAGAGCTTACATGCTAAACAGAACTCATCTTTGAGACCTGCCACTTGGAGGTTGGCACACTGACCATTTGCTATTATTTCCCATGATGCACTGGGCCAGGGACAGACTAATTTGCATGTAGCCAGGTTCTGAACTGGGATGGTGCAGTGAGCTAAAACACGGTGATGGATCAAGCCCTGATCTTTTGACTGGGTAGAAGTGTTCTGCTTAATTCAGATGCTCTGTCCATCACCACCCCCCTTTTATGAATCGTTTTGGCCACTACAAGTGTGGAAGGGTATGCTCAGACATGAGTCCCTTGCTCACTGCACCATCAGGATTCAAGCAAGCCGGGCCGAAGACGGCTGCAATGCCAGAAACCAGTCCCTGGAAGCTTGTTTCCTTTCCAGTAAAGAATTGGCTTGGTAGTTTGGTCTGCCCTGTTCCCATGATGCACTGGGCCAGGGACAGACTAATTTGCATGTAGCCAGGTTCTGAACGGGGATGGTGCAGTGAGCTAAAAAACAGTGATGGATCAAGCCCTGATCTTTTGACTGGGTAGGAGTGTTCTGCTTAATTCAGATGCTCTGTCCATCACCACCCCCTTTTATGAATCGTTTTGGCCACTACAAGTGTGGAAGGGTATGCTCAGACATGAGTCCCTTGCTCACTGCACCATCAGGATTCAAGCAAGCCGGGCCGAAGATGGCTGCAATGCCAGAAACCGGTCCCCGGAAGCTTGTTTCCTTTCCAGTAAAGAATTGGCTTGGAAGTTTGGTCTGCCCTGTTCCCATGATGCACTGGGCCAGGGACAGACTAATTTGCATGTAGCCAGGTTCTGTACTGGGATGGTGCAGTGAGCTAACAAACGGTGATGGATCAAGCCCTGATCTTTTGACTGGCTAGGAGTGTTCTGCTTAATTCAGATGCTCTGTCCATCACCACCCCCTTTTATGAATCGTTTTGGCCACTACAAGTGTGGAAGGGTATGCTCAGACATGAGTCCCTTGCTCACTGCACCATCAGGATTCAAGCAAGCCGGGCCGAAGACGGCTGCAATGCCAGAAACCGGTCCTCGGAAGCTTGTTTCCTTTCCAGTAAAGAATTGGCTTGGTAGTTTGGTCTGCTCTGTTTCCATGATGCACTGGGCCAGGGACAGACTAATTTGCATGTAGCCAGGTTCTGAACTGGGATGGTGCAGTGAGCTAAAAAACGGTGATGGATCAAGCCCTGATCTTTTGACTGGGTAGGAGTGTTCTGCTTAATTCAGATGCTCTGTCCATCACCACCCCCTTTGATGAATCGTTTTGGCCACTACAAGTGTGGAAGGGTATGCTCAGACATGAGTCCCTTGCTCACTGCACCATCAGGATTCAAGCAAGCCGGGCCGAAGACGGCTGCAATGCCGGAAACCGATCCCCGGAAGCTTGTTTCCTTTCCAGTAAAGAATTGGCTTGGTAGTTTGGTCTGCCCTGTTCCCATGATGCACGGGGCCAGGGACAGACTAATTTGCATGTAGCCAGGTTCTGAACTGGGATGGTGCAGTGAGCTAAAAAACGGTTATGGATCAAGCCCTGATCTTTTGACTGGGTAGGAGTGTTCCGCTTAATTCAGATGCTCTGTCCATCACCACCCCCTTTTAAGAATCGTTTTGGCCACTACAAGTGTGGAATGGTATGCTCAGACATGAGTCCCTTGCTCACTGCACCATCAGGATTCAAGCAAGCCGGGCCGAAGACGGCTGCAATGCCAGAAACCGGTCCCCGGAAGCTTGTTTCCTTTCCAGTAAAGAATTGGCTTGGTAGTTTGGTCTGCCCTGTTCCCATGATGCACTGGGCCAGGGACAGACTAATTTGCATGTAGCCAGGTTCTGTACTGGGATGGTGCAGTGAGCTAAAAAATGGTGATGGATCAAGGCCTGATCTTTTGACTGGGTAGGAGTGTTCTGCTTAATTCAGATGCTCTGTCCATCACCACCCCCTTTTATGAATCGTTTTGGCCACTACAAGTGTGGAAGGGTTTGCTCAGACATGAGTCCCTTGCTCACTGCACCATCAGGATTCAAGCAAGCCGGGCCGAAGACGGCTGCAATGCCAGAAACCGGTCCCCGGAAGCTTGTTTCCTTTCCAGTAAAGAATTGGCTTGGTAGTTTGGTCTGCCCTGTTCCCATGATGCACGGGGCCAGGGACAGACTAATTTGCATGTAGCCAGGTTCTGAACTGGGATGGTGCAGTGAGCTAAAAAACGGTGATGGATCAAGCCCTGATCTTTTGACTGGGTAGGAGTGTTCTGCTTAATTCAGATGCTCTGTCCATCACCACCCCCTTTGATGAATCGTTTTGGCCACTACAAGTGTGGAAGGGTATGCTCAGACATGAGTCCCTTGCTCACTGCACCATCAGGATTCAAGCAAGCCGGGCCGAAGATGGCTGCAATGCCAGAAACCGGTCCCCGGAAGCTTGTTTCCTTTCCAGTAAAGAATTGGCTTGGAAGTTTGGTCTGCCCTGTTCCCATGATGCACTGGGCCAGGGACAGACTAATTTGCATGTAGCCAGGTTCTGGACTGGGATGGTGCAGTGAGCTAAAAAACGGTGATGAATCAAGCCCTGATCTTTTGACTGGGTAGGAGTGTTCTGCTTAATTCAGATGCTCTGTCCATCACCACCCCCTTTTATGAATCGTTTTGGCCACTACAAGTGTGAAAGGGTATGCTCAGACATGAGTCCCTTGCTCACTGCACCATCAGGAATCAAGCAAGCCGGGCCGAAGACAGCTGCAATGCCAGAAACCGGTCCCCGGAAGCTTGTTTCCTTTCCAGTAAAGAATTGGCTTGGTAGTTTGGTCTGCCCTGTTCCCATGATGCACTGGGCCAGGGACAGACTAATTTGCATGTAGCCAGGTTCTGAACTGGGATGGTGCAGTGAGCTAAAAAACGGTGATGGATCAAGCCCTGATCTTTTGACTGGGTAGGAGTGTTCTGCTTAATTCAGATGCTCTGTCCATCACCACCCCCTTTTATGAATCATTTGCTATTATCAGCACACTAGGAAGGGAGCCTGTAAAAGAAG
Organism: Lissotriton helveticus; assembly: GCF_964261635.1. Lineage (NCBI taxonomy): Eukaryota > Metazoa > Chordata > Amphibia > Caudata > Salamandridae > Lissotriton > Lissotriton helveticus. The sequence continues at coordinate 2,094,168,784 of NC_136065.1, read as the reverse complement.
TACATGGAAAGTTAAAGGAATGACCCAGCATTCCTGGCACTGATTATTCTTGCCTGTCTCAGCATGATATCAAAATGTCATTTTGTTACACAAAATACATTTGACCAAATGGTAATCATATGAATTTTTGTTATGTGTGCATTTTGTGTATCATGTTCTCCCCTTCAAGAAATAGTTAAGACTCTAGGGTGCATGGCAGGCCAAGAAATCATGCACCTTATTGATGTGTCACATATCAGTAAAGATGAGAAATGTATAATTAAAATATTAATAGTACATCTTAGGAGCAACATAGTTGAAAAGTAGAGGCCAATTGAGCATTAACATAATTTCATTCCTGGCCAATGTACAATTGATTCTTCCTCACAGTTCATTTCATGTGGTTCACATGTTTCCAAATCAATTATTAACTGTGACTCGGTTGGTTGAAAGCTTTATTTCGATATGCATATATCATAAAAGCATTACACAGAAATATATAAAACAGCACATCAAAAAAAAAGATCATAGACTGTGCATAAAAACATCAAATAGTAAAAACAGAATAAATAAGTTAAAAAAAACATTAAATCGATAAGGACAGTCTTTTGAGGCGAATCAACCAAGCCCATTTTAAAAATTTGGAGACAGCACAAACAATAGGGGGAGCAGTATTGGTCAGTAGAATACGTAGAGCCACCGAATGCTGATGAATACCCATCTCTTTACAAAGCGGTTTAAGCCAATAGGATCTTGGGCGCACGTAATCAGGGCAATCAAGGAGAAAATGTGCCACTGTTTCGCAACAATCAGAACAAAGGGCACAATAGCATGATACCTGCTTATTCAAGTTCCATCTGGAAAGGAGATCGGCTAGGGGTAATGTTCCTAGCCTGAATTTGATATACAGGGCCCGATCCATTGGAATGGTGATAATGTCCAAAAAGGGTTCAAGGGCAGTAACATCTTTAATCCTCAGATATGCTGCGGTGGAATTGCAGTGATGCTGATTGCTCATGAGCTTTGAGGACACCCAATCCCAGTATATTTTTTTCAGAGACTCCTTCGGGGGGGCAGAGTGAGTAAACCAGCAGGAACCCAGACCTAGTTCCCCTAGCAGGTGTTTGATGTCTCTAAGCCATTTAATCTTCTGCCAGCCATCCGAATGCATTACCTCTACCAGCCCGTCTGCATAGGATTTTAATTCCGGGACCCTCCACAGTCGGGCCCACAGTAGGAGAGGCCGGAGGCGGGCCAGGTCTTTAATTGGTTTATTAACTGTGACTCTAATTGTATCAGGTCCCACAGTCCATCACCCTCCCTGTAATTTCTTAAAAATACTTCAATAGATTGCAACTTTGTCCAATCACCAATGTGGAATGTTTCATGTGCCTGGCTCCTGAATATTTATTATCTCCATTAGTGATAGGCGCTATAGATGGTCCAGAGTACGTTTCTTCACAGGAAACAAAGTTCTCCATATGAATTTCTTTCACATGGACAAATTAGTTCACATTCTGTAAAATCAGATGGGCATGTAACATGTTTCAGGATCACCCAGTTTAGATTATTGTGTGGGGTAGTGTGCAAGGTCACATTTGGACTGTACTTGCAGATTTTTCCCAATCTCACATCTAAAAAAGCCCCATCTTTCTGTGTGTCGTAAATCCCGGTGCATTGGATTGTTCAAGTGACATTTAAACACCACATAATGAGTAGATCTATTCTTTCTGGATTTTTTGCTCAGCACATTTCACATGTATTTCTCGATCACCTCTAAGTAGACCCCAATGTTTAAAAAAAAATTGTTTTACATTGTGCAATTGGTTTTTATAGGTGGTTGACAGTCTAACAGTGTTCTGTCCTTTACAAGGATCATTAAAGTGTTCTGTTGTTTACAAGAATCATTAATTTGCCTCAATCCTAGATTGCAATAATAGGTGATCTCTTCTAAAAGAATCAGCTTTGTGGTACCTTCTCCAGAAAGCCTACATAATAAATATATGTATTTTGTCAATATAACATCACCATAATTTGGCATAGGTTTACCATATCCATCTCATCTCATTATCTCCCATGCGCTTACAACAGTTTGCAGCTTCCGTCCATTTTATTAAAGGCACAAAAGTGTTCAATTTGAGCCAGTGTGTTGAAATGGAGCCCACCAGCACTTATTTTTGGGAAGCAGCACGTATTTTTGGAAACAAGCACTTATTTTTTCTCTCAAACTTTGACCTAGATCAAGAGAGTGAAACCTCCACAAAGGGGAATAAGGATCAAGAGAGAGACTGAAAAAAGTCTCAAAGGGACAAATCATGGAGAAAAAAAGAACATGCAAAAGTGAGATAAGGAGGCAGGGAGTGTGTGGTGGTGGATTAAAGAGGCACGAGTTGGAATCACGAGTATGTAACTTTGGTATTCAGCACATCGACATTTAAAAGCGCCTGCTTTTAATCAAAACTTTGGGCCGGGCACTTATTCTTTTACAAATTAGCCTCTGAGACACAAGGTGTGCTGTCCTGACAAGTGTTGCAAACAAATTAAGTCACAAGCCAGTGCTGCTGCATCTTTGGCTCTGGCAGCCTAGCATTTCCAGCATCTCAAGGTTTTTAAAAACAATTGAGTCATCCACACCTCATGTGATCTCAAGGAAAACAATTAGTTTAGTATACATTGCCCCAATTAACCTGCCTGGCTTCTTACACCTTTTATTCGAGGCCAGACTAGCTGTACTGGGCATCAATGTTTACCCGGGAGGCTGGAAGGGTTAGGGGAAAATGTTGTCAGTTGGGGGCTGGTTTTGTTAGTGGGGGATGTTTTGAGGCAGTGCAGCAGTTTTAAAAGCACCACAAAGTTCCTTATATATTCAGCAGTTTTCATGCAACTAAGTATCAAGTTAACTCTGGTGATTAATGTACCTGCTGGAGTGAAATGGGAATTTTGTCTAGTGGCAGCTTTGACTCATCTAAGGTAGCACAGAGAGATAATATGCCTGCTGCAAAGAACATGTACCAAGCATATCAAAGAACAATGGGGTATATTATCAAGGGGTTTATCTCCGCTTTTTTGGCTTTAAAAGCCAAGAAAGCGGAGATAAAATTATCTCCCTATTACCAAGCTGTCGCTAACACCAGTTAGTGACAGCTAATAGGAGATAGCGACCATCTTGGGCCCCGCTTTGCATGTCAGTGATATTTATCACTAATGACATGCAAAGTGGGCGTGCCAAGATGTTAGCGACTGGAAACAGTCGCTAACATCGCTATCTCCTATTACCAACTTTTTGGAGATATTCGCGCTACGACCCCTACGAATCGCAAAATGAAACTCATGGAGTTTCATACATTACGAATAGCGATTACCGAATTGCGATTTGCAGAAAATAGCAATTAGGGAATTGCTATTCCTAATATTGATACATTTGGCCCATGTATTTTACACTATTTTACATTATAAGAGAGAAACTTCCAAAGGGCACATTCTCTCAATGTATTTAACTCTTGTCACATGTTGTGGCTTTGCTTTTAACAAAACAGCATGCAAGGCATACAAGGCGTGTAGTCAATAATATTTTTTCCCCCAAATTACTCTTTAGTTATGCAAACTCTAGTAATTGTATATCAGTAATTCTGAGTCAAAGGAATAACATGGAATTACCACAATTACTCCGGTTATTCTGGAGTAATTCTGCCCTGGCTTAGTCACTTGCTAAATGTGTACCTGGGGTAGGTTTTTTCCACCAATTTACTTCCTGCATTTAGCACTATTTTCTTAGCGCAAAAATGCCCAAAATGGACATGAGGATGCATTTTGGGCTAAGAAATAGTACGAAATCCAACAGAATATGAATAGCGAGCCCGAGCAGCCTCTAGCACTCGCTAAATTTGCTCATGCAGTAAGATGTTTTTCACCCGAATTACGTAAGCGCGTGCAGTTGTGTCATTATCAGTCATTCTGCATCAAAATGTAATGCAGAATTACTGAAATTACTCTGATTACTCCGAAGCGGTTGTAATTCTGCTCAGGCCTAATCAATGCCCAAATCCCCAGATGACAACAGAAAGTAGCCATTGAACGTCAGCGCGTCACTGAAAGTATGGATAGCGGCGTCTGGCACAGGTAAACGCAGTGGGGTGGGGTGAGAGGGGGGAAGTCGACGGTATAGGTATAATTAATTAAATAACTAATACCTATTCTGTCCCCCCGCCACGCAATGCCCCGCCCACCTTGATTACCTGAGCTGGCCGCCACTGGTTTTGGAAGTTGTAAAAAAACCCCAGCCCGAACTGCTCTCGGCTCAAGAGGGAAGCATCAGTTGCCTCCATCTGTTTCATCATCAACCAAGGTGGGGGAAGCGGGGCGGGCGCGTGGGCATCTAAAGAGAGACAAGCAGCTGGGCGCCAAAGTCAACCACCGAAAGTAAGACAGTCATTCCTGCTATTAAGTGAAGGGAGCCCACATGCCTGAAAAATTATATTTGTAAGTGACTGAGGGATCATACATAATAAGTAATGTTGAACTCTTCAGTTGCATAGTCTGAATGTTATTACTTTTCTATATATGGCCATTATTTTCCTAGTACTATGCCGCTTTGGCACAGCCCAGACATCCATAATAATGTCTGTGTCTCACCTTCATTCATTAACCTTTATACTGTAATTTTTTATACTTTGTTTTATGTTCTTGTCTGGCGGCATGAAGATTCCCGTTTTGCTCAACGTCACATCCTGGTATTATGGACGAACATTTCCGGGATAACCCTTTATTTGACATCATTTGAAAGCCCTCCTCCTTCAACAATATTTTAGCTAAGACACTGCAACTAATCTTGGCACAGACGCTACCCCGATCTTATCAGGTGTTTACAACCTTTTCAGTGATGTGTATACTTCTTGCACAATTTTAGTTTCTGTAATGATTTAGGAGTTTCTAATGCTGAACCTTATGTAATAATTCTTGGTAATGTTTAGTAACTGTGAACGCTCTGTAATTATGCATGTAACAACGTATGTCTACTGTAATGTGCTCTAGCACCTTTGGGTAATGTCTGCGCTATATAAAATGCATGAGATAATCAGTAAATAAATAAATAACTCTTTCTAAAAAAAAGAAAATCAGCCTAATGAAAACAAACTGGCAACGATTCCTTTGAGAGAAAAGTTTTTGTGGTAAAGTAAATGTTATTTTCAAATTACAAGATGACAAACAAGTAGCAAGGAAAAAGGGAATAGGTAAAAAGGACGGGGGAGGTGTGGATCGGTATAGAGGAGATAGTGAGGATTTGTAAAAAGAGCAGAAATAAAGTGGAAGGGGAATAAGAGGTTTGTAAAAAAAACATGAGTAAAGCAAGAGGGGAGAAAGGGGTTTGTCAACAAGGGACTAAAGGTGAAAGTGGAATGAGTAAAACAGGAGAGGGAGTAAAAGGTTTGTAAAAAAGAGAGTACAGTGGGTGGGGGAGTAAGAGAGATGTAAAATACATGAGTAGAGTGTGAGGGCAAGTGCAAGGGAGGGGTATAAAAAGTTGGTAAAGTAAGGGGTTGAAAAAGACATGGCAGTAAAGCAGGAGTAGGAATAAGGGGTTTGAAATAAAAGGGAGGAAAATGTGGAATGAAAGTAAGGGGAAGGTAAAATAAAACGAATAAAGTAGGAGTGATGGTTTTGTAAAAAAAGGATGTAATGTATGAGAGAATGAGTAAGATTTGTAGAAAAGGTAGTGGAAGGGCATTATCACACGGGCATGGGAGGCAAGGAAGAGGGTTCCACTTCCTACACATAAACAATCTTTTAAAAAAATTACATTTTGTGACTTCGATGTATGCTGCATTGAGCAGCACACATAGAAGTGACAAAATTGAATTTAAAGATTCTTTATGTACAAGAAGGGGGAACTTCCTGTACATAAACAATCTTTCCCCTGCATGCAGACACCCTTGCACTGTGGTGCAAGGGTACCTGCTTTGGTGCTTCACTGCTAAGTGTAGTGCCAGCGCGGGGGGAAATGCAAGGCTGCACCATATTCTCATAAATATAGTGCAGCCCTGCATTTCTGAAGTGGAGGAGTGAGGCCTTTAGCCATGTCGGCTAACGCCTCACTCCTCCACTTCAGTTGTAAAAATCCCCCTATGTCTCTGATGTATTCACTCAACCTGATACATGGCATTACGTGTTTGGCAAGGAGGTTACGAAGTACTGGAGTGGGACAACCTTAAAGCCTTCAAGAGCCCATCTAGAGACCAGTTGAGAGGTGTCTGATGCTTGAAGTAAATTGATATGAGCATTGTTGGATGTCGGGCTCTTCGTGGAGGATTTGCAAGCGATGGTTCTTCGTGTCAGCTAGCAATATTTATGAATATATGACGGTACATCGCGGTGTTTACACCGCGATACCTTCAACGCAGTCATTACAACGCAAGTCGTTAAACCGACTTGCTTTGAAGGGCGCTGGACTTAGGAATAGTATGATTTACTATTCCAACTCCAGTCTACGTACAGTAGGGAAGGTGTTGAAATAGTAAATCATACTATTCTTTAGGTTAGTGCGCCATCTACTGCTTTCGTTGTAATACCCGCGTTGTAAAGGTATTGCGGTGTAAACATCGCGATGTAACCGATGTTTCCCATTATTTATCTTTGCGAAAGTCAATCATCTCAAAGAGTTGGAACCACGCATGCGTGATGACATGTAATGCATAGATGAAGTGCCACCATCTTGGCTCAGGTGTCATTGAAAGATAAAGTGTAGTCTTTTCTGGTCCTGAGGACACTTCGCCATTAGTAACTATTTAATTTATATTGATAGTAAAACAATTGATCCGGAGAGGAAGCGGGCTTTACTTTATAATTGTCTGGAAACTGAAGTACTGAAGTACTAATGATTTTAGTCATTAGGAAGAATAAACAGAAGTGACCAAAAGTTTAAAAAGTAATTACACAAATGAAACAAATATTGTTGTTGAAAGATATATTTTTTATTTTAGATAACAGACTTGGGATACATCTATTTATGAATATTTTGCATCTTACAATGTGTTAGCAAGTTCAAGTGTTTGAAAACTTTGATCAAACTAATCATAATTGTTCTATAAGGAGGAACTTGAGGATTTATGATGTTGCACCAATACTTTCTTCGAAGAAGCAGTTAGAATTACACAAGGGCTTGCTGCACGTGTGCTTGTGGCGAGAGCGATGTTGTGAGTGTTGTTGTTAAAGAATATAAATATTTAAGGATGTTAGTAGGTCTAGAGGTTTTAGCTGAGTGGAACAACTTAATACAAATGTGAGTCACATAACCATTTACAAACTTATTCTGAATGTCCTGCTATTCATAAAAAAAATGCATTAAATGCTAGAATATTGGTCATGTTATGCAAGTGTGTCATATTAGTCTAATTCAGTCGGCGTGAGCAATATTTCTAGTGATGTGAAGACTACTGATGGTCTTAAGCCTTGTGTGTTGTGTGGACTCTTGACATAAATGAGTCTTGAAGCTGAGGTATTAGCCAGTAAGAGTGGTCCTTTTTATGTTGTAACAGCGGGTAGTAAAGATTTGGAAGTTCTGGCTGGTTCTGACTCGCCCTTTACAATAATTTTTTTTAAAAAATTGATAAATGTTGGGTTTTTGGAATTTTGAAGCTTTCTGTAATTAAGGTTGGTGCTTATGTTAGAAAGGATATTTGAGAATTTCAGACTTTTTAAAAATGTTTTTAAATCTAAAGATCACTTCATTACAAATACCTATATGGCTCAGAATTGTAAAGGTACTGTTAGTTGGGTTGATCAAGGCCAGTTGAGTATGGTGCTTAGACTAAGCGCGGGGGGAGAACTCCGCTCTGCTCGTGGAGTGTGCGGAGATTTGCCTATTCCCTGTTCCGCGGAGAAGGCAAATCTCCGCACACTCCGCAGCGGAGCAGAGTGGGCCAGCCCCCGCCTCCACCCTGCTATTAACTATTAATTAGACATAACATTTTTTTGTTTGTTTTTATTTATTGTGGTGATATCTGAGCATAGAAACACAGTTTATCCTGCAGCACAATCTGGGCCGGAGTCCCACATTACCTTACGCATCATACAGCCATTAAGCCCACATCCCGGAGGCCGGCCGGCGTTAAAGAACAGGACTGCTCAGTACTGTGCAATTGAAAAAAACCGTGGCAACAGCGAACAGTGACATATACACCACTTTTTAATATAAACAACCTCAAACAAAAGGTGACAGTCTACCATATCGTGCCAGATGAAACCAGCAATCCCTACCTATTGACGTTCCCTGTAGTGACCCGTTGACCCATTGGCAGTACAAGGTGGCACAGGCTCAAGGCGGTCACCGCCAGCTTCCACATCTAAAAATCACCCACTGAAACGGAACTAGCGCACTACTGATCGGCCTCAGGGAGGGGGTTAAGGGAGGAGGGGGGGATGGCCGCCCGTCCTCCTCCTCCAACACCATGGCCACCGTCTCCAGCCGCCTTCTGTAGTCTAAGAACAGTCCCCAAAAGTTTTTGGCTCTTTAAACGGCAATAGCACGCTGTGGTTCTCAGACTGCGTACAACAATAGGTCAAGTCCCTCGTCCATTGCTCTATCGCGGGAAGGGGCCCTCTCATCCAGCACATGGCTAGCCATCTTTTTGTCATCAGGAGACCCATTTCCATGATCATTCGACGCGCCTTCGGCAATGGCCTTGAATAACCTAACAGTGCTAGAGCTGGGGAAGGTGTAATGTCTGTCTCTAGTGTGTTGCTCAGTCCTCTGAACACTTTCCTCCAGAAATTTTGCACCCCCGGACACTCCCACACCAGGTATAGGAACCTCGCTTTTGCATTGTACACCTCTCGCATGTCACACTTACACGCAGCCCAAAGTGATGCAACCTTTCGGGTGTGTGGTATACCCTATTGAGGTACTTGAAATGCACCAGCCTGTGCCTGCCATTCAGCGAGACAGACTTCGTGCTACTGCAGCAGTAACGGTACAAAAGGGGGTAGCGATGGACGGAGCATCTGAACCAATCTAACACTCAGACCCAGTCAAAAGATCTGGGTTTGATCCATCACCGTTCTTTAGCCCACTCTGCCACCCCAGTTCAGACATGGCTATATGCAAATCAGTCTGACCCTGTGCCTCATGGGAACAGTCCAGCCCGAACTGCCAAGCCATGCCTTCCCTGGACCGGAAACAAGCTTCCGAGGACCGGTTTCTGGCATTCCAGCCGTCTTCAGCCCGGCTTGCTTGAATCCAGTGGGAAAGTGAACAAGGGACTCACGTCTGAGTATACCCTGCCACACTTATGGCGGCCAAAGCGGTACAAAAGGGGGTGGCGATGGACAGAGCATCTGAACCAATCAAACACTCATACCCAGTCAAAAGATATGGGTTTGATCCATCACCGTTCTTTAGCCCACTCTGCCACCCCAAATCAGACATGCATATACGAAAATCAGTCTGACCCTCTGCCTCATGGGAACAGTCCAGCCCGAACTGCCAAGCCATGCCTTCCCTGGAGCGGAAAGAAGCTTCCGAGGACCAGTTTCTGGCATTCCAGCCGTCTTCAGCCCGGCTTGCTTGAATCCAGTGGTAAAGTGAGCAAGGGACTCACGTCTGAGCATACCCTGCCACACTTATGGCGGCCAAAGCGGTACAAAAAGGGGTGGCGATGGACGGAGCATCTGAACCAATCAAACACTCACACCCAGTCAAAAGATCTGGGTTTGATCCATCACCGTTCTTTAGCCCACTCTGCCACCCCAGTTCAGACATGGCTATATGCAAATCAGTCTGACCCTGTGCCTCATGGGAACAGTCCAACCCGAACTGCCAAGCCATGCCTTCCCTGGACCGGAAACAAGCTTCCGAGTACCGGTTTCTGACATTACAGCCGTTTTCAGCCCGGCTTGCTTGAATCCAGTGGCAAAGTGAGCAAGGGACTCACGTCTGAGCATACCCTGCCACACTTATGGCGGCCAAAGCGGTACAAAAGGGGGTGGCGATGGACGGAGCATCTGAACCAATAAAACACTCACACCCAGTCAAAAGATCTGTGTTTAATCCCTCACCGTTCTGTAGCCCACTCTGCCACCCCAGTTCAGACATGGCTATATGCAAATCAGTCTGACCCTGTGCCTCTTGGGAACAGTCCAGTCCGAACTGCCAAGCCATGCCTTCCCTGGACCGGAAACAAGCTTCCGAGGACCGGTTTCTGGCATTCCAGCTGTCTTCAGCCCGGCTTGCTTGAATCCAGTGGAAAAGTGAGCAAGGGACTCACGTCTGAGCATACCCTGCCACACTTATGGCGGCCAAAGCGGTACAAAAGAGGGTGGCGATGGACGGAGCATCTGAACCAATCAAACACTCACACCCAGTCAAAAGATCTGGGTTTGATCCATCACCGTTCTTTAGCCCACATGGCTATATGCAAATCAGTCTGACCCTGTGCCTCTTGGCAACAGTCCAGTCCGAACTGCCAAGCCATGCCTTCCCTGGACCGGAAACAAGCTTCCGAGGACCGGTTTCTGGCATTCCAGCTGTCTTCAGCCCGGCTTGCTTGAATCCAGTGGCAAAGTGAGCAAGGGACTCACTTCTGAGCATACCCTGCCACACTTATGGCGGCCAAAGCGGTACAAAAGAGGGTGGCGATGGACGGAGCATCTGAACCAATCAAACACTCACACCCAGTCAAAAGATCTGGGTTTGATCCATCACCGTTCTTTAGCCCACTCTGCCACCCCAGTTCAGACATGGCTATATGCAAATCAGTCTGACCCTGTGCCTCATGGGAACAGTCCAGCCCCAACTGCCAAGCCATGCCTTCCCTGGACCGGAAACAAGCTTCCGAGGACCGGTTTCTGGCATTCCAGCCGTCTTCAGCCCGGCCTGCTTGAATCCAGTGGCAAAGTGAGCAAGGGACTCACGTCTGAGCATACCCTGCCACACTTATGGCGGCCAAAGTGGTAATGTAATAGCGCCCCCGCGTGGAGCTGCAGAAGGGCATTCCAGATATGCCTAGGTGAGTTGAGAGAATCCAGCAGACCCGTACGGCGATCTGCCGTTTCAAATACTATTGCTGGTAACGGCAACGGCGCAGAAAAAAGGGCTTCCATCTTAATAAAGGGCGCCGTCCCATCGTTATGTATCCAGCTGTGTAGCAGCACCCCTTGTGCCACACGGTAGTATAATTCGAAATCAGGAGCACCCAAGCCGCCCATGTGTCATGGTAGGATAAGAGTTTTCCACTGCATCCTCGCCTGCTTACCAGCCCAAGCCAGTTCTATCATCAGTGACTGTAAGCGGGAGAAGAAACATTTAGTCAATACCATAGGTATGTTCATAAATAAAAACAAAAGAAGGGGCAAAACCACTATCTTCATGATTGATATTCTGCCCAGCAGGGAGAGAGGTAAGCCTACCCATATAGCTACATTTTCTTCAAGGGGAGAAATGGCCCTGCCATAGTTCTCACGGAATACCGTCTCCGAGTCAGTGTGGAGCTGTATCCCCAAGTAGCGTATGGGGTCAGTGGTCCATTTTAGCGGGTATTCCATCTCAAATCTCTCTGTGGCTGCGGTGATAGGGAATGCTATGGACTTGGTCCAGTTTACAGAGAGCCCAGACAGTGCGCCGAACCTCACCACTTCCCGCAGTAGGGGGGCCAGATTCCTCTCCGGCTCCCTGACGTAAAGCAGAGTGTCGTCTGCGTATGTTGATATGACCAGCTGGTAGGAGGGGAACTGCAGGCCCCTGTGGGAGTGATATTCTCTCATCGCCCTGCTAGTGGTTCCGTGACCAGCACGTAGAGCGTGGGCGACAATGGGCAGCCCTGGCGGGTTCCTCTTTGAATTTGGATCGGATCTGTAACGAAATTACCTATCTTGATGCGTGCCGTTGGGTTATTATAGAGCGCCGCCACCCTTTGCAGGAACACCGGGCCAAGCCCAAGTCTGGTGAGGACCGCTCTCATAAAAGGCCATTCTACGGAGTCAAAGGCCTTCTCCATGTCCAGAAACACAGCCAAAGACTTCGTTTCCGGTCGTGTGTGCTGGAGAGCCCCAAAGACTGTACACAAGTTGTATGTGATGTTCCTACCCATCATGAACGCCGCCTGTTCTGGAGCCACCAGCTCCGGAGCCAGCAGAGCCAACCTAGTCGCTAGAACCTTAGCATATATTTGGTATCAACGTTCAGTAGCGACAGAGGCCTGTATGAACTACATTCCTCTGGGGGTATGCCTGGCTTTGGTATTGCAACAATTAGTGCTTCCCTCATCGTTTTCGGCATCTGCCCCATCTCGCCCATATCCGCGAACAGAACTGAGAGGTGCTGGAGCAATAGGTCCAAGTACTTCTTATAGAAGCTAACCGTCAGCCCATCTGCCCCGGGAGCGCTTCCCGCCCTCATCCCACTCAGGGCTTCTCTGATCTCGTCATGTTAGATGGGGTGCATTAAAAATTCCCTCTGTACATTAGATAAAAACGGGAGCTCTATATGTTCCAGGTAGTCTAGGATGTCCGCCTCATCCCCCGTCGCCCTGGAGCTGTATAACTCAGTGTAGTGTTCCCTGAACCTTTGTGCAATCTCTACCTCCCCAGTAAGTGCAGCACACTCCTTAGATCTAGTTTCAGTGATCGTGATTTTCCTACGCTGTTGCTTCACCATGTTGGCCAAGATCGCTCTCGGTCTGTCCCTTTCTCCATATATCCTAGCCGTGGCATATTTCCCTAGATGCTTAATTTCCGTGTCCGCCTCGGCCTGATAGTCCGCTAATAACTTTTTCATGTCCTCACTGTTCGCATCAGAGCCCCCAGACACTTGGCGAGCCTCACATTCCGCCAACTGTCGTTCCATGCTGGTCAGCTTCTGCCGGATTGAGTGAAGGACCCCTGAGTGCTTGCTCATGGCAATACTCCCAATGAATACCTTAAACGCCTCCCACACCGTTTGGAAGTTGTCGACTGACCCGATATGCGTCTCAAAAAACATCTCTATCGCAACATGTAGCTCTTCTCTGAATACACAGTCCAGTAGAGAGTACGGTGGGAACCGCCATAGGAATGGGGGGATTACTGTCCTAGGCGTCGTCAGTTCAATCAATATAGGGGGATGGTCAGATAGCGTTCGGGGAAACACTTGACACCGGCGAACCCGTGGAAACAGGCTCGACGCGGCCAGCCAATAATCGATGTGTGTAGAAATGTTGTGAAAAGCCGAGTAGTGTGTGTATCCTCCCTGCGCGGGGTGTAAGCTGCACCACACATCTGCCAGGTCCTCGCTAATAAGTATTGTGTTCAATTCCCTAGCCACCTTAGTCTGTTGTCGAGGCGGGCCGCTCGAGCGGTCTACATCAGGGCTATGAATCACATTAAAATCTCCACCCCATAGGGCAGCTAGATCTGGCAAACCCCGGATGATTTCAGCAAGCCTGGCATAAAACTCAGGGCAGTCATAGTTTGGGCCATACAGATTGACAACTAGTGCCTCCAACCCCCTACCTGCCACCTTTGAAATTACATAACAGCCTTCTGGATCTGCTCTGAGCAGTGTCAGTGCGAAGTCTGATTTTGTGTTCGCCCATGTCAGCACCCCCCTCGCATGTGTGGTGAAACCAGCCGTGTTTATCTGACCTCTCAACCCCTTATCTCTCAACCTAGGGCTCCCCACAGGTAGGTGTGTCTCTTGGATTAAGGCCAGGTCAATGTGGTGTCTAGTGAGATAGTTTAGTACCCCGCGCAGCTTGCGGTGGTCATTCAGCCCACGTACATTCCACGTCAGGGCCCTCAGACCGCAGTCGCCCGCGCCCACCCCTGTGTCACGAGATGTGTCCTGCATGGTCACCAGGAGTCAATATCTGAACATACCCAGTAGTGTTGTAGGGATAGGTAGCTGTAGGCATGTGTCACCGTCCCCTCTAAACAGAAAATAAAACTCCAGTGTACCCTTCCCCCACTGCCCACCCATCCCAACCCCAACCAACCTCCCACAACAAGAACACATTACAGTGCATCGCAAACTTCACCCCCCACTTCCTCCCCACTCCTCCCACAGCGGACCAGCCCCAACAAGGTCGCGAAAAACCAACCCCGGAACCAGCCTCCCCCGCCCCTTCCCCCCTCCTCAAACAACAGACCCAAACAAGGTGTTACCACGTGTGAGCGAAGGTTGCTTCAAGTCATTGTGGAAGTCCAAAACTGTCAACGTCCGTAGAGCTTGTCCCAGCTGCGCCAGCCGACTGCTAGCTGCTCCTCGTAGCCGGAATTATTAAAGAGGTACCCAACCTCTAGCATTATTCAGTCCTGGTCGTCAAGTCCGCCACCTGATGCTTCATCTAGTAAGTCTCGGTCCGGGGATTTCCTCCGCTCAGTTGACCAGGTTTTCAGTGCTTTCTGTAGTGTCTTCGGCTCCGTGAAAATATGTGACTGACCATTCCTGTTGACTTTCAGTTTGGCCGGATAGAGCATAGCGTAGTCCAACCCCAGATCTCAAAGCTGTCTTTTCATGGGGACGAAGTGCTTCCTTGCCTCCTGGACTTTGGCCGTGAAGTCGGGGTACAGGGAGATGTTGGATCCTTCATACGTTAGAGTCTGTTTTTCTCTAGCGACACATAAGGCGGCGTCCCTGTCTCTGTAATTGAGCAGTTTAGCAATTATCGGTCTCGGGGGGGCACCGGGTTTTGGGCGTGGAGCCAATGTACGGTGCGCGCGTTCCACGATGAATGTATTGGAAAAGACCCCCTCACCTAGCAAAGTGATCAGCAAGCGTTCGATGAATGGCTCCATCCTGCCCGTTGAGGTCGTTTTGGGAAGGCCAAGAATTCACAGCGATGTGAGCGGGCTTCCAGGTCCTCCGTCTTGTCCTGCAGAACCTGTAAGACCCTGCCCAATTGTTTATGCTCTGTGTCTAGGGTGGTTTGTGCCTCTTCCACCTCCGTCAACCTCCTCTCCGACATGTCGAGTTTCTCCGCATGCGTGTCCAGCCTTTCACCCATTCTGTCCATCCTGTAAGCATGCACGTCCATCTTGGCCCCTAGCGATGATATGCCCTCCTGCAGCCCCTTCTCCATGAACTTCAGCATACTATGTAGATCTTGCTCCTGTTCCGGTGGTGCGGCGGTACACTGTCGCCCCCCGCGCCAATGTCTTGTGACTTGGCACGCGTTTGAGAAAAGGGCAATTTGATTGGGTCCGTCCTGGTTTCCCCGTGTTGGTTTGTTAGAGAGCAGCACACCTTCACCGCTGTTGGGGACAGCACTGCGCTCGGCGTCGGGAACAGGGGCCCGTGGGGCTGTCGCCTCTCCACTAACCCCCCCACCAGTAAATGGGGTCCCACAGCAGTATCGGAGCGGAGGCCACCCGTCTCCCAACAATCCAAAAACACAAACAGCTCCACTGCCGAAACTTCAAGCCAGGATTCCGGGTGAAGCCGCCACCTCCAAACTCCTAAGTATGCCAGGTACACCCGCGGACCTGCCACCGCACCTCACGTTCTCAAAAGGGGGGCTGGGTGACTCCCAAGGATGTCCGTGGTTGTTGTCCAGGGTCACCAGACCATCCCCTACGCCACCTCTCTGGAGCAATCAATCAATCAATCATGACATTTGTATAGCGCGCTACTCACCCGGAAGGGTCTCAAGGCGCTGGGGGGGGGAGGGGGGAACGTTACTGCACGAACAGCCAGGTCTTGAGTTGCTTCCTGAAGAAAAGATGGTCCTGGGTCAGACGAAGGTGGATGGGCAGGGAGTTCCAGGTCTTGGCTGCCAGGTAGGAGAAGGATCTTCCTCCGGCGGTGGCTCTGCGGATGCGTGGTACGGCGGCGAGGGCGAGGCTGGTCGATCGTAGCTGGCGGGTGGGCGTGTAGAAGGTCAGGCGGTCGTTGAGGTACTTGGGGCCCAGGTCGTGGAGAGCCTTGTGTGCGTGGGTGAGGAGCCTGAACGTGATCCTCTTGCTAACGGGGAGCCAGTGCAGGTCTCTCAGGTGGCCGGAGATGTGGCTGTGTCGGAAGGTGTCCAGGATGAGTCGTGCGGAGGCGTTCTGGATGCGTTGGAGTCTTTTCTGTAGTTTGGCTGTGGTTTCGGTGTAGAGGGTGTACCCGTAGTCCAGTCGGCTGGTGACGAGTGCCTGGGTGACCGTCTTCCTGGTCTCGGTGGGGATCCAGCGGAAGATCTTGCGGAGCATGCGCAGGGTGCTGAAGCACGACGAGGAGACGGCGTTGACTTGTCTGGTCATCGAGAGGGAGGAGTCCAGGATGAAGCCCAGGTTGCGTGCGTGGTCCGTTGGCTTGGGAGTGGAGCCCAGGGCAGGGGGCCACCAGGAATCGTCCCAGGCGGAGGGCGATGATCCCAGGATGAGGACTTCCGTCTTGTCTAAGTTCAGTTTCAGGCGGCTGTTCTTCATCCATTCGGCGACGTCTTTCATCCCTTTGTGTAGGCTGGTTCTGGCGGTGGCGGGGTCGTTGGTGAGGTAGAGGATCAGCTGCGTGTCATCGGCGTAGGAGATGATGTTGAGGTTGTGTTGGCGTGCGATGGTTGCAGGAGGGCTCATATAGACGTTGAAGAGGGTTGGGCTGAGTGATGATCCTTGTGGTACGCCGCAGATGACTTTGGTGGCCTCGGATCTGAACGGGGGGAGGCGGAATCTCTGGGATCTTCCGGCGAGGAACGAGATGATCCACTCCAGTGCCTTTTCTTGGATTCCGATGTTGCTGAGGCGCTGTACTAGTGTGCGGTGGCAGGCAGTATCGAACGCTGCAGAGAGGTCCAGGAGGAGGAGGGCTGCTGTTTCCCCGTCGTCGAGCAGGGATCTGATGTCATCGGTGGCTGCGATCAGGGCGGTCTCGGTGCTGTGGTTGGCTCGGAAGCCGGACTGCGAGGGGTCAAAGGATCCATTCGTCTCGAGGAAGGCGGCGAGCTGTCTCTTGATGGTCTTCTCGATGACTTTGGCAGGAAAAGGGAGGAGCGAGATGGGGCGGAAGTTCTTGAGGTCGGTGGGGTCCGCTGTTGGTTTCTTCAGGAGGGCGCTGAGCTCGGCGTGCTTCCAGCTCTCTGGGAAGGTGGCGGTGTGGAAGGAGGTGTTGATGATGCCCCGTAGATGGGGTGCGATGATGGAGTCGGCCTTGTTGAAGACGTGGTGGGGGCAAGGGTCGGTTGGTGATCCGGAGTGGATGGTGTTCATCGTGCGGGTGGTGTCTTCGGTGCTGACCGGGGTCCAGTTGCAGAGGGTGGTGGTGGGGCGTTGGTTCGAAGGTTGGTTGCGTGGTTGGTGCGCTGAAGCTGTTGGGTATGTCGGCGATCTTGCGGTGGAAGAACGAGGCGAGTGAGTCGCAGAGGTCTTGCGAAGGAGTGATGTCTTTGTTTCCGGCGCTGGGGTTGGAGAGCTCTTTGACGATGCTGAAGAGTTCCTTACTGTTGTGGGCGTTGTTGTCCAGTCGTTCTTTGAATGCTGTCTTCTTGGTGGTGCGGATCAGCTGGTGGTGCCTGCGGGTGGCGTGCTTGAGGGCGGTCATGTTGTCTGTGTCTCAAGGGTGCGGCAATTCTTCTTGGAGTCCTTGAGTTCGTCGGTGAACCATGGCGTTTTCTTGCTGCCGGGTCTGTTGGGAGGGTTCTTTAGTGGTGCGAGGTCGTCGGCGCAGGCGGTCAGCCACTGTGTGAGGTTGCTGGCTGCTTCGTTGGGGTCCGTTGTGCTGGAGTGCAGGTTCTGGCTGAGGGAGGTGGTGAGCTGCTCGGCGGTGATCTTGCTCCAGCTTCGGCGAGGCGCCTGTTGTGGGTGGTGGAGGGTCGTGTTTCTCCTGAAGCTGAAGTGGACGCAGCTGTGATCGGTCCAGTGAAGTCCGGTGGAGTGGCTGAAGGAGAATGGCTTGCTGGCGGAGAAGACGGGGTCAAGCATGTGGCCGGCGTAGTGGGTGGGGGTGTTCACCAGTTGCTTGAGTCCGAGGTTGGCGAGGTTGTCCAGCAGGGCGGCGGTGTTCCTGTCATTGTTGTTCTCCAGGTAGAAGTTGAGGTCCCCTAGGAGGATGTAGTCCGTGGAGGAGAGGGCGTGCAGGCTGATGAAGTCTGCAATGTCTTCGCTGAATTGTGTGCGTGGTCCCGGGGGTCTGTAGATGAGGGTGCCTCTGAGGGTCGTCTTGGGGTCGGTGTGTATCTGGAAGTGGAGGTGTTCGGCGGCGGTGAGGGTGTTGTTGCAGTTAGTCGAGATGCGGATGGTGTTCCTGTGGACGATGGCGATGCCTACTCCGGTCTAGTTGACGTAGTCTCTCCGGATGATCTTGTATCCGTCCGGGATGGCTATGGCGATGTCGGGCGCTAAGGAGGCGTTCATCCAGGTTTCTGTGAGGAAGGCGACGTCTGGTGATGTTGTGTCGAGCAGGTTCCAGAGTTCCACGGCGTGTCTGTGGACGGAGCGGGTGTTGAGCAGGATGCACTTGAGGTGGTTGCTGCTAGTGCTCGGCTTGTTGGGTGCGGTGCCGGTCCGGTGGCAGGTGAACTTGCAGGCTTGGCAAGTGAAGGGTCCGTGGGTGCGTTTCGGGGTGGCTCGGTAGCAGGCGGGGTTCCGTCCGGTGTTGAGTGCAATGAGGGTGGCGGCGTCGTAGGTCCGTCGTGAGGTCTGGCGTCGTCGGGGACCAGGGGTTCTGGCGCTGGGCACGGTCCATGCGCGGACGGGCGCAGACGGGCTTGCCTTTGGCACGCCTTCGGCGCACAATCGGTGCGCCCGCTGTGCGTGTCCGCTGCGCGTACGCGCGGGCTCCATATAAGGCGAAGTGGGAGGGAGGAGCAGCTGGGAGGCGGGAGCGGGGCGGCCAACGGGGATACAGAAGTGAAAGGGGGCGGGCCGCGAGGGAGCAGCGGCGGGAAGCGGGGGGTGGAGGGGGGGTCACAACAGGGTAACAATACCGGCAGAATCGCTGAGAGACACTACGAGTCCAACACTACTGTGAAGCCGGGATGAAGGCACAGATGGGGGAGGTAAAAACGAAGTACAATGAAGGCACAGAGGGAGAAATGTAAAACGAAATACAATGAGGCACAGATGGGAGAAATATAAACGAAAAACGATGAGGCACAGATGGGGGAGATACAAACGAAATACAGTGAGGCACAGGTGGGGGCAGAGGCGGAAGGGAGAACGAGCAGCAGCGAGGGGGCGCCTACAGCTGGAGGGTCGTGCGGCGTGGGGGTGTCCTGAGGTCAGCAGGCCTCTTGTGTTGCGTGACGTTGCTCTCCAGACATGGCGCCCCAGACTCTGCCGCCCGCGGGGGGGGGGGGGAAGCCGCCACAACAGCACGCGGCCGCTTCTATTGATGGGGAAGAGGAGAGACCGTAAGTCCACAGCCCCACCACGTGTACCAGTGCCCCCAGGCACCCCCGCTCAGGGCGCAGCGACTCCCTCTAGGTTCTGCTTGCAACCGTAGCAACGCCCCCCACGCCTCCCCACAGCTTCCAGGGGCCCCCACCGGCACGCACTGCTTCAAGTTCAGGATCGGGGAAGTCTCAGCACGACACCAGCCTCCAGGCAGACTCCCCCGCAAAAAGATGCAATGGCCCCTCACTATCTTTCTGGCTGGCTCCATGTTGATGATGAGCAGCGGCAGACGTGTGGCCAGTCTCGAGTCGCCGGCCAGGGGCAGCAGTAGATATCTTCAGGCCCGGGTCCACAGAGGCGCCCGGGCTCGCAGGTCCAGCTGCGCGCCGCACGCAAGGCTACTTCGGCGAGGGGTTCTGATAACTGAGGCCGGTGCTTCTGGGCCTACTGTCCCCTTCGGGCCGACCCCCGCCAGTCTCCGGAATCAGGAGCGTTCGGCCAAGTCCCACAGCTCAGCGGGTGTCGGACAGCGGGCCAGTGTCTGTCGCAAATAGCAAGCGATTCCAGCCTCCGTAGGACTCAGGGTTTTGAAGGATAGTGACCAGAGCAAGCTCCGCCCAATTAATTAGATATTAATTAAAATGCACACAGAGGAGGAGGCCAGCCCGGGGACGCCGCAGTACAGATAAGTGTTTTTTGTTTTAGTTTTAATGAATGGCTATTTAATTGTTAAGGCGGACGGCGGAGCAGAGTTCAACGGAGTTCGTTCTCAATTCTGTGGACCTCCGCATAGTCCCACTCTGCCATCTCCGCCCAGGGTTAGCTTAGATCAGTTACTATCAACCCAGTGATGCTGATGGAATGTCCTGTGAATGATTAAGAAAGTATATTGTACAACCACTCCTGTGTTTGGAGGAATGCATTGGTTTTGTGAATGATTTAGAACAGAAAATCCTTTACGAGAAGGGGCCAGTTCCAGTTGCTCATAAAGTTAAAGATGTCTCTGTGAATGTAAGGGAAGATTTAAGATTTTGCTCCAAGATATGCTCAATCATGGAATAATAGAACAGCAATTGTTTTGGTTAAAAAAGTTGGGATGGTTTGTTTGTGTGCTGGCATTGTGTAACCTCCGTGTAACAAAAGGTGAGATATATAAACTAGGGAAGAGGGAAATGAGGGGGCGGGGTACGATGGGATCTGTATCTGCGAAGCAATCTAAGACGGAGATACAGTGGCTGTGCAGGAAGGGTCTGTTAGCAAGGAAGGAATGATGCATCATGTAATGAATAGGCGAATATGAGGAGGGCTATTGCGGGTAGTAGCAGATATGGAACGAGAGCAGTGGCCATTATGGAGGTAGATCATCGTTTCCAGTGTGTTGCAGAAACTGCGTAAGGATGGTCGCCCATTGAGGGAAGATGGGTTGCTTGCTGAGACTTTGGACCTCCTCATATCTAAGGACATCCTACTCCATTGCACCCCATTTATAGACCGCTCCATACCAGGCAGCCAGAGAAAGAGTCACCGGGAAGCACCAGTGCAAGGTGAGGGTACGTTTGGCAAGGAGGCGCAACAGGGAGGCGAAGAGGGAGCGCACTTTGTGGGGATTTGCGTCATGTGAAAATGCTTAATGAGCATGCCTCCCACGTGTGGATATCGTGAGCTCCGTGACCTAGCTTAGTGTGTTGTGTACCCTCTCCCAGAAATGGTGCAGAGCTGGGCAGGACCATATTAAGGGCCTTATTCTGATGCAGTTAGGTAGGCCTCCTAATGCCATTTGCTCCTTCCAAATTGGATCGGGAACATGTCTTCCCGACCGAGGGCCTAATTATGATGCGCTTAGGAACATATGCTTGGGGGTCCAACCAAATCGTATTGGGAAGCATCCGGATGCATCGTACTCCATCAGTCGGACTCTCCCAATCCGAGTGGGTCGGTAACCATTTCTAAACCGATTTTGTTGGGAAGCTTTCCATCCCGCATCAGAATCGGGCCCTAAGTGTTGTAAATCTGCATCTGAAACCTAACAGCGCATACAATGTGAATCTGCTTGAGGAAAAAATCTGTTAATTTGTTGCTGGAGTGAGGTAAGTGCAATGTATCATGAAGAGTTGCAAGTTTTTAAAGCGTGAATAACAGGGCAGTCCCCCACTACTTATTGTGTAATGCATGCCCAAACTCCTCCTCCCATTTGTGATGTGGGTGGTCTAGGAGAAGCATTGTTAATTCATGAATAACTTTGTACAGCCAAGTAATAAGGTGATGGCAAGGGCCCATTATAAGGATCGTTTGCAGCACCAGGTGTGTTGCAGGTTCTGACTCTGTAATATTCCATAGGGTTCAACACATGTGAGTGAGTCGCCGATGAAGGAGGAATTGCCCTGGCAGGAAATCGTAATCTGGGACTAACTTGTCAAATGTAAGGAACTGACCATTGATAATAAGATCCCCAACTGTGAGGACTGAGTGCTCCATCCAGGGGGTCAGGTCCCAACAGGTGTAGGTTCCAGGAAATCTATGAAGACCAATCGGGGGCATTGGAGGAGCGTATACCAGAGATTTCAGAGTTATGTGGTGTATTCTGATCATGCAAGCCCGAGCCACTACCATCTATTCGGGCGGCGAGGGGGGGCACTGTTTTTGAAAGAACGATGGGAAAGAGTCCTGGAGAGGGCAGGATGCCGTCTGTGCTACAGGTCACGCCAACATACCTTGCAGCCATCCAGCAAGACAGCCATTGTAACTGTACCACCAGAAAATACTCTCCAAGTGAGGGGGTGGCTCAACCGCCCGGTCCTTTATGAGCTGTAGTTTGCTAAGTGCTACATGGTATCATCCGTTGCCCCAGCTAAGATCTCCCAGCAATGAGGCAAGCTGCATGAAAAATAAGTGAGGTGGATTATGGGACGGTTAGTGAATAGTGAAGTGGTGGATTAGGCAAGGTAGGATAATCATTTTCGACAGTGCAATTTTGGCAAGGATCACCAGAAGTGCATTTGCGTCTTGATGCACAGCAAAAAATACAAAAAGTAAAAGGTGCAGAGAAAGGAGCCCCCTGGTTCACCGAAGGCTTACGTGAACAAAAAAGGAAACTTCGCTACCGTGAAAGATGTTGGAGGAAATCCAAAATGGATACCGACAGGGAATCATATAGATCACTGTTTCAATCATACAAAAAGCTTATTATATCAGCCA
Source organism: Lissotriton helveticus (assembly GCF_964261635.1). Lineage (NCBI taxonomy): Eukaryota > Metazoa > Chordata > Amphibia > Caudata > Salamandridae > Lissotriton > Lissotriton helveticus. The sequence goes on along the minus strand of NC_136065.1, from coordinate 2,094,146,332 downwards.
AGAAGGATTACTATGAGACACGCATCAATAACGCTACCAACATTCAGAGAGAGACCTTCCAAATCCTGAAAGAGCTGAGTAAGAAGGAAGAAAAGGCAGATATCCTGATTGGCTGCGATACCTTTCAGGGTTATTTCCTTGAAAAAGTAGCGACCATCTTGTCCGATATCAAGAAGGACAACCCAGTCTCCTATACCGAACAATCGCTTCCTTCACGCCCTCCATCCCCTGTCCTCACTAGCTTCCCTGAAATTAATTCCACCATTCTGAGACAACTTGTATTATCCACCAAATCAGGCTCCCCCGCCGATCCCTGCCCACCTGACATCCTTCGGCTGGCAATACCGATCCTAGAAGACCAAATCTTAGACCTTCTAAACACCTCATTAGCCACTGAAACATTACCATCTACCTTCAAAGAGGCACGCGTCAGACCCCTGATAAAAAAGCCCGGAGCAGATCCAACTAACCTGAAGAACTACAGGCCAATCTCCCAGTTGCCATTTCTGTCAAAAGTACTAGAACAGAATGTACTAAAATCACTGTCATCCCTCCTGGAATCTCACCATCTTCTCCAGGAGCGGCAAGCCGGTTTTCGTGCCCACCCTAGCACAGAACTAGTAATGCTGTCGGTACTAGATGAGCTAAGATGCATGGCTGACGGTAAAAAGCCAAGCGCCCTGATTTTATTAGATCTTTCAGCGGCGTTTGATACCGTCAGCCATGCATTGCTCCTGGACAGACTGGCTGGGTTTGGGATAGGAGAGCAAGCCCTCAAATGGTTAACAGCTTTTTTGACAGGAAGGACGCAGAAGATCCAGTTGGCTGACCAGGTCTCAGATGTGGGCATGTTAGCCTGTGGAGTCCCGCAGGGATCAGCACTCTCTCCGCTCTTGTTTAACATGTACCTACAACCATTGATTGAGTCCCTGGCAAACATGAATTGTAAAGTCTTCAACTATGCCGACGATACTCAGCTGTTGCTGAGTATCGATAATACACCATCGGCTCAGTCCTTGGCCCAAGACATTCTACGATTTACAGTGAATTGGATGTCGTCCAATTTGCTGAAAATCAATCCAGATAAAACGGAAGTGCTCGTAGTTTCAACCTCTACTTCCCCCTGGAATGATCTGTTTTGGCCACAAGAATTAGGACCTACCCCAAAACCGTGCCCCAGTGTTAAGAGTCTTGGCATGAAAATTGACCAGGAACTCTCGATGGTCAACCAAGTATCCACTGTAGTTGGCTCCTGTACCAACCTGATCAGGCAACTACGTAAACTCGCCCCCTTGCTCTCGAGAAACATGCTGCGAACCATCGTGTCAGCCACCATAGTGTCTAGAATAGACTATGGCAACGCACTGTACCTCGGCCTTCCAAAAAACTCCATCAACCGTCTTCAGGTTATCCTGAATGATGCAGCACGCCTGATCTTTGGATTGCCGAGGAGGACTCATGCCTCCCCTCTGCTCTATAGGCTACATTGGCTGCCTATAGCGCAGAGAATCAAATTTAAGAGTATGTGTATCTGCCACAAAGCAGTCCACGGACAGGCGCCAGCCTATATAAAAGAAAGGCTCAAGATATACTAACCCAAGCGCGCCCTGCGATCGTCCGGATCTTTTCTGTTATCCTGTCCACGCTTCAAGTTAACAACAAAAGGAGGCAGATCTTTTTCAGTTCAGGCCCCTACCATCTGGAATAAGTTACCGGAGGCGCTTCGCAGAGAACCTAACCTCCTCCATTTTAGGAAGTCCCTGAAAACCTTACTCTTCAAGGACGTTTTTCCATCTCAATAGTCGGCTACTAGATCAGACACCTCTATACCTTTATTCCATCTTTGTTGCTGTACTTGGTCAGTAGCGCTTTGAGACCTGTCGGTGAGTTGGCGCGATACAAAACACAGTTACAAATTACAAATTACAGTGCCGTTTGAAGGTTCCCTTCAAATATATCCAGTGGAGTGTGATAGAGACATACACCTAAGTAGCGAACAGCGGTTGATCAGGGTGTAGTGGGTGTAGTGGATGTATTGCTGATTTGTCCCAATTTACCCAAAGACCAGTGGCTGTAGTGAACTCACCTAATGTATGTTGAAGTGGGGAAAAATCAGAAGTGATATCCTTCAAACAAATGAGGAGATTATCAGTGTACAGGGACACCAGATGGGTCCGGTCTTCCAGGGGTATTCCCCAGCCACTGTCCTCATGCTGCAGGCAGACAGCAAGGGGCTCCAATGCAAGGGCAAAAAGCAGTGGTGAAAGTAGACACCCCTGTATGGTGCCTCCGCTCACTTGAAATCGGGTAGAAATAAGCCACCCAGTTGGACTCTGGAGGTCAGATTAGTGCAAAGGAACTGAGTGTTTGCAAGGAGTCATGGCCCGACTCCAAATTGGGCCAAGACATGGAAAAGTTATAGCCACGTCAGAGAATCGAATGCCTTCTCCAGTTCTTTTTTTTTTAAGTTTGAGTTTATTGAAAGGTGAAGAAGCAAAGACAGAAAGTGAAAAAACAGTCAAAATTACAATCAAATGACAAGCATCTCACATAATAAAAGTCTAAATAAAGCATTATAAAGCATCAGGAAAAAAGTCAAGGTAAAAAAAAAGAAAAAATTATACAAAAAAGAGAGAAACAATGGAAAACATAATAATTTAAAGCATGTAAGAATATACATTCAATAACAATATCAATATTAATATTAACATTAAAAGGCATTGGGAGAAAATCATGGTGGTTTACGAACTTCAGCATTTTCAATGTGGGAAGAATGTGGTGAGGAAGCAACTAGAGATAAATAATTGGTCAGAGGGAGCCATAAAAGATCACGCTTGACTGCAAGGGAAATGGGAGTAACAAAATTAATGTCCAGCCTATCATGGAAACAAACCGCATTCCACCAGGCACGAAAAGTGATATCAACAGCTTGTTTCCAATTAGTGGTGATGAGATGAAAAGCAATAGCTATCAAGAGATCCAATAAGGCATAATGTTGTGAGGGTTGAGAATAAATAGGAGACAGGGATCCTAGAAAAATATTGATAATGGAGAAAGGGAAGTGAAATTTTTAAATCTTCTGAATTTGAGTCCATACCAGATTCCAAAAACGGGAGATGGGTGGGCATTCAAATAACATGTGTTTCAAATCTGCAGATGGGCAAAAGCAAGACCAACAAGTGGCAGGAGTATCAGAGGAAAAAGTCGATAAAGCTAGTGGTGTAAATAAAGTGTGATTATACATAAAATATAGAGTTTGGGTAGTGTTAGCAGCTCTAGAGGTCTTATGTATTTTTGACCAAATTTTATCCCATAAGGGAATGGACCAGCCCTGCAAGAAATCTTTTTCCCAAGCTAGTTCAACCTTGGATTTTGCCCTGTCTAGCACACACTGAAAGGATTTATAAAGAAAGGAGGTAGATGGAGCGCTTTCCAACGCAGAGGAAATGGGATGGAAAGAAGTAGGAATGTCATTAGTAGGGGGAAGTGAATGAAGATATTGGGTGAGAACAGGACAGAGCGAAAGATATTGAGGGCGAGAGGAGGAGGGAAGAGAAAAACGCGATTGTAGATCATGAAAAGAAAGGGGCAAGTTAGAAGAAATGAGTTGGGAAATCCATTTGAGACCACGAGAATGCCAGGATTTCCAAAAAATGGACCGGTTTCGAATCTTGATGAGTTTATTGTGCCAAATCGGCTATAAATTAGTAGAAGTAGCAGGTGGGTAGGAAGAGGATAAATAAGGAGTAAGAAGCTTACGAGAATGAGAGATGACGGGATTGTGTAATGAGGTTATATTAGACGTAAAGGCTAGGATTTCATGAAAGTCAAAAGGAATAAGAAAGGAGGATTCAATTTGAAGCCAGAGAGGGGGATAAAAAGGAAGATCAGAAGAAAGCCACTGAGTAGCCTGTTTCAAGGAGAAGGCTCTGTGATAAGACTTAAAGTCAGGAAATTTAAGGCCGCCAATAGATTTCTCTTTCTTCAAGGTAGCAATAGCAATGCGTGAGCGTTTACCCTTCCATAAAAATTTAAGAAGAATGGAGTCGATTGTCTTAAAATAATGAGAGTGAATGTGAATGGGAATCATAGAAATAGTATATAATATAATTGGTGCTAGCATCATTTTAATAGAGTCAAGACGCCCCCACCAGTAAAGAAAAAGGGGATTCCTTTGTGTAATAGCAGTGGTTAGTTTTTTAGAAATGCAGTCAAAATTAATTTTAAGAGTGTCAGAAAGGCGAGGAGCAAACCAAATCCCTAAATATTTAATTTTCAGGGGTTGCCAAGAAAAACCACAATGTTCAAAAAGATGTTTTTGACAGACAGAGTTTAAGGGCAAAATATAACACTTATCGACATTTAGTCGATATCCAGAAACTGCAGAAAATGAGGAAACTTGTTGTAGAAAAAACGGAAGAGAAGATTGAGGGTCAGAAAAATATAGAAGAATATCATCAGCATAGACCGAGAGCTTTACTTGTTGAGAGCCGAATTGAAAGCCAGCGATATTAATATCATTGCTAATTTTTGTGAGAAAGGGTTCTAAAGCTAAAACAAACAATAAAGGGGATGAAGGATAGCCTTGTCGTACTCCTCGTTGTAACGGAAAATAATCTGAAACCATACCATTTACAAATATTGAAGCGTGAGGGCTTGAGTAGAGTAAGGAGATAAGGGAGATACATTTGGGGGGAAAGTCCGCCCACTTGAGAGCCTGGAATATCCTATCCTGTCGAATGCTTTCTCAGCATCTAAGGAGATGGCAGCCAAGGGAAGAGATAGTGAGGGAGCCTTACTCAAAATAATAAAAAATACACTGGAATTATCGGACGAGAGGCGACCTTTTACAAAGCCTGACTGCTCCAGGCCAATTAAGTCAGGGAGAAGAGGATCCATTCTAAGGGCCAAAATTTTAGCGAAGATTTTATAATCAGTGTTCACCAGTGATATAGGACGATAATTCTTGCATAAAGTATGGTCCTTATCATCCTTGGGTATCAGACATATCAAAGCCTGCTGAAAAGAACCACGAGAGGATCCTGAAACAGAAAAAGATTGAAACAGTGCAAGCAATTTTGGAAGAAGAAGGGAAGCAAAAGAATGATAGAATTCAATAGTAAAGCCGTCAGGGCCAGGTGCTTTACCAAGTCTTAATGATGAGACTGCGTGGGAAAGTTCTGTGAGAGTGATATCAGAGTCCAGGGAATGAAAATTAACATGTGAAGAAGGAGGGGAGGGAATATCTTGAAAATAAGAAAGAAGATCGGTCGAATCGGGACAGTTTTCAGGAGTATATAAAGTTTTATAAAAAGAAACGAATTCATTTAAAATATCTTTATCTTTAAACATAGACAAACCGTTGGGGCTTTGAATAGATTCAACTTTCTGTCTGTTTTTCCGTATTTTAAGATAATTGGCTAGCAACTTCCCCATTTTATTTTGACCACCATAATATCGAGAACTACATTTCAACAAAGAATTCGAAGCAGCGGTAGTGGTAACTTTATTAAAAGCGAATTTAGCGTCAATAAGTTCTTTGAGGGATGCTTCAGTGTTGGACTGATAGTAGTTAAATTCAAGTTTTTTAATATTATCCAAAAGTTGAGTCGATTTAGTTTGGGCTTGTTTCTTCTTTTGAGACAGAAAATTAATAATAAAACCTCTAGCAGCCGCCTTAAAGGAATCCCATACCATCACAAAAGGGGAGACGGGGGTTTGATTAAGTTCAAAAAATTCCGTAGCAAATGCTGTAAATTTGGTACAAAAAGAGGGGTCAAGGAGAAGAGAATTATTAAATCTCCATCGCCCGGGATGGGGAGAAAAGGGAATGAGATCAATGTCTACAAAAACAGGAGCATGATCTGAAATTAAAATTGATCCAATGTCTGAATGAAGGGTGAGTTGGGCTAGGGATTTACTCAAAAATAAATAATCAATGCGGGATTGGGAGTGATGGGAGGGGGAGTAGAAACTGTATTCTCTAAGATCAGGATTACATAATCGCCAAATATCAACAAGAGCATTGTTACTGATAGAAGCAGTGAATTGGGAATGCATTTTGGAAGCAGAAAATTTTACTTTAGAATTCCTGTCTAAAATGGGATCCAAGACTTGATTGCAGTCACCACCAAAAATAATATATTCATCAGTAAGCGTAGCAAGTTTGTCTGATATAGCAGGCCAAAACAATTTATCAATACCAGTAGGTGCATACGCATTATAAATACCCACAAGAATCTTATCAATAGATAACTTAACCAGTACCCACCGACCCTCAACATCACATTCTTGAGAGACAAGAGAAACATTTAACTTTTTGTGACAAAGCAATACAACCCCATTTTTCTTACCTATAGCCGGTGAATGAAAAACATGACCCACCCAGCAGCGATGAAGTTTCAAGGCTTCGGCATCAGAGAGGTGGGACTCTTGTAAAAGTGCCATATCCGCCTTAAGTCTAGCCAGATGGGATAGAACCCGTTGCCTTTTATTAGGGTTATTCAACCCTTTTACATTCCATGTAACAACTCGGAACTTGAAACAATTAAAGTATGTGCGGAAAAAATTATTAGATAAAAAGTGAGAGAAAGAATGAAATTAAGTAGAAGTGAAAAATAGAAGAGAATAAACAGAGAAAGAGGACCAAGTACAGAGTTATGCAAGTGCAAAAATAGAAAAAAAGAAGAGAAAGAGAGAGAAGAAGGAAAGGAGAGAGAGAAATATAGTGGACAGTGAATGACAAAGAAAAACACTGAAAAATATACTTACACATACAAATTGAAGAGCGGGAGTGACAACGCCAGGGGATGACGACCTCAACAACAAGAGCAAAACACCACCGGACATCCGAAAAAGGACAACATGATAATTGACTACAAGAACAGTCTGGATGATGAGAAAAAGGGGGTAACTCTGCAAAGGTAAAGAAAGAAGGCGATGAGTTGGCTAAAAAGAAACAGGTTCAATAAGCAACAATACAAAGGTGAAGATATATAAACACATAAATATATATGTAAATTAAGGGAGAACACAAGAAGGATGAGACACAGCAAAGAATATGTGAACAAGCTAAATTACATAATAAATGAATAAACAACTAAACAACTCTAGAGGTGTCCATAACATCAGCTCCATGTCGACGAAGAAATTCCAGCAGAACAAGAGGATCCTCAAAAGTCGTGGTTTTTTCTTTGTAGGTGACCTTGAAGAGGCATCGATGAAGTAGGCCATATCTGGCATTAAGGGCACGCAGCTGCGGACACATATCCAAGAATTGCTTGCGGCAATCTGCCGTTACTTTGGCAACATCCTGGGAAAGGCATAGGCGATGACCTTCCCAAATAATCTGCTTTTTAGATTTGGCAGCAGATAAAATCTGAAGAAGGTCAGTATATTGTAAGAACAACATAATGACACCTCGAGGCTTAGTGGAAATTTTGGGACCCAGTCTATGTGCTCGTTGAATATTGAAAGTAGAGGAAGTCGGAAGGTCCAAAATCTTTGGCAGAAATGACTGGAAAAACTCTGTCGGGTTCGAACCTTCTATATGTTCCGGCAAACCATAAAGACGGAGATTATTTCTGCGGTTTCGGTTTTCCAAATCCTCTGCTTGTCTCTTGAGGAGTGAAATATCTTTTTCCATGGTAGTAATCCGAGAGCAGGAAGTCTGAAGAGACTCTGTGGACTGTTCCACAAGAAGAACACGGGATTCCAAGGAAGACTATTTATCGTGTAAAAATTGCAAAGTTTTGGTAGTTTCAGCCATAAATGGTTTTAGTGCCCGAATTTCCTCTAGGATGAGATCCATGTCGGCAGAATTTGACGAATTGCCTGGTGAAGGCGGATCTTTCTTGAGTCTTTTAGTCGATGCTGATTGTGGGAGCTTACTTGAGGACTGCTTCTTTGGAACCGCCCCAGAGGTTGCATCCGTTTTTTGTGGCGTAGAATCCTCCATGTCAGTGGGAGTAGAATCAGAGTCAGAACAAGCACGAGGATGAGAAGAGGTGGAAAGCTTAAGGTTGCGCAGCTTCCCCATAAAGAAAACGTGGAGCAAGTGAAAAATAACAGTCCACTCAAATAAGGCGCAATACTTCAGGAAAAGTTGTTGGTAAGTGCATGCATCAAATAAGTATACCCACAATAATGAAGCAGAAGAGCGTCAGAAATCTTCAAGAAGACATTTGTGAGGAAACAAAACAGCTCTATTTGCCTCCTGAGGCAGAATGGTGGCACTGCTATGTATACAACGATGTATGGCGTGCAAAAGTCTAGAAAAAACATTAAAACGCCATTTCATGTAAAGGTCCAAACGAGAAAAAAGGAAAGTTCCATAGAAAAAACAACATTAGAGCATTTCTGTGCTAATAAGTGCATAAAACCGAGTTTTAGCACGAGCAGAGAAAAAACAAAATGGCGGCTGCTGCAAAACCGGGCTGATTTTCGGAGAATTTCAAGGTTTAGAAGCAGTGTAGGAGGTCATGGAGCGCTTCATAATGCTCACCTCATATTCCCATCCAGGAGGCAGCGGTTTATTGCAGTGGTTCACGGGGAAAAATCGCCGAAAATAGCCCTCGTCGGAAGTCCGTCAGCGGAGCTCCGTTATGAAGCCGCCATCTTAAGCGGCATTCAAGCCACGCCCCCCTGCCTTCTCTAGTTCTAATACCAGGAATGCCACCCGGGGGTTATGCCCCTTAACTCGATCCTGTATATGAAACAACTGGTGAATGTTCTGAGAGGTGCTGTGTCCTGGGATGAACCCATTCTGGTCTATTTGAATATGATTAGGGAGCAACGAGGCATAACGATCTGCCAATATTTTGACCAGTATTTTGTAATCAGGCCCCAGAATGGCAATGGGTCGATATGATGATGGTTGGTTCGGGTTTCTACCATGCTTCAGGATAGAAACCAGTAGTGATTCCTGAAATGATGGAGGGAGTTTGCCCACAGTCAGCGCTACTTCATACAAGTCAGTCAGTTTGGGCACAAGTTGTGAAGAGAAAGTACTATAATATTCAAGTGGTAGGCCATCAAGGCCTGTGGTTTTTTTACGGGCTCTACTGCACTACATCTTCTGTGATTATTTTGGCATCAAGAGCGTGTTTAGTCGTAGTAGGAATGCAGGGCTGGGTGACGCAAGAAATGTATGTGAATGGTTCAAAATTGATTGGCTGGGGCTTGATACAGTAAAGAGTAAAAGGTTTGAAAGAGTTGAAGTATGTCCTCTTGGGCATAGATGGGAGTGCCAGTGGGTGTGCTCAATGCTGTTATGGGGGTTGGGCTGGTATATTGTTGGGTTAGCCAGGCTGGAAGCCAACTGGATTTGTCCCCTTCCCTGTGAACTTTAGCTGCATGAGCTGTGAAATCAAAGTGGAGGAGGCGCTCTAAGAGTTGTGTGGATGAGGTCTTCGCAGCTGCTAGTTGCAGGATCTTCCAAGGATACTGGCTCTGCCGCCTTATTCAATTGTGCAAGGCGGTTCTCGATGTCCCATATGTTGCCATCTATGGTCCTACGCACACCCACCACCTGTCATATGCAATAGTCCGGTGCTACTACTTTAAATGCTTCCAATTCTACCATCCTTAAGAAGGCGGTGTCATGGTTCTCTACAAAGTAATGGTGGATATAGGTGCTTTGTTCCTCCCAGAAGACTGGATCTTCAAGGCAGTCACGTTGGAGTTGCCAGGTGGTATTGGTGGTCTAGGGAATGCCCAACGAAGATCTATATAGAGAGCACCATGATCTGAGATCATGTGACCAAGAGCTGTAGGAGGGGAGCTAATGAGGTTGAGCATAAAAATAGGTCAAGGAGTACAAGAGGCCTGTGGGATTTGGAATAGAATGCATAAAGTTTGTGAGTGGTGTTAAGTACCTGCCAAGCATCCACCAAGGACCATTGCTGTGTCCAACTGAGTAGATGCGACGTTTGTGCATGGGGGGGAAGACTTGGAAGGGAGAAAAAGTTCTGTCAAGGTGGAGATCTAAAGTGCAGTTGTATTCTCAGTCAAGTATCCAGGGAAATGCTATTTTATGGGTTAGGAGGACAAAGTAAAGGACCTCCCAAAAGACTCCTTGACCAGAAGTGAGAGCATAAATGCTACCAAATAGCAGGGGTGGCTGTTGAGGCACCCTTTCAGGAGAATATAGCGGCCTTCAGCATCAATAGTGGTGTCTAGGACCTGGTGGGGAACACCAGGTCTAACCCAGATCAGAACGCTAAGGGCGCATGCTGAATAGGTAGGTGCATAAAAGTGTCACCTCCAGCATTTACGCAAATGTTCGATCTCATCCTTTGTAGTGTCAGTCTCTTATATGCATGTTGCCTCTTGACATAGGAATGTACTGCATTCCTCATGCGGGCAGTGTGCATACCCAGAACATTAAGTATGAGAAGACGAAGCATGTTAAATGCTTCTTGCATAATGAGTGGGCAATATAGGGGTCACGGGGAAGGGTCTCTCCTCTCCTTTGTCAATATAGAGACCCTGCCTACTTCTTGTGGTTGCAGTGGGTGCTGAGAATCCACCTTGTTGTGTGTGGGGTGCAGAAATATAGCAGGATATGAGATCAGAAGTATCTGGGTGAGGGGAACAAGTAGTTCCTACTGTAACTACAGTACACCCACACAAAGTATTCAATAATTCAGAAGAGGTATGGGGAGCAGCTAAGAAAGTATGTTGTCCAAGATAGGGGTGCTCTGGTGGAAAAAGTATGTGGGCCTGTGGGACCTGGAGCTGCTGCCAGAGGGGAAGGGAAGATCAGGGAAATTGCATGGGGTCTGAGTGCAGTATGCTAGCTAGTGTAGTGGCAACATATGTATGGTGCGGCGTAACAACATAGCAAGACATAGCAGTAAACAAATCTGCAACTGATTCATATAAAAGTATCAGATGACTGTGATGGGGGTCTGTTTTGTCATCAGAAGTAATGTTGTTAGGCACAATGTCTGCAGCCGCCTGCAGATCCCACTGCCTGTCTCCAATGATCTGTTCTAGATTCGGGGGTGCTGGTGTGGATGGTCGCTGGGTACCCAAGTGAGGGTACTGGTTATGCCTCTTTTGTCTTGGTTTTTGGCAAGGATACAGGAAGTCTATTGTGGTCCGGCATTGAGGGACCATATTACTGGTCCGCCCAAGCCTCCTACAGATAGGTGAAAAAGATGGCTGAAAAGAGGAGTGAGTACTGGACCCCTGGAGGCAAAAATGGCGTTTGGCTCAGAGGAAGGATGATCTATGTTGTTGGACCTCTCTGGTAAAATCTAGGAAGAGCGTATCACCTTTTCCCCCACCCTGAATAGACCCGCTCGGTGAGCCAGCCCGAAGATGGCATCCCAGTCCTTGAAGTGAAGGAATTTTGCTAGCCTAGGTCGGGAGGGGATACCAGAAGATGACGTCGAGAGGGCATACGGTGGGCTCTCTCCAGTGCAAAAAAACGGAGTTCTGATACTGAGGTGAAGGACTTGACCCAGGTCTTGAGGTATTGAATGGGGTCCCGGCCTTCAACTCCCTCAGGCAGGTCCAATAGGCACTCACTGCTTCTGCAGGATCCGCCCTCGATGTCTTCAGCCCTATCCTGTAGTTGGAAAACCTGGTCTTGCAGCTCTCGGATGATCCACTGGTTGTCCATCATGAAAGGGTGTAGAGTGGATACTTGTTTCTCCCCATCAGACATCTTGTCAGAGAGCTTGCGATGATCATCACGGAGGAAGCTGGGATCAGTGGCCAGAGCATTGAAACACGTCTCCATTGGGACTTGTGAATTTTCTATGGCAGCTAGCACTTGGTCCAGTTTGTCAAATGGAGGTGCTGGTTGAGAGGGGCCACCTGGGAGGGTATCAGGAATGACACTGGGTGGGGGTCAGATGCTTGGGATGGGGCCAACGTGGTTGCAGTGGCCGAACTGAGCCTGCCCATGCTGTAGGATATCAGAGAGGTTTGCTTCAGGGGTATGTAAGCAGATGAGAGTCCATGAAGTAGGAAGGACAATGTTGGTCCATGGAGATGGAAGTGGGACAGTGGCCCCCAGTAGACAAGCCAGGCAACTAGGACTGGCGCTACATCATAGGGTGAATGCCGGGTCCTCACAGTTCGTGGTGTGCGGAGGTAACTAGGCACCACAACATGGCCGCAGAGGCCACAGCCTCGGGGGACTCTGGAAAGTGGTGTCAAGCTGTGGCAGGAGGCAAGGGTGTCACCGAGAAGTTCTAAAGGGAAGCCTACACCGCGCGTCCTGAAATGAGTGCAAACTGGCAGTGGATGCACTGTTTGCAGTGATGACTGTGCTGTAGAGTCAGCGGGGTGCTTGCTTTCATGAGATAGTTGGGACCCTACGCTGTGTTTGCACGTCTCTAGTCCCGTGGAGTGTCCCACTGGAGTGCAGCCCAGGACAGATGGAGGCGAGGAGGGAAGCCATGTGGCACCTTGGCAAGAGCCAGTCTCTGCAGACGTAGGAGGGTCCCCAGGCCCCACGCTCTGGTAGTAGTGCTGATGTGGGGGGTCCCACCCACACTAAACAGGTGGGGGCCCCACCCACACTAAACAGGTGACTGGAGGGGTGCCTGCAGAGCAAGGGGGATCGTCAAGTGATGCACAGTGTCACTGCCACGGGTCTCCTCCCATGTTGATGGTGAGGAGCTCCCCTTCCTGTGTGCATCTCAATTTAAACGCCAAGTCCAAGGGAGGCCCCTCAAGTGGGAGTCAAGCAAGAGGAGGGATTGGGCTGTATTCCAAGGTCATGAAGAGTCAAATATGCCACAGGTGGGGTTGTGATGAGTTTGGTAGGGCTCTGGTGGGTCCTTCCTGGGCAGACAGCTCTGTCTTGTGCAGTAGGTGAAATCCACCCCATGTGTCCTGATATGAATGCTGATACAATGGAGCGAATGCCGCCAGGGATAGTTCAACTAGCAGGAGGTGTGTAGAGGTAGGGGGAGGCCAGTGCAGAGCAGGTGCTCAGCAAGCGATATTGCAGCGCTTCACTTTTTTTCTGGGCTTCTACAGGTCTCAGAGAGCTTTGCACCACAAGTGAGTGTTAGGGGCTCAATCGATGCAACTGCCAGAAGGGTGGAGAAGTGTGGCTCAATGGTTAGAGCGGCAGACCCTGATGCAGAGGTCTAGCCCGGGACCAGGGTTCAATTCCCTGCCTCGGCATGTCTTGGGCTAAAAAATTCCACGGACCTGATAATTCTCGCCTCAGTGCCTATTCCAATCATGGAGTCCCACTCTGCAACTCTGGGCAATAGCTTGCTTAATCTCCACAACGGCCCCCACAACGCTAAGGATGCCTGGCCTCCACCTTGGGGGTGCCCAGGAGTGGACACCTCACAGGGAAAGCCAGGATGGGTTCCACAGCGGTATTCGTACAAGCGCCTTGAGACCCTTGCGGGTGAGTAGTGCGCTATACAAGTATCAATTTACATTTACAAGGGTTTCAGCATGGCCTCCCCGGGGCGGCCATGGCTGTCACGACATGAAGGAGTACCTAATTGGGTCTCTTGCTCTCCTGCGCGGCTCAGCTGTAGAGGATCCTGCACCATCTGGCTCGGCCACGCAGCAAGTGGGGGCAGTGACGGGTCCTCAGTGGGGCTAGCTGCTGGGGCTGGGGGTCTCAGACAGTTATGTTCGCCCCCTGGATGTTGCTACAGGGAGCCCAGGCCAGGATGGATTGTGATGTGCTGGCCGGTGGACGGAGCTCCAGCAGTTCACGTCTGCTATCTTGACTGGCTCAGCTAGGCCCCCCTGTCCAGACTCTGTTGACCAATGATTTGGATGTTGATTCATTTTTAAGAAGAAAACTGTGGGCTTACCGCAATACTAATTTTTCTATTATGGGTTAAGTTCATTTGTTTTGTTAGACGGGGGGTGTGATTATAAGACCAAGTGGTCACTGTTTAGGATAAATGCTTGTATGCCCAAAGAGACTGATGTCTCAGGAGAGATTTTGACCAGTGCAAAATATATGAGCATCAGAATATTATAGATGTATGATGAAAGGAAAGGTTTTTAATTATGCCTGTGATTAATGCGTTATTTGAAAGAAAATTTGATTCTTGAGGTCACAAATCTGACTTCAAGTTTGAGGGACCATTTAAAGTAAGAAAGGCTGCCCATAGCTCCAGATTGCTAACAGATGATAAGTGGTTGTCAATGTTCTATTTGGTGCAGGTTTCTAATAAACATTGAATTATTTTTATTAATTTGCTGTCTTCTTGTAGTAATTTCCTGTATCCCTAGATCCTATGACATTAGACAAGAATATTGATTTCTTACCTTTGTAGAACAGTCATTTTAATGGCCATAGTGAAGGTATATTTTGTGATCCAGGTTAGGATATTGTTTTAGATCTACCGGATACTGGTGATTCATACAACTCTAACTCAGATGTACCTGAATGTACACCATCAAACTTTCCATGCAAAGTCATGGGATATGGGTGTGTGAAATGTTAATGATTCTCAGAGTCATGTTATCACAGGGTGTGGGCGCATATCTAAATATCCACACCCCGTGAGGGATTTTTCACTTTGTAAAAAATTCATCTTGCTTAATGTTTTTGTTTATTTGTTTGATAAAAGGGGAAGATGAATCATGTTGTACCATGTTGAACTTATTTCAATCTTATTGCATTCATGTTTTAGTTCATAATGTATTTATTACTCTGTTATCCCCCGTTGGGCGTGGCAGGGGGCTGGTTGTCATTTATCCTTCACCCTTGGGCAAGGTGAAAGGGAATGTTTTACCTCCCTCACCCTTGGCCAAGCACAGGGCAGGGAGACATTCCCTCCTCAAACTTAGACATGATAAGGGAGATATGTTGTTAAACCTCTCTCACTCTAGGACAAGGTGAGGAAGGCATGGAGTAATTTCTCACACCGTTGGGCAAGACGATGGGGCAACATGTTATTTTCCCCTTACATGTTATTTTCCCCTTACCCCTTGGGCAGGGCAAGGTAGGAGCATGTCATCCCCCTCTAACATTGGTTAAGTTGATGAAGACTAGCAAAGAGTACCTCAACTGCTCTTAGAAAAGAGTTTAGGGCAGTTGGGGTTATCTCTCTACCTTTGTAGAAACCTGGGGGCATATTATCAAGGGGGTTTATCTCCGCTTTTTTGGCTTTAAAAGCCAAGAGAGCGGAGATAAAATTATCTCCCTATTACCTAGCTGTCGCTAACACCAGTTAGCGACAGCTAGTAGGAGATAGTGACCATCTTGGGCCCCGCTTTGCATGTCAGTGATATTTATCACTAATGACATGCAAAGTGGGCGTGCCAAGATGTTAGCGACTGGACACAGTCGCTAACATCGCTATCTCCTATTACCAACTTTTGGAGATATTCGCGCTAAGCGCGAATATCTCCAAAAGCTAACACCTGCCCTGAGCAGTTCTTAGCCATGTTATCCAATGGGAGGTGGATAACATGGCTAAGAGCATTAGCTCGGTAATGCATGAATATCGCTGACTTTACAGCGATATTCATGCATTGCGGCCGTTTTTTATCGCATTTGCGATAAACCTTGGTAATACCAAGGTTTATCTGCGGTAAAAATCGCCGCAGCTCAGCGGTAAAATATTGGGGCATATTATCAAGGGGGTTTATCTCCGCTTTTTTGGCTTTAAAAGCCAAGAAAGCGGAGATAAAATTATCTCCCTATTACCAAGCTGTCGCTAACACCAGTTAGTGACAGCTAATAGGAGATAGCGACCATCTTGGGCCCCGCTTTGCATGTCAGTGATATTTATCACTAATGACATGCAAAGTGGGCGTGCCAAGATGTTAGCGACTGGAAACAGCCGCTAACATCGCTATCTCCTATTACCAACTTTTGGAGATATTCGCGCTAAGCGCGAATATCTCCAAAAGCTAACACCTTCCCTGAGCAGTTCTTAGCCATGTTATCCAATGGGAGGTGGATAACATGGCTAAGAGCATTTGCTCGATAATGCATGAATATCGCTGACTTTTCAGCGATATTCATGCATTGCGGCCGTTTTTTATCGCATTTGCGATAAACCTTGCTAATAGCAAGGTTTATCTGCGATAAAAATCGCCGATGTGCGGCGATAATTTTTGTCTCTAAACAAGTTAGAGACAAAAATTATCGCTAGTTGTTGGTAATATGCCCCATTGTCTCTAACCAAGCAATAGCGATAATTATCGCTATTGCTTGGTAATATGCCCCCTGGGGAAGAAGCAGACATGGCCATAGAGAAATTAACTCCTCTCACCCTTGGCAAGATGGGTGAAATCTGTATTTATCCCTATTTTCTGTTCCTGGTCCTTTTGTTTCTTTTTGTCCCTTCTGCCGTTCAAACAGTATTGGGGATAAATTCATAAGTGGGTGGGTTACCCGCCTACTTATAAATACTGCAGCATCAGGCTTTTGGTGGCCTATGTCACCATAGGTCATCACATTCTACTAACCAGACTAAAATATGGGTTCAGTGTAACCTGTTATTCCCTAAACTGGATCATCTCTTTTCTTTGAGATTTCAGCCATCATGTAAGCATTAGATCTTCAGAATCAACATCTCAAAGATCATTGCACCAATGTCACACAGATATTGCCTCTCTGTCTATGCTTCTTTTGACAGTTACTTGTAAACTCTTATACAACTATTACAGAAGTGGAGAAAAATAGGCCTGGGCGGAACGACACCATGTGCAGCAAAAGAAGGCGCTGCTTCTTTCTGCCGCTCAATTAGATTTTCTACTCGAGCAGCAGCTTCCTCAACACAGATGGATGTTTTTTCAACATGAGCAGTCGCGACCATCTGCGACCGCCCACATTGAGAAATCTCGCTGGGAGGTGGTCTAGCATGGATTTTCCTTGCTTGCCAACTTAATGTTGGTGAGTGAGAAACGATACAGAAAAGGGGGTGGTGATGAACAGAGTGTCTGAATTAAGCAGATCACTCTTACCCAGTCCAAAGATCAGGGCTTGATCCATCACCGTTATTTATCTCACTGCCCCATCCCAGCTCAGAACCTGGCTATATGCAAATTAGTCTGTCCCTGGCCCAGTGCATCATGGGAACAGGGCAGACCAAACTACTAAGCCAATTCTTCACCAGAAAGGAGACAAGCTACCGGGGACCGGTTTCTGGCATTTCAGCCTCTTCGGCCCGGCTTGCTTGAATCCTGATGGAGCAGTGAGAAAGGGACTCATGTCTGAGTATACCCTGCCACACCTATAGTGGCCAAAAAACGATACAGAAAAGGGGGTGGTGATGAACAGAGTGTCTGAATTAAGCAGATCACTCTTACCCAGTCCAAAGATCAGGGCTTGATCCATCACCGTTATTTATCTCACTGCCCCATCACAGCTCAGAACCTGGCTATATGCAAATTAGTCTGTCCCTGGCCCAGTGCATCATGGAAACAGGGCAGACCAAACTACCAAGCCAATTCTTCACCAGAAAGGAGACAAGCTACCGGGGACCGGTTTCTGGCATTTCAGCCTCTTCGGCCCGGCTTGCTTGAATCCTGGTGGAGCAGTGAGAAAGGGACTCATGTCTGAGTATACCCTGCCACACCTATAGTGGCCAAAAAACGATACAGAAAAGGGGGTGGTGATGAACAGAGTGTCTGAATTAAGCAGATCACTCTTACCCAGTCCAAAGATCAGGGCTTGATCCATCACCGTTATTTATCTCACTGCCCCATCCCAGCTCAGAACCTGGCTATATGCAAATTAGTCTGTCCCTGGCCCAGTGCATCATGGGAACAGGGCAGACCAAACTACCAAGCCAATTCTTCACCAGAAAGGAGACAAGCTACCGGGGACCGGTTTCTGGCATTTCAGCCTCTTCGGCCCGGCTTGCTTGAATCCTGATGGAGCAGTGAGAAAGGGACTCATGTCTGAGTATACCCTGCCACACCTATAGTGGCCAAAAAACGATACAGAAAAGGGGGTGGTGATGAACAGAGTGTCTGAATTAAGCAGATCACTCTTACCCAGTCCAAAGATCAGGGCTTGATCCATCACCGTTATTTATCTCACTGCCCCATCCCAGCTCAGAACCTGGCTATATGCAAATTAGTCTGTCCCTGGCCCAGTGCATCATGGGAACAGGGCAGACCAAACTACCAAGCCAATTCTTCACCAGAAAGGAGACAAGCAACCGGGGACCGGTTTCTGGCATTTCAGCCTCTTCGGCCCGGCTTGCTTGAATCCTGATGGAGCAGTGAGAAAGGGACTCATGTCTGAGTATACCCTGCCACACCTATAGTGGCCAAAAACGATACAGAAAAGGGGGTGGTGATGAACAGAGTGTCTGAATTAAGCAGATCACTCTTACCCAGTCCAAAGATCAGGGCTTGATCCATCACCGTTATTTATCTCACTGCCCCATCCCAGCTCAGAACCTGGCTATATGCAAATTAGTCTGTCCCTGGCCCAGTGCATCATGGGAACAGGGCAGACCAAACTACCAAGCCAATTCTTCACCAGAAAGGAGACAAGCTACCGGGGACCGGTTTCTGGCATTTCAGCCTCTTCGGCCCGGCTTGCTTGAATCCTGATGGAGCAGTGAGAAAGGGACTCATGTCTGAGTATACCCTGCCACACCTATAGTGGCCAAAAAACGATACAGAAAAGGGGGTGGTGATGAACAGAGTGTCTGAATTAAGCAGATCACTCTTACCCAGTCCAAAGATCAGGGCTTGATCCATCACCGTTATTTATCTCACTGCCCCATCCCTTGCTCATTGCACCATCAGGATTCAAGCAAGCCGGGCCGAAGACGGCTGGAATGCCAGAAACCGGTCCCCGGAAGCTTGTTTCCTTCCCAGTGTAAGAATTGGCTTTTGTAGTCTGGTCTGCCCTGTTCCCATGATGCACTGGGCCAGGGACAGACTAATTTGCATACAGCCAGGTTCTGAAACTGGGATGGTGCAATGAGCTAAAAAACGGTGTTGGATCTAGCCCTGATCTCTTGACTGGGTGAGAGTACTCTGCTTAATTCAGAGACTCTGTCCATCACCACCCCTTGTTAATAATTTTGTCCACCCTAAGCGTGGAAGGGTATACTCAGATGTGAGTCCCTTGCTCATTGCACCATCAGGATTCAAGCAAGCCGGGCCGAAGATGGCTGGAATGCCAGAAACCGGTCCCCGGAAGCTTGTTTCCTTCCCAGTGTAAGAATTGGCTTTTGTAGTCTGGTCTGCCCTGTTCCCATGATGCACTGGGCCAGAGACAGACTAATTTGCATACAGCCAGGTTCTGAAACTGGGATGGTGCAATGAGCTAAAAAACGGTGTTGGATCTAGCCCTGATCTCTTGACTGGGTGAGAGTACTCTGCTTAATTCAGAGACTCTGTCCATCACCACCCCTTGTTGTAAATAATTTTGTCCACCCTAAGCGTGGAAGGGTATACTCAGATGTGAGTCCCTTGCTCATTGCACCATCAGGATTCAAGCAAGCCAGGCCGAAGACGGCTGGAATGCCAGAAACCGGTCCCCGGAAGCTTGTTTCCTTCCCAGTGTAAGAATTGGCTTTTGTAGTCTGGTCTGCCCTGTTCCCATGATGCACTGGGCCAGGGACAGACTAATTTGCATACAGCCAGGTTCTGAAACTGGGATGGTGCAATGAGCTAAAAAACGGTATTGGATCTAGCCCTGATCTCTTGACTGGGTGAGAGTACTCTGCTTAATTCAGAGACTCTGTCCATCACCACCCCTTGTTGTAAATAATTTTGTCCACCCTAAGCGTGGAAGGGTATACTCAGATGTGAGTCCCTTGCTCATTGCACCATCAGGATTCAAGCAAGCCGGGCCGAAGACGGCTGGAATGCCAGAAACCGGTCCCCGGAAGCTTGTTTCCTTCCCAGTGTAAGAATTGGCTTTTGTAGTCTGGTCTGCCCTGTTCCCATGATGCACTGGGCCAGGGACAGACTAATTTGCATACAGCCAGGTTCTGAAACTGGGATGGTGCAATGAGCTAAAAAACGGTGTTGGATCTAGCCCTGATCTCTTGACTGGGTGAGAGTACTCTGCTTAATTCAGAGACTCTGTCCATCACCACCCCTTGTTGTAAATAATTTTGTCCACCCTAAGCGTGGAAGGGTATACTCAGATGTGAGTCCCTTGCTCATTGCACCATCAGGATTCAAGCAAGCCAGGCCGAAGACGGCTGGAATGCCAGAAACCGGTCCCCGGAAGCTTGTTTCCTTCCCAGTGTAAGAATTGGCTTTTGTAGTCTGGTCTGCCCTGTTCCCATGATGCACTGGGCCAGGGACAGACTAATTTGCATACAGCCAGGTTCTGAAACTGGGATGGTGCAATGAGCTAAAAAACGGTATTGGATCTAGCCCTGATCTCTTGACTGGGTGAGAGTACTCTGCTTAATTCAGAGACTCTGTCCATCACCACCCCTTGTTGTAAATAATTTTGTCCACCCTAAGCGTGGAAGGGTATACTCAGATGTGAGTCCCTTGCTCATTGCACCATCAGGATTCAAGCAAGCCGGGCCGAAGACGGCTGGAATGCCAGAAACCGGTCCCCGGAAGCTTGTTTCCTTCCCAGTGTAAGAATTGGCTTTTGTAGTCTGGTCTGCCCTGTTCCCATGATGCACTGGGCCAGGGACAGACTAATTTGCATACAGCCAGGTTCTGAAACTGGGATGGTGCAATGAGCTAAAAAACGGTGTTGGATCTAGCCCTGATCTCTTGACTGGGTGAGAGTACTCTGCTTAATTCAGAGACTCTGTCCATCACCACCCCTTGTTGTAAATAATTTTGTCTACCCTAAGCGTGGAAGGGTATACTCAGATGTGAGTCCCTTGCTCATTGCACCATCAGGATTCAAGCAAGCCGGGCCGAAGACGGCTGGAATGCCAGAAACCGGTCCCCGGAAGCTTGTTTCCTTCCCAGTGTAAGAATTGGCTTTTGTAGTCTGGTCTGCCCTGTTCCCATGATGCACTGGGCCAGGGACAGACTAATTTGCATACAGCCAGGTTCTGAAACTGGGATGGTGCAATGAGCTAAAAAACGGTGTTGGATCTAGCCCTGATCTCTTGACTGGGTGAGAGTACTCTGCTTAATTCAGAGACTCTGTCCATCACCACCCCTTGTTGTAAATAATTTTGTCCACCCTAAGCGTGGAAGGGTATACTCAGATGTGAGTCCCTTGCTCATTGCACCATCAGGATTCAAGCAAGCCGGGCCGAAGACGGCTGGAATGCCAGAAACCGGTCCCCGGAAGCTTGTTTCCTTCCCAGTGTAAGAATTGGCTTTTGTAGTCTGGTCTGCCCTGTTCCCATGATGCACTGGGCCAGGGACAGACTAATTTGCATACAGCCAGGTTCTGAAACTGGGATGGTGCAATGAGCTAAAAAAACTGTGTTGGATCTAGCCCTGATCTCTTGACTGGGTGAGAGTACTCTGCTTAATTCAGAGACTCTGTCCATCACCACCCCTTGTTGTAAATAATTTTGTCCACCCTAAGCGTGGAAGGGTATACTCAGATGTGAGTCCCTTGCTCATTGCACCATCAGGATTCAAGCAAGCCGGGCCGAAGACGGCTGGAATGCCAGAAACCGGTCCCCGGAAGCTTGTTTCCTTCCCAGTGTAAGAATTGGCTTTTGTAGTCTGGTCTGCCCTGTTCCCATGATGCACTGGGCCAGGGACAGACTAATTTGCATACAGCCAGGTTCTGAAACTGGGATGGTGCAATGAGCTAAAAAACGGTGTTGGATCTAGCCCTGATCTCTTGACTGGGTGAGAGTACTCTGCTTAATTCAGAGACTCTGTCCATCACCACCCCTTGTTGTAAATAATTTTGTCCACCCTAAGCGTGGAAGGGTATACTCAGATGTGAGTCCCTTGCTCATTGCACCATCAGGATTCAAGCAAGCCGGGCCGAAGACGGCTGGAATGCCAGAAACCGGTCCCCGGAAGCTTGTTTCCTTCCCAGTGTAAGAATTGGCTTTTGTAGTCTGGTCTGCCCTGTTCCCATGATGCACTGGGCCAGGGACAGACTAATTTGCATACAGCCAGGTTCTGAAACTGGGATGGTGCAATGAGCTAAAAAACGGTGTTGGATCTAGCCCTGATCTCTTGACTGGGTGAGAGTACTCTGCTTAATTCAGAGACTCTGTCCATCACCACCCCTTGGTGAGTGAGAAACAACTCTACTTCGCGAACGGAACTCAACGTGCTCTGCGGAGTGCGAAAACTCCATGAACGGAGCGGAATCCACCACCCAGGCCTAGAGAAAAAACAGAAATCCTAGTTTTAAAAGTGACAGACTCTCCTATGCCTCCAGTTGTCGATCCCAAAACGTCTCTTAATTTAAAAGTCAAGAACACTGTATCTTTTTTATTCAGATCTCTCAATCACCCCCAAGTCAAAGCTCTGGTTAAAAGTCTCAATATGCAACATGCTTCTGAACCAATATTGCAAAATTCTCATTAAACAGATCCTACAACAGGCTAAATTGTGGAATGTATACATTAGTGAAGTGTTCTGCATTTTAACTTTGCTGATAAGCTTATACACAAACTCCAAAGATTTCAATGACAGGCAGTCTATGTGCGCCTGAGCCTAAAGACGTAAGATTTCGTCAGCCCGGCATGAGTTCCCCTCCACTAGCTCTCATTTAGAACACTGCTTCACCCATGACGCAAACAGGCATAACTACCTTAAAACCTTCAAAAGCGACTAACCCAAATGTCCATACAGGAAACCTTTACTCGGCATCGATGCACCCCAATGCTCCTTCAAATGACTGAAACATAGAGAAGGACCCTAGAGCGCACAAGGGTCCAGTGTTTGGCACTTCATCCTAGAGCTCAAAATAAACTATCACTCGTTTAGGAACTGCCTAAAAAAGAACTTTTCAGAACATCCTCTTAGGTTACTGCCTTCTGGACCCATGGAGGAAGAGGGCTAGATGTATCTACCTCTACTCTAATAGTCATTGCATTTATTTAATGTTTTATGTATTTCAATTTGCAATTTGTGTGCATTCTGTATATGTAAATCCTTTGAAGTTACCACAGGGTGGGCTTCAACACCCATAAACAAA
This sequence comes from Lissotriton helveticus, assembly GCF_964261635.1. NCBI lineage: Eukaryota > Metazoa > Chordata > Amphibia > Caudata > Salamandridae > Lissotriton > Lissotriton helveticus. Next base: position 2,094,123,306 of record NC_136065.1, on the reverse strand, counting down.
TAACAAAAAAGATCCACCACATCACTGCCTAAAATATTATAACTGAACATGAACCTAAACTGGCATAACACAGCATCACAGATTGAGCCCTAGGACTCAGAGTATCATTTAGAGATTGGTGGACTTGGAGCGCCACCATACATTAGCAGTGCTCTTTCCCCTCCAAACTACTGCCCCCCGCTCTATTTAAAAGGGTGGATTTATAGAGATGCAGCCTTTGCTGATCCATAACCAGAAAACCTTACCCTGCCTATCATACACTAGGCTACCCTGTCGCATGATAAGTTAAGGTGTAGTTACCATTTAAAGAACGAAAAATTCCTAGGGCATATTTTCTTTAATTGTATAACACACTCAGTATGGCAAGTTGGCACAAGTTGTGGCAGTGCACACATGATACCACATATAATTATGTAGCCCGATGCACCAGCTTTTGAAGCATTACAGAGATTTGTTTTATGTACAAAAGGTTGAACAATCCAGGAATGAATTACAGGGAAATGTTGTGGTATTGGAGACTGCAAATACATGGGCTTGCACCAAGGTGTAATGTCCCCATAATGTACTGTTGGTTTACTGTATCAGCCTCATCCAGTATTTGTTATTCATTGTCTATACTTTATCAACTTCCCTCTATTTTACTAAATGCACAGGGTGGGCTGTCCTGACACGTGTTGTAGGCAATTGAGATCTCAAGCCAAGGCTGCTGCCTCATCACCTCTGGCAGTCTTCCATTTCTAGCACCTGACGCTTCCATGAACAACAGCACTTCCTCTAAGATCAGGTCAATCCACTATTTTAGTGTGTTCTGCCCGCTTTGATCTGAACACCTGGTCACACCTTGAATTCCTGCATGCATACAAGAAGCTCAGACCTGTGCGAACCAATGTAATCGGGAATATACTCAGCTTGCATATTTAAAGACAGTTGTACAAAGGAGATGGATATTTGCCATTTTGTTTCTCAACGCGAAGCCGTGATCTCCACACAGCTGAGCTATGAGTAACAAATCTTCCATTTTAAGCACAACCGCTTTTCATGCTACAGGTGTGCTATGAGCCTGTGATCAGGCTTTTGATCATCCGCTAATTTTGAGTTATACAATTTTTTTCTTTAAAAACAATTATTTGCCCTGTGTACTATTGAGATCCGCATACGTGATCAGTGCCAAGATCAGAATTGAGGAAAATTAAAATATCAAATAAAAGTTTTACTTACTTGCTTTCCCTTATGCTGACTGGCATGTAGGGCAGCATCGAAAGATCTCCACCTCTGTCTGTCGTGGGTACGTTTCAGTACGTTGCCCCAGCTGTGGTTCAAGATCCTCATTTCCATTTCCACAGTTCACCTCCATGTGTTTTTTGGTCGTTCTTTGGTCTGCCTGTTTTCCATTTGCCTTCTGGGTTTCCATTGGAGAGCTGGTCTTTTGATGGAGTCTTGTTCTCTTCTGATGGTGTGTTCTATCCATCTCCATCTTTTTTCTCATAATGATGGTGTTCATAGTTTCTTGCTTGCATCTGGTGAGTAGTTCCTGCTTGGAGATGGTTCACAGCCAGAAAATGTAGAAGATTCTTCGCAGGTTACTAGAGTGGAAGGCTGACAGTTTCCTGATGTCGCTTTCAATTATTCGCCAACATTCTGATCCATGCAAGAAAGTCAACAAAGCACAGCTCCGGTAAAGCCTCGGCTTGGTGTTGCTGCTGTACTGTGATGATCTCCACACATTGTTTAGCATCCTGAAGGCATTTCTGGCCTTGTTCAGGCTGCTCTTGAAGTCACTACCTGTCCCTTCATCATGTAAAGGTAGGTGAACTCTTCAGACATGGCTAGGTCCTCTCCACCCTACTTGATTGGTGAAGGGTTTGGGATATTGAGTGTAATGACTTTTTAAATTTTTTTGGATCACCAGCCCCACTTGCTGTGCATGGATAGATGTTGATGCGAGACGTCTCTTCCTGTATTTGTCTGTGGGATCATGTGTGAGTTAGCAAGGCTAGGTCAATTCTTATAATAAACGTCCTCCAACATAGAGAATTAGGTCCATTTGATGCTTTGGCTTGGTTTTCCGTTGTGCATCACATCACCCAATCAATGTGTAGGTAGAAGAGCAATGCTGACATCACATGTCACTGTTTCATACCAGTCTTGACTTCCAAGCTATACTCACTATCTCCCACATTGCAGGTACAATTATCATAGAAGTTCTTGATGAGGAGAACTATCTGCTGCAGTATTTCATTTACTCTCAGTGTGCTCCAGAGGCTGTCACAGTGGATACTTTCAAAGGCTTCCTCAAAATCAATTAAGGTAATGTATATTTATCTCTGCCACTCCATGCACTGCTCTATGATGTTGTGTAGAGCAGTGGTTCCCAAACGTTTGGCTCCTGAGGACCCCATTGACTCACCACTGGAAGCCGGGGAACCCCCAGCAATTTGTATGATTTAAATTTCAAACATTACAAGAGTATTTCAAAGAAAAAAAAAGTGTTTGCAAAAAACGGAAAATTTGAATGGCAAGGTTGGTGCTGCATCTCTGTGATTACCTTTTAAATGGTTACTTTTATTTCGCAGTTCAAGGCTCCTGCTCCGGGGGGGCCAGAGTGGAAACCCAAAGCAGCCCAGGCAAATGTTTTCAGACCAGTCCCTATACAGTGCACATCAAGTGCAGTGAGTGAGGCTGACCACTACAAAGGGGGCTTTGGGAGGCTCTCCCTCCCAAGAAAATGTAGGATACAATGGTGCATTCTACAACACATTTATCATCATACATTGAATTGTATTAGCTTTTAAAGAATAGTAAATGATTACCTTACTATGCACCAGGATACAACAATCTTTGTTGGGGTTCTTCAATGATTCCCTTATCACCCTTCAACAGTGCCTCTCATTTCTCCATTTCACATCTGTCACATGTATTTCATTTGTTTTATAGCATCTCTCATACCATTGTAAGATGTCAGAGCACTTTACATCACACACATATAGAGACAATGAATCATACTTGTAAATCAGTGTAGAGAAAATGTTACATGAGGCAAAGGGGACTACAAGGTGTAGGATTCACATGTCATTTATACTGGTAGGCATTTTTAAAGAGTGCTTGGTCTGAAAAAGCACAAACTCTGGATTCAGAACCTAATACAGTGGTTAGCATTGACTTTAACAATAAAAATGTATTTCCACCCAAATAAACCCCTTTTGCAGCATCAGGTTAATGAAAGACTGGGAAAAAGCATAAGTTACTAACTTGTACCATACAGTGTGTAAGCAGCTCTTTGATGACAGTTTATAGGTCACTGTGCTAGATTATGATTGTCTCTTATAAGCTGGAGAGTAACAAAAGAATCTCTGTGACAAAAGAAGTAATGCACTGACCTATGCACATAAAATACAGTTTCTTTTAAATGCATGGTACGCTTTCTTTGCAGCAGGCATATTAACCCTCTGTGCTACATTAGATAAGTCAAACCTGCCACTGGAAAAAACTCTCATCGCTCTCCAGCAGGTACACTAATCACAGGTGTTATCTTGACACTTTTATTGTTGCTCGAAAACTGCTAATTGTACAAGGAATTGTGGAGTGCTTTTAAAACTACTGCCTGAGGACCCCCTGGGAATGTGTCACAGACCCCTCGGGGGTCCATGGACCCCAGTTTGGGAAACACTGGTGTAGAGTACAGATCTGGTCAACACGATCTGTACAGAAACCAGCCTGCTCTTTTTTAACTGCATGTCCACTGCATCAAAAATATGCTGTGTAATGATTTTCATCAGGATTTAATTGAAGTTTTACAAAATTGCTAACTTTGCACTGCATGAGAGAACTCTTTCCCAATAAGAGAGTTTTAGAGAAATTGTTTTCTGGAAACCCTACTTTTGTCTTATGTTTTCGACCAGCTGCTGTGAGGTTTGCAAAGTTTGCAAAATGTTGGAAAAATTAAAGGAGGAAATGTTTTTCAATATTACAAATACCTAGTAAAAATCCTTTTGCAAATAGACTCGAAATAATATTCAAGTTTGTCATCCAGACACTCTAAAATGCCATACTCGCACTTAGAATTTGAAACAAGTAAGCTGTTGTCCTCAAATTAGGTAGGTTATAACTGGATAATTTAGAAGTTTTTGATGAAATAACAGAATAAGTAACAGAAATGATCTATCTTGTTACAGGAAGACAGCAGGCTAAATCATTCTGAAATCAAGTATATTGTTTACTTTGCATCGATGGAGGTAGTGAAGTTGAGTTCTGGATGTAGGAAATCTTCATATGCTCCCCCCAAAAAAGACGAAAATCTGGAAAGATAAGCCTAACTGGCTGTGCACACACATCTAGTGGAAGACTAAGTTTGTGGATGCATACTCAAAGTTAGAAAAGGCTAAGCATTTTGACACTACCTCCTGCTACTACTTTGCTTTCGGAGCAGTGGTTATTTATGGCATGATCCTGCAAGCAATGACAATTTTTTGTCTACTTTGCTTTTCATAAGGTTTCTGCTTGCCAGTATCTCGAAAGATCCTCAGGATATCTACTTCTGCTATTCTATTTTGTGTTTTTGTCATCTTTGTAATGTTTTGCCATTTACCGAGGAAATCTCCTTTGCCACGAGGATTGTCCCTGACTCCAGCTTGTACTCTGAGGCTGCTCGTGGTTCCTCTACCTTTCGCGCCACCCGTTTTGCGGGTGCCGCTCATAGAGGAACTCTGCAGCCGCGAGGATCGTGTCAGTTTACCTGCTTTCCGCCTGCTCCCTGAGGCTGTTTAGCCTGGTGTGAGCGGCTCCGCAGTCGGCGGATACCACACTCGCTCCCAGTGGATAACGGCCCAGGTTGAGGACTTTGGTGGGAACACAGCCTACCGGCGGACTGCGAGGACCAGCATCCTCCATTCTGCACAGCTGGTGCCTCTTCCCTCGGCGGCCACGCCCTCGGCCTCATCGTACTTTACAGGTAGACGCTTTCCCGCGACGCGGGACGCGCGCGGGACGGAGCTCGGGGCGAAGACCGGGCAAAGAGCGGGCCGTTTGAGGCCGTTCGAGTACGGGAGAGTCCGGCCCGGGCCCCCCCCCCATTTCATTGCCATAACTGGAATCCCAATCCACGGAGCAATGAGCACTAGAGAAACTAGAAGCAAATCTACACAAGCTGCGGCCGGTGCTGTAAAGGGCCCCATTGATAATTACTTCGTCAAAGCCGGATCTCTTCTGATTGAGGAAACTGAGGTTTTGGAAAGAAGAATTTCCCAGGAAATTGACTGGGTTAGAAGATCTTCCATGGGGCCAATTGCTCAAGCCAGAACCCCGGAGGGGAGACCCGAACTTACAATCAACGGAATGATTGACCAGGTAACACATCAACTACCTAATGTAACAACCATTGACCCCGATTTTACAATCGAGGCTCCTAGCGAATTTGAGGACATGAGCCTAATGGCCCTCCCAAACACCCAATTACCTCAAACCTCATCAGGAATTCTTCACCCAACACTTGACCCGAAAATAGTGGTGGCCTATGATAAAGAGTCTAGCCCCGACAGAGTTAGGGGGGTCAGGGAAGGTGCCATACAAAAAAAGAGGGGGGGGTCCAAGCAAAGAAGTTAACAAGTTAAAGTCTCCAAAATTTAAACCATCAAGGGGAAAAGGGGCGAAGGGAGGCACTACAGTTACTAACCCAGAGAAGCAGGGTACAATAACTCCCCCCACAATTCATAGTACAACGGTACCACCACCGGCCATAATCAACACTCCAGTAGATAACTCCAGTGATGACATCACACTGGAGGATATTGGCACACTTCTCAGGTCGCTATTGAGCCCCCTTGAAGCTAGACTGATCAAGATCGAAGCCAGGGTAGTTAACATAGAAAAACTCACTGTGCAACTAGCTGATTCGAAGCAACTTCATTCCAATGGAGCCAAAGCAGGGAAAGGGGGCATCGATGCAAAGTCCAAAAAGGGTAACGAATCTACCACAGTTGTAAAGAATAAGTTACCCCCTACTGACTCCCACAACTCACAAGCCATCTCCAACAAGACACTCCAACCGCCGCCCAGCCTCAATAGCAATAATGCCCCTCTATTAACTCCACAAACTTTAATTGCTACTCCATCTGCCATCCCCCCACCTAAAGATATTGCTCCTACCCAGACTAACACCAAGGGCGACTCAACACCTATGGGAGAGAAATCCAATCCCACCCGTAAACCAAAACCTGTTAACCTCCCTCCAGAGGCAGCCCCATATACCTTAGTCCTGGCAGGGGTTCCGGAATTAAAACCCATGACATCAGAATCAACATCTTCACTCAGGAATAAGGTTATCAGCTGGTTATCCACATACAGACCGCTCCCGAGAGGAATAACCAGTGATATTTCCATGGTCAGGCGGGCTACGTGGGTGGGATATTCTAGGAAATCATTTAGGGGAGACTGCGCTTCGGTCACCTTCAGTGAGCCAGGCACTGCTGCTTACATTTGTGCCTGGGCTTCTGACGACCAAGGCAGCAACATCCAACCCCTTCCTCTCTCATTTTTCTATCCATCAAGTCTATACAACTTGGAGGATCAGCGATGGGGGCACCACCAAGAGATGCTGGACGACTGGGAAAGTTGTCGCAGGGAGAGAAGTGCTCCATTTCATCACAGGGGAAGACTTATAGACCACTTTCTACCGTATGGGGAGGAGGCAGGATGGGAAACTATCATAAGGAGGAGGGGAGGCGGGGGAGGATCTATGAGAGGAATTCCAGGGCCCCACAGAATGCATTATCCAGCCCATTTCCCCACTCATAACAGATATAGTAGCTTGGAAATGGTGGATTGACACTCGGATAATGAGGGGTGTGATCTGCCTGCGCTAGAATGGATAGGGAATAGTTCCCTCCCAGTACCCACATTACACGCAAGGGCACAAAATGTATTGGAACTAAATCCAGTCCCAGAGCCTATCATAGAGGATCCAATGGTGATTCACACTAGTCAAAGATTGGCTCTGGACCACTCGCCCCCAATCCAGATGGCCACTCCGGAGATTAGTGTAGTTAACACCATCACCAAAGGCTCCTCTATTACTAAACCATATCCCTTAACTCTGATTTCATGGAACGTCGCAGGACTAGCCAGTAAAATTGACTCCACAGAGTGGGGTTTCTTTATTGGCTCCAAAAATATTTTACTTTTTCAGGAGACCTGGGCGCGTGAGGAACTTCTATTCCAGGGATATGCAGTCTTTTCTAAACCCGCTAAGTGGGGGGGAAGGGGCAGGCCATCGGGAGGACTCGCGACTTGGGTAGCAACGGATCTAGGCTGCCAGGCTACCTGTTTGGAGACAGATTCAGACGATATTCTGGCTGTCCTACTAGAGTGGCCAAATTCATCGAAATTGGTGGTCATTAATATATACTCAAGGCCGGTACCCATGTCAAAAGAATCTAGTACCATAGAGCAACTCTCCGTGTTCCTTGATGGTATTCCCTGGGAACTTGCATGCCTGGTGGGAGGTGACTTAAACTCACAGTATGAACCACTATCAGGCCTACGTGATGGCCCCTCTCTTGAGGAAGATTCACGCTGGCTTGTTCCTGCGACGGTGGCGCCTCCCCCCAGGGCCTGGACCCCCTTGGCCCTGCAGTTAACTGCCCTTACTCTAAACCAAGGTTTAAGGGCCTGCAATGGTCGCTGTAAATCAGACACACCAAGTGTTTGTACTTACAATAAAACAGGCAGAGAATCTAGACTAGATTATATCCTTGTCCTTGCGCCCGTCCGCGACCGGATCGCGACCAGCGCCAGGACCCCTGGCCCCCGAAGACCCCGACCGCGACCGACCCGCCTGACATACTCCGCCGCTACCCTCATCGCACTCAACACCGGCCGACTTCCAGACTGCCACCAGGCCACTCCACGACGTACCCACGGACCTTTCAGCTGCCACGCCTGCAAGTTCACCTGCATCCGGACCTGCCTCGCACCGGCACCCGCCAAGTCAAACACCAGCAGCACCCACCTCAAGTGCATCCTGCTCAACACCCGCTCCGTCCACAGACACGCCATCGAACTCTGGAACCTCCTAGACGCCACAGCCCCTGACGTTGCCTTCCTCACGGAGACCTGGATGAACGCCTCGTCAGCTCCTGACATCGCCATCGCTATCCCAGAGGGCTACAAGATCGTCCGGAGGGACCGAAACGCCAACCAGATGGGAGGAGGCATCGCCATCATCCACAGGAGCACCATCCGTCTCACGACCAGCACCGACAACACTCCGACCAGCGCCGAACACCTGCATTTCCAGATCCACACCAACCCGAACACCACCCTCAGAGGCACCCTGATCTACCGACCCCCTGGACCACGCACGCAATTCAGCGAGGACATCGCCGACTTCGTCAGCCCGCATGCCCTCCCATCCGCCGACTACATCCTCCTGGGAGACCTCAACTTCCATCTGGAGAACAACAACGACCGCAACACCAGCACCCTGCTCGACAACCTCGCCAACCTGGGACTCAAGCAACTGGTGTCCACCCCCACCCACCTCGCCGGACACACACTCGACGCCGTCTTCTCATCCAGCAAAGACATCACCTTCAGCCACACCACAGAGCTTCAATGGACGGACCACAGCTGCGTCCACTTCACCTTCAAGAGAACAACGACCCACCAACACCAGCAACAGGCCGCCCGCAGAAGCTGGAACAAGATCACGGCAGACCAGCTCGCCACCTCCCTGGGCCAGCACCCTCCTGCCAGCTCAGCGAACCCCAGCCAGGCCGCCGACAACCTCACGAAGTGGATCAGCAACTGCGCGGACGAACTCGCCCCACTGAGGACCCCGCCTAACAGACCCGGCAGCAAGAAGGCCCCATGGTTCACCGACGAACTCAAGAGCTCCAAGAAGAACTGCCGAGCCCTCGAGAAAGTCTGGAGAAGAGAACCGACACCAGACAACAGGACCTCCTTCAAACTTGCCACCCGGAAACACCACCAGCTGATCCGCGCCGCCAAGAAAACAGCATTCAAGGACCGGTTGGACAACAACGCACACAACTGCAAGGAACTCTTCAACATCGTGAAAGAGCTTTCCAACCCCAGCGCAGGTAACAACGACATCACCCCATCGCAAGACCTCTGCAACTCCCTCGCTTCATACTTCCACAACAAGATCGCGGACATACACAACAGCTTCAACAACCAACCAACGCACACCAGGACCGAACAACCACCCCCCACCACCACCCTCCACGCCTGGACCCCGATCAGCACCGAAGACACCATCCGCACGATGAACTCCATCCACTCCGGATCACCGACCGACCCCTGCCCTCACCACGTCTTCAACAAGGCCGACGCTGTCATCGCACCCCACCTGCGAGACATCATCAACACATCCTTCGACACCACCATCTTCCCGGAGAGCTGGAAACACGCCGAACTCAGCGCTCTACTCAAGAAACCAACAGCGGACCCCACCGACCTCAAGAATTACCGCCCCATCTCGCTCCTCCCGTTTCCAGCCAAGGTCATCGAGAAGACCGTCAACAAGCAGATGGCCGCCTTCCTCGAGACGAACGGATCCCTCGACCCCTCACAGTCCGGCTTCCGTGCCAATCACAGCACCGAAACCGCCCTCATCGCCGCCACCGATGACATCCGAGCCCTGATGGACAAGGGAGAAACAGCGGCCCTCATCCTCCTAGACCTCTCCGCGGCTTTCGACACGGTCTGCCACCGCACCCTAGTACAGCGTCTCAACAACGCCGGAATCCAGGGGAAGGCACTGGAATGGATCATCTCCTTCCTCGACGGAAGAACACAGAGAGTCCGCCTACCACCGTACAAGTCAGAGGCCTCCGAAGTCATCTGCGGCGTCCCCCAAGGATCATCTCTGAGCCCCACCCTCTTCAACGTCTACATGAGCCCCCTCGCGGCCATCGTACGCAAACACAACCTCAGCATAATCTCCTACGCCGACGATACCCAGCTGATCCTCTCCCTGACCAACGACCCCGCCGCCGCCAGAGCCAACCTGCACGAAGGGATGAAAGAGGTAGCCGAGTGGATGACGACCAGCCGCCTGAAACTGAACTCGGACAAGACGGAGGTCCTCATCCTGGGCTCCTCGCCCTCCGCCTGGGACAACTCCTGGTGGCCCCCCGCCCTAGGCACCGCACCCAAACCGACAGACCACGCACGCAACCTGGGCTTCATCCTGGACGCCTCCCTCTCCATGACCAGGCAAGTCAACAACGTCTCCTCGGCGTGCTTCAACATCCTACGCATGCTACGGAAGATCTTCTGGTGGATCCCCACCGAGACCAGGAAGACCGTCACCCAGGCCCTCGTCACCAGCCGACTGGACTACGGCAACGCCCTCTACGCCGGTACCACCGCCAAGCTCCAGAAGAGACTCCAGCGGATCCAGAACGCCTCAGCCAGACTCATCCTCGACATCCCACGAACCAGCCACATCTCCGGACACCTGAGAGACCTTCACTGGCTCCCCGTCAACAAAAGAATCACCTTCCGCCTCCTCACCCACGCACACAAAGCCCTACACGACCAAGGCCCGAGCTACCTCAACAGCCGAGTCAACTTCTACGCTCCCAAACGCCACCTCCGATCAGCCAACCACGCCCTCGCCGCCGTCCCCCGCATCCGAAGAGCGACTACAGGAGGAAGGTCCTTCTCCTACCTGGCCGCCAAGACCTGGAACTCCCTCCCGACCGACCTGCGCCTGACCCAAGACCACCTCTCCTTCAGGAAGAAGCTGAAGACCTGGCTGTTCGAGCAGTAGCGGCACCCCCCCCCCCCCAGCGCCTTGAGACCCTACGGGTAGGTAGCGCGCTTTATAAGTGTCAATGATTGACTGATTGATTGATTGTTAAATTATCAATGTGGTCACAAGTAGTTGATTTTAAAGTTATCGAGAGAAGGGACAGTGACCACAATGCCCTGGAACTTTCTTACATTTTACCAGGGAATGAGGCTATAATGCTCGGTATGGACAAAGACAAGTCAGGACTCCTATTAGAAAACAACCGTAGAAAAGTCAGGTGGGAGAATTTGGCCATTAGCGGAGATAGAATACCCAAACTATACGCAAGGATTATCCCGCTTTTGGAGAAAGCTTTCCAGATAGGGAAGGAGGTGGAAGGTGTAGCAAATAGAGAAAAGCTTGCTCAGACACATGCTGATCTAATTAGTACCCTGGAGCTAGATCTGTTTTCAAAGCCAGGGAAAAGAATAGGACCCTCAGCCAAGACGACCTGGTATAATGTTACCTGCAGGGAATCTAAGACCAAACTCCTACTTGCTATTAAGGGGGGCAAAAGCAGGGATGAAATTCAAGACAGGAGAAGATCCTATAAAAAGCTCCTGGTGGATGCGAGGGCTGAATGGGACCAAGAATATTGGGAAAACCTCTCAAGATCATTAACCATCAAAGACTCGCACAAATTCTGGCGTATAGTCTCCAATGGCACAGAGGACTTATCCTCAGCAAACGAGCCTAATATAGCTCCTAGCTTATGGCAGAGTCATTTTCAGGCATTGTACTCAGCAGAAGAAGGGTATCCCAACATCCTAAACAGTAGGATACAGTCCAACTGGCAACCCCTATACAGAAAAAGAGGTGAGGGCAGCCATAGTTGGGCTGTCTGCAGGGAAAGCGCCCGGTCTTGATGGGGTACCTGGGGACCTATTTAAGCAGGAACCAGGGATATGGGCCCCATACCTTACATTGATATTTAACGCTATCCTGGGGGGTATGGAGGTCCCGGATACTTGGTTGGGTGCAGAGGTGGTTCCAATTTATAAAAAGGGGTCCCCTCTGCTCCCAGCCAACTATCGTCCAATCAGTCTTATTGATATATCCCAAAAGCTCTTTGGGAGACTGATTTTGGACCGGTTACAGGACTGGGTAGACGAGACGGGTATCCTGACTCCTTATCAGGCGGGATTTAGACAGGGGGTCTCCACAATTGACCACATTTTTAGGCTGAACCTCCTATATGTTATGTTATGTTAATTGTTATGTTATGTTAATTGGGTTCTTCTATAGCGCAACGGCTACTCCCGTAGGAGTGTCCCGGCGCTTTGGCGAAGAAGTCCTTTAATGGAAAGGAAACATAACTGCAAATAAGGAACATCAAAATTCACTAGTAAAAAGCCAGGTTTTTAATGCCTTTCTAAAAGACATCAGACTGGGGGCCTGTCTAAGAACAATAGGAAGTTCATTCCAAGCGCGCGGGGCCAGGTAGTGGAAAGAACGCCCCCCTTGTCTGGTTCGTTTGATGGATGGAACGACCATTTTAGACAAGGAGGCAGATCGCAGAGCTCTGCTCGGTTTATAAAGAGCAAGACGCTTTCTAATGTACCTAGGACCCGAGTCATGAAGGGCCTTGTAGGTTAGCGTCAGACTTTTAAAGAGAACCCTCTTGGCTATAGGGAGCCAGTGCAATTCCTTCAGCAAGTTAGAGGCACTAGCTCGTCTAGGGAGTCCATAAATAGCCCTGGCAGCTGAATTTTGGACTACCTGGAGTCTCCTTACGAGATATTTAGGGAGACCTAAATAGAGGGCATTAGCATAGTCCAGACGCGACCCGACAAGTGCTTGGACAATGACCCTTCGATGGTTCACAGAAATCAAGGGGAGAAATTTCCTGAGCATCCGCGGAATTCCAAAACATTTCCCCGAAAGACAGGCTATTTGAGGTCCAAAAGTCAACTCATTGTCAACAATGATACCAAGGTTTTTAGCCTTGGTACTAGCATTAGCAGGAGGAAACAAATCATGTGGCCACCAACTTTTCCAATTTGGCTCAGAGACACATCTAAAAAAAAGCAGCTCCGATTTATCGGAGTTGCATTTCAAGCAGTGTCTTTTGAACCAATCAAAGACTGCTTCTAAGCAGCCTCTGATACGGATCCCATCAAACACCTCGTTCTTGTTATAAGTAAACAAGAGCTGGGTGTCATCAGCGTAAGACACGATCTGAGCGCCAAACGACTCCGCAACCTCTGCAAGGGGGGCCATAAAGATGTTAAAAAGCAGGGGACTAAGAATAGACCCCTGAGGGACCCCCACTTCCAGGGTTGCCATAGCTGCGGAGTGAGGTGGCGCCCAGATCGTTTGTCGACGGCTGGCTAGAAATGATTTAAGCCAGTTCCACACCGTCCCCCTAAGACCACAATCCCAGAGTCGAGTTAGGAGGGTATCATGGGGAACGGTGTCGAACGCCGCCGACAAGCCTAACATGACCAACATGGCCTTACCTCCAGAATCTAAGACCTCTCTGATGGCGGTGGTGACTTCAAGTAACGCGGTCTCTGTGCTGTAATTCGCACGAAACCCAGATTGAGTAATGTGCAACAAGTTGTTATTCTCGATGAAGTCGGAGATAGATCGGTGCACGTGTCTTTCCGCCACCTTCGCCAGAGCGGGGAGGAGAGAAATAGGCCTATAGTTGGCGTGTATGATGGGATCCAGAGTTGCTTTTTTTATTAGTGGAAGAATGAGAGCGCTCTTCCAAGCCTGAGGGACTATGCCAGAAGACAGTGAGGAATTAAGAATGGAATTAATGGGTCTATTTAGCACAGGGGCTATTTTATTGAGACAAGAGACCGGGCAGGGATCTAGGGGAGAGCCCGATTTCAAGCCTGTCAGATGGTCTAATGAGGCAGCAAGACTTAGCTGCGGGAATTCCCAGAGGGTGGGTTTTACGGAGGAGAGGGCATCAAGATCAGCAACCTGAGGCTGTTTAGAATGAGTAGCAAGAGCGGCTTGGATAGATGTTATTTTGTCTACAAAATAATGTGCAAGTTCATTCAGCCAAGGTTCTGAGTGAGACTGAGCAGAGATGCCTAGGGATGGAGAAGTGAAGTCCTTAACAATTTTAAAAATCTCCTTACAGGAATTATCAGATTCGTCTATCCGACGTTCAAGATAGGATTTTTTCCCACTCCAAATCATCTTGTGATAGGATCTAGTTAAGTTTTTAAACTTTTCTTTCTCAAGAGGATTGTAGTCTTTCCTCCAGGTTCTTTCTGCTCTCTTGCAGTTTTGACGTGCTTCTCTAAGCTGAGATGTAAACCAAGGAGCGGAAGGACGTTTATTCCCGGGTTTAGAGGCTTTCTCAGGCACGAGATCCGCCAATATGGTTGTGAGCCATTCCGTATAAAAAACTAGGTCAATTTCCACATTACCTGATAAAGTGCAAGGTGAACGTGCGAAGGCCTGAAGTAACGTCTCATTAGATAACAAATGAAAAGGCCTGGACAGACGTTTAGCAAAGGTAGTGGGAATAAATCTAGAGGGAGGGACACTTGATAGGCTAAAAGTGATTAAGAAATGATCCGACCATAATACCGGTTGAGGAACAAGTACGTTAATCGGAACGGTGGAAAAAACTTGGTCCAAAATATGGCCCTTATTGTGTGTAGAATCATGAATGAAAGGTGTAAGTCCTAATGTTGCTGTAACCTCCATGAGTTTCATTGTGTCAGAATTTGTAGCCTCATCCATGTGTATGTTTAAATCGCCTAAGAGTAGACAATGTTCAGATTTAAGACATGGGACTGAAAGTGCTACCTGTAGTTCATCCAAAAAAGAGCCTAATGGACCGGGGGTTCGATATGCCAGAATACCGGTGCATGCTTGATGGGGAGACAAATGAAGAGTGAATCCGAGCGCCTCGGTGTCCTGAATATTGTCTACCGGGAAGGTAGTGCAGTGCAGCTGGTTGTTAACTATAATAGCTACACCACCCCCGCGCCCAGATGTTCTATCCCTCCTAATGATGGAATAATTAGGTGGGATGGCGTTGGCTAAGTCAGGGGCCGAGGTATCACTCAGCCATGTCTCAGTGAGAAAAAGGCAGGATATATCGGAATTATCGAGCAAATTCCATATATCTAGCGCATGACAGCCTAGAGAACGTGTATTAAGAAGTAGGCAGGTGATAGTAATCGGAGGATGAGTCTGTTTTGGTTTGTTATATATAGGAGCACGCCAACCACAGACCTTACAACCTTTTCTAAGCACGCGACGGCCCGGAAAAACAGAGTGGCAGCGACCTACCGGAGGACGGAGATTGGAAAGGGTCTCTGATGAATAAGAGTAACACATTGCTAAAACTAATAAAAGTAAGATACCAGCCAAAGGAAAGTGCCAGCCAGCCGTCCTGCCCCGTCTGCTGCCGGAACGCTGACGGGCGCAGACGGGCAGGACTCTGGCACGACTCAGGCACAGAGAAGGCGCCACCTTGCGCGTCCCCGCTGCGCGTTGAAAAAAGTGGAGCTTTAAGTAGGCCGGCGGAAGTGAAGAGAACCAGGCGCCACGACCCGCACCAATATGGCGGCGTCAGGCTTCAGTAGTTACACCAATATGGCGCTCCCCCTATATTGGAGGACAGCTGTAATCGAGGGCGGTACATTGTATACAGTCTTTGTGGACTTGCGTGCCGCCTTTGATTTGGTATCTAGAGCAAAACTATGGAAAGTTATGGAGGATTTGAATGTCCCTGGAGATATCTTGGCAATCCTGATGAGATTGCATCATAACAACTATGCACGTGTTAGGTGTGGCAAAGGAGGCAAATTAACCGAAAGGTTCCCCGTTCGCAGAGGGGTAAGACAGGGCTGTGTGCTCGCACCGACCCTGTTTTGCCTCTTTGTGAATGGGGTAGTTGCCCACCTGACCAGGATTCCCAACACTGACGCCCCAAAACTGACTGGCAGCAGGGTGCCTGCAATTATGTTTGCAGATGACACCCTGCTGATGTCTAAATCCCCTATGGGCATTCAACGTGTTCTGGACGGGTTCTTACAGTTCTGTTTAGACCGGGGACTTGAAATTAATCCACAGAAGACTAAATACATGATTCTCAACCCCAAGCCCCACAATCGTGCACCGCCTAGGTTAGGAACAGTTCAATTGGAACCGGTGCACTCAATTGAATATTTGGGGATCACTCTTAACGAAAACTTAACGTGGTCAGCTCACCAGTCGAAAGTGAACATCAAATTGGTACAGTTGGTGGGTGGCACTATGAGACTGGTAAACAAATCCCCCTACCGGCCACTTAGCCCCATTATTCATATTTACAAAGCCCAAGCCGGGGGGGGTGTCATATACGGGGGCGAGATGTGGGGTCATATTCCATCATCCAAATTATTAACAACTGAGAATAAATTCCTGAGACAGATTGTTGCCCTTCCACAGAGTACTCCATTACTCCCGCTCAGACTGGACTTGGACATTCGACCAATAACGGAGGAGCTGGGTCTTAAGCCTTTGACATTCTGGAGGCGTATATGGAGTAGCCCAGACCTTTCAATCTACAGAGCTGAGTTACAGGAATTTCTAGAGTTACCCAATGCCAAAAGAATTCCGTGGCTGACTTACATTAAGGGAACGCTGGAGGTAATCGGACTCCCTGAACTATGGCTGGACCCATTAAACATCTGTCAAAAGATCCCGGAAAAGGTACTTGCGAGAGCTTATTACGAACACATGCTCCTCAGAGCTACACAAGGTACCCGGGACGGATCATTGTCCAACCAGTTCATAAAAATAAAAGACTCCTATCAACTTGAAAGCGTCTTAGATGCCATCACTCCACCATTAACTAGGAAATCATTTCTCCAATGGAGATATGGAACTTTTCCTTTAGCATCATTCATAGCATCCTGGTTTTCTCGCTCCTCTTCAGAAACTTGCCCGGCGTGTGCACACCTAAAGGAGAACAACGTTCATGTTATCTTCTTCTGCAGGGGATATGAGAGGAGGAGGAAATACTGGCTGGTCCCCTTGCTCAGGAATCTGGGATTCAGAACTTTCTTACCCGCTTACAGAGTTCTAAAGACAGATTTATCCCCTACCGTAGTTTTTGCTCTATCTAAATTTTTAACCTCTATGTGGTACGCCCGAAGTCGTTGTGTTAAATTGCTTGTGTAAAAGACTTCAAGACTTGAGATAGTTTTAAATTCGTGGCACACTTCCATTTTTAGCTCTTTATTCTGACCACTAATGTTGTTTAATACGCTTTTAAATTTTTGTATAGAATGTTATGCACATCTTTTATGATCTTGTGATCGAAATAAAGATTTCTCAAGCAAGTAATGTTTTTCAGGCATTTAATCCTGAGGATTTCAGGTGCTTAATCAGTTGAGCAAAAAGAACAGTCATCCGCTGTTGGATTTTTTAAAAGATAAGTTTATCTGGCTGGTTTTAAGATATGCTATCCAGCTGCACTTCCACATTTTTAGTCAACACATTATGACATTGTTAGTGGTCAAACACCTTCTGTTGAGTACTGAGTGCTAGGTTTATTTTCCTCTGTCATTTCAGCGGAACCCTCATCTGGAGAACTGTGCTTGCTTACCACCATATACATTTCCACAAGGAATTTCTTCCTCAGTTATTGAAGCCCTGTGGAAAGAAGCAATGACACCTGGAAATTTGTAGGAAAACAAGTTGAATTGAAAATACAGGAGCCCATGTGTGGCACTGTTTACTACAAAGAAGTTTCAGGCCAACTGACTTGTCATCTGTTAAGAACTTCCACGAGTATAAGGACTGAACATGGAACCATCATCATCAACTAACAACACTGCACAAGGTAAGTATTACACAAGTAAATAAGTTTGCATGAAAAACAGCAAGTAAACTTACATGACTAAACATGACTAACATTACAAGCCCCATTTTGATCCTAAATGTTTGAACATTTTCATTTTGTTGTCACACGTCTGTATATCATTAAACACATGCATCTTCTAATATAAAACTAATGAATTGTTGAAATGCAATTCGTTCCATAATCAACACCTTGAACTACAGTACTGACCTAAAACATCGAGGAAGTGGTACGTTTACCAGCTCCAGCAGCCTGAATTTATATAATTTTTTTTATAAATACAAAGCTTATGGTAATGAGACAGAACATCGAGGGTAAACAAATTGACCTACCATAATATTGAGTTAAAAATATTGTGGAAAGGAAATATTGAGTGCAAGTGTATCGTTGTCAAGAATATCGATTTGAAGGTAAGTAATATCGAATTTAAAAATATAGAAGTTATTAATATCAGTT
This sequence comes from Lissotriton helveticus, assembly GCF_964261635.1. NCBI lineage: Eukaryota > Metazoa > Chordata > Amphibia > Caudata > Salamandridae > Lissotriton > Lissotriton helveticus. The sequence goes on along the minus strand of NC_136065.1, from coordinate 2,094,105,214 downwards.
GCAAAAATATAGTTGCTTAAAATATCGTTTTTTTAATTAGTGTTATGTATTTTAGTATATATTTTAAATGTATGTGATGTATTTTTTGAATAAGTATTGTTTTTTAATATATGGTTAACATGTTTAACAGTTATTAATTTTATTTTAATTAACTTATGTGTTTTTTAATTCCGTAGTGGGTTGCAGGTTTATAGGGGAATAGGGTGGGAAGTGATTTATTTATAATGAATAAATGAACATTTATAATTTATAAATATTTATTTAATTGAGATTTTATCATGAGAATTGTGTTCATAATTTTAGATAGGGGTAAAGGGTAGGTAGTAATTTATTTTGAATTAATTAATAATTAATTGTTAGTTATCATTAATTAATTGACAATTAATCATACTAAATGTGTAATTAATTTTGGGTGAGGGATGTGGGGTTTATAGGGGTAAAGGGTGGGAAGTAATTTATGTTTAATTAATTAATAATTAGTTGATCATTAATCTTAATTATTTAATTAATTGCTATTTAAGTAGTGTCATTGTTCATTTTTTTGGGTGTGGGTTTTGCTTTCATAGGGGTAAAGGATAGGGAGTACATTTATTTTACTTAGTTTAAAACTAGTTGTTTAATACTATTAGTTTTTGAATTGAAAATACGTTTTAATTGTGCAATACATTTTTTTACAGTTTAATTTTGGTTGTGGGGATTTTAGGGATAAAGTGTGGGAAGTTAATGAATTTTTATGAGTTAATATGTTTTTCATTAATAATATTTCTTTAATTGGTAATTAATTATGTTAATTATGGAAGTACATTTTTTTATTTAGATGTGCTTTGGGAATTGTGTGGTGTTATAGGGTAGGAAATAAAAATACTAAATGTATGTAATAACTAAAGTTTTTGTTTCTAAATATTTTCTAATAAACAATATTTATTTGTTTGAAAATTATTTTTTAGACGTTTAATATTAAATATAGTTGTATTGACATTATTTACATATTTTTTTTATTTTTAAATTTTATTTTTTTGTTGCTGTTAATATTTTGTTTGTTTTTAATTTTGAACTGACTGGAGCGGGAATATTAATTGTTACCACTCCACAATCCAACACTTTCCCTACTGTTACACTTAATGGAGTGGGAATAGATATTTTTACCCCTTCGCTATCAAACACTTTCCCCACTCTTGCACTTATTGGAGTAGGAATAGTGATTTTCCAACACTTTTCATACTGTTTGAGTGGTATCCAACACTTTTCCTATTGTTGCACTCATTTGAGTGGTAATAGTAATTTGTACCCCTCCGCTATCCAACACTTTCCCTACTGTTGCACTGACTGGAGTGGGAATAGTACATTTTAACCCTCCGCTATCCAACACTTTCCCTTCTGATGCACTCACTGGAGTTGGAAATTTAAGTTGAAAGATTTTTAAATATTGTAATGCTTTAATTTGTAATAGGATGTTTTATTTATTAGATTTTATGTTGTTGATATATATATATATATATTTGCGCTAAACCCTGTCTACTAATGTCAGTAGATAGGGTTTAGAATCAAAAAGCATGGGTGGTTGCATTAGATCGCCCATGTAACACCTCCTTGATGCAAAGTAATGCAAATCTGAATTTTGTGCTGCTTTGCGTTACTTTTCTATACAAACCAACACTAATACCAATATCGTTAGTTTGTTAATCCCAAAATAGGCTTAGCGTCGGGTTAGCATCACAAAAGCAATTACAAGTAATAACAAAAGTAATGCTAACCTGGTGCTAAACCTTTTTGAGTCTGGGCCAACGCCTGATCTAGCAAGATAGTCAGACTGGGCTTTGCATAAAAAAATAACACCCCCTTGAATCAGGCACAAAATTTGATAAACATTTTTATTTGTCTAAACGTTTCACTCACAGGGGCATGGCTTGGAGCGTACGGAAATGGCAGCCAGCTTGAGGAGCTCTTTGGCATCCAAGGAGGGGCATCAGACTCCTTGCGGACCGAGCGCTGCACCTTTATTTGAAATGTAGTTCTTGGGATTGTGAAGGTCTCTGGACAACAGTCATGCCATTTTTGTGAAACAGATGAGAGCCGGTTCTTATTTATTTTAGTTTACTCAGCGGGCACGTTTCCTCTCAGGAAGTCACGCCCGCCATTTTGTTTTCCTGTAGCTCCATTTTTCTGGTAAATGGAGCCTCTCTTCTTTATGGATTTGCCTGCATTTTACATTTTCCTGATGTGCATTGTTTTGCATATAACACAGGTATCCATCATCAAATTTGGCATAGTTAACTCTTTCTTCTGGATTTCTGCCTAATGTGACTGTTTTCCCTCATAGAACCTCCTTGATGCACAGAATTTTCATGTACATTCAGCCTTGGCATAGTTCCAGAATTTATTTGACATTTATTTTTGTCTATTGAAAGGTGTGCCCTGCCTCATTTTCTTCAGCACTTAGGAGCCCTATGTAGAACTTTTGTTCTTTTTTGGATTTTGTCTTTGAAATCATTGACCCTCATATTGACAGTGAACTGACTGTGTTTTACTACAGCTATAACTTTTCATATTATAGAGGTCCTGGTTGACGTGGCTTATCTACTTCTTTATGGGAAGAACAAAACCTCTGCGTTGCACCTCTACCACCTTTCCTCCTTCATCATCTTTGGAAGAATATAATCCTTTTACTATTCTGCAAACAGACATGGAGGATTTGGAATGCAACACGGTACTTCCCCCAGTGAGATCTCATCTCGTCCTCAAATATCCCACTTCCTACTGCCATACATGCTTCAAAAGTAACTGCTTCCTCTGCACTTTCTTCTGGCAAATGTATAAAATAGACCTCCATCACCTCGTTCTATATCCATGGAATTTCCTCTTGAGGAGATTCGGCTCTTAGACCATATATGGAAGAAATTAACGAATGTCTTCAAAATTTGGATGATAAATGGTCATGCTTGCAGAACAAAGTGGTACAATGGAACAACGTGTAGAATCCCTGTATGCTGTGGTGAACACGGCTCCTCCTATGCAACTGGAAATTGCCCATCTAAAAAAAAGGAGGAAAATCTTGAAAATCGTAACAGGCGTAACAATTTACGCTTGTATGGTCTGGCAGAAGGTTTAGAAAGTTCGGATACCATCTAATGTTTCAAGTCTTTTCTTCCAGGATTCTTTTTTTTTTAACTCTTTTTATTGTTTTGTGCTCAGTAAACAACTTGGTAGATACATTGTACATTTCAAATATCTGAGTCATACATTGGTTACAAGTTGTAAGAAATGTTTCAGCTGAAAACATAATTAATAAATATCCTCCCCACACTGTTTCCTTCAAACCTTGGAATGCTTGGCAGAGACCCCATACTTTCTCCCATTTCTGGGGGCATCCCCTAGACTGACAAATAGTCTACTCTGCTTGTTGACACCAATCTAGGTAAGTTTTAAAGTCTGATACCTTGGAGAGGGTTGGATTGCTCCCCAGTGCTTCGCAATGTTGCGCTTAGCTACCACTGCGGCCAGTCTCGTATATCCAGGCCATACCCCATCTCCTGAAATCATTAATAGGAATCATTTGGGTTCCAGTGGGACCCCGTTCCCACCATCCTGGCCATAGTATCCTCTATTTCAATCCAATAACTTTGTATCCTTGGGCATTTGCACAGTATATGCAGGCAGGTCCCCTCTTGTCCACAGTCTCTCTGGCAAAGCCCACTCACTGCTTGGCCCCGTCTATGTAGTAGCGTCCTGGGATAGTAAACTCGGTATAAGACTTTAAGCTGGATCAAGCAGAATCTGGAATGGATCGCTACCTACCTGGGTCCCTATAGGGCATTCGTCCATTCTTCATCGACTTCATGGCCTATTTCAGCCTCCCAGGCGGTCTTTAGTGTTGCATGTGGTTAGGGGGAGTTGTTAAGGATTTTTTGTATATTAGTGAGATTGCCTTTTCGGTCTGGGGGTTGGTAAGTAGTCTGTCTTCTTACGGGGATGCGTCTTCTAGGACCGCTCCTTCACGTATATAGTGTCTTAAGGCATGCCCTAATTGGATATATCTGAGCCATTCTAGGTGTCTCATTTTATTTTCCTGTTGTAGCATCCTGTATGTGATATACGCTTGTTCTCTCAAGACGTCCTCCAGTCTGTCTAGGCCCTCAGCTTCCACTTTACCAAGTATCCAAGTTGGCCAACTCCTGCCAGTTGGTCATCCCAGTTGGTTTCCCTTACCACCCTTGAAACTTACACACCACACCTTTAACACCGTTTGTGTCTGAGTTTGTAGATCTCTCGATTTTGCTTTACTGTATAGCATTGAGGGATAGCCCTCGGGTCCCATTGCTGCTCTGTCTACCTGGAATGCTTGTTCTAATCTGTTGGTGAAAACCTATTCATTGATCCACACCATCTGAGAGAACAGTAGTAGGCCCTGACATCTGGTATAGCCAGTCTCCCTTCGTAAACTTGTTTTTGTAGTTTACTTAGGGCTATTTGCGGCATGCACCCGTGCCATACGAGCGCCCTCAGTTCAGAGTCGATTTAAAAAAAAAATAACTTGGGGATCTCATAGGTGTGTTCTGAATTGTATATAATTGCCATGGGAGTGTCATCATCTTGAATAGCACCGCACAACCCATTAACGTGAGCGGGAGAGAGCGCCAGCATTTGGTGTTTATGGAAAAATAACTTGGGGATCTCATAGGTGTGTTCTGAATTGTATATAATAACCATGGGAGTGTCATCATCTTGAATAGCACCGCACGGCCCATTAGCGTGAGAGGGAGAGAGCGCCAGCATTTGACGTCTATGGCGAATCTTGCTAACTGTGTCTCTGCATTTTTCCAAAAGAATTTGTGTGGGTTCCTAGTTATGTGTATCTCCAAGTATTTAAAGCAAGACGTCTCTACAGGTACCTTACATCAGGAGGTGAGAGTAGGTGTGCCCCCCACCAATGGGAATAGCAGCGATTTGTCCCAATTGATAGGGTAACCAGAATAATCTCCGTACATCTGGAAGATCTGCAGTATTCCCACAAGAACATGGGCTTCTATGGGAATTCACAAGGGCATAGTATCAAGCCCATTTTTGTAGCTTTAGCGGCAGTTTCCTGCCGCTAAAGTGGGGATAATTTTAACGCTGTTCTTGATAATATGCCCCCTAGTTTTTCTTTTCAGGATGCCTTAATTAGTCTTCTTCCCAAAGATAACAAAGACCATACCCTGTGTTAAGATTATAGGCTCATCTCTTTAATTAATGCGGATTATACATTTTTGTGAGAATCTTGGCTCTTTGCTTAGAACCCTTGTTACCTCAATTGATTGGTAAGGAATAATGTTGCCTTATTGAAGGTAGACATTTCAGACACACTAGATTATTTTTTAAGGTCCTTAGATAATCTAAATTTTATAAAGATTTGTTGGCAGCTATTTCTTTAGATTCTGAAAAAGAATTTGATCATGTTAGCTTGCCTATTATCTTTTCTACTCTATCCTGGTTTGGTCCTACTTGTATTAATCATATCTCTTTGCAGTACACCTCTCCTACTGCTGCTGTTTTAGTGAATGGTCTACTTTCTCCATCCTTTTCTCTATATTGAAGCGTTCAACAAGGTTGCACCCTTTCCCCGCTTCTGTTTCCTCTTGCCTTTAACCTTTTCTGATAACGAATTGTATTAACTCCCAGAAACTACAGGCTTCTAATGTGGTGATAATCAATCAAAACTCTCAGTTTATGCTGATGAATGATATTTTACTCTTTATCTCACATTCACATACATCATTATCAGCCTTTCTATGAGAGGTAAAACTTTTTGCCTCTGTATCAGGATATAAATTAAATGCTGACAAATGTGAAACCCTTCCTTTAAATAAGTTCTGTTTACTTCTTCTAATTTTAGTTGGAATTCAGATACAATTAAATATCTTGGCTTATGGGTTAAGTCTTCTATCAAAGAAACTGTATCTCTTCATTTCAAAGAATCACAAACGACATTACAATCTTTTACGTCCAAGTGGAATCCTTTATTTTCATCCTTCTGGGGTCACCTTGACACCATAAGAATGATGGTAGTTCCTATAATACTTTTTTATCTTCCTCAAATATTCCTAAGTCTCAATATAAGATACTTTAGTCTAGTTTATCTAATTTCTTATGCAATAACAAAAAAGTGTGTATGTCTCTTCATAAACGTAAGTGTCCCAAACATTTGGGAGGAGTTAATTTTCCAGATATTCTCTCCTATCATACAGCATTTTCCCACAAATAATCTTTTTTGTTATTACAGGAAGATGTTTCTTTCAATTTACCCTTTTGCACTGATATTGAAAAAGGTTATTTTCAGCTGTTTTCTTTTAAAGAATTTCCATTGCTTACACAAAAGCCTATGTCACTATCTCTTCCTATTTTTAACAATACATGTAAAATTCTCTGCCATTTTTTATTTTTAATAATAATGCTAAGGATCAATTTAAGCAATCCTCACCATGGTACAACCAACGTCTTAAAATTAATAACAAATGTATATTCTGGAAGGATTGACGTGCTAAAGGAATTCATTGGGTATATCAATTTTTTCATGATGTTTTTAGCCCTTTCACAATTGCTGAAACACATTTTTCCTTACCTCCTTCCTATGAATCTAAATATATTTCTTTAATTTCAGTGATTCAATCTACTTTTAATCAACTTTCCTCTATTCCCATTTCTACTCCTTCCAACCCTGATATACTTTCGATCTTAGCTATTTCTCCTTCTCCATCTCAATTATATAAACATTTAACATCTTTTCCAGATATTCGAAATAAAACAAAGGTAGAACTCTCTTGGGAATCTGACTTTCAAACCTCTTTTTCAACCTTTGTCTGGAATAGAAGTGGGCTTAAAATAAGGAAGTCTTGTAGAGCAGGTAATACCATTCAAACTTTCTTTTTCATTTACAATCGGCTTAAGTAGACTCCTGTTTCATTACATAAAATGAATTATACTCTTGATTCTTCTTGTTGGTAATTTAAATCTATCTCAGCAGATCTGAAACATATGCTTTTTGACTGTTCTCATGCTTAAACTTTTTGGTTACAAATTTGGCAACAAATCATTGAAATTTTTCACACATGAATCCCTTTTCATTTTATTAATGTTTTTCAAGGTAGTGTTTCTGGAGACTGGGCTTTTCAGTCTAGTAATTTTCACATAATAGATCTACTTCTCACTGTTGCCTTTCAACAGATTACTAAAGCTTGGAGGGACTGCACTAAGGTGTCTTCCCAAGCTTGGTGGTATGGTGTCTGTTACAATCACAGATTAGATAGGGCATCTGTTTCTCCAATGTCTCTAGCTATCAAACGAGATTTTTTATGGTTACCCATAACTAATTTTTTAGATATGTCTGCAAATAAAACAGGTTTTCATAACCCCGAAATTGAAGTGCCTAAATCCCCATGAATGCTTTTTCTACTGTATTTATTATGTTTACTATTCATTGTGTCTCCCCTTACTCTCTGCTCTGCAATAATTATTACACGGTGGTTATGTGGATTATAGTTGTAGACAATTGCCTTTATTTCCTCTTTCGCTTTCTTATTTAGTGATTTAGCAAATTTGTATATATGGATTTTATATTGTGTTCTTTTCATTACATGTTTTCTACTCATAAACTTTCCTTTTAAACATAAACATTTCAGACACTGCATGTGTGCTGCACTGGAAGGCACACATCCAAGGTATGTATTGTTGCACACTTTGGCTAGACAGCACATACTCACCTCTGCACCATGCTTAATAAGTTATGCATTGTGCTCGGCAGCCTGTTGTGCACCAGTAAGGGGGGTGTGCAGCTGCATGCCATTGTTTAATAAATAGGAAAACAGTTCTAACGAGACACAAGACAGTCTGGAGCCACTCTGTAGAAGGAAGCCATGCCTTATAAAGATTGGTTAGGGTTCAAGAGTGAGAGAACTAAAGGATAGTATAGAAAAGCTCAGCATGCCTTTGAGTAGTCCAACACACAGTTCCTTTCTTGGATGAACTCATAACCTCTTCTGCCGGTTAAGTTAAAGGATTAAAAGAACAAAAAGGAAAGCAAGGATTTTCATTTATGATTTCACTAGATATTTGTTTAGACCAGTGTTTAGAGATGAAAGCCCTGTGGTCTAGTATTAACCAACTTCACTAAACTACATACACCCTGATTACGAGTAGGTTGGTTCATTCCTATTCATGTGTAAATTCCCGTTTACGCATGGAGGTAAAAGGTATTTAATGCATCCAAAAATATTGGATGAGTGAAATACCTCAAGGTTTGTTTAATTATGGTAGGTCATACCTGCTGAAATTTAACAAGATTAATAGGTAAGTTATTTACTTTACCATCGAGAATTTTGATGCTTTAAACACCAAAATATATGTCTTATTCCCCAAAAAGTCGTAATAGATGATATTTATTGTACCCCGTGGTATCATTATTTATTAGGTGCGCTAAATAGCATCTACACTCGTAATCAAGGCCCTAGTCTAATAAGCAATTACTTGTGATGTCTCACTATTTGTTTACAGAATTTATGTTGAATCCGCCATGTTTACTAAGTCCATGAACATTATTTCTTCAGCCAGGAACCCACCCCAGATTTTTCTCAGAAGAATCATTCCAGGTCACAAGGCTGAGTATTGAAAGAAATATACTTTTTATTGCTAAAATGATTTTTTTCTACTTTACATTTCTTTTGCATAATGAAGTGTCAAACAAATAAAAACACATGAAAAACAACAGCACTCCATAAAAAGGTATCTTCAAATGTTTCTCTTAAACCTTTTTCTACAAAGAGTCCGGATTACTTCAAAGCAGGGAGATCAGGCATCAGGAAGTCTTTTTTTTACCTCATTTCCTTTTTTCCAAAAAGATGATGTGCAACCAGACCTCCAATGAAGGGAGGGTCGATGAGGCCGTTATGAACCTAGGAGGAATTCCTCACTAGGGAACTATTGTAATTCACTTTTCCTTCCTATAAAATATTGTAATCCTAATATTGTAATAACATTCTATTCTATAATGCTTGCATGATTAATGTACTCGGAATGATAGAGTTGATTTCTGTATGGAAATAGATGCAACTAAAGATTTCTTTGAAAGATGTTGAGATTGTTCTGAATGAACTTATATGTTCAGCTAAAAGAACCAGTTTATTCTTAAAATTATTTATGAATATGGTCGAGCCCACCCTGACCTTTAGGAGTCAGGGTGAACCCAATGATGAAGCATGACACCACTAGAGTGTGTGAGGGTTATTTAACAAAAGTAATTGGCTTCCTTCCCCGCGCTTGAGTGGTTGATGCCACGAGAGTTTAGTGCCGAGCTTTCATTACACTGGATGGGATTTCTTTGGTGATTAATATTGTGTAGAGGCATCCTAAAACTGTTCAAGCCTTTGACCAATCAATGGGAACCTTCCCTACCTGTGCTGTTATGTCATGCCCCACAACAGAGTGGGCATCAGGGCCTCCCACCAGAGTTGTCATATTGACTATCAAGTTCTATGTTCCCCATCCCTAATAGGCTGTGGTGGGCACTGGGGCACTTTAAAGGGGAAGGCCTGCATTAGCAGTGTATTTTTCTGATATACCTACTTAACATGATATTCCGTTTTCTTTCAGTATTGCTTTTAGAAATATGGGGGCATATTACCAAGGGGGGCAATACACAATTATCGCCGATTTAGCGGCTGTTTTCGGCGATTATTCTATCGCCCTATTAGCAAGCTATCTCTAACTGATGTTAGCGACAGCTTTTAGGCGATAGCAAGCGGTTTGGGGCCCGCTTTGCATGTCTGCAATGTTTATCGCTAATGACATGCAAAGTGGGCGTACCCAACCCGTTAGCGACTGAAAGCAGTCGATAACGTCGCTATCGCCTATTACCAAGGCAGGCGTAGCGTTGGAAATATTTGTGCTAAGCGCGAATAACTCCAAAACCTAACGCCTGCTCAGACCAGTTCTTAGCCATGTTATCCAATGGGAGGTGAATAACATGGCTAAGAGCATTTTGTCGCTAATGCGTGAATATCGCTGTATTCTCAGCGATATTCACGCATTTCGACGGAATTTTATCGCTTTTGAGATAAACCTTGCTAATAGCAAGTTATCTCAGCGATAAAAACCGGTGATGTCCGGCGATAAAAATATTGCCGCTAACCCTACTTAGCGATAAATATCGCTATTTGTTGGTACTATGCCCCAAGGTTTACAAAATTCCCAGGTTAGCAGTAGTCATTGTTACAATAGTTGTACGTGTGTGACAAAAATGGTAGTGATTAAATCCGCCACCGACTACCAGCTGCGGTCCCTGCAGTTAACAGCTGTGTGGCCATGGGGCCGCATGAGGGGGAATTTCGAGGGAAGATGCAAAGGGAAAATTAAATAAATAATGTATTTTCCCTCTGCATCGTCCCTCGAAATCCACCTGCACTCCGTCCCACCGCTGTTACCTGCACTGACCTGTGGAAAAGTAAATTTTGCCATGTCATATGTGCCTACGTGTTCCCCATATTATGCTATATGTGCATGATCGATATGCATGTATCCCCCTATGATCGATTAAAGACGCAATTATAGTTGTGTCCATCTCTAGTATGCCAGTTTCCAGTTCTCGTGAAAACAACGAGTATTAGGCCTATGTTGCCACATTTTACAGTGTGCACGTTAATTCATTGAATTGTCCCCGTTTCTAGGCCTCAAAAGGGGCCCGGACACCAGATTCAGCTCCTGTCTCCTGAACCCTCTCCGAGGAGCGATACAGCCCCCACCTGTATCCCTGACCCTTCACTTACTTCCTGCTTCACAGTGCCCGGCCCGGCCTGGCTCTGCCTGCCAGTCTGCCAAGAGTATGTTATGCTTCTAGTTATCAGACCAGCCCTCCTTCTCTGCATTCCTAAACTACTGAATCGCATCAATAGTTTCCGTCATGGTCTAGCCTTTATGTCTCCATGTAAGAGAAATACTGTATTAATATTCATGGAATATTCCTAGCACACGCAATACATGTAGAATTATGCACGCACCAGTCTTAGTGCCAAGTAGCCTCTGCCCTGATAACTTTTGGATTCTATCAATATGTACTCCAAACACTAGATACTAGATAGGCTATAGGTACAAGTCGTTCTGACACTGTAGACTTTAGTCTCCTCTTCTAGCGCAGAAGTCATAGCCCCCCAGTTCTCCCTGGTAACACGTCATTGCCCATTTGCGCGCACCACTAGGTTAAAGGTCCCGGCCGCTCAGGTAGCCCCCTCCATGTTTCCGCCCCGTTTATGACACTTCTGTTACGTTTACATCACATGTCTATGTATACGCCCTGTACACGCCTTCTTGTTACATCATTTTGCCCTTATCTTTCGCGACTGCTACGAGAAACGCCTACTGCTACGCCTACTGTATTGAATGTAATGTATTTGTTTTAGTATATATATATATTGTGTACTGTTACTGAAAGCTGCGATCCTGCCATTTTCCCCTGCCCCCGGCAGCTGCCATCCATTTATTCCCATGCAGGCTGTCCTGTTCCTGTCCTTTATGCCTGATTAAAGCCTGTAGACTCAAGATACCTCGAATCCTGTCTCTTATTTATTGAGCTATCTGTTTTATTCATTGTATTCAAAAATAGTACCGGTAATTAATTATTTATTTACCACATAATGGCGCCCGAATAGGGACTTGCCCTTTCCCCACGCGCCGGCGAAGCCACGCAGGCCCCCTGATCCTCTGCAGCCGTGACGGAACCATACCGTGCACGTGCAGATATTTCTGCTTCAAGTATCCCTCAGGCCCACGGAGGAGACGGAGGTTGCGGTCCAGCATCCAGACGAGGCGGTGAGGAACGCGGCGAGTCCCGACCAGAGCCCAAGCCGAGAGTCCAAGGTCCGAGGTATCCGGAGGCCCACCTGTAACTGAAGTCCGAAGTTCGTAGTCCGACGTCATAACAGTCCAGTCCGAGGCCTTCCGTTCTTGCTGCCCGGTGAGTACCGTTGCTGGGGTAGTATCTAGACAGGGTCAATTAATTTGTCTCTGGTCCGTGGGTTTGGGTACACAGATCCAACACGAAGTGTTCACCTAGGTGGATGCGGGTCCTGACGTGTCTCTTTATGGGACCGGTATGTTTCGTACTGTTTTAGCAGTGCATCTAGTACTTCTAGTAAGTTTCGTTCTCGAGAAATCCATGCTCTGTTCTCAGTATACCAGGTAATATTCTGTCCGAACTGTTATTCTAAATGTTATTTAATGTGTTTTCAATGTCGTGGTATGAGTGATTTGTTTTTCCAGTCATTTTTGTGTTTATCGTGTATTGTATTGTGTTCAGTATTCCAGCCTAGACAATGCCTCTGTTCTCCAAATTACGTCAGTTAAAGACCCGAAAAGGGTTACTAGAGGAAGCAGTTCCTGTCCCGCCTAGGGACAGTCCAGGTCATTTTATGTATCACAAGCATGGCTTAAGTGCCATATTATATCTAGACTTATGGGTGGATTATACCAAGGAGTTAGAAGAGAAATATAGATGGCCCATGTCAGGTACATGGGATGCCGAGTGCATCATGCGAGTAGAAGAAGCATTATGGAAAAAGAAAGCCAGACAGTCCCAGAAAGATGCCATCGAGTTATGGCGCAAAGAATCTCATAAAAGAACCGAAAAAGAAATCAGAAAAACAGAATTAAGTAGGGAATCCTCAGAAAGAGCCCAAGAAAGGGAATTAATCGAAGTAGGTGAACGAGTTAAAGCAGAACAGTCAGACAGACAGAGAAATGCCCTTATTAAGGGTATGTATCCTCTTCTTGCCGAGGGCTTGCCAAAGGCAACCCCGGAAGCACCATGTAATTTTCCGCCGCCATTAGTTCCGATCAAGCTACGTCACAAACCGACCGCAGCTGATATTTTTCTCTCGTCCTATTTGGACGATACAGTCCCAGAATATGCAAATCCTGTTCCGCCTGCTCCCGTAAATAATGTCATTCCTGTTCCTCCAGCCACCGGGGCACCCGTTACAGCATCTGTTACGGTACCCCCGGTCCAGCCTACAGTACATGTACCCGCTACATCAGTCACTCTGCCAGCACGTACAATACCCATCGACGATTCTAGTTTAGGAGCCGCGGGGGGAAGTCCTCCTGGAACCCCGCCTCAACACAGACGTATGACGATACTTGAGCTACATGAACGAGCGTTACAGCGTTCGCCAAAAATTCAAACATTTATCAAGCGAGCACTTACCGAATGCCGTTATGATCCAGTTCCAGGCGATGGTAATATGGTTATATATTCATTACGTTTAAGACGGGTGACCGACTATTTGGACACCCTGCCCAATATGAAAGAATATCTAGACAGAATATATCGTTTTATCCGTACAGGAGTGGATCCAGAAAGTGTTCGCGACGCCATGGCTCTAAGAAAAGTCGAGACCCAGCTTATGCTTTTAAAGTTTCTAATTAATTGTTTAATAAGAGAACAAGATTATCCAGATAAAGATCCAGAAGAAATGAAAGTCCTGACTAGGTGGAGTGACCATATAACCGAGGGAAGACACAAGACACAGAACTGTATAGAGAGTATGTACAAGAAAATCCGTAGGGAAATAATAAAGTTACACGAGAAACGGGAAGCAGCACAAGTAACCGAGAAAGAAGACAACTCTGATAATGAAGAGGTAGACGACGAGAATCCCTCCAGAATAGCGTATGTAGGTAGAACTAGACTTCCCGACCGACATTTACGCCTAGATCACAAGAACATTTTCCCTCCTCCAGTACCAGAACAGGGTTCTCTCGAGCAAGTATTCCAAGCTACCGATCACATTCTGAAATCACGAATAGGCTATAGTGAGCTTAGTACAATGCATGAACAAGAACTAGCCCGATCAGCAGTCCGATGGACTACTGATTCTACCACTTTTCCAGACGAAATAGTGGCACAAATGTTTCTGAAACTGCCCCCAGCCGAGCAGCGACTGGTGGGTATGTATATGATCCAGCACCTCATTACACTGTAGGAGGGACAGCATTCTGATCCAGGTCCGTTACATGATGTATTGAACGAGTTACTCCAGTATAGATGGAGAGGTCTAGGTACTGACTTAATTAGTGTCATCCTAGAACAGCGCCACAAATATCGAACGTTTCTGAATCCGCATTTTGTTCACGTCTCACCCCCAGAAAGTAAATCATTTTACATAGATAGACAGCATCCGTTACGAGAAGTACACCCAGTTAGGACAGCGGGTGGTGATCTAGAACGAGTATTTGTTTACACCCCTATCACAAAGATGGAACTCTTAGAGATGAAAAAGTTAATTCCCTGTCACGACAAAGATCCAGCAGGGTTCCATTGAGAATTAAAGGACATGCTCCGTATGGGAGAATACACGTATCCTGATATCATAAAAATGTTAAAGGTTCTGTTGCCCGCAGGGGTATATGAAAAACTCAAGGAAAAAGAATGGGAGGTGGGAGAGAAAAAGATAGATTGGACAGCTCTAGAAGCTGAAGATAATTTACGAGTACCAGGTACCGGTCTTGGGGAGAGATGTAAAGATTTGCCCGAGCTATTGATACAAGTTTTGCCAAGATTACTAGCCACGAAAAAGGAAGATTGGGATGCCATCTCAGCTTGTAAACAGAAACAGGATGAAGACACTAGTGATTTTTATTCTAGATTCGAAAAATGTTTTATTATTAACAGTGGTCTGAAAACAAGTAGTGAATCGTACCCTCATCTTTTTGTTACCAAACTAGTCGAAAATTCAAGTCCACAAGTTAAAAATCTAGTTTTGAAAGTCGAAAGTACCTGGCAAGCTAATACTCCGTCACAAATGTTACAAATGCTCCAGTATCACCAGAACAGAATCAGGGAAGAGCAAGAACACGAAAGGAGACGTATGAAAGACACGAAAATGAAAGTATTAGTTGCACAATCTGTTCCACAGGACAGTCAGAAGAGGGGTCCGAATCAAGCCAGTCATCCTGCAGCTCCCGTTAAAGGGACATGCAATTACTGTAAACAGCCAGGTCATTTTATAAACGAGTGTGCAGTTCTGAAACACAACATAGCTACTGGTAAAACTAAAGAAAGACCACGTCCGCCTAGACAAGAACAAGTTTCACAGACTTCTCAGTCACCACAGAATGCACAACAGACAGTTACAGCACCGCAGCCTATCGCTGCAACACAGCATGTTACACAGCAGATGTACCAGTATGCCCAGACAGAGTATCCAGATTATCAGCCGTATTCATGAAACAGCCTAGAGAGGGAGGTAGGCTTGCCTCTCATCGATATACCTGTAGATCAAGAGGGTCCCTACGTACACAGTCAAGTAGTAGGGAAAGACAGAAAGTTTCTGATTGATACAGGGGCAAGTAGGACTACCATCAGTCATGACGAGGTTCCAGGGGCTCCACTCTCAGGCTCTAAAAATGTTTCCCTTGGATTTTCAGGAAAGCCTATTGTTAATGAAATTTCGAAACCAGTTACTCTAGAAGTCGGTCCATTGTCCCAAACTACTGATTTGTTACTCACGAAATCATGTCCAGAAAATTTGTTAGGCATTAAGACATTGAAAGAGTTAGGTGCAGTAATTTGCTGTTCCCCAGAGGGGGTTCGTTTGTTTTTAAGAGACTTTAAAGGTCATTATGTATTACGCGATTTTGATCCAAGATTATTGAATGTACCACAGCATTTATGGGCGCAAGGTCCAACTGATGTAGGTTGTATGCATATCACACCCTATCGTGTGACTCTGAAGCAAGGTGTAGTTTTGCCACGAATCAGACAGTACAAATTCTCACCTGAGGCTGTAGCAGCCTTATCCAAAATTATTGGCGAGCTTATTGCTCAAGGAGTAGTTGTAGAAACTGACTCCAATGTATGTAATTCTCCTATCATTCCAGTCCTGAAACGTACTGATCCAAATGCACCTCCAGTATATCGATTAGTGATTGACCTTCGAAAACTTAATAAATGTATCATACCCCAGTACCCAGTAGTCCCAGATATTTCATCCCTCTTGACAGCCATTGATTCTGAAGCCACGTTCTTCACAGTTATCGATCTCAAAAACGCATTCTTCAGTGTCCCCATTCATCCAGACAGCCAGTTCCTTTTCGGATTCTGTTTAAATGGAAGAAGCTATAAATTCACACGAGCTCCTCAAGGTTTTACAGAAAGTCCTAGTATTTACAGTCAAGCACTTAAGAGACAACTAGACAATATTCACATGCCAACTGACACTGCCCTGCTCCAGTATGTCGATGATCTATTGATCACAGCCCGTTCTGAACGTGACTGCGAGCGAGCGTCACTTACAGTTCTGTATTTTCTAGCCGAGCAGGGGCACAAGGTGTCCCCTTCCAAATTACAATTCTGTGTCCAGCAAGTGGTCTACTTGGGACACTTACTGTCCAAGTGGGGTAGGCAGTTGACACCTGACCGTATCCAGTTAATAGCACGTCTTCCACAGCCCAAGACACAGAAGGAGGTACGAGCTTTTATCGGCCTCACTTCTTACTGCAGACAATGGATTCCTCAGTATGCATTTCTAGCCAAGCCACTGATACAGTTAACGACACAGGAGGCAGCCGTATCGACTGTCCTCCCTTGGACCCAGGAACATACACTTGTTTTTAATGAGGTAAAGAAAGCCTTATGTCAAGCACCTGTTCTAGCAACACCGAACTACAGTAAGCCTTTTACACTTTTTGTCACAGAACGTGATGGTACTGCATTATCTGTTCTCACACAAGATCAAGCAGGACAATACAAGCCCTGTGCTTATTTTTCGAGCACATTAGATCCAGTGGCCCAGGCTCTGCCTGCGTGCCTCAAGTCAGTTGCAGCCACAGCTCTAGCTATCAGACAAAGTGATTCCATAGTATTAGGACACTCCCTGACAGTACAAGTTCCACACTCCGTGGAAGTTCTTTTAAACCGAACACAGACTCAGCACTTGACAATTGCACGTTTAACAGGTTATGAACTGACACTGTTCCAGCCACACATAGAAATCAGACGCTGCAATATTCTAAATCCTGCTACACTGTTACCGTCAGTTACTTCAAATCCCGCCACACATGACTGTGTGGAAGTTGTTAACACTATGACAAAGCCAAGACAAGACCTGACAGATATTGCATTACCTAATCCCGACCTGACACTCTATGTGGATGGTTCATGTATGAGAACCAGTACAGGAGAACTAGTAGCCGCGTATGCAGTGACTACTGAAACCGAAGTTATAGAAACACATCGTATTGATACCCTGTCTGCTCAAGCAGCAGAGCTAGTCGCTCTGACCCAAGCCTGCATACGTGCCAAGAACCTGAAAGTAAACATATACACAGATTCACGTTATGCATTCGGAGTCGTACACGACTTCGGAGTGCTCTGGCAGGAGAGAGGTTTCATGACTTCTCATGGAACCAAGATTCAGCATGGTCTCCTCATTCAAGCTCTGTTAGGTGCAATACATTTACCGACAGCTATCGCTATCATGAAGTGCAAGGCACATACGAAAGTCACTGACATCATTTCCCAAGGTAACGATCTAGCAGATCGAATAGCCAAGCTTACAGCTCAGACTCCAGACATTCCAGTTAACATGACACAGACACCCACTCCAGATCAGACTACTTGTATGACAGTTAAGGACCCTACACAAGATGTCATAGACATACAGTTACATGCTACTCCCGAAGAAATCAAGAAATGGTCCGAACAAGGAGGGGTCCAGACAGATCAAGGATGGTTGACGAAGGGAAAAGCCACATGGTTTCTCCCCGACTCTATGGTTAAAGTCATTATTAATACCGCACATAGTCCAGCACATCTAGGAGAAAAGGCTATGTTAGACAGTATTCAGAACCTTTGGTTCAACAAGCATTTACGAGCTGCAGCCAAGCAGAAAGTCCGTACCTGTATGATATGTTGTCAGTTCAATCCAGGTAAAAGTGTCCCGGTGGAACAAGGGGGATTCCAACCTCCTGACCACCCTTTTGAAGTCCTCCAGATGGATTATATTCAGATGGAGCGATCTCGAGGTTTCAAGTATGTCCTCGTAGTTGTATGCGCTTTGTCCAGGTGGACAGAAGCATATCCAGTTCCAGATTACACAGCTGCGACCACTGCCAGGCAGTTGGTTCGTGAGTTCTTTACCCGCTATGGACTCCCTAGGGTCGTATATTCAGATAACGGCCAGCCATTCTCATCCGAACTCATGAAACATGTTTCCCTTCTGTTAGGGTACCAGTGGAAGTTCCATTGTGTACGCCATCCTGAAGCAGCCGGTCTCGTAGAGAGACATAATCAGACTTTGAAAATCCGCATTGCTAAAGTATGTAGAGAAAAAGGTGTAGACTGGTTAGTTGCCCTGCCAGTTGCTCTATTCTATATGAGAATGGTTGCACATTCCAGATCAGGTCTGTCCCCGTATGAGGTCGTATTCGGCCGCCCTCCAAACATGTGGGGTACACCTAGACCCCGTAGTATTACAGATGTTTCCAGTAATATGCTGACAGATTACCTAGCTTCCTTGATGTCTGCCCTACACTCTTGTCGTTCACAGGTTGCCGCTGCATTTCCAGACAACACCGAGGTGAAACCGCATGAAGTCGTTCCTGGAGAACATGTATTAGTCCGCAATTTTGATCGTTCAAGTCCGCTGGAGCCCCGGTGGAAGGAGCCTCGAATGGTGTTGTTGACAACAAGGACCGCCGTGAAACTAGAAGGCAGGAAGGGGTGGGTCCACCTCAGCCATATTAAAAAATTCCATGGATTACGAGAAAAGACATTTGTTAAGGACTGCCTTATTCCTAAAGATTGCCTAAAAACAGACTCTGAACTCAAGCCTCCCCTGTTAGAGAAAACTCCGCAACAGGAGTATAAAGATAAACTCAGGTCTAGTAAAATAAGTCAGCCAGTTTAATTGTCTAAGTCCCTCTCGGGTGAAACGGTTAGACAGGTTCCTGACATGTATAAGACAGACCCACACAGTGAGAGGGTTAGTCAAAACTCTAAAAGATGTATTATCGTTCTACTTTTCTTGTTATATTTGAGTCTTATGGTTACCTGCACAAGTTATGCTTTACATTTATGTTTTCCAATTTCACATGTACATATGTTTTCTAATGCTACAGTAGAGCACACATTTAGTGATCTACCTCCTCACGAGCTATCCTATCGTCTTGCTATGCGAAATAACACATTCATCCGAATGTTACACTATTCACATCAGACCAGCAATGCCACTAATTGTTGGGTGTGTGGTCGACTCCCCCCTTTCCAGACACCGAAGGGAGTTCTGCCACTCTTTCCTTATCCGTTTTCACATAATGGTTCGTGTGGAGCATGGTCCACGTTAACGTCATCGTCTAATGATATGTCCTTTCTGAATCGAACATGTTTTCCAGACAAGCAAGGTCTTACCCATAGAACAGGGTTAGATCTAGAAAATGAAGTGTATGATTTAGGTAATTGTTCCTCGAATTTCATGGTTCTGAATGTTCAGTCCAATACTACTCCAGATTTGCCTGCTATTTCAGTACTGCCAGTCAAAGGCGAATTATGTATCAGAAAGAATGGTTCCGCACATGTAGGACATAGTGATTGTACTACTACTGTCGAGTATAGTGACAGTGGGAAATCTATTTTCAAAGCCTCACGTCATTCTTATTTTGTTTGTGGTCAGACCGCATATGTTCGTCTGCCCCTCGATTGGGATGGAACATGTTATATTGCCTTCCTACTGCCACCAGTTTTTCTAGCCCCATCTGATTATCACAGAAACACACATCTAGTACACGTCAGACATAGAAGGGAGATCGAGTCCCCAATTGTCGATCAAACTGAAACTACTCTAGAACAATATCAAGACTTCAATAAAGGTTTCTTCTTCTTTATAGGACCTATCCAGAATAGTAAGTTAATACGTAGGTTAACCAGAACCCTTGAAGCAGTAGTGAATGAGACTACTTCTGCTCTAGGTAACTTAACCGAAGAGCAATCTGCTATGCGTTTTGTCGTGCTCCAAAATCGTCTCGTTCTTGACGTCATACTGGCCGATAGAGGAGGAGCATGTAGAGTCATCGGATCTAGTTGCTGCATTTTCATTCCTAATAACGCGCCGTCTGTTTATTCAGCTATAACCAGACTCCATAAAATTGCCCATCAGTTACACCAGAATCCAGGCACCTGGACATGGTCCGGTTGGCTCTGGAGTATCATATCTGCCTGGGGATGGAAAGTATTGTCATTCCTAGGTATTGCAGTAATGATCATATTCAGTTGCTGCCTCTGTTTACAATGTGGCCCTGCGATTTGCGGCATGTGTGCTACCTCTTGTATTCCTAGTCCTAAATCCCGTTCCAAGACAATTCGAGACGAGCAAATGATGCTATATGAACAGATAGATGGTATCATGAATATTGATGTTTCCTGATGGAAACGTAGGGCACAAGGAGGGAATGTGGAAAAGTAAATTTTGCCATGTCATATGTGCCTACGTGTTCCCCATATTATGCTATATGTGCATGATCGATATGCATGTATCCCCCTATGATCGATTAAAGACGCAATTATAGTTGTGTCCATCTCTAGTATGCCAGTTTCCAGTTCTCGTGAAAACAACGAGTATTAGGCCTATGTTGCCACATTTTACAGTGTGCACGTTAATTCATTGAATTGTCCCCGTTTCTAGGCCTCAAAAGGGGCCCGGACACCAGATTCAGCTCCTGTCTCCTGAACCCTCTCCGAGGAGCGATACAGCCCCCACCTGTATCCCTGACCCTTCACTTACTTCCTGCTTCACAGTGCCCGGCCCGGCCTGGCTCTGCCTGCCAGTCTGCCAAGAGTATGTTATGCTTCTAGTTATCAGTCCAGCCCTCCTTCTCTGCATTCCTAAGCTACTGAATCGCATCAATAGTTTCCGTCATGGTCTAGCCTTTATGTCTCCATGTAAGAGAAATACTGTATTAATATTCATGGAATATTCCTAGCACACGCAATACATGTAGAATTATGCACGCACCAGTCTTAGTGCCAAGTAGCCTCTGCCCTGATAACTTTTGGATTCTATCAATATGTACTCCAAACACTAGATACTAGATATGCTATAGGTACAAGTCGTTCTGACACTGTAGACTTTAGTCTCCTCTTCTAGCGCAGAAGTCATAGCCCCCCAGTTCTCCCTGGTAACACGTCATTGCCCATTTGCGCGCACCACTAGGTTAAAGGTCCCGGCCGCTCAGGTAGCCCCCTCCATGTTTCCGCCCCGTTTATGACACTTCTGTTACGTTTACATCACATGTCTATGTATACGCCCTGTACACGCCTTCTTGTTACATCATTTTGCCCTTATCTTTCGCGACTGCTACGAGAAACGCCTACTGCTACGCCTACTGTATTGAATGTAATGTATTTGTTTTAGTATATATATATATTGTGTACTGTTACTGAAAGCTGCGATCCTGCCATTTTCCCCTGCCCCCGGCAGCTGCCATCCGTTTATTCCCATGCAGGCTGTCCTGTTCCTGTCCTTTATGCCTGATTAAAGCCTGTAGACTCAAGATACCTCGAATCCTGTCTCTTATTTATTGAGCTATCTGTTTTATTCATTGTATTCAAAAATAGTACCGGTAATTAATTATTTATTTACCACAGACCGCGGCTGCCAACTACATATGCAATTGTTAAAGAGCAGTAACAGTATTTGACATGACCTGGAGGCATTTTGTTACAATTGTGCTCTAGACAGACCTCATAAAGACACTCTACAATGTTAGAACCACATCTATACAGCTATAAAATATACACTGTGGTCTGTGAGAGATGATGTGTTAAAGTGTTTAAATCCTTGGCACTTTTGAAGAATTAGATAGGCCCCACCTCTAGAAAGAGGTCTAAAAATGAGGATAGGAATGAAAATGGTTCTTGAGTAGATGGGAAAAGGAAGCTCGCTGAAGAACAGGCTTTACTTACCTACAGCCGCCACACGCATCATGCGCCACTCATGGTCACCCGGCCCAGAGCAGGTTCTGGGTTGTTGAACAAGGTAGTGTGTCAGACTCTCGAGGACAAAAATATTGTCTTACAAGACTAAAGTATTATCAAGGTAAGTGTATGTAAGTATACCTTAACTATTCATAAGTCCATATCTACATACCTTGAGGGTATATATATCATAAAGGTACAAATATGTGGAATAACGCATAGTAAACCTATTCTCACCTACATATACTTACCTTATGAATGTTTTGATAGTCAATATTTAGGTCAGAATATTTTTGCAGGATGAAATTTCATCTCTGATTATCTGATCCTGTATCACCGAATCGACATATGGGGTGTGCACAGGTGTTCCACAAGATGGCCCAGGATCATTCACATATTAACTATGTAGCATATGAGGTAATTCACATTAGTCAGTGGCCATGTCACTTATTTGCTACTTCAATCAATCAACCAATCATCTCGGACATGTAGAGCATGGCTTATCACCGCAAGTGTATCCAGGCGCTGGGATCTTGATCGATCAGTCGAAAACCCAGATCTTGAGTCCCTTTCTGAACTCTGGGAGAGAGGAGGATGTTAAGAGGTGTAGGGGAAGATCGTTCGAGGACTTTTTAGTGAGGTAGGAGAAGTAACGTCCTCCACTGTTGCTTTGGAGGTTGTGGGGCGTGTGAGCGAGGGCGAGGGTGGCGGAGCGCAGGTGTCTACTTCAACATACCTCCAGGTAGCCCATAGCATTAATTATGAGATGTTTGGTGGTGATGAGCGGAAGCTGGTGTCTGCAGGAAAAGTGAACAAATGGCGGCCTCTGTTCTTTGCCACAGCACAGATGATGCATCCGCCTATTGAACCCAGCTGTGGAAGGCGCATGCTGTGCAGTATTGTGCTAGCCTACATCTGGATGGATTGACCAAGAAGTACTGGTGGGCCTTTTAGAGATCTGCCCCATCTCAGTCAGGGCCGGACTGGCTACCGGGCAGTTTGGAATGCTGCCTTAGCTGGGGGCTAATTTCGTTGGTGGGGACCTGCGTGTACTAAACGAAATTCGTTTTGTTTTCATTATTTCGAAGTACACGTAGGTCTCCTTTTACGAAATCAGCCCCCACTGCAGTAAAATCTTCTAGCAGCTCGGCAGCATTCAAACTGCCCGGTAGCCAGTCCGGCCCTGATCTCAGTGTGTGGAGACCACGTCACCCTACCACTTTGAAGAGCATACATATTTCCACCAGTTACACAACTGGATAGAAATGGCTGTGCAGGTGGGAAGTTGGGAACATTGTCTTCTCTGAGCTTTTTCCCACTGAATGCGATTGCTTTATGTAACCCCTCTCCACCATTGATTACGGCCAGTGAATACATTTACTGTCTGTCAGCCGAAATGTTTTAGTAGTTTGGCTTTTGGACTTTAATCTTTGACTTGGGGGGATATTTACTAAGATTTTGCGCTGTGTTTGTGTCACAAACGTCTTGATTGCCAAATTAACTTTCCGTTTAGCGTTGGAATTAACATAAAAGTAATGCACCAGAACGCCCCCCCCCTGCACAGGAACGCCTACATGTGGCCCAGGGCATTACAACGTGACGCATCTCCCAGATGCGTCACGTTGTAAGTACCCCCGCACCATGGAGCAGGATTTGCGCCGCTGCTGCGTCACAAAAGTGACGCAACGGCGGCGTAAATGAGGCGCAAGGGGCTTGTAAATCTGCCCCTTTGTACTTTAAGAGAGGCAGTCAGAAAAGAGAGTTTAATGGTTGGCAATGTAAAATACTCTATTACCGTTCATCTATCAGACAGTTGTGTCTGACTCCGCCAACTGGGATGGAGCCGCGCCAATATGATTCATGTGAAGTCGCTGGATTTTAAAATGAACCAAAACAAATTTCGAGAGTAAGAAACAAAATGCAAAGATAAGAATCCACGCGTTTCCCACTGGTGTGTCTGCACGCTGCCTTCATTTCCCCAGACGGGTGTCGGATTTGAGTCTGTTTTACAATTATTTGACCTGGCTGCAGTTTGAAGGGGGGTGCAAACCTATGAACCCCATCTGCCCCGGGTAGCTTCCCTCTGCTGTACCTCATTTCCGGTTTTGGAAGAGTTGGGGGACGAAGATAAGACCCTTCTTCTCAAGCAGATCATTTGAGGCGCTGACCTAATGTGTAACATGATGGTGATAACATGATTAAAGTTTTATTCAAACAATTCCAATCCCCAGAAATAGACGCATTCTGAGGGGAATGCGATGCTTCTGCTGAAATGAAATACTAAAATGAACAGTTGAAAGCGTCAGTTTATTATCGGGGTGACACTAGGATATGTGAGGAGGGTTTAATGCTGAACAGGCCAATCGCGGGGTGACTTGTGTCTGTCTTTAACTTCCTGCTGCTTCGTCTCTGCACCTAAATATATCTCTTATCCCGGGGTCCCTGTGTAGCAACAGTATAAGGCAAAGGAGCAGTGGCGGTTTGCAAAGGGAGTGTGGCGGGGTGGGGAGGGACAGGGTGGGGGGTAGTGGAGTCAGACATACGACGGCAAGGAGTAAAGTAAGTAAATAAATTAAAACTATTTAACTTGCGCTCCCTGAGGGCCTGATATAGAGTTTGGCGGACGGGTTACTCTGTTACATACGTGGTGGCTACACTGTATTATGAGCCCCCTATTTTATAAAGTGATCGTAATACAGCAGATGGGGTATCCCCATCACATTTGAGAAGGAGTAACCCCCTTCGCCAAACTCGAAATGAGGCCGTGTGTTTTGTTCAGTAATCCCAAATTCCTAAGTAGTCATGCTTAATTAGAGCAGGTGGATGCCAACAGCACTTATGTTTGAGGACCGGAACTCATTTTTCTGCATCAAACATTTCCCGTGCGCAAGAGAGGGAAAAACGCACAAATTGGAAAGTGGAAGGAACAGAAAAACTGTCACAAAGGGAGAAAGCAGGAACCCGCAAGAGTGAGATAAAGGGGCAGGGAGTGGCTGGGAGTGGATTAAAGAGGCCGGATTTAAGACTACGAGCCTTAGTACTCAGCACAGTCGTGTAGTTGCACTTGCACGCTTTCATTTACAAATAAATCACTATGGGTATCCATTTGCTAAGTGGCGGCAAAGGGACAGGTTGTGATTTACAGAGAAACCTCACTCTTAGTTGAGGCCCTTTGGAAACATTGAGAAGTGGGGAACCACTTCACCCGTGTGTAGATCTGCCATTCAATTTGGACAAGGATGGTCTGGTCTCCCGGGCAGAGGGTAGGGGATAAACTCTCTGTTTGCCTTTAGCCATCGCTGAGGTCAGGCCTAAAGTTTCATTGTAATTATCCCTTACCTTGAAAAAGGAGCCACCACTAGAGAAGTGCAACTGGGGCCTTGATCTCAGCCCTCGTGTTAAGGTACTCCACCACCTTTAGGACACTGACGTTCTCTTCTTCTTCCCTCAAGAGACAAGGATACCAACCCTCTGGAGGAGCCGCTCTTTCTTCAGGCTCTCAAGAACAAGAAGAAACCTCGGCAGACCTTCAAACAACCTAGTGTGGGTGCAAAGTGGGCGTGGAAAGTCTGTCCCCTAGACTTTAGCCACTGCTGAACATTACATCAGTAGTGTGCCACTATCATTTTTAACAGAGATTAGTGGACTCACTGATTAAAATTAATTTTGAGTACCACTACATCCCATTTTATCATTTCCAGCCTCCACATTGCACCCACCGTTTCGACGCTCATCTACACCACAAGGCCCTATACCCGCACCTCACTTTACGGCATCAGGAATAAAAGATCTTCGACAAAGAGCCCCTCATAGGGCACCCGTCAGGCATTGCAGCGCCGACCTGACGAGGAGCACACCCTATAATTAAGCACGACACCCTGCCAGGTGTGGGAAGGCCCTAGTTCCTAAAGTGGGAGACACCTTCTCCCCATTTTTGGACATTAATCTACCCCGACCAGCCCTCTGCTTTTCTTGTTTCCTTTCTACATTCTCAAGGAACTGCATACCTTTGTTGTGCATTCCCAGGTCTAACAGTAATGGTAAATCTGTGAATGCATCAAAATCTATGGGTGTTGCATGGCAACACCCATGCAACGCCTATAGAAAGCCTCCCTGGTGCAGAGTAACCCGGCAATTTGTGCTGCATTGCGTTCCTTCAGATTAATCAGGCGACTCGGGCCATGCAATGTGGCAATGCGGGGCTTGATAAATCACATTTTGGGTTTGTGCCGCGCATGCACCACCTTGCCTGGTCAGGGCTGTTTCTATGATTTGCGAGGCCCTGTGCCAAAAGTGAATACGCGAGGCCCCTCTAATTTACTTAAGTGACCCTATTCAGAGACACCGCGGGAGGCCCATTGTACAGGATTTTTGCACCCCCACAGTTTTAACTTTCAGCCCACAAGCAATTCTCACACCTCCAGCCTGATAGGTGTAACAATTGCTTGTGGGCTATGAGTTAACACTGTGGGGGTGCTAAAATCCTGTACAATGGGCCTCCCGTGGTGTCTCTGAATAGGTCTCTTTGCAATTGGGACAAGGGGAAGCGTCTCCCTCTAGGAATCTCAGGTCGGCCGATAAGAACCTGCTTATAGTGCCACGGTTTAGTAAGGCTAGATGGGGAGGTCGTGCCTTTTCCCTGGTCGCCGCCAAACTTTGGAACTCCCTTCCTTATGATCTTTCCAGCCTTTCTTCTCATTTGTTGTTTCGAAGGGCCCTGAAGACTTGGGGCCAGGTTCATCAAACCAAAATCCGCTCGCAAAGGGCCAGATTCTGAGAATCTGGCCCTTTGCGAGCGGTATTTTTGCTTTTGGATGCATCGTCCCAAATGCAAAAATCGCAATTTTAGAAATCGCTACATTGCGATTATATGCATTAAAGGAATCTCAATTAGAGATTCCTTAAATACAATGCATGAACCATTTCAAAATTGCGAATTCGCAATCTGGGGCCTCTATTTACCGCGAAGTCTGACTACGTGGTAAATAGCAAAAACTTAGAAAAAAGCACTTTAGTGCATTTTTCTAAGTTGTATGTTAAACACACACATGGACATGTGTGTGTTCGACACCAGTGTACATTACCATTTCAGGGGTGCAACAGGGTGTCCTTTGAACACCCTGGCATCTTTGAAATTGCTTCCTGATTTGCGATTCGCTAATTGCTAATCGCAAATGAGGAATGACTCCCCATTCATTCCTATGGGCCTTTAGGCCCATAGGAATGAATGGGAAAGCCATTCCTTATTTGCGATTAGCAATTAGCGAATCACAAATAAGGATACAGTAGAAATCGCTAAAAATATTGCGATTTCTACAATTGCTATTTCTACATGCATCCCGTTTTGCCAGTCTTTAATAGCGAATCCTTAAAATTCGCTATTAAGGACTCGCAAAACATGACTTTGATGAATCTGGGGGTTGGTTCTTTACTCAGTCTGTAGCTTAACTTTTTCTGACTCCCACGCTCACAGTCTGCTCTAGCGCCTTGATGCCCTTGGGCTAAGTTTGCGCTTTATGAGATCCAATTTCATTCATTCCCTCCCCTAGGTCTCAAGACACCATCACTGAGGCCCAGGGAGGGGACCCCTCCCACAAACCCTAATTGCAAGGAGACAGGGAAACAACCGGGCACACGATCGGTTCTGGGCCCCATGCTGGTGGGCTGAGTGCGAGGCCCTGGGCAGCTGCCCACACTGCCCATGCCTAGGGACGGCCCTGTCCTGTGCCTGGTGCAAAAGCGACGCAACCCCTTGAAAATTGTGCCCTCACGTTGGAGGAAGGAGAACTGCTCCATAGTCTCAGATTCCATTGGTGAACTAAAACTGTGTGATCTTTGGCACATTACTTTATTTCCCAATGCTGACTTTTAGTAGCTAGAACCGGATAGACACTGACTGACTTCAGAATGGGGCGTCTCAATTTTTTAGAACTAGAGTTTTGCGTTCAGCCTGTACTTGCCTAGATGTGATTAATTTGGCGCTGCTGTACAGATGCGTGAACCTTGCTGAGTGAAATTGCAGCTTCGCGTGCAGATGACGACTACGCATGCAGCCAGTTTCAAACTGCCTGATACAACCCCTATCCTCAGCGCGGAGTTTAGATGCACGCTACATGCCTGACACGTCTCCAGTTAACAAAAACCGTAAAACATGTGAGGGACATGTTTGTGCAAACGTCAAAACAAAACTGCCTCGTCTACTGCACTGGCGCTCAGGTGAATAAAACGCTCTGCATGTGTCGGTTCACGACAGATATATATAATTTTATGGGCAATGCTGCCATCTTTTGGCCATTTTATGTAACATTGAGCAATACACTGTTTAGTCCAATTCTACCGCCTCGTAGTCTCCAATTTACAGTTTGTAAGAAACAGCTGTTCGACCTCTCAGATTTCAGAGTGAGTGACATGCTGCTTACGATGTTCTGCTGATACCCTTGTTCTAAAATATACACATTACGTAAACATAAAGTATGCATAACGGGGAACCTTTTAATATGGTACAATATTACCAATCAGAGCCGTTAGAGACATTTGCCCACATGCATCAAACTGAATTCCATTCGCAAACGGTGCGAATCGCAAAATTCGGCCGTTTGCGAATGCAATTCATAGATTTGGGATGCATTAACCTTTTTTGCATTTTTCGCAATTTAAGAAATCGCAATTTATTTGTGAATTCTTAAGTTGCGATTGCAGTTAAGAAATCGCAATTTTGCGATTTCTTAAATGCAATGCATGATTTTTTTTAAGGTAAAAAATCGCAATTTGGAAGTGGTAAATTAACATGAAGTTAAACTTCATGCTAATTTACGAAAAAACTTTCAAAAATGCACAAAAGTGCATTTTTGAAAGTTTCACATTGGGCATGTGTGTGTGAAAAATGTACTTAAAGTTTAATTTCAGGGGTGCAGGGGGGGTCCTTTGGACCCCCCTGCACCCAGGAAAATGCATTCTCATTTTGCGATTCCTTAATTGCGAATCGCAAAACGAGAATGCCTTCCAATTGATTCCTATGGACCTCTAGGCCCATAGGAATCAATGTAAAGGGATTCCTTATTTGCGATTCGCAAAATAGGGAATGGCAAATAAGGAAAAATAAGGAATCGCAAAATAAATTGAGATTTTTTGATGCATTGCCGTTTGCGATTCCTTAATTGCGATTCCTTAATTTTCGCAATTAAGGAATCGCAAACGGCAACAATGATGCATGATAATCCACGAGGCAGAAAGCCAGGCGGATTGTAAATGTCACCAGAACCCTGAGATGGCAACATAGGGCAATATTACACGTTATTGGTTATGCAACTCTCCATACTTTTTATTTTATTTTGGGGTAGTTATCGTAAAAAAACTGTTTTCTTCAAACTGCAGTTGCCAATTGGCACTGAATGTAACTAGAATATTTACGTTTTACCTTTCATGACTAAATTGTGGATAACAAAAGGGAAATTGGTGAGGATTTTTCTGATTCTGTAGCTGCAGTGGTTACCATATAATTATAGATTTACTGCATTTGCTTAATTTGGATAAAAATAATACTGTCAGCAAATGTGTTGCATTTTTAAATATTTTGGCCAGACAATGTTGTAGCTCTTTAGAGTGCTTTTGGGGATCTGTCTGTCTGTCTGTCGATATGCACCTTCCCAAGGTGCAACCAGAACACAGCAGATGCTGCAATGTGGCTGCTGCTGACCCATTTCCAAGCAATTGTGAATCGTTTTTCTGCCTGTTCAGAGTAAAAAAGCCAGCACTCCGGGAGTAGAATGTGAAGTTTGTGTTTAATCAATAAATCAATAATCATAAAAATTCGTTGATATATAGAAGAGGATGCACCTCATCTGTATCTCAGCCTTTCTCACAGTATAAACAAATGTATGTATACATTGCCTTAAAAAACAAAGGTTACGGTGACGTTATAGTTAGATGTTGAAATAAAGTGAAAACTAATGTTTTAACACCTTCGCTGCTGTGGCTATTCTACCGCAGCGCTAACGGTCGCGGGGGGGGGGGTGCGCGGCTCACCGTTCCATCACGGCTCGCGGGTGAGCTGTGGTTGTGATGGAACGGTTCCGTCACAGCCCCACCCGCTTAATGGAACATGCCGCGCAGGCGCAAAATCAGCGCCGCGCAGGCGCGGCGAGCGGGCCATGACGGAACCGATCCGTCATGAGCACAGCTCACCCACGAGCCGTGACGGAACCGTTCCGTCAATAGCGCCGAAAGAGCTAAAATCAAAACAACACTGAAATTCACCAGTTATGGTTTACTGAACAAACTATAAGTTGTGGCCCCGCCATGCACTACTTATGACCTCTTCTACTACACCACTCAGTTATTGTTAGCATTTCTGTTTATGTTTCGGCTAGCCAATCAAATAGATTGGTCACAAGGTACCAGAGCAGTTCTGTGGAACTCGCATGTCCGATGAGCAAAAAAGCTCCCTCGGCCAATCAGATGGCTCGCTCTCTTTTTTTTTTAAATGTACAGTACTGTGAGAGTCCCAGGTACCAACTGTCCAGCTAATCCTACTTTTTTTTTTAACCCTTTCAAGCCCTCCCTGAGCACCTCTTTTAGTTCAAATTTCTTGAAAATAGCTTAGCATGTTTCAAACAAATTAGCAACTAAGTACTGGGTGCAAAGGTACACATCTCTGGCTCTCTGTGAAACATCAATGAGAATTAGCCGGATAGAAATGTTGAATACAGGACTTTTAGTTAGTCCTCTTAATTCATTGGTCTGTACAATTGTCATTCACATCTAAATTCAGTCCACAATCACTTACAATGGGTCAGCGCACTTCACGGATTGATTTTCTTCTAACATGAGGGACTTTATTTCATTTCCTGATCACATGTGCACTTTTTCTTAAAAAGAAGTTCTCTCAGTTCCAAGACTTTTTTTTTCATTTCCATTATTTACCTTTTTTTAGTCATTATATTTTGACTATGTCTTAATCATACAATAATTTAAAGACAATTGTGTTGTTTCTCTTTGCCAGTAATAATCATATTTTCCTGTGTTCACAAAAAAATGAAATAGTTTCTATAACTGTTTTAAGTAAACCTATCTGCTAAATATCACTCATACTATTCTATTAAAATTATGGTCAATGTTTCGTTTTTTAAAAAAACTTTATTTGCAGGAATGTGGTTGTAATTGTTTTTATCCTTTTGCCTTTGTGGCATATACTTACAATAAGAGACTAAAAAACATGGCGCTACGCCATGAACTATTGGCTTTGCCAATACTTGTTTAAAATGTTTTGACTAGAAGTTTTTTCACTTTAAAGGGTAGACAAATATTGGCATGCTTTTCTACTTTGAAGTTCGCAAACCAAAAGGGAAGGTCTACGAACTGCCAAATGGTTGATGGGAGAGGAGACAGTGTCTGCCAATCAGATTTAATTTTTTTTTTTTAAACTTGTCTTTTAGTCAATATCTCACAGATGGTACTTTACACCTTGTCATGTCAGGTCACGAAGCAAGGAAGAATAATTCACAGATTGCCTTACACATCAGGCAAGTATTGCAGGATAACATTGTTAACTCAATGTTCGCCTTTGCTGGGCTCACTTCAACATGCATGTCACATGTGACAACTTCCATGGATATTGATCACGCACATTAACACATTTAACGAATAAAAAACAAAATAAAATGATAAATACTTGGCAGCAGCAGGCAGCTGTGCAATATTACCTATAGGAGTACTCGAGTAGCAGGGAGGGTACAATTGTATACACGTGCGAACCCCCCTCGTCTCCTAGGGGGCAGGACATCCCCTCAGCTGAGGAGGGTGGGGGGAGGTGTTCGGGTATCATATTTCATTTTTAACTCAAATATCTATTCTGAACTAATTCCTTTACCATATTGTCAATATAATTGCATAATATTCTGCTTTGAATATTTTTAAATAAAACTACTGCCCAGGTTTTTACACCCAACAACAAAATAATTTTCACATTAGACCAAGGACGCTCCTTGCCATATTGGGTATTATTCTGTTTAGTAGTTTTTGTTTGGCATCTGTGCAAAAATTCCTACGGGGCTTTAAACTGGGAACTCAAATTAGTGTTTACATTGTGAAAAAACTTTTTTTGTCAGCTTCGCATGGTAATGCCCACTTAAAATTTACAACGATTATAAGCAGACAATAAAAAATCAAATCTTAGGAACGTAAATATTGAGCAAGAAAAAAGTCATCAGCTGATATCCGTAGTCAGTATCACCTAAGAAATACTAGCTTCAGTACAATCCGCCCAAGAAACACCAAGGAGAACCATGTCTGTGGGCGTGTGTAAGGCATGGGGGAACGGTGCTAGGTAAGAAGATTTACTCATACAATCTAGCAAGCTACGGCTAAGAATGG
The DNA here is from genome assembly GCF_964261635.1 of Lissotriton helveticus. NCBI lineage: Eukaryota > Metazoa > Chordata > Amphibia > Caudata > Salamandridae > Lissotriton > Lissotriton helveticus. The sequence continues at coordinate 2,094,072,852 of NC_136065.1, read as the reverse complement.
CTGGTTTACTCGAGGAAAAAGTTAGCAATTGGGCAAAATTCTCTATTCTATATATGAACATAAAAATCTTGATTCTGCATAATTGTACATCACAACACTCGGCCCTGAACCTACAAAAATGAAGAAGTTAGTATGGGAAAATCTCACACCCTAGAACTGCAAATATTGGCAGACCTCCCCCACGACCTGTTGCACTAAAGACGATTAAACACAATAGAATAGTTTAAGTGAAGGGCACAGAGGCGAAAGATGCGTCACGAACCTTAACTAAAAGCTGGTTTGTGCCACACACTACAGACCACCTCAGGTGAGGTACAGATGCGGCGTGGAAACTGACCCCACCAACAAGAGGACAAATATGGGAATCACCAGACTGCAGGAAAATAATGTTTCAAACACTCTACACTTGTCAAGAAAAAGCCCTTGGAAATAATGGGATGTGTGGTCCTGATGGCATCAGGCTGCAGAGGAGGGGATAGTATTTTTAATGCACAAAGAGGCAGGACTGACGCGGACATGTAAAGTCCCATCTAGCCAATGAGAAACCAGCACGGTGCTTATCAGGTGAGTGACTAGCATCTCTGAAACCGTCTGGGCTAGAAGTAACAAAATATAAAGCCCACCCCAGGGGCCTATTTATGAAGGCCTTGCGCCGCCGGTGCGTCACTTTTAAAATGGGAAAAAGTGACGTACCGGCGGCGCAAGGCCTTCATAAATAAGGCCCCAGGTGTTTTAAAAACAAGTGGGGCGGTCGGTATTTGCACCAGGTCAAAGTAAACAGTAGCTACACTAGTTTGCTATGCTTTTATTTTTATCAAACGTGAAAGACGGCGCCAAGCTTGTATCAGTGAGTGTATATTTTATTAGATAAACTGCAAATATGAATTTATGTTGTTTACGGTAATAAATGCACTGGAATGTATTGATTAATGCCTCTTTCAGTATAACAATTGATAAGCAAAACTATTAAATATCTTTAGTAATTGTTACACTATTTTGTCCGGGTTTGCCTCACTCTTTATCGCACAACAAGCAAAGTAAGACAACATATGTACCACTAAAATATTTCTGTGAAAATGCCCCTTCTATTTCATCCTGCGCTCCGCCCTTGTCGACATTGAGTGATGCTGGCAAAATATCCATGTGCCGCCCTCGAAGCCCGTATCTGCCGCATCTGAAGAGCACAGAAACCATTCAATTAGTAAATTGGTGCTATAGTAAACTGGAGATCTGTGCCTTCATTGTACCCCCGACACAGGACACTGCCAGCAGTCGAGGCTGCTCTGAACCTGTCACTGCCACTGCCCGAATTATCAGACCAAGAATGTGCCTCATAGGACACCGGAGGGCAGCAAGATCCCGGTAGCCCCACCCCCTTTGATGCTTAGCTGCCAACTAATATATCCTGAAAATATTCACGTATTGGAAATGATAAATTCTAAAGAAATCTGTGGTGGGTTTGCACTTCCAATGCTTTTATCTTGTTTTGCCTAAAGCAGCGCGTCTGTTCCAGTGTTATGAAGTGAGGTGTAAGGCCACAAGTGGCCCTACAGAAAGGGGGAGACTGCTTGCTCCTCGTTTTCCAAAAATCAATGGCGCATCCATGCAAATTAGCAAGGATTGCAGGGATGCGTAACGCAAGTTCACCCTTGCGCCACCACAGATGCGCCGCATTTACAATGAGGCGCATCATGGCGCGAGGACAAACAGATGTGAGTCGCATCTGCCGGCATAAGGTTGGCTCAGTGCTCAGCACTGTTCCAATCTGGCCTACCCTCAACATGGTGCGTCACGCCTTACGACTGTTTCAAGCATGCGCAAGGTTTTGACGCAGCGCAGGGCCGGACTGAGATCCAAAACCGGCCCTGGCAAAGTGCTCGGTCCGCCCCCTGGGGGAGCGACCGAGCTCTTTGCCGGGGCCGGTTTTTGGCCGATTTTGTTACAGGGCGGATTTTGCAACTATGCTGCAAAAACGGCCCTGTAACAAAAACGGACACCAGGGCCCAAAACAGGCCCCCACCCTTGCGGCGCACCGGGGGATTGCCCGGTGCCCGCAACTGCCAGTCCGGGCCTGACGCAGTGGCGTCGGAAAAGTGACTGAGTGAAATCTTGTAGAATTCACTCTGGCACTTTTCCGAGGCGTTACTGCGACGGAACTCGCCCCCCCTTGTGCCAGAACGCCCACATGAAACCTGATGCAGGTTTCATATGGCGCAGGGCTTTACAACGTGACTTATCTCACTAGATGCGTCACGTTGTAAATAGGGCACAACTTGGCACATGGTTTACGCCACCGCTGTGTCACTGAAGTGATGCAACGGCGGCGCCGATATTTTTTGGCGTTGAACTAGAGGCAGATCTGGGCTGCAGGCAGGAATCAGACTGATGATGGTAAAATGAGTAATGCAACAAATAAATGAAAGATGCTGCATTCTAATAGAGGAAGAGGAGCCAATGGCGTGGCTAGCTTCTGCAATAAAGGGCCTCATTTTAATTTAGTGGAGGGACCGAACTCGTCCCTCCCCCTAATGTCCCTCTTCCTCCCTAATGGCTGCCTCATTCAGGTGCAGGGCACGGACGGGGATGGGACTAGCCGTTCCCTGCAGCCGCCAGCGAGCACCCTCCCAATGGTGGGGGCCACAATCTTAAGAGGGTCCCTCAACCTCTCGGCTGGTAAAGCTCAGGTTGCCATCCAACTCACACCAAGGGGAATCAGGTGTTCCCGCCACCCTCCCTGCCCTACCTGCAACGCAGTACACATCAGGCCAATGTATATATATATATATATATATATATATATATATATATATATATATATATATATATATATATATATATATATATATATATATATATATAAAATCTTTATTGCTTGATTAATTCAAATCATTGCAATCACAACATCTTACATCTCCAAGAAAAACACATTTACATTACAAAAAAAATTTCTTCTCATCACATAATATAAAAAAAACTGTCCCATAAATACAATTAAAATACTTATCGATAAGCCCAAATCTATCCACCTTACATCCTTAATTACAGGATATTATTGCACATTATACATTTTAAAGTGACGGTGCGCATTACATACTATTTCCATGGATATAACGGAGAAATATTCTGACAAATAACCATTCGTTTCCACTATGAAAACTGCACATGTTATATTTCAAAGTGCTAGTGGTAAGGTGCAGAAATGACTAATGCACATCAGCCTAATGTTAGCATCCAGGATTCAAGCGAACGCTGAATATAGGCCAAGGGCCTCCATCTACGTGGAGAGAGGGGTCATCGCCTAGCAGAGTGGGCAGTAGGTACAAAAGGCACTACCATGCAGGCATGATTTTGAGATCACTGTAAATAAAAGACCCTTGCACGTGGCAAGCAACCACACCCATCACAAATTACATAATAGGTCCCAACATCTTATAAAAAATATATATACAATGTCTAAATCCTTAGGGACTCATGGGTAATCAAAATATTTCCTGCAATATATCCAACTGCCCTTTATTTTGCGCAATTTACCATGGTTTTCCACAATACCACCCAAAGTCACCGCTCCGTTGCATGTTTAGCGCCCAGTTATTGGATTTGAAGTATAATTGCAGAAGTCAGGCGCCTTCGATTAGGGGATGGGTGAGGCGGGCCATAAAAAAATATTAAAAACCATTAGCTACTCTGGTTTCCTATTGAAGTGGGGAATAGTCATGATTGGCAAATGGTCTGGAAAAAAAGGACATAGTCGGAGGTTCACGTTCCAGCATGGAAAGAGCATTCCCTTTGCAGCCCCTCAGGGCTTGCAGCTTAACATCTTGCACTATTAAAAAGATTGATTTTCTTTGAGTGGCATCTGTTTGGTGGGTAGAGTTACTGCGGCCCAGAATGAGTCACTGATGGAGAGGCCTGTTCTACAGAGCTATCATGGAAATCAACTCTTGGCAAGTCTCACTTCCAACATTTTTCATTACTTTTCATAGGTTTCCCTAAGTTTCATTTTCATCTGCTGGGAGCCGTGAACTGTGATGATCTTTCCTTGCTCTGCTCCAGCATTTACAGGCAATAGTGCACCTTCCCCGCCCCTCAACACCTTCCCCCTGTCTATCAATGTCTGTGATTGGCTGGCTTGTGAAGCTAATCTTGCAGAAACAATTCACCATGCATGCCTTCTGAAAGGCACGAGTACAGATAATGCACTCCCATCTAGGTGGGTAGTACATTTTCCTTGGGGTAATATTACCTGGTTGAGGAGAGATTTACAGAAAGAAGTCCCTTTATGCCCAGCAGGCAGGCAAATGAGACAAACCATTAGGCCTGTTCGCGGAATTTGGGTAATTTCACGTTCGCACGAAATTGCCCAAAATTCTGCGTTCCGCGACTTTGCGAAATTTTTTGCTTGTTCGCATTCTCATAATGCGTGTTCACAAGATATTTCCCCCCGAGCACGCAAGCAGCAATTGCGAACAAGAAAAAAAGCATCGCGAACAAGCAATTCTGCGTGTTCGGGGAATTTCTGCACGTTCGCAGAGATTTTTTACAGTTTCGCAGAGATTTGCATAACGCAATTACGCAAATTCTGCCCACACCTACAACCATACGTTCTTTCACCCACCTGTATAATTGCCCCCCCCCCCCGACATTTCTGAGGTAGAATGGGTGGAAGGAAAGGGTATAATGCCATCCTATAGTTTGCCAGGTTGGGGGAATGCACACATCATGGACTGATTACTTGATCATAATGTTCATTACTCCGAGTCCTAGCCTTCCTCTTCTCAGTCCTTACAGAGAGTGTGGAAGTGTTAACAACTGTCCCTGTATAACAAACAAACTTCTGAAGAAACATCTAGCGCTTTGTCTTTTATTATGCATTGACATTTTTAAAGCTGCTATTGTTCCTGTAGGATTTTGTAAAGTTGTCCGTTCTACCTACGCACTCTGAGGGAAACAGTAATGTAAGCTAATGGTAGAACAATGCTACCGCCAAGAACCATCCATACAGCCTCTATCTCTAAGCTCCATCCGATAGGGAGACCAAAATGTCGAGGAAAGTTGAGGCAGTGTCCGAAAAATAGAAGACAATGGATTAAATAGACCAAAAAGAGCTAGAAAGAAATTCGGAAGAGTATGAGGTATTATCAATACATATGTCAAATCAAATCAAATCGAGCTTTATTCGATCATATACATATAATCATAAAAGCAAACATCAAAATCTATAGAAAAGATAAAACACAATATAAAAATACAGTTCTCAAGGGAATGATAAAACTGTACATTTTAAAATATTTATACAAAAAAGGTTTAAAAGGGGATAAGCCCGCCAGGGATCAAAAAACATACTTTTCCTCAGCCACACAGCTTTCTTCAAAAAGCTAGAAAGCCTCTAAGCCACAAATTCATTCTCTAAATATTGCAATCGCACGAGGGCTGGACAACATTGTCTTAAACCGAAGGAACTCAGAATAGAAAGTGTCCAGAAATCCCTTAATTCATTAAATAATTTACAAAAGAAAAGTAAGTGAACGGTAGACTGTTCTGATGTAGAGTGACACATACACCGAGGGAGTTCTCTTGACCAGTCATTCATTAGCGGGATAGTCAAAATTCTGTGGACTAGTCCTAACCGGAATCTCATTAATAACATTCTGTCATGATGTTTGGAGACCAAAATTTAAGTAAGGTTCCATGTCGAAGGTTGTAAGCCTAACCTGATGGTAGATGACTGGGGGTTTTGGAGCTTCAACCGCTAATCTCTCAGATCTCAATATAGCCAAGCAATCTTTCTTCAGGGATTTCCTTGACATTTGGGTCATTGAGTTTGGTTTTAAATAATACTCAGGATGACCAAGATCTTTGGCAAACTGGAATATATACCTGAGCCAAGGAATTTTCAATGCTCCATCTAGCTTCATGCAATCGTGCAGGATATCAGGATTTAATTGGGTCTGTTCACTAGACCAAATCCTGTGCCAAAGGAATATCGGCTCAAGTTTAATAAGATCCATAATATATGAAAGACCCAACTCCTCATGGCAAACAAAAGAAGACGTACCAGGTGGAACACCAAGAATAAAATGAAGAAAGAGATTTTCTACTGTTTGCAGGGAGGTGGGATTAGAAATGCCCCAAACCCCAGCCCCATATACCGCAGCCGATACACACTGAGCCTTGTATATATGTATAAGCTCCCTGGGTGATTTCCTCCCTAATCTTTGGTAAAGGTGGTCAAGGCACTAATGGATCTTTTAAAGGACAATTTTTCTGGGCGATTGCTTGGCTTCAAGTATTGTTGTAGCTATAGAGGACACCAAGATATGAAAAGGTCCTTGTATTCGCTATCTTGCTTCCCTCCAGAAAAATGTCTCGGCCAGTAGTGCTCCGAGACGCAGATACACAATTCATTGTAAAGATCTTAGAGAGGTTTATTTTTAATCCCAGGTTACCCATAAAAGCACTAAAACTAGTCAGGGCTACATATGTCAATGGTTTAGCAATATCATTCCTTTTTTTTTTTTAATCTTTTTTATTTGCAAGCTGATGAGAGAGACATAACAAAATTCATAAGATAAGATACAAAGTATAGATAGCACGATCTTTACAAAAGCTAATTTCGGTTTTCCACTTGGAACACATTTCAAAGTAATTCATTTTGTGCATACGTGAATAATACTGTCAAAGCCATAGAAAAAAGAAAAAAAAGGTATATCAGTACATCTGTGACGCAAACATTTAAGCAAACCCGGGGCCATCGATAAAGTCGCCCCATATCTTTTCACATTTTTTTCGTGAGCGTGTTCCTCTGAGATTGGCTAACCCAAGTTCCATAGAGCGAATTTCGTTAACTAATGACCACCATTCCCAGATATTGGGAGGTTTGGGACAGATCCAAGCTCTAGCCAATGTAAGTTTAGCACAGGACATAAGAATTGTTATCAGAGCGGGTTGGGATAGGGTAGTAGGATATAAATCAAGTAGTACAGTTAATGGGGTAAGCGTAGGTAGAAATATCTTTTTAATTTTTAGAATTTTGATTATTTCCCCACAAAAATCCTTTAGCATTGGGCAAGAAAACAGCATATGTTCTAGGTCTGCTGCGTAAGCAAGGCATTTGGGACATTTGGTGCGGTCCCCTTGAATGTTGTTGGGGGACCACTTTGAGATCTTTTCCGGTGTATAATATAACATACAAACTGTACGGAACTGTTGTAGTCTTAAGCTAGATGAGCGTACAGCATTGTTGATGTTAACTAAAGAGCATCTGATTTGATTAGACGTTATATTTAAACCAGTTTTACTGCTCCATTTCTGAGCTAGTTGTAGACAGTCATCAATTTTAACAGCACAGAAATGTTTGTATGCCTCGCTTATCACTGATTTGTTTTTAGTTGAGTATAAACAATTCCAAATATCAGAATCTAAGATATTAAATAGCTGTTTCTTTCTAATTAGGAAATCATGTATTTGTATGTATTTGAACCTCATGTTTTCCGTCAAATTGTAAAGGGTTTGTAGGGTATGAAAATCTAGAAACCCTTGTGCGCCATATAGGTCCCCCAGAGTATTAATACCATGGGTTGACCATCTACGGGCCGTTCCATCATTGAATATTCCCGGAAGACCAGGGTTGTCCCAAAGCTGTAATTTCGGATGATAAAAAGACGTTTTGCAGTAGATCAAAATGTTATCCCATATCCTAATAATATCTTTGGCGGTCTTGAATTTCACCCTTTTGTAATAATTAGGGTCGTTAACTCGCTGTAAAAACATATTAGATTCAGATTTTAACATAAATACATGAAAAAAAAGTGTCTTCCCTGTATAGCAGAGATCGAAGGCGCCTAATAAACGACGACCAGAAGTATAATTTCACGTCTGGAAAATTTAAGCCGCCTTTGTCTGTGTTATTTTTAAGGAGCTTCAGCGATCTTCTGGCTTTTTTGTATCCCCAAATAAAGCTACTGAAAATCCCATCAAGCTGTTTAAAAATAGAATTATTTAAAGCAAATGGAATGGAGCGAAATAAATATAAAAATTTGGGGAGTATCTTCATTTTAATAAGGTTAATTCTGCCGATTAAGTTCAAAGGTAATCTGTGCCATTTTCTTAATGTGGCGGTGGTATATTTAATTAATTCACTATAATTAAGATTGTTTATTTCTCGTAGCAATATCATTCCTTCGTCTACTTATGTTTCAGTTTGTTTAATCCAGCAATGGCACACAATGGCCAGGGTCTGTGCCGGAGTGAACATAAGAATGGCACTTGGAAACCTACAAGTAAAGATGGCCAGTAAGTGACTGGGACATAATCATCTCCTCCAGCTTCCTCATCACGGTCCTTAAAGAATGAGGATGCACCATCAGCCCTGTCAGACCTCCACTAAATCAGATACACATGAAATGATAAAAACAGGGTTAGTTTATTGAAAATACAAACTCACTGGGAAACAGAACCCAACACACTGCTACCAAATGAAGATGAGGTGTAACTCCACACTGTAAAAGTGCAACAGAAAAGTGTTAGGTTACCCAAGTGCCTGCACTGCATTGGCAATGACTGGATACAGAGATGCTCTCTCTTGTTTTCCTCGTAATTGCTTGAAGGGCGGCTCCTCTTAGTTGCTATGATGCCACCCTGTGATTAACATTCACATAAAAGGAATCTTGTGTCACCTTAAAAGGGTATTATGTAGTAGCGAGATCCACAAAAAGTCCTTGGCAGCTGTACAAGAGTTGGAAAGCAAGACACCACACCTACCCCAAGGCAGAGTAGAGAAGGTATCAAGCATCATTTATCAGGCTGAAAAGACAACAGGAAACACATCTGCATAAAAAGGAACACAAATCCAGGAGTACTAAGGTGGGCGACGACTGAAATGAAATTAAATGAAAAATTATATTTATATAGCGCGTACCTACCCGGAGGCCTCGCAGCGCTTTAACTGATTACTATGGCGAGGGCCAGGGTGGGTTAACACGCTTTTGCAAACAGGTGTGTTTTCAGAGCTTTCCTGAAAGCCATCCGGTTATTATTCTCCCTGAGATTCGACGGGAGAGAATTCCAAATTCTCGCCGCAATGTGCGAGAATGAACGGCCGCCCCAGCGAGCTTTATTGATTTTGGTTGTGGTGGCTAGATGCAGTGCACTGGAGCGAAGGGTTCTCGAAGGAGTGTAGGGTACAACCAAGGGGAGCAAGATGGCAGGACGTGTTCGATGAAAGGCTTTATGTACAATGCACATAGCCTTAAAGTGTATTCTAGCAGCTACTGGGAGCCAGTGAAGTTCTTTTAGGGCCTTCTTGGCTGACTGCCAACGAGGAATGTTAAATAGTAGTCGGGCAGCGCAGTTTTGAGTGACTTGGAGTCTGTTGGTCACTGCTGCCGGGGCTCCTAGGTATAACGTATAACTGACACAGAATAGAGAAATTGACAGCAGGACGAAGCATCATTCACAGATGCAAGCTCCCTTTTATAGCAGTAGAACAGGAAATGACTGCAGAAGAAAATAGTTGAACACCATCTTGTGCAGGGAAAGTCTGTAAACACACATTGGCAGGATGTCTATCTTGGTTAGGAAGTAATATAACCCTAGGCACACCCACTTTCCTTGTATGGCAGACACAAGAAGAAAGATTGGATGCCCAACATCCTACCCTTGATTTACCAGACATCTCTGAGCCTCTCTGCCACCATACTTCTTCTTCTGAGATCTCAGTCCAACATCCTGGAGTCTGTGCATTGCGGTCCACCACCAGTGGAAACCCTTCAGAGCTGCCATAGCAGTGAGCACTCCAAAGCCAGCCGCAGTCCTGGGTGTGTTATAGAAAAGGGGGTCCAAGAACTGGGGAATGAGTTAAACAATTTATACTAAGAACACTCAATGCCATACGTTTTGGGAACACAATGTTGTTTATTCACATCGTGTTTGAAAGCACATTAATGCATATGTTCATTTCGAAATACTGTACATAAATCATATTATTCAGTGTCCACATTAGGAGGGGAGGGATGGGTGTGTGGTGATTGGGATAAGTCTAGTTTGAGGATGTGACAAGTCAATCGTACATTTTTTTTATTTAAAACAATAAATAGTGGCTTCACAGGGGAGCCATACACGAATACATCTTGTTTTTCATTGGTACAATGCCATCCTGTCGTACACAGTGTTATTAATCACACTTATATCAGGTGGCGGTGATGTTTGGTCTACGTTTCGACCCTGGGATGGTAGGGGTACTGTCCCTTACATAGCGGGTCTTCTTCAGGACGAGGGAGAAGGAGTGGGCATAGTTCATGCGCACTGGCGCGAGCGTAGCGGTGTCTCCCGTATGGAATTCAAGTTGGCAGGGATCAAGCCTCATCTTTAACGCGGCTCCGGGCTAGATCAAGGAAGGCGGTCTAACGTACCGCATGGGCTGGGCTTGGATATCGCTCGTCAGCGTTCCTGACTGCCGGTCTGTTGTCGCTGTGGTGAGCAGCCGGGGAATCCTTCCTGCATACTGATGTGGGACCATACAACCACACAACTACCTCCGCAGAACAAAGGCCACTTTCATGTGAGTTCTGTCTGTGTGCGTAACATGCACATGTCCTCCACCGGGAAATCTGAGGCTTCATCCAAAAAGGTGACATTGAGCTGGTTGAGACATGCTAGACACACACAGCATCTGGATTTCCTCACAGGCAGAAATCAGAGCTCACAGGAGCCAACCACACCCATGGACACCGTTGGGCCAATTCACAAAGGGTCTTCATACTCGTCATGACTATGGGCCTCCACCATGAGTGCGAAGGCTCTTTGTGAATCAGGCCTGAAGTTATCAGCAGGGGTTTCCTGCCCTTTGCAGCTCTGCCATAGGAAACCTAACAAGCATTTGCAATGCAATAGGTCTCGCATTATTTAATTTTGAGCTACTAGTACTGTAAATGGCAATGTTTTTATTTTTATTTTTGCGCTATTTTAATTTTCTTTGCATAAAAAAGTACATATAAAATATGTGTTGTAGAAAAGTCATTTATGCAGTATTTACATTTTCTTTGCATAAAAAAGTACATATACAATATTTCTTGTAGAAAAGTTAAACATTTTAATGATGTGCCTAAATAATTTTTATATGTACATTCTATTTGCAAACGGATAGGTGGGGGGGGGGGTCTGAAAACTGAAGGAGGTTCAAGTCTGGCAACCACGCTCAACACCCAGTGATTCCCAAAGTTATACCTTACTGATAATTCAAGTAAACAAAGACAGAAAGGTCAAGTTAAAAATCAATACAGACTTTTTCTGCTATAAATTCAATTTAATCGTAATGTCTTTGTAGACTCTTTAAAATATGAACAGAGGGCCGGTATTTTTTATTTGAGAATAGTAGCAACAACTCTGCCAGCTAGCGAGAGCAGGGGAGACAGGTTGCAAACAGAGAAAACAAACACACTTGGGTTCTCGATTCACTGTTATCTTTGCATACTAGCGCCTATCGTTATAAGGAGTAGTAAAAGCTATATAAATAAAATTACAATAGTTAGCATAAAGGACGGAAAGGGCCAGAGGTACTTCACTACTAGGCAAGCTAACGTATTTAGTAATGTTAGCATTTCACATATAACACAACTCGAGTACATTTTACGCCGGTGGGGGCTTGAATCTGCCGAGATGCTGTTGCGCATGCGCAAGGCCATACCCAACATGGCTGTTGTGTAAAGGGATTAAACTTCCTATCTCGCAAGGGCGACTACTTCCGGTCGGAGCACTTTCAACGTAACACCCAGTTCCGTTGTTGAGATTCTCACGTGTCGCACAGAGCCAGGGTTAGAGAAGTGGCAGGAGGTGAAGAGAGCGGAAACTGTGGTTGCAGGATGCCGCGGCTCGCAGATCTGGATCTGATCGGAACCATTGGAGAGGAGGAAGATGTGCCCGAGGAGCCCGAGTCCGATTCTGGTGGAGAGGAGGTGAGGAGGGTGGAATAGGGTGGCACGGGCTGAAAGAGAAGCATTTGAAGTACAGAAGCGTAGCATGGCAACTCGTCCTATGTTGTGAGTTTTATTTCTAGGTAATCCTGATTAAAAGCCACCAGCGACCAGCGTGTAGGTGCGGCGGCGGCGACGGGGGGTGTGCCTGTGTATGCGTGTGTATGTGCGCATGCGTGAGTGCTGTGTATGCGTATGGCTGTGATGTGCGCATGCGTGAATGTTGGTGCGCGTGCAAGCAGCTGAATCCAGCCGGGGAGAAGCGCGTGACAGTTTTTTGTCCGTCATTCCCCCGTGTCAGCTCGCTATAAGTCTCCAGCCTGGACGCATCCTTCGGATGCGAATTTCCAGGCGAGACCTAAAAAGGATGGTATTGAGTGTGCCAAAATGTCGTTTTCAGTAATTCAGTTAATTCAAGCATTTTCATTCATCCAGTTATCATTTTCTCATCAAGTTGAAATGGCACAGAGATAGATAGTCCTCTGTACTTCCAAGTGGAAATGGCAGTGATAAAAACAGCTCTGATGATGCACCTCAGGCACGGGGCTGACAGTTATTATTCACACAGCTCTGATGATGCACCTCACGCACGGGTTCACAGCTGTTATTATTCACACAGCTCTGATGATGCACCTCACGCACGGGGCTGACAGTTATTATTCACACAGCTCTAACGACGCGCCTCAGGCATGGACTCACAGCTGTTATTATTCACACAGCTCTGATGATGCACCTCTGGCACGGGCTCACAGCTGTTATTATTCACACAGCTCTGATGATGCATGCTTGGCATGGGCTTAAAGCTGTTATTATTCACACAGCTCTGATGATGCACCTCACGCACAAGGCTGACACAGTTATTATTCACACAGCTCTGATGATGCACCTCAGCACGGGGCTCACAGCTGTTATTATTCACACAGCTCTGATGATGCACCTCATGCACAACCTCACATCTGTAATTATTCACACACAGTGATGACCCCGGGGGCAGCCTGCACCTTCCTACGCTACTGTCTCTGCATATCACAATAAGTCTGGTAATGGGCAAACTGTCCTGGTTGGCATGACATGAGGAAGTCTGGTAATGGGCAAACTGTCCTGGTTGGCATGACATGAGTAGGGAAATTTTAAGGAAAAAAATGCAAAATTCATTTTCACAACCTCTTCCTTGAACTTTGCCAAGCAAACTATTTTAAAAAGACCCATGAAGACGCCCGCCTGATTTTTCCACTATGTGCTAGCAACATATGGGGGAAAAGGCTTAAACGAAGGGCCACAGCTAAAGTGCACTCATTGGATTCAAAACAGAGTTGGTAGGATTCTGGCATCTGACACATTTACACTTTTTAAATCCGCACCAGGGACACAAACATCCAACAATATCCAGTTTGCTGTGAGAATAAGGCATCATTTTCCTTTCGAATATTGAGCAATTTAAATGTTACTGCAAGCAAAATGATGGGGGAACATACATGTACTGTATGCAGCCTATGCAGTAAAATCAGAAACATTGACCGTAGTAATTCCCACTAATTCCCCCACAGCAAGTTATCAGATGCTTCCATTACAAATCCAGATTGCACTTTAACTTCATTTTAAAACACATCAGCACTGCAATATGGTGGCTTGTGAACAGGTAGGTGTACAGTAGCCATAGCTGCCAAAGTTTGAGATTGCTATGTGTGACATTTTCATAATTTCAGTGTAATTATGAGTGACATTTCAACATCTATGAGTGACATTTTCTCATCAGCAAAATCAAGCAATGAAGACGAGGGGAACATATTAATATCATCACAGTATCCACGTCACAATATCAACTGCTTATTAAAAAATTGTCTTACCATCATCTAGGTGAGGCATACGTCAAGTGCATTATGACGATCCCCTGGACAACTTCAGAGGTAGCAGATTGGTTGTCGGGCTCTCATAACATTGTTAACTAAATCTGTCCTTGCACTTTTTGGCGCTCCATAAACTGCAGGCATGCTCGGGCCGCCAGCCACCGCGGGAGGCCGTAGCAATTAGAGTTTGACCCCCGGCCCTCCTCCAGTGATAGTCGCGCAGGCCTTGGCACTGTCCTCCCACTGTGCATGAAGACGACCCCCTGGACAACTTCAGAGTTTGAGGTAGCAGATTGGTTGTCGGGCTCTCATAACACTGTTTACCAAATCTGCCCTTGAACTTTATGGTGCTCCACAAATTGCAGGCAGGCGGGGGCCGTGGGAATTAGAGTTTGCCCCCACGGCCTTCCTCCAGTGATGGTCGCCCAGGCCTGGGCACTGTCCTGTTACTGACTCTTGCCGATCCCCACCCAGTGCCATGCTGCAGAAATGAGACAGTCCTGGGGGCCCTGATTAACTCGCAAGCAGCCCCACTGTGTGAGGGACTTAGACGATGCCCACACTTTTTCAAAACAGAGGCCACAGGCTTATATTACAACTCCAAGGGAGGCGTGCAGCCGCATATTTAGATGGCTGCAACCGCAGGCGATGAAGACTCGGGGGAAAGATAGACCTGCCACTGATCCGAAGAGCTGGCTGAGATGAGGTGGGAGCACGGAATAGGAGAGGACCAACTTCTAGAGTTCGTGAGCCGGAGAGCCCCTTTCTGAGACCTTGCTTGAAAGGGGGAGGATCAGACTGGCAGGCTAGGACCTCGCAGTGGTGAGGGGACAGACGGCGGCAGCTGAGGACGGCACCTTTGACACTGAGAGGTGGGAAGGAGAACAGGCCCAAACTGCACTAATGCATCACCAGTGCAGATCAGACTGCGATGGAGGAACGGCCCGGAGAACGCGTCGGCCCTGCTGAAGGTGGGAACAGTCACGGGCGCGGGCCGAGACACAGGCTGAGCGTCCTGTTGCTAATAGTGCATTGAGGGTTGGATTGACCCCTACTGCACTGCTGTTTTGCCTGAGCGGGTTGCTTCGGGGACAGAGAGACGATCCTGGCACAAAGGGCTTTGGCCTGGCCAGAGAGTTCCGGGCGGGGCCGCCCACTAACAGACTGTCTGTCCTGGCGGCTCCTGTGTCACCGACTCCCTTCCGTCGGCCGCAGAAAAATATTGAATTTTCTCCTCAATAACAGCTAAGAAGCACGTGGCAGACCGGGTCGGAAAGAGCCCGCGGCTGATGGCGCCATGATTATATTAAAGCTCCCTCCGGCCAATATTATATGCCTGCTACGCCTGGAGTGCCCACAAAATTGCCTGCTCCCTTCAGCTCGAAAAACATACTCCTCGCGCTCGGCGGCACTGAGACGTGCGCACGCAATTACAACAAGCAAACATCTAAAATGGCAGAGCAAAACGGTAATCATGATGTGCCCCAGCCCACCACTGAAGAACATAAACCCAAAGCTAAGAGAACAGGACTTACTCTGGCCGCATACTGTAGTGATGTAATGCGTGGACAGGGCAACGAATGAAGAGTAAAACGGTTCATACTGTTTATCGTGGTGTAGTATCTCCGACTCACTAGTAAAAGAAACAAGAAGCCGTGAGCGTGCACACTCCCGAACTTCCGGTTTTGGGATGTGCACGCTCACGGCTGTCGTGGGGCGGGACTTCCGTCTTTACGAGAAGCCCGCGCCCACGGAGTGGATGGCCAGAGGACCGGTGGCAGCTGAGGCCGCTGATGCGGTAAGTGGGCCATAGTGGGGGGCGCGGTGTGTGTCTTTGTGACTGTGTGTGTGTGTGCGTGCGTCTGTCTGCGCGTCTGTCTGTGTGTGTGTCTGTGTGTATGCCTGTGCCTGCAAGGCATTATGGGCTGCGCCGCATATTAAATGAGCGGCTCTCCCGCTGCTCCGGGGAGAGCCACGCTGGCGCTTCGCCGCTTCCTGGGCCATAGATGTGGGGTCTCTGTGTGTAGGTGCGGCGGCGACGGGGGTATGTGTGCCCGTGTATGGATGTGTATGTGCGCATGCGTGAGTGCTGTGTATGCGTGTAGCAGTTGTGCGCATGCGTGAATGTTGGTGCGCGTGCAAGCAGCTGAATCCAGCCGGGGAGAAGCGCGTGACAGTTTTTTGGCCGTCATTCCCCCGTGTCAGCTCGCTATAAGTCTCCGACCCTGGACGCATCCTTCGGATGCGAATTCCAGGGCGAGACCTAAAAAGGAAGGCAAAGGATCCAGAGGAAGCAACCCTGAGCAAATGAACTAACCATGCCCATCGCACCTACAAGAGGCAGAACTGGATGACAGGAGGCTGCCACTGACCACGTAAGTCTGAAGCGCACGTGTGGATGAACAAGACACGCATGTTAATAATTCATGCGGTAAATCTTCATGAACACAGGAAGGAATGTACAATGGACAATGTAAACCCAGAGCCATTTTCCAGAAGAAAATGAGTCCATTGTTTAAAGCAAACTTTCGACATAGCCAGGTGAGAGGAGTTCAGAATCTCCAAAGACAGCTGTTCCGCAGCTGTATCAGCTGTAATTCCAGACCTCCAAGCGAAGACCCTCATTAACGTGGATGGACGAAAGAGGAGAGATGTGCAGATGCTAATGATTCAAAGAGAAACGAATGACTTGTTGCAGCAGTAGGAAACAGGTCTTGTTGGCTACCAAGATACAACGGGAATCGCCACTGCCCCCTCCTGCCTCATTATGGCTGGTCTTCTCTTGTAGGGCAGAGGGACTACATATTCTCCAGGCCCAGAGGAAGGCAGCAAGCAATTGAGTGCAGAATGGTTTTGATGCTTGCAAAATCCACTCCTGGGTAGTCCTGCTGCATCTTGTTCTGATGGAGTAGCCTGGGATGCAACTGGAAGAGGAGGGATGAAGTGCAAAGATTGCTCTTTTCCACTGCTTGCCTATCTTCCTGCCCGGCAGATGAGGCGTGATACAGCACAATGTATTTCTCAGGCAATACTATTGAACGATGGGCCTTGCGTAACCCCATGGCAGTTGAAATGGCTTCTTTGCCAGCAGATTGTTGGTGTACACCAAACTCTCTGGTCCTGTAGAACAATAAAGTACAGCCTCAGGGGCACCATTAACACCCCCACTTTAGCAGCTCAGGTGGGAATGGGTGTCACTGGGCAACTCTCTGAACATGAAACATTTTAGTTGTTGTTTATGACTCATTATTCTTTGACTTGAGACTCTGGTCTCCAAGAAGCTCATAGATACAACCTTTTACAGTGGAAGGGAGGAAGCAGAGGACGTTTGAAGGGAAGGGGTGGAAGAAGAGAAGGGAGCATTGAGGGTAAATGTGGAAGAGTTTGCTCATAGAAGGGTGGAGAAGAGAAAGGATGATAGATTGACAGAATGATGAATGGAGACAAAGACGGACAAGACAAAAGATAGAGTGAGGATGGAAGGAAACAAGAAAGGTAAGAGATGAAAGGAGAAAAGGGTAAGCCGCCATGACAACGCGGGCTTTACCCCACGCTGCCATTACGATGCTGCTTTTACAACGCAAGTCGTTACAACGACTTGCGCTGGAGGGCACTGTTGGAAAAGGAATAGTTTAATTTTCTATTCCAACACCTTCCCTACTGTAACGTGGGTTGGAGTTGGAATGGAAGGATGGATAACAAGAAAGATGGAGAAGAAAGAATGGATGGCAAAGATAAAAAGAAGGATAGCTGATGGATGAAAAAGGACATATTGGTTGGAAAGAAAGAAGGAAATCAAGATGGCAAAAGGCAAAGTAAAATGAGAGAAAGAAAAAAAACAATTGAAAAAAGGGTGGAGAAAAAGAAGGAAGGATATTTAAGAATTTCAGAATTCCCTTTGGGGGAGCAATTTCCCAAATAATTGGTAGGGTCTCTTCACTCTCCCGCTAGCTCAGAGCTATTTGGGACATGGTTCAAATTGGGGGGAGTGGGGTTATTTTTCTGTCTGCATCATTGGCGAGCCCTGTGTGTAGTAGACAACTCTCTCCAATTTTCCTTTTGCAATGCTTGCTATCCAGTCTAATGGTCCTGAAATTCCTTGCCCAAAGTTCACCCCCCAACCCATGTGGATGGCGTCAGTCAATGGGGTCCACCTGAGGCATCGCCACTGTCAGGTATTGAATCACCAGCCACCATAAGAGCCCCAGCCTGGTGGGCTCAGCACCTGCACACGCGCAGCACTGTAGTGGTGTCACCATGTTTTAGATTCAAGTTGGGGGCAGGATGGAAGCGACAGAACAATTTTGAGCGAAAAAGCTCCTGTCGATCACGAAGTGGGTGAAATTTAGAGAAAATCTGTGTCATTTTTGTAAGCATTTAAAAACCCTTCTAGGTCTAGGCTCATATGTTGCACTATTTTAGATGGTTAATGCCTCTTTTCTTTTGCGCAGGGTATTTTCGGGTTGCACATGAAGATTTGCTAATTGTTCAAACTTTATTCTTCATGACGGTTGAAGAGATTTTTCACCCTTGCAGAACATCACCTGGACTGAACAGTTTAAAAAAAATGTTTAATCAACCCAGCTCCTAAAAGTCGCCATCATTTGTATTTTTTTTAGCCAAACAGTTTTGCAGGCTTTCTCACAATATTTTAAACGTCACCACTTTGTTGACATTTTACCGAAAAACGTTTTAAATGCTGGCCTCCTTGACAATGAAAAGTGTAAAAATCTAAACACCCATTGGTAAAGCCAGGAGGTGACTGCTAGGCTGTAGTATTGGCTTTGCAAATGTTTTGTGAAAGCCACAAATAATACCTCCACCCCCCCCCCCCAAATTTGCTAATATTACTGAGGCTGCCCTTGCCTCCCTGGGGTATGGAGTGATGGATTAATGTCCCTAGGATTCGGTGCTGTACCCTGACCAGTCATCGATATTGGCTATGCCAATGCCTACACATTTTAAATGCATCTAGCATTGGCAAAGGCAATGATGGCAGCCATTTTTGAGTGGGGGAGGCTCAGCTGGGGAGGGAGAGAAGGCCAAGGAAGAGGGTACTAAGTGGGGGAAAGGGGCAGGGTGTGTAACAACCATCAAGTCAACAGGCGACAACTGAAATAGACAACAAAGTCATTGAATCAAAGCAAGAGTATGGCCCAAAATCCACCCCAAGTAAAGCTTTTGTATTGGAAACACTATGTATATATATATATATATACAACTAAATCTGTCTGAATCCAGGAGCTAAAAACAAAGGGGCATATTACCAAGGGGCTTGTCCCCGCATTAGCGGGAATTTTTCCCGCTAAAGCGGCGATAATTTTATCGCCCTATTACCTAGCTGTCGCTAACACCAGTTAGCGACAGCAATTAGGAGATAGCGATCATCTTGGGGCCCACTTTGCATGTCAGCAATAATTATCGCTAATGACATGCAAAGTGGGCGTGCCAAGATGTTAGCAACTGGAAACAGTCGCTAACATCGCTATCTCCTTTTACCTACTTTTGGAAATAATCGCGCTAAGCGCGATTATCTCCAAAAGCTAACGCCTGCCCAGAGCAGTTCTTAGCCATGTTATCCAATGGAAGGTGGATAACATGGCTAAGAGCATTGACACGATAATGCATGAATATCGCTGATTTTTCAGCGAAATTCATGCATTTTGCACGATTTTTCCCGCTTTTGAGATAAACCTTGATAATATCAAGGTATCTCAGCTGTAAAAATCGTCAGAGCGCGGCGATATAATTATGGCCGCTTACCAAGCTTAGCGATTGCTTGGTAATATGCCCCAAAGATTTCCTCTCTGGGTGTAGTAACAACACTGACTATGCGACCTTTCCGACAGATTCATAAAACACTCGAAACAGTTTGAGACAAAAGGCCTTAACATTGACCTTATTATTGAACTGTGAATGCAATCCCAAGTGTGAATGTAGTGTCTTTAATATGTGAAAAGACAAACCAGTGCGAGTTTGAAGAGTTTCTGCTATACGGGGATAGGACAGACAGTGGGGTGAGTGCTAGGGATGAGTATTGTACTGGCGGCCGTGGAGATGGAAAGCTTCGGTGTATTCATTCTGCTGTTGTGACTTTTGATCATGACTAGGGGTGGAACATTGCACTGGTGGTACAGGACAGGAGCTTGGAGATAAAAGAGACATGGGGCCTCATTTATGAGAAGTGACGCATCGCTGCGTGAAAGCAGCGATGCGTCACTTCTCAGTGCGCCCTCCTTGCGACATGATTGATGCGTCATATTTATTGTATGACGCATTATGTCGCAAGGAGTTACAGATACGTCAGTATTTATGACGTATCTGTAGGCGTAAAAGTGACGCATTGCTGGAGTGTGTCACAAAAGTGACGCAACTCCAGCAATGTTTCCTTTCACATAGGGCAAGCCCCATGTGAAAGGGCCTGCGTCAGTCTTACGCCTGCTGTGAGGCAGGCATAAGATATTGACGCATTTGCATCCTAAAAGTGGCGCAGTGAAATCTTATAGATTATAGGGGAGTCATTCCTTATTTGCGATTAGCAATTTGCTAATCGCAAATAAGGATGTGATTTCAAGGGTGGCAGGCAGGCCCGGACTGGCCGTTGCGGGCACCAGGCAATCCCCCGGTGCGCCGCAAGGGTGGGGGCCGGTTTTGGGGCCCTGGGGGCCGTTTTTGTTACAGGGCCGTTTTTCCAGCACAGCTGCAAAATCGGCCCTGTAACAAAAACGGCCGAAAACCGGCCCCGGCAAAGAGCTCGGTCGCACCCCCAGGGGGCCGGCCGAGCACTTTGCCAGGGCCGGTTTTAGTTCTCAGTCTGGCCCTAGTGCCAGGGGTGTCCAAATGACACCCTGTAGCACCCCTGAAATGTCAATGTAGACTGATACTGCACACACACATGTCCAAAGGACATGTGTGTGTGTAACATCCAACTTGGAAAAATGCACCAAAGTGCATTTTTCTAAGTTTTCGCTATTTACCACGAAGTCAGACTTCGCGGTAAATAGCGGCCAAAAATAGCGAATTCGCAATTTAAAAATGGTTAATGAATTGCATTTAAGGAATCTCAAATAGAGATTCCATAAATGCAATTCCTCGCAATTTTGCGATTTCGCTATTAGCGATTTTTGCATTTGGGATGATGAATCCCAAATGCAAAAATTGCGCTTGCAAAGGGCCAGATTCTCAGAATCTGGCCCTTTGCGAGACCATTTTTCAATGATGAATCTGGCTGTTAGCAAATTGCTAATCGCAATTAAGGAATAATTTCCCATTCATTTCTATGGGCCAGGAGGCCCATAGGAATGAAGGGGAAATTTGCGATTCGCAATTTGCTAATCGCAAATTGAGAATATTTTCAAGGGTGCAGGGGTGTCCAAAAGACACCCTGTTGCACCCCTGAAATCTGCATGGGTGCACATGTGGGGCATGTATGTGCGTCACATGGCACTTTGAAAAATGAAAAAATATGCATTTTGAAAGGAATTCGCAACTTACCACCAACTAGAAGTTGGTGGTAATTTGCGATTCCTTAAGGCCAATTTGCTATTTTTTTGGCTTCTTACATTACATTTAAGGAATCGCACAATTTGCGATTCCTTAAATGCAATCGCAAGATAAGGAATCGCAAATTTTGCGATTCCTTATTTTTCAAGCAGATTTCCTTGATGCATACCATTAGTCCAAATTGCATTTGCAAACGCGTTTGCGAAGTCAATTTGGCTTGATACATATGGCCCTAAGAGATTTACAGCCAGATTCATCAATGTCCCGATTTGTGAGTCCTTAATAGCGATTATTAAGGAATCGCTATTAAGGATTCGCAAAACGGGATTCATGTTGAAATCGCAATATTATTTGCGATTTCTACAGCTTCCTTATTTGCGATGAGCAAATTGCTAATCGCAAATAAGGATGCGATTTCAAGGGTCCCAGGGGTGTCCAAAGGACACCCGGTAGCACCCCTGAAATGTCAATGTAGACTGATGTTGCGCACACACATGTCCAATGGACATGTGTGTGTGTAACATACAACTTAGAAAATGCACTAAAGTGCGTTTTTCTAAGTTTTCGCTATTTACCACAAAGTCAAACTTCGCGGTAAATAGCGGCCAAAAATAGCGAATTCGCAATTTCAAAAATGGTTAATGAATTGCATTTAAGGAATCTCAAATAGAGATTCCTTAAATGCAATTCCTCGCAATTTAGCGATTTCGCAATTAGCGATTTTTGCATTTGGGATGATGAATCCCAAATGCAAAAATTGCGCTTGCAAAGGGCCAGATTCTCTGAATCTGGCCCTTTTCGAGCCCATTTTTCAATGATGAATCTGGCTGTTAGTGAAAAATCATGATACAGTCTCTAATTGTCAATACGAGTTGTTCTAAGAATGTATGTCCACCTCTTATGGGTTAAATGTCAGGTGATGTCACTTCCTGCGATGCGAGTGAAGGAATGGAGAAGAAATATTCGGCGTCACTTCCACTCCACCTATGATTTTGGGCAACAAAGTCACCCAACTACTATCACAACTCCAGTCCTGGTTTTTTCATCACTCTTATTACAATGCCTCACCCATGGTAGGTGCTGTGGTGGTGCTGTGAGTGTAGAGGGTTCTAGACATACAGCCTGATTCATCAAGCCGAAATCCGCTCGCAAAGGGCCAGATTCTAAGAATCTGGCCCTTTGCGAGCGCTATTTTTGCATTTGGGATTCATCATCCCAAATGCAAAAATCGGTAATAGCGATTTCGCTATTTTGCGAGGAATTACATTTAAGGAATCTCTATTTGAGATTCCTTAAATGCAATTCATCATCCATTTAAAAATTGCGAATTCGCAATTTCGGCCCGCTATTTACCGCGAGGTCAAACCTCGTGGTAAATAGCGAAAACTTAGAAAAAAGCTTTTAAAAGCATTTTTCTAAGTTGCATGTTTCACTCACACATGTCCTTTGGACATGTGTGTGCGCAACACCTGTTTCAATTTGCATTTAAGGGGTGCTACAGGGTGTCCTTTGGACACCCCTGGTACCCTTGAAATCGCTATCTTATTTGCGATTAGCAAATTGCTAATCGCAAATAAGGAATACTCCCCATTCATTCCTATGGGCCTTTTGGCCCATAGGAAGGAATGGGGAGTTATTCCTTATTTGCGATTAGCAATTTGCTAATCGCAAATAAGGAATGTGTAGGAATCGCAATTCTTTTTGTGATTCCTACATGAATCCCGTTTTGCGAGTCTGTAATAGCGATTCCTTATGAATCGCTATTATAGACTCGCAAAACGGGAGAATGATGAATCAGGCTGATAGGAGCGAGAGTGTTGGTGCGAGGATACTAGATCATATATCACCCAGGTGAGCACTGTTCACCATTCCTCACTACCTGTCATGTTCCAAATAAAATAGGGCAGCGCTGTCCCTGCGGGTCATAGAGGGGAGGGGCAGCTTCACTAAATTCAGCTTTGCTAAAGTTGGTAATTTTAGCTGAGAGGCCAAGGATTGAATGAACATGAAGTATGAACTACAAATATTACATCTAATTATATCTACTGCGATTTAGCCTGCTATTTCCAGCACCACCATCATTCCAAGTGGACTGAATCGAATGCAAACGGGTTGCACCTGATTTGGTATTCTGAGTCGGGTCATAAGTGTTTCTGCAGCCACGTGTTTTTTCACCGCACAGGTTCTAATTGGAGGAATTTGTGCAAGGAAATAAGTACCCCATTCCAGTTTTTGCAGGTTGGATGGGGAAAACATGCACGATTTTTCAGTGGTAAAACATAAGTCACTTGTTATGCCTCATTCGGTAGCTGGAGCTCAGAACAGGGGCCAAAGCTGCACCAGGAAAGATGCTGTGAGTGGTAAGAGCTTCCTTCATGGTGATTTTACAAGTAAGCATTGTGCAACCGGGCGAAGCACTATGCTACGCTTGCGGAGTTTGCGAAGTTTTCGCAACTTCGCACTACGCGAGCTGCACGTAGCACAGTGCGAACATGCGTAGTGCAGCGTAGAGTAGTGCAGCGGTCATCTTTTGCTTGTTCGCGGTGCTGAACATCATGTTCGCGACCGCGAGCAAGCAAAATGACATCCCGGCGAGATTCTCAACGCGAGGAGGTCAGGTTTCTCATTGTGAGTGGTTGCGCATGCTCGCGACCGCTCTCAATGAGAAACTACCTGTTCGCGTTGAGAAAGCTGCCGCTCGAGTAATAATCTACTCGAGCAGCAGAAAACGACAGCTCGCACTGTGCAAGATGCCGTTTTCAATGCTTGCACAGTGCCGGATGCTTGTCCACACTGTGCAATCATTGAAAACGCATCTTGCACAGTGCGAACATGCTACTACGCAGCTCGCGTAGTGCTACGTGAAGTGCGCGTAGTGCGAAGTGCACTTCGCGTAGCTTCCCGTAGCGCTACTTCGCGAACTACGCCCACCCTTGGCTGAGCACTTGTTTTGTTATTTACAAGAACTGAGCTGCATGGGTTGGGTGTAAAATAGTTTATACAATTTCCAAGTTAACATTTTTTGCACCTAATATTGATTCTAGATTATTAAAAGCAGTGATGTATCTGAACCCAAGTCCCTGGACTCTACACAGAGGGAGTACTGCTCTGAAATATACTCTCTGAGACGTGTCCTCCTTCAGGCTCTGTGAATACTTGTGACATATTTCTCCCAGAGAGAAGAAGCCTCAGTAGTTTGGTGTCTCCTGCAACTAACTTCGGGTCAGGTCAAGTTTGCTTAGCTTTGGGGGATAGAAGACAGGACATCAGGAGGTTTTTATTAAATTTACTGTACAGGTTTTGAACTTTGGAAGATTAGACGATGCAAAAGAATACAGCTTCGGGCAGTGTCTCTGCATTCTTCAAATGCAGAATGAACCAGCGCTGGGTCATCCATGTGTTTTAAATGTGTTTGGTATTTCTCCTGCGTGCTCGCAGTATTTACTCTGTTCAGCCCCCGCTTCCTTCTCAAGGACAGTAGGAAACAAGCACTGACAAAGGCAATCGGTTTTGCTATTGATTTGGGAATTCTTTCTCAAGGTTTAATAACGGACGAGGAAGAGGTATCGCATAGGTGGTAGACGTGCTCTGCCCCATCACGTATATGCAGTACAGGTATGGCACGGACTGCAGCTGTGCAAGCTTCACTCATACCCTTTGTGGGTATCTGTGCGCCTTACAAATGTAAAAAATAAATAATAAATAAATAAATACACACATGGCAGTGAGGGGTACCATGAGCAGAACCAGAAAAAGATGCAGAAATGCACATAAGCAACCTAGGTGTACCAGGCACAAGCAGCAACAGTGCAAGCTTCCTTCACACACAATGAACAGGTGCAATATGTGGTGCCACAGTGGGGTATTGTCTCACACACACCCAGGAGATGCAGCACGGGCTGCAGCCATGATGATGCACCTCACAATTTATGTTAAATATACTTATAATGCGCATGGCTGCCCCAGAAACAGGGCGTCCCAGCGCAATCAGACGGGAGGTAGAGAGAAGGGAGCTAGATGGTGGAAAAGAGCCAAGTTTTGATCAGACATTTGTATGACTGACAACAAGCAGCAGCAGTGCAAACTTCCTTCACACACTATGAACAGGTGCAATATGTGGTGCTGCAGTGCAGTATTGTCTCGCACACACCCAACAGATGCGGCACGGGGAGCACCTGTGACGACTTCACTCACATATGCATGACTGTTAAAAAGAAGCAACAGTGCAAGCTTCCTTCACACACTATGAACAGGTGCAATATGTGGTGCTGCAGTGCAGTATTGTCTCGCACACACCCAACAGATGCAGCACGGGGTGCACCTGTGACAACTTCACTCATATATGCATGACTGATAACAAGCAACAACAGTGCAAGCTTCCTTCACACACAACAAACCGGTACAATGTGTGGTGCTGCAGTGCAGTACTGTCTCGCACACACCAAACAGATGCAGCAGTGACAACTTCACTCACATATGCATGACTGACAACAAGCAGCAACAGTGCAAGCCATCACATATAATGAACTCGTGCAATAAGTGGTGCCGCAGTGCAGTATTGTCTCGCAGACACCCAACAGATGCAGCATGGGCTGCATCTGTGATGACTTCACTCACATATGCATGACTGATAACAAGCAGCAACAGTGCAAGTCATCACACACAATGAACATGGACAATATGTGGTGCCACAATGCAGTATTGTCTCTCACACACCCAACAGATGCAGCACGGTCTGCACCCATGACAACGCCACTCACATTAGAATGACTGATAACAAGCAACAACAGTGTAAGCCATCACACACAATGAACAGGTACAATATGTGGTGCCAAAGTGCAGTATTGTCTCACACACACCCAACAGATGTAGCATGGGCTGCACCGGTGACAGCTTCACTCACATATGCATGACTGATAACAAGCAGCAACAGTGCAAACTTCCTTCACATACACTATAAACAGGTACAATATGTGGTGTTGCAGTGCAGTATTGTCTCGCACACACCCAACAGATGCAGCACGGGCTGCACCAGTCACGACTTCACTCACATATGCATGACTCAAGTATCTGCTTAAAAAATATTTTAGAAACTCAACTATTTTTCTCTAAATATTAGATTGTGAGTTTTGAAAATACACATATTTTCGTCTATAAAACACACTTTTCGATTTTGGAATAAATATATGAATTCAAAAAAGCAAGCAGTGTTAATTTAGTAGACTGGGCTGCACACAGGAGAGCTACTTACAGGTAGATAGAGAGCTACCAGTAGCTCATGAGCTACTCGTTGGAGAAGCCTGTGCTAGATACTTTATTGCCATCCTGCTGAGTTCTAACCACTGTTCCTTCTTCCCATGCCAATGGGTAATTTGGTCTTGCTCCAGGTAAACCTCTGTTGGGTCATGTACCATCTTCTCAAGTATTGGTTTTGACACTTGTCTTTCTTCATTACCTGCGCCTGTGCACTTGATTAAGTCCTCTTATATCCATAAACCAACCCATTTCAGATATTGGAAGTGCAGCTTTTGGTACTCGAGGTTTACTAGCACCACTGGTGGGTGTTGCTCATGTTGCTGAAACATCCTGCTGGATTCTGGGCCAACACAGCACTCTCCAGAAGTGGAAGGAAGCACTTCAGTTATGCTATGACCCTGAATTTGCAATTATTCATCTTCTAAGTCAGCCACTTTCCAGATAATACAAAGTGTGTACATTGAGATATCCAATGTTGAAAGGACACAATCCCTTTTTGCAGCCTTTGATTTGTGTTCTTGCAAAGGATTAAGCTGTTGACCAAAGCAGCTGCTTCTTCATGAACAATGGTAAATGTTTCTTCTGCCTTTTTTGTATGTTTCTGGAGCATTTGCAATGACAAGATAGATTGGTTCATGGCATTGTCTTGCTGACTTCCCACATCAAAATCTCAAAATACACCAGCATTTGTATCAGGCACTTCATTAGTTCCCTTTTGTCTACCACCATTGTCATGGTTTTGGCACTTGCATCCCCTCTAATTTGTATTACATAATTATGGATAGACTTGTACTGCTAAAAGAGGCATTACAGCACGCAGAAGGGGGATGTCCCAAGGTTTAGCACATCCTGCATGAAAGATTATCCAGGGACTCTATCTTTATTAACATGCTTAATGATCCTCAACCGCTTCTGGTCTTTGAAAGAATTTCAGAAATTAGCACAAATACAGGCACAGGTACCTATTATGTTGTTGACTGCAGCTTCTTTTTTTGGGGACATCCTGCACCACTAGATTGATGCAATGAGCTAAACATAGGACTCTGAAGTATCCTCCATCAGCCATGGCTTTGATAATATTACTTCCATTGTCACTGGCAACAAATCCAATGTTGTGACTTTCCAGTTGAAAGCATTTCTAGTCTTTCATATGAAATTCTCCGCAGATGGTGGCAGCAGTATGTGATTTATCCAGTGAAATCATTGCAACTATTGCATGTTGCTAAATGCCTTAAAAGGAATCCTTGACTGTGAGACAAGTGGCTAGTCTATGCTTACCCCCCTTGAAGGAGACCCAGTGTGAAGTGATGCACAGATA
This sequence comes from Lissotriton helveticus, assembly GCF_964261635.1. Classification (NCBI taxonomy): domain Eukaryota; kingdom Metazoa; phylum Chordata; class Amphibia; order Caudata; family Salamandridae; genus Lissotriton; species Lissotriton helveticus. The sequence continues at coordinate 2,094,044,959 of NC_136065.1, read as the reverse complement.
GGGGCATATTCTCAAGGAGCTATCGCCGAGTTAACTGCACTTTATTGCAGCCAAAGTCGCAATAAAGTTATCACCCCATTCACAAGCTGTTGCTAATAGCCCATAGCACCAGTTTTCCCATGAGGCCGTGATGCACCTGTGGCCACTGGTACCCTCCAACAAACATCCGCACAAGTTGGAGGAGTCACACAGCCAGGCCAATACAAGTCCCTCACAATGGTCATGGATGACACCATGAGCTTGGTACCCCACTATCTATACTTCCCCTACACTGCGCAGGGACAGCTGTAGACCAAGCAAGCCGTCTACACCACAGCTGGCTTCCCGCACGTTTTGGTGGCAATTGACTCCACACATGCCCGACTTGTGCCCCCTGCCGACACTGCACACAATAAATGAAACAGAAAGCGCACGTATCCCACCAATGTGCAGACACTAGTGGACCACCAGGGAATCTCCGTCAACGTCGCCACCAACCACCCAGGCAGTGTGCATGATTCAAATACCCCCGACAGTCCATCATCAGATTGTATGTCTTAATATCGACTACCCCAACCACTACTTCCCTAACAACGAGTTCGCAACCACGACCTCGTCTTAACCACGATCTTTTTTCCCACGCATTTTTTTACCACGTTTTTTCGTGGTAAAGGAATTTGTGCTAAATAAAATCGTTTCCAACTAGTACCCCAATCCCCCCACCCCTTAACAACGAATTTCCCTCACCCTAAAAGCAAACAAGATTATCCATACACCCTATTAACTAACCCCTACCTCTACAAACGAATCCCTAAGCCTCCCAACCCCTGTATATTTACCCCAAACACCTCTCCCTCTAAAAACGATTTCCCTTATTCTAGAAATAAACTTGATTTAATAATAATAATAACGAAATAACATTAATAAGAACTAAACTCTAGCCCCTAAAATATAAACCAGAACCCCCCTCCCCCTTAAAATTAAAAATTAACCTCTCTTACCTGTTCCTCTGAGTCGCTCTTCTTCACTGACTGCTTTTATACGTTGACATCATCTTTGCACTAAGATGCTAAGTAATTCCTCCCTCGAGTGTGGCACTTGTACGGAAATGAGAACGGCACAGTGGGGCTCAATGGTGGGGTTAGAATGACGCTTCACATCATGTACATCACGTACGTGAGAGTCACACATGTAAATATTGCAGGCTGGGAAACATTTCTAACAACGACTTTCCCGAACTCCTCCCTGTCCAAACACTATACCGTTGTTCGTGCAAGGCTTTGTTCGGGCAAGTCGTTGTTCGGGCAAGTCGTTGTTCGGGCAAGTCGTTCTTCCGCTTTCGTGACTCCGGAACTCGTTGTTCCTGAGTCGTTGTTTAGGATGTTTCCCCATCATCAACCAGCGCTTCCAGGATGGCACCCACGGAAATGCACTGCTCATTGGCCAATACCAAATCCACACAACAATCACCTCAACTCCACAATCATGCAACTCACAACACAGGAAATGCACACGTCACAAGCTCACACAGCATACACACCCACCCGAAATAACAACACAACTCACTGTGGGCACGTGGCCCAGCCATGGACATTAGCCATCAATGGCATGGCTCCTCAGCCACACATTAGGAGAATGTCAGAAGAGGTGGGAACCAGGCATGTGTGAAGGAAGCAAGTGACAGATGAATGAGGAAGTACACAATGCCAAGCGTGGCGTGGATGTGATGGCCAGACTGCGGTACGCAGACCACACACACATATCAATGTCGACACACACAGCTGGTGTTTGGAGTGTAGTGGACAGTGGACAAAACCATGTCACCCCAGGCAGTGGGGAAGATCGCAGGACTGTAGCTTGCTACGCTCCCCCTGTATGCATGTGCGGAGTGGGCTGGCCCGGCATATGCCAGGTCAGCGTAGGGGTGTGAGTAAAAGGCACGTAACTCTGGGTGTGGTCATCTTCCGGAATGCCCAACGTCTCTGCCAGGGCGGTGCCTCTCACCCCGCCTCGAGAACAACGCCGTCGCCGCGAGCGGGGTTGCCTGCGATCCTGCGCACCAGCTGCACCCGGCTGCTGGCCCCCCCACCTGTCTTGCCTGCCCCTGCGCACCCAGGCCTCAATGCCCACCTGCCAACACTGGTGTGTGTCGAAGAAGGCCCACTATGTGCCGGTGCAATCTCCAAGCCCAAGGCCCGTGACCCTGGCAACCTGCTACGACTGTCACGGCCTCCACGAGCAAGGTGCACTATACTCCTTTCTCGTTTACGTACCCTACCGGCTGGCACAGCGGACGAGTATGTTATAGATTTGGAACTGAGTTTCAATTACACCATGGCAGAGCACATTAATTATGGCTACGTTAATGTCACTATACTCCCTTCGATGTGGTGCCACCAGGTCTTGGTAGTGCATCACAACCACAAGATTCTGTGGGCCCACGTGGTCTTCTGCCTTCGGCCTACGCTGCGCTTGAGTAGGTCACACAATTGGAACTGAACATCGATAAATTGAAGGCAGAGTACATATCATTGCACGCAAGGAGAGGCGTAAGAGGATGACGTGTTGCAGTTGGAAGGAAAAAAGGATCATCGTTACGGAGGTGACTGAACACTACCGACAACTGCCCTGGTGTCACTAACTCTGTGCATCGCGAGCCTACGACACGTGGCTGTGGGCCACAGCTGACCGCTGTCTCCAGCCTACACTGCGGTCCAGTAGGTCACACATTTGGGACTGAGTCTTGATTTAGCAATGGCGGAGTACATATCAGTGTACCGGCATCATCGCAGACTAAGTCTGTTCCCCGACATTCATGGACACTCTCTGGTCATACATTGGTGGCATCTGAGTCTATGGACTAGGGGGTAGTTTTTATCCTCATGTACCTGATACCGAATTGGTGGTGGCAACGAGGCTGTCGCTTTCCACTCCCCCATTTGCTGCTTCCGGATAACATCAGACCTTTGCATCATGCCCTAGAGGACACCTTCCACTGTCCCCCGCAACTCTCCACCACATTCATCTTCAACATTGACGAGGACCCACGTCTGCGAGGCCCTACCTCAGTGGACCTCAAGTCACCGTCCCGTGGTGGGGTGCCTGTGCCGGCCACTGTGTATCCGTGGCCACAAACTCTGTGCTGGTCAAGTCAGAGACCCTTTCCTCTGTTATATTGGATGACCTCTGAGACAGGGGTCTTGGGGTCTTTGACGCAATGTGTATGTGGCCCTGCGCTGTCTGCTGCCTCAGTCCTCAACTGCGGTCCACCAGGGCTCACACATCCAATCGAGTCCTGACTGGCCCGGACGTGGCTTCACCACAGGAGGCACATGCCGCCATTGCCAGGACCACCTCCAGCCGCCATCTGCCAGAATCAAAACAGTGGTTCTGGCAGACTGACTTAGTTGCTCACACCTGTCGTGGATGCCATCATCTGCCTGATCCCCTACTCATCACTCCACGTGCCACTGACTCAGTGCACGGCAACCCATTGACACTTCTATTTGCATGTTGGGTGACCTCTGTACTTGCTCCGGCTCCCTCCATGTTGCTCAGCAGTTGACTGTGTTATGCAGGTGTTTTCATTTTCAAGTTGTTGCCAGCACCAAGCACTCCATGCGGGCTGGTTTACACTCACCCCACACACATCCAGCACAGACATCACTGTACATGTGGCCCTGCCAATAAAGGGGCAGGGGGCACGTGCCCGTAGCCAGTTCAACATAATATCTGTGTGTGTCCCTGTGGTCTTGTTGTATGTTGATGGGGAGCCAGTGCAGGTCTCTCAGGTGGGGGGTGATGTGGTCTCGGCGGGGGACGTCGAGGACCAGGCGTGCCGAGACGTTCTGGATTCTTTGAAGTCTGCTGATGAGCTTGGCCGGGGCTCCGGTGTACAGGGCGTTGCCGTAGTCGAGTCTGCTGCTGATGAGGGCGTGGGTGACGGTTTACCATGTGCCTGTAGGGATCCATCTGAAGATCTTTCGGAGCATGCGGTGGGTGTAGAAGCAGATTGAGGAGACTGCTTTGATTTGGTTGGCCATGGTGAGTTTCGAGTCTAGGATGACTCCCAGGTTGCGTGCGTGGTTGGTTGGTGTTGGGGCGGTGCCCGGGGAGGTGGGCCACCAGGAGTCGTCCCAGGCGGAGGGGTTGGGTCCGAGGAGGAGGATCTTTGTCTTGTCCAGTTTGAGCCGGCTGTCTTCCATCCAGTTGGCGATGGCCCTCATACCCCGGTGGAGGTTGGCTTTGGCGGTGAGGGGTCTTTGGTGAGGGAGAGGATCAGCTGGGTGTCATCGGCATACGAGATCAAGTTGTGGTCGTGGAGTGTGGCGATGCGTACAAGTGGAGCCATGTAGATTTTGAAGAGTGTCGGGCTGAGTGATGATCCTTGCGGGACGCCGCAGATGGTCTTGGTGATCCCTGAGTGGAACGGTGGGAGGCGGACTCTTTGGGTTCTGCCGGAGAGGAAGGAGGTGATCCATTCCAGGGCCTTGTCGCGGATCCCTGCGTCGTGGAGGCGTGTGCGTAGTGTGCGATGACAGACGGTGTCGAAGGCAGCGGAGAGGTCCAGGAGGATGAGGGCTGCTGTCTCGCCGTTGTCGAGTAGGACTCTGACATCGTCTGTGGCGGCGATGAGGGTGGTCTCGGTGCTGTGGTTCTTGCGGAAGCCTGACTGAGGGGTCGAGGATCTTGTTCTCTTCCAGGTACCGGGTGATCCTTTTGATGATCTTTGCCAGGAACGGGAGCAGGGAGATGGGCCGGGATTTATTGAGGTCGCTCGGGTCCGCCTTGGGTTTCTTCAGTAGGCTGTTGATATCGGTGTGTTTCCAGCACGCAGGGAAGGTTGCGGTCTCGAATGAGAGGTTGATGATGTTCCGCAGGTGGGGTGCGATGGAGCTGTCGGCCTTATTGGCGATGTGGTGGGGAAGAGGGTCGGATGGGGTGCCGGAGTGGATGGTGCTCATGGTTGTGATGGTATCTTCGGTGGTTACGCTGGTCCATGCGGTGAGGTGGTCGTGGTCGGTGGGTGATTGTGGTAGCGGTGCGATGGGGTTGGTGTGGTGCGTCTGGGAGTTGAGGCTGTCGTGGATGTCGGTTATCTTGCGGTGGAAGAAGGCCGCGAGGGCGTCGCAGAGGGCTTGCGATGGTTGGATGTCGTTGGAGCAGGAGCCCGGGTTTGAGAGTTGAAGAGCTCCTTGCTGTTGTGTGTGTTGTTGTCGAGGCGGTCTTTGAAGGAGGCTGTCTTGGTGGTTCTGATGAGGTGGTGGTGGTTGCGGATAGCGTCCTTGAGGGCTGCACGGCTATCGGGCATTTTGTCATTGTGCCAGGTGTTTTCCAGTCTCCGACAGGCGCGCTTGGAGGCTAGGAGCTCCGGGGTGAACCAGCTGGCTCTCTGGCTGGTGTCCCTGCCGGTGTGTTGTCTCAATGGGGCTAAGGTGTTGGCGCAGTCTTCCATCCAGTGTCTGAGGGCACGGGCCCCCTCCTCGGGGTTGGTCGGTGGGTTGAGTGCTAGGTGGGCCTGTAGTAGTTCCTTGGTGGCCTTGCCCCAGCGACTTCGGGGATCTGTAGGGTGCGGTGATGTGAGACGGGTTTCTGGAAGCTGAAGTGGACGCAGTGGTGGGCATTCCAGGTGAGTTCGGAGGAATGGCTGAAGACAACGTGGTGGCTGGAGGTGAAGATGGCATCTAGCATGTGGCCGGCGATGTGGGTGGGTGTTGTGACGATCTGTGTCAGTCCCAGGGTAGTGAGGTTGTCGGTCAGGGTGGATGAGTTGCTGTCATTGTTGTTTTCCAGGTGGTAGTTCAGGTCTCCGAGGAGGATGTAGTTGGAGGAGGTCAGGGCATGCATGCTGATAAAGTCGGCGATGGAGTTGCAGAATTGGGGACGGGGTCCGAGTGGACTGTAGACGAGGGTGCCTCTTAGGGTGGTCTTGGGGTCCGTGTGAATTTGGAAGTGCATGTGTTCAGCGGTGCTGAGGGTGTCTGTGGTGCTTGTGGAGATCCTGATGGTGCTCTTGTGGATGATTGTGATCCCCCCGCCGACTCCGTTGGCGCGGTCTCTGCGGGTGATTTTGTATCCGTCGGGGATGGCCACTGCGATGTCTGGGGTGGAGGCTTCGGTCATCCAGGTCTCGGTCAGGAAGGCGATGTCAGGTGATGTGGAGTCGAGCAGGTCCCAGAGCTCGACGGCGTGTTTGCGTGCGGAGCGGGTGTTGAGCAGGATGCAGCGGAGCTGGTTGGGTTCCGTCGTGGTCAGAGGTTCGGCGTCTTTGGTGGTCGCGGTCAGAGGTCCGCCGTCTTTGGTGCAGGAGAAGCAGCAGTTCCAGCAGGTGAAGGGGCCGTGGGTGCGCTTAGGGGCGGCTTTGTGGCAGCTGGATGGTCGTCTGAGGTTGAGTGCGATGAGGGTGTTGGCATCGTACCGAGTGCGGGCTTCGTGAGAGGAGCATGGTCCAGGGGTCGTGGCGCTGAGCACGGTCCAGGCGCGGACGGGCGCAGACGGGCTTGCCTTAGGCGCGTCCGCTGCGCGCATCCACTCCGCAGCCTTGCAGCGGCCGCCATAGGAGGAGGAGTGGGAAGGCGGCTCAGCTGGGAGGGGGTGGGGCAGGAGGGGAGAGCGAATCGGTGGCAGGGGGTGGGGCCGCAAGGGAGACAGCGGCGGGAAAACAGGGGCAAGCGCGGGGAGAGGGATGGGGTCCTGGGGAGGGCGGCGACAGCAGGGATGGCGAGGAGCCGGGAACCAGAGTCGGCACACCGCGCAGGCAGGAGGCGGTGACAGCGGCGAGCTGCAGCAGGAGGGTCGCTAGTGGAACTCTATATTCGCAAATGGGACCACCAGTCTTTCTACAGTGAAAACGGCAAATTTGGGTTTTCACTGTCAGGGACTGTTATACACAAAAGAAACATGCCCTCTATTTAATATTAGGCATTCTGCCTGGTGGGTTACCAAGGACGTCCATCGGGGTGGCTTACTAATATTAAAAGGCAATGATTTGACCTGGCTAAAGGTTATTTTTTTGCCATGTGAATTTGGCAGATTTAAAGTTGACAAACCTCCTGCAGGGGCAGGGCAAGAGTCAAGCTTTCCCCTTGTCACGGGAGTGGTGGTACAATGAAGTGCTACTGTCCAACAGAGACATTTAAATTACTAGCATTGTCTAACTCTGGTACTATATGCTATAGTCTTATAGGTAAGTTAATTGAGCCAGTCGGATATTATCCAATTGTAAATGCACTTTGGGAGTCGGAACACATGCACTGGGGCCAGGACAGCAAGGCACAGTGCACTACAGAGTCGAGAAACCATCAGCATCAGTCCAAAAACGGGGGGATTATACAAAAAGAGGTCCTTTCCTACAAGCACTCTTTCACTTCTTTGTCAGTCAATTCCAGCACTTGATGGTTCAGCACTGGCACAGCAACAGTAGAACCTTCCATTTAGGCCAGAGGCTGTCCACAAATTCCTAAATCCACTCTCGTTCCACCAAAGAAAAAGGCAGATCAATCGCTAATATTTTGACCAGGTTCCCATTATATAAATGGACATTTTCATGGGTTCAGTGGTACGGAAACTCCTTGCTGAACACAAACTTGATAGTGGGTTTTGTGACTTTTTTCTTTATGAGGATACCTCCACAAATGACCTATAGGTAGCAGGTAAGTAGCTTTGGGATTGCTGTATCCCTCAATTCATAGTGCATGTAGGCAATGACTGCACACCAACAAGCAACAGTCACAGGTTTGCTTCACATAATGATGTCTTCTTCTTCCCCACCACCACCACCTTCTATCAGTTCATCTTTTATCCTCTCTTACCAGCAGCTATCTGAGGTGATTTTCCAAAACAATTGCATGTTATTTTTTCCATTGGGCCAGATGGCCCCGGGTAACAGTATGTCCTCCTAGCTTACCACAATGCACTGATTTGCAGCAAAGTGAGCAATCAGGTATGTGCTCATAATGTGTCCTAAGTGCAAAGAAGTCATTATCTGGGCAGGAGAGCTTTCTTGTTCAGCCTGTGCCTGAAGAGCTTTTTGAAATGGAGCTTGGAGGTTTTGTTTGTCATTCTCTAGGGCACAGTTCTTCAAACTCTGGGGTGTGCCCCCCCGGGGGTCTTGACACCATCTCAGGGGGGGCATGCACTCCACCCTAGCATCTCATTGTTCCCCACTTTCCTTATCAATGGGGCACGACCTGCCCATAATTTTGTCATTTCGAAAGCAAATCGTGAAAGCAGTCGCTTTCGGTTTCACAGCACAGGAGACTCCCTCCTCCCACCACAGATGAAGCTTTTCAGCTCTCGGAATGAATCATCCGCGAGGGTTAGTTCTTCACAAGTAGGAAGCAAAGAAGTTTCTCTTTAAATTACATTAGTATGGGCATGTCAATTCTTCATAAATTGTAGAATGTGCACCTAATTGACTCTGTTAAAAACTTTCGGCTGGCTTTCCTTGCAGTTTCAATTATGCAACAATTTCATTAAGATAGTGTGGACATTTACTGAGTTGGCAACATTTAGACACATTGTACACTGATAAATGTATCATTAGTTTGAGTTTTAAAGCAATTTTGTTTCTGTGTCAATGATTATGTTTTTTAAACAAAACGTTTGGTGGGGAGAAAAGTTTGCATGTTTAAATTTTTTATGGGTTTGAGAAGGGGCATGTAATGCAGTATCGTATTTTGTTTAGTTTCATGACATGTAGGATGATTTAAATACTCTGGGGACACTCACGGTTGTTTAATAGTACATTAGCAGTTCTGTGTTTGGCAAGATGGGGCGCGGATACGGTTCAAGCAGTGCTTAATTTTTGCCGGTGGTTTCCGGTACTCAGCACCCGCACTTATTTCACAGGGCTGAGGTTCTGTGAATTCTGAACCCGTGGGTTCCATTTTGTGTATGGCAGCCATTTTGTGGTTGCCCTCACATAGGCCGATGATTGTGGCTGAACTAGTCTTTTAAGGACATGTACACCTTAGCTCGAGTTCATGCTTACTCCTGTTTGACCTGAGTGAACTGACCCTGTTGCCTGAAGCTGACCTTGTTAAACCAGTTCCTGCCCTTTAGCTGATCAAGATTAAGGATCAGAGCATAGGACATCATAGAGTTTTACTGCACACAAACATGCCTTATCCTACTTCTATCTGTTTCTGTTTCTTCTTTTATGGTCTATTTACAATATGGGTTGTGGTCCTTTTTATTATGGGTTTGTCCGGCTTGTCTAAAGAAGAATGTTGGGTTTGTTCAACTTGCATGTCCATGTTAGACATTTTTGCATGCTTGCAAAAGCAAGGACTGCCCCTTACTTGTATGCTTAGTTTTGTAACCCTGAGCATATATAAAGCCTCTGTTCTCTGTACTCCTCAGACTGCCTCATTCAGTTGCTACGGATTCTGTGTGACGTGGCCTCACTTATTAAATTTAATAAAGATGTCTTTTCATATTTTCAGCTTCTGTGCCAAGTTATTTTTTCTATTAGTAAGTATTCCCTGAGAATGAAGACTACAGTTCTTCAAATGGCCGGCCAACGTGGGCTTCATCAGAGAGGTGATTATCTGTGGGAGTGATCTTGTCAGAGGACTGAAATCTACTGAGGAGGACAGAACAGGATTCTACTAAGGAGGTACTCTGTGCACAGGGATTCTGGAGATTCTTTGTTTCTGCAGCCCAGTATATTTCTGATCTTCCTGATTTTGATCCTCCACATGATGTCACTCCTGACTGAGAACCTTTTTGGCGTGAGTATTCTAAAAAAGACCGTTAGGTCATGTAGAACTTGACAGTTAGAATTTGGATAACCTTTTGATTAGTAAGAATAAGAAGTACAAGTGGGTCGCTCCCACGACTTTGTTTGGTGTCTTGGTTTTGATTTGGTTATTGCAATTACCAAAGCCGAGGGGTTGGTTTCTTGGTTTTGATTTGGTTATTGCAATTACCAAAGCCGAGGGGCTCGTATATTTACGAGTATATTGTTTTTGATAACCCCTTGAAGTTTGAAGCTAGATTAGTGAGCTATAAGATGCCTGGTCTTACCAAATTTAGGACTGTAACTTTGGAATTTGTGTTGGCCAACTTTGGATTTGTATAGGTTTGTATATGCAAATTGCAATTTGTGTAGAACAGGTAATGAGGAGAATTTTCTCTATTTGTTTAGTTGAACGGTGCACGTACGAAAAGTACATTAAGCACTACATTGATTATAATATTGTATATTTTGCAATATTTTTGGCATGCCTGTTTAAAAGCTCACATAAGAACAATGTGTGGCTTTATTTGGAAGGTACCATAGTGTGATGTGAAATTAATTAGCCGGCTCTCCTAGAAGGAATACTTAAATAGATTTACTTAAATAGATTTTAATTCCCTGGGGATTACAGAATCACCAAGGAAGAAATATGTTTGTATACTTAAATAGATTTAAGTATACAAACATATTTCTTCCTTGGTGATTCTGTAATCCCCAGGGAATTAAAATATGACATAATACAAAACAAGGATCCTTTGTTCTGCGCAATTTTATAAATGAAGATATGCATAGCGATTTTTTGGTGTTCTGCCAGCCAAAGCTACTGAATTAATTGTGTTTTGGCTTCTTGGATATGCAGCAGTCTGTTTTTGCAATCTTTGGGAACACTATTGAGAAGCGCTTCTTGTAAATATGACTTACAACTAGTATTTGCAAATAGTTTGGTTTAAGTACAGTCTGTGGGCTGTCCTTTATTTTTGTTCTGAGTATTGATTTGTGAGTTAAATGTGTGTAAAGCACTCCAACGGATACTGAGAAGGACCATTTTTATGAAATGCCTGAATGAAGAGGCCCATGCGGAAGAAAACAACAGAAGAGGATTTGATGAACAATAGAAGCCTGCCGGAGAGGCTTGGACGGACTCTGGGTATTTCCCATGCGATTGCATAAAATGGGTGTTAGGAGACTGATTCTTGCTGTTTTGCTGGCATAGTTTTAAAGTAGTATTCTGTTTAGTAAAAGCAGAATAAAGTCCATTCCCTGTGGAAGAGTATCCCTTTTCACCTCAGAGCATTGATGAGGATCACCACTGTTTCACCTAAACATATAATAAGTTACTGAAATGCATAGGAGCCATAAAAAATGTTACAAGATAATTTTAGGATTTGCTTTCTACTTAGAGTTGTGAAAAATTATAATGTTGTTTGTAATAGTGGTCATTACTTTCTCCTGTTGTCCATATGTTCTTAATAACATGTTTTCTAGTATTTTTAAGCATGACGTTGTCTTTAGTGGGTTGGATTGTTTTTGCTACCCAATTGACATCTGTACCCACCTCCCAACCTCTGTCTCTTCCTACTACTACTTCTTCGCATTCTTTCCATACTTTATCTGAACATGAACTGGTTACGAGGTCAGAGTTTACTAATAATTCCTTTGTACAGCTTCTGCATCAACACCAGTTAGTAATGAATACCACTAATTGTTGGGTGTGTGGTCTTATGCCACATACTACAGATAGAGGTATTCCCTATTTGGTTCTGTCATTTAGTTACAATGGGTCTGTATGGGCATATCAGACGATGTTTATTTATGCCAATGAAGTCTATCCCTTGCGTTCCATGAAAGATAACTCGAGTAATAATGCCTTAGTGAAGGGAATAACGGATAATATTGACATCGATTCAGATACAGACTGAGTGATTGCCTATGTAAGGGCAAAAGGAGGGTCTGAGGTTCTGTGAATTCTGAACCCGTGGGTTCCATTTTGTGTATGGCAGCCATTTTGTGGTTGCCCTCACATAGGCCGATGATTGTGGCTGAACTAGTCTTTTAAGGACATGTACACCTTAGCTCGAGTTCATGCTGACTCCTGTTTGACCTGAGTGAACTGACCCTGTTGCCTGAAGCTGACCTTGTTAAACCAGTTCCTGCCCTTTAGCTGATCAACATTAAGGATCAGAGCACAGGACATCATAAAGTTTTACTGCACACAAACATGCCTTATCCTACTTCTATCTGTTTCTGTTTCTTCTTTTATGGTCTATTTACGATATGGGTTGTGGTCCTTTTCATTATGGGTTTGTCCGGCTTGTCTAAAGAAGAATGTTGGGTTTGTTCAACTTGCATGTCCATCTTAGGCATTTTTGCATGCTTGCAAAAGCAAGGACTGCCGCTTACTTTTATGCTGAGTTTTGTAACACTGAGCATATATAAAGCCTCTGTTCTCTGTACTCCTCAGACTGCCTCATTCAGTTGCTACGGCTTCTGTGTGACGTGGCCTCACTTATTAAATTTAATAAAGATGTCTTTTCATATTTTCAGCTTCTGTGCCAAGTTCTTTTTTCTATTAGTAAGCATTCCCTGAGAATGAAGACTACAGTTCTTCATGGCCGTGGCTACGATTTCTGACTCTGCAGGTGGTGGTCTCAATATTAATTGCCCAACTTCAAAATAAAAAGAACGACATACCTTGTATGGTGACGGGCTGGTGGTTTTCATACGCAGGCGTAGGTCTGTCCAGGCAGGCATAATTGTGTATCACCACGTTAGTGACGATGTCATCATGCCTGTCATGAATCCAAGAAGTCATCATCAATGAATGGCTTGCATTCTATTCCTCGTGTCTGATGCACCCTGCCACTGCCTGAGCCTAAGCCTCCCATTGGATAATTGTAGCTAGGGGCTGGCTTATGACCGAGTTAAGGCAAGGAAGCTGCAAGAGTGCATTTCGAACTTGGGAGTGCGGGCTCGTGAGGAAGAAGTAACAAAAGTAAGTGTGAACTTTACAAGTGCTGCATAGCCAGAGTAGTATAGCCTGCAGCCGTGCAATGCTACTATCCTCAATGTGCTCGTTGCAGCTGGAGCCACCGCAATTTTTTGTGCGCTATGGAGCCACCTGCAGTATCAGTGCGCTGCCTCCCAGCATGCTAATTGCTGAGTGTGCATGAGCTCAGTAGTCACAACAGCCATACTCACATCTCAGAGGCATTGGCAGCATTACGGCTCGGGACAGTGCTTGTGCTGTAGCAGGCAGGGTGACAGAAATTACCAGATATGGTCTGGGATATGCGGATGGCGGTCATTTATGTAGTGTACCAGATTCCAGTAATTTATGTCAGGTGGTGGGGGGTCCGACATCTAAAACGATTGAGCTGGGGGGGCTCAACCTGAAAAGGTTTGAAGACCTCTGCTCTAGGGTGGGTAGTGACATCGGGGTGTTGGTGGTCACTGTACATCAACATTTGTTTTATGCCCCACTCCGCACTAACAATCACTGGTTCATCAGCTTCCTCACTTCCAAGGCTTTCGGGAACCTTTCTTTTCCTTTGTCTCTTGTGGCGGGTTATGGGTTGGTTTCAATGTCATGATCATCTGGACGGGGGTTTGGAGGAGATGGGTGAATGCTCCTTTTCTTTTCCTTTATGGAGATTGTGAAGTTGATGTATCCAATGGAAGAGTAGTCACAACAACATCTTGCTCAAAAACAAGCTCAACTTCCTACTCCACACCACCTCCAGATGATCAGGTGTAGCTGACTGCGGTTGCTGTTTAGTTTGCTGTGAAGAACATTTGGTTTGCTGTTGGGGTGATTCGATTTTGGATTCACTACTCTCAGCATTGACTGCAGGCACTGCAGGGCTCAGAGTTATCTGCTTTGGGTTTTTGATGGTGGAGGTGCTGCTGTTGATCCTGAAGGGTGATCCTCCTCCCAGCTTCTCACTGCCCAGTGGAGGGTGCAGCAAGTATGTCGCACTGCCAGGAAAAGGATAACAGCATGATGCTAGAGGTGGCACTGGCAACAGACTTCATCTCCTCACTGGACACTTTCTTTGAAAGAATATCCTAGATTGTGGCAGCTGTCATTACTTCTTGTCTGGGTTCGCAGCATGAGGAGAAGAACTTAGCAGAGAGGTCTCTGGACTGCGGTGTCAGCTAAGTCACAGGCTTCTCTCCGTCACAGTCTCTATCTTAGTCAATCAGTAAGAATAAAGAGAGTGAGATTTTGCAAATCTTGTCAGTGCAATACATGTCATAAGCAATCACCACATCTTCATAACAATGGTATAAATATTGATTAAATTAATATTAAAATTGCTACAAAGCCCATGGAGCCGCTATGTGAGCCTGAGTCAGGGAAAATCCCTGTTCCTGCAGCGTATGGGAACTAGGAGCAGAGAAAATAAAATAAAATATAAAAATGACTGGCGGGCCCCGGCGGCCAAAAAGTTCCTATGAATTCATTTTGGAAATAACTGCATTGAACTTACTTGATTTTCCCAAAAAAAGTAAAGATTCTAACTTTCAAGGGTGGATGATGCAGCAGAGACTGTAGGCAAAGGAACAACAACATGGAATGACTCCTGGTGGCCATCAGACCCAGGACCAGCACCCACTCCCTCCAACCACTGCAGAAACCTCAGAATCAACATTGACAATAAGTTCACAATGAATCACGGATCGACGCAGTCTCCTCTGCCTGCTTCCTCACTCTGTGTATGCTACGTTAGATCTTCAAGTGGCTAATCTTACACATGAGACGCACTGTAACACAAGCCCTCATCACCAACCAATGAGCCTATGGAAATGCCCTCTATGGAGGAATGGACGCACACCTTCTGCAGGCAGAGACTTCAGACCGTACAGAATGCCACTGCCAGACTCATCCTTATCCTTCACCGATGAACCCACATCACACCCCACCTCAGGAAACTTCACTGGCTCCCCGTACAGAAGAGATCCCAATTCAAGCTGCTGACCCACACATGCAAGGCTCTACACAACCAAGGACTCGCCTACATTAACCACCGCCTGAACTTCCACCAACCATCGAGAGGTCTACGCTTCAACTCCCTTTCTCTTGCCCATACTCCCTGCATCTACCAAAACAGAAGTGGAGACGCTCCTTCTCCCACATTGTAGCAAAGACCTGGAACAGCCTCCCCACGCACTTCTGGACCACCACCTCACTTTCGGAATTCTGAAAGGCCCTCAAGACCTGGCTGTTCAAATAGGCCTCTGGGGCCTGGACATCCTATTCGGTGATTAGCTGCACTTTATAAATCCTGCTTGTTTGATCGAAGGAGGAGTGATGCTTTCCATCCAAAATTAAAATCTAAAATGACCAAATGCTTGACAAAGTACAGGGAGCTGCCTTCAGACAGGAAGAAGAAGTGTACACTGTCTTTACAGCCAGTGGCATAGCAAGGGGGGGTGGACCACACAGGAGGTATAAGATTTGGGGGTGGCAGCCACCCCCGTGGTTACCTGCAGCCGTCGCGGCCGTAAGAATCTGCAGCAACTCCCCTCTCCTGGTTTGTGGAAGACTCATCCTTTGGATCAAAACCACTGCTTTTGATTCATCCCTTTATGAAGACTTTGGAGACGATCTTGTTCTGCGAGATGTCTTCTGCATTTGTGTTTTATATTGTTAGTTCTGTCCCTAACGCCACGATGCCCGATGGATAAATTTCCTTTGGTGTTTCAATGCTCTGTGTACGCAGCGACTACCCCTCATGCCCTGGTTATCGATATTGGAAAGTTGAAATGCTGAGTTGACTGTTCCAGTATTTGCACTCAAAAACTAGAATAGATTAAAGTCTCAGTTAGCCATTCTATGCTTCAAAGTAATGAACATCTACTACTTACTACTACTAAATGCCTTCTGTGAATAACAAAGTAGTAAGTTTAGGATTTTATCTCAGATTTGATCAGTGAATCGGCTCCTCTGTCATTATGTGCGTATGGGAATGACTGTTATCAATAAAACCCTAGGTTGCAAATGTTTCGCTTACTGACAATAGTACATCTGAACTAGTCAACCAGCAGGCTATTTACATGTGTGTGTGGTCGAACGAGGAACATTTAATGGGGATAGTGCCACACTGTGTGTGTGTGACATGAGTGATACAGTAATGACTGATCAGAAGGTTTTCTGACAGCCGACCCTTTGCAACCCCGGTTAAGCCTGTCATGCTGCCATGCTCATGTTTCTAAGCACTTTGACATGCAGTGATCTGAATGTATTCTTTTTAGGGTCGTGTAGGCTGCATTTTACCTTATGTCACTTAAAGCTCTGAAAACAGCTTGAGTTAGGCATGTGTGTCAGTAAGGATGTTGCAC
Organism: Lissotriton helveticus; assembly: GCF_964261635.1. Taxonomy (NCBI): domain Eukaryota; kingdom Metazoa; phylum Chordata; class Amphibia; order Caudata; family Salamandridae; genus Lissotriton; species Lissotriton helveticus. The sequence continues at coordinate 2,094,028,896 of NC_136065.1, read as the reverse complement.
AGTCTAAGAATCATCTAGAATCAGCACACTTCTAAGATTCATGCACAATGTTTTAAATACACCTTCTTTTTCCAGATGTGTGTTGGAACATCTGTAAAAAGAAATTATGAGGAGGCAAACCTCAACAATCATATCTGCTTTCACAAACCTTTCAAACACCTCTGCTCATCCGGACTCCTTCTCACACAAATCCCTCGCATATAGAAAAGCAGATCTGGCAGTCAATCTTTATCCTACATCGCTCCTGAAGCATGGGATGACCAGCCACCCACACGTAAGAGCCCCGCCCCACTTCTTGAATTCCACAAGATGCTGAAGACCTGGCATTTGAGTAGTCCCACTAGGTGTACCTACACTCACACCTGCTCAGCGCCAGGATATATTTACCTGGTGATAGTGCGCGCTACAAATCAGAATATCATAACATAACATGGCTGTGATCTTGTACCCACATGGAAATGATTGAGGGGGGTACTGTGTACAGTGTTATCCTGCAATACCATGCCATCTATGTATTATTACCAGAATACACACTGTTATGTATACATGTTGCGCAATCACATAATTTAACTCTTTCCGTGCTGATGACGGAACCGCTCCGTCATAAGCCGCGGTGGCGCTGTGCTGATGACGGAGCGGTTCAGTCCTGGCCCACCCGACTCGCCTGCGTGGCGCTGATTTTGCACCTGCGCGGCGCGTTCTATTAAGCGGGCGGGGCCATGATGGAACAGCTCCGTCATGAGCACAGCTCAACCGCGGATGGTGACGGAGCGGTTCCATCACCAGCATGGGCCCGCCCCTGCGGCCCCCCGCCCCCTTAGCGCTGCGGCAGAATAGCCGCCGCAGCGATGTGGTTAATAAGAAAACTTTTTGAAAAACAGAACAAGTATATTGCTGTAGCAAGGGTGCAAAAAAAACTAATTAAATAATGATAATAATGATAATGAAAGCAACAACATTGAGCTCCATTTCCCTTGCTTTGTGGTCAAAATATAAATAACCACCTATTGGGGTTGAGTGTGCCCCTCAAACCCCTGGTAGCACTGCACCGGCTGCACCATCGATAGCTAAGCCCTTCAGTGAATGCAGTATAACAAACTTAATGCACCTGTTACGAGAAAGATATGCGTAGCATTAAAGTGGCTTGCCCACACAATAATTGAGAGATGTGATAAAACCTCTAATAATGGGAAAGCGCGTGAATATGAGTCACACATTCACCCATTAATAAACTCATCCATTCTTTTATCCAACCCCCAATTCATCCACGCCTTGTTCCAGGAGAAGTGTGGCTCACTGGTTAGAGGAGGCAGACCTGGAAGCAGAGGTCAGCCTGGGACCAGGGTTCAATTCCCGGCTCGGCGGGGTCTTGAGTCCTAAAATGTCCATGGACTCGACAATTCTCGCTCCGGTGCCTACTCGATTCACGGGTTCACACTCTGCGACTCTGGGCAATAGCTTGCTTAATCTCCACAACGGCCCCTTGCGGTGGGATGCCTGGCTTTCACCTTGCGGATACCCTGCCGGGGTTATCTCACAGGGGAATACCAGGACGGGTTCCCTAAGCAAGCGCTTAGAAACCGCTTGGTGATTTGCGCTATATAAATTCCTGTACATTTACATTTACACTCTCACGTCTGCCACACAGCCACTTCCAATCAATGAAGGCGCACTCATTGATTTAAAAAATAAAAAGATCGACCTCTTGACTTTATCAGGACTTTTTTTTTCCAGTGGCTCGAATCCCGAGGCGCTGCTGTGATCTTTGGCACGCGCACAGTTGAGTGCTTGAAGGCGCCACATGGACCGCGTTAGAAGGACCCCTCGGAGTGCTGCAGGGGGTTGTTTACTGCAGGTGTGTGATTTTTTTTTTTATCTCGTCCCTATATTTTTTTACTATCACTTTCACGGCTAAATTCACTGAAATCGCCGCCATGGGAGATGGGGACAAAAATAATGAGCGCAACATATGTTGGCCTTTACCTTACTCTTTTTATGGAATCTGGAACAATAAAAGCAGATCTTCTCTCATCTCTTTAACACAAAAATGTCACCCGCGTGAGGAATCCTTCCTGCGCTGGCCAGGCGCGCGCTGGTCCTCCAAGACCCCTCACGCGCCAGAGATGTCCGCCTGGGGTCAGAAGCAGAGTTGGAAGTTACCGTCCGATGAAAGCAAAACCCAGAAGAAAACATTTCTGATTCTATGCGGGGAACGATCAGAATGTGCCCCTAATGCATAATTTACTATTTCACGTATATCCTCTCGCACGTGACCCATATGGGGAAGATGCTCACCTGGCGCGTCTGTCCCTGGCAGGCAAATCCGACCAAACTCGAATCAGATGCAAAAATAATCGTAGCATGCTAGTCAGGTTCATGGGTGTGACCCATAAAAACACAGAAACAGCGTATGGCTCATTGCTCGCCACTGCCGTTGACTAGCCTCTCTGAGCATCAAACTGGCTTGGTCCATAAACATCTCTACACCAGGCCAGGACAAGAGATAAGGGTTTGGAAGAGCACTCCCTGGGGATAACAAATACAAGAGCCTACAAGGAGAAAGGAACCGAGGGCCATATGTATCAAGCCCAAATGCGTTCGCAAACGCCGAAATTCGCAGAATTTCGGCGTTTGCGAACGTATTTTCGGTAAATAGTATGCATCACACAAATCTTCATGCAAACTAAGGAATCGCAAAATTTGTGATTCCTTATTTTGCAATTGCATTTAAGGAATCGCAAGTTTTGCGATTCCTTAAATGCAATGTATGAAGCCCAAAAAATTTGCAAAATGCCCTTAAGAAATCGCTAATTACCACCAACTACTAGTTGGTGGTAAGTTGCGATTTCTTTGAAAAATGCACATTTCAGCATTTTTCAAAGTGCCATGTGATGCACATACATGCCCTTTGGGCATGTTTGTGCATCACATGTGTACCCATGCTTATTTCAGGGGTGCAACAGGGTGTCCTTTGGACACCTCTGCACCCTTGAAATTATTCTCAATTTGCAATTAGCAAATTGCGAATCGCAAATTCAGAATAATTTCACATTCATTCCTATGGGCCTCCTGGCCCATAGAAATGAATGGGAAATAATTCCTTAATTGCGATTAGCAATTTGCTAATCGCAATTAAGGAATTTTAAGAAATCGCAAAAAAAAGCGAATTTCTACATACATACCATTTTGCGATTTCTTAATAGCGATTCCTTAAAAATCGCTATTAAGAAATTGCAAAAGGGTATGTTGATACATATGGCCCTGAGTGATGTCTCTTTGCTTCAGCCTAAGCAGGGACGGACTGGGAACAGAAACCGGCAATGGCAAACTGCTCAGCAGCCCCCCCCCTGGGGTGAGGGGAAGTGCAGCTGAGCACTCCCCCTCACCCCTGAGTTTGTGAGGGCCGGTTTAAGCAGATTTTGTTACCGGGGGCCGATATTGCTGACCCCCGGTAACAAAAACGGCCCCAGGGGCCATAAACCGCCCCCCAGCCTAGCGGCCTACCGGGGAAATGCCCAGTGCCCGCTATGGCCAGTCCGGCCCTGAACCTAAGGGGTATATTTACAAGTGGCTAAGCGTGTCATTAAGCCAAGAAGGTCACTTTAGAGACGCAGGGCTGCACCATATTTACTAGCTATTTCCTAGAATATGTTGCAGCCCTTGCGCTGGCACTAAATTAAGCTGCCTAGCGCCAACTTAGGCACCTTTGCACCATAGTGCAAGGGTGCCTGTGTTGCCTCTTTAAATAAGGCCTGGGCAGTAAATTTCGCTCCGCTCGCGGAATTTGCGATCTTTTGACATTTTTGCGTTCAGCTGAGAGGGCAAAAATTTCAAAACTTTTGCAATCTGCCGTGAAACGGAAATATTTTCTTGTTTGCGCTTTAAAAATGCTTTAAAAATGCGTTCTTGGTCGCGCGGTAGCGACTTACCGAGTCCCTGCGTTCGCTGACGAGTTTTCCTATCCGTTTGCGTGCGCCATGAGATGTTGGGTTGTTGGTAGCCGGTCGCGCTATCCCGCAAGAGTTTGTGATAGCAAACACATCATTCGACCCGGAACAGGAAATAAGCATTGCGAGCAAGATGGTCGCGCCCATTAGCGACCGAATGGGCAAGTTAGAGATAAATTTCCCCATGAGCATGCAAAAACACATCGCAAACGGGCGGGAAACGCATTATTCGCGAAAGTTCCGCGTGCTCACGGAGATTTTTAGCAATTTTGCGATAATTTGCCAAAGTCAATTTCGCAAATTCCACCCACCCCTACTTTAAATGCCGTTTTGTAACTTCTATGTGCAGCACACATAGAAGTTGCAAAACGGCATTTTAAAAAAATGATGCCTCCTGCACATAAACAATCATTGACGTTTTGCTGTTTCTATGTGTGCTGCCCAAGGCAACACAGAAGGAAACAGCAAACACTAGGAGAAATGAAGCATTTCTCCTCTTTTCCCCTGTTTAAGACCAGGTTTTCCCTGGTCTTAATTTTGGCACTGCCTCCTATTTACGCTGCTTTTGTAAATACAGGGCGTGTGTAGCGTGAAGGAGGCCTTATGAACAAGGCAGGTTTGAGCCACATTAAGCGCTGCATTGACAATAAATAAGAACTTGTCCAAACAACGAGCCACGTTTTCTCAATAAGCAACAATGTATTCATTTTGATATGTTTATATGTCGTATGTTTGATATTTGCATATTGTATTCATGTAATATGTTGTTAAATGGAATATGTCATAATATTTTGGATCAGATTGTGTTTTTATGAATCTATAAGAATAAAATGTATTTTTTAACCTAAATGTTTAGTACACTCAGTCACTTCAAATATCAATGTTTGGTTATAGGTCCTTGTCTGACCAGTTAATTGCCTAGGTATTTATTGTCTCCATTAATATGAGTTATTGACAATAAAAGACATTCACAAAGTGAGATACGTTTCCAATCATAGAATGTCCCAAATATGCTTAAAAGTGGAATCACAAGCCATTTGTCTCCGAGCCATGGGGTTTCTGTCATCAGTATTTCTCCTCTCTTTTTCCACAAGAGCAGATCAAAATGAATGGTAAAATACCCTAGTTTGCAAATGTTTTCTATAATATTATGGCGCAGTCATATTTGCCACATAATGCATTATCTGCTGCATAATTTGATGATTTAAATAATAAATAGTTTGTAGCTCAAATGGATCAAAAGTTACAAAAAAATGTGACAGCCATTTGCAAAGGGTGACTGGTCACCTTTCTCACTGCTGCAGTTGTATGTTCCACTGGTACTAATAAGGCAAAATCTTTGAACATATTGTTGGCATGAGTGAAAATGTCAAAATAATAAAGTACCAGAAAATATACTGCATTATGATACAGCCTTTTTTTGCTGCATAATTTAGTCAACAGTGTGGCATAATTTTGACCTCCATTGCTGCATAATTCCAGTGGCCCAAAGCAGGCAGCACATGTTAAAGGTGCTTGTGCATGAAGCAGAGAGACCAAGAAGCTTGTGAACCTAGTTTGGTGCGCGGGTAAATCCTGCATTGCCAACCACTGGTGAGCTGCAGCTACCACTGCTGAAACAAGGCCAATGGAGATTCCAATGGGTGAGGCGGACTGGCCTCAAGGGGAGGGCCGGCTTTAGTGCTGGAGGCGCCCTGTGCAACAATGTTTGTTGGTGTCCCCTAGTGACTCCCTCCGCCACGGAGTCCCTCACTACCACCCTTTAACAGTGCCGCGCACTTCTCCATAACCACTCTCTTGCTCAGATGCATTCATTTTTTATTGCAGCACCACTGAAACCAGTGTATGGTGTCAGAGCACTTTACATCACACACATTAAACAGAGACAATCAATCATACGTGTGTAAATCATTGTATTGGAAATGTTACATAAGACAAAGGACTACAAGGTGTAGGAGTCACATGACAACCGTACTAGGAGGTAGTAGAGTTTAATAGCTCACTGTTCTATGTTAGGACTTTGACTTATAAACTGCAAGTAACAAAAGTATCTCACAGACAAAAGCAGTTATCCACTGACCTATTTACATTATGTGCACTTTGTGATCTGCATGGTACATGTCCTTGGCAGAAGGCACATTAACCCTCTGCGATACCTTTCCACGATTCAAAACTCTCTCTAGGAAGAACATTACTCCCCGGAGTTATCATGACATTTTTATTGTTGCCCAAAATTGCTGGAGGCCAGGAAGGAGCCAGCAAGTGCTTTTAGAAATATAATATACTTGCAAACATGACGCCCCCACCCGAAGTCAGCGCCCAGTGTGATTGCACCTGTTGCACCGCCCTAGAGCCACCCTGCTCAAGGGACTAGTGACCTCAGTAACAGAGTCACTGTCGCTCTATGTTATGCTGCTTCCTAGGCCTGCGGCAAGACTGGAGGTGAACTTCAGCATGGATTGTGGTGGACAGGCCTGGTCTTCAAGGTTAACCCACACATACCACTGGTAAGGTCCACCTGCTGGTGCTAAGATACCAGGGCTTTTAAGGTTTTGCAGGGCCGTCTAAGGTCTAGCATAGGAATGTGCTCCCTCAGGAGAGTGGTCTGGTGGACTGGTCATGAAGATCGAACTTGGTTCCCCAATTCCAAATTCAGCAGGTCTGACTAGAGCACCACATCCTTTGCTCCACTGAACACCATACTGCCCCACTGAGAGAAACTTGCACTGCCTTACACTACAACCCAATTGTGCCCTGCTATAAACAGCTGGCTGCAAATCAATTCAAATTACACACTAGACAAGAGTAATATACTAACTAGAAACAAATGTAGCAACATTCTGGAAAAAGCAAACACTCCTAGGTAATGCCACATTAAGTAAAGTATGTAAAATGTTAGAAGGAACAATAAGGTTATCTTAACACTTTTACACTCATTATTCAGAAATCAATGAGTGATTTTGCCTGAAATAGTTAAGGACATGACTGTAGGGCCCAGAAGGGACTTGTTTCAATTTCCATTACTTACATCCTTACAAAACGTAAGCAGCATGGTTTAAAAAGAACACATCCCCGAACACAGAGGCTGTACACAATTGGTTTTCCAATCCACCGATCAAGCATGCATTGCACAGTATTGCATGTATTGCACAGTACCTCCAGGAATGGTGCACTTCCCCACCCAAGGAAAACAATGGGGCATATTTATAAGGACAGAGTTAAAATTATCGCCGCTTTAGCGGCAAAAAAAAGTGCCGCTAAAGCGGCGATAATGGCCTTGATAATAGGCCCTTGAGAATTCCAGAGAATTCCAATAGAAGCCCATGTTCTGGTGTAAACTTGGGCTTCTATTGGAATTCTCTGGAATTCTCAAGAGCCTATTTTCAAGCCCATTACCGCAGCTTTAGCAGCAGTTTTCTGCCGCTAAAGCGCAATAATTCTAACTCCGTCCTTGTAAATATGCCCCTACGTTGTTCAAAGAAAGATGAGAACACAAAGGTAGTGCTTCACTGGCAAACTCTGTAAAGAGGTGCTAATGTGTTTGGGTCTGAATAAAATCAATCTGGCCACTTTGGACCACTCTATCTTGCTTTATTTAGTTGTTTTTCACATTTTTAACCTTTTATTTCTCTCTGTTCCAAGGGTGCACTTTGGAGTAGAAAAATATCAGAAAAAGACCACATTTCCAGCAAAGGTGTTTTTTTCTTTTTTGGATCCATTTCACGTAGAAGCAAGTAAATGAAAGGAGGAAAGAAGGTGAGAACTGTTACTTGAAGTCACTGTTTTCAGTAAATGAGGAGGAGCAAGACAGAAAGAGAGGGAAGAAGAGGAAAAAAGAGGGGGGGGCAGCTGCCAGCTGCAGAGCAGAAGTGGACACTGGGCAAGACAGAGACATTTTCCTTCTCGGCCCGCCCCGCTTATCCCCGAAAGGCCACGAACGCCGAGCGTTATCTATAGGCCTTGGCTATTTCTGCCGTCCCTCGTCGTGAGTTTAAAATAAAAAAGGTAGGGCAACGGAATCTATTAACCCCTTTGCTGCGGGGGTAATTCCCCCGCTGTGCTGGGGGTAGGGGGGCGCGCACAGTGCCCGCATGCTCGTGACGAGCTGAGCTCGTCATGAGGCACAGCGCTCCTGTGCTCATGACGAGCTGAGCTCGTCACAGGTGCAACGGCTCCCGTTGAACGCTCAGCACAGCAGGGGAATTCTCCCCGCACCTGAGCGTTCCACGGGCCATGACGCGCTGAACTCGTCATGAGCACCGGAGCGCCGTGGCTCATGACGAGCTCAGCTTGTCATGAGCATGGGAGAGGTTAAATTAAAAAAAGTAGGGGCATGCCGTGCCCTGCCGATCCCACCCACTTCTACCACTGACCCTAACAGTGTCTAATACTGGGTCTGGCAAACTGGTCTGTGAGTACCAGTGGACACCACGTATATTGGAACTATCCTACGGATGGGGCTATATCACTGGGAATACTTCACTTTTTAATTTACGTCTATGTCTGACCATTCGCCTATAGAACATTGAAATGGTGACAAACACCAATGCTTGTCAGGTTGTTGCCACGCCCCTGTGTGCATCCTACTGTTTCAACCATGTGTGGTGCAGGCCTCAATCGCTTTTTGATCAGGATGCTGAGGTGGGAGCAACAAAATGAATAATCCTCCAACCAGAGCAGGTGTTAATTTACTCTACAATAATCATAAATGTACCATTAGTGGCTAAATGCAACTAAATGTTCATGAAAATAGAAAAGAATATAATTCTCAACCAAAACAGATATATTCTACGATAACAAATCATAATTTTCATTCACTTTTCAAGCAATAATGAAGAATAATAGTACTATTCAGTTTAACATCATAACTACTTTAGAAGACCACAACATATTAAAGTATATATTTATATCCCTACATCTCTAGTGAAGAGCACTTTTTAACAGCGGGAGCAGGTGTGTCAGATAGAGGAGTAGTGCACACAGACCTACTTCGAGGACATCCTTAAGACACCTTTTGGGTGATGCTGAATGAAAAGAATGGCTGTCAGAAGAGCATTTGCACACTTGGGGCCTTATTTATAAGCCCTTTGCTCCTTCACTGTGTGCTGCAGAATGCACCACACTGTGGGGCCTCATAAATAAGCCAATTGAGCCGCAGGTGCTTTCCTTTTTTTGAGGCACCAGCGGCACAGTTTGCCTGACCATATAAGAAGGCCTGGTAAAGGCACCCTGCATGACTTCTCATGGCCTTGTAAATATGGGCACCTTTCACGCATTACTCTTTGTGAAATTCCTTGGTTGGTGCGATGAGTGTTCACATGCTACATCCATGGAACCTGATGCATTCTCCGATTTACAAATGAGGTAAACCTAGGAATGCATCAGAATCCTACACCTCCCCAGGGGAGGCATAGGAGTGGCGTAACAAGGACAAATACTTTTATTTCTCTTCTTTTTTGCTCTTTCTATGGTCCTCATTAATTATATGTTGATGCATGTCAGCACAGCAAGCCTTCCTGCTGCGCTGCCGTGCGTTAAAATTAAAGGACAGGGATGCACCATATCTACAAGATACAGCAAATTCCTGTCCTTCTCTAGCCATCGCATAAACAGTAGCTGTGCACAAACGCAGACACCTTTGAGCCATGGTGCAAGGGTGCCTGCGTTGCAGGGATGGTGTCCAATCATTAAAGGCGCTTTGCTCTTTCTATGTGTGCTGCATTCTAGAAGAAGCAAAAAATGACACTCCTATATATTTGCCCTGACTCCCATTCCATGTAACACATCCTTTGTACAGTGGTCTTTTCTTGTGCAACTAGGTTATCACTATCTAAGCATATATAAACATACAGGGCCTCCCCCCACCCCCAGATATCTGCCCTGGCAGAAATAAAAAAATTGGTTTGAAACAGATCCCTATCAGGCCCTATATTGATATCCTTTAATGGGGAAAACACTGATTGATTTCTCAATAATGATGTATTAACCATGACTGTAAAAGCCAATAAGGTAATCTGTGTTGGTGAGGTTGTTCCTAATTACATTTCAAATGTTACTTAATTTCCTTCACCAAGAGTATTTGCTTTTTCCAGGGCACTGCTTTTCTATAATTTTATAGAGCACATTAATCTTGTAATGTGTGTATTGTGATCTTGGTCACCTGTAGGTGTCTGTGCGGGCTCAGGTTGCGGGAGAGTGTGTATTATGGGTCACGATTGAGTGCTCTGGAGTTGAGGCTGAGGGCAGTGCTAGGTACTCACAGTGCCTTTGAGTGGGTCATAAAGGTGTTCAGAATACATGCTCATACAATTCATGACCCCTCTGCAGAGTGCGCAGAACAATAGTGACAACTGCCACTTGTATTTATGAGAATATGTGAAAAATGGCAAAGGAGGTACAAAGCTGTTGAAATATTGACAGCTTTAAAGTACAAGAAAATGAAGATTACGTGTAAATGTGGATAGGGAATATAAAGAGAAGGAAATGCATAAAAGTATGTGCAAAAGGAGAGAGTGAAAAGAGGGTGCGGAAGAGGAAAGAGATGTGGTATGAAAAATGCAGGAGGGGGACTTCAGAGGAAAGTAGTTTGAAAAAAACAGAAGCTAATATTACAATCGGACAACTACCACCCCTTCCACAGACCTCAGTAATCTTTAACCCCTTCGCTGCGGCTGCTATTCCGCCGCAGCGCTAAGGGGGAGGCGGGGCCGCGCGGCAGCCCCGTGCTCGTGACGGAACCGCTCCGTCTCGGCCCGCGGGTGAGCAGTGCTTGTGACGGAACGGTTCCGTCACGGCCCCGCCCGGCTAATAGAACCTTCAGCGCAGGCGCGGAATTCGCGCCGCGCAGGCGCGGCGAGCGGGCCGTGACGGAACCGTTCCGTCACCAGCACAGCCCACCCGAGGATCGTGACGGAACGGTTCCGTCACGAGCATGGGAGGGGTTAATTCAGTCTCATATTCAGTCTCATATTTTCAGAATTAAATATTTTCAGTTCTATTTTCATATTTACTCATTTATCTGATACTGTTAACAAGTATTGGCAAAGTCAAATGGTCTAGCTGGTTTTAGGTGCATGTCTGTTATTGTGTGATGCAATAACACATAGACCACTCACAAAGGCAGTCAAATGCTAGTACAGAGGAACTCTGTGTGAAGCAATTGAATTAGCAATTCAATTCAGCTTACATGTTTTAAGCCACACCCTTAAATTCATAGGCCATGCCTCTTGGAAAGGTTTCACAGTCATGCTTCTTTTTTACACGCCACTTTTAAAGACCAGCCCATACCATTTTCATCCCACTTAAACCCCTGCATACCCATTTACGTGTTGGTGATTTACAACAATGCCTGAAAGTAAGGCAGAAAACTTCACCTACATAGGGATCATCTTTAAAATGAAACGTTGCACATGGTAGTAAGTGGGAGTTAAGTACAGCCACAACGCCGCAGGCTCACAGCACAAACGCTTATAGATGAGCTGCAAGGCAATACGATTAAAAAAGTCAGACCCTAAATGAATGCGTCAATTGATTTATTTATTTTTTAAAGTCACATGATAGAGATTTCTTCGCACCCTGTCAGGAGTATATGTTCCGTTTAAAAAACTGGCCGAAAAGAAAGTAGTAAAAAAAGAAATTTTAATCTGCAGGTCTGACAAGTAAAGCACTCAAAAGCCACCGCAGATTAGGGGTTGAAAGCTATATAAATAAAAACATATTGTGGGGATTTTGAGGGGAGCTAGAGTGAGTTGTGTGCCGGACAAATGAATACTGTTTGCACCATGAAGAGTGCACGAGACCGCTGCCTTTAAGAGGATTCGGTGAAGGTGAAGATACATATTGTGATCATTGTTAACAAGTGACCTCAACATTTGAGACAGAGGAGACGGATTTTGACTCATGGCAAGCTGTCAAAACCTATGGGAACCTGCTTGGGTCAACAATGTTCAGTGTTCTGCCCAATTTGCTTGTGGTCTGTGATGGGAAATGCGTGAGGTGCTGTACCTGTCCTCTACAGAAGGGAAGCTTGCACTTCATCTGCCCAAGGTGTACCTGTCCTCTGCAGAAGGGATGCTTGCAGAGGACAGGTACACTGTGTCTGCCCAAGGTGTACCTGTCCTCTGCAGAGGGAAGCTTGCACTGTATCTGCCCAAGGTGTACCTGTCCTCTGCAGAGGGAAGCTTGCACTTTATCTGCCCATGGTAAACCTGTCCTCTGCAGAAGGGAAGCTTGCACTTTATCTGCCCAAGGTGTACCTGTCCTCTGCAGAGGGAAGCTTGCACTGTATCTGCCCAAGGTGTACCTGTCCTCTGCAGAGGGAAGCTTGCACAGTATCTGCCCAAGGTGTACCTGTCCTCTGCAGAAGGGAAGCTTGCACTTTATCTGCCCAAGGTGTACCTGTCCTCTGCAGAGGGAAGCTTGCACAGTATCTGCCCAAGGTGTACCTGTCCTCTGCAGAAGGGATGCTTGCACTTTATCTGCCCAAGGGGTACATGTGCTCTGCAGAAGGGAAGCTTGCACTTTATCTTCCTAAGGTGTACCTGTCCTCGGCAGAAGGGAAGCTTGCACTGTATCTGCCCAAGGTGTACCTGTCCTCTGGAGAAAGGAAGATTGCACTGTGTTGGACTTGGGCCTTAGGGCAGGTTCACCCCTAATCTTTTTGCTTTTATTTGTGACCCTGTGTAGTGATTTTTGGGTCTCTGCGCACTTTTTCCCTGTGTCCCAGAGTAAAGTGCGTGCGTGTAGTATGGCTGGCCTGCCCTGCCATAGGAATGCATGGGGAATGTGTGTGTCCATGTTAGTTCCTGATGCGTGGGGAGTGCAGGCTCGAGTTTAGTATGTATGAACTCGTGAGAATTAATGCTGCGCAATGGTATGTGCGGCTTGTATGTGTCTAGAAGGGAAGTGCTACTTCTGGACATTGATGTATGTGTGCAGTGAGGGTGCTGGAGCGTGATTGGCTGGAGCTGGCTGGCATGCCAGGCTCCAGGAAGTCTGGATGGGTCTGCCCGGTGGTGAGTGTGAGATCAGCATGAGTGATGTGTGGGAGGAGTGCACCTGGGTCCTGGATGGGCTGGGTTTTCCCCACACAATGCTGGCTCCGCCCCCCTGTGGTTTGTCTAATGACCCAAGCCTCCCCAGTGAATGAAAAGGGTGGTTGGGCCATCAAGGGTACTCCCAAGCCAGCTGCAACTGGTTTCCCCCCACCCTGCACCCTGAAACAAAGGATTTCACAGTATAAGAAGGGGCTGTGTCCCCTTACAATTTGTTCTACTTTTGGATCCTGCCAGAGGGAGCTGTTGCTGCTGCTGGGGCCAGGAGGACCGCCACTTGGACTGTCTCCCTGCCTGGAGACCCAGTGTGCTGGCTCTGGCCCTGCCTTGCCCCGCTGCCTGCCTCCAGACCCTGCTGGAGCTTTACCTTATGCCAGAGCGCCTGAAAGCGCTTTTATTTGACTTATAGCGCTGGGAGCGCTTTAGTTTTACCCCAGCGCTCAATAGCGCTTTGCTTTGCCTTCTAGCGCTCCAAGCGCTTTATTTTGACTCTAGCCGGTGCCACCCGGCATCTGCCCGAATTTGCGGCACATCGCGAGTGCCTACCTCGCTTTATATTTCTTTTGGACGCCGGTGCCCACCCGGCATTGCCCCGGTTTATTTTTATATTTACGAGCCGGTGCCCACCCGGCATTGCCCCGTGATCACCGCCGCAAGCCCCGGAGCCGTGAAAACTGTTGCCGGGCCGCTGCCTACTGCGACCCGGAAGTCCCGCCTCCTGACCCCCAGGGCCGCGCTGCCATTGGCGGCCCCAGCGGAAGTCAGGCGGAGGGCGGCGAGACAAGGCCAGGCGGGAGACGAAGGAAGCAGCCGGCCCCGTCCTCGAGGCTCCCCTGAGTGAAGGAGAGCCCCGCGCCGGCCTGCAGAGGAGACGCGTCCGGCCCAGGAGACCCGGTGAGTGCAGAGTGGGGCCCCGGGAGAGCGAGGGAAGAGAGGAGGGCGTCAGGGCACATTGTCGGTGCCCGCCCCTCCCCTTCCGTGTGCGGGCCGGGCCTGAGAGCGGCCCAAGTGAGTAGAGCCGCCTGAGGCTCTGGGGGCATTATCTGTTTCTGAGTCCCCCGTGAGGGACTCCACCGAAGCTCGCAGTGTGATTAGGAGCCCCGAGGCTCCTGGGGGCAATTTGGTTATTTAGAGCCCGAGAGGCTCCCGCCCTAACTATATTTACGAGCCCCGAGGCTCGAGGGGGCATTTGTTTTAAGAGCCCACGAGGCTCCACCCGCCCCCAATTATTGTTCAGAGCCGCAGAGGCTCCTCGAGGCGCCACAGTTGTTGTTTAGAGCCACGAGGCTCACAGCGCCTTCTTGTTTCACGAGCCCTGAGAGGCTCTTGCGCCCACAGTAACTTTGAGAGCCCACACGAGGTTCGAGGGGGCAGTTCTTGGTACAGAGCCCCGAGGCTCCCACGCAGTACTTGCCCTCACCTGTGTTCTTGAGCCCCAGAGGCTCCAACGTTGCCCATCTGTATTTACAACTGTCCAGCACTTAGTGGACAGTTGCTACGTTTAGGCTTTGTGTTCTTGGCTGCCTGCGCAGCCTTCCCTGACATTGAGACTCAGGACATTTAAGCCCCTTGCGAGGCCAGTTGGCCTGAGGGACAATTCTAGTGTTGTGCTACAAGCACCCTGCGCAATTTATGAGTTACTCCTTATGTGATTCCTGCGCAAATGTTCTACCTGCGCCTCTGAATGTGTTTTAATGTTTCATGTGCAATTGTTTGTTATTACCTTTGCTAAAAGTGACCTGCTTAGGTGATTCTTTATGTGTTATTCCCCTTTGCTAAAAGTGACCTGCTTAGAGGAATGTTTGTTGTTACCTTTGCTAAAAGTGACCTGCTTAGGTAATTGTTTGTTTTATCCCCTTTGCTAAAAGTGACCTGCTTAGAGGATTGTTTATGTTATTACCTTTGCTAAAAGTGACCTGCTTAGGTAATTGTTTGTTTTTATTCCCCTTTGCTAAAAGTGACCTGCTTAGAGGAATGTTTGTTTTTACCTTTGCTAAAAGTGACCTGCTTAGGTAATTGTTTATGTTTTATCCCCTTTGCTAAAAGTGACCTGCTTAGAGGATTGTTGATGTTTTATTGCCTTTGCTAAATGTGACTTGCTTAGGTGATTATTTTAGGTTTCCTTCCCTTTGCTAAATGTGACTTGCTTAGGTGATAGGTTTTGTTTCCTTCCATAGGTCCTGATGATAAGGTCCTAGTTCCCTGCTTGATTTCCCTACAGTGTTTAGGGTGGCGTAGGAGGTATTTACCCTTTACCAGTAGTTACTGGTTGTATGCTACATTTACTATTTCTGTGTTACAGTCATTATATGTTTATGTGCTAAGTGTTATACCTACAAGTATTATTTCTAACAAGTGCATACCCCTGACAGTGGTCCAGGTGGCCCTGTCCTGTACATAATCCCTTGTAAATCTTGCCCGTGCCTGTTGGCACATTGTAAAGTGTGTGTGTTATCTAATGTGTTTGTATTATTATAATACAAAGGCTATTTTTGATATAACCTTGTGTGGAGTTTCCTTTGTGTTGGGCCTAGGGTGTTGTCGCTGGGGTGCGCGCGCAAACGCTTTACACATCGCCTCCGAGATTAGCCTTGCTGCTCGCGTCACGTTACCTAGAGGGTGAGCAGGGGTTGTCTTGGTGTGTAACTCCCTTGCCCTGATTTAGAAATGGTGATCCCTGACTGACCTTGGCGTGAGCGATGGCCGGCCGGGGGCCCCGTTTCTAACATTGGTGGCAAGCGGTGCGGATTGGACTTGCGTTTGCGCTGTACCACAGTGGTTACAGGCCACACTACAAAACTCTGCAATTTTAGATAACCACATTTTTGGGGATTATTGTTTTTTAGGGAAGATCAGTATTGCTTCTCCTGAAAGGTGTCATTTTTGTGATTTGTGTCCAGTACCTTGTTCCCCGCCCTACTCCCACATTGGTACCTGTGTCTTTATGGTCAGGTCAGGGGTGGTAGAAACTGCCTTACCAGGGGGGGGGGGTGTGAATGAGGGTGTGTTACACTGGACAGAGGAGTGCAAGTTCTCTGAGATAGGAATCTTGCTGAATTTTGTAATTGTGTACTCCTGTGTAAGCTCAGACCCCCAGGTTCCCTGTGTCAAACTCTTCTTGAGAACGTCCTGCCAAGATGGAGCTTGTCTTTGATCTCAGTGATCTAGTTTGGTACAATACGCAGGAGTTGGAAGGGTTCTGTAGAGAGAGAGACATAGGGGTGGATGGGTCAGATACTAAGTACGAACTTAGGTACTACCTGGTCCAATGGTGTAAGGTACAAAGGGATCTTGAGCTCAGTGAGGAGAGGGCCCGGGCCGCACGCCATGAGGGTGGTGAGTCTGTGGGGAGCCCTGAAAAATGTGAAGTGAATGAGGATGACAGTGATTGGGCACCAGCAGATAGTGAGGACCCCATAGATAGGGAGTCCCTTGCTGGGTCCAGTGTCAGTACCAGCGCCCCTTCCCTTGTCCTGTCCCCAGAGGAGTGGTTGGATAGGAGGGAAGAGCGGGAGCATCAGCTAGCGATGGAACAGCTCAGGTTGGAACACGCCAAGCTAGAGGCTGAAAGGGCCTTGTTCAGGGAGAAGGTAACCCTAGAGGATAGGTTATCCCCTGAGTGCAATTTTGATTTTCTGGATTCCCCAGGGAGGGTTGAGTCCAGTGGTGGCAGCTATTTAAGTGTTAGTGTAGACAGTCCCACTCCCAGTTCCCCGAGTATGGTACCTGTTTCCCAAGAGGAGGAGAACAGGTTGAAATTCAGGAACCTTAGGAAACCACCTCTCCAGGGGTGGGAGTATTTTGTGGATGACTGTTCTGATGCAATGTGGGATTGGCTGAGGGCTAACTCGGACAATGAGGTGGACGAAGTGGTGAATATGTTCCTCAAAGAGCAGTTGCTCAGTGTTGTTTGTCCAGAGTTGCGCCAGCACCTGCTGAAGTTGAAATGTTTTTGTCCTTGGGACCTTGCAAAGGAAGCAGAGCGCTGGGACAGTGCGAGAGATTCTTTAGAGTCACTAGTGAGTGATTCCAACAATAGTGGGTCAGGTGTCCTCCAGCCCAGCGTGGTGGAGGAGGGTGAGAGTAGCCCAGCTAGGTCCCAGGTTAGTGAGGAGGGTGTAGGGGCTGACTGCCTGTCTCAGTGGAGCGGGAGTGAGTGTGTGACCGAGAGTCCCCAGACGCCCGAAGCCCTGTCACAGAGCCTGGATGGTTTTTTTAGGGAACACCAGGATGGGAACCTAGGCTTGCCTGTTAGTTCACTTGAGGGAGATCTCCTAGTGTGTAGAGGACCTGGAGCATCTGTAAGCGGAGCTTCTATGGTTCTAGAGTCTGGCAGTACCGCTCCAGTAGGGAGGGTACAGGAGTCCAGCGAAAGGAGTGATTGGGGGATAGTATGTGAGTCCCCAGAAGTCCTGGAGTGCCAGGCATTGGTTCCACCAAAGGTTCTAGACCAGAGGTTGGAAGGCCAGGTTCAGGATCCGCCTGACCTGAAGGGTGGGACTACTGTAATCAGTGTCCTGACCAATTCTTTTTCCAGAGGTACCGCCCCGGTTGGGAGGGAGCAGGACTCTGGAAGGGGGTGCAGAGGGTGGGAGAGCCCACCTCTGACCCTGGTGCAACCTGAGGGGTTAAACCCTAGGTTGGGAGGATGGTGTTTAGAGGGTACCCCTCGCAGGAGGAGGAGGAACCCGAGAAGAAGAGGTAGGGGGAGGAGAGCCTTCCCTGAGACTCCTGGTCCACCTAAGGTTGTAGACCCTAGGCTGGAGAACCAGTGGCAGTCTAGCCCTGTCTTGCAGACAGGGCGGGTGGAGAGTGGCTATTATGTGCCAGGGGTTACTACCCCCCACTTTGTGAGTAGGCAGGATCCAGTGGTACCTGGGTGGCCTAGGGCCTGGTCCTGGCCGAGGGCAGCTGGAGAGTACCAGTGGGGTACCCCAGTTAGTCCCTACAGTAGTTTTAGAAGGAACCCTAGGGGTTCACCGTGGCGTAAAACAGAAGGGTGTCCCTGCAGTTGTGGGCCCTCGTCCTTGTTTTATCGCCCCAAGCAGGGAAGACCATCACGGTGGTGATTGGTCTGCCCTGCGTTTTGGCTGGAAGGGGGTTGTGTTGGACTTGGGCCTTAGGGCAGGTTCACCCCTAATCTTTTTGCTTTTATTTGTGACCCTGTGTAGTGATTTTTGGGTCTCTGCGCACTTTTTCCCTGTGTCCCAGAGTAAAGTGCGTGCGTGTAGTATGGCTGGCCTGCCCTCCCATAGGAATGCATGGGGAATGTGTGTGTCCATGTTAGTTCCTGGTGCGTGGGGAGTGCAGGCTCAAGTTTAGTATGTATGAACTCGTGAGAATGAATGCTGCGCAATGGTATGTGCGGCTTGTATGTGTCTAGAAGGGAAGTGCTACTTCTGGACATTGATGTATGTGTGCAGTGAGGGTGCTGGAGCGTGATTGGCTGGAGATGGCTGGCATGCCAGGCTCCAGGAAGTCTGGATGGGTCTGCCCGGTGGTGAGTGTGAGATCAGCATGAGTGATGTGTGGGAGGAGTGCACCTGGGTCCTGGATGGGCTGGGTTTTCCCCACACAATGCTGTCTCCGCCCCCTTGTGGTTTGTCTAATGACCCAAGCCTCCCCAGTGAATGAAAGGGGTGGTTGGGCCATCAAGGGTACTCCCAAGCCAGCTGCAACTGGTTTCCCCCCACCCTGCACCCTGAAACAAAGGATTTCACAGTATAAGAAGGGGCTGTGTCCCCTTACAATTTGTTCTACTTTTGGATCCTGCCAGAGGGGGCTGTTGCTGCTGCTGGGGCCAGGAGGACCGCCACTTGGACTGTCTCCCTGCCTGGAGACCCAGTGTGCTGGCTCTGGCCCTGCCTTGCCCCCCTGCCTGCCTCCAGACCCTGCTGGAGCTTTACCTTATGCCACAGCCTGAAAGCGCTTTTATTTGACTTATAGCGCTGGGAGCGCTTTAGTTTTACCCCAGCGCTCAATAGCGCTTTGCTTTGCCTTCTAGAGCTCCAAGCTCTTTATTTTGACTCTAGCCGGTGCCACCCGGCATCTGCCCGAATTTGCGGCGCATCGCGAGTGCCTACCTCGCTTTATATTTCTTTTGGACGCCGGTGCCCACCCGGCATTGCCCCGGTTTATTTTTATATTTACGAGCCGGTGCCCACCCGGCATTGCCCCGTGATCACCGCCGCAAGCCCCGGAGCCGTGAAAACTGTTGCCGGGCTGCTGCCTACTGCGACCCGGAAGTCCCGCCTCCTGACCCCCAGGGCCGCGCTGCCATTGGCGGCCCCAGCGGAAGTCAGGCGGAGGGCGGCGAGACAAGGCCAGACGGGAGACGAAGGAAGCAGCCGGCCCCGTCCTCGAGGCTCCCCTGAGTGAAGGAGAGCCCCGCGCCGGCCTGCAGAGGAGACGCATCCGGCCCAGGAGACCCGTGAGTGCAGAGTGGGGCCCCGGGAGAGCGAGGGAAGGGAGGAGGGCGTCAGGGCACATTGTCGGTGTCCGCCCCTCCCCTTCCGTGTGCGGGCCGGGCCTGAGAGCGGCCCAAGTGAGTGGAGCCGCCTGAGGCTCTGGGGGCATTATCTGTTTCTGAGTCCCCCGTGAGGGACTCCACCAAAGCTCGCAGTGTGATTAGGAGCCCCGAGGCTCCTGGGGGCAATTTGGTTATTTAGAGACTGAGAGGCTCCCGCCCTAACTATATTTATGAGCCCCGAGGCTCGAGGGGGCATTTGTTTTAAGAGCCCACGAGGCTCCACCCGCCCCCAATTATTGTTCAGAACCGCAGAGGCTCCTCGAGGCGCTACAGTTGTTGTTTAGAGCCACGAGGCTCACAGCGCCTTCTTGTTTCACGAGCCCTGAGAGGCTCTTGCGCCCACAGTAACTTTGAGAGCCCACACGAGGTTCGAGGGGGCAGTTCTTGGTACAGAGCCCCGAGGCTCCCACGCAGTACTTGCCCTCACCTGTGTTCTTGAGCCCCAGAGGCTCCAACGTTGCCCATCTGTATTTACAACTGTCCAGCACTTAGTGGACAGTTGCTACGTTTAGGCTTTGTGTTCTTGGCTGCCTGCGCAGCCTTCCCTGACATTGAGACTCAGGGCATTTAAGCCCCTTGCGAGGCCAGTTGGCCTGAGGGACAATTCTAGTGTTGTGCTACAAGCACCCTGCGCAATTTATGAGTTACTGCTTATGTGATTCCTGCGCAAATGTTCTACCTGCACCTCTGAATGTGTTTTAATGTTTCATGTGCAATTGTTTGTTATTACCTTTGCTAAAAGTGACCTGCTTAGGTGATTCTTTATGTGTTATTCGCCTTTGCTAAAAGTGACCTGCTTAGAGGAATGTTTGTTGTTACCTTTGCTAAAAGTGACCTGCTTAGGTAATTGTTTGTTTTATCCCCTTTGCTAAAAGTGACCTGCTTAGAGGATTGTTTATGTTATTACCTTTGCTAAAAGTGACCTGCTTAGGTAATTGTTTGTTTTTATTCCCCTTTGCTAAAAGTGACCTGCTTAGAGGAATGTTTCTTTTTACCTTTGCTAAAAGTGACCTGCTTAGGTAATTGTTTATGTTTTATCCCCTTTGCTAAAAGTGACCTGCTTAGAGGATTGTTGATGTTTTATTGCCTTTGCTAAATGTGACTTGCTTAGGTGATTATTTTAGGTTTCCTTCCCTTTGCTAAATGTGACTTGCTTAGCTGATAGGTTTTCCTTCCATAGGTCCTGATGATAAGGTCCTAATTCCCTGCGTGACTTCCCTACAGTGTTTAGGGTGGCGTAGGAGGTATTTACCCTTTACCAGTAGTTACTGGTTGTATGCTACATTTACTATTTTTGTGTTACAGTCATTATATGTTTATGTGCTAAGTGTTATACCTACAAGTATTATTTCTAACAAGTGCATACCCCTGACAGTGGTCCAGGTGGCCCTGTCCTGTACATAATCCCTTGTAAATCTTGCCCGTGCCTGTTGGCACATTGTAAAGTGTGTGTGTTATCTAATGTGTTTTTATTATTATAATACAAAGGCTATTTTTGATATAACCTTGTGTGGAGTTTCCTTTGTGGTGGGCCTAGGGTGTTGTCGCTGGGGTGAGCGCGCAAACGCTTTACACATCGCCTCCGAGATTAGCCTTGCTGCTCGCGTCACGTTGCCTAGAGGGTGAGCAGGGGTTGTCTTGGTGTGTAACTCCCTTGCCCTGACTTAGAAATAGTGATCCCTGACTGACCTTGGCGTGAGCGATGGCCGGCCGGGGGTCCCGTTTCTAACATTGGTGGCAAGCGGTGCGGATTGGACTTGCGTTTGCGCTGTACCACAGTGGCGACAGGCCACACTACAAAACTCTGCAATTTTAGATAACCACATTTTTGGGGATTATTGCTTTTTAGGGAAGATCAGCATTGCTTCTCCTGAAAGGTGTCATTTTTGTGATTTGTGTCCAGTACCTTGTTCCCCGCCCTACTCCCACATTGGTACCTGTGTCTTTATGGTCAGGTTGAGAAGTCAGGGGTGGTAGAAACTGCCTTACCAGGGGGGGTGGGGGTGAATGAGGGTGTGCTACACTGGACAGAGGAGTGCAAGTTCTCTGAGATAGGAATCTTGCTGAATTTTGTAATTGTGTACTCCTGTGTAAGCTCAGACCCCCAGGTTCCCTGTGTCAAACTCTTCTTGAGAACGTCCTGCCAAGATGGAGCTTGTCTTTGATCTCAGTGATCTAGTTTGGTACAATACGCAGGAGTTGGAAGGGTTCTGTAGAGAGAGAGACATAGGGGTGGATGGGTCAGATACTAAGTACGAACTTAGGAACTACCTGGTCCAATGGTGTAAGGTACAAAGGGATCTTGAGCGCAGTGAGGAGAGGGCCCGGGCCGCACGCCATGAGGGTGGTGAGTCTGTGGGGAGCCCTGAAAAATGTGAAGTGAATGAGGATGACAGTGATTGGGCACCAGCAGATAGTGAGGACCCCATCGATAGGGAGTCCCTTGCTGGGTCCAGTGTCAGTACCAGCGCCCCATCCCTTGTCCTGTCCCCAGAGGAGTGGTTGGATAGGAGGGAAGAGCGGTAGCATCAGCTAGCGATGGAACAGCTCAGGTTGGAACACGCCAAGCTAGAGGCTGAAAGGGCCTTGTTCAGGGAGAATGTAACCCTAGAGGATAGGTTATCCCCTGAGTGCAATTTTGATTTTCTGGATTCCCCAGGGAGGGTTGAGTCCAGTGGTGGCAGCTATTTAAGTGTTAGTGTAGACAGTCCCACTCCCAGTTCCCCGAGTATGGTACCTGTTTCCCAAGAGGAGGAGAACAGGTTGAAATTCAGGAACCTTAGGAAACCACCTCACCAGGGGTGGTAGTATTTTGTAGATGACTGTTCTGATGCAATGTGGGATTGGCTGAGGGCTAACTCGGACAATGAGGTGGACGAAGTGGTGAATATGTTCCTCAAAGAGCAGTTGCTCAGTGTTGTTTGTCCAGAGTTGCGCCAGCACCTGCTGAAGTTGAAATGTTTTTGTACTTGGGACCTTGCAAAGGAAGCAGAGCGCTGGGACAGTGCGAGAGGTTCTTTAGAGTCACTAGTGAGTGATTCCAACAATAGTGGGTCAGGTGTCCTCCAGCCCAGCGTGGTGGAGGAGGGTGAGAGTAGCCCAGCTAGGTCCCAGGTTAGTGAGGAGGGTGTAGGGGCTGACTGCCTGTCTCAGTGGAGCGGGAGTGAGTGTGTGACCGAGAGTCCCCAGACGCCCGAAGCCCTGTCACAGAGCCTGGATGGTTTTTTTAGGGAACACCAGGATGGGAACCTAGGCTTGCCTGTTAGTTCACTTGAGGGAGATCTCCTAGTGTGTAGAGGACCTGGAGCATCTGTAAGCGGAGCTTCTATGGTTCTAGAGTCTGGCAGTACCGCTCCAGTAGGGAGGGTACAGGAGTCCAGCGAAAGGAGTGATTGGGGGATAGTTTGTGAGTCCCCAGAAGACCTGGAGTGCCAGGCATTGGTTCTACCAAAGGTTCTAGACCAGAGGTTGGAAGGCCAGGTTCAGGATCCGCCTGACCTGAAGGGTGGGACTACTGTAATCAGTGTCCTGACCAGTTCTTTTTCCAGAGGTACCGCCCCGATTGGGAGGGAGCAGGACTCTGGAAGGGGGTGCAGAGGGTGGGAGAGCCCACCTCTGACCCCGGTGCAACCTGAGGGGTTAAACCCTAGGTTGGGAGGATGGTGTTTAGAGGGTACCCCTCGCAGGAGGAGGAGGAACCCGAGAAGAAGAGGTAGGGGGAGGAGAGCCTTCCCTGAGACTCCTGGTCCACCTAAGGTTGTAGACCCTAGGCTGGAGAACCAGTGGCAGTCTAGCCCTGTCTTGCAGACAGGAAGGGTGGAGAGTGGCTATTATGTGCCAGGGGTTACTACCCCCCACTTTGTGAGTAGGCAGGATCCAGTGGTACCTGGGTGGCCTAGGGCCTGGTCCTGGCCGAGGGCAGCTGGAGAGTACCAGTGGGGTACCCCAGTTAGTCCCTACAGTAGTTTTAGAAGGAACCCTAGGGGTTCACCGTGGCGTAAAACAGGAGGGTGTCCCTGCAGTTGTGGGCCCTCGTCCTTGTTTTATCGCCCCAAGCAGGGAAGACCATCACGGTGGTGATTGGTCTGCCCTGCGTTTTGGCTGGAAGGGGGTTGTGTTGGACTTGGGCCTTAGGGCAGGTTCACCCCTAATCTTTTTGCTTTTATTTGTGACCCTGTGTAGTGATTTTTGGGTCTCTGCGCACTTTTTCCCTGGGTCCCAGAGTAAAGTGCGTGCGTGTAGTATGGCTGGCCTGCCCTCCCAAAGGAATGCATGGGGAATGTGTGTGTCCATGTTAGTTCCTGATGCGTGGGGAGTGCAGGCTCGAGTTTAGTATGTATGAACTCGTGAGAATGAATGCTGCGCAATGGTATGTGCGGCTTGTATGTGTCTAGAAGGGAAGTGCTACTTCTGGACATTGATGTATGTGTGCAGTGAGGGTGCTGGAGCGTGATTGGCTGGAGCTGGCTGGCATGCTAGGCTCCAGGAAGTCTGTATGGGTCTGCCCGATGGTGAGTGTGAGATCAGCATGAGTGATGTGTGGGAGGAGTGCACCTGGGTCCTGGATGGGCTGGGTTTTCCCCACACAATGCTGGCTCCGCCCCCATGTGGTTTGTCTAATGACCCAAGCCTCCCGAGTGAATGAAAGGGGTGGTTGGGCCATCAAGGGTACTCCCAAGCCAGCTGCAACTGGTTTCCCCCCACCCTGCACCCTGACACAAAGGATTTCACAGTATAAGAAGGGGCTGTGTCCCCTTACAATTTGTTCTACTTTTGGATCCTGCCAGAGGGGGCTGTTGCTGCTGCTGGGGCCAGGAGCACCGCCACTTGGACTGTCTCCCTGCCTGGAGACCCAGTGTGCTGGCTCTGGCCCTGCCTTGCCCCCCTGCCTGCCTCCAGACCCTGCCGGAGCTTTACCTTATGCCAGAGCGCCTGAAAGCGCTTTTATTTGACTTATAGCGCTGGGAGCGCTTTAGTTTTACCCCAGCGCTCAATAGCGCTTTGCTTTGCCTTCTAGCGCTCCAAGCGCTTTATTTTGACTCTAGCCGGTGCCACCCGGCATCTGCCCGAATTTGCGGCACATCGCGAGTGCCTACCTTGCTTTATATTTCTTTTGGACGCCGGTGCCCACCCGGCATTGCCCCGGTTTATTTTTATATTTACGAGCCGGTGCCCACCCGGCATTGCCCCGTGATCACCGCCGCAAGCCCCGGAGCCGTGAAACCTGTTGCCGGGCCGCTGCCTACTGCGACCCGGAAGTCCCGCCTCCTGACCCCCAGGGCCGCGCTGCCATTGGCGGCCCCAGCGGAAGTCAGGCGGAGGGCGGCGAGACAAGGCCAGGCGGGAGACGAAGGAAGCAGCCGGCCCCATCCTCGAGGCTCCCCTGAGTGAAGGAGAGCCCCGCGCCGGCCTGCAGAGGAGACGCGTCCGGCCCAGGAGACCCGGTGAGTGCAGAGTGGGGCCCCGGGAGAGCGAGGGAAGGGAGGAGGGCATCGGGGCACATTGTCGGTGCCCGCCCCTCCCCTTCCGTGTGCGGGCCGGGCCTGAGAGCGGCCCAAGTGAGTAGAGCCGCCTGAGGCTCTGGGGGCATTATCTGTTTCTGAGTCCCCCGTGAGGGACTCCACCGAAGCTCGCAGTGTGATTAGGAGCCCCGAGGCTCCTGGGGGCAATTTGGTTATTTAGAGCCCGAGAGGCTCCCGCCCTAACTATATTTACGAGCCCCGAGGCTCGAGGGGGCATTTGTTTTAAGAGCCCACGAGGCTCCACCCGCCCCCAATTATTGTTCAGAGCCGCAGAGGCTCCTCGAGGCGCCACAGTTGTTGTTTAGAGCCACGAGGCTCACAGCGCCTTCTTGTTTCACGAGCCCTGAGAGGCTCTTGCGCCCCACAGTAACTTTGAGAGCCCGCACGAGGTTCGAGGGGGCAGTTCTTGGTACGGAGCCCCGAGGCTCCCACGCAGTACTTGCCCTCACCTGTGTTCTTGAGCCCCAGAGGCTCCAACGTTGCCCATCTGTATTTACAACTGTCCAGCACTTAGTGGACAGTTGCTACGTTTAGGCTTTGTGTTCATGGCTGCCTGCGCAGCCTTCCCTGACATTGAGACTCAGGGCATTTAAGCCCCTTGCGAGGCCAGTTGGCCTGAGGGACAATTCTAGTGTTTTGCTACAAGCACCCTGCGCAATTTATGAGTTACTGCTTATGTGATTCCTGCGCAAATGTTCTACCTGCACCTCTGAATGTGTTTTAATGTTTCATGTGCAATTGTTTGTTATTACCTTTGCTAAAAGTGACCTGCTTAGGTGATTCTTTATGTGTTATTCCCCTTTGCTAAAAGTGACCTGCTTAGAGGAATGTTTGTTGTTACCTTTGCTAAAAGTGACCTGCTTAGGTAATTGTTTGTTTTATCCCCTTTGCTAAAAGTGACCTGCTTAGAGGATTGTTTATGTTATTACCTTTGCTAAAAGTGACCTGCTTAGGTAATTGTTTGTTTTTATTCCCCTTTGCTAAAAGTGACCTGCTTAGAGGAATGTTTGTTTTTACCTTTGCTAAAAGTGACCTGCTTAGGTAATTGTTTATGTTTTATCCCCTTTGCTAAAAGTGACCTGCTTAGAGGATTGTTGATGTTTTATTGCCTTTGCTAAATGTGACTTGCTTAGGTGATTATTTTAGGTTTCCTTCCCTTTGCTAAATGTGACTTGCTTAGGTGATAGGTTTTCCTTCCATAGGTCCTGATGATAAGGTCCTAGTTCCCTGCGTGATTTCCCTACAGTGTTTAGGGTGGCGTAGGAGGTATTTACCCTTTACCAGTAGTTACTGGTTGTATGCTACATTTACTATTTCTGTGTTACAGTCATTATATGTTTATGTGCTAAGTGTTATACCTACAAGTATTATTTCTAACAAGTGCATACCCCTGACAGTGGTCCAGGTGGCCCTGTCCTGTACATAATCCCTTGTAAATCTTGCCCGTGCAAGTTGGCACATTGTAAAGTGTGTGTGTTATCTAATGTGTTTTTATTATTATAATACAAAGGCTATTTTTGATATAACCTTGTGTGGAGTTTCCTTTGTGGTGGGCCTAGGGTGGTGTCGCTGGGGTGCGCGCGCAAACGCTTTACACATCGCCTCCAAGATTAGCCTTGCTGCTCGCGTCACGTTACCTAGAGGGTGAGCAGGGGTTGTCTTGGTGTGTAACTCCCTTGCCCTGACTTAGAAATGGTGATCCCTGACTGACCTTGGCGTGAGCGATGGCCGGCCGGGGGTCCCGTTTCTAACACACTGTATCTGCCCAAGGTGTACATGTGCTCTGAAGAAAGGAAGCTTGCACTGTATCTGCCCAAGGTGTACCTGTCCTCTGCAGAGGGAATCTTGCACAGTATCTGACCAAGGTGTACCTGTCCTCTGCAGAAGGGAATCTTGCACTGTGTCTGCCCAAGGTGTACATGTCCCCTGAAGAAAGGAAGCTTGCACTGTATCTGCCACATGTGTACCTGTCCTCTGCAGAAGGGAATCTTGCACTGTATCTGCCCAAGGTGTACATGTCCCCTGAAGAAAGGAAGCTTGCACTGTATCTGCCACATGTGTACCTGTCCTCTGCAGAGGGAAGCTTGCACTGTTTCAGCCCAAGGTGTAACAGTTCTACGAAGAATTGGTATTTTAACTGCTGTTGGATATTTTGAATGCACACACATATCATGTCCTATAAACCAGCAACTGTTTCACAGTATTGGGTGTGAGATTCCAAGACCTGTTGTCCTGAGAATGCAATTGACCCCATTAAGGCAATATTCAAACACTAAAACATGTTAAACAGAAAAGAGGAGGGTCTGCTTGAAACTCCTGCTTTTAATCTCATAGTAGGGAGACTCCATTAAAAACGTTTTAGCTCCCTCACACACAGTTTTAATATATGTCTCATAGTTTTACAATGAGAGCTCATAAAGTTTGAGTTTAGGGACATTATCTCACCCAAACTAGGGTACCCATGACAAGGACACTGTACAGAGACGTTTTAAGGCAGAGTCTTGCCTTTATTCATTTTTATACAGATTGTTTTAAATGCCGTTTTCCTTTAATTTATTTTTAATGTGGAAGATATGTGAGTCTCTTACAAAAAAAATTCAGAGAAATGTTGTGTAATGTTTCAAGAAACACCAATAAAAAAAGTTTCTTTTAGATAGAAACAGGATCTCACATATTAGAAATGGGAGGGTGTCAGAGAGATCTTTTGCAGCAATGTTAGTGAGCTGCTGCTGCCTTGTTACAATATTGGAAACACGCGTCACTAGCTCTGAATATTAGCTATAAACACTTTTATTCCACCGCAACCACAGCACCAAAACTGCCCTCATCGCTGCCACCGATGACATCAGGACCCTGCTAGACAACAGAGAAACCGCGGCCCTCATCCTCTTGGACCTGTCAGCCGCATTCGACACGGTTTGCCACCGCACACTACGAACACGCCTACACAATGCCGGGATCCAGGAGAAAGCCCTGGACTGGACCACCTCCTTCCTCTCCGGCAGAACACAGAGTGTTCGCCTCCCCCCTTCCACTCCAAAGCCACCGAGATCATCTGCGGCGTACCCGAGGGCTCATCCCTCAGCCCAACGCTGTTTAACATCTACATGGTACCACTCGCCCACGTCCTCCGACTGCATTACCTTAATATCATCTCCTACGCCCACGACACCCCGCTGATCCTCGCCCTCACCAAGAACCCCCACACCGCCAACACCAACCTACATGAAGGAATGAAGGCCGTCGCCGACTGAAGTTGAAATCAGAAAAGATGGAGGTCCTCATCCTCGGATCCACCCTTTTGGCCTGGAACGACTACTGGTGGCCGACCGCACTGGGAACAGCTCCAGCACCCACCCACCATGCACGCAGCCTAGGGGTCATTCTCAACTCCACCCTCTCCATGACCAAGCAGGTCAACACCGTCTCGTCCTCGTGCTTCAACACCTCCGCATGCCCTGCAAGATCTACAAGTAGATCCCCACCGAGACTAGAAGATCGGTCACCCAGGCCCACGTCAGCAGCAGGTTGGACTACGGAAATGCCCTCTACGCAGGAGCCTCGGCCAAACTCCTGAGACGGCTTCAACGCATCCAGAATGCCTCTGCACGTCTGATCCTTGACATCCATAGCCACATCACACCTCACTTGAGAGACCTGCACTGGCTCCCCGTCAACAAGAGGATAACCATTAAGCTCCTCACCCATGCACACAAGGCACTCCACAGCACCGGACCAGTGTACCTCAACAGCCGACTCAGCTTCTACACCCCACCCGCCAGCTCCGCTCTGCCGACCTCGCCCTCGCCACAGTCCCCCGCATCCAAAGAGTGACCTCCGGCAGCAGATCTTTCTTCCGCCTCACCGCCAAAACCTGGAATACCCTCCCCATCCACCTACGGCAGACCCAAGACCTGCTGTTCTTCAGAAGACTCCTCAAGACCTGGCCTTTCGAGCAATAGCAGCCTCCCAGCCCCTTGAGACCCTCATGGTGTGTAGAGCACTCTACAAATGCTACGATTGATTGATTGATTGATTTTATAATTTGGATGAGTGTGCCTGTGCACTGTAAGTGACTTGGCCAAAGTGGGTATGAAAGAGTTGAAAGTGGATCGTACATTCAAAGCTGTTCCAAAGAGGGGTCCCCAAAATACGTTCGACCCAGGGCCCTCAAAATCCTTTAGATGTCCCTGACATCGTACAACCCATTAAAAGTAATATTCTCAGATCCTTCCCAGTGCTAGATGAAGTATGTCATGCTGGTTAGGTGAGGGTTCAACGCCCATAAGAGGTTTGGCAGTTTCTTCCAGGAGATTTGTACTTCCTGAATGTTTATGTCTGTTAACAGTGAGTGCGCAATAGTTCTTTAACACCTTCGAATCTCAGCTCGTCATAAGCCACGGTGCTTGTGTGACCTTTAGAACGCTCGCACGCTGGGCTAATTCCCCTGCTGTGCGAACATTCTAAAGAAACGGGTGTGGTCATGACGAGCTCAGCTCGTCATGAGCACACGACCACCATGGCTCATGACGAGCTGACCTTGTCATGAACACAGGGGCGCTGTGCGCACTCCCCAGCACAGCATGGGAATTTGCCCAGCTGCGAAGGGGTTCATTCATACCACACCCTCTTTAGTGCGCTGACTGAAATGTGCGTGTCCTGTATGTGAAAGAGAATTGTGAGATGTTCCTCCTGCTCCTGCCACCTGTCCTTTTCTTATTTTTTGTGTTGGGAAAGTTTATGGTGTGGTCTGTGTTGTACCGTTGTTGTGAAGCTCGTTATAAAACTTCCCACTGCACAAAAGATAAAACAATTTGCAAAGCCAGTGCTTGTTTTAATGCAAGATATGAATGAAAGACTGAACCTTCACAAAATTCATACGCAGAGTTTACTTCACGTTTTACAATCAACTTCTAAAATGGAGTTTTAAACTGTTGGTATAATATAGGTGACAATTAGTTCCAGGTCTTGAATAACATCTTCAGCCAATTCTGTAATTTTAGACAACAGCACTTTGCATGCAAGGGTTTTGAGCCCATAATACCAGTGTTAAAAGCAAAACAACATGCCCACAATGGAACATGCTATCATCTGAAAAACTAGGACTGGATAATGGTATCATATGTAACAGGGCTACTTGGAAGACTTGTGAAATGAAAAAAAAATGAGTGCCTGACTTTCTGCCTTTTTTCTTGCAGGGAATCAAGGTATAAGAGGTCGAATGAGTGAAAGTGCAGAGAAATCCCTTTGAATGCAAATGCGAGCATCTCACTGCTAAGCTAACATTAACACTACTTGGAAGAAACAAACATTATTTCCCAGGACATTGTGAGCAGCAGCAGCTGAAGGTGCCTGAAGTGACACTGTGAGGGTCATCATGAATAACTTTATTCGATTCGAAAAGAATCATAAAAGTATACATTTTTAACATACAAAATTCACAAACGGTATTTCTTATCCAAAGGCTCAGGCAAACAACATACGAGAAATCACAGACACATTATCAATGGACATTATCTTCTATGTAAAACTTGTATAAATCATTCCAATGGTTCTAAAAATACTAACCTGCTAAAATACATCTAAAAACACATTCTGACATGTATAAAGTGCACTGTGCATTTTAAATTAAAATATCGCATATGTGAATTAGTTAGCCACTCCTGCCAACCCACTTGATATTACAACCATGATTGAATATTTACATATTTTATGAGCTGTAAAGGCCAATATAAAATTTTGCTATACATTATCAATCTATGGCATCACATATATCACAAGGTTGGCCTCTCACACCAACCTACTTAGTTTTAATAAGATAACTACCAAAGGAATGTGCAAATAAGCTTAATATATCCATATAATTTATCAGTTTCATTAGTTTCCTTTTCTTTCAATCTAAAATACAAGATATCAAAACCAGTTTTTCCTGCTATTAGTAACGATTCCTACTTATAAGTGCCAATCTGATAAAGCTAAGCACAGCACTACATATAGCCGGGGTTTTCAATGATCTTAAATGCTCAAAATCTTCTTTAAAATTACAGGGTCTGATTTCTCTTAAAATCGGTTTAATAAATCGGACTCTTGGAGTTTTATAAAGTGTACAAAAAAGTACAAAGTGCAAAGTGCATTGTTTGGCTTCATTATCGCATGGGCAAGGGGGTAGCCTCTCACACCAACCCCCTTGCTTCGGAAAAGCTACTAAAAAGTGCAGTGTATTTAATCGAAATCTGGTCATATAAAAACGCCATTGCGTGTGTATAGTAAATGATAAATAAAATTGATGCTTTAATTTGACTCTCTGATTTAACAAATATTCATTATTTTTTGACGAACCCAAAGTATTACAGTATGCAGTCTTAATCATAGACCTTGTTTCCAATGTAATAGAAGCGGGGTTATCATAAAAGTTTCCAAGGCCAATTTCATAAAGAGTTTCCTTCACGTGGCACAGCCGTGGGATCTGCATTGCATGCTCCAACTTTACACAGTCTTTCAGAATTTCTTTTGAGAGCTGCAAATCCTCTGAAGACCAAATCTTCCCCCACAGGAGTAATGCGGACACATGAATGATATCGCTCATGAAATCTAAGCCCAACTCTGTGTGACAAAAAGTATTTGGGGAACTATTCGGCATTGATAAGAGACGTTTTAAAAACTTGTTCTCCATAACTTGTAGTTGAGCACAATTATGATATCCCCATACCCCCGCTCCATTAGTCGCGACGGGCAAACATTTGGATTTATACAGAGTCTTCAGTTCTGCGATTGGTTTTTGGCCTAGTTTGCTTGCAAAACGGAAGAGTGCCTCTATCGATCTCGTGGTCTTTTGTACGCGTGATGTTATTAATGGATCCCAACTCAAATTTTTATTAAAAAGATTACCCGAATAATTAAAATTTGGGACCTTCTCAATAATCAAATTATCAACAACAAATCTACGAGATTTTATCCCCCTTGGGCCGCAAACCATTGTGAAGGATTTTGTAAAATTGACCTTAAGATCTAAATCCAGCATAAATTCATTAAAAGCATCCAAACATGTTTGCATACTGTTTGCAGTTAGGGTCATTAACACTGTATCATCCGCATAGGATAATAGAGGTATTTGTTTACCATTTATTTTAGGAAAGTCTGAACCTTTTTCCAATAAGAATTTTTCCAAGCCGTTTGTGTAAACTAAAAACAAGAAAGGGGCCAGGATGCAGCCCTGGCCGACACTCTCGGTTGATGGGATGGGCCCTGTCTTCTCGCCTCCTGGGCCATATCTAATGGCCACAGAGGTAGCAGCATGTAATCTGCGCAGATGATGATGATGATGACACTGTGAGGGGAAAAACTATGTGCTGCTTCCCCTCTACTTGAGCCCATCCTAGGCCTAGACTTGGTGTGGTTTAGGTGGAGTGCCTTAAAGTACCACTGTGATGCACACTGCCATGAACAGGTGCTGCTTGTGCTGCCCCTCTGAGGGCTGCCAGTGATGCTGTCCAAGAGCACAGGGGCTGCAGAAGCAGTCACTAACCCACATTTGGGCTTGTCCTGGGTGGTATTTTCAGTGATTAGACACTCTGATAGAAAACAGGCATTTGAGCAGGGTGGAATGAAGTGCTCTTTGTGCATTGCTCTTTTCACTTGGAACAATTTCTGACTGAAATGGGAGCCTATCTAGAGCTTCTAAGCTTCCATGGCTCTCATCCAACCTGATGAAATGTGTCTCATTTGCAAAGCTGTGCAAAATTACAGCAATTCTGGGATTCCCCCTCCTCCGCAAATTCCTCTGGACACTACCTGGAGAAATAGACATTGGAAAAACAGATAAATTCAGCAAAAATCAAAATCTGCATATTGGGCCAGATGTAGGAGCCTAAATACCGGTCGGTAACGGCCGATTCCGCCCGTTACCGACCGGTATTTAAGAATTGGCATGTAGGGGCCTTCATTTTACAGAATCGGTAAATTTACCGATTCGGTAAATTTACCGATTCTGTAAAATACCGAATCGGTATTTTTACCGATTCGGTAAATCCAAATGTAGGTGGGACTCTTCTGAGTCCCAAAGGCCTTTCAAATTCGGTATTTTACCACCCAATTCAATTGGGTGGTGAAATACCGAATCCAGGTGTGCATGCACATGTGTGCGTGCACACCTATGCCATGTGACAGACAGACATGCCCTTAGGGCATGTCTGTGTGCCAAATGGCACACATGCCTGTATTTGGGGTGCAAGAGGGTGTCAAAGTGACACCTCCTGCACCCTTGCAGAATTCGGTATTTACCGATTCGGTAATTACCGAATCGGTATTTCCCATTGATTCCTATGGGCTTCACAGCCCATAGGAATCAATAGGAAATACTGATTCGCTATTTACCGAATTGGTAAATACAGAATATTAACGATTCGGTATTTCAACATCTGGAAATACCTACATCTCCCCCTTCATATTTACCGATTCATAAATCCCGAATCGGTAAAATTCGGTATTTATGAATCGGTAAATAACATTTAACTACATCTAGCCCATTATCCCTTAAACACACCTGAAGAACTCAGTATCATATGGTAGAACCACCAGATGGAAAAACCACAAGGGGCTGTACCAATGTACAATTCTACTATAAAGTCACTAGTGCATCCAGTTCACCTATGCCAGCAATTTCTGATCAGCTCTCAGAATATTTGTTCCCCAAAATTGAAACTATTAGAATGGACATAAATCCATAAGTAAACGAGGAACATAAATCTGCACACGTCAACCTCTTTTCGCTGAGGGCTGTTCCCAAATTAACTACCTATGAAGTACCAGACATGATTACCAACATCAATCCCACTGGGTCCCTATTAGATATTTGCCCTGCAAAGAATTGAACCAGCTAACTCTGGCTTTAATCAAAAACCATGCTTCTCTATTACTTCTCTCTTTTAACCCCTTCGATGCTTAAGACGGCTCCCGGTCGTCATCAGTTATGGTGGGCGTGTGCTGATGACGGCCGGGAGCCGTCATGACCACGCCCGCGATCGGAATGTGCCGCACAGGCGCAGAATTCCGGCCGCGTCGGAGGGTTTAAGCAAGGGACAGTTCCAGGTCAATGAAATATCACCATGGTGAAACACCACTTAATGAAAGCTTACCTCCTTTTAGTTGACCCAAACAATTTTTGTCAGATTAGATTACTACCTTTTCAGGGGGAAATATTGAAAAATCTGGCCTTCATCCAAATGCATTCTTTTTCTGAAACCAATAATATTCTTCACTGGCTCCAAGCTGCCCAAATAACCAACCACAGTGCGGATTTAGATATATTTTCAGTACTTGACAATCTTTGAAGATTGGTGGATGAATTTAATGTTGATGATTTTGTTTTACTAAATCTCTCAGCAGACCTTGCCACCACCAACTAATCTAAAATCCATGAGAGGTTGCAAGCATTGCTCTGGGAAGACAAGTATTGAAGTGGATTGCCTCCTTCCTTTCAGGAGTTTTTCTCAGTCAATGTTTCTCTCACTTTTTAACTCAGATAAAAATCCACCCGTCTTACTGCTTTCACCACTTCTTTTTATACACATGCGCCTCTTAGTACTTACACTTCTTTAAGAATTCACTTTTATACATTTGCTGATGATACTCAACAGATATTTAAACTGGTGGATTCTAAGATTTCACTCCAGTTCTGCTGATACCAACCACTTCCTATTTTTCTAAGACCCATCAAAGCATGGAAGTCTTCAGAATTCTTACAATGCATGGCTTATTAACCAGAACATCTGATAACCAGGAATGACATCAATAAATGGACTCTTACCCTCTGGCTGGAATCCATGGGCACCCCACCCACCTCTGTCAGAGAGATGCCAAATCTTGGAATCTTTATTGATTGTGAACTTCATTCTGAGACCCAGGTTTGCAAAATGACTAAACCCTGCTTCTGAGACCAACAACACATACAACAATTCCTTTCTCACATTCAGACAGACCATCATTCAAATGTAAATATTGCATTTATTAAAATGTGCCTGGACTACCGTGGTGCCATCCACCATAGTTTCCCTGATATTCTGACGCTATGTCTCCAAATTATGCAAAATGCAGCTACCTAGCTCCTAACCGGCTCCAGTTGGCAGCATCGCATTACTCCCATACACAACAAACTCAATTGGCTGCCTATCTGGATGGGAATAATTTAAAAGGATTTGGTTATTTTCCACTGTACCATTCACTGCACATCCCCAGCTGTTATGTTATGTTAGGTTAAGGTATGTTATGCTATGTTATCAATATGCTGAGCGATGGTTACCAGTAAGCTGTTCCTGTCTCCTAAAATGTTCAAAAGATGATTTATTTATACAAACAAATCTGAATTCTGAAGGCCAGATGGTTATTGGTTACACATAATTGCAATGTCAAAGCGTTCCCGATCTGTGATGTTGCATATGAGAAGGAACTGCCACCTTGTCTCATTCTCTCAATAGGTGTAAATGTTTAGAGGCAAGTAGACAAGGGACGCAGTTTATGAGATGCAACATAGGGCTGAATCACGTCCACAACAAATTTAGATATCGACCATAGATTGCTTTCTGGCAGATCATAAGTAATTAGAATGTAATTATTTTTTCATCTGGCTGCCAATGTAATTATCTAACTACCCAGAGATTAGGATATTTCATGGCAGGTTCTACTTGGTTCTAGATGCCATGCTTTGAATGGTCCACATGGTGAACACCCTAAATATCAAATCCAAAATATTGACTGCCCAGAATATCGAATCAAAAATATAGAATGGACAGAATATCGAAATTGAGGTAGGAAATATCGAATTCCACAATATCGACTTTTATAATATAGATTTCCATAATATCAATTTTTTTTAGTGTTATGTATGGTAGTATATGTGTTAAAATTATGTATTATTTTTCTAATGTATGTTTACTTTTTTAAAGTAATGAATGATATGTAATTTAATTTGTGCGTAATTTAATTCCGTAGCGGGTTGTGGGTTGATAGGGGAATAGGGTGGGAAGTAATTTAATTATATTAAATTAAATATTGATTTTTATGTATATGTATTCATAATTAATTGATTGATAATTAATTATAAATTGGTAATGATTTTTTTAATTCGTAATTAATTTTGTTAATTGTTTAATTGATAATTCTGTTAATTGTATTTTTTATCATTAGGAGCGTATTGTGGGTTTTTCAGAGGAATAGGGTGGGAAGTAATTTGATTATAGTAAATTAAATATTAATTTGTATTTATATGTAGTGATAATAAATCGGTAATTCATTTTTATCAACTGGTAATAAATTTTTATAAATTGGTAATTACATTTTATTAATTGGTAACTTTTTTATCTTATTATATTTTTGGTATTGAAAAGTAATTAGTTGTTAATTAATTATTAATAGGTGATTAATTTTGAATAAATAGCATTTATTGGTATATATAATTAATTAATTAGTTAATATTTTTTAATTGGTCATTAATTTTAATGAATTGTAAATTGGTATTGATAATTAATTAATTGTTATTTAAATATTAAATCATTACTTTCCCTACTGTTGCACTCTCTGGAGTGGGAATATTCATTTTTACCCTCCCGCTATCCAATGCTTTTCCTACTGTTGCACTCTCTGGAGTGGGAATAGTAATTTTTACCCCTAAGATATCCAACGCTTTCCCTATTGTTGCACTCTCTGGAGTGGGAATAGTAATTTTTACCCTCCCGCTATCCAACACTTTCCCTACTGTTGCACTCACTAGAGTGGGAATAGTAATTTTTACCTCTATGCTATCCAATGCTTTCCCTACTGTTGCACTCTCTGGAGTGGGAATAGTCATTTTTGCCCTTCCTCTATCCAACACTTTCCCTACTGTTGCACTCTCTCGAATGGGAATATACATTTTTACCCTCCCGCTAACCAATGCTTTCCCTACTGTTGCACTCTCTGGAGTGGGAATAGTAATTTTTACCCCTACGCTATCCAATGCTTTCTCTACTGTTGCAGTCTCTGGAGAGGGAATTGTAATTTTTACCCCTACGCTATCCAACGCTTTCCCTACTGTTGCACTCAGTGGAGTGGGAATAGTAATTTTTACCCCAACGCTATCCAACATTTTCCCTACTGTTGCACTCTCTGGAGTGGTAATAGTCATTTTTACCCCTACGCTATCCAACGCTTTCCCTACTGTTGCACTCACTGGAGTGGTAATAGTCATTTTTAGCCCTACGCTATCCAACGCTTTCCCTACTGTTGCACTCACTGGAGTGGGAATAGTAATTTTTACCCCTACGCTATCCAACGCTTTCACTACTGTTGCACTCATTATTAATTAACATAAAATTATTATTTTAATTATTATATTTTATTTCTTTTTATATTTAAATAATATGTTTATTTATATATGTATGTCAATATAATTTTTATTAATGTTCTAAATATTTTATAATTAAGATCAATAATTATTTTATAACATTATTAAGCAAATATATATAAAAAAGTTTACATTTCTTTTATTATTTTTACATTTTAAGCATTTTTAATTTATTTTAATTATGTTTTATTTAACTATGTTCATTATTTAATTACATTTCTAGTATTTTTAATACATTTAAAAATTCCAAATTTTAGTTAACTATATTTTAACATTCTATATTTTGGAATCGATATTTTAGTACTTACCTGTTTGTAGATAGGCATTCTATATTCTGTCCGTCGATATTTTGGGGTCGATATTTTGATAATTCGATATTTTGTCACTCGATATTTCGATACTGAAGCGGTCCACATATTATGTGTTGCTTACTTGGAAAGAGCTAGGTACAGGTAGCTGCAATAATCTAGACAACATCCCACTGTGGCATGTGTGATGATGAATCTATGATCAGGAGCAATTACAGCAAATACTTTCCTCATTTTCTATAAAGGGCAGAAAAAACTTTAGTAATATCCCTTGAGAAGTTGAGATCATTATCAGATATGGACCCAAGATTGAAAACAGTGTTAGTGGGTTTGGACAAGTTCCTAAGGATTTTGGCCACCACTTTTTTGTTGTACAGAGTGATGGAGAGCCTCCTATTTTCAGTACCTCTTTCTTGTTGTTTGATTTTAGACAGTCCACCTCCATCCAGGTGGATACTGAGTCCATACAGCGGGTAAATATAGATTGTGCTTGATGTTAGTCTCCCTCCATTCAGAAGATGAGCTGCATATCATTTGCATAAGTAATCACATCTAAACCATATGATCTCATTATTTGAACAAAAGGAACAACATATACATTGCACCACATGGGGCTCAGAGATGATCCCCGTGTACCCCACATTACAAGTCCTCCTCAGATGTAAAGGGTATAGAGAGACTGCTGCACATTGCTTGGACATGAAGGGTTTCAGCCACTGTAATGCTGGACCAGGTCTGCCAATTTCAATTAAGTAAGAGATGAAGATAGAGTGACAAACTGTGTCAAAAGCTACAAATAGATCCAGTAACACAAGAGCCGCTCTTCCTCCTCTATCCGGGATAATTTTCAGCGTATTCTGCACTGCCGAAAGCACAGCTTCTGTTCCATGGTAAGCCCTGAAACATGCCTGATAGTCAACTAGCCTGTTATTGTTCAAGATAAACTTGGAATATTGGTGGTTTCCAATCTTCTCTGACATATTTCACATAAAAGGCAGTATTGAGATTGGATGAAAGTCACTGTGGACCATTATGTCTACCGATGTTTTTTCAACAGTGGTATATCAATGGCTTTTTTCCAGTTCATGGGACCAATTCCAGTGGGAAAATAATGATCATTATGTTAGTCACACTGGGAGCTATTGTTTCCGCAGCTAGGTGATATATTTTTGCAGTACTAAAGGAGACCCTGTTTTCATCTTTATAGCTATGTTGTGTACTTGATCTACTGAGATCAAAGCAAACTGTGACATACTTTGATTGGCTACACTTACATCTACACTATCTATAAGTTCAGCTGTGTCCTCTCGTATATAGGAATGGGACAGAATTGATTTATAGATTAAGTTGGCCTTGACTGAAATATAAATGACTGAGGTCTCACATAATTTTGCTGAACAATCAGTTTTGTTGGAAAAGCAAGCTGGGTTTCCTATCTCAGTAGCCATTTAAAAAACGTATCTTGATATATTATTGGCTGATTGTTTCCTATTAGCATGGAAAGCCATTTTAGTTTGATTCATGTCCATATTTTTGTAAGATCTCAACTGATCTGCTTTTATCTTGGCAATGATAGTTTTTATGTCACTCCCTTACTAGAACCTCACTTTCCCATTTCTTTAATCTAGAGCATCATTGTACCATGCCGTTGAGGGAGTTTTCTGGTACATTCTGCCCACTTTTTAAAAGGGGTAGTAGAATTTTTATATCTGTGAGCAACTGTTATTGCCGCAAGTCAACATCTTTAACTTTTTCAAGTCTTGTTATTTCATTTAATCTGCAGTTAATAGTTTCCACCATATCCTCCATAGAGATGGGCATCTGATGTTTTTGGACTAATTTTCAATCTGATCGCTTGTTACCGTCACCCAAATTTAGCTAAAATGAGATGAAGCCCTATGAAAATTCTGGAAATATTTTTGAATAAATAGCGAGTTATAATTAGAACATTTAAGAACAATACAATGCTCTGCATTATGTTGTAGGCATTTTACCAGATGTTTCAGTTCAAAACATTTTATTGAGTCTAAGCATACTATAGTATCATTTAGCTCTATTGAGTAAGCATGTATATTAAAATCACAAAAGACCAGCAAATTTAATGCAGAAGGAGTGAGGGAATCTATCATTTGATTAAACTCAAATAATAGACTCTTTTGCATAGCCCAGCGGTTGGTACCCAAGCAAGCACGCAATTGATTTAATTGATGATAAAGAAATATTTGCTGCTAGCAATTCTGCTGATTTTATTAATTCCAAATTTATGGTGTTCACTTTCATTTGCTGTTTACTGGAAATTGCAAGACATCCTTCTCGTTTCCCTATTCTGTCAACGTGGTAAAACTTGTATCCCCCTGGAATTGCATCTTCTTAATCAGGAATGGAAGCCTCTGATAACCCTGTTTCAGTCATAAACAAAGTACACATTTTATTGTCCATAATTAATTCATTTCTTTCGATTTTATGTCTTAGAAGGGACCTAGCATTAATTTAGCCTAATAGGTAATTACATTTGATAGACTGATATGGACTGTTTCCTTATCACATCCCCTTTTAGAGTCGGTGCTTAGTATCTTCAAGGGTAAACTATGATAATCTTTATGAGTTTCAAATGTACCTTGTCCAGTCCCCAGCAATGTATCTCTTGTATATGTCCTTTTCTCAAATTCTTATAAAAATTGGAGTGGAATTCTGGCCACGGCTACATTCTGGTTGTTGATTGGCACAGAAGGTTTTGCCTTTGGTGCGCATGCTGAGCGAATATGCGTGACTGGCCCCAAGTGCCCACCACTGCACTGCACATGCTCAGAAAACTGAGCAAAAGACTAAAACACAGAGGGCCATATTTACAAGCCCCTTGTGCCTCTTTTACGCCGCCGTTGCATCACTTTTGTGATGCAGCAGCGGCGCAAAGCCAGCACCATGCTGCGGGGTATTTACAACGTGACGCATCTGGGAAATGCGTCACGTTGTAAAGCCCTGCACCACTTTAAGGCATTCCGGCGCAGGGGGTGGCGTTCCGGTGCAAGAACGCCGCCTAAAAGTGGCTGAGTGAAATCTACAAGATTTCACTTAGTCACTTTAAAGGCCATGCTGCGTAAACACCCTGCGCCTGCTTGAAGCAGGCGTAAGGATTGACGCAGCATGTTAGGGATAAGGTACCCCCGAGCCTTGCTGGAGCTGCGTGACGCTTGCGACACCACTCCAAGCAATGCGCTGCCTTTTTGATGGGGGATGCGACACGCATCTGCCCATCCGTGCGCCACGGTGCACTGCATTGTAAATGCAGCACATCAGTGGTGGCGCACGGGTGGGCAGATGCATCGCAACTCTTCTGGCGCATCCCTGCTGATTAGCAGAGATGCGCCGGAAGTAGTAAATCTGCCCCAGAATCTAGTTTCCCAGAATGGCCCAACAATGCCCTTTCTAGGTGGCCATCTTTGGTGGGGAACAACTCGTATGAAAGGACTAGTCCAACCCGCAATAATAAAGTGGTGGGGCAGCAACACAACCTCACAATGCAATGTCATGTGCCAACTAATCTGCCCAGTCATGAAACAAGCTATCATAAGACTAGGTTAAAAAATGTAAAAAGCCAGATGGAATTAGAATAGGTCAATATCTCCTTGAATCAAATTTAGCGTCAGTCTTGCCGATGTGCCACGAGTGGCTACAAATAGCCATCGACTGCCTGGCACATGGTCATGCAGCTCAGAAAATGACTAAACTCAGCATCTAGTTTCTCAAAATGAGACGTAAGGTTCTGTGATAACTTGCAACTGAATATCCCTAAGGCAAAATCTGTTTCATTCAGCGATAGAGCTTCTAGATCGCCACAGCATGGGAGTGGAACAAACCTTTCCTGGACTTACAGCCACTTACCAGTTTGCTTGTCTTCTGTAAGAAGCCAAAGGTTCATCTTTTTCAAATGTCCTTCTTTATACCTTGCCCTTAAACTCTTAAATCTGAGTTTTTACTTTTACTTTCAGTTTTATGTTAACATGTTATGTTCTTCAATAGCTCTACGAAGCTTTGGTGTAGGAGTGTTGGGTAAATAAAATATTACATAACAGGTTGTAATATAATAAAAAATAATCCTCAGTACCTTTAACTGAAGCCCAGGTGGTTTGTTTTCACTTCTCCCGGCAAGCCAGCTAACACCTGGACAGAGAAGAGCTCTAGAGAGAGAGAAGGGTGTCAGGGGTTGCTCTTAATTTATTCTGGGGTGACATCGAGTGCTGGTAGATGTTGAGTAAATACCAACAAATTGAAGGTGAGGAATTAAGTTTATTCCAAGAAATGAAGCACTCCCTGCATACAGCTCCAGCAGCAGACCAAGCATAGCCAGTAACTCACAATACAGTTAGGAGATGCAGTGTAACAGTAAGCAACTGAAGATGGTCTCGAGTGATGCACAATTAAACAATAATATCACTCGAGGCCAAACTGAATGAAAACAATGGCACGAGTCGGCGCGAGTCCATGTGATGAACAACCGAGGAAAACCTCGCATCAACATGCCCTCGCGCTGACTCGCGCACAATACAACACACCTTTCCCCCTTAAAGAGGGAGAAAAAAAAAAAACAAAAAAAACATAGAACTACATTTTTCTGGTAATAAAAGCAACAAAATCTGACAACCACTTAGGTTGCTTAGTGATTCTTTTAGGTAAGGAGATATTCTGGCCAGTAACATCTTGGTTGATGACATTTATATCAGAACAGGCAGCTACATTTGAAGCATTTTCTTGATTGGAAAGGTTACTATTAGAACAACAAGGTGAAACGTCTGTAGTGTGAGAATCCTCATCCAAAAAAGACAAATCAGGATGATGTTCAGAAATGACCTCCTTGCGGTAAACATCCTTGTCTGCCTTGAGGATGGCAATTCTGCTCAGATTCCAAACTTTATTATTGGATAATCTGACAGAATTTTTTAAAACTTCTGAGACTTCAAAAGGCCCCATAAATGAACTTTCACCTTTCTTAACCTTCCATGGCTTCTTGACCTTTACCATCATGCCCACTTCTACCTTGGGATCTTTTCTTGACCCGCATTTCTCATCAAAATATACTTTGTTCGAACAATGGGTGCGAACGAGGTTTTCTTTGACCACACCGAAATCCACATTCGAAGGAGTGGACTTCACCAACCACGAGGGGTTCACCTTTGTCCTGGGTATTCTTCCTCTCATGATCTCAAAAGGAGAATATCCAGTCATTGAGTTGGTGGTTGTTCTGTACATCCACACCTTCTTAAAAATTTCTACCTCCCATGTTTTATCCTCATTACTAGTGATTTGTATGGCCCCTTTCAGAACCCTATTGAATCTCTCTATAACCCCATTCCCACTGGGATTGTATAAGGAAGTAGTAGAGTGAACAATGCCAAGTCTTGAAAAATAATCATTGGCTTTCTTGGAGATAAATTGTACACCATTGTCTGATATTATCTTTACGGGAAGCCCTTCCTCAATAAAAACTTTATCTAGAAAACACAGGACAGAATCCGTATCTATTTTCTGGACAATTTTGATGATGGGCCATTTAGAAAAAATGTCAATAGCAGCTATGACATACTTGGATTCACAGCCAATGGGACCCATAATGTCTATGGCAATGGTTTCCCATGGATTATTAGGAATACTGTGTGTACTCATATTGGGTTTCAAAGTAACCAAAGACTTATCAGAATTGGCACATATTACACAATTTCTGACCAATCTTTCAATAAACATGTCCATTCCTGGCCACCAGAATAAATGTTTAACTTGTTGCTTGGTTCTAACCATGCCACTATGGCCTTCATGACCCTGTAATGCTATAATTTTCCTTACACCCACTGGTGGTATGATGCGCTCACCCCTTTTTATGATGTCCCCACAACATGAAAGTTCCGACCTTACTTCCCAAAAGCTCCTCAATTCTGGACTCAAACACTTCTTTTCAGGCCATCTATCAACTATATACCTGGCAACATTTTTCAAAATG
Organism: Lissotriton helveticus; assembly: GCF_964261635.1. Taxonomy (NCBI): domain Eukaryota; kingdom Metazoa; phylum Chordata; class Amphibia; order Caudata; family Salamandridae; genus Lissotriton; species Lissotriton helveticus. Next base: position 2,093,985,169 of record NC_136065.1, on the reverse strand, counting down.
TCATCACTCTCAAAATTCTCTTTCCACAAGGTCTGATCAATTGAAATAGGGCCCTCATCATGTATCATGGCAATCTGGAAATTGTCCCAATCATTATGCAAATCCTCTTGAATAGGTAAAGGCATCCTGGACAAGAAGTCCGCAGAAACATTCTCTTTTCCTGGTAAATATTGTATGTTATAAATAAAATCCTGCAAACGCATGGACATACGTGCAATACGTGCTGAAGCCCTTAACATACCTTCTGTAGTGAGTAACCTTACTAACGGTTTGTGATCACTCCTAAGAGTACATTCCTTACCCCAGACAAACACCCTAAAATGTTCTAACGCCCAGATGCACGCTAAAGTCTCTCTCTCTATTGTGGAATACTTTTCCTCAGCAGGAGTAAGTGCCCTTGAAGCATGTGCAATAATAACTTCCTTTCCCTCTTTATTCTTTTGCGAAAACACAGCTCCTAGACCCTTCGCGCTAGCATCCGTAGTAATAATGTTATCTAAACAAGGATCAAAACAAGATAACGCACTTGCAGAACATATTGCATTCTTTACATCACTGAACTCTTTCTCACATTCATTGGTCCATTCAAAAACAACCCTATTTTTAATTAACTGTCTGATATTATATGTTCTGCACGAGAAATCAGGTACATACCTAGCGTAGAACTCAACTAACCCTAAGAAAGATCTGACGTCATCTTTAGATAACGGATGAGGAGCCGATTTAATAGCTTCCAAAAGTGATGGTTTAGGTTTGATGCCCTCTGCACACAATTCATGGCCTAGGTAATTCACGGAATGAACACCAAACTTGCATTTCTCATGCTTAATAGTAAGGCCATGTACATTAAGTGCGCTCAAAACTTCTTCTAAAGCTGTAATATGTTTATCTTTATCATCATTGAACACCAAAATGTCATCTTGAAAGCAGATGGCACTTTTGCACTCTTTCAAAATATCTTGCATGACCCTCTGGAAAATTGCTGCAGCGGATGCTAATCCAAAAGGCATCCTATTGAATCTGAAGCACCCAAATGGTGTAATGAATGCTGTCAAATCCTTACTCTTCTCACTCAACTCAATCTGATGATATGCAGCAGATAGGTCAATTGTTGAAAAAATATTAGATCCCCCAACTACAGATAACATTTCAGAAATGCGAGGAAGGGGAAATTGGTCTACAAGAATATTATTATTAAGATGGCGAAGGTCAATGCATAATCTCACTTTGCCATTGGCCCGCCTGGCAACCACTATGGGCGAAACCCACTCAGAGGACTCTATTCTCTCTATTATTCCTCCTTCTACTAGAGCATTCAATTCATTCTTAACTTCCTCTCTGACAGCAAAGGGAATATTACGAGCCTTATGTATTTTAGGACAGGCGTTGTCCTTTAAACGGATCTCATGTTTAAAATTGGTTAATCTTCCAATGTCTTTAGAAAAAACATTTGGGAATTTACTTAACATCAAAGAAGCAATACCATTTTGTTCATCAATCAGCATCACTGGAGTAGGGCTATTTGGATTCAAAACAATATCAAGTTTTCCAAAATCAAACCAGCTAAGAACTGAAGGACCTCTCTTTGATACATATAATTTTGCAATGCATTTTCTGTTTTTAAATCTGAAAACTAAGGTTCTGAAACCTAAAATGTCTATCCTTCCCCCAGAATATCCTTCAGGATTGATATCACTCTCTTCTAAATGACTACCAAGTCTAGGTACAAATAACTTGTTCCATACAGATTCGCACACTATGGAATATGGTGATCCAGAATCTGCATACATGTTAATCTTTACACCACCAATAACCATGTCGCACAATGGTTTTTTCTTTATGGAACGGTCATTTACATTCAAAACTGCGGTATCTTTTATGTTCAAAACAAACAAACAGTCGTTGGGTTCATCTGTAAAATCATCCTCATCACTATTCTCATTCAACTCAATACACTTGACTTTTTGATTTACGTTTCCTCTTCTGCAAGCAGAAGTGAAATGTCCTTTTAACCCACATTTTGAACATTTTTGTCTCAAACCAGGACAAGTCTTATCATTTGCTAAATGTGATTTGCTGTTACATCTAAAACACTTCAGATTACTTTTTGAAATTTCAGCATTAGATTTGGAAGAGAATGTTTGTTTCTTTCTGTAAATATCCCTATTATTACTGTCATACTTTTGATTGATTTTGGCAACCATATTCTTACTCACGGAAGTTTCCTTCCCTTTAACCTGTAGTGCACTTCTACAGGAAAGTTCAGCTTTTCTGACAATAGACAATACAAAGTCTAAATTCTCATCACCATTAATCCAAAGTCTCTCCTGTATAGTTTCATTTTTAGAGTGCATGACTACTTGGTCCCTAATAAAATCTTCTTGTAGATTACCAAATTTACAATCTAAAGCTAAAGTTTTTAGAGAAGAAACAAAGTTATCCACAGTCTCTTCACTCAATTGTTTTCTCTGAAAAAACTTGAACCTTGAAATTCCTATACACACTTTGGGAGAACAATACTTATCAAAATCATATACTGCCTTGTCAAATACATTCATGTCACCACTTGCTTGTGATATAGGAAGTTGATTGAAGGCTCTTAATCCTTCTGGTCCTAAACTGTGTAAAAAAATACCTTTTTTTTCAGGAGCTTTCATTTTTCCACTTGCATCTAAAGTCTCAATATAGTTTAAGAAATAGGCTTTCCATTCAATCCATGGCATACAAGGAGAACTACCAGCTGACCAATAACTTTGTGGGGGTGCAAGTGTATAACCTTGAGCACACATTGTAACAGAGATAATAATTTGTTAATGGCAAAATAATAATAGAATAGTCCCCTTTTTTTTTTAAATCCAAAAAGAGTTGCAGAGAAGAAAAAAAACAGTCACATAGGATAACAGAAAAAATTACTTAAGAAAATTTTCTTGTGTTCATATATCACCATCTAACTGCTTCTCTGCCCTTTAAGTAATTTCACCATTCGTTTGTTGCTGTGTCCTTGACGTTTTTATGCTCAGTTAATCGAATAGATGTCTTCGTTTTAAATAAAGCGGTGAAAACGAAGTCACCTTGTCAGTTGTGCCAAGGATGGTAACCCAATAGCAAGCGGCGTCTTTAATTTCTACAGGAAATGCAGAAATGACCTCCGTTTTAGCCAATCAGCCTCAGCGTAGTTTCCTTTAGTGAGCAGCCAATACGCGTGTAGGAAGGATTATCCAGCGCGATTAAAGAAATGAGGCGCGCACCTTCACACGCAAGCGAAACAAAGTCGGCTTTTACGATGGAAACTCTGTTCCTCAAGTCGCTCGTCAAATCTGCTCTTCGGAAGACTGTGAACTGCATCCAAAGTAAGTTGAAGCATGAAAGAATGCTTTAGAATGCTTTTCTTTATTTTTTTTCCAGAAGTCGGAAAAATGAAAAAATCGTAAATAAGTATAAAAATGTACAGGAAATGCCTCCTTAAAGAACAGGTTCAGTGCTCCTCGCTCGTCGCCAAGTTTGTTGAGTAAATACCAACAAATTGAAGGTGAGGAATTAAGTTTATTCCAAGAAATGAAGCACTCCCTGCATACAGCTCCAGCAGCAGACCAAGCATAGCCAGTAACTCACAATACAGTTAGGAGATGCAGTGTAACAGTAAGCAACTGAAGATGGTCTCGAGTGATGCACAATTAAACAATAATATCACTCGAGGCCAAACTGAATGAAAACAATGGCACGAGTCGGCGCGAGTCCATGTGATGAACAACCGAGGAAAACCTCGCATCAACATGCCCTCGCGCTGACTCGCGCACAATACAACAGTAGACTTCCAGGAAAGTGCAACATTGACTCAGTAAAGAAAAGATAACAAATTTAAAAGTCGTGTTGGAGACTCAGAGAAAGCAGGACTAGCCAGGTGGCGGATGAAGGATTGTACATTTTTAAAAATGGATGCCTCTTTATGGGAGGATGGCAAGGTTATTGAAACATTATGTCTTGTCTAATAAGCAAAGGACATTATTTGGAAGGAATGGGAGATAGTAGAAATACAAAGGATTGATCCACAAATATTATAGTATGTGATGTTATTTTATGTTGGTATGGTATGGTATGGTGCTTAATTAGTCAGCAGGCCCCTGAAGCTTGCACTACACATTGCCCCTGCCAGTGCTTCCAATCATAGTAATAACACAACTACTAACTATCAGCCTCATACAAGTATGACAATTCGGATTATTGCACGCCTCTAAAGCTATAAGAATGGCGTGGGAAACAGATAATAGTCATTTTTAATGTATATTTAATAAATAATTAACTGTTGCTGTGGTCATCTCTAAATTAGACAGACAGCGCCACCTTGTGGCAGATTGTCACAAGCACAGGTGTTGACAATTAAGTGCCGGTGCTGAGTACTGGAAACCACAGGCTCAAATTAAGCACTGGTATGGTATGACATGGTAGGGTAGAATAGGATACACTCATGTACAAACGCAGTTTTTTGGGGCACAAATTGTGTACAGAGAATAATGTGAGTTGGTTCCAAGGGAGGGACGAGTAGTTTGTGAGCTGTTTCCGAAGATTACATGTTTTCGGGCTGAGTGCAGCTGTCTAGCGAGCATGTTCCAAGATTTATATGGCTGATCGGACGAGGCTTATTCTCACGCTTCTATCTTTGAGTTCTAAGAATCCAAAACAACAGAAGAGCACACTCTGGGATATGGACAGTACTGTTTGAACCACATAGTTGGCAAGTGATGACAGATTTCGTTAAAACGCTTTAGAGGCAATACCAGAGACCACTGACGTCAAGTGGTGCCTTAAAGGCGATCCAGCTGCCAGAAGAGCAGTCTGGTTCTCATCTCCAGTGAATGAACGTGCTCAGTTTTTGAAGCCACTTGGATAAGAGGTCATTGGATTTGGGTGTTGTCCTGCTCACCATATTTTGTGGTCCAGGTTAAAATTATTCCATAATTTGGCAGGAGATTTCACTCTCTGTAAGGGTCACCATTCACTGGGAAGAAGGATGCTCACTCATTCACAAAGAGGTGTACAAGTAAACTATGGAAGGCTCTATGTGGAACATGATGTATTACAAAATATTAACCCTGGGCGTAGTGAGTGTAGTGGGGCTACGCAAAGCTTGGTGAAGTGGGGAGGGCGCTACGCCCACCCACACACTTCACGTAGCCCCACTACGCTCCGCCCGCCTCCCTCCCGCCCTCTTCTACATGGTTCTATTAATGTAAAATACATTTTAAAGTACATTAAAAGCACTTACCGTCTATGCAGCGTCCCGGGTCTCCATCTTCAGATGACGCAGCGAGTTCTTCTAGCCAAATTCTCGCAAGGAATGCGCATGTGCGGGCGCCCGCGCATGCGCATTTGGCTAGAAGAGCTCGCCGTGTCATCTGAAGATTGAGCCCCGGGACGCTGCATAGACGGTAAGGTAAGTGCTTTTAATGTACTTTAAAATGTATTTTACATTAATAGAGCCATGTAGAAGAGGGCGGGAGGGAGGCGGGTGGCGGGCAACTTCGCTCCATCCACGGAGCGTGCGTAGTGTTGCCTGCTACGCCTGCTTTGAAAAGTGCGAAGTAGGCAACACTACGTACACTCAGTGGGCAGAGCGTAGCATTGCGCCAAGGGTTACAAAATATGTAACAAACACAGCATTCCCTTCTAGAGAACCCCTGGCAGTGGTCTAGGAAAGCCACCCTAAAGGTTGAAGCTTTCCAGGCCTGAGAAGGGTCTCTTGCAACCTCCAGGCAAGACCACCTCAAGGTATTTTTGCACCCTGGGTAAGACACAATTTTGCACTCAGCTTTCAACGTAGCACCCATCTTCATCAGGTTAATCAGTGGTGCCCTCTAAAAGGTGGCACATCAGAGGATTTCTTTTGCTGCCTATGCCTAGAAATTAATTTGCCTCTTGCCTCCCCTCCTAATTCCTAGTTAGCGCATTATGAATGACAAAAGTGTATGGGTGGCCCGGCATAAATCATATTTCAGTGGTGCCCCAGTGCAGCTCGTTGCCTCTCTTCTTCGTAAAAGACTTTGGGTCTCATGTACTATATCTTGACGTATGGCAGCGCAGCAAGCTTTCCTGCTGCGTAGTCGTGCGTCAAAATAGAAAGGCAGGAATGCACCGTATCTGCAAGATACGGTGCATTCCTGTCCTCCACTGCGCCAGAGCAAAAACAGTAGGGGTGCGCCTACATAGACACCCTTTCTCCATGGTGCAAGGGTGCCTGTATTACCGGGATGATTATTGTTGCCCAGGAAGGGACACGTTCCTGCACAAAAACATTAATTAATTGTGTTTTGCACCTTTTCAGCACACATAAAAAAAGAGCAAGAAATGAGGCGAAATGAAAGTATATGTCCTCGTTTTGACGCATTCCCAAGTTTATGACACTTTATAAATCTGGGAATGTGTACCGTTCCATGGATGTTGTGTGGGAACACCCACAGCAACACCCATGGAACACCCCTATCACTCAGAGTAATGTGTGAAGGGGCCCATATTCTGGGACATGAAAAATCATGCAGGTTGACTTTATGTGGCCTTGTAAATATGGGCAGGCACGCTGAACCGCCAGTGTATCCAAAAAAGTGACGCACCAGCGGCCGAAAGGGCTGGTAAATAATCCACTTTATGTGCCAGCAGAAATTTCCTGCTTTCCTTCCAAGTGATATATCAGAAGAGCAGCAACTACCATTGCATGCATGAGGCAACTATGACAATTTGAAGATTAATGTACCAGGGAGCAATTTCCATGCAGTGCACCTGTTGCATGTTGCGCACAGAAGCATGTGACATAACACCATCTTACCACCTCAATGTCTGATCCATAAGACTATTAATTGAGATAGGTTTAGTTAAAAAAATAGAAAGCTACATTTCAATTGTGTGAGTCTTGTATTGATCTGTCTTTAACCCCTTCGACGCTCATGACGAGCTTAGCTCTTCATGAGTTACGCCTCTCGTACGCTCATGACGAGCTGAGCTCGTCATGAACCGCGGATTTTTAAAAAAGTCAGCGCACAGCGGGAAAATGCGCCGCACGCATGGAGTTAAGAAGTAGTGTCAAATACTGTCATTTCTTACTGTCTACTTGGACCCACTCATCAGTGAGAGCTACTCACACTGTTCACTCTTGCTGCCTCCTATAATGTGTGCAGGAGAAAACCCGTAACCCCAGTTGAGATCTGGGTGAGTATAATATCATACAACAAAGTCTCATCAAAGGATACGATTTAGAAAGCAAATTAATTACACAAGAAACACATAGTCCCACTTATAAATATCAGCACAATTATATTAACAAAAGAAAAGAAAGGTATCAATATACACCCTACAAGGAATAAGACGCAGCATCAACCATGATTTTAAAATTGTGTATTAAGGTGCAGGGTGAACACATTGTGCTTGTGAAAAAAAAGTGTTTTAAACGGTGCAAGTGAAACATATAATAAATAGTCAATGTTTTTCTTTGGGATGTAACTTAAAAAGAATATTATAGATGTACATTTACTTTATAATATGACAATGAAAATAATCATGACATAATTAAAATCCCAATTAGGCTGATACAAGTAGACAGCGTTTCGACCTTCATGACTTGAGGTCTTCATCAGGACTAGAGAACACACAGAAGGAGATTGCTGCCTTGCGGGGAAGGCGTAGTAGGGGTACTATGGACCCTATTGCACACAAGGGGAATTCCTCCACACGGGATATGAACAACTGCTTTAACACCCTCTATAGGTATTACAATATAAGAAGGGGGTAGTGCTGGCATAAGGAGTCGCACATCCGAATATGAATACTTTTTGTGGTGTGTGTAACAAGAAAAATGTTGGGTTCTTGACAGCACTGGTTTTGGTGCCGCCACTCGAGGTATCAGGACACCCCATTACCTAGGGTGTTGTTGCAAGAAAATCTAAATAAATCCCTGTGCTAAAGTTTAAATTGACGGTTGTACCTCGGCACTCCTATTATTTATCATCTCATTTTTACTCATTTTAAGAGCAAAAGTTATGCATACATTCCAAACAGCTCTAATCACAGGAAAGACAGATCTTTACATTTGAGATTTGCATAAATTATTAATAATGCAAATCATTGCATGGAAGTGTATTCATTGAGATAAAGCATATGTTTATAAACATTTGTACATGAAGAATAACATGGTCAGGTAGCCAGGAGGTGTTGGCTGTTGTTGGTGGTAGGTAACTAGAGCATAGAAAATCTCTCAGAGTTTTGCCTCTTCTGTGTACCACTCGGGGTATAGCGGAGATGTGCTTCTCAAGCGACCTGTATACTATTAGGTGGTGCCAGTGTTTATGTAGGATTTTATATATCACATGGCTCTGGATGTTGTATCCCGTGACAAACGTGAGTTTGCCATCTCTCTTGTGCTTGTTAGTCCTGTGTTTGGTGGTAAGTAGTGAAGTAGTGTATTTCCTGGTATATTGAGTATTCTTTTCTTGGACTTATCGAGTATCAATGGTGAATAGCCCCCATATTTAAAACGTTCTTCTGGTTTTGCAAGCTCATCTAGAAAGATGAGGTCCTTGCTACAGTTTCTCCTGATCCTAGTAATTTCCCCTAGAGGGATGGCATTATTCTGCGTGGTAGGGTGGGCGCTGTTAGCATGTAAGATCGAATTACATGTTGTCGGTTTCCTGTATAGTTGTGACATAATACAGTTATCTTTGATGTATATCACAACGTACAGAAATTCTATTTCAGATTTGCCAAATTTGTGTGTGAATTTCAGATTATAAGTAATGTTGTTTAGATGTTCCACCAATAGTGACAACTGTGTTTCATTGCCCGCTCAGATGATGAAAATGATGTCAATGTATCGACCCCAGTAAACAATGTGTTCGGTCAATTCGCGGGCCAGTCGCCCAAAGATGTCTCTGTTAAAAGATACCCATGTAAAGATTGCATAGGATGGCAAAAATTTTGAGCCCATTGCTTGTCTATACCTGATGGAGAAAGATATTGTTCCTAACACAACACATTTTAGGTAGGTTCAGAGGCAAAGTTTTTAAGACCTACCGGGATAATATGCCCCAAATTCACTACACATAAAACAATATCCCAGAGTCTGCACACATATAGAACCATGTGTCCCTCTCCTAGCCAAGGCATGTATCTATAAAATTAAATCCTGAAAAAATATTCAATACATTTTCAGATTCCCATCACTCACTATACCAGGTGACATGCTTCATCATCTGGGTCTCCTATAATAGTCAACCTAGTGACTATAAGGGCTACAACTCCACCATATTGATGGAGGAGCCCAAGGATGTTTAATATCACTATAACAGATAGTCTATTCACACAGATGTGAGCAAAAAAGTTTTTATGGAGTGTATGGGAAAGAAATGCAGTGCAATAGTGAGTGTGAAATTAAATTTGAAACGTGGTAAGACCAAAATGTTATTCTTGTCTGCCACGGTCCAAATTAAAAACAGTGCAAAAGGACAGTTTCAACAGATAGCTGTCTCTAATAGTCAAATGGTCAACATGTTTCAGCCCATCTAGGCAGTCCTATACCTCGTGCTTTCATCAGGACCTATCCAATTATTTTCGCTACTGCAAAAGTCAAAATGAAAAAATCAATATAAAGTGTGTCCATGCATATGTCCCAATTGGAAAAAATACAACCCAGTCACCTGTTTCCCTCTGTTCACAATTCCTCCTAAAAAATACTCGTATCTCTTGAAGTATCTCAAGTATTCGAGGGAAATACCTCACCCCCCCCCCCATGGCAACAGCTCAGGGTAAAGCAGGCACCGCTCTGTCCGTCGGTACCTCTGACGGTCATCGAAGCCGTCAGGGAGGTGACCTCCCCGACGGCTTGGATGACCGTCTGAGGGAGGAATTGTGAACAGTGGGAAACAGGTGACTAGGTTGTATTGTTTCCAATTGGGACATATGGATGGACACACTTTATATTGATTTTTTCATTTTCACTTTTGCAGTAGCGAAAATAATTGGATAGGTCCTGGTGGAAGCACGAGGTATAGGACTGCCTTGATGTGCTGAAACATGTTGACCATTTGACTATTAGAGACAGCTATCTGTTGAAACTGTCCTTTTGCACTGTTTTTAATTTGGACCGTGGCAGACAAGAATAAAATGTTGGTCTTACCACGTTTCAATTTTAATTTCACACTCACTATTGCACTGCACCTTTTTCCCATACACTCCATAAAAACGTTTTTGCTCACATCTGTGTGAATAGACTATCTGTTATAGTGATATTAAACATCCTTGGGCTCCTCCATCAATATGGTGGAGTTGTAGCCCTTATAGTCACTAGGTTGACTATTATAGGAGACCCAGATGATGAAGCATGTCACCTGGTATGGTGAGCGATGGGAATCCGAAAATGTATTGAATATTTTTTCAGGATTTATTTTTATAGAGACAAGCCTTGGATAGGAGAGGAACGCGTGGTTCTATATGTGTGTAGACTCTGGGATATTGTTGTATGTGAAAGATATTGTTCTCCAAGACCAGCTGTGTGAGGTCCATTAACATTTCCGTGTGCTCAAAAAGCGTTGCATCTCTCTGTGACAAAACTGCCTGTAATTTCTTCAGTCCCTTCTCTAGTGGAATACTGGTGTAAAGGGAACAGACATCTAATGTTGCAAATGAAAGATCCCTTGTCCACTCGATATCTTCCAATTTGTTTAGCAGATCACGTGTCCCTAAAATAGGAAGGAAGGTTTTGAACCAGAGGCTGTAAAAAAACATCTGAGATGTGCTCCATGGGAGAGCCAATGCCTGAAATAATAGGTCTGCCCGGTGGAAATGAACCTGGTTTGTGTATTTTTGGAACTACGTAGAATCATGGTGCTCTAGGTGACAGTGTGAATTAACATTTTGGAAACAACAGGGACTTATTACAGATGTGGAATTCAAGTACCTATTCACACCGTCACCTAGATTACCGAAATAGCTCCTACCACCAAGGCTTTGCTCCTTCAAAGCACTATGGAATCTCCAGCTCATTGTTTTTTGTAGCAGGGGAAGGCTTGTGGAGGTATTGACGTTGAGAGAATGCACGTGTTAAATTCCAATCATAACCTCAAAATGAATGTTTCTGAATGCCCGCTACAAATTTAAATAAAAATCTCATTATTTTTGCAAACAATGCAGGGAAAAGAATTGAGGTTGAGACCCAGAACCAAACACAAAACTTCGAGCATGTCTTTAATGAGAAAGTTAGCATTTCTCATTTTATTTTAATCATTTTTTATGGGCAACTGTGAATTTGAACTACATAAAAAAAAACTGTTACTCTAGGGCATGATTTCCAAGCCTACAAACTTCAATACAAACCACTTCTGCAGACATAAAAGTGTTCCTTTTTGGGGGGTTTCAATTTGAAAAGCTTAAATAGGTATGAGAAATTATGAGTTTACTTTACTCTGGTTTGATTGTAATTTGGATCAGACATCGACACAAAGAACATGTAGAATGAAAAAGCACGTGCTGCCGCGTGGATTGCCTTTTATGACTAGCGACATGTGGCTCCTTTTATGGGTATTGAAAAAGATAATGCTATAGTGCCAAGCCACCCAAAGCGCTTTTCTTTCAAGTACCTTTAAGCATGGTCAGGCATCACGGGGTAGAACAAAAATGTATTTGTATTCCAGGTTTGCAAGCAATTAAATACGATATACGGGTTCTAAAGCGGGCAGGGCATATTTCGCTCCTTGTTTTTATATTTTAATGATGCCAGTACTATTTTATTTAGAATATATTGCATCCTTTCAAAACACTGCAGATGTCATATCCTTTTTTTCATGTATGTAAATAGAGCTCTTCTATGCCATGTGTATTTACCATACCTCTCGATGTGTACCAAGTTGAAAAGATTTTGCAAAGTTATTTTCAAAAGTACGTTTTAAAAACAGAATCCTGCAAAACTCACTAGTATCCCTATCTTTCACTTATGAGGGTCTATTTTTCCACCCAAAAATATTTTGCAAGAACTTTCACCTAGGGCACAATTCTCGTGTAGCAGACAAATGTGGATTTTTATTTTTCAAATCTCGAAGTTTTTTAACTTTGCAAAACTCTGAAGGTAAAGTTTACTGTCTACAAACCATTGCATAACGTTTCAGAGCATGCAGAGGGAACATTTTCGAAAGCAAACAGTTAAATGGTATGTTTGTTTTGGGAGGAGTGAGGACTGATTTTTGAAGGAAAGTGCAGTTAAATGATTAAACGTGCTTTTTAGGTCTGGCCGTTTAGACAGCTTAAATGTTAAACCAGACTATTGGTGTCTAAAAAATCTTACATGATTACATCTACAGAGATAGGAGCTTTTGGTCAGCGGGATCCATCCAATTTTCTTTCAGTTATTAATTATCACTCACATATTGCTTCCGTCCCACACAGTATACATCACGGGACAGTGGGTCAGCCCACTTCACCCATTCCCTTTGAATGACAGCACAAAGTTTGTGTAGTGGTTGACGCCACTTAAAAATAATCCCTTTCTTTTCAGTGATAACATTCTTTCAAAGTGTGCTGTTAAATTTTATTTCTGTATATTATCAATAAAAATAGGTAATTACTTTGCCTACAACTCGGGTTTCCAGCCACATGCTGATTTACTTTCTGTCCCCTTACTAACCATGCTGTAACAAGGTTTTTCTGTGTTTTGTAGGTGACTGTAATTTGGATTCTTGTTTGGGTGATGATTTCTTCTCATTAACTTCACAAGTGATGATAGTAAAAAGAATGGCAAAAAAGAATGGCACAACTGTAAGGGTTTTTTTAAATCACTGGGAAAACATCCAAATTTGTGAATGATTTTTAAAATTTGGTTATTTTAATGACATGGTAGCCATATTTAGGGGGCAGCATGTCTTCACTTCTTCTTGTGTTTTTTGACATATGTAGCAATAGAAAAATAAAACAATAACCAATATACCAACACGCCAATATCAGACCTGTTGGATGTGACAATGCTTGTTATTAGATGCAATCCCACTATATGTTTTTTTGAACTTTATAAATATAGCTCATCTATATAAATAGGGGAAACTACATTGGCTAAATGAAATACCTAGTGAACTGACCAGTGTTCCTGGATTTACTTTAAGAGTGGTTACAAGCGCCCAGTTTCATCCACTGACATCAGCGCAATGTGTGGCCTCTTCCCACATTACTCCCTTAGTGCTACTAAAGACTTTAAATTGAGCAACAGTGCATCCCCTCTCAATATCATTGTATTTAGTTGTATTGAATTGTACTGTGGCCTTTCTATTGCACTTGCCTACCTCTTGGCAAAGCCCCAAAGTACTTTCTAGTTAGTCAAGTAAAGTAGCTCCCCTGTTTTTTGTTTATGATCGAAGAACAGCGTTGAATTAGGTGTTGCCATTGCTTAAGGACTATGGGCCAGATGTAGGTAGCCATTTACCGGTCGGTAACGGCCGAATTCGTAGGGCATCTCAAAATACAGATTCAGTAATTTTACCGATTCGCTAAAATTACCGAATCTGTATTTTAAGGCTTTAAGGATTTGTTATTTACCACCAACTGTTAGTTGGTGGTAAATAACGAATACCTGTGTATAAGCAAATCTGTGCATGTACACCTGTGCCACATGGCACACAAGCCCTAATCAGGGGTGCACCAGTGTGTCAAAGTGACACCCTGCCACCTTTGAATTATTCGGTATTTACCGAATCGGTATTTACCCATTCGGTAATTGCCATTGATTCCTATGGGCCTCAAGGCCCATAGGAATCAATGGCAATTACCGATTCGGTAAATACCGATTCGGTAATTACCAAATCTTAACGATTCGGTAATTATTACTGAATATTTACCTACATAGCATTTACCGATTTGTAAATACCAAATCGGTAACATTCGGTATTTACGAATCGGTAAATACCATTTACCTACATCTGGCCCTATATTTATGGTGGCGTTTGCAAGTCTCCTTGCTGGGTTCCTTCGGATTCTCATTATGTCCCATTGGCAATTGTTATAGGCACGGAGGACCAACTCAGAGACGGTCCTAAATCCAGCGGAAGTTATTGAAGGCCAGCCCATCTGCCGCTAGTATAGCGCGGATAAAGAGCAATGACGATTGTTGCATATTCTTGAGAGGCAATCAATGGGAATTCTGATGGCTCCAAACTCACCATATTTCATTGAACTATAAGCACAAGCATCTTCATTTTAAATTCTACATTATATTTGCCCTACACCAAAATGGTTCCACAAGATATAAGTTTGTATTAATGTTGTGTGTTGCAGGATCCCACTGATCTAACTTTATTTGCTTGACTTGGAATTACTCTGATATTGGTGAATTTCCAGAACACAACCCCCTGTGATTGCGCTGCTGGACTCCACCAAACAGAGCTGAAAATTGGATTGGTTCAGGGACATATCATGGATTTAAAGAACCCACTGATCATGAATTACCTGATATGGTGAACAACAATATCTGAATCACATCTGTCAACACAGTTGCAGGCTTGCAATTGCAGAAAGAAAGAGGTGAGTTTTGTAGTGGTATCTATGTCACATGATTCTTATTAACACCTATAACACCAAAGCAAAAGACGGTTGTGGTTACCACTGCTCCCCCCAACTGTCGTTCATCTCATAGGTGCCGCTGGGTTAACCGTCTCCCAAAAAATAAAAAATAACAGAAATATTGATGGCAATGATGGGATAATCACTCTGATATTTCAAAGAGTAATGGTTCATATTTCCAGAGAAGTCCATCCTTCCTTTCCATAAAATGTTTTCTCTTTAATTGTATATTCCAAAGGATAGAAGCAACATATAGCCAACATTTTTCATTCCAGCAATGAGAGACTTCTTCGGGGCTAATTTCAGAAGCTCCACTTTATTTATTTGACACCTACATAGTCCAAAACAAATTAAATCCATGAAAATAGGTGATGTAATTACGCATTCCCTCACCAATAATCCCTCTTGTGCACCCTTGCATAAAGGTATTGAAGTTGTCTAATGAGTTATTTCTTTTTTTCTTTCCCATTTATTCTTTTGTTCTTACCACCAAGCAAGTAGGTGGTAAGCACACATTTACTAAATTCTGTGTTGAAGAACGACAATGAAGTCATCCTTGGCCACCATTGTGTTGCTTCAACTTCAGTTTCTGCTGCCACACTGTGGTTCATGTTCAAGTGTGTGCATGTGTTTGTGAGTAATGTCATCTGTAAGCACTCACACCTATGCTTCCATTGTTCATTGCCTGTGTGCATTTGTATGTGTGTTATGCATCCACTGCTGCTCCTTGCCTCTGCTGAACTTGCACTTACTATATAGAAGCTGGTTCCACGGCAATCATCTACTTCTGGTACTTTTAGTGTACCTTTAGGTATGAATGTTGTAGAGAGGGAGTGTGTGTGTTGTCTGTGAGTCTGTTTGTGAAGGTGGGTGTCTGTGGGATGGTAGCTTGCAGATCTGCCCACTATGTACTTTTGTGTGTGTGTGTGTGTGTGTGTGCATGTGTGTGTGCATATGTGTGTCTTTGTTTGTTGGTGTGTTTCCGTATGTGAAGAAGGAAGTCTGCATTATTCCCATGCTTTTCTTTAATAAACTTGATTTTGAACTGAAAAAAGAAGGAAGTCTGCACGTTTGATACCCGTGTTTTACATCTTCTGTGTTTGTGGGCAGGTGGGAGGTTACATTCCTGGTCCATGACCTGTCTCTATGATGTGCAGATGATAGAATCGTGCAGTGTTGCTGACAGCACTCTATCCACTCTGTGTACGTGGGAAAGCCTTTAGCTGCTTCGGCGGGGGTTTGCCGTACTGCTGCGTATGTTGAACAAGAGGACCATGCAGTGAACTTTCTTTCTGTAGGGAAATCTGTAGAGATGTACAAACGCAGTTATAATGGATTCAAGTATTTATTGTATTGTCAACAAGACAGAGAAATGATCCGTCGTCTAGATAATCTTCCTCTGACTGACCAAAAACCCTGGCACCACAAAGTTCCTTCTATTCTCTTGACGTACACATATTCTGGGCGTTCAGAGAATGAAAGGAGAACCCAACACAAGCTTACACTGCTGCTTCAAGTGATGCATGTTTTACCAATAGAAGAAATGATATCTTTGCTGCTCCCAATGTTATACACTTTTTACAAATCTCTTAACCAGATGTGAAGCGACCTTCATTGGGGTCACTATTACTAGAGGATGTTACATTTTCCTTTTTTGAGAGAACACTACAGAAAACAAGGTGTATGTAGAAGAGGATATCCACCAAGCACAAGAGGCTCTGAGGGCACATCTGTTTGTGGTGCACTGCATTTGCCACTTGAATACAAAGTGGATCCTAAGTAATGTGGAAGGAAACAAAAGGTTTGTGATTTCAAAGAACATTTATACCGTGATCGTGAGATTCTGATAGTGGAGCTCAGTGTCCACTTGAACCTTGACTACAAGAGCTAAACATGGCGTGTGTATATTGCTACACAACAGAACAATTTTATGAGGCATGGTATTAGCATTTCTAATAGCTGAAATCTCAGCCTAAATGTTGTTACCTAACTTAGGGGCTGATTAAAATTAACCCCGGGCAGAGACCTCCGCTCTGTCCACAGAGTGTGCGGAGATTTGCCTCCTCCGTGTTCCACACAGAACGTGGAGAATGTAAATCTCCGCACACTCCGCAGCGGAGAGGAGTTGGCCATCCCCCGCCTCTACCCCGTAAATGAACAATTAATTTGACATGACTTAAAATTAAATTAAAACCACTTATCTGCCATGCGGCGTCCCCGGGCTGCCCTCCTCCTCTTCCTTACTGTCAGGGTAATTCTTTGAGAAAACTGTGCCCACGCATGTGCATTTCTTGCATGAAATGGGCGGGCGTGAATGCAGTTTTTTCAAAGAATTACCCAGACGGCGAGGAAGTGGAGGAGGGCATCCCGAAGATGCCGCATGCCAGCTAAGTGGTTTTAATATAATTTTAAGCCATGCAGAATTAATTGTTAATAAGGGGGGTGGAGGCGGCTGGCGTAGCGTAGCGTAGCATAGCATAGCGGAGTTCCACGGAGTTTGTTCGCAACTCCGTGGACCTCTGTGTAGCCCCGCTATGCCCACTAAGCCCAGGGTCAATTACAATGGCTGGGTCTCCCCGCAATCGTAACCAACTTTACCGCCCGCCATATTATGATGGCAGGCGGATGTTCGGTGGTTGTAAAGACCGACCGACACACATCCGACGGGCTCAGATATCAGGCAGTCCCAATCCCCGGTACGATGGCAGACGGACTAATCACCCCATTAGTGTGTGGCATGGCGGGTGTTGGGCGCAGGGCCTGCCCTGCGGATAGACCCTGTGCCCAACCTTCTATTTATTTTCTTTTTAGCAGTGCTGTGGAAGGTGATGAGACAAATTATTGAGTTGTAAACATCGACTTGCACAAATATTGGGTCAAAAAATAGTGACATGGAAATATTGTCAGCAAGAATATCGTTATCAAGGAAATCGATTTAAAGGTAAGCAATATTGATTTAAAAAATATTTAGGTTATTAATATTGATTACAATAATATAGTTGTTTGTAATATCATTTTTTAATTATTGTTATGTATTTTGGTATATATTTTAAATGAATATGATGTTAATATTTGTGTATAATTAATGTTTGTTTTTAATATATTTGGACATTTTTCAGTAGTTATTAAATTTGATCTAAGTAATTTTTGTTATTTTTAGTACCGTAGTGGGTTTATAGGGGTACAAGGTCAATAAATCAATCAATCAGGGTTGGTAATGCACAACTACTCACACGTGACGGTCTCAAGGCGCTGAGGGTAAGAGGGCCAGCTCCATTGAGGGCTGGGGTTATCCGAAGTGACAGGTCTTGAGGTCCTTCCTGAAATGTGGCAGTGTTGAGGCTTGCCAGAGGTGCAGGGGGAGGTTGTTCAAGGACTTGGCGGTGAGGTCGGAGAAGGACTTATCTCCCATTATAGTCCTGTAGATATGTGGGACGGAGGCCAGAACGACGTCGCCTGATCGGAGGTGTCTTTTGGGTGTATGGAAAGAGAGGCGTTTATTCGGGTATATAGGTCCGGTGTTGAGACGGCCTTGTATGCATGGGTGAGGAGTTTGAAGGTTATTCTGCTTTCGAATGGGAGTCAGTGGAGATCGTGGAGGTGTTGGGTGATGTGACTGTGACAGGGGATGTCGAGGGTCAGTCTTGCTGTGGCGTTCTGGACGCTCTGGAGTTTGCGAAGGAGTTTCTTGTTGATTCTGGCATAGAGGGCGTTGCCATAGTCCAGTCTGCTGCTGATGAGAGCGCGCGTGACAGTTTTTCTGGTTTCGGATGGGATCCATCTGAGCGTCTTTCGAAGATTTCGTAGGGTGTTGAAGATGGTTGAAGATACCGCGTTGATATGGCGGTTCATTGGGTGTGATGAGTCTAGTATGGTGCTGAGGTTTCATGCGTGGTCCATCGGGGTGGGGGGATTTCCGAGGGCGAGGGGCCACTAGGAGTCATCCCGTGTGGAGGGAGTGGAACCAAGGATAAGGACTTCTGCTTTCTCGGAGTTGAGTTTCAGGCAGCTGTTCTTACATTTTATTTAAATTTCATGTGTTAGTTGTGGGGTGTATAGGGGTTTAGGATGGAAGTATTTAATTGTAAATAACTAATTGTTAATTAATATTAATCAATTAATTGAATATTAATTATATTAGTAGTGTAAATCATTGTTTTAATTTACATTTTATATGTGGGTTGTGCGTTTATAGGGGTAAACGTTGGGAAGACATTATTTTTATGAATTAATAATTAATAATTAATATTAATTATTTAATTGATAATTAGTTATGTTAATTGTGGAAATATTTGATTTAATTTTAGGTGTGGGTTGTGTGGTTTATAGGGGTACGGGTGGGAAGTAAATTTAAATAGTGAATATTTATATTTTTTTAATAATTAATATTTAATTTATAATTAATTATGGTAATTGTGTTCAATTTTTTATTCAATTTTTGGAGTGTGTTCTATATTTTGTGTGTGCATATTGTGAAAAGTAAAATCAATTCCTTTATATAATAATTAGATTGTAGGTATTGATAATTAGATTTTAGATACATATTTATGTTAATAGTGTATATAATTAGCTTTTTAAAGTTACATTCATGTTATAAACTAATATTTTGTTAATAAATAAATTTTAAATAAAAATATTTCTTTTATTTGACAATTTTTGGATTACATTTTTAATAATTTCCAACAAATTTGGTGTACTTCTGTTTGCGCGGTGTCGCTGTTCTATTTTCCTATGGAAAATTGCATGGGGAAAATGCATTTTGGGACCTCCTGTTTTCTCGGGCACCGCTTGACGGATCACCCTGAAACTTTTCAGGAAGAAGCTGAGGGTGGTGATATAAATAAATATAAAATTCACTGAACTTATGAACTTACAAATCACGGAGTGGGGCACTGAAGAGTCCACATACAATCAATAGCCAAGTGGGTACATATTACTTTTAGTTAATATTAATCACACAATAGCAAGTAAAAGCACATGGACACACATTTTGGCTTGAGCTTCTACTGAGCCAATATCATTATGACAAAACACAGCTTTTAAAAAGAGGAGGTATTAGTCCTATTTCACTGTTGTTGAGACCACAAACACTGGCATGCAAACATTCTGACATCATGGAAAGATAGCATTGCCGTATATAAACAACTAGCAGATAATTCTGCTATTCAATAAAAACATAAAAATTAACAATTATTTTATTTTCCCCAATTTGCAATCAATTCAAATGTCAATATGGATACTATTTGTTGTAAATCATCTTACAGTTGAGATTACCTATCTGAGGGCTATGGTCACAGTTTCTGGCCTGCCACAAGGCTCTGTGCCCAACATTCAATGGGTGGTTAACCCCCACTGGTCACAACATCTGACTGTAAATAGCGGAGATGGGCCCCAATGCTAGGCCTTTGCCAGAGCCTGCACACAACCCTCCGGAAAAGGCCGACTCTCTAAGCACAGGGTCCTCAGCCATGCTCAGCGTGACTTGGCCACAGACTACCAAGTCCTACATCCACTTGAAAGATGTGGCCAACTCCCACCCCCACCTGGGCAATAAATCCGAATAAGCACAACTTATTATCAGGCTCTGCTATCCTGATAATAATGTAAAATAAACACAGCCTTTCCTTAACTTTAAAAGGAAAACACAATACTTATTTATTGCAGGTCTTGGTTAAAAATTAACTCAAGGCTGGGAGCAACTCTGAAGGTTTCTGCAAGCTACTGGTAGCTCACAATCGACTGGTTGGAGACACCTGCTGTAGGTGATATGGGTCTTTTGGGACCTGGAGATGTTCATGTGAACAAACTGGTGTTGGTTGGAAAGATAGAAGGAGAACCAGTGGAGGACTTTACTAGTGAATCCCATTGCAAACTCTATGGTGTGAATGAGGGTGTTTTGGTCGACTGTGTCGAAGGCAGCTGAGAGGTCCACCAACATCAGTATGTAGAAGCCATCTTCACCTTCGGTCAGGAGGGCACCAATGAATATTCATGAGGCAAATTTGCTTGTGTGCCCGTTACACTTAAATGTTGATTTGGGGCAGGTCTTGAGGGCTTTTGTATTGTATTGTAATTGCATTTATATACCGCTTACTACCCCTGACGAGGCGTCGAAGCGCTTTGTCGGCGAGTAGCACACTACTATGGGACCCATAGAGGATTAGTGTTGAATTAGTATTGTGAAACATGCAAGTACATTTTGAGTGGTGGATAGGTTAGTCAGTTATTTGGATTTGGAATGATAGCAGAAGGATAGAGGAGGAAAAAAGTTTGTACTTATGGAGCGCTTGTTATCCCTGATGGGGTGTTGAAGCACACTACTCCAGAAGCCCATAAAGGATTAGTGGTGTATTAATATGGTGAAATATGAAAGGAATTTCAGTGGTGGATATTAATTATTTGGAGTGAGGAGGATAGCGGAGGTATAAAAGGGGAAGAAACGTTTGCATTCATATAGCACTTGTTACCCCTGATGGGTGTTGAAGCGCTTTTCTGGCGAGTAGCACGCCACTCCTGAACCCATAAAGGATTAGTGTTGAAAATTAGTATCGTGAAACATGAAGTAATTTGAGTAGTGGATATGTTATTCAGTTATTTGGGGAGAGAAGGGTAGGTGGCGGGATAGAAGAGGGAAAGAGGTTTGTATTTATATAGAGCTTGCTACCCCTGATGGGGTTTTGAAGCGCAAGTAGCACGCCACCCTGGAACCCGTAAGGATTAGTTTTGAATTAGTATGGTGAAACATGAAAGTAATTTTAGTGGTGGATATGTTAGTCAGTTATTTGGATTAAGAAGGGTTGGGGAGGGGTAGAAAAGGGAAAAGGATTGCATTTATATAGCGCTTGTAACCCTTTTTGTTGCGGAGCTTGATCCGGATGAAAAACTACACGAGGGCCCTCATTATAAGTGACACATTAGATCCAGAATCCTGTCGCAAAGACCTGTTTGTGCAGTGTTTGCAACTGTAAAATAAGCAAAATTCATCATAGGTCAAACCTGCATAAATTTTATCTCAGAAAAAAACCAGTAAATACAGTCACGTTCATTTTGATCCGACATGCACCAAAATCTGCATGTTATTCCCCAGAAACTCAGAAAAGGTGCCATTTGTAGCATCTGATAAATTCTAGCCTATAAAGGTAGAGTTCCCAAGCACAGAGCCATCCGCAAAGAGGGCGAAGATAGATGAAGAAGGTATTGTGTCTGCCACACTTCATCAAAACCTCTCTGAAGCCGAGAAAATCATTTTTGCATTTGATACAAAAGTACATTTTTCTTAATATACATCTGCACTTCCAGTCTCCTGAGCAAGCTTCATGCTTCGCCTCTTTTCAAATGAAAGATGCTGAGCTGCACAAGAAGGAAGGAAGGAAGGATTTGGCCGGGCTCAACCTCGGATTTGCCAGCCTAAGTGCCCAGATGTTTCTCAGCTGGGTGCATTTGTTTCAGAACTCAGGAACTACGTGGCATCTGTCGCAGAGACCACATCTGACCAGCCCAAAACATCCTCTTCTGAAGGCGAAAGCAGGTATGTTTCCATGAGAGTGAGAAAAATGATGAAAGCAGCACACTTTGGATAGCAACATACACTCTTCCTTATGTTTATCGTATTCTTCATCCAAAAATACATATTTTAATACAGCCTTGGTTAAAAACATTATACCACATCACCAAAGGTGGATGAGCGGAGGTACCCAGGGGCCTAAGATGGAGCTTGGTTGGTAGTTTGGGGAGTCAGCTGTAAGAAGATTGGCGGTAGGCAGGGCCCTCCTTTAAATACAGATGTTGGTATGTAAATTGATACTTGTATAGCGCGCTACTCACCCGCAAGGGTCTCAAGGCGATTGTACGAATACCGCTGTGGAACCCATCCTGGCTTTCCCTGTGAGGTGTCCACTCCTGGGCACCCCCAAGATGGAGGCCAGGCATCCTTAGCGTTGTGGGGGCCGTTGTGGAGATTAAGCAAGCTATTGCCCAGAGTGGGACTCCATGATTAGAATAGGCACCGAGGCGAGAATGATCAGGTCCGTGGAATTTTGAGCCCAAGACCCGCTGAGGCAGGGAATTGAACCCTGGTCCCGGGCTACACCTCTGCATCAGGGTCTGCCGCTCTAACCATTGAGCCACACTTCTCCATGCTGCCAATCGGTCACTTTTGTTAGGCGCATTTGCACTGTTGATCTTTTGAGGGGCCTGGTAATTGTTTTGTACAAGGTACCACGGTGATTTATCCCACCTTGCACATTTGCAGAGCTTTCTTCAGTCAAATATTGTATTTGTTATTATGGGGCATATGTACGAGGAAGTGGCGGAGAGAGGCGTCAGCCGTCTCGGCTTAACGTCTCTCTCCGCCACTTCGGAAATGCAAGGCTGCACCATATTACCAAGGATATGGTGCAGCTTGGTGTTTCCCCCTGCGATGGCGCTACATTACACAACATAGCACCAGCGCAGGCACCCCTGCACCAGAGTGCAAAGGTCTCTGCGAGCAGGGGGTATTGTTTATGTGTAGAATGGAGTTCCTTCCTGCACACAAACAAACCTAAAATGCGATTTTGTAACTTTCATGTGTGCTGCTTCGTGCAGCACACATGGAAGTTACAAAATGGCATTTTGAAAAACGGTTTGTTCATGTACAGGAAGGGACAACTTCCTGTACATGAACAAACCATGGCATTTAGCTTTTTTCATGTGTGCTACACAAGAAATAAAGCATTTCTCCTCATTTTGCCACCTTAAGACCAGGATTTTTCAGGTCTTAGGTTCGGCGCTGCCACCTATTATCGACAAACTTGATAATAGGTGGCAGCGTCGACTTCAATGGGTGTTGCGGAGGAACGCCCACCGCAACACCCACTGCACGCCCCCTTTCACGCTAAGATTAGCATGAAAGGGGCCCTATTATCAAGGCAGCGTTAAGCCACTTAACGTGGCTTTAAGCCACGTTAACACTGCCTTGATAATAGGGTGCTGACCCTATCGCCACCACAAAGTCACAAAAAGTGACGTTGTTGTGGCGATAGGGGTTTGATAATATGACCCTTGTGTATTTGATTCCTATTGGGTTTTAAGTCGGAATATGGCCAGGAGTGCTGGGTTCATCCCGGATTTTCAAAATAACCCATGACTATGTAATTACATTTAATTTACTTTCATTGTAAGTAAACAGAGCTCAATAGGAGGGTATCTGGAAAGCATTGCAAGGATCTGGCCCTCCTGGACTTATGTTGGACTTCCCGGTTATATGGTCATAGCTCGCCATGTGCAGAGATAGCTGCTGGGAATGAAAGATGTTTTACCATTGGTGTGTGTATGTGTGTGCACCATCCTTCTTGGATATATTCACAGACTTCTGGGTCCTTCTTTAGGTCTCGGCTAGTAACGCGCTGAAAGCGAGTTCTCGCCAGAGAACTATAGTCGGCGTCTCGGGACTTTGAGAACCACGAAGTGAGACAAGACCTGGCCGCGTGCAGCGTTTCCACATAGGATAACGTTGTGCGCACGGCCAGGTCTTGTCTCCACGGCATTGCAAGGCAGTCCGGATCGCGTCACGCGCCTCTCTGGAATGCAGGGGGAGTCTGCAGAGAGGCGCGCGGCGCTGATAAAAGCTTCGCTTCTATGGTGGGCATCTGCTGCGCACGTGTGCGTCAGAAGCTCTTCTCCCGTGTACAGAGACGTGTTAAGGCATTTTTTTATTTTTATTGTAGTTCATCGTGTCTTACAAACAAACCGGTGATGCTCACTAAGAGACCGATGCTTCATTCGTTTTCATATCAGAGCTGGGATTGGATGTGGCCTCATATGAGACGTTTTTTACTCACAGCGCGAACTCGACCCGAAAGCATTGGGGCGCTTTACATGAACACCAGTTGCATTACATATTCAGTTTTAGGCACGGGGACATTAGGGATTTAACAAAAACCACATGATGCTGAGTCGATGCTGAGACTCGAACCCCTTTCCCCAATTCCAAAGCCACCAGCCCTTGCAGTAAGTAACACCACGTACTGTCCTGCGGCTCCGCCCTGATAAGCATTTTTTTTTCTTTTCCTGACATTCTCCAGAACAAAGACAAATCTTCGCACAGCCCCGACTAGAGAGGGCATCCACAACCCTGTCCTGTCCGTGCATACCCGGGTAACAGGTGTGCCAAATAACTAACAACATTTGCCCAGCTGCCGTCTTTATTGCTTTTGTATTTTACACTTTGTTCCAACACCTGGAAAAGTGGCAAGGGCCGGCGGGTGGAAAACCAATGAACCTCGTTCAAGGTGTTCATTTTATAGTAACCAGAGCATTTACACAGGAGGTGTAGAAATCAGACACTGCTGTGAGGCCCTTAGGGCAATCGAAAGGGGGCGAAAGTCAAAGGGAGGGTACTAGCTAGTGCCTACACGTTTATTTTCTCATTGGCAATTCAAAGCACCTGTCAGTCAAATAATTTAATCAGAATCTCACATCTGATGAAATGAGAGTGCCATCAGCAGCTGCCAGCTCTCAGCTTCCTAAAGCCAGCGGCTCACTTGAGTTGCCTGTAGTAACACTTGAAACTAAATACAACGAACACAAAATCAACACGGAGAGGGGGAGGGGGAAGGTCAGTCTCAGCAAAATTACCACAATGTACAGTGATCCCAGGTGTGATGGGATTTGTGTTCTTGCCATATGATGTGCACATGAACTGTTTCTCTTTCGCACTAGTACATTTATTTTCTCACTTCATTTGCTATCTGCATTTACTGTGTGCAGAGACAACCCTCTCCTGGGAGGCTTGGGCTAAAGTGACAGAGGAAAACAAGCATGTAAAAATGCAATAGGTCTTGCCTTTCATTAAGTCAAAGCCATTTTCTTTGCTATACAATACCATTAGCAAAGCAAATGGCTTTAACTTAATCAAAGGCCAGACCTATTGCATTTTCAATGTGTGTGTGTGTGTGTGTCTGTGTGTGTGTGGCTCTCTCTTGTGTGTGTGTGTGTGCGTGTGGGTGTGTGTGTGGCTGTGGCTGTGTGTGTGTGTGTGTGGGGGGGGGGTGGCTCTGTGTGTGTGGGTCTGTGTCTTTGTGTGTGGCATTTGCGAGAGATTAAGCTATTGGCATTGTAAATGACAATGCCATTTATTTATCTGTTTTCAAAACCAACACATAAATAAAAATGTTGTCATTTACAATGCTAATAGCTCTAAGTTTTGCAATGCCGAGACCGTTGCATTGTAAATGCTTGTTATTGTAAAGAAGGGTTAAGCCATTTCCTTTGGCACATAGATCTTTTGTCAGGATTTGAATGCACATAGCTTATTTCTCCAAATAAAAGTTTGAACTATTATAACCATAGCATCATAAGAATTCCATCCCCTGATGCATTTTGGTATTAAGGGACAAGGGAACCCACTTAGGTAAGCAAGGACCTGGGGTATCAATTAAGCTAAAGACAACGGTCCTTGACAGGAAAGATCAATGTATCAATAATTATAGGCCACAATAAGCACTATAATGAAAAAAAGTCCAGCCGGACTTTGAAATTTATTCAATGTTTGGATATATTAAATCAGACGAACCAACAATTAAACAGTGGGACACAATCCTGCATCCACAATGCTACACATACAATCAAACAATACAATTAATTGGGGTATTTCAGGCATATAAAATTTAGGAGCAAAGAGGAAAATTAAAGTGCATTTGCTTCACATATGTGGAAAACATACGATTTTAGGCACATAATAGTACACTATTATTTAAACCACATATCATGTCGACGGCGTTTCGATCCTACAGCATTAAAGGATCATCATCAGGACATTCGTTGCTTGCCTGAATGAAAAAAGCATAAGCTCCAGAGACCCGGTTGGGGCATGAACCAGCGTGTAGTACTGGAACCTCGAACCAATAGAACGGTGGAGCAGTTAATTCATGTGGTGCCTCATAGGGTACGGCTAGGATTTGCCATAGATTGATGAGGTACAACTAGAGCGGGGGTGGAGAGGCTGAGGTTATACGCCCCCGGTCTGATATCCACTCGAAGCAAGTTAAGGTGGTCCAATGTGTGACGTTAACCTCATGGGGTCTCATTCAGGGGTCGAAGAGGCTGATGTCCGGAAGTCGTTCCGGAAAATACCTGTGAACTGATAATAAGGGCTCCTGATACGGAGCGAGGTAATTGCAGCGGGGTGCGTTCCCGGAGAATGTTCCGGCGTGGGGTAATATGCAGAGATACCTGCCGGTTGACAGTAATGGCTCCTGCTACGGAGCGGGGTAGCCTGTAATAGGGCTCCTGGGGTTCGCAATGGAACTTGAAAAACCGTCCCGGTGCACAGTAGCGCCGTGGAACCTACTGCATACTAGGTATTTTCCGGAACGACTTCCAGACATCAGTCTCTTCGACCCCTGATTGAGACCCCATGAGGTTAACGTCACACATTGGACCACCTTAACTTGCTTTTTTCATTAAAGTGCTTATTGTGGCCTATAATTATTGATACATTGATCTTTCCTGTCAAGGACTGATGCATTTTGCGGCACACGACATTATTGAATACCTCAATGACAATTCTCAATAGAAGCCAAACTCAGCCTCTAGAAATCAGTTGGCACATTCTTGAAGGAATTTGAGAGGCTGTATTCAGAATTATCTCTTTGCACGGATTTTCAAGGACAGCCTACTTGCAGGTGGGCCGATAAAATCCCTAGTATTTCATCAGCCCAGAATTTCTGCTACCAGACCTACCACATCTCAGAGCTATTTCCAGAAAAGCTGAAAGGCGGTGGCGCTGTGTCACCATCATTGTCATTGTAGCATGGTCAACTAAGGAGGCTTGATTAACCAGAGTAATTGGTTTATCAGTTTTTTTATTTTTCAAAACACCTCCAAACAACTCTTCACTATGTTAGTAGCATGTTTAGGCTGACCCTGTGTAGGGATAGTGCAGATCCGAGTAAAAATATATGCATAAATGCCGACAAAGAGCCTGAGTTGGAGTTTGATGGAGAGGTTATTCCTGCAAAAACGTGGCGGATATCACGTCTGCCATATTGCAGGTGCATTATATCCAATGGCACTTGTAATATGATGGATGTAGTGCTTAATTTGTAAAACAATAAGTGCAGGTGCTCACAGGCAGCACTATCAAAGATCGGGGTGTCGAATGCAAGATTGCATGATTTTGATACCACCTCGTGTCTCTTTAATGCACCACCGGACACTCCCTGTCACTTTATCTCATTTGTACAGGTTCCTTTTCAACCCTGCTTTTTCTCGTTGTCAATGTTTTTAGTCTTTCTGTTGCTCTTTCTTTCCATCTTATGTGTGTGTCTCTCTCTCTCTTGCTCTAGTACAAAGATTTTGAGAAAAATAAGTGCTGATACCCAAAAAAGTGCCAGTGAGCCCCACCTGTAACCATCAACTCAAATTAAGCACTGGATGGATGGGATATCCATCACATTTGTCATAGAGTAACCTGTCTGCAGTACTATAAATCTGACTCATAGTCTTCAAAACAACATTTAACATGTGCATCACTGCTTCTCAATTAAATGCCATTGACATTGATAGGCACTACTTCAAACAGCTACATCAAAGGTCCAGATTACAAGTAGAGCAATTGCTGGGTGTGAACATTTCACACCTAATAACATCAATACCACTGTGTGATTCCACATTTCCCACATGCAAATATTCATTGGGTGTGTATCTCATGGTATCCATACGGCTGGTGCAGAATTTTCACATCTGATCATTTGCATGCAGAATTACAAGGTTTAAAAATTCTACCCAATGTATCACAGATATTGGGGCAATTCTGCATCTCTCGCAAAGGATTAGACATTGAGGGGGATATTTATCAAATGTTCATGTAATGCAATACAGCAAGCCACCTTGCTGCACTGCGTGGAACGGAGAGGGCGGAAATGCACCAAATGTATCATTAAACTGTGCATTCCTGCTCTCTGCCTGCACTGACTTGCAAACTGCTGCCTAGTGCCAACACAGGTACTCTTGTACCATGGTGAAAAGGTGTCTGAGTTGTAGGTAGGATTGTTTTTGTGCAGGAAGGAGCACCTTCCTGCTCAATAACAATCCTCAGAGACATTTTCCTTTTTCTAAGTGTGTGGCAGAATACAGCACAATTAGGAAGAGGAGACAGCAAGGATAAATAAAGATATTTTTCCTTGTTGCACCTCCAGAGGGCAGGCATACAATACTGCACATTTCCAGATCTACCAGCATTGGTAAACCTGAGAAAGAGTCAGAATGTATAGGTAAATGCATGGGAACACCCACACTCCACCCATGGCACACCTCTTTGCCACAGAGTAATGCAAAGCAGTGATTTCAAGACTAACCTTTTTCCAAATTAGCACCCTTTTTATCTTGGTTTTGAGACACTCCTCTTCGGGTGATTCTTGTGGAAATAAATTAAAATAACATAACATTTGCACTGCTTTGTGTTACTCGAGATTTAGAAAGCCACGCAAAGTGTCCTCGCCTGGCTTTTCAAATCTCATTTAGGTTTTGCGTCAGACTTGTGTCCCCTTTCGTGGTGCAAAGAGCAGGCAAAACATTGATAAATATTGACCTGGGTTCAAGCTCCACTATATCAATACTGCTGAGCGTTGAATTTTTTGCACCTGATAATTTTGTATATGGCATTCCCTGTTGTGACAATTCTGCACCCCACAATACAGCAAATGTGTGGAAAAGCATAATTCATGTATTTATGAAATGGATCTTCCAAACGTTGTCTGGATGTGCGGAAATTCCAATCTGACTGTGAAACACAGCCAGAAAGCTGATAGACAACAGACTGTTCCTGGGCAGAATATTTCAGACCCACTAGGGGGTCGCCATTCTGTAGACCTGCTGTCCAGCAGCAGTGACAGATGGTATCTGTTGCCATTCTCCCCCTACAGCTGCCATTGGAGACACCTCTGCTGCAAAGTCTGGCACCATGGCCTTCGACAGGTAGAGGAAAATTCCATTGTCTTGGAGCATGGACACTCCCAAACGTTTTCCGAGGGGCTGCGAAGTGTGGTCCATGGTCTGCTTGAAAGCCGCATTGATGGTAGCAGGATGGGAGTGGGGATTTGTGGCTGGTTAAATGTTGCAGAATACTTAATTAAATATTTTTCTTAAGTTCAGTTAGCTTGTAGATAAAAGCTGCTCCATTATTTAACATCTTGCTGAATGTCAATGCTCACTGAAATGAACAGCAGCCCAGTGCCGAATGCGAAGGTCCGGAGGGCCGCAGGTGCCCCCAGGGCCGTACTTTGAGTATCACTGTCTTAGAGAGTACTGAAGGTACAAGAGAAGAGGTGGTGAAAGTGAAGCCCTGACTCAAGAGACACTTTAGGATCAAAACCAGCTCCTATGATGGTGGAAATGCAGAGGCGTTGATTTATTGAGTTTATGTAAGTCATCAAGACTTTTGACTCAATCAGGTTCTGAAAGTCCATGCCCCTTTCCAAAAGATAAGCGGGGGAGCACTGGCAGATTGAGAAAGTGAATTGGGATCCCCCCTAACAAAAACCAGTTCTTGTTAACCACTCTGGATAACAAGACTAGACGAATCATTCGGAAATCATTCAAAAGAATGTATCACTACATCTTTCCGAAATGGTGAAATTGGCAAAGATGATTTATAAGGTCCTGCAGATTCCATTACACTGTCAGTGCTTAATTTGTGCAGGTACTTGCAGTGGGAGCAGGGGGGGGGCACCAGCATTCAATTTTGGGAACTCTGACTTGTATCTCATCATCAGTGTTTGACACAGATTAGAAGAGCGAGAAAGGCAGAAATCAAAGAAAGATGAAAAAGAAAGGAGGCAGTGACAACATTACAAAACAGGAATTAAATAGAGAAAGAAAGTATAGGGTAGGAAAACACAAAGTAGTGATGGGGAATCAAGAGAAGGCAGCCTTAGTAATCAGCTTTTACAAATAATGATTTTGGGGTCCTCCCTAACCTAGGGAGAGAACCAAGCAGATGCCTTGAACACAAAAATCACATCATGCTGAACGATTCGGCGGTGGTCCAATCCTCCTAGGACTACCACAATCACAGTTATGGGCAAAAATACAATCCCAACCAAAGGCCCAGCAAAGCATTATGGGATGATATTCTAGAGTGCAGTGAATATTATAGTATCCAATATCAAAACATTCCTCAAGGGCAGGCTCTCGGGCTCAGCTGAGAGCTAATACTATAATAAACACTGCACTGCACTGCAACAAATAAATTGAAAAATGAATAATTTACATAGTAAACCTAATTTCATTTACCAGCAAGAGTTCAAATTACGAAATTTAAGATAGTTAATCTGATTTGAGCAGAGTCTGTGCTACCCTTAGTGTAAAGTTCAGTTTTTAACGTCTTTATTTCGAAGTGTTTCTTCATAAAAGACATGCATATAAAATACATAATCAAAACACACAACCAATATGTACAGGTTTGTACAAACAATTAAAAAAAATTTAAAATTTTCCTCCAAGAGTCTTGTTTAAAAAAACAATTAAAATAACATAGAAAGACGTTTATGTCAATGTTATTACAAATATAAAGAGTCAATTCAGGAATGCTTCCCAAGAAAAATAAGTTAACAAGTTTACAAGTTTGACACTCAGCTATTGGCTCTACATAATTACATATAATATAAGTTGAAAGAGACATAAGCCCAATCTATAGGAGCCTTTTCCTTGCTTAAGAACGTACTACATAGAAACCACAATACTGGTTAAGTAAAAACGTAAATTTGACCCTTAATAACAGCTATTCAAGCATTGCAGTGTTTATAAAATGAGTCATATCTATGAACAGCTGGTGAGCTAATACCACCCCTTTCAGGCAGAAAATTGTGTGCTACTTTAGATCTTAGTAAGGGAAAGTATGGGGTACACGGATTAAAATCATACAAATCCCAAATTGAGATGGGGCCATCACCTTCGTGTGGCTGGGAGGATCGTAAGTAGGGGACGATGTTTCTGTTCCTAAATTTAACAAGGATTAGGTCCCCAGGAATGTCCTTTGGTAGAGACCCTAACCAGCCCACCCTTCTAACACTCAGGATACCACCATCCATATTGGGTAGCAGGGGTCTATTTTTAGCTAACCAGAAAATGACCTTATATAATAGGTCTTGATAACTCTCGGATTTCCTGTGAGCGGGAACTGGTACTCCTGAAAGAACAAGCACAAAGGGGGCGGCTTCCGGGGGTAGGTCTATACGTGCTGTTCTGTTTGGCTCTGCTCTAATAGCGGAGTAATTTGTTAACAAAGGTTTAGGGGCAATTTTAGTAACCAGTGGGGGTTGTCTCTTAGGAGGCTGTCTTTCAATCTGGACATTTTTTGTGTTAAACAAAGGTTTATGCGTGGTTTTAGTAGCAATTGGAGGTAACATGCTGGGAGCTGAGATAGTTTTTGTTGTGTCAGTTAGCGTAAGCACTTCAGGTGTAGTTAGTGGAGGGGAGCAATTGGGTGTTGCCATGTTTATAACATGTGAAGAGTTGGCTTTAATAGCAGACTCTATACTTGTCAGCCTATCCCCTAAAGCGGTGATTCGTTCTAGCAAGGGTGCTATTATAGAATTTAACAACAGTTCAAGCTGGGGCAGTAGTTGCAATAGAGGCGATGTTACTCTATCATCCAAACATTCACCAACCCCCCTGGGTATGATGGAGTTTATAACAGGCGATGGGGGATGGATACAGCATTTTTGTATTTTGGGTTGGAGTTCGTGTTCACTTGCCCCTTCGTATTTCCTTTTCACGCTTTGGCCCGGCAACAGAGCAGTAGCCTGGATGTTATCCTCAATAGGTGGTAGGGAAAGTTCACCAGGTCTGTCAGGGGGAGTGTTGATGCTAAGTCCTTTCACGGGGGAGGGGGATATTACTGGAATAAACTTAGTCCCGCACAGAGCATTTAATTCCTCCCAGTAGGACAAGTTTGGCAAACAAACGGGGGTATGTGACGGGGATAGCATTTGGCGATGATCATCAATATTTGTTTCGCAGATAGAGGTGGGAGATGCATAGCTCAGAATAAGCGTTTCCATTCTCTGGCTGTAGTATAGAAGGTTGGTATGCCCCCTTATGTAACACTGAAGGTAAGGTCTGTTCAAAATTAGTGACAGTGAAGGAGAAGCCAGGAAGTCCATGGATAGTCTTGTGAATGGTGTGCAGTACTATACCTTCTTTAGATGTGAAGCCAAGAGAGCTGGCCCGTCCCGGCCACCTCGTGCCTCTGAGGGCCACAGAGGGCCCGCCCTTTGCCCGGGCTTCGCCCCGGGCGCTCTCCCGCGCGCGATCCCGCGACGCGGGGGTTTGCGCTGTCCTTTAGCGCACCTCCGGGGGGCGGAACCGGAAGCACGCCTTCCAAGGCGCTAGGGGTGTTGGGGGATGAAGTCCCCGATCAGCCGTCTGCCGTCACGTCGCGTCCAGGTGGCAGGGAGCCTGGGGAGTGTTGGAGGAGGGCAGCGCTGAGGCTGCGGAAATCTGGAGCCCTGCCTGGATGACCCCCCACAGGTCAGTGAGCGTCTGGCCAAAGTTCCCCCTTAGTGTAAAGTTAATTTATAGTTTATAGTGAGTTCTACACTTTTCGTTCTCGATAGTTACCATGCCCTACATGGAAGCTGCTCGGGCCCTCGTTACTCGTGGCCTGCTGTAATTCCAGGAGATTCTATGCCAGGCAATCCCATGACCGGCTCACCGGTATAACTGGCCCACTCGTAGTGAGAGCCTCTGTGTTCATTCATTTCCCCTCTGCTAGTCATACACGTCAGCAATGCACGATCCAGTCCAGAGAATAAAATAAAAGGATGAACAGTTGAAAATACTTTTGCTTGCAAATCTTCCAGAACCGTCTTAAAACACCTCTAGTTTTCACTCGCGTCACTAGTTATTCCTTGAACTGTTGTTTGATTTTAAACTTCGAACCAGCGCTTGTTAATGTTGTGAATATGTGTCACATGTCAAAAACAAACATATGAGAAGTGACTCTGGAATCTGAGCATGCCAAGAACAGTCGTAAGTCCATCAAGGAAGTAGGCTTCTTGGCTATGAGGTTATGTTTTCATGGTACAAAGAGCTCGTGCTTGACCCCAAGCCCCAGTTTAGGGAGACCAGTGCTATTTTAACCCGTTTACCGCGGCGATAATTTCGCCGCAGTGTGGGCGTTCCATTATGTGGGAGGGGCTGCGTCGGCCAACGGACGTGCACAGCACTACCAAGGTAGTGCTCGCGATGGCCATTGGCCGATAGCAGCAAGGAAAGGGTTAACTCCCCCCCTCTCCCCTCGCCCCCTTAAGACAGCAGACTCAAAACTACTGCAGCTTTCACCCTCAGAGGGAGACTTGAAACCGCATTTATAACAACATGCCATATGATGATATAACTTTAATGCCTCTTTAGCTGAAGCCTGAGGACAAGCAATGACGTTATTGCATCTTTTGAGGCATTTGACATTTTACTTATCATGGTACTGCTAAGTAAGAACTGTGTTTTAATGGCCATAAATGTCTGAGTTTGAAGGGACAAGGTCAGCCACTGGCACTTTCCTTCTGCGGACACCTTGTCCCACCTTAGAAGCATTTGGGGGCAGATTTATGAAGGCCTTGCGCCGCCGGTGCGTCATTTTTAACATGGGAAAAAGTGACGCACCGGCGGCGCAAGGCCTTCATAAATAAGGCCCTTGGTCTTTAGAAGAGCCATTGTCTTCATAGTTTCATCAGTGCCTGAAGAGTACCCGGGAGCTCACTCACAGTTTATCAGTATCTGCTGCTTACCTGTCTTATGAGATTACAAAAGCAGTGGTGTAACGAAACTTGAGGGTCTCCCCCTGCAAAGTATATGGAAGGGCCCCCTTGCCCCCGGACCCAGTTAGGAGCTCTCAGGCCATGGACCTGCTGCCCATGCATAGTGCCGGAAGGGGCCCCCCGGAGTTTGAGGGTACCCCCGCCCCACAGGAGAGGCATGGACTAATGTTACGCCACTGGTGACAAGGGCAGCGTCCTTTTCTAGTTATTTGAGAAGGGAGTCTGGGTGCTCTCCTCACTAACTGTGTTTGGGTTCCCCAGGAAAGGCCACAGATGGAACTTCCTGCACCTCAGCAACATGTGGGCTTCATGATAGAACCATGATTGCTTGTCTTCCAGCAGCACCCCAGCTTCGCTCCAGTGTTTACTTCTTTCAACCCACAGCCAGCTTCTTTTGAATGTTCTAAATGTCAATGGGCGGCCAGCAGGGGCATAACACAGGCCGCTGCAGCACCAACGGTGCTGGGGAGGGGGTGTCAACCCTTCAAGGGGGCTTATTCAGTCCAAGGCCAATGAATATCCATGAGATATGGGAGGCTTGGACCCTTTAGCACACTCTGCAGGGGAGGGGCATCATTTTGTGTTATGCCACTGCTGACCATCCAATCCCCAAGAAGGACAGCGCAGGAGGGAACAGAACATGGGAGAGAAACACAGAACAAAATTAAGTTTAGAAAACATCAAAACAAATTCAGGTCAATAAAATGTAAAGCATTATTGAGAAGCCCATTTATCTGCGAGGTCTCTTCCCAGTATATCCTTTATTCCTGACTCATACCAGTACCATATGAAACTGTTAATATCTGTTACTTATAGATTTTTGAACCCCTGAGGCATTTTTCAAGAGTTGTCGTATACCCGTTGACCCATTAAAAATATACCCACCCTTATCATGACTTTAAGTACAAGAGCTCTTTGAATATTTTTGTTTACTTATTATTAAGTCCAAAAGGTAAAGATATTCTGACATTAGGATAGATATCCATGGTGGTAAATGATTCTTTTGGCTGGAACAAAATTTAGGTATAAAAATGGCAATGATGCTGAGAACAGTTTGTTCTGCATGTCTTCATTCAGTCCCTGGCCAACCTGATTCCTTCCCTCTCACCTCAGTTCAATGCCATCACAAGGAGTGACAGAAAGGACAATACAATTAGGTAGAGTAGTAATGTGGTACTTACCCATTACTATGTAAATTATAAAACAAATGTAACACACCCATTAGATGATGTCAGTAATGTCATCAGAGATGTCACTGATGATGTCACTTGAGATGCCATCAGTGATGTCATAGTACATGAGTAATGTAATATGTGAGGTCATTAGCAGTGTATGGTGGGGGTGCAATTTATAGTTAGCTCTGCTTACTAAAACATGACTTTCTGTGTTTTTTTTAGTTCAAAACTTGATGTTGGCAGTGACAAAGACACCTAACTATAACATCACTTTAACCTTTGAATTTTTTCAGTACATTTCTAAGGTTTTCTTTAAACAAAATCAGATCTTGTTTATCACACCTAACTATAATGTCACTTTAACCTTTGTTTATTTAATTGAATATCTATTTTTTTTTATGTAAAATATTTTCATTACCATACCTAAAGCCAACCGCCGCCACGCTTTGCCTTTGTCTGTGTTAGGCGGGAGGTGGGTTGCATGGCATTGCATGCAGCCCCCTTCCCTGAGCCTCAATAGGGCTCAGGGACCATATACCCAGGGGCCAAATGCAA
The DNA here is from genome assembly GCF_964261635.1 of Lissotriton helveticus. Taxonomy (NCBI): domain Eukaryota; kingdom Metazoa; phylum Chordata; class Amphibia; order Caudata; family Salamandridae; genus Lissotriton; species Lissotriton helveticus. The sequence goes on along the minus strand of NC_136065.1, from coordinate 2,093,949,060 downwards.
TTATTAGGATGAGGAGGGCACACAGCCCCACTCCCCGACCCTTCTTCGGGCCCAAGAACCCCATCCCTCAGGACCAAAGGTGGATACCCGGTGCCCACCCGGGGCATCCACCAATCAACAAGTTAGGGTCTGCGGGGGAGCCCCAGGTACCCTGCAGTTCTAGCCGGCACCCCGCATGCTACAGAAGCTGGCATTGCCCCAGCCCAGAGCCCCTTCAGGTGGGAGCAATACCATTTTAGGGAAACAGAAATCTGCTCCTATCTGGCGGAAGCATGTTTAAATCTCCCACTGGCTGGGGGCAGACATGTCTTTCCATATCTGCTCCTGCCCTACAGTAGATTTAAAAATGTTCCCACCAGGCAAGTGCAAAAACATGTTTCCCTTCCCGCATCAGTGTGGGCAGGAAAACTACTTTGTCCCAGGGGTGGACTCCCCAAGATAGAGTAATTGAGCCGGCCCCGGTAAAGGGGTTCCTGGGGCCTTTTAATGCTTAGGGAGGAGGGCCCTGAGTCCTCCCTCTCTTTAAAGTTCATGTAGGCCCCAGGGAATAGAGTCCCCAGTACCTTCTAAGGCTCAGCGAGGAAGCTGCATGGCCCTCCTCCCCATTTTTTATACAAATTGGCCCTACAGGATGGGGTCCCCGGGTCTTTTAAGGCTCAAGGATGTGAGGCCCTCCTCCTCTCTAATATGCAAGTTGGTTCTGGCAGTTAGGGTCCTGGGGCCTAGAAAGGCTAGGGGATTGGGGATCCTCGTGCCCCTTCTCCTATTGTAACAATTGGCCCAGGGAAGCGTGTCACCAGGGCCCAAATTGGCCCCTATTCACTCCTCCTCCCCTAATATTTAAAACCAAAAATAAAATGGCAGGCTGCCGTTTGGGGGGGGGCTGGGGGGGAGGGGGGAGCAGGAGTGAAGTGGCCCATGGGAAATAAACTCCCTAGGCCAATCAGAGCACTCCATTTTTTAAAGATAGGGTCTTAGGGTCTCTTGCAAGAGTCCCTCGAACCTAAACGGCCACATACACAAATTATTTTCTGCCTTAATTTCTCTAAAAATACTGAACGGATTTACACCAAATACTAAAAACACGCTTTCTGGATCTATATCTAACTTCCTGCCAAATTTGGTGTAGTTCCGTTCAGCAGTTTTTGCGGTAATGCTGTCTACAAAAGTCTTTGGAAAATGCATGGGGATTTTGCATTTTGAGACCCCCGTTTTATCTCAGTCCCCGTTTGATGGACCACCCTGAAACCTTCCAGGAAGGAGCTGAGGTGGATAACCTTTTTTGGGAAAGGTTTGTGAAGATTCCTCAAATGGCAACAAAGTTAAACCAAAAAATGCTCTGTCTATGCAAAGCCTGAAGCTAGGCCCTGTGGCCAACCCAACTTGAGGCAGCCAACCCCAAACTGTGCGCGGCCTTTGGCCGTGCACGGTGAGAGGTTGGCTGCAAGTCCTATTGCCAAACCCTACACAGCCAGCCAACCCCACGGACCACACAGGTTTCGGCAATGCGCAGCGGTGGTGGCCACTTGGCATGCCCCCACAAGCTGCCAACCTCACACCATGCACAGTGTTTGGTGTGCACAGCACGGGGTTGGCCTCCCCGGGAACCCCATTCTGCAGGGTCAAACAAGATATATGTAAAGGGGTAGGGGCATGCAGTCCCACTCCCCGAGCTGCATTAGGCACCCAGTGTGGCCAAATTCAACACAAAATGGGAGGGGCTGCATGGTCACCCTGCCAGAACCTTTTCAGGTCCCCGGGACCCCACACACAATATGTTGGCAGCCATGGGGGACCACATGACCCTCATGACTCCAGTTGGCTCACCGCACAGTGCGGGAGTCGGTATTGCTCCCACCCACAGGGAGAAGCTATCTATGCTTGCTCCCTCCGAGCAGGAGCAATATGTGTTCTGATTCTCGGCCCACAGGAGTGTGGGTAGGGTAGCAGAACAGAAGTCTTCTCTCAGCTGGTGGAAGCATGTTTAAATCTCCCACCGGGTGGGAGCAGTCTTGCTTGTTTGCTACAGTCTGACGGGAGATTTAAAAATGCTTCCACCAGACAGCAGGTTTAAAAATGCTCCATTCTGATGAGAGCAGGCATACATTTCCCTGCCAATGCTGGTGTGTGCTCGTAAACCTCTGTTTCCCAGGATTGAAACCCCCGGGGCACAGTCACTGATCCCGCTATGGGAGATGGGTCCCTGGGCTTTCAATGCCTCAGGGAGGGGGATGCGCAGTCTCCATTCCGTTTAATTACTGTGACAGCCCTGTGAGATGGGGTCCTTGGGACCTAACTAAGGCTTGGGGAGGGGGCCGTCCTTCCCTTTTATTTAAATTTTGGCCTGAGGAATGGCTAATTAAGCTCCAGGAGAGGGGCCGTGCACCCATCTTCCCTTCATTTAATTACTTGGCACCAGAAGATGGGGTTCTCATTGTCTTTTTAGGCTTGCAGAGGTGATCCACAAGCCCTGTCCCTTTTTAAATGCATTTCGGCCCCAGGAAATGGGTCCCCAGGGCATAATGTGGCTCCAAAAGGGGGGGCACATGCTCCCCTTTCCTTTTTACCTGTTTTTCCTCGGAGCTTCTCAGAGTCTTGGGAGGGTGGACCAAGCCTCCCTCCCCAAAATAAATACAGGCGTCACCCGCCCCTCTCCCAGGCCCACAGCCTATTCCAGGTTCTTTTTTTACACAAGCACAGAGCCCCCGCTTTTTAAAAATATTTTTTCCACAGGGTTGTGGATCCTTCATGAATTTGTGGCACATTTTTTTAAATATATATTTTTACCACCAGGTGTGTTTCCCCCGGGACCCCACCGCCATGCTTAGAAGGCAGGCTATCATTGCCATGCCCCCATGTATTATTTTGCATTTGTTTAGGACTCAGGACTGAGTTTTGAGTCCTAAGATGGTAAACACCTTTCCCTCATTAATGTGGTGGCGGCCAATCAGTTCACAGCATGGGATCTGTCGACCTGTGAATTCTCTGTGGTGTGATATACACATTTTCTCACCTTAGTTTCCCTAAAACTACTGAACAGATTGACACCAAAACACAAAAAACACTCTTGCTGGACCAAGATCCAGCTTTCTGCCAAATTTGAATTTAAACTGTTCAGCCGTTTGGGCTGCAGCTGTGTCTAAAGTTCTTATGGAGTTGCCACTTTGTTGTCCAAAGTTGTCCAAAACCATATCAGTTACACACTGCTGCTGTCCCCAAGCCAGCCTGCTGCTCTCCTGAGAAGCGGTCAGAATGACTCTCAGGATGAGGAACAAAATACCTACCTGAGAAGAGGTGTGTCCTCCTCCTTGGCAGGATGGCCAGAATGTGTGTGAGCACAAAAGGTAAGCTTTAAAAGGGAAACTGCCTTTGAAGGGCAAATGATAGCCACACTTAGAAAGGGCTGCTCTTTAGTTTTAACAGACATGGTGGTATCTTGGGCAGAGAAGGGAAAGCTGTGGCCATACAGTTTTTTTCAACAGATGCAAAGCACCCAGGTAGCCACAACAAACTGAGAGGAGGACCTCACTGTGCTAGAAGTGGGCAGAATAGTTTACCATGGGATTGCTAGGTGCCACACTTTGCAGGAAGTCATCATCGTATGGGACGGGACCTGGTAGCCCATTGGGTAGTTAGTCGCCACATATCCCAAAACTCATATTGGGTTCCAAGGTGGCACCCCTGGTACCCAGACCTCAGATTATGTCTGTTCTTGAGATGGGACTGAAATAGGACTGCCCTGCTGCTCCCTGGACCCAGCAAACAGAGTCAGCAACAAAGACTGGACTTTACCTGCTGAACCTGTGGACTAGCAAAGAGAGGGCTGTACCTGTGGTGCCCTATTTGTGGAAATGTGGCCCCGTTGTGCCAAATAGGAGTGACGCAAAGAGTCAGTTGGCTGACCCCCTGGTACAGCCCCAAGGACATAACAACTGGAAAGCCTGGATCCTTGAGAGATCAGTGCCAAGAGGCTTGACCTATGCTGGATGTTGAAGTGCAGCCTGGGAGATTGAGATGTGACCCTCAAAAGCTGTCCCTGAGTCTGCTGGACTTGTGAGAGCCATCAGAGTGCACTCTGGTCGCCCTGCAAGGAAGTGTCCTAAGTTAAAGGAAACTGCTCGCTGGCTTTGCTGTAACCAGAGACCAGTAGACCAGTGGGAACTGGACCTGCCCTGGACTTTGTCTGGGCACTGGGGGAGATCAACCCCTGAGACCGAAATCAACCCCAAGCTTGAGGGCCAAGGGATGACCCCTGGAAGACCCACCACACCAACTCAGCATTCCTAGAATCTTTAAGCATCTTCAGCATCCTGTAACCTTTGCATCAGGACCACTCCATTGACTTCAATGGTAGTTTGAATTATGGATTCGGAACTGGACTGGAGGCCACTAAAATTGAGAGGTAACTGTCCCACTGGACCTGATTGGTGCCTGTGACTGGCTCCCTTTCAGTTTTGGCACATTCTATATATTTATGTTTTTAAGTTCTTTGTCATAGCTAACCCTAAACCTCTATCACAGTGGTTTACAAAGATGTATTGCATTCAGTGAAAAGCAGTGATTTATTGTTACTTAAAAAGCATTCATCTCCGGAAACCTCTGGTAGAGTTTTGTCATTGAGGTATCCATTAAAAGATAAAAAATATAAGCTAAGATGTGCCTAGATAAGTGATACAGTGGCACCATCTCTGTTTTATCATTTAGAATTGTGTTCCTGTTTTTTATTTTTACAGGCCTCCTCGCAGCATTTTGTGAGCAGGAAGTCACTTACCATCATCTCTTCTAACTTATTAGGAATTTTTCAGGGAAGATGATTTTTAGACAAGGGTCCTTTGGTCCTGAAGGAAGACCATTGATGTAATAATACACTGACAAAGGCTGAAACACGTTGATCCTATTAAAGCATTGAGGGATCATAATAGCTACCATACACTGCTACACCCTGATCCATCTTAGTTTTAATCTTGCATGAGACAGGACTAGCTTACAATAAAGCACCTAGAATTATCCTGCCTAATTTTACATTCCACCAACTTTTACCAAAAAACCAAAACCAATAAAGGGCCCAGTTTGAGCCTGCCCTGCACCACTGGTAAAAGAGTACCCCTATGATGAAGCATGCCACTGAGTAAGGGTGAGAGCTTCTATCTCTTTTAAAAAGAAACCACACATCTGAGATTATTAATTCCCAGAATGGGGGCCAATTAACTATGGCATAACGTAATGCACAGAACAGAGCAGCACAGATTACTGGAATTGCATCAATCTCTTGTTATAGAGACCCCGACAGGTCTCGTGAAAGGTGGATAGAGCAGCGGGTGGAGGTGAGATGCTAAGTACTGTGCCTGTCCTAATGATGCACCCTGACATCCCACTCTAGTCCAGTCCAGTCCAGGATTTCGATTTAACAGAGGTCTCTTGATCCTCCCTGTCAGGGGTGAGCAGCACACCCTGCCTAGCTGTGTCTTTTTATCCTTACATTCTACATTCAGCATCTTGTGGCTTTGGGTGTTCCCTTGTAAATGCAGGACGACAAATACCAGAATGGAATGGCAAACTGTGAGTGGACGAGCCAATCCTCATACCCGAGAAGGCGAAGCTTGAGGCTTTTGCATTTAGTCACCTAATTAATTTTGGAAGTTGTAGACTTTTTCACTTCAATTAAGCCATCTGGATGAAATACCAGAGTGCAATGATTTTGGGAAAGATATGGCATGCAGACGAATATATGATTATACAACGCTTACCTGTTCCACGCATGGCTTTACCACGCGAATTTTACTATGCATGTGTCTTTACCAGCAGCATTTGAGCACGCACGACTATACACCGCCATATTTACGTTACGATACTTCTATCGTAACCAGCGTCAAAACACGTCTTTCAAAATAGAGATAGGACTTCTATGTTGACATACACGCCACGTCGTTGTTGAGGCTCTTTCCTTTCTCTCCTTTGGCACTGAATAGCGTTTTTTTTTTCTAAAGTTTTCTTTTTTTTTAAATTCCGCTTGTTTTTTAGGGGGGGAGACGCCCCAAACCCCCCCCCCCCCTTTTTATTGTCCCTTTCTCCTAATAATATACACGCAGGACGAAGGAACGAAGACTGGAAGGAATGAAGCTTGCGTTGCGTGGTAAAAACGTTCGTGGAATGCACCCGCGGTGAAAAGACGTTTGCGTGGTAAGTGACCCGTTGTAAACATAATGCGTGGTAATGCATTCGTTGTAAATGATGTTTCCCCATGCAGACAAGGATGCATCTGGTAACCCTGTCCAGAGGCCCTTCCTGCGGTCTGCAGCCTCTGAAAGAAAGGAAGGGTCATGTTCTAAAGAGCGAGGGCATTTAAAGCACCTACGAATCACAAGATGGCTGTGTTGATGGATTCCACCACAGTCAGGTGGATATAAATAAACCCAGCTATTCGTGCACAAATGGGGAGAGGGTGGATCTCCCGCAGTTATCATGTGACTCTCTTCCCGTCCTGTGCACAATTCTTGCCTTTGATGTGGGGCTGAGCAGGTGATGCCCCATGGAGTCCACAGGATGAGGAGCAGATGGAGGGCGGATGTCAGACCACCAAGGAAGGAAGACCCCTGGTCAAGTGCATGACTCACTCTGCTCTTCAGGGGCCTCCTCCCCTTCCAGCAGCAGCAGCAGCTGGACAGGCAGTGATGTACGAGCAGCATTCACTGCGATTTATGTCTGCTGAAGACCTGGCCCCCTCCTTCTCCCCCCTCAGGGGTTTTTACAGCTCCCCAGAAACCCTATAATGAACTGTAAGATGTGTGCTATCAGACCGAACTGTCACAGCGCATCCTGTCGGGGATCAGTGGGCCATTTGTAGGACTCCCCCATGTTTCTAAAAGCTTTCTGGATGGCCAGGCTGTCTTTGCTTCCAGCTGACCTCAGGACACATGTGTGCTCAGCGCACCGCATTGTGTCTTGTGCAGAACTGTCCTCGCCTGGTGATTTGTGGCAAAAGAAACAGAAAACTGCTGAGGTCACGAGCAGAACAGTCAGCAAACATCCACCTCGCCTAGGGATGGGAGTAAGATAGCAGAATTATGAGGGGGAGAAGGTATTACATGAAGCTTACACATTATGTACCGTATTCGTGAAAGCACTTATAAATGTCGCGACAGTTCACGTTTTAACATCTTATAACAACTTTTTCAAGGAAGATATTTGTCCATAAAAATGTGTTGATGAAATGTGTGTGTGGGTGTTTGCTTAGTGTTTAAGGGGGGGCGGAGGGGGCGCGACTCCTTCATTTTCTCCCCCCCCCCCTGTCCTTCCTTCTAGAAATGGGCTGTCCCCATAAATCTGTAAGTTGCACCCCTCCCCTTGTTACCAAGACTTATGTTTTGTTTCCTTGTGGCTTTAAATGTTCTGCGTTTCCCCTGCGCCTTCTCTTTTCGGCTCCCCCCTCTCCTGCTCATCGCCCGTCTACCCTACCTGCTCCATCTCCCATTTAGGGCTGCCTTCCGGCTGCATCTCTCTTCGTAGTAAACATAGAAAATGTTTATCACAAGATGGTTTCCTATTTAAAAGTATTTGTCAAAGAAGATGGACAAGGCTGTTCCTGGAAAGAGGTAGTGTGCTGGTCACAGGGAAGAGGAAGCTTGGTGGTTAGCGTGTGCAAGCCTACCACTGGGTATCCATTATGTTGGATATAGTTGCCTCACACACCTTTGCAGGTGTCATGCTTCATCATAGGCAGTGTTCCTCGTTGGGTAGGCGGTGCAATACCCAACGGGCACACCTCAAAGAGGGGCTCTTTAGCGGAGATCTTTTAGTCCAACTGCCTACGGGTGAAGTGCGGGATGAAGCATGACACCTGCAAAGGTGTGTGAGGCAACTATATCCAACATAATGGACCAGCACACTACCTCTTTCCAGGAACAGCCTTGTCCATCTTCTTTGACAAATACTTACGCAGGGCACGGACTGCGGCTGGACCTTCCACTCCCCTTGAGTGGTACTTCCGCCCTTTTGATCCAATTGGATCACCCTCCCCCATTTTGTTTACATTCCTATTTGAAAGCTCTTTAACCCCTTCCATGCTCATGACGGAACGGTTCCGTCATGAGCGTCGGTTGAGCTGTGCTCATGACAGAACCGTTCCGTCATGAGCCCATAGGCTCATTAGAACCTTCAGCACAGCGCGAAAATTCGCGCCGCGCTGAAGGGGTTAAAACGTTCTCGAATAACGTTTTTCATTGTTCTTTAAAATAAGACCTGGAATCAGAAGTCTGGTGAACCGATATTTCATCAATTCGTCAGAGTTATGGCTACATATCAAATTTTCTCCTTGTTAAATTGGTTAACGACTTGTTTGAGTTCAACAGAAATTGCCTCATCAATTACATTCTCGCCAAATTGCCACAATTCCATTATGGGATGTGGTTTGTGTTTCTTTGACTTTCCACTGATAACAGCAACATGTTTTCAATGTTTGTTTTTTTGTGCAGAAAAATGCCACATTGCTCACTGCCGTTATAATTTTAACTTTTGGTGCTCTGCAGTTTCAAAAGTAATTTTCTTCTATCCTATTTTTTATTTTTTTTGTACGAAAAGCATGTACTTCATGTTCAAATTAGCCTCCAGCTTGTGAAACAGTAGGGGGTAGATGTACAAATATTTTGCGCTGGGTGTTGCTTCACAAAAGTGATCAAGCCAGCTCAAAATATTTTTCGTGTTATTTACTTTCCAGCACAATTTTTTTTTCTATGCTGGAAAGTAGCCTAAAAGTAACGTAAAGGAGAGCAAAGCACTGCTTTTCATTACTTATAATCAAGAGGGCATTACATGGGTGGCACATGGGTGTTCCTGTGCTACTACTCATGCTTTTTGATGCAGAACCCTATCTACTATCAATAGTAGACACGGTTTGGCGCCAAGAATTAATGTAATTTGATAGGAGGCATTAAACATAGAAATGTTTTATTTTGTCCTTTCTTTTCTGACTTTACATATGTGCTGCGCTGTATAGCAGACATGCATAGTAGGAAAAGCTTTAAAACTGGTCTACGCATTTTATTTTATAATGGAAGGAAATCCTTCCAGTATAAATCCTATTTCAGACCCACACACACACCTGTGCACCATGGCACAAAAGTGTGTGCATGGTGTTCTGCAGCAAAATTCTGCACCAGAGGGAGGGGAGGAATGTGCCATATCTCTGAAGATATGGCGCTCTCCTGCTCGCTCCATGTCACGCAGCACAGCGCAGCATTTTCGGCTGCTACGCTGCGTGACACTTTGGGAATCTGCCCCTATGTTTCTAATATTCCTGATGCTACTGAAGGGTCCTCACTTTTTGGAAGGCTTGTGAGAAGGATCCGGCTTAGCCTTGCAGGCCCAGCATGTTCACTGCACAACTGAAGAACAGAAGACAGTGCTTAATGTGTAAAAAGATAAGTGCCAAGGCCACTGCCAATCACAGTGCCAACACAACTACTAAAGATCACACCCCTATAAGTGTGGAAATTCAGACTATTGCAGGCCACCCTATGCTATAACAATGGCTTGGGTTGCATGTATTTGTCATTTTTAAAGTATGTTGAATTATTAAACAACTGCTGTTACGCTCCTTTGAAAACTAGACAGAGAGCGCCACAATGTGGCCGACTGTCATAATTGCCGGGGTTGACATTTAAGTGCCAGTGCTGAGCACCGGAAACCACAGGCTCAAATTAAGCACTGAGGGTGTCGCTCAATTGAGACACCCCAAAATAGCCTAGTGGCAGACTAAAATGACTCAAACTTACTAGGTTGTATGTTCAGTCCAAAACGGATGCTTTTCAACCAGCCTTACACATTGTGAATAAGTTGTGCAGAGGTACCAGTGAGGGCCCAGTGTTTATTTTCAAGGTAAATGGCGGAAGCAGCAGCAGAACAGATGTCCTGGCAAATGCAGCTTTAGAGCCACATTTTCAACTTCAGAGATGCTAAGAAGGTAACTAAACTCACAGTGAAGCAGATGCCCTGAACCAACAAGGGACAGAGCTCAGAAAAGTTAATGTAGCAGCTCAGCCCCACTTGGGATCACCAGATTAACCATTTAAAGGTCAGTTCACCTCTGACCTGATCGCAAAAGAAGGGAGGGAGCACACTGCCTGGCATACAAGTACACAATTTGCCCAAATGGATTGTGGGAAATGTTGTGTATAAAAACACTCACTTTAGTGAAAAGTAATTAGTATTCCCCATTTTTGGTGAAGTCAGTGCTGAGTATCTCTAGACACGTGTTTCATGATATTTGCCCTTCTTCCGTAGATTAACACCTTAAATTTGAGGGTGCTGGCAATGCTGACCATTGACTTCTCTGGTTTCTCTACCACTCCTGGAGTGCGGGTGCATCGCAAAGAACTCTTCAGCTCAATAATTATGAGCACTGTGGATAGGAGGTTGTGCAATTAAGCAAGTGAATCATAGCTCATTTGGTGACCCCTGAAGGATGGAAGGCTGATTAGGCCATAACAGATGTTTCTGGCAAGTGTTAACGTTCTGAACAACTGTCTCAGCATATTAACTAAACTGCCTCTCTTTGCAGTGGTCAAAGCAGATGACACTGTCAGTCGAGATTGCCCAGGCATGTTTCTTCTGCTATTGTTTGAATACCTGTTTACCTGCCGTGTCTTCCCCTAGTTGGCCCTAGTGACTGGTACCATATTCTTGGGTAGTTGATGTCTTACTGAACTCATGGCCTAGTATAACAAATAGTAAAATAACTGCGGTTTTATCTGGAAAACAAAAGGAGTTGAAACATTCTACATAGATGTCTATCTGATTTGGGTTTTTGTGTGTCATTATTACCTGCATCTCCTTGGTTTTGCAGCAGAAATTCCCAACTAAAGCTGACTAAGCTAGACAGTCAAGCTAACATAAGGAAACCATAAAATACACAGCCTATGAAAGTAAACAAAACACTTTTGTTGAGATGGCTTGAAGAGGCTCCTTACTGACCTGAGAAGGGAGATGGGGGCTGGTATGGCTGTGTGCTTGGAATAACAGGGAAAGAGTGCACATTGTTGCATAATCCAAAGTAAAGTGTTTTAGTTAGAGAGTTCACAAACACCCTCTGAGGAAAGACAACTGCTGCTCCATCATTCGCATCCATAGCTCTCTGCAAAACTAGAACTGGTCAGCAGTCCTTGTTACCATGCTGCAGGTAGCTTAATGTAGGAATTATAACTTCACCCGCATTATCTGACATTATTGTGAACGCCTGCAGACGAGGAGTTTCTGAGGCAGTCCAGCAGCAAACAGACCACCTCTTATTAGTGCTTATATAAAGCTCAAAATATATAGCACTATCTTACAGGCTAATGATGTTGTTTGTTCTACCATTTTGCATCCTCAGATTGCATCCTATCTCAAAAAAACAACTCAATATTCCTAAATCCATGCATCAAGATTGACCTTGGTTTACAAAGTCCAACTGTTGCCTCTCTTAGGGGCATAATAGCAAGACCCTATTTAAAATTATCCCCGAATTAGCGGCATGAAACTGCAGCTAAAACGGCGATAATGGGCTTGCTAATATGCGTTATAGAATTCCAATAGAAGCCCAAGTTAGATGTCCTGCACATCTAACCTGGGCTTCTATTGGAATTCTCTAACGCACATTAGCAAGCCCATTATCGCCGTTTTAGCGGCAGTTTCCTGCTGCTTAAACTGTGATAATTATAATGAGATTCTTGCTAATATGCCCCTTTGTTTTCTTTTGAATTATCCCCCCATATTCTCTGTTCTCTACACGCCTCCTCTCTCGAGTGCAGTCTACTCTAAGTCGCATGCATGTTTGCCTAAGTCTCCATTATTCAATCTCTGCAAAATTCCCTCATGTCTTTTCATAGATTGTAGCTTCTCCTTTAAAGCCACAACCCTGCAATCTAACAAAACCTAAGCTCCTCTAGGATGTCTGTTAATCCCATCAAGTATTTGTATGACCTGGCTCAGCCCCCACTAACACTCACACCTATTCACTATTCATGTAAGAAACTGGAGCAAATGCATGGAATGGTTTCCACAACAGATATCCAGATAATCAACAACAAACAACACCCACTGGACGAACAACTACCTTTAGGTTCCAGAGCAGTGTGCTGCGCCTGACCTACAGGGGGAACAGCGTTTACAACGCAACTTTTACCATGCACTACCTTTACCGCGCAACTTTTACAACGCAAGTTGTTACAACGACTTGCGTTGGGGGGCGCTGTAGGATAGGTAATAGTTTAATTTACTATCCAAAACCTTCCCTACTATCCACGGGGACTGGAGTTGGAATAGTAAATTACATTATTCACTATCCAGCGCCACTCAACGCAAGTCGTTTTAACGACTTGCGTTGTAAAAGTTGCGTGGTAAAGGCATGCGTTGTAAAAGCATGCGTAGTAACGACATATATCCGACCTACAGTGGCTCAATGCCTCGTCAAGGGTGGTAAGTGCTATACAATTACAATTGCAATGCAACACACTGCCATCAGCTTTCAAGGTTCTAATGTGAAACTATCATATTCGTGGATTTTCTATTGACCTTGTTAAATCATTATCACAGCCAATGCAAGCAAAATCCAGCAATAACTTTAAACACCTGATTCGTAATGACATCATCTGCCAAGTACTTCACTAAGAGCCACTTACCCTGTGTTTATTCTCCCTCTGACAAAGCTGATGCCTGCAGTAGGTCTCCTGCTAATCTTACCTGGCTCCTACAATACAAATAACATAATTTCTAAGCACTTCCTTAAGTGGTAGATACGTGCACAAAAATGCACCATATACACATAAATTCCACGCAAACTCAGAAATTGTGGAATTTAGCACTTACAAATGTTGGAATTTTGCCACCATGTGGAATTTTCGCTTCCACGTGTGTAGGGCTAGGGGCGAGATTGGGGGTGTTACTGTGTGGGGCACCCTCTAGAAGTAATTTACCACCATAAACTAGTGTGTTTGCTGTTTTAGACATATCTCTCTCTGGAAGTGTCCCAACTTGTGATTTTGGGGAACTTCTCCATGTGATAAATATCCCCACTTAGGAGAAGAAGACAAACAGGTGGTGTGCTCCACGGCGTCTAGTATTTATCATCTGGTGGAATTTGGCATACATAACTTTAAGCATTTTAATACTTCAGGAAATCAACAACTCCCGAACTTTTTCTAAAGTCTCCACGGGATCATTCTGAAACTAAAAATCATAAACCTCTAAACTTAGGAAAAACCTTTTGGGAGCAGATTTCTCGTACTTTAATTTGGACTTTGTAACTCAAGCCCTAACACCCACATCCACATAACTTACCTAATTTAATTTGTTCAATTCACTCATTCATCTCATGCTGTGAACCTATTGGGTCGTTTCCAAATGTGAATTTTTTTTAAGTATATTATTTTTTATTAGAAATAAAATATAAAGTGGCTTGCTATAATTTTTTTAACTTCTAACAGATTAATCAAAGTAAAGTCTTCCATCGATAATGTTTTTAACATTTCAAACTAATTGTTCCAGCGCAGCCTGTTCTCTAGTTTGTGACCTGCCTTCATATTCTTCCTGTTAACAGCATATGCAATGGTGCTAGTAAAAGCTTGCATTTTGTTTTACTTTGCACCTTTGCATCTGTAAGGGATCTTAAGACTGAATGCTCTGTGCTCTTCTGATGTAACTTCCTGTTTCATGGGTTGAAATCAGTTCACAAAATTAAATATAGTCAAAAAACGAAACCTTCCAAAACGCTAAAGAAAAAGAACGAATGAAATCTCCTTTATTTGGAAAATCAAACAAGAAAGTGATTGGATTATGATTGTGTGACGTCTATTGTTTGGTTGAGGGCTGTCATGGGCTGATATGTGTAGATCTGACCCCACAGGTTCACACTCTCTCAAGGATGCAGCTCTACGGAAATCAGAAATTCGCAAACCTTTCCGAGGGTATTCCTAGAAACCTCTAGAAACTAAGGCGCACATTTACATGGAAATGGCGGAGGGCTGCAAATTCTGCAGCGTCGCCTCCGGTATTTCCAAAACACAGGGATCCGCCGCATTTACAATATGTTGCTTCCCTGTGTTTTCCTAACACTGGCACTAAAAATAGCTGCCTAGCACCAATACGGCCACTCTTCTGCCATAGTGCAAGGGTGCCTGCATTGCAGGAATTATTTTAAACAATTGGCTCTTAAACAAGGAAGGGACACCTTCCTGCACATTCACAATATTAACCCCTTCGCCGCGTGGCAAATTCCGCTGTGGTGCGAGGAGGGGCGGGGTTGGGCGTTGCGCTCGGGTACCCAGGACGACTCCCGGCCATCATGAGTCACAGTAAGGGTGTGCTCATGACGGCCGGGAGCTGTACGAACACCACTCACTGATTAATTCTCCCGCACAGGCGGGAAATTAATCGCGCGTGGACGGAGCGGCAATGTTCGGATGGCTCCTGGCCGTCATGAGCACACGTCTACTGTGACTCATGACGGCCGGGAGCCTTCCTGAGCATGGATGTGGTTAATGGCGTTTTGCTTCTTCTATGTGTGCTGCAGAATCAAAAATTAGGAGAAATAAAGGTATTTCTCCTCGTAGCACCATTCCAATGCCTGCTATTGCAAGGGATTCGTTTTTGGAGCTGCTTGGTTTTACAGATCCTTGTAAATCTGGGGCAACATCAAAAAGCAATGGGTGTTGCGGTGGAATTCCCACAGCAACACCCATTGCACACCCCTTTTACGCAAGCCATCAGACCCAAAATTTGGTAAGGGAAACAACCCTTCAAGTTTGCTTCTTGGACGTGACTCTTGTTCATTTAAAATGGCACCTGCTGACATAGCAGGGGCAGTTTCAGAGGAAGGTTCTCAGTGGTGGCAGGTCCTACAGGCAACTTTGGAACTGTTGTGACCTTGTGACACAGTGGAAACCCTACTTTGTGGGAAAGAGTGCACAAGCTAAGTAGCCATGTTCATCCCAGCCTCAGTTCCCAACAGAGAGGAAGATTGGAGATGTCCTAATGGAGAAGGCATTCCAGAGCTCCTCTGGTGAAGAATCTTATCCAACGTCACTAGCAATAGAGAAGAGAGAGGACCAACACCAATATGAAATTGGCTGAGCACATACTTCTTACATGGTTGGTAACGACAAATTTGAGATAGGAAGTGACTTGCACCAGTGGCAGAATGCCCATTTTAATAAGTCAAAGTACTTTCAAATAGGTTCACGGCCACATTGGAAACCAACCAAACCTATGGAGATGGGGTTTGACACAGTGGTCTATTGAGGAAGGTAAAAATGAAACAAACAGTGGCATAACACAGGCCCCTGTGGTGCCGGGGGGCTCCAGGGCCCCCCCCGTCAGCACAGTACTCTGGCCGGAGAGCTACTGAATGAGTCCGGATGGAGCCCCTCCAGGTACCCCGCAGGGGGGCCTCCTCAAGTTTCGTTACACCAGTGGAAACAACCACTGGTGACCTTTCTACAAAAACTTTAATGTAGCGGACGTCGCATCACAAAACACTTTGGACCCCAATCACACCATGGGAAGTGACATCACATGAAATTTGCACCCAACACACATCATAAGAAGTAATATCAATTAGGGCCTTCGTGAAATAACAGGAAGTGGATAAGAAGCGTAACAACAAGCTTAAAATCTCAATGAGATAAATAAAAGAGGTTACTACCCAAATCACGTGTAGAGCACATGGGACCCAGACACAACCTCTGACCCCTGCATGATATTGAAAAAAGCCTAGCCTCTAATTCTTTCCTGGTTCTCGTGGGAGTGGTTTGGTGCCCAAGTCTCCATTACACCACTGCCAAGAGTGCTAGAGGCCTTGCGTGCATAGGCAATGCTAAAGAAACCATAGGGGGTAGTTGTGACTCTTAAATGATGTCCATACAAAACATGCGGCATGCTAAATGTTTTTAAGGTCATATATCTGGAAATCGAATGGTCAGAGTTGTGACGGTACATCTGAGTATTCAAAACTTTGTTGAAAAGTATTGTTTGCAGTCGCTGAAGGCCTACAAAATGGCGGCACCATTACTGGAAAAAATTGCCTTCCACTCGTATTCGATTTCATTTCACAATGCAGCAAATAAGGAATGTGCTGAGAAGGCATTAACACCACTTGTACAACCCAGGATTTTCCAATGGCCATCGATTTTTTACATCCCCCCCCCTTAACCTCCCAAAAAAGAAATATGTGATCGCCAACCACAATAATTATGAGGGAAATTTTGGTCGGATGTGTGGAAGCCAAGCAAAAATGTTTTTCTTTGTTTTGAGTATGTGTGGGGGTGGAGAAACCCACACCATTAAAAACAAAAACTAATCATCTTGACACTTCACCCCACATCACTGAGGAACAAGAGCCCTGTTTCTGAGCTGGCGGGGACAGCTGGGCTACATTAGCAGCGCGGGCTTGAGCGCGTCATTTGGGAGGAAAGCATGGCTGAGCCGTAAACTCTAATGAATACATTAATGGCTGGCTTGTGCCCCTGAAAGGGGGGAAAATGGCTTAAATAAAGTTATTAACACAGCCCACCTGTGTACGGCCGTTGGACTTGCGCGGCCCAAACAGCCTATTAAGCCCTTAGAGGAACCGCTCTTGAAAGTGAGCGTCCTTTCTGCCCTGGAATGTTAACTAGAGCCATATAGTGCAATTAGATGAAGTCTTTCCATTGTGGCTTTCATCTCTAATAATCAAATCGATTGATTTCCAAGCACAGGGTGCTCCTGGTGACCCTGCTGCAGCCGCGGCCATTTTGTTTCTTGTTTTCCCGCTCTTGCGTGGTCATCCAATGAGGCTCATCCATCATGCTTTGCGCGTCCTTCCGTTGGCCCGGGAAGGGTGCAGACCCACCATGGTGCCTTTTAGCTGTTCGTCCAGTTCATGAAGGGTTAAACCAATGCCAGGGAAATCGGGGACTTTTTATAGTTTGAGTTACGGCCTCTTCCTTTTTGTGTCACTGAGAAATGATAGAGGCCCTTTTATCACGCTACAACTTGTTAATGTCTTACCCCAGGACCACTTCGTTTGTAATAAACATCTTAACAAAATATACCCCCCTAGGGAGGAACTTCTAATTTCCTCACGGCCTCACACATGTTACAGATTTTACTGCTTGCAGGTGCCGCGCTAAAATTGCATTGACTTGCAATAAACGTCCACTGACGAGCAGGTACCACCTTTCAAGGGGTGTGTGTTTGTGCACCTGTCTATACAATGACCAACACACCCTAAAAGGGGGATTCTTCCCGACTTAAGTCACTTATTTAATTAAATTTAACCTTAGAAGTCAGTTTGTGTAAAGGATTAAAATTAAGCTGACGTATTTCTACCCACTAAAGGACACAGCGCCAAACGACACCCCTGAAAGCATTTCAAAATAGTACAGTCCAAATGTAATGCACAGGTCCTGAGGGAAGCACTTTTACCGGGTAAACATATATATATATTTTACATAGATGTTCATAACATTTGAGATGAAAGCGCGTCTTCACACCCTGCTGCCCTTGGAAAGGTTATCCGGGCATTACTCATGTCCGTTTCAGGTTACTTGTGATTTCAACCTTTAAAACGCACCCTCGCCTTGGCTCTGGACTCAGGGAGAAGCTGAGGACATGGGGGCGATCTGATTGGTCATTTTGTAAATGTGATGTCACAGTGTTACCTGCATGAACCAATGGTGGCTACAACAAACACTATTGTGATGTAACCCAATAGCATATTTTATTTATATGTCTTGGAAATGGAAAATGTTATCTTTAACCATGTTCTTATTTCCCAATTAAGATGTAAAATAGGCAAAGAGAACCCTCGCTTTATATGCAAAAAGTTGGCAGCGCAGTGCACAGCTGCTCTCACGGGACGCACGGTAATTAATGTTGCTGAATTTACAAGGAACCTTGTAGGTCCTTTAAAGTATCACGCTCGCCAACGGACCAGTTTTAAAAACAGAAATGTAATTTTCCTTTCCACATGTTTTAAATACGTGTGGAGCTGAGTCTGTGCCACGTGCCTGAAACAGTCACTGTGTTATAACGGTGGACATCTGGGCGTGCACGTGGTCTAAGTAACTTTGGGCCCAATTCACAGAACTTACTTAAGACAAAATCCTAAACCTACTACCATTTTGGTATTCACAGAAGGCACTTAGGCGCATATTACCATGGCAGGCATAATTAACGCTGCTTTTGCGGCCGATAAACGGCCACAACAGCAGCGATAATTTAATTGCCCTATTAGCATCAGTTAGCGACAGCTTTTAGGTGATAGCGAGCGGTTTGGGGCCCGCTTTGCATGTCAGCGATATTTATCGCTGCTGACATGCAAAGTGGGCGTACCCAACCTGTTAGCGACTGAAAGCAGTCGCTAACATCGTTATCGCCTATTATCAATGCAGGCGTAACGATGAAAAAATTCGCGCTAAGCGAGAATATCGCTGAAAACTAACGCCTGCTCAGACCACTTCTTAACCTGTATATCCAATGGGGGTTGGATATTCAGGTTAAGACCCTATTGGCGTTAATGTCTGAATATCGCTGTATTCCCAGCGATATTCACGCATTTCGCCGCTATCGCCGGATATTTTATCGCATTGAAGATAAACGTTGCTAATAGCACGATATCTCTGCGATAAAATCCAGCGATTCACGGCGATAAAAATTTTTTCGCTGACCTTATTTAGTGATCAATATCGCTAGTTGTTGATAATATGCCCCTTACTCATTTGGGTATTCAAAGAAGTTAGGAGTCCTAACTTTAGGACTCCTAAATGCCTTCTGTGAATACCGAAAGTCTTAAAGTTAGGAATTTTCTCCGTTTAGGAGTAGTAAAGTTAGGACTCCTAACTTTAGGACTCCTAAAATGCATAAAATCTGAACTTTAAGACTTTCGGTATTCACAGAAGGTATTTAGGAGTCCTAAAGTTAGGAGTCCAAACTTTACTACTCCTAAACTGAGAAAAATCCTAACTTTAAGACTTTCGGTATTCACAGAAGGCATTTGGGAGTCCTAAAGTTAGGACTCCTAACTACTGTGAATACCGAAATGAGTAAATGCCTTCTGTGAATACCAAAATAAGTAAGTGCCTTCTGTGAATACCAAAATGGTAGTAAGTTTAGGATTTTGTCTTAAGTTAGTTCAGTGATTCGGGCCCTTTCTGCCCACGAACGAGGAAGACCAGAGGTCTGTTGCTCTGGCGCGGGCACTTGAACAAATTATTATGGGACTCATTTATAATAAAATGACCCAGCGCAGCGCTGCACCTTTTTTTTTCTGCGTCGAGCGACGTCATTTTAAAGCACAGGGATGCGTCATATTTACCACAACACGACGTGTTCCTGTGCTGGCACACAATTGGCTGCCATGCGCCAATGGAGGCCCCCTTGCACCTTGCTGCAAGGGTACCGGCGTTGTGGGTATAATTGTTTTTGTGCAGGAAGGAACATCGTCCTGCACAAAAAGCAATCATTAATGGTGTTTTCCTCTTTCTATGTGTGCTGCGGAATGACGCACGCATAGAAAGAGGAGAAAACAAAGAGTAATAAAAGTATTTCTCCTCATTGGCCTCCCTCCCACCGATATCTGGAACGTCCCGTCCGGTGAAGCGCTGTGACCGTCCTGACTCGTGCAGAAGCGGTCGCTCCTCCCTGGTCTCCTGGGTATTGTAGCGCTTTACTCCCCACTGCTGCCAAAAACGATTCTGTGCTTTGCTCGCACTGCCTTGTAATTATTTGTGCCTGCTCAGTATCTGTAGCGCTTTATTTAGTCACTGCGGCCAAGAAGTAATTGTGCACAGCTCGCATTGCTTACATATTAACTGTGCCTGTGTTTTATCGTAGCGCTCCACTGCTCGCATTACCCGCATTGCTCGCTAATTTTAATTAGTGCCTGATTGTGCCCATAGCAATATTTGACATCGTCCCCCAATCTCGTCCTGTTTGGCTTTTGTTGTTGCTGCCATTTTGTTGTTATGCCTCCAGCCCGTCTCTCCACCCCGCTCCCGCCTCCCAGCTGCCCCTCCCTCGCTCCGCCCCCCTCCACTATCCACTTATGTCAGACGCACTTGCGCGCAGCGTTCACGCGCAGCGAAAGCGCCCCATGCACGCCGAAGGTGTGCCAAAGGTAAGCCCGTCTGCGCCCGTCTGTGCCTGGACCGCGCCCAGCGCCAGATCCCCTGGCCCCCGCAAAATCCCCTCCACCCGCATAACGTACGATTCGGCTACCCTCTCAGCACTTAACCCCGGCCGACTCCCGAACTGCTACCATGCCGCCCCAGGAAACACCCATGGACCCTTCACCTGCCACTCCTGCAAGTTCGACTGCATCAGGACCCACCCCAAATCCACAAACTCCAAACAGAGCTCCGACACTAACCACCTGAAGTGCATCCTGCTCAACACCCGCTCGATCCACAGACACGCCATTGAACTGTGGAACCTACTCGACACCACATCGCCGGACGTCGCCTTTCTTACAGAAACCTGGATAAACGCCTCATCAACGCCTGACATCGCCATAGCCATCCCGGACGGCTACAAAATTATCCGAAAAGACCGCATCAACCAAACAGGAGGAGGCATCGCCATCGTCCATAAGAACACCATCCGCATCTCGACCAGTTCCGACGACAACCTCGCAGCCGCCGAACACCTTCACTTCCAGATCCACACCGACCCCAAGACCACACTCAGAGGCACCCTCATCTACAGACCACCAGGACCCCGCACACAATTCAGCGAAGACATCACTGACTTCATCAGCCCACACGCCCTCCCCTCCGAGGACTACATCCTCCTTGGGGACCTCAACTTCCACCTGGAAAAAACAACGACAGCAACACCACCACCCTTCTGGACAACCTCGCCAATCTCGGACTCAAACAACTTGTTGACACCCGCACCCACTATGCCGGGCACACGCTCGACCCTATCTTCACCTCCAGCAAGCACATCTCCTTCAATCACACCACAGCTCTCCATTGGACGGACCACAGCTGCGTCCACTTCAACCACAAAAAGACCACGACCCACAACCAGCCACAACCAATTCTCTGCATAAACTGAAACAAAATTACCACCGACCAGCTCTTCACATCGCTTCACCAAAACCCTCCTGCCAAATCATCGAACCCAAACCAAGCTGCCACCAACCTCACACAATGGATCACCCACAGCGCTGACGAATTAGCACCCTTGAAAAACCATCAAATCAAGCAAGGTAGCAAAAAAGCCCCCTGGTTCAATGATGACCTTAAGAAATCCAAGAAGACCTGTCGCACCCTCGAGAAAGCCTGGTGTAAAAACCCAACCACTGACAACCTGGCCACCTTCAAGAACGCCACCCGCAAACACCACCAACTGATCCAAACCACCAAGAAATCAGCATTCAAGGATCGGCTCGACAAAAACACCCACAACAGCAAGGAACTATTCAACATCGTCAAAGAGTTTACCAACCCCACCGCCGGCACCAACGACATCACTCCCTCCCAAGACCTCTGCGACTCTCTAGCCTCGTTCTTCCACAACAAAATAACTGACATACATAACAGCTTTGGAGACCAGTCCGGAGACCAGTCCACCCCACCCACCTCCGAACCAGAACCCCCCTCCAACAACCTCTACGCCTGGAACCCAATCACCACTGAAGACACCATCCGCCTGATGAACTCCATCCACTCAGGGTCGCCAACCGACCCATGTCCGCACCACATTTTCAACAAAGCAGACTCCATCATCGCACCCCATCTCCGAGACGTCATCAACTGCTCCCTCAACTCCGCTACCTTCCCGGAAAGCTGGAAACACGCCGAACTCAGCGCCCTCCTGAAGAAACCCACAGCAGACCCCACTGAACTTAAGAACTACCGCCCCATTTTGCTCCTCCCATTCCCTGCCAAAGTCATTGAGAAAGCCGTCAACAGTCAGCTAGCCGCCTTCCTCGAATCCAACAAATCCCTTGACCCTTCACAGTCCGGCTTCCGAGCCAAACACAGCACCGAGACCGCCCTCATCGCAGCAACAGACGGCATTCGAACTCTACTGGACAACGGAGAAACAGCTGCCCTCATCCTACTTGACCTCTCCGCAGCCTTTGACACAGTCTGTCATAGCACCCTTATACAACGCCTCAGCAACGTCGGAATACAACGAAAAGCTTTGGGCTGGATCATCTCGTTCCTCGCCGGAAGAACCCAGAGAGTCCACCTCCCCCCTTTTAGATCAGAGGCCACCGAAGTCATCTGCGGCGTACCACAAGGATCATCACTCAGTCCCAATCCCTTCAACGTGTGCATGAGTCCCCTCTCATCCATCGCGCGCCAACACAACCTCAATATCATCTCCTACGCAGACGACACCCAGCTGACCCTCTCCCTCACCAAAGACCCAAACACCGCCAAAACCAACCTACAAGAAGGGACGAAAGAAGTAGCCGAATGGATGAAGAACAGCCGGTTAAAACTGAACTCAGACAAAACGGAAGTCCTCATCTTAGGTTCATCCCCCTCCGCCTGGGACGACTCATGGTGGCCACCGGCCCTAGGAAACGCACCCATACCAACAGACCACGCACACAACCTGGGCTTCATCCTGGAATCCTCCCTTTCGATGGCCAGACAAGTCAACGCCGTCTCATCATCATGCTTCAACATCCTACGTATGCTCAAAAAAATCTTCCGTTGGATCCCCACCGAAACAAGAAAGACGGTCACCCATGCACTGATCACAAGCCAACTGGACTACGGAAACACCCTTTACGCCGGAACCACAGCCAAACTACAGAAAAAACTCCAACGCATCCAAAACGCCTTAGCCAGACTCATCCTAGACATCCCCCGCCAAGCTCACATTTAGGGTCACCTGAAAGAACTCCACTGGCTTCCCGTCAATGAGAGAATAACGTTCTGTCTCCTCACCCACGCACACAAAGCCCTCTACGACCTAGGACCCGAATACCTCAACACACGCCTGTCCTTTTACACCCCCACCCACCAACTACGTTCATCCAATCAAGCCCTCGCCGCAATTCCACGCATCCAAAGATCCACCATGGGGGGAAGATCCTTCTCCTACCTAGTGGCCAAGACCTGGAATTCTCTCCCCACCCACCTCCGCCTTACACAGAACCACTTCTCCTTCAGAAAACAACTAAAAACTTGGATATTCGATAAGTAAAGTACCCCCCTCCCTCAAGCGCCTTGAGACCCTCTGGGTGAGTAGTGCGCTATACAAATTTTATACTTGAACTTGAACTATTGGCCAGATCTAGCAATATACATATATATTACCAACTGGCGGTCACCAATACCAACTTATAATTAGAATCATGTTTCCATTGGGAAAGCGTTTTTTGACTTGTCTATATATTTGGCGCCGTTTGACGAATCTTCATTACATTTTCCCCAAAAGTGCCCTAGTGAATCTTGTTGTGCATGGAAAGTTTCAGGGTGATTCATCAAGCAGGTGCCCGAGAAAAAGGGGGAGAGGTTAAAAAAAGTGCATTTCCTATGTTAATTCCCTTAGGATCTTTAGACATGACTGCAGCCCGACCAGCTGGACAGAATTACACCGAATTGGGCAGAAAAGTACACTTTGTGTCACAGATCACGCTTTGAGTCATCTTGTGTAAATCAATTCAGTAGTTGTTGAGAAATTTAAGAATATCTAAATTTGTTTATCTGTGATCAAGGCTCATTTGCTAATAATAATGATTTCATGCAGAGAAATGCAGAGCTCTTATTGGCTGCCAACATTTTAAACAGGAAGTGTTGGCAGCCATTTTGGGACTCACTTCTGCCAAGTCCCACAAGAAAGCGGGACAAAAAAGAAAAGGGGGCAGAGTAGGAATACCCTGATCGACATGCCTTGGTGTTGAATTCCCAAAAGGACCTATGCTGAGCAAAAAAGCATTTTGTTTTTTACATTTTTGGTGCAAATTCACAAATCTGCTTAAAAAAAAAGCAGGGACTCAGGTGCTTGTTTTGCATAGAGCCGCCCGGTGGGCCAGGACTTGGAGGCATTTTTTTTTTTAAAAGAGGGGGCGCAAGGGACCCCCCTTCCTATGTTTTTGGAGCCCTAGTGACCACCACCCCTGGAGCTCAAGTTGTAAAAAAATAGGGGGTGCACGGGCTCCCTCCTGAGGCTCTATAAGCCCTGGGGACCACCACCTCCCCGGGGCTAAATAAACATTGATGAGGGCCGCACGGACCCCCAAGTACTGGGGACCACCAGCGCCCTGAGGCTAAACAAACATTGAATGGGGGGGCTGCATTGATCCCTGAGCTCTGGAGACCACCACCTCCCCAGGACCAAATATGTTTTTAAAAAATGGGAGAGGGGCCGCATGGTCACCCTTTGTAGGCCACATAGAGCCTCGGGGCCACCACCTCTCTGGGCCGGACTGTGAACAAGGAGGCCCCCCTCCTGGATCCATACATGTCACTGGGGACCACGACTACCCCTAGGGCCGGCACCTGCTATGTTACGGGGTGCTATGTCCCGGGGTGCACCCCGGGCTTTGACAGCTCCCAACAAGAAAAATTAAACACTGGTCCCAGCAAGCAGGAGCTGTAAAATTGTTCCTGTCCACTGAAAGTGGAGGTTTCATCTCTTTTCCTGCCTACAGACATGCGGGCAGGGAAAGAGATTAAATGATTGGTCCTGCACAGAAGGAGCTGGCTTTAACAGCAAGAGGTGGGGAGCCAGCAGGGAAAATAGGGGCCTAGTGGCTCCCCCTGCAGACTCCCTGCTGCAGACATGGTGCCCAGGGTACCCAAGAGACGTGGTCAAGCCGCCGGGGAATGGGGACCCCGGGGACAAAATCAACCTGGGGAGGGGTCCTCATTGCCCCTTCCCCATCTGTTTCTGGCTGAGGGAGGTGGTTCCCAGGACTGAATTGGGCAGGAGAGGGGAGCCGCACAGCCCCCATCCCCATTAAAACTATATACATTTTAAGGCCAATACCTAGGGATGGGGTCTTTGGGGCTGAAATCGGCTCAGGAGGGGGGTTGGGTTCCCTGTGGCCATAATCCACCTGGGGAGTGAGGCTGTGTGGCCCCCCTCCCCCACTGTATTGCGGCTGGGCCCTGGGGGATGCATCCACTTGCAGACCCACTGAGAGATTCATGCACACACCCACTCACAGACCCACTCAGAATTTCATACACTCACTAACAGACCCACAGACCCACTGAGACACTCATACAACCACTCACAGACCAACTCAGAGACTCATGTACCCACTCACAGACCCACCAGTAACTTGCACCCATACACATTCCTACCTAGACACCCGCACACCCACTTACAGACCCACTCAGAGACACATTCAGATATTTGTGCACCCACTCAGAGGCTAATACACACACTCGCAGACTTACTTAGACACTCATGGACTCTCTCTCTCAGACTGACACACACTCATGGAGACACTGGCAAACCCATTCAGACACTTTCACACCTACTCACAGACCCACTCAGACACTCATTCACCCACTCAGCCAGTCCCAGACCCATATAGATACTTCCACGCACACTCACACACACACCCATTGAGATGCTCACACCCTCCATCTCACACCCACTGACAAGCTCATGCACTCACTCACACACTCACTCTCAAAGGTTACAGTTAGGAAATAAAATGTAAAAAACCTTATAAATTTACTTAAAAAATCAAAAGTTACAGAGACGTTATAGTTAGGAAAAAACACAAAAAAACTTATAAATTCACTGAAAAAAACAAAGGTTACAAGGACATTACAGTTAGACTGAAAGTTCACTCGTAAAAACCATAGAATTTCAGCAGTTATAGTATTGAGCTAACTATAGCTCACGCCCGGGCAATGCTTTGTTTATGACCTCACATATGCTCAGTGACATCATATAGAGATACATATATCTATAGATATAGAGATATCTATCTATCTATCTTTTTAGATAGATAGATAGATAGATAGATAGATAGATAGATAGATAGATAGATAGATAGATAGATAGATAGATAGATAGATAGATGTGTATATTTATAATAAAAGTTTATGACATCATTTGGGAAGATGACTACATCCTAATGACAGTGGATGTATCATCTTTAAATACGGGCATTTCCCACCAGGATGGCATACGAGCAATTAGGTATTTTTTAGGATCTAGGCCATTTACTTTTTTTAAACACACAGAAATATTTCGGGAAATGATTTTTTGGTGTCTAAATACTAATATCTTTTTATTTGGGTCAAATCTTTTTCGACAATTGAGAGGGACAGCTATGGGCACCTGCTTCGCCTCCAGTTATGCTAATTTGCATATAGGCTGGTGGTAGGAGCAGGTGCTACCCCAGAACTTTGCCAGAGAACTTTCAGAGAATGTCTTCATGTGTTCACAATACATTGAGGTACATTGGATTCAGCGGAGAGATTTGTGGAGAAAATGAATAATAATCAACGTAATCTCCACTTCACCTCCCATATTAATGCTGAATCAGTTGAATTTTTAGATCTAATTGTATATATTGACCAACATGACCTGCATGCTAAAACATTTAGAAAAAATACTGCTGGAAACACAATTCTGCATGCACAAAGTTTACATCCCAATATACTTAAATACAATATTCTGTATGCTAAAAATCTTCGCATGTGGAGAAATTTCAGTAGGACAGTACAACTGGAACATGCTCAACAGGATCTAACAGACAGATTTTCTGCCAGTGGCTATAATGAGGAAATACTACAAGGGGCAAAGTTGAAAGCAAATCTCAAAACAAGAGATCCGCTATTATTTCCAGATTCTCCAAGAAATGAAGGTAAACAAGAGTTAGGACTCATTACCGGTTACAGCAGCCAACGTGGAAAAGTGAGGCAAATGTTTCAAAAGCATTGGCCCCCTATTATGTAGTGATCCTATTATAGGCACAAGGATTCACAATAAATAAGCTTTCCGTAGGGCAAGATCGATGAGGGATGCTCTAGTAGCGAATAGCCCGGAAATGCAACAGGCAGCAACATGGTTCACAAGCAGGGGTGGCTTCAAGGAATGTCATAGATGCAAAGCCTGCAAGTATGGGGTGAACACTACACCATTGCTGTACCTTTTGCGGATGGATTTTGGGAAATCAAACAAGTGGGGGGAACGGGGAACGTGGCCTGAGACAATTGGAATCAAAACACATATATATATATGTGTATATATATTATACACACACACAAGCAAGCAATCTCCCAACTCCTCCATGAAGAGCGATCGAACACGAAGACTGGATAATTTAAACCAATTTAATGCGTTGGGCCTCTCCCGACCCGGCAGCTCTGAGAAAAGCATTTCGGCTGTTCAACAGCCTTTTTCAATCTACATAGCACCCTTTTGACAACACTTATATACTCCCACATATTGTGAACATAAACAAAATAGTTCTGATCATTCATTGGCCGTAAGGTGCGTCAATAGTAACATTAAAACAATTATATAATATCAATGTAGTCAAAAAGTGTTCACATAAATTGTAAGCCAATAAATTAAAGTTATACAAAACACACTAAATAAATAAATAAATAAATATACAAAAAATTTAAATAAACGTTATGAAATTTAACTTGTGGCAGAAACACTTACAATAAAGTCGAAGTGTATTGCATCAAGACCAAAAGGGCCCACTCTAAATAACCGTCTATGTTAAAACAGTTCATGCTAATGGAAGATCAAACTTTGCATTAAAAAAAATCATATTTTTGAGACTATGCCAATAGGTCCATTACACTAAACCCATCATGCCTTATGTTCACGGGGCTAAAAGCCAATCTCATTGATAAACATTACTCCCGCTCTCTGGCAATTATTCATATTCACATAAATGCCAAAAAGCCATCAGTACTTATGCATACATATATTGCTCAACTACCAGGTGCTTTGATTGGAAATGATTTTGATCGCTGCAAAATAGGCGGCACCATGCAAGTAACAACATTCGCAACTGCCAATAAATAATCACATTTGAAAATGTCAAATTGCGTTGTACATGTCGCCTGACAATCGCAGACTGTAAGGCCGCTAACACCAGCATTCGTAAATCAGCGAGTTTTCTTAATAATTTAATCTTCCATTAAGCCCCGATCCACCTGGGTATCAAGATTTTATCAGGAGTCTTATGTTCCATATAATTATATGTTAATGTTTTTGCTTCAAGAAGGGCAGATAAGGGTTTATACTTACCTGTAAAAGACTTAAATGTTTGTGGTAAAGCATGTTCAAATATGTTGTTGTAAAGACTTTCATTGTAAAGGCACACTCGTTGTTTCGGAGTCATTGTAAAGGCATTCATGTATATGCCATTGCGCTTCCCTCATGTAACCTTGGAGAAGAGATCAGGGTCAGTTGTCTTGTAGGCTAGTACACTCAAATGTGCCCAGAGTTCTAGAAGCTGTTCTGGGGGCACTACGGCCACAGATTTCAGACACAGAAATTCTTATCTACCTCTCTGTTATGGGGCTATTGCCAAACGTCCAGTACAAACTTTGGCAGCCCTTCCACTAAATCCTCCTCATAACTACTAAAGCTTTCAAACATTAAGGGTCAACTACAAGGGCACAGAGAGTACTAGGTGAGCCTTTCAGCCACAGCCCAAACAAGGTTCAGTCCAATTGCACAAGGATACACCCTTCTTGTAATTTATAAACCCCAGGATTACAGTAGCTGGTCTGATACTTGCGAAGCACTTCCAATTCATGTTTACAAGGAAGAGCATGTTCCAAGACTTCGGTCCACTTCCAGGCAGACAGTATCGTTCTTCTACTTCTTCTTGTCTTCTTCTAAGTACAGTTGAGTTCTGATTCTTCGGTGGTGTGAGCTTCAAGTAATAGAAGTACCTCAGATGTGGTTGGTCTGATGCTCTGGCTGTGTCCTGGCTGATATCCACTGTAAAGCTTATCCCATTTTCTCATTACTTTCTCTTAAATGGAGTAAAACTTTTCCAGGAGCCACTCTTCTTGGGGCCTTTGGAGATGGCACAAAGTCCCTGCTACTATATGGGGATCTGTCTTCACACCAAAGAGCAGGTGAATTGAAATGAGGCCACATCTCAGGATGGTTCTGGGCCCAGGTTCTCTTCTTAAGTAATAGCAGCCATCCTAGATAAAAGCATGCCACCATTAAAGGCCAGCCTCTGACTACAGTCATTGTTACTATAAACAAAATACTGTGAGAGTTCCTGCTTGCTCTTAGTGGAGCCTGTCTGGTGTATATGTTCTCTCCCCTACACTCATGTACCAAGATAACTAAAGGTGGGTGTTACAAGAATTAACCTTTCCATGACTTCTTGTGCAGAATCTTCCAGCAAGCAGTTGCTTTGAAAGGCCTTTTGCTCTCGTGATGTGGGCCTTTCACACCTTCTACCCTTGACTGTGCAGGAGATAGATTGCGGCAGTGCCAGTCCGGTGACTGTACATCTTCCATGCACCCCAGTTGAACAACTCTTATAGAACTCATCTTTGGAACTTATGTTTTAGCCAGAATCTGTGTTGAGCAAGGAATTAGACATTTGATAAATGTCAAATGCCATAAAGATGATGTATGTATTCCTATCCCATGCTAACCTAGACAAACAGGATTTTTCTCCTAATTCCATATTTTTCCATACTTTTAAGTTGTATACACATAGGCCATGTGGGCTTCAATGCTATGCGTAAGTCAATTAAGAAATCAAAACAGATTACTTTGACAGATGCTGGCTGTGACATCTGCTTTCAGCAATCAGGGGTTGCACGGGCAGTTCTGATGCTATGTTTTGGTAGTCACTATTGTGAGTGGTGTTGCGCCACATTGATCTTCAGATCTGATGTTTATGCCACTGGTACACTTCCTATGCCATATTATTGTGGCTTTGCTTAAGAGCCATATATCCCAATTTGAATTAGCCTTTTATTATCATGTGTAAGGGGTAGAAGACATGCATTGGGAGGTGTTTAGCACATCCCCAGGGCCTGGAGTCAACATACACCAGTAAATAGATTCCAGTAAAAGCAAAATATCTTGACAAGACCACATGGAAAGATGAATTGCCTTACACCACCAATAAATGGTTTCTTGGCAGATAGAAAAATGTATGAGCTTCAAGGTCTAAAATTTCTACAGTTTATAAACAAATGTATGCAGAAATAAAAACCTATTTTTCTCAATATAAAACCTGTAGTGACAGTCCATTCATTCATTCAATCATCTTTATTCGATCACATGAAAAGATCATAAAAGCACAATATAAATAATTCATATTAGAATTATTTCGAAATTCCGTCTTTTAAACTTACAAAAAATTTAAGATGGAGATACATTAAAATTGTTTAAAAAGAAAGAACCATTTCATATACTCAGTCTAGATGCTTGTAGTATTTTATTTACAGAGTAGTGACAGTCTATTTCTTCACTATCCCTAGCAGTCCTTGAATGTGCTTTTCATTTCTAACATTATTAAATATCATATGAGGATGATTCTGCTGGTTTTTACTGTTTAGAAATTAGAAAATCTGTGATTAATGTTAAGGCATATATAAAATTCTCATGTTCACAACAAATACATTTCTAGGTCAGTTCAATATAGACATAACTTGAGGAATTATTTGAAATAGCTCCGGTCATACTCCATTACACAGTCAACAGATTCCATAAGAGTTAAATTGGACCCCAATCACTGAAGAGACAATGTGGGCTTGAATTGGAATATTTATGAATCCTTCCTGGAGTGTAAGAAAGTCTAAAACAAAGAAAAGTTACATCATTAAAATGTTTGAAGGAATATGTTAGCATATGTATTTGAAATAAACTAATGTTGCTACATTATGTAACCAATATTGTTTTGATAATATAATCTACAGCATTGCCAATTCTAGTACATTACCACATATTTCATAGTAGACTGTTTAACCATCATAGAAAATTCTAAAAAACATATATGAAGCATTAATCAAGACTGTATCACTATATGCATACATGATACAATGCCCACATTATCTTAGACCTTATGCAATCTAATTTTAATGTGAAAGATGATATAGCAACAGCGCTGCTGTGTGTGGCCCACAACCTTCTCCTTACTGTGGATATTGGAGGGCTTGGCATCATTCATGAATAGGACACGTTACAACGCAAACATTTACAGAGCATGCTTTTGCAACGCGGGTTTTACATCGCAACGTCCATTACAACACATGGTTTTACAACGCATGCCATCACATCGCATTTTTAGAAACTACATTTACAACGCATTCCATTAGAATGCATACCATTACAACGCATACTATTACAACACATAATACTTTTAGGGTAACAGTGGGGTAAGTTTTGGAAAGTGTGGGGGTAAAATTACTATTCCCACTCCAGTGAGTGCAACCGTAGGATAAGTGTTGAATAGTGTAGGGGTAAAAAATACTATTCCCATGTACCCCCAAACCCATAACCATCCTAAAACAAAAAAAACTCAGTTACTCAACTTATAATGCGTTGTGATGATAGGTATTGTAATGGCATGCGATGTAAATGCAGTTGCATTGTAACACCCGTGTTGTATAGGAAGTGCGTTGTAATGACTGTGTTGTAATGGTTATTTCACATCATTCATTGATAATCCACAGGTTCTGAGCTGTGGCAGCAGCCATACGTACCTTTTTACAAGGTATTCCATCATTCCTATCTAAGATAATGTATCAAATTAAAATGAGATCGTAGCCATCCACCCTAGCTAACTAGTAGGCGGGTGCCCCCAAGAGTTGCTCCTTTTCCCGAAGCTGCTTAATATTTACCTTAAACCATTGAGAAGGACACCCTTTTTCTTGCCTAAATGGCATTAAGAGCCAAAGTGCTCTCCAGTACATCTGAGACAAAGCTGAAGTTATCTTGATGGGGACAAATGAAACAGTGAAATTGATTATTTTTCTCTCATTTGAAAATAATTGTTTATTTAATTTAGGTCATCTAAGCTCAGAGATTTTTGGAGCTATTGGGACTCCAGGATTGTTTAATATTTGGGAATCACAAAGCAGAAAACCTCACAACGTTTATAAGTACAAAACATGCTGACTTTCCTGAGAACTCAGAAAGTGAGATGGTGTTAAAGAGGTAATATATTTCAGAATTGTTTGCATTTATTCTAAGTGCATGTTAGGGTATGTTCCCCATTATTTACATTTAGAAAATGTGCCATTAACCCCTTGCGTGCTGCCGTCGGACCTTGGCCGACGGGAGCACTACCTGGCTAGTGCTGACGTCTGCCAATGGCCAACAGAGCCCCACCCACCCTTTAGAACGCCCTCACCGCGGCGGAAAAACCGCAGCTGTTAAGGCGTTTACATCCAAGGAAACCCCTTGGATCAAGGTAGCGTAATGCAGTGGTCCAATCTGTCTTGGGGATATGCATGATGGAAGATAGATGTCCTTGCTAGATGCCAAATGGAATCTATGTTCCAACAGACCAATGTAGATTTACCACTTTACAGAAGTTCAGGCTCTGGCAACTATTTTTGGCATTTTTTGTCAGGCCAGCACCTTAAGGCAACTACGTTTGTAATTGTGTAGTACAGACAGGGTCACAATTAAAACCAATTGCTTGAACTCACTACATAAACCATGTAGCAAATATGTTGGGGCAGAACTACAAGGAAGGGCCGCAGCGTGGCACCGCAAGCCCTTTGGCTGCGACACGCTGCAGCACTTTCGAAGCACAGGGATGCCACATATTTACAAGAATATGTCGCATCTCTGTGCTTCCCCCTGGTCTGGTGCACAAACTGCAGCCATGCGCTGGCGCAGGCACCCTTGCACCATGGTGCAAGGATGCCTGCATCGTGGTGCACCTTCCTGCACAAAAACAATTACTACAGGCATTTTTTTCTCTTTCAATGCGTGCTGTAGAATGCAGCACACATTGAAAGAGGAAAAACAAAAAGAAATTAAAACATTTCTCCTCCTTGCGCCTCGCTACGCCACCTCTAGGGTGGTGTAGCATTCAGACGCATCTCCATTTACAATTTCTCGTAAATCTGGAGATGTGTCTTGCTCCATGGGTGTTGCTTGGGAACACCCACAGCAACACCCATGAAACGCCCCTTCGACGCAAACTGCTGCGTGTGAAGGGGCCATAGTTACAAGGAGAGGAAAAGTCACGCAGGGTTGTAAATATGGAGGAGCCCCATCCGCCAGCAGTACGTCACGAAGAGTGACGTTCTGGTGGCGCAGGGGGTTTGTAAATCTGCCCCGTAGTTTCTATATTAAATGAATGAAATGTCCTTGAACTTGCTATACACAGGGTGCAACACTGCACTCGATATGTTGCTACAGTTAGCTGGCCATCTTTCGGTTGTTTAAGGCTGAAATCAGCTTTTTGAATAGGCACAATTTTGGGCACAAATTTGAAACATTTGCAGCTGATGGTCTGGAGGTTGGGGTTGCTTTCTTACGCTGCAGAGAAGAAAAACCTAAAGAGGATAAAGAAATTTAATCTGCCCAGTCATGAACATGTTTTATTTCAGTATTTACATAAACTCAGATTTACGTCACAGGATTTTTAAAGTAGCAGCTGGTTTTCAAAAACACCAAACTGCTGCACCTCTTAGTAAAGCTCCAATGTCTTGAATCCTTCCAGAAGAAGGCATAGAAATATGAAATATGAAATGCACTATACCCTTCTGCTGGACTGTCTCTCAATGGAAGGGGATGCCTTCAGAGGCCTCGTGATCAGAACATGAGACTGCAAACAATATTTGGGAGACAACTGGAATGCGCTAAATAAACCATGCCTTTTATGGCAAGAATTGAATACATGTAGGCTTGTGTTCTGCTAAGCGTAATACTGTAAATGTTATTTAACAATTTATCTTACTCTGGAAGATGGAAAAGGCAGTGCTTGTAAAATTATATTCCTGTGCTACCATGCAAGAAATGTATGAAATATTGATGAATAACATTTTGAATAGGATTCTATTATATGGGTATTGTTTTTTTCTCATGAAACCTGTTTTTATATAACACTGGATTCCCTTCTGAATCAATGTCTTAAAATGTCATGATAGCTAGGCAAAACATCCATAGAATGTGTTCCATGATTGCCTCATGTGGCACATAGATGGCCTTTCCGTGTGATATGACTTCGTCTGGATGTATGTCAGTATAACGCGATCAAAATGATCGCGGTACTTGGTAAAGCAGTTTTTACAACGCAAGTCGATACAACGACTTGCGTTGGAGGGCGCGGATTGAGGATTATTATAATTTTCTATTCCAACTCCAGCCCACGTAACAGCAGGGAAGGTGTTGGAATAAAACATTACAATATTCCTTAACCAACAGCGCCATCCAGCGCAAGTCGTAGTAATGACTTGCGTTGTAATGGCAGCGTGGTAAAGGTCGTGCGGTGTAAACACCCCGTTGTAAACAACGTTTACCCGTAGTCTACAATGTTAAATAATTGGGGAAGAGTCAGAACACTGCGGCCTCAACCACTCGTGTTCCGACATCGCAAGCGTATCCACGTATGCCTTAAACACGCATATGCGTGTTTAAGGCAGTGCGCGGTCAAGCTGCTGCAAGGACAGAAGCAGGAAGGCCTCGCCAGGAAGAGAGACAGAGGATGCAGTGAGGTAAGTGGGGCTGTGCTGGGGGGTGGTAGTTTCAGGGATGTGCTGGAGTTGGGCTGGGTAGTTTTGGGGGCTGTGTTGGGGCGGGGTTGTGTTTGGGGCATTGTTGGTGCAGGGGTCGTTTTTGGCTGTGCTGGGGTGTCTGGAGTTTTCGGGCTGTGCTAGGGGAGTTTTTGGGGCTGTGCTAGAGGCAGGGGGAGTTTTCACGGCTGTGCTTAGGGCTGGGGGTTTTGGGGCTGTGCTGGGGCGGGAGAGTATTCGGGGCAATGCTGTGGGGGAGTTTTCGGGCTGTGCTGGGGGAGACCTTACCAGGAAGAGAGGCAGAGGATGCGGTGAGGTAAGTGGGGCTGTGTTGGAGGGTAATTTTTGGGGCTGTGCCGTGGGTAATTTTCAGGGCTGGGGTGTCAGGGTAGTTTTCAGGGCTGGAGGGTATCGGGGTAGTTTTCAGGGGTGGAGTCGGGTTAGTTTTCAGGGCTGGGGGTGTTGGGTAGTTTTCAGGGCTAAGGGTAGGACACAGTAGTTATTAGGGCTGGGGTCATTTTTTAAAATTAGGATTAGTAGTTAAGCCGAAGGGCAGTGGAAGGAGTTGGGGTAGTTTAAGGGCCAGTGTGTGATGGGAAGTGGGTCGGGTAATTTATGTTAAGGGGCAGGGGTTTAGGGCTCAGGGGGAGGGGAATGAGTAGTTGGGGTCGTTTTACAGGCTCAGTGGGGAGGGGTCAGTCTTTTTTTAAATTAGGGGTTAGGGTTTTAGGCCTAACGGCACTGGAAGGGGCTGGGATAGCTTCAGGTAGAGAGCTTGGGTACGAGGGGGTCATGGTAGTGTATGTAAGGTTTAGGGGTAACACGTGGGTTGGATGGGACATGCTTAGGGGCAGGTAGGGTGATTTTAGTTTAGGGCGGGGGAGGAGGGTGGGAGTCGTGGCGAGCTTAGCCTTACATACCCCTTTCCATTCACTCCTTTACCACAGAATTGAGTGGTGAAGGCATGCGTGGTAAAGGAATGCGTGGTTAAGATGCATTCGTGGTTCGGGCTGCGTGGTAGAGACATGCGTGTTTCAGCCATACATGCCTCTATCATACAACCTAGGTAAATTTGTCCCTATAATGCTGCATAATTTCAGCTGGCCTGGCTACAGAACTTTCCTGTCATATTCTATTCCATGCCTAGAAGAACATGTGCAGCAGCGGGCTACAATTCAAGGAGGAGAATTACCCAAATTACACTGGATCCCAAATGCCACTCCATTTTCGCTTTCAGAGCACTCGAGTTGCCCGAGGTAAGTCACTGAAGGACCCTAAAGAGACCCTTAGCTTTCATCAGTCTCACCAGACGGGAAACATCCATCACAACGCAACTTTTACGATGCACTACCATTACACCGCAGGATTTACAACGCAAGTCATTACAGCGACTTGGCTGGAGGGCGCTGTAGGATAGGGAATAGTTTAATTTACTATCCAAAACCTTCCCTACTATCCACGGGGACTGGAGTTGGAATAGTAAATTAAACTATTCCACTATCCAGCGCCCCCCAACGCAAGTAATTGTAACGACTTGCGTTGTCAAATCTGCATTGTAAAGGCATGCGTAGTAAAAATTCCACCAGACAGGAGCCCAAGCTTCTGCACACCGCATTCCTGTATCAATAGGTGTGAAGATGAGCCTAGGTTAGCAGCCTGTAGAGGTGGCTGGAGAGGGTTTACTTTTGCTTTCCGAAAGTACCACTACAACACTTCCCAGGCCCACCCCAGAACCTCAAACATACTGCTGGCAAGAGAGCATCTAGAGTGACAAATAACAAAACTAGGAGAACACTGGCCAACAAAATGGTGAGACTGTTAAGCTAGAAAAACCCCAATGGACTCAGTTCCACTATACTGAGACACGTCCCATCAGCCCACCTCACTGGCGGAGCATCGTCATTTGGGACTGAGATATATAGATACAGTGAAGTGCACCCCTCAATGAGGGGGACTTTGCTCACACTGCATCTAGAGGACACTAAACTGTCCAAGTTCTCAGTAGAGTGGTGCTGAAAAATGTTGAAAAGTGCAGTGCATGAAAAAGTGCGGGTTAAAAATAGCTACCGGAAAACACCACCATCTTTTATTTAGTGTTTGCCAAGGTGTTAGGGATTAACCAATAAGGAGGCATACACAGTGAATTCGGTACTATCCTTGTGTATTGGAGAGACACTGATCTCCTACACATGCTCAATGGTGTTTCCCTGGTGTCAGGTGTTAGGGATTAACCAATAAGGAGGCCTATATAAAGACACTGTCCTCCTCTAGTCTTTACCTCCCCTTCGGCTTGGTCAAAGACAGAGGTACCGATGGACAGGTAAGTCCTCCACTGGTCCGATAGCATTACCATACTTTTTATACCATACCCCAGTTCAATCTAGTATCTTTATGGTTTAGCTATCAACCTGTTCCATTCTGTAAACTCCTAGCATGTGATCCACATTGTATGTAATGATTTCAGTTAACCATGGGACTCTGTCCCCTAGGAAATCTCTAAATGTGTCAGAATGCCATAGGTATGTCATCAATCCCTTGCACCTGTGCGGTTGGTTTATGGTCTGCAGACATTTTCAACAATAGGGTTTCTGTTTTTACAGAGAACACACTCAGAATTAAGAAGTGTGTTTTCCTATTCTTTTTATTTTACATAGAGCGGGGCCTCCCACACCGAGCAGTTGCCGGGCGAGGTGAGGTCTACTCCTACATAAATCTGGGTGAGTACTTACATTTGGTCAATAGAACTATGCATTGAGCACCCTATATGCATCTATATTTCAAGATTTTTGCTTCTGTATAAACTTTAATACAGTATAGCTTTTTTTGAGACTGTTAGCTAGTTTTTCTAACCTTCAATGTTTTTATGATTATCACTATTTTGGTTACAGGAATGGATGAACACCCTACATCTTCTGGATACTGAAACAGTCACTTGTACTCCAGGTCTTTGGTAGGGGTATCGTACCAGTTCTTATTAATTACATTTACACTGAAACTCTTCTTCATTGCAGTAGCATTTTTCAAACTAAGTCCTGAAGAAAGCCAGGTTAACATTAACCATTATGGCTGAAACATGTCGACCCTGATCCTATTGCCTTGAGATAGTTATTATTTCAAACTATCTGGTTTTTTCATTTCTTTTTAATCTTGGCACCTGGCAAACACTAAATAAAAGATGGTGGTGTTTTCCGGTAGCTATTTTTAACCCGCACTTTTTCATGCACTGCACTTTTCAACATTTTTCAGCACCACTCTACTGAGAACCTGGACAGTTTAGTGTCCTCTAGATGCAGTGTGAGCAAAGTCCCCCTCATTGAGGGGTGCACTTCACTGTATCTATATATCTCAGTCCCAAATGACGATGCTCCGCCAGTGAGGTGGGCTGATGGGACGTGTCTCAGTATAGTGGAACTGGGTCCATTGGGGTTTTTCTAGCTTAACAGTCTCACCATTTTGTTGACAAGTGTTCTCCTAGTTTTGTTATCTGTTCATTTTATGGGGGTTTGGAGTTCATTTGGTCATTAAAAATAATTCCCTCGGGCCCTCTTTTCATATCGTGGTTTTCGCGTTAGCATCTAGAGTGACACCTTTTGTTGACATGAGGCCAGCAGCTGCTGTGAGACAGAGAGGGGGGGGGAGAGAGAAAGACATAGCACCTGAATGATGTACAGAGAGGTGCGTAGAGGTATGTATCAATAGAGACAGTGACTTGGAGGCCAAGGGAGCATAGATCACATCATGCACGCTTAAACCTCTATCCCCTCCCCCCTGATATCACTTTGATCCGCAGCAGCCTGGTAATTGCTGCTGAAGGGCCAAGGAAAGGGTAAAGATAGGATACTATGGAAACAGTTGTGTCAGACTCACTTTCAGTTCCTGACACTACCTCTATAACCCTATGCCTAGGGGTAGCAATGAGGCCACAGCTCAAGCCATAGGTTGTAGTATCTACATAAGACTTCCCATGCATAGAGGCTGACAGCTGGAGAGAGAGAACAAGATAGACAGAGAGGAGGGTACTTGTAGCTCCAGAAAGAGCAAATAAGATTCCAACCTCTACAGAGAAAATGAAAGACCCGGAAGTCAATTTCTTTGAGGCTTGTGGATGGATTCTTTCCTAGGTCATGACTTTGTGTTGGATAGAATGCCTGTAACTGCTCGCAGTTCCCTTGTTATCCTGGAGGTACCACGGAGCAGCACACACCTTTAGTACTTTTGTATTTGATAACTCATTCCATTTGATCCTTGGACTGGTTATTAGTGTCAAATGGATGTATGACATTACAACGCATGCTTTTACTACGCATGCCTTTACATCGCAGATTTTACAACGCATGCTGTTACAACGCATAGCGTTAAGGGGTGCTGGATAGTGAATAGTATAATTTACTATTCCAACTCCAGTCCCCGTTGATAGTAGGGAAGGTGTTGGATAGTAAATTAAATCCATTCCCTATCCTAGAGCGCCCCCCAGCGCAATGCGTTGTAATGACATGCGTTGTAATAGTTGCGTCGTAATGGCACTGCATGGTAAAAGTTGCGTTGAAAAGGATGTTTCCCGTGTCAAATGTGTCCCAATGACTCTATTTTGACAAGCTAGAACCTTTCAATTTTTTATGCTGGAAACATATGGTCAAAACAGTGTTTATTAGAAAGTGGAATTTTCACCAGTGCAAAACAGCTAAAGTCAAACAGATGATTAAAAACTGGAC
Organism: Lissotriton helveticus; assembly: GCF_964261635.1. Taxonomy (NCBI): domain Eukaryota; kingdom Metazoa; phylum Chordata; class Amphibia; order Caudata; family Salamandridae; genus Lissotriton; species Lissotriton helveticus. The sequence continues at coordinate 2,093,909,708 of NC_136065.1, read as the reverse complement.
CTTTTCCCCTAAAACTCCCTGGCATCAGAGTACGTCACAGCCATCATCATGGTTTCTCTTCCACTAACAATGAATGACAACTGGCTACAGTGCCTTTGTAAAGGGCCAGCATCTACAGCCACACTTTTTAGGGCTCGGACTCCTCCCCACTGTAAGTGGGGGAGGAGTTTCGAGATCCTAATGTTATAAGAAAAAAAAGAAGAAGTATCCTTAGGGCCTTGGTGAGAGGAATTCCACACATTCCTTAGCGTTTTCTGTCATCTGGCCAGTGATTCGTCTTCCTTGTGTTTTCGTTTTAATAGGCTTGAAGTGATAGGGTAAATGTAGTTTTGTTCCGCCATTTTGGGCATATTTCGTCCGTGCTCGCGCAAAGAAGTACATAAATTATAATTAGGAGCTGTCAGGGTGCCTCCGTTAGTGAATCCAGATGGCCGGGCGCGTTCACAAATCTGCAGCGCTCATTGCGCGCAGCTTCCTTGTTCTTGTTTATTATTTGAGAAGAAGGATCGACTTCCCTTGTAGTGGATCGGGAAAGACAGGGAAAGAGATTTATAACAATACATGGGTGCACTGAATTAGAAACAACAGCTCCTGGCCCTCTCCTCCCTTGCGCCCACCGCAAAGATGTCTCAGCTGCGCTGAATTAAAAGTGCATGAGGTTTTGAACATTTTTTTTCTACGCGCTCAGTTTCTTTTGACAACCTTCCCTGACTGCATCAAGGGAATGCTTTGTAGCCGGGGGGTGACAACTGCTACCAGCGCCAGTTCACGGCCGATGCATAGAACTGCAGTAAAATGTCACATCTGACATTTGAATCACTGCCCCAGAGCCTTTGTACAGTCAGAGCTGCCGTGTGGTATTTCTAGCTGTTGCATTCATATAGATTCTGCCCCGCCTCTCTCCTCTTCCGCTAACATTTCTGAGCTGATTCCAGGTAGACTCAAAAACACTTATCACGTCAAACAAATCTACTCCCTAAACCACGTCATGCGCACTTTATTTACATTAAATGCACATCCGCAAGGTGTTTAATGATGTATTTGTGACGCTGACGTTTATTCTTCGTCAAATCAGGTTGTGGTTTGCTTAAAGAGACCGTGTTGGTTAAGGATAAGTGACTCGCATTCTGTAGTTTGTTATCAACTGGCAACTACATCTTTTCTGAATGGATTAGCCAAAGTGTTTTTTCTAACAAATACTTCCGACTTAATTTCCCTGTTTGTAAAATCTTTAGAGAAAAGAAAATCACCGCAAAAAAAGGGTGGCAGACAGTTTTCAGCCCAACAGATGGCTAACTTCTAGAAGCAACTACGTGATAATAAAAATAAATGGAAGTTAACTAACATTAGCGCATGGAAAGACGGCAACCGACTTGTAAAGCAACCTTTCAGGAGTAAAAGACTTGATTCGCGTTCCTAGTTTCCTTGTAAATAAACAGGAACTACGTTGTGGCCCCATTTTAAGGCAGGCAGGTCGGTGTTCAGCCATTCCCAGGAAATGATGAGGCAGATGGGCCGCGCCCGGCAATGGTTGTTCTCACATTTAGTAACTAGAAATGCTTGTGAGGAGTGTCACTATCAACAATGGTCCCCAGCTGCAACTCATTGTAAAGGGCCACATCCACTAATAAGGTTCATCACGATGCGTATCTATGGCAACAGACAATAGTAAATAGAACTGGGGTGCCCTCTGGTTTACCGATAGAGCTGCAACTGTTCCTTTTCATCTACCAATAATCTGATAAAATCACGTGATTGGGTTCTTTTCAGGTTACTTCTTGTTTACCGTTTTTCCCACCATTGAAAATGCAAAAAATTGCATCATTTAAGGTTTCTAAGAATTGCTTACGTTTTAACGTAGTATATTCCAGTGATGCTGTCTTCCTTATGCTCTTTATACACTGTGAACCTTCGTTCTTAGGCTCTATCAGAAACCGTCAATTTCACAACATCACCTTAATACAAAGTTACAAAAATGTAAAAAAAAATACATTGTATAATATTTCTAAAAATGGATGCCAAGTCTGTGCATGTAACATGTTATATTTTCATAATGCAGTTTTGAGGTGATATTGATATTTTTAAAAGGCAGTGTTCAATCTTGGGTCAATCAGAAACCCTCAATAGCTTGATAAGCCCATATAACACACAGTTTAGCTGGCTGTTAACACGTACTGTAACTATCATGGCTGTACACAACAGACAATGTTTCATAAAACAGAAAGTCTTCACAGATATAATCTATTTCACCCAAATGTGCCACAGTTCCAAAAGAAAGGCCTTAGTGACAACGAAGTGCAGAGTGCAGTTTGAGAGTGGAGAGTGCAGATTGAGAGTGCAGTTTGAGAGTGCAGTTTGAGAGTGCAGTTTGAGAGTGCAGTTTGAGAGTGCAGTTTGAGAGTGCAGTTTGAGAGTGCAGTATGAGACTTGAGAGTGCAGATTGAGAGTGCAGATTGATAGTGCAGATTGAGAGTGCAGAATCAGAGTGCAGAGTGCAGATTGCAGTTTGAGAGTGCAGTTTGAGAGTGCAGAGTGCAGTTTGAGAGTGGAGAGTGCAGTTTGAGAGTGCAGATTGAGAGTGCAGTTTGAGAGTGCAGTTTGAGAGTGCAGTTTGAGAGTGCAGTTTGAGAGTGTAGTTTGAGAGTGCAGTATGAGAGTTGAGAGTGCAGTTTGAGAGTGCAGTTTGAGAGTGCAGTTTGAGAGTGCAGTATGAGACTCGAGAGTGCAGATTGAGAGTGCAGATTGATAGTGCAGATTGAGAGTGCAGAATCAGATTGCAGAGTGCAGATTGCAGTTTGAGAGTGCAGAGTGCAGATTGAGAGTGGAGAGTGCAGTTTGAGAGTGCAGTTTGGGAGTGCAGATTGAGAGTGCAGTTTGAGAGTGCAGTTTGAGAGTGCAGAGTGGCAGTGAGTGCAGACTGAGTGCAGAGTGACAGTGAGTGCAGACTGAGTGCAGAGTGACAGTGAGTGCAGACTGAGTGCAGAGTGACAGTGAGTGCAGAGTGACAGTAAGTGCAGAGTGACAGTGAGTGCAGAGTGAGTGCAGAGTGAGTGCAGAGTGAGTGCAGAGTGAGTGCAGAGTGACAGTGAGTGCAGACTGAGTGCAGAGTGACAGTGAGTGCAGACTGAGTGCAGAGTGACAGTGAGTGCAGAGTGACAGTGAGTGCAGAGTGAGTGCAGAGTGAGTGCAGAGTGAGTGCAGAGTGAGTGCAGAGTGAGTGCAGAGTGACAGTGAGTGCAGAGTGACAGTGAGTGCAGAGTGACAGTGAGTGCAGAGTGACAGCGAGTGCAGAGTGACAGCGAGTGCAGAGTGACAGTGAGTGCAGAGTGACAGTGAGTGCAGAGTGACAGTGAGTGCAGAGTGACAGTGAGTGCAGAGTGACAGCAGAGTGACAGTGAGTGCAGAGTGACAGTGAGTGCAGAGTGACAGTGAGTGCAGAGTGACTGTAGAGTGAGTGCAGAGTGAGTGCAGAGTGACAGTGAGTGACAGCAGAGTGACAGTGAGTGCAGAGTGACAGTGAGTGCAGAGTGACAGTGAGTGACAGTGAGTGCAGAGTGACAGTGAGTGCAGAGTGACAGCAGAGTGCAGAGTGACAGTGAGTGCAGAGTGACAGTGAGTGCAGAGTGACAGTGAGTGCAGAGTGACAGTGAGTGCAGAGTGACAGTGAGGGCAGAGTGACAGTGAGGGCAGAGTGACAGTGAGGGCAGAGTGACAGTGAGGGCAGAGTGACTGTAGAGTGACAGTGAGTGCAGAGTGACAGTGAGTGCAGAGTTACAGTGAGTGCAGAGTGACAGTGAGTGCAGAGTGACAGCAGAGTGACAGTGAGTGCAGAGTGACAGTGAGTGCAGAGTGACAGTGAGTGCAGAGTGACAGCAGAGTGACAGTGAGTGCAGAGTGACAGTGAGTGCAGAGTGACAGCAGAGTGACAGTGAGTGCAGAGTGACAGTGAGTGCAGAGTGACAGTGAGTGCAGAGTGACAGTGAGTGCAGAGTGACAGTGAGTGCAGAGAGACAGTGAGTGCAGAGTGACAGTGAGTGCAGAGTGACAGTGAGGGCAGAGTGACAGTGATGGCAGAGTGACTGTAGAGTGAGTGCAGAGTGAGTGCAGAGTGACAGTGAGTGCAGAGTGAGTGCAGAGTGACAGTGAGTGCAGAGTGACAGTGAGTGCAGAGTGACAGTGAGTGCAGAGTGACAGTGAGTGCATAGTGACAGTGAGTGCAGAGTGACTGTAGAGTGCAGAGTGACGGTAGAGTGCAGAGTGACAGTTAGTGCAGAGTGACAGTGAGTGCAGAGTGACAGTGAGTGCAGAGTGACTGTAGAGTGAGTGCAGAGTGAGTGCAGAGTGACAGTGAGTGCAGAGTGACAGTGAGTGCAGAGTGACAGTGAGTGCAGAGTGACAATGAGTGCAGAGTGACAGTGATTGCAGAGTGACGGCAGAGTGACAGTGAGTGCAGAGTGACAGTGAGGGCAGAGTGACTGTAGAGTGAGTGCAGAGTGAGTGCAGAGTGACAGTGAGTGCAGAGTGAGTGCAGAGTGACAGTGAGTGCAGAGTGACAGTGAGTGCAGAGTGACAGTGAGTGCAGAGTGACAGTGAGTGCAGAGTGACAATGAGTGCAGAGTGACAGTGATTGCAGAGTGACAGCAGAGTGACAGTGAGTGCAGAGTGACAGTGAGTGCAGAGTGACAGTGAGTGCAGAGTGATAATGAGTGACAGTGAGTGCAGAGTGACAGTGAGTGCAGAGTGACAGTGAGTGCAGAGTGACAGTGAGTGCAGAGTGACAGTGAGTGCAGAGTGACTGCAGAGACAGTGTGTCAGGGTGCACATTGTGTGAGTGTGCAGAATGAGTGTGCAGGGTAAACAGTGTGTGACTATGCAGGGTGACATTGGGAGTGTGCGGGTGAGCAGTGTGTGAATGTGTAGGGGCAGTGTGTGAGTGTGCAGAAAACACCACACACACATACACCACACACACATAACGCACACACAAACCACACACCTCAGTCTCTCAACACCACACACTTGTCTCCACTCAACACAACACACTCACCACCACACTCACTCCCCAGGCTCACCCCCACAGACTCACCACCACACACTCACCAGCACACAGAAAACAACACACACAACAACACACCCCCAGCCGTCAATGAATGCTTTCACCATGCACAAACACCAACAACCATCATCCATCTGTGCACGCTTTTACCAAGCACACACCCACCAGCCGTCAGTGCACCCTTCCACCAGGCACACACACCTCCAGCCGGCAGTGCACTTTTCCACCAAGCAATCGCAGTATGGTACACTTTACTTTTAAACATATTCATATAAAGCACAGCATGCCACCATTGGTAAAATTACAATTCAACCAAGATACTTCCACTACACACCACATGCACACACTCCATAACACATGGCAAAAAGACATTGGCATTTACAATGCCATTAGCTCAAACTCAAATAAATCCGAGCCCGATTGCATTTCTAATGCTTGTTTCCATGTGTATTCAGGAATGGTGCAGGGCGTTCTGTAAACTGACACGTTACTGTTTTGGCCTGATGTAGTTATTCGGTGCCACCAGCAGGTAGTGTGGCTTACCTCTCTTTATGCAATTGTTGGTCCTGTGTGTGATAAACATAAACTATTGTGATACACTTCCCAGTGTCCTGCCTAGTGTATCATCGATGTGAGAGCTGCTGCGGTTCACAAATTGGTACAAAAGGGGTTGGTGATGGACGGAGCATCTGAACCAATCAAACACTCACACCCAGACAAAAGATCCGGGTCACAAATGGCACCAAGATCAAACAGTAAAAATTACAGAGAACATGGGGGCATATTATCAACGGGTAGTGGTAAATATCGCAATTCATGCTTAGCGCGATATTTGACTATAGCCATCTATCGCTGGTCTATATCGCCGAGTTAGCGCGTTATCATCAACGTCTAACTCCAAGGCGATAGAAAAACCAGCGACGGCTGAAAAATGTGCGATTATCGCTGGAAATCCAGCAATAAAAGCACAGAGATAGGCAAATCCTTGTTGATAGGGCAGGGTGGACTCATCCATATAATCCACCTCCCATAGGATATAATGGCTAAGCAAGATCCAAAGCAGGAGTAATGAAACCTGCAATAAGCGCGGTTAGCGATACTTTTAACATCGCTACGCAGGTTAGTGAGCAGATTGATAATAGGAGAAAGGTTTATTAGCGACATTATCCACGTTATTTCAATTAGGTACGCCCACTTTGCATATCATTAGCGTTGCAAAGCTGGGCGTTAAGCAAACAGGCACCGAGGCACGGAATTACACGCTAGCGTGTCCTTGCTGATAGTGCGATATAATTATCGCCGCTTTTCGCCCAAAAACAGACGCTAAAGCGGCGATAATTATATCGCCAGCCCTTGATAATATGCCCCTTAGTAGAAATAAGGTTTAGTTATCTGTTTTGTCCAAACATTATTCTGCAATAATCAGCGAGCCCTTTTATTGCACACAACATAAGAACAAAAATGGAACAAGGTTCTTTCCCCCATAATTATACTGCAATGATTCTGTCTCTGGCAAAAGGGAATGCCTTGCAGGACAAAACATTAAATCATGATCAGACTTTGGAAAACAGTCTGTCAATGCTTGACATTTCACTTCCTAAAAAAGAATATGAGGAGGTTAACGTGACCTCTATAAAAACAAAAAAGAAGGTTTTCAACAGGATCAGTTTACAAAAAGTTTTTATTTGCTTTCCATGCAAATGTTTCACACTTATTTTTATTTAACAATATTGCCTTGAGCCTAAAATATTTCCCACAGCAGTTTCATCTTAAAACATATAATTTGACAACATAAGACGATCAGCAGGCCCACGCAAGCCGCCATTTTCCTGGAAGAGGAAGCTCTTGCTAAAGAGCTGCACATGGTCGCCAGAACAATAACACAGTCTGCTCCATAAGCACCTGATTGGAATTCGGACCCACGAGGGGAGGAGCCTGCAGTCGCGAACACTGGAGAGAACCTCCACTTGGCCTCAACTTCGACCAACAGGCACCCAAGCTTCATACTGACTACACCATACAGTACCCTGGCCACTTCCTCCACTGAGGAGGCAGGAGAAGAGGGTCTGAATCATGCAGACAGGGAGGTGTCTAAGCCTTCTTCGGCAATGGAAGCCGATGGACAGAATTAAAGTCCGTAAAGTCTTCCAGCGCTATTATATTTTGTGGCACCTCCCAGGCAACAGCCTCCCCATAATTGTCCTTCAGCATACATGGGTGGCCATGAACCCATGTCATTCTCACAATACTGACTAGAATTTTAGATGTACACGGATGACATCCAAACCCAATTTTGTCTAGGTAACAAAGCCATAAGTCGAATGATCTTCACAAATTTCCAGAATTACTGTCGTTGGATGAAGAATAACTTCTTGGCATACTTGGTACCAAAATGAATATTCCCAGGTTGGAAGGTGTGAAAGTTGGAACAATCTCATTGCAATATCCCTAGCCCAAACACACAACATGGAAAAGCTGGCTGTAATCTCTGGCTTGGATCTTCCATCAACCCTCCAGTAAATGGAAACATAAAAGGACCTTTGTGAGTCAGCCCTGCTCCCCAAATCCTACCATTGCTCTACTGGAAGACACCAACCCATATTAAATCCACCCTAAAAGCACCCTACTGGATTCCAGTAGCAGTTGGGCTAAATTCAATGCTGTGCATACCACACAAAAGGAGGACGCAATACACAATGTCTGGAAGAACTTCAAATGGCAAATACTATGGGGTATCCCTAGGGCTCCAGACACCAGAGCCATTAACCAGTGCTTCAGACTTCAGCCAAGCTACTTGGTCTTCAGAAAACCTCTGAGCCTAGATCTTTATAGAAGTCTACTAAGACCATGAGATCCTGTGAGTGACCACTGCTGGAGCAGCCTTCTACACCAGAGTATCACTCCTGCAGAACACAATAGCACACTCCACATCTAGGACTGAAGTCGATCTGGCTATATTAAATCTGGTGCCCTAATCACGACAACCTGCACCCAATGTGATCGAACATCCGCACAACTTTCTGTTGGGTATGCACAATGTTCTGCACAGCAAGGAGGGTGCAACACGTTTGGTACCAAAGAAAACCCATGAAATTGCTAAATTAATTCATACAAAGGAGTTACGGGCAGATTGAAATTAGATCTCTTCCAAAAATATGCTTTCGGCAAATTTAAATTGACCCCAATTAAAAGCAAGGCTATGTGTTGTCAAAATAGTGTTTGCTTTCCCCTATTTATGTGAGACCAAAACCCACCAAACTCATGAATGTGTTGACATGGGGGCGTGGCCTGGTCATGCACCAAGATGGCAGCTCGTCCGTGAAGCTCTGGATCCGCCGCTCATTAGCTGCAGTCATGCACTGCTTCATCGATGCCCTTGCGACAACCAGACACACCCGCTGATGCCCACTGATCTGCAGTGCTTCCCAGGCCTTTCCGTGACAAAATTTGGTGACTCATTGGTGATGTGCGGGCCCGCACCACCCGCGGCCTGATGTGGCCCTCAGAGGCCTTGTGATGACAGGGGTCCTGGGCAAGACTGAGGGGGGGCCATGGCCATGCTGAATGGCCACGCAGTAATCATGGCCACTACGGAGGAGACTCCCTGACTGGAGATGGCGCAGGGTGCATGTCGTCGCCATGCAACAACACATACGGGCCGGCTGTGGCGGTGAGTGCCTTCCCCTTCTCCTCCCGTCCTACCCTGCCACCTAACAAACTCTGGTGGTCCCGGCCTGCCCTAGCCTGAATTGCACTTGCAGTCTGACCTGGTTTTGGGGATTTGCAACAGACAACGTGAGGCACACCATGTGATAAATTGCCCTCCCCCAGGACTTAATCGGTGGAAAAATACACGTTCTTTCATAGCCTACACAGCAACCTGGGGGGTGCTGCAACGTTCCCTTATCTGACTACACCAGTTCTGTGAACAGATTTGAATATTTGAATGGAAGCAGACACCTGCAGTTGCATATAAGAACCTGCACATTCATTTTCCTTTACCCCATTATTAGTGGCACAGCGCAACTTCACTAATATGTATGTATTTGAGCTTGTAAAGCGCACTGCTACCCGTCCTTAGGTTTCCTGGTGCTGTATAACTCTGGGGAATCCATCCTGGCTTTCCCTGTGGGATGTTCCCTGCTGGGAGTCCCCAAGGTGGAGCCAGGCATCCCCGGAATTGGTGGGGCCGTTGTGGAGATTAGGCAAGCTAATGCCCAGAGTTGCCGAGTGGAACTCCAGATTAGAGTAAGCATCGAAGCGAGAATTATCGAGTCCGCTGACCCAAGTCCACGACCCTGCCGCGTCGGGAATTGAACCCTGGTCCCAGGCCGACTTCTGCCGCCTCTAACCAGTGAGCCACACTACTCCACTACTCTTGGACTATGCCCCGGATTCTCGTCTGCGACCCTTTTTCCCCATACACTTCGAGGAGTTGGTCTCCTCTTCTTCAAGGACAGGACCCCCACTCTACTACTACCGTACATTATGGGGCATAGCGACCCTAAACAACGGATGCTCTCCTTTGATATAACCAAGTCCCTCAGGCGTGAGGAGAAAAAGGGACACGCACATGGAGACCCTGTTCTTCCAGTCCCCCTGAACTGGAACCTCCCCCCACCGATGGAACTGCGTCCATCATGTCAGAATTGCGGACCGGTTTCAAAGCCATCGACGTACGGTTCTATGCATTGGATGCCCACCTTGACGATATGCAGAGCTGCATCGAACAACAAGAAACCCGCATTGATGCCACCGAACAACACATATCTGAAGTAAAGGACACCCAATCGACTTTTGTTAAAAGGCTGGAGTACACTGAAAGACTGCTGAAGAAGACAGCATCCAAGGCAGAGGATTTGGAGGCTCGATCACGCCACAACAATATCTGTATTGTAGGGGGTGGCAGAATCCACCAATACTGGTCCCATGGATACGTATGTAGAGCGACTGTTGGTGGAACTTTTTGGTAAAGACGCTTTTCGACCAACATTTGCAATCGAACGGGCTCACAGAACCCTCACTCACAGATTCACCACTGGTGCCCCGCCGCAATTGATCATAGCCTGGCTCCTGAACTATCACGGTGGAAATGCTGTTCTTTGCATGGCCCGTGACTAAGGTGACATTCAATATCAGGGTATGTCAAACTCTCTCTTTCCGAATTCCACCCCTCTGGTTCAAGAGGCACTGAGAAAATTTCTAGACATAAAATGAACTTTGCAAAAGGCAAATATCCGATATTCCATGCTTTACCCGGTGCACCTGCGCCTTCAGCTCAACAGAAAGACCCATATCTTAGACTCATCCACTGCGGCTGCAGATTTTTGGAAGCAACATAGACTGAGCACGACCTCTCCTCCTGGGAAGAAACCTGCCACCTCCCCATCTTTACTCCCAGCAGACTGATGAAGACGAATGGCCCATTGACTTTTGTCCTGCTTATTTATTTTTGTTAGTGGCCAGATACTCCCTAAACTTCCTCTATTTTTAGCGCTTATATGCTATCGGCGGTGCATGATTCCATCAAGATCTAAATAGTGTTTCACTGGCAGCCTCCTTTGACCTTAGCCTCCCCCCTAGGAGTTCTCCTACTGTTTAATCGGGAAAATCGGATTCACCGGATATTGGTTGGGTTATTATCCTATGTGATTGGGGGTGGGGGGTTGTGGGTTGTTGATTATTTCAATTCATATGTTTGTTATATACAGGGTATTGTTAATACTAATGATCGGCCCTACACACTCATGTACAGGGATGCGTACACATATATCCATGCATGGCAGCGATGACGTCCACGGATAGGGACCCCGGGTCACTTGACTGGACTTGACAGGTGAACCCCCTTCTCCTCTACATCAGTGGGCGGGACTACTCACACAGTTCCAAGAACTCACAACGCCGTGAAGCCAACTACCTCAGCAAATAAGCGCACTCAAGGACATATGGGGAGGGTGAGAGGATGGATCGAACATTGGACGGTCTGCTTTGCCCCCGATACCAATCCTCCTTCGTTACCCAAATGTAACTAGATGATGACACGTCGGTCACCCAGGTTTCCGACATTACCTCCACCTTTATCTCTTACTACTCTCGTCCATATGCCACTCGCTCTCCTCCCGCCGATGCCGCTCTCACTGACTACTTGGCTGAAGTGGTGATGGTCTGATCGAGGAGGGTCAATGACAATTTCTGGCCTCTCCCATTACTACAGATGAAATCTCACAGGCTATAGCCGACCTTGACGGATCACGGATAGTTGGCCTTACTGGCACATTTTACAAACATATAAAACATTACTAGTTCCACATCTTCTAGAGGTATATACGGAATCACTTGAGTCAGTGTTGCTTCCTCCCACATTGCGCGAGCTGTTATCTCCCTTCTCCTCAAACCAGGTAAACCTTCCTGACGATGTGCCTCTTACAGGCCCCTCTCTCTGCTGAACCAAGATCATAAATTCCTTGCCAAGAACCTTGCAACACGCATATCACTCCTAGCAGGCCAAATTATATCTCCATTACAAGCTGGGTTTGTCATGAATCGATCTACCTCTGTGAATCTCCGTACTGTGTTTGCTGTCCTCAACCAAATAGATCCGAGCCTCTCTGCTGCAGCGATACTACTGGATACAGAGAAGGCATTCGATTTACTGTAGTGGCCTTTCCTCTGTGCTACAGTGGGAAGGCTAGGCTTTCCTCAAGGTTTCTGTGATCTTGTCCGCCTCCTCTACAGAAGCCCAGTGGCTAGGCTCCGAATGATTGGCGAACTCATGGACCAATTCACCTTATCACGGGGCACCGGACAGGGCTGTCCCCTTTCACCCCTACTGTTCATTATTGCCATGGAACCCCTTGTAAGCTATCTTCAAGAATGTCACTTACAGCGGGGACTTCGATTTCACTGAGGCCCCCTTCTGGCCTCTCTCTATGCAGATGATATTCTACTGTTTATCGGCAAACCCAAGGCTAACCTTCCTCCACTCCTCCAGGAAGTTAAGCGATTCGGAGCCTTCTCTGAACTGACTATAAATTGGACTAATTCCAAACTATTTCCACTGACCGATGCCACGCTTCCCTTTCCTCTAGACTTTCCTTTGCATTGGAGTGATGACCCCCCAAAACCCTGCTAACTTTGTATTGTTCTACAACAAAATTGATCGGATGTCATCCGCCTCAATTACAGTCCCGCTATTGATCGACTATTATCCCAAATTGACAGGTGGATAAAACTCCTGCTTTCAATTGCCGGTAGGATTGTCATTATTAAAATGGTAGTATTGCCCTGCTTCTTATACTTTTCCTTGGCATCCCCATTCCACTAAGTTCTTCGGTATGCTTCAGAGCATGCTCCCTAGACTTATCTGGGCAGGCAGCCGAGCACGTATTAGCTGGCAGACATTGTCTTATAATATCTGTATTATTTAGTTTGCAAAGGCAAACTATGCATACTATTGGTGCCATCCAGATGCGAGGCTACAGTATCTAAAACTGGAATGGTCGCAGGCCCGCCCTTACTCTCTCCAGACCATCATTCCCAACAGCCTTACGAGGTCACCCATAGAGATTTAAACACTATATATAACATACTGGGCCTGGATGACATTACATAGTTATCTGCATGCTGAACGCCTTTATTTCCCTTATTTGCCACTTCGAGACAAATCATGGTTATTCACAACTACCGAAACACTGACTAAACGTACTCTTTCCCGCTGTTGGCTTTATACGATAGGAGACTTGTTTCACAATTCCCAACTACACTCCATGTCAGACCTTGCAGGTGGGTATGAGGTGTCCTTGGTGGACTGATTCCTTCTTCATAGAACACTCGTCTCTATATACACCACGCTAAAATCCTCGACAGAGGAACCACAAGATTTCTCCCCACTTGCTCTTGTTATTACATCTGCCACTAGCGACCACCTAGTCTCCCGTTTGTACCATTTAGCCCAGACGCTTCGTCCACCTGTGGGACAGGGAGCACGAGCGGCATTGGAAAGAGACTTAGGGTACCCTCTATCCGACGAGGCATGGTCATATTGCTGTGAACAAACCCGCTTTGTATCTTGCAACTACAGACATAAAATCCTCCACTTTAAATACCTGCATAGAGCCTACATTACTCCAAAGCTACTGGCCAAGAGAGGCCCCTCTAAACCCCATCGCTTAGAGGAACATCCCGACTTTATACACTTAGCTTGGAATTGCCCACCAATTTTAGCATACTCGGAGATGGTCTTTCAGCGTCTTGCTCAAATGGTTGCCTCGGACCTAACCCCCTCCCCATTGCTGGCACTGTTGGGATATGTCAAAATTGTGAGCCCTGGCGCTCGATGATTTTCTGCCATTGCCCTACTCCTCGCAAAGAGGCAGATATCCAAACACTGGAATAGTCCCACAGCTCCATCACTAAAGGCCTTGATGATAAACTTATTATATTGTGATACCACTAGTGACATATGTGCAAGGCTACAGCCTACCTCCCCCAGACCCAAAAATATTTGGCAACCACTCCATTCCTATCTACTACTCCACCCTGAGGAGACTGACTGAGCTCAGATACTTCTGACCCTTTGGGTTATCTCATCATATGCCTTAACTAACCAAGTACAAGGGTGCCTTAACTAACCAGGAACATGGGGCTTACAGCTGTGAAACATGCTTGTATAACACTATATGATGGCAGGATATGCCTCCCTCTTTATGGACTCGGATTACGTGTATTTACTGCCTGCTTCATGTCTTTTGATTATATTGTATGGACCCTTAGTGTGCTCATGAGATATTTCAGACTACTCAAGAAGCTATGACCGACATTGCATTATGATCTTTTTCTTTTGTGTACATCCATGTACCATTAATCTTGCTCCTGTTCCATTGGTTGATTCTCATCCATTCCTGTATTTTATTGTTTCTTGTTTGTCATTTATTGAAAAAATGCAATAAATAAAAAAATAAAAATCTCATGAATGTGTTGAAACTAAAAAATCAGTTTATTAGCAGATAAGGTGACAATTGAACTGAAAAACATTTTGCAGGTTCAAGACACAGCACATGGATTTTTTTTATGGTTAGTTCCTAGATGGGAACTTTAATAACACATAGATAGGGTCCACCCACATGCAAATTATTCTGTGTCTTTCCCAAAAAGGAACAATGGGGCTTATTTACAAGTTCCTTGCGCCATGGGTGCTTCACTTTTTGTCACACACCAGCAGCGCAACCTGCTGCCCAATATTTACAAGGGCATGTAAAGCCACCCTGCATGGTTTTTCGTGTCCTTGGAAATATGGCCTCTTCTCATGCAACACTTTGCATGAAAGGGGCATGACATGGGTGTTGCTGTGGGGGTTCCCACGCAACAACCATCTATTCTGCTGCATTCCTAGATTTACAAAAATTCTTAAACCTGAAACGTCAGAACGCTACGCCACCCGAGGGGAGGCATAGCGAGGTGCAACGAGGAGAAAGATTTACATTTTTCTTGTTTTTACCTTTTTACCTTTATGCAGCACACATAGAACAAGGAAATCACCTACTGTGATTGTTTATGTGCAGGAAGGTACACCATGACGTTTTTCAACTTCTATGTGTGCTGAATTAAGCATCACACATAGAAGTTGAAAAATAACATTTCATGTGCAGGAAGGGATCCATTCTGTACAAAAACAATTTCCGCGCAACGCAGGCACCCTTGCACCATGGCGCAAGAGTGCCTACGTGGCACAGGGCTGATGATTGTGCGTCAGCACAAGGGAACACACAGGGATGCATCATGTTGTAAATATGAGGCATCCCTGTGCTTTGAAAGTGCTGCAGCGTGGCGCAGCGAAAGGGCTTGCGGTGCCGCGCTGCGGCACTTTCTTGTAAATAAGGCCCAATGTATTTGAATTTCTAGGCCAGGTATAGGCCTCTTTAATGATATGCAACTTGAAACCGGTGTGCAGTGAGCTTGGGACCACATCTGGGCAAATCAAAACCAGATGCAGAACATCAATGAGAACAACAGAAAATGATAATGCATTGAATATTTAAACGAATTTCAGCAATTAGCAATGGCTAAGGGCATATTTCAGTCCATTTTCTTTGCTCACTGTGCCTTTGCAGACAGGAATCAGCCATATGCAAATCAATCCACATTTTAAATTCTATGGTGATTCAAAATGTGGTCTTTTTTAAAGTATGTCCTAATTGTGATTTAGAGAAAACTAAATTGCGGATGGAGTCTGATAAAATCCATTTGGAAATTGTGGGAGTATGTTCTTAGATTGCTATATGGAGAGAATTCAACATCCACAATTCTGTTTTGATCTTTCTTCTTGACCGTGTAAGAAACAATTCTATTTGGATCTTTCTTCACGACAGATGCTGCGCAATCTTCGAAACAAGAAATTAATTTGCCTCTCTCTGCGTTGAAAGGTCATTTGATTTACATCTAATGCTCAAAACAGTGAACTGGAGACTCTTCCTCTGAGAACTGAAACTTGCCTTGATTTATTTAAGCATGGGGTCAAGATATCTCTCAAGACTTACCTTTGTCCTGAAGATGGTCTCATTGATTTGATGCTACAGAGTCCGAAACGTCGATGCCTAACCCATTCTTCTTTCCTTAGTGATTGTCAATTGACTTGGTTTGAGTTCTGAATCCTGTGCATAGGACAGACTCATTGTTTGATTATTCAATGAAGATGGGCAGTCATATATTGAGAACCAGGATAGTTTTGTATCTTTTATATATATATGTTTTCTGTTGTCAATGTATGTTTTGATCTTCTGTGTTTATTTCTGTACCCCCACTTTTATGTTGTTGAACTATAAAATCTATTATCTTTTTTGATACACCCGGTTGCTGAAATTGATTTTCGAATTTACACCTAGATTCATCAATGTCAAATTCTGCGATTCCTAAATTGCGAGAAAAAGCGAATCGCAATTTAGAAATCGCAGAATGGCATTCATGAAAAAATGCGAATAAAAAATGTGAATCGCAATCGGCCGCAATCGCCGATTGCGAGTTACCGAAAATCGCATAAAAATCGCAGAATCGGCCGATACCCTTGTTGAAATAGCGAACTTGCAATTATCGAAATCGCAAATTGCGATCTCGCTAATTGCGAGATCGCAAAAACGGGAAGTCGCATTCTGAGCACAGTGATGACATCACAACCAGGAAGTAGGCAGGTTCCATCCTCATTCAGCATTGTGAGCCTGAAGTCAATCAATCAATCATGCCATTTGTATAGCGCACTACTCACCCGGGAGGGTCTCAAGGCGCTTGGGGGGAGGGGTATGCTACTGCTCGAACAGCCAGGTCTTGAGTTGTTTCCTGAAGGCGAGATGGTCCTGGGTCAGCCGAAGGTGGATGGGGAGGGAGTTCCAAGTCTTGGCAGCCAGGTAAGAGAAGGATCTTCCTCCGGCTTTGGCTCTTCGGATGCGTGGTACGGCTGCGAGGGCGAGGCTGGTGGACCGTAGCTGGCAGGTGGGCGTGTAGAAGGTCAGGCGGTCGTTGAGGTACTTAGGGCCCAGGTCGTGGAGAGA
The DNA here is from genome assembly GCF_964261635.1 of Lissotriton helveticus. Classification (NCBI taxonomy): domain Eukaryota; kingdom Metazoa; phylum Chordata; class Amphibia; order Caudata; family Salamandridae; genus Lissotriton; species Lissotriton helveticus. Next base: position 2,093,893,112 of record NC_136065.1, on the reverse strand, counting down.
CTTGTGTGCGTGGGTGAGGAGCCGGAACGTGATCCTCTTGTCGACGGGGAGCCAGTGCGGGTTCCTCAGGTGGCTGGAGATGTGGCTGCGTCGGGGCACATCCAGGATGAGTCGGGCGGAGGCGTTCTGGATGCGCTGGAGTCTTTTCTGTAGCTTGGCTGTGGTTCCGGCGTAGAGGGCGTTTCCGTAGTCCAGTCGGCTGGTGACGAGTGCCTGGGTGACAGTCTTCCTGGTCTCGGTCGGGATCCAGCGGAAGATCTTGCGAAGCATACGCAGGGTGTTGAAGCACGATGAGGAGACGGCGTTGACTTGTCTGGTCATCGAGAGGGAGGGGTCCAGGATGAAGCCCAGGTTGCGTGCGTGGTCGGTTGGCTTGGGTGCGGTGCCCAGGGCTGGGGGCCACCAGGAGTCATCCCAGGCGGAGGGCGAAGATCCCAGGATGAGGACTTCCGTCTTGTCCGAGTTCAGTTTCAGTGGAAGCAGCATTGCCAGAGCTCCCCCCAGAGTACCTACAGGTTAAATCCAGGAGACACCCCAGTGCACAACATGTCACAGGAATCTGTAGGTGAAACTTCCACAGGAAGAAAAAGGAAAATTTAATTTTCTGAACAAGTTAGAACATCTTATAGAGGGAGTGCCCAAGGACCACAACCGCCTCTTCGGGAAGGACTCGAGAAGGGTGCCTGAGGCCGACAAAAGAAGGATTTGGGTGCGCATCTGCGCAAAAGTGAATTCCGTGGGGGTTACCCAGCGCTCTGCGGATGATCTGAAGAAACGCTGGTACGACCTCAGAGGGCGGGCCAAGGAGAAGATCGCAGAGAGGCTAGGGGAGCGTGTGGCGACAGGAGGAGGGGAGCCCACTGTCCCACCAAACACCCCACTTGAGGACCGAGTAGAGGACACCCTGAACCCGCAGGCATGGTGGGGGTAATCCAGCTGGACTCCTCCCAACCCACCCAAGATACACAAGGTAAGTGCCATGCGACTGCGACCCTGTCCCCTAACAATGGCCATGACCCCAGTTCATCCCATTACAAACCCCAGTCATGCAGCCAAAGCACACCACATAAGCCCTATTGCATTGTGGGACATGTAGTCTGACCACAATTACCATCTAGCCCCATACAGCCAGACCTGTTAAGTGAGAGGCAATCCTGCAGCGAGTCAAGGAATGGTAGCCTGCATGCATGTAGGAAGCTCCAATGTGTAAGTAACATGTCACTAATCAACGTCCACTTTACATCACAGGTGGCGCTGAAGTACCCAGTACGGACAGCGATGCCCTGCAAATTGATGAAATTACAGAGGACACTGAGGGAGACGCACATCCATCCCCACAGCCAGGACCATCAGGGACCAGCGGTCATAACAACACCTGCCCCTGTGGACAGTGCCACCTCTGCACCAACAGGCGCACCAGTACCACAGCGAGTCACTCAAACACCAGTGGGGCTGACAACACCAGCAGCAGCACGCAGACAAACCCACCGCCCAGCGGCTGTGAGGAGCCAGTCAAGCGGACGGGTGAGGGAGCCGCGTAATACCACATCACGCGCTGGCAGGGGGGTGAAGGTGCGGGCACCTGGGCCCTCTATTGAGCGCCGTATGCTCCACGTCCACCAGACACAAGCCCGTCATCTCGCTGCTATACATCTCCAGCTCAACAAGACCGCTAGGAATGTAGGTCAGCTGAGTGACCGTATGGAGAGTATGACCGCTGCTGTGGAGGCCAACACCTAGGCCATATTAAGCCAGCGGGACATCAACCGGCGCAGACACCGGCAGCTGCTGACCCGCCTGTCTGCATTCACGCGGTCAAACTATATCATTGGCAACGCGACCTCCCAGCTGGCACGACGCTCCTTGGCCATGCAGGCGCAAATGGTCCAGTGCTGTGAGGACGTTGCGAGAGCTCTGGAGCAAGTGACAACTGCAGTTCCGGGTATGCAGGCAACTGGCCATGGCCAGCCGGGGGGTGGAGGGGGGGACGACACTAGTGAGGCTAATTCCAGCTATAGTAGCCAATCCGTGCCACTGGTGGTAGCACCCCGCCGCAGCACCAGGCCCTCTGATTCCTCACGGCAAAATCAGGAGGAGGAGGTGGAAAGAAGGTTGGAAGCATCTGGCCGGAGGCGGCATTGAACATTTGATAGTTACCATGAAGGGCCATGCTGCTGCTACAAGCATGCTCTCCTCAAGAACATGGGACATATGACGCAATACACCAATCATGTTACAGTTTGGGGAATTCCCACTTTATTGTGCAAAAAACAGTAAGAGAATCTGTTAAACACAATCTGACTCATGTCATTATTACTATTGTCATGCATGAGTGAAGTCTTGGGTGTGGGGAGTGGGTGCACTCATGCTGATTTGGTTACGGCGCCTGTGTCCTTCTGCAGGATTCTCCCCGCGTGCATGACGCACATGTGCAGGTGGTCGGTTGTCCCCTTCCGACTCACTGCCAGAGATCTCTACAGGTATCCTGCGCTTGGTAGCAATGTTGTGGAGGATAGCACACACGGCCACGATGCGGCAGCAGACCTCAGGCTCGTATTTGATGGCCCCACCAGTCTTGTGAAGTATGCGGAATCTGCTTTTCAAAAGGCTAAATGTCCTCTCAATGCAATTTCTTGTGCGTATGTGTGCAGCATTATAACGCCGTTGCTGTGGTGTTGCAGGGTTGAGGTATGGGGTGAGGAGGTACTCACGGAGAGCGTAGCCACTGTCACCTGATTGAAAGGAGCAGAGGGTGAGTGCCTGTTCTGCGCAGCAACATGATCACAGTGTACTATTTTGGCGCATGTGTACTTACCTAGTAGGTGTCCTTCCCCAAAGTCTCGCCTGGCCAGTCGTGTGTGGATGCCGCTGTGCCGTAATATGAAGGAGTCATGTGTGCTCCCCGGGTACTGTGTCACTATGTCCGTGATGATTGTCTTAGCATTGCACACCATCTGGATATTGAGGGAGTGGTAGGACTTGCGGTTGCGGTACATGTATTCCGTTTGTGCTGGTGGGCAGATGTGGATGTGGGTACAGTCAATGCATCCTATTACATTTGGAAATTGTGCTACGTTGTAAAATTGAAGCTTGGTCTCATTCAAGTCCTGTCGGCTGGTGGGGAATGAGATGTAGTGGTGTAGCCGGGTCAGCATAGCCTCCAGTACACTCCTTAGGCAGCGGGACATGGTGGGCTGGGATTTCCCCCCTGCAACAGTGACTATCCCCTGGAAGCTTCCGGAGGCCAGAAGGTGCAGGCTGCGCAATACCTGGACATGTGTGTGCATTGGTCCTCCTTGTTGGGTGCTGCATCAGGGGATCTAGGTCCCGGATCAGCTTAATGATCATTGCCCCATTCAGGCGGTACTTAGCGTAAATTTGCTCCCTGGTTTGGCCCAGAAGGGTGACCCGCTGGCGGAATATCCGCTCCTGGATCCTACGTCTGTTCCGTGCTGCTCACTGTAGCCTTCGCCGCCTGACCACCATGTAGAGTCCTGGCATTGTGGGAGTCCTCATGCTCCAGCTGCATCTCCTTAAGTGTGTTTGGTCAGGCCTGCCCCTGTTGGTAGTTTGTTAAAGTTTTTTGGGAATGCTTTTTTTTTTCCTTACTGGTTACCACCTGGTTTGGGTTCTCCTTAATTTGCGCGTCGCAAATAGCGATTTTCGGGTTTTTCGCAATTAGCGATTTTTCTTGAATAGCGATTGCGATTGTTTTGCGATTTCACAAATAAATTCGCAGAATCCATGGTTTCTCACAATTTCCGATTCGCTAATGGACTTCTTCCAGGATTCTGCGAATTTTTTTGCGAAATCGCAATTTTTCTTTAGCGATTTCGCTTTTTGGGGGATTTCACTATCATGAATTCCTTTTATTCAAATTGCGATCGCAATTGCTAAATCGCAGCTATTGCGATCGCAATTTGGCTTCATGAATCTAGCTGTTAATCTTTTCTTAATCATTCTGAGCTGTTCCATTGGTTGTCATTAGATGTTACCGTGTATAAGATAAAGCTCCCCTGATACATATTTCTTAATGAATCCCTTGTAGGCACCTTTACTACTACTAATACTACTACTACTACTACTCCTCCTCCTCCCCCCCAGCTACCTTGCTCTCCTGACCTGTAACTTCTCAGGAACTTTTCTTAAAAAAAAAATTCAGTTTAAAGATAAGCCAAGACCTACTGGTGCTATTCCCCCTTCCCCAGAAGGAGAGGAAAATGCAATATAAATGTACCTATTTGGACCTACTGCTGACACGCCGTCATAAAGGTATACATTGGGCCAGTTCTATGTCCCTGGCGCTCACTAAATGGAGGGCGGATCTATTAGAGTGGGCGGTGGCTGAGAAGTGCAGGCTTAGGAGAGTGCGCACGTGCGGGCATTCGGAAAGGGATCTTGAGACATGGTTGAGTATGTCAGATGAACTTGTAGAAGGCAGTGGGGAATGAAGCAGAGGTGAGTATCAGGATGGGAGTGACAAGATGGGAAATACAGATGCTAGTGGAGAACTCTAACAGGGGGAAGCACTGGACTCACAGATGTCCCACAACAGTGAACCCTTGGCAGATCGCACTGGATCTGACAGAGGTGCCTTTGCATAGACGCTATGTTGGATCTGTCTTTGAGAGTGAGCCCCTTCTCCCTCTCCCCGCTATTGATCGCACACATGCAACCTACATAGTGGGGGAAGATACTTGTAAGCAGGGAAATGTGTTTTTTCTTTCTTCCTGTTCTCGCGGAAACTACGGGCAGATTTACAAGAAAATTACGCATCTGTGGAGATGTGTCCTTTCCCTGCGCCACTTTGAGAAACCCTTGCGCAACTATGGATGCGCCTTATTTACAATACGCGCAGCATGCATACATTATACCTGACGCAGATATAATGTGACACAGGGCTTAGCAACGTGATGCATCTCCCTAGATGCGTCTCGTTGTAAATGGGCCGCATTTTTAAGCTCCTGCTGTGTCACAAAAAGTGACGCAACTGGGGCACAAAAACAACACAAGGGGCTTGTAAATCTGCCCCTGAGAGTATACACTGAGACCCCCAATCTAAAAACGACACACGACACATCTACCCAAATGAAACCGCATATGCCAACTGTAATCTCACTGCAGTTTCTTTGTATTTCAATTGTTGAAAAACTGAATAAACACATTTTTAAAAAAAAGTTTATAAAATAACTCAAAAAGATAATCCGAGACCAGGCCCAATCTATTTCATGTAGTCAACCTGCAGCCCATCGCAGTCAGCCTTAACTTTTGACTTAGCCACTGTTTTGCAAAACCAGATACCCATGGTTGGCACTTTGATCCTTTGGGCACTATTTTTCACAAAATACCTTAAACGTTCATAAATCCAGTCCTACTGATTGAATTAAATTAATTTTGGTATCATTTTATTTATTAAAACGGTCTCCTCTTTTTTATGATTTGGGAATTTTCTTGTGTTGTATTTTCACTTTATTACAGTTTATGTGCTGCGTAAATTCTTTGCACAGTGCCTCTAAGGTAACCCTGACTCCTTTTTTACCAAGCTACCAGAGGGTTAAGCACAATTTTGTGACTTTTGTAGTTGACCCTGACAAGGAGTGTGGTTGTTGATTAAGTGGGACTTCCACCCCCCTCAACCAATCACCCAGTGTCTTACACTAATGTCTTTTCACACTTTATCATCCCACTCAGTCACTCAAAGTCTATTTCATCTCACTGTAATTCAGTACTAGACATTATTTCCTTTTGCTGATTTGCCTATTTCTAACTTACATCCAGAGTCTGATTCCTCTGAGTCTCTCCTTGGTTTCTAAAACACTAGTAGGACCTGATTCATCTTACTGTCAGTTACTTATTTTGAACATATTGTCAGAGTATCGTTCCTTTCAATCATTACTGATGTGTAGCTTACCTTAATGCTGTGTTCCTCCTCAGTCACTGATTTCAAACTCACTATCTGTCCTTGATTCCTCTAAGACAGTTAATAAAGTCTATCTCCCTGTGAGGACTGTACCTCTCATTGCCATTCCTTGTATTCTAATCCACATCCTCCCTTCTTCTCCAGTCTTCTCCTTAGTGTCAGGTTTAGATGGTGGATGGTAAAGGGACTTCTACAAGCACCTACATGACCTACCTCCTACTCCATACTAGATATCCTAGACTCCAGCTATGTCCATCTTTACTCCCATCCCCTCCATCTTTCCATTCTTCTGCAGCCCCTGTTCTTCAAATTCAACCATGTCACCTTCAGCTATACTTCTTTCCAGCTTCTTGTTTCGTCTTCTCTTACGTGACCGAAAGGCATTGTTGGCACTAAATAATAATAATAATAAAAATACCTAACATAAAAAAACAAAAGGATACCCTTTTGAAAATGGTGTTCTATCTGTGGTTGCCAAATTCACATGCACATTTGGAAATATACAACTTTTTCACAGGTTATTTTGAGGCTTCACATAAAACATTAAATAGTTCAAAAGCAAACTTTGTGATGAGGGTAGAGCCAAAAGTGGGTAACAGTTACCTTCTTCACTGAGGCAAGGAAAGATCTTCTGTCTTTTCACTTGAAATGGACAATAGCTAAGTTCTGAGGAGTGTAGAATGGGTCCCAACGGGCCATTTGTCTCCTCTCATCAGCATTCAACTTCATCCATTGTCTGCCCATCCACAACCTGACATCTGGCACACAGCCACATAGTGTGGTGTTATCCACACAGTAACCATTAAGATAAAACTGAATTTGTGCATCACCTGTGTAGGTGTAAAGATGAAAGCTGCAGGACCAGATTAGGGCAGACAGTGAACAAACATGTAGATTAAAGAGATTGGGGAAGAGTGCCAAGCCTTGTTCAGCTCCACAGGTAGCAGCAGAAACAGAAGAGGCGAATAGGCCAGGAGAGGGGGGTGCCTATTCACAAAAGGTATTTTGTAGTATGTAAAGTAGCAGTACTCTCTTAGGTACTCTAACACACTGGTGTGAATTGGCCCCAAAACATTTTAAATAGGAATAATCAAGGAATATTCATATGCTATGTGTAACAAGCATTGGCAAAGCTAATAGGTCTCGCCTACACAAGATCTATTGGCTTTGCCAATGTGTTTTAGCTTTTTTTTTTTTGCAGAGTTTTATATAGCGCGAACTAGACCCGAACTGAATCAGGTATCAGAGCGCTTTACATAGCACCAGTTACGTTACATGAGGACACGCATTCATTTTAGGCACGGGGAGATTAAGTGATTTGCCCAGAATCACAGAAGGCTTTTGGCGTCGTTACCGAGACTCGAACCCAGATCCCCAGGTCCGAGGTCGAGCGCCCTAGCCGTTAGGCCAACTCCTCTCCCCTATGTTGTACACTATTGTGGCTGCTGTTCTGCATGGCGAAATGTTAGTGGCATAGATGAGAGTAGAATGGATTAGAGTGGCATAGAGTGGAGTGCAATAAAGAGGAGGGGCATAGAGTTCATTAGAGTGGAGTTTTGTGGAATGGTGTAGAGTGTTGTGAAGTACAGTAGAGTGAAATAGAGTCATTCTTCTGGCATGTCGGCGAGTGGAATGGAGTGTTGTGGCATAGAGTGGTGTGGGGTAGAGTGTCGTGGAGGGAGTGGAGTGTCAGAGAGTATCATAGAGTGGATGGGCGTAAAGTGGAGTGTCATAGAGTAGAGTAAAGATTAATAGAGTGGCATAGAGGGAGTTGCGTACAGAGGAGTGGCGTGTCATAGAGTGGTATAAAGTGGAGTACATGTTCACAAAGTGTAGTGGCATAGAGTGGAGTAGAGTGTTTTGGAGTGGCATGAAGTGGAGAAGAGTGTCGTGGAGGCCAGGGACTTGCATAGAGTGGATTCGAGTGGAGTAGAGTCAATTTGTGTAGAGTACATGGTGTAAAGTACAGTAGAGTGTCCTGGAGAGGAGAAGAGTATCACAGAGTTGAGTGACATAGAGTGTCATGGAGTGGAGTGGTGTATCGTGGAGTAGAGTGTCATAGAGTGGTATAAAGTGGACTACATGTTCATAAAGTGGAGTGGCATAGAGTTCATTAGAGTGGAGTTTTGTGGAATGGTGTAGAGTGTTGTGAAGTACAGTAGAGTGAAATAGAGTCATTCTTCTGGCATGTCGGCGAGTGGAATGGAGTGTTGTGGCATAGAGTGGTGTGGGGTAGAGTGTCGTGGAGGGAGTGGAGTGTTATAGAGTATCATAGAGTGGATGGGCATAATGTGGAGTGGCATAGAGTGTCGTAGAGTGAAGTTTGAGTGTCATAGAGTGGAGTAAAGATTAATGGAGTGGCATAGAGGGAGTTGCCTACGGAGGAGTGGAGTGTTGTAGAGTGGTATAAAGTGGAGTACATGTTCATCAAGTGGAGTGGTATAGAGTTCATTAGAGTGGAGTGTTGTGGAATGGTGTAGTGTTATGAAGAACTGTAGAGTGAAATAGAGTCAGTGTTCTGGCGTGTCGGAGAGTGGAGTGTTGTGGAATGGCATTGAGTGGTGTGGGGTAGAGTGTCGTGGAGGGAGTGGAGTGTCAGAGAGTATCATAGAGTGGATGGGCGTAAAGTGGAGGGGCATAGAGTGTTGTAGAGTGGAGCTGAGTGTCATAGAGTGGAGTAAAGATTAATAGAGTGGCATAGAGGGAGTTGCGTACAGAGGAGTGGCGTGTCGTAGAGTGGTATAAAGTGGAGTATATGTTCATAAAGTGTAGTGGCATAGAGTGGAATAGAGTGTTGTGGAGTGGCATGAAGTGGAGAAGAGTGTCGTGGAGGCCAGGGACTTGCATAGAGTGGATTCGAGTGGAGTAGAGTCAATTGGTGTAGAGTAGATGTTGTAAAGAACAGTAGAGTGTCCTAGAGAGGAGAAGAGTATCACAGAGTTGAGTGACATAGAGTGTCATGGAGTGGAGTGGTGTATCGTGGAGTAGAGTGTCATAGAGTGGTATAAAGTGGACTACATGTTCATAAAGTGGAGTGGCATAGAGTTCATTAGAGTGGAGTGTTGTGGAATGGTGTAGAGTGTTGTGAAATACAGTAGAGTGGAATAGAGTCAATGTTCTGCATGTCGGAGACAGGAATGGAGAGTCAAAGAGTGGTGTGGGGTAGAGTGTCGTGGAGGGAGTAGAGTATCATAGAGTATCATAGAGTGGATGGGCGTAAAGTGGAGGGGAATAGAGCTGAGTGTCATTGAGTGGAGTAAAGATTAATGGAGTGGCATAGAGGGAGTTGCCTACAGAGGAGTGGAGTGTTGTAGAGTGGTATAAAGTGGAGTACATGTTCATAAAGTGGAGTGGCATAGAGTTCATTAGAGTGGAGTGTTGTGGAATGGTGTAGTGTTGTGAAGAACTGTAGAGTGAAATAGAGTCAGTGTTCTGGCGTGTCGGAGAGTGGAGTGTTGTGGAATGGCATTGAGTGGTGTGGGGTAGAGTGTCGTGGAGGGAGTGGAGTGTCAGAGAGTATCATAGAGTGGATGGGCGTAAAGTGGAGGGGCATAGAGTGTTGTAGAGTGGAGCTGAGTGTCATAGAGTAGAGTAAAGATTAATAGAGTGGCATAGAGGGAGTTGCGTACAGAGGAGTGGCGTGTCATAGAGTGGTATAAAGTGGAGTACATGTTCATAAAGTGTAGTGGCATAGAGTGGAGTAGAGTGTTTTGGAGTGGCATGAAGTGGAGAAGAGTGTCGTGGAGGCCAGGGACTTGCATAGAGTGGATTCGAGTGGAGTAGAGTCAATTTGTGTAGAGTAGATGGTGTAAAGTACAGTAGAGTGTCCTGGAGAGGAGAAGAGTATCACAGAGTTGAGTGACATAGAGTGTCATGGAGTGGAGTGGTGTATCGTGGAGTAGAGTGTCATAGAGTGGTATAAAGTGGACTACATGTTCATAAAGTGGAGTGGCATAGAGTTCATTAGAGTGGAGTGTTGTGGAATGGTGTAGAGTGTTGTGAAGTACAGTAGAGTGGAATAGAGTCAATGTTCTGCATGTCGGAGACAGGAATGGAGAGGCAAAGCGTGGTGTGGGGTAGAGTGTCGTGGAGGGAGTGGAGTGTCATAGAGTATCATAGAGTGGATGGGCGTAAAGTGGAGGGGAATAGAGTGTCGTAGAGTGGAGTAGGGTGTCATAGAGTGGAGTAAAGATTAATGGAGTGGCACAGAGGGAGTTGCCTAAAGAGGATTAGAGTGTTGTAGAGTGGTATAAAGTGGAGTACATGTTCATAAAGTGGAGTGTCATAGAGTTCATTAGAGTGGAGTGTTGTGGAACGGTGTAGAGTGTTGTGAAGTACAGTAGAGTGAAATAGAGTCAGTGTTCTGGCGTGTCAGAGAGTGGAGTGTTGTGGAGTGGCATTGAGTGGTGTGGGGTAGAGTGTCGTGGAGGGAGTGGAGTATCATAGAGTATCATAGAGTGGATGGGCGTAAAGTGGAGGGGAATAGAGCTGAGTGTCATAGAGTGGAGTAAAGATTAATGGAGTGGCATAAAGGGAGTTGCGTACAGAGGAGTAGAGTGTCGTAGAGTGGTAGTAAGTGGAGTACATGTTCATAAAGTGGAGTGGCATAGAGTGGACTAGATTGTTGTGGAGTGGCATGAAGTGGAGTAGAGTGTCGTGGAGGCCAGGGACTTGCATAGAGTGGATTCGAGTAGAGTCAATTGGTGTAAAGTGGAGGGTGTAAAGTACAGTAGAGTGTCCTAGAGAGGAGAAGAGTGTCACAGAGTTGAGTGACAGAGTGTCGTAGATTGGAGTGGTGTATCGTGGAGTAGAGTGTCATAGAGTGGGGTTGGGTGGGGTAGAGCAGAGTAAAGTGGTATGGAGCGCCATAAAGGAAGTGGAGTAGTGTAGAGTGGAGTAGATTGTCACAGAGTGGAATGGCATGGCGTGGAGTAGCATGTCACAGATTGGAATGGCATACAATGAAGTGGAGTGTCATAGAGTGGAGTAGAGTGGCATAGAGTGGAGTAGTGTCATAGAATAGAGTGGCATAGAGTAGAGTAGTGTGTCCTAGAATAGATTAGAGCAAAGTGACATGTGGTCGCATAGAAGGAGTGGCGTAAGATGGAGTAGAGTGGCATAGAGTGGAGCAGAGTGTTGTAGAGTGGTATAGAGTGGAGAAGGGTGTCAGAGTGGAGGGGCATAGAGTGTCGTACAGTAAACCAGAGCGGCATAGAGTGGAGTAGAATCTCAGAGTGTAATGGAGGGATTAGACTGGAAGGGCATTGAGTAGTGTAGAGTGGAGTTGAGTGTTGTGGAGTGTAGTGGCATAGAGTGTCGTAGAGTGGAGTGGAGTAGAGTGTTGTGTAGTGGAGTGGCACTGAGTGGAGTAAAGTTGTGTGGAGTGGCATAGCTTGAGTAAAGTAGAGTAGAGTAGAGTGGAGTAGAGTAGCTTAGAATGGAGTGGAGTTTCATAGAGAGGAGTGCCGTAGAGTAAAGTGGAAGAGAGTTGAGTGGAGTAGAGTGGCATACAGCTAAATAGTGTTATAGAGTGGAGTAGAGTGCTGTAGAGTGTCATAGAGTGGACTTTCGGAGAGTAGAGTGGCATAGTGTGCAGTAGTGGAGTAGTGTGTCACTGAGTGGAGTAAAGTGGCATAGAGTGGAGTAAAGTGGCTTGGAGTGGAGCCGTGTAGAATGGAGTCGATTGGCATAGAGTGGAGTCGAGTGTTGTGGAGTGGCTTAGAGTGGAGTATAATTAAGGGGCGTAGAATGGATTGTTGTACTGTGGAGTGGCATGTAGTGGAGTGACAGAGTGGAGTGGCATAGAGTGGAGTGGCGCAGATTGGCATAGATTTGAGTAAAGTGTCATAGAGTGGAGCAGAGTGGGGTAAAATACAGTGCAGTAGAGTCGAGTGGTGTAGCATGGAGGGAAATAAAGTGTCAAAGAGTGAAATGTCGTGTCGTATCATAGAGTGTTATGTCGTAAAGTATTGTGGTGTGGTGTGGTGTGGCGTACAGTGGTGTGGCGTAGAGTGTAGTGGAGGGGCATAGGGTGCAGGGGCATAGGCTGGAGGGGGAAAGAGTGCTGTGGAGTGGTGTGTCATAGAGTAGAGTGGCATGTCATAGAGTGGAGTGGCATAGAGTTGAGTGGAGTGGCATTGAGTGAAGTGGCATTTGGCAGAGTAGAGCTTAGTGGTGTGCCAGAGAGTGACTTGTCATAGAGTGTCTTAGAGTGGGGGAGCATAGAGTAGATTGGCTTAAAGTTGAGTGGGTGGAGTGGGGTGAAGTGGAGTGATGTGGAGTGGAGTGCCGTAGAGTGGAGTGGAGTGTTGTACAGTGGAGTGGCATGTTGTAGAGTGGAGTGTCAGAGTAAAGTGGCATGTTATAGAGCGGTGGTGTAGAGTGGAGTAGAGTGAGGGGCGTAGAGTGGCATAGAGTGGAGTAAAGTGTTGTAGAGGGGAGTGGTGTGCAGTGGAGTGCCATTGTGGGGCATATGCATGGTGTGATATTACACTGCCATTACAGACAAAACAGTTTCAATATGACCATTACATTTGCACAGATCTACAGTTTTACAGATAAAACTATACAGCGCCCAAACAATAATATGAAGAAATTGCATCATCTAGTGTATTGATTTTTTTCATCCTATTAAAATATTTATTTCCACATTTCAGAATCAAAAAAAATGGGCCTTATTTGTGCTTTCCTTATTCTGATATATTCCTAAGAATCTGTTTAGTTTATTTAAATACATTTAAATTTTGTTGTGTGCTATAAAAAAGACTTTCCTTTCACAGCAAGATTGTTATATAAATCCTGTCACTTTAAAGTCAGAGAAATAAAAGTAATCACCAAGGGCCCATGTAGGTGGCTCATTACCGGTCGGTAAACCCGAAATTCTGTAAATTTCAGGCTTACCGACCGGTATTGAGCCATTTGCTATGTATGCATTTACCGAATCATTATTTACCAATACGGTATTTACCGAATCGGTAAATGGCATGTAGGAAGCACATTTAAGAGTGCTTATGTGCTTTAAGGATTTGTAATTTACCACCAACTATAAGTTGGTGGTAAATACCGAATGCCTTTGAAAATGCAAATCTGTGCATTTTCAACTGTGCCATGTGGCACACATACATGCCCTTGGGGCATGTATGTGTGCCACATGTGCACACAAGCACGATTATGGGGTGCAACAGGGTGTCAAAGTGACACCCTGCCACCCTTCAGTGTGTTCCCCCTTTTACCGAATCGGTATTTATCAATTCAGTAATTACCGAATCTTACTGATTCGGTAATACTTACTGAATAAATACCTACATCCCATTTACTGATTCTAAAATACCGTATCGGTAAAATTTGGTATTTTAGAATCTGTAAATCTTCATTACCCACATCTGGCCCCAAGTTCTCTGGAAGATAGTGCCTGACATGGGACCTCTGCCTTGGATGGACAGCAAATGTGACAAGATAAGAACACAATTTAAAGGTCTGAATACAGAAAACCAGCACTCGTGGAAGAATACAAGGAGCCCTGGTAAACGGGCTATGCTGTAGGGAGGGGTAACTCAAGCTGGGCAGCCTAAAACAAATAAAGCCAGCAAAAAGAAAGCAAGGAACTGTGGGTTACAAAACACACAGCCAATGCTAAGCAATGAGTGGAATGCATTCCCAGGGAAGCTTTCAGAATGTCCCCAAGTAGTCCTTAGCAAACCAGACAGCTGCATTCAGAAAAATAGAAAAGATGGTCTCATGTTTATACTTTTACTAATAGAGAGTGTGAGCTTTGGGGGTGTCTCACAAAGGCAGGTAAGAGTATGTAAAAGAGACCTAAGATAAGGATTCTTTACTGTTTCACCAGCTCTATCACCCCCCTGGCAGAAACAACGCTTTTGGAGAACAACTATCCGACCTGATAGCACAAGGCGCACTCGACGACTCCAATAACCTAATTCTTGGTGATCTGAATCTTCGCTGGAACGAGACACACAATCCTATAATCCAATCGTTATCCATCCTCCTCTATGATAACAACCTTAAACAACACTGCACTGAGGAGACTCATTACAAAGGAGCCCCATTGGATGCCATCATTTCACAAAAGAAATCAATCACGGTCAACCACATCCTTCCCGTCGACTGGTCAGACCACCACATGATCTTATTTCATATCAATCACCCCATTATCTCTCATAAACCTCCTCAAGACCCCCCCAAATGGATGAGAAACCTCTCCCAATTACCACTGGATATCCTGGAAGGTCAGCTAAGCTCTCTTCTACCGGTCAACAAAGCGTACCTTTCCACCAATGATCTCACCGACTGCTATAATTCTGAGCTAGTGTCCATACTCGACAAACTAGCGCCACTAAAGCTCAAAAGAAGCAGAGCTATCCCATCCTGAACATGGTTCAACGCTGACCTCAACGCAGAAAGGATAATCCTAAGAGCCAAAGAAAGAAAGTGGAGAAACAACCCAACCGCCATCCTTCGCGACCAACTGAAATCAGCCCGCAGGAAATACAACAACCACATCAAAAACAAGAAATCCAGCTTCTTCCGCGAGGCACTGGACAAAGCCAAAAACAGACCGAAGGAGCTTTACAGCATCATCAGACAACAAACCTCCAAGCCACTGTCCTCATATGTGCAGGCGTCCAAAGAACTATGCGACAATTTCGCCCACTTCTTCAACGATAAGATCACAAGAATTGAACTATCACTTGACATCAACAAATCACACCCCAAGAAGACCAGCACGGCTGTACCTCAGGCCCTCTCTCCCGGCTCTTCGATCACCCCCAGGCTTAGCTTTCGCCCCGTTCCAGAAGCAGAGATAATCTCGCTGATCTCGTCCTCCAAACCATCAGCACATATCTCAGACCCCATTCCTCCCTTACTAATCAAGAAAATGAAGCACACTTTTGCACCTATATGGGGCAAAATCATAAACAGCTCCTTAAAAAATGGGGTGGTCCCTGACTGCCTAAAAATGGGGCAAGTCACCCCCCTGCTGAAAAAACCCGGTCTTGACTCAACAGACTTGAACAATTTCAGACCAATATCTAACCTCCCTTTGCTCTCTAAAACACTTGAACGCTGCGTACTTCTGCAACTGACTCAGCATCTGGACAACATCAATATCCTATACCCCCTCCAGTCTGGCTTTAGACAAGGCTGCAGCACAGAAACAGCGATGCTGAACATCATAGATGATATCCACGGATCTCTTGATACAGACAAATGTTGCCTCCTCATTCTCCCACACCTCTCTGCAGCATTTGATACGGTGGACCATAAACTCCTCATCAAGGCTCTTCAAGAAAGAGCTGGCCTCGGCGAGGTAGTTTTCAAATGGTTCTCCTCATTTATACACAATTGAACGCAAATAATAAAAATTAAGAACTTCACCTCCGACACCCAGCAGGTCAACAAGGGCGTCCCCCAAGGATCGGTGCTCTCTCCTCAGCTTTTTAACATCTATATGGAACCACTATCCAAGCTACTCAGGAAAGCCAACATCCGCTTCCACCTCTACGCGGACGATACACAAATCTATCTGGAAACTTCCTCCCTCAATGACATCCATAGACTAAATGATGTCCTGAAAGATGTTCAAGAATGGCTGACAAACAATCACTTGAAACTAAATCCTGACAAGACCGGGACACTCGTCATCTCGAACAAGGAAGACAACCCGCAAATCACCGAATGGCTAAAAGCAATCGATGCGCTCAAAGGGAATCTTACTCTAGCAGACTCTGTTAAATCTCTTGGCATCACCTTAGACTCCAAACTAAACATGATAAAACACATCAAGAACTCGGCCAAAAGTGCATTCTTTATCCTCAGACTTCTGAACAAAATCAAACCCTACATTCCTAACAAGGATCTCAAACTGGCCACTCAATCTCTGGTACAGTCAAGACTGGACTACGGGAACGCAATCCTTACAGGTATTCCTAAATCGAACTTGGCACCGATCAAAACAACATTACATGCGGCAGCCAGAATGATCACCGGCATCAAAAAATCTGATCAATCTCCCCAGCACTCAAAGAACTCAAATGGCTCCCAATAGATATGCGAAGTAACTTCAGAACGGCCTGCCTAACCCACAAAGCCCTCCATACCGGCAAACCCGAATACTTGGCAAAAAAACTCAAAAAAGCAGGCCAAGCCAGGAATCTGAGAAGCTCTAACTCCTTCCTGCTCATCCTACCTAAAACCAGAAAGAAAAGAACAGCGGACTGCTCTTTCACGGGAAACGCCCCCCAAATCTGGAACTTCATTCCCCCGCACATCAGAACTATACCGTCTTTTGTGGAATTCAAAAGCCAACTCAAATCCTTGTTCCTTATCCGCTCCCTTGGTTGTGGATAACTCGGGCCAGAAAGCAACCCCTGAACTATGCGACTACACTGAATCCTGTAACCAAAGAAGTTCTGCAGTACAATTATGTTCCGCTCACTATGACACTCGCTGACTGCTAATACCTTTCATATGTCATGTCTCTGCTGATTTTATGTCATTCTCTTGCTGTAAAGCGCTCTGTTACTCCGGATCTTGACAGCGCTATAGAAAACTTCCTAAATAAATAAATAAATACTCCTGTATCATTTCTTCCAAAACTCATTAATCCTGTTGTGAATCTGCCTCTTAGTACGGTCAGATAAAAAAGGAAGCAGATTACTTCAGTGCACTTCCCCTGAAGCTGCAGACATGAAGGCTTTTTAGTAACAGCCCATGGTTGACAGTATCAAATGCTGCAGAGAGATTTCATAGAACGGAGCACGGACCCTACTGACATCCACTCCAATGGCGGAAATTCAAGAGTATCTTTGCCTCAACCCCAAAAAATGATGTGCACGGTGGTGTATTTAACCTTAATTCTTATTCCACCTCTTATAGACAGATGTAAATGAAACCAGACACATTTCAAATGCATGATGGGAATCAGTGCATATGTAGTTATGTACAGATGGCCTGACTGTGCATCGCTTGTGCTCCGTGACCTTCTCTCCATCTGCACACAGGTCCTTTATAATTGAGGGCAGACTCCTAACTGGGTGTTATATATTGCACCCAATAGATTCTGACCCAGCGAAGTCTGACTTTAATGGGTCTGAGAAATATCGTCTCAGATACCGAGCTACTCATGAGGACCCAAGTGACATAATTTACACTATATGTTGAGTTCACTACAATACCACCTATCACAGACACAATATATTCAGAATATAGACTCACCATTCAACTCTGCAGGCAGCATCACTAATTGTGTCATATGCCCTGAACATCTCTATAGGGGGGTTGAAAATGAGCCGGTGGTTCATAGAGAATCTTGTCACCCAGTGCTCTCATAGTTTAGGCGTGAAACTTTATTTTCTATGTTTGACGGTCCGGTCGGGCATAGACCCAAGCTGGTGCAATGTCATTGGTGATGTAATAAATGATTCATCTGGTGTTGTTGTATGAAGTAGTAAATGTCATTTGAAGTCACTGTCAGCGAAGACTCCTAGCATTTCCACCAGGTCTGTGCGTAGTTCGCGGAGTTTTGCTACGTGGAAATTCACGAAGTTACAAAAAAACTCTGCGAAGTTCCGCAAGTGGCGGAGTGCAGTGCGTACTGCAGTTAGTGCTGGAATTTCTGGTGCTCCGGTAGAAATTCTACCTGAGCGGCAGCTCGCGCTCGTAAACTTACTATTCGCGATCGCGAACTTACCGTTCGCGATCGTGAGCGGGGAAAAAACTCCGCTGCACATCGCAAAGTGGAGTTTTCTGCTCTCCGCGAGCTCTGCTGAGTACAGAAAACTCCGCAAACTCCGCCAACGGAGCGAAGTTCACCACCCAGGCCTAATTTCCACAAGGTTGTTCTACTATTGGGGCACCCTAAGTTGTGGACCAAATAAGAATCTGCATACTTGTATTGTTCATCTTGATATGGACTAAACGGGGGACCCGCTATACACGGGATGTAAAAAGAGAGTGTATCTCTCTGAATAATGTTCTGTGTATCATCTGGCTTACCTATGTCAACGTGTCCTTCCACTTACTGTGAGTTTCAGAGTTATTCAATGATCATGCATCTATTACTCTAACAACTAGAGATACTGTTAAACAACTGTTTACTAATCATTGTGAAAAGGAAACATTTCCTTGTAAATCATGCAAAAAAGCTGTAAACTCCCACTCTTAATTATTGATAGTGAAAGGTCCACAATCCTATCTTCTCTTGGTAAAGAATCCTCACCACAGACGTATTTGACCCGCTTTAGAATTAATATTGTGCACTTTCTCGTTGTGTTTTCCAATTGTGAGACCTGGTCTAGGGATCGCCTTAAATGTCCCTGCAATAATAGTTCGGAACAAAGCTCATTGTACTTTTATGTTTTTTTGCAAACTATATTCTGTTCCTAGGTAACAATATTTATTACCCATCTTGCTTATTGTAAATGTTAAACAGTGGAGGCTGACATTGAATTCATTACATTAGTTTACATAGGAAATAAGTTGTGTGACTGTAATAAATTTCATTCCAACTGCCTTCAAAATTAGGAAATTGTATAATAAAGCAGGATGAATAGATCTCTAAATAGAATGCATTGAGTTGTTTTAGTTTTATTGATTAATGAAATGTTTTTAAATCTATTCATGGTTATAATTTATGTTATGGGGTTATCAGATGTATTAATTGTTGTGAGCTTTATTGCCCATTTTTGCAGAATAAAGATGTATTGACTGACTGACATTTGAACTCATCACAGTAGGAATGAGGAGTAACTATCTCTAATGACGCCATCAGCACAGTGAACGCTGATAGGCTGCTGTGAGAAGGGTGTTTAATTGAGATTATGTTGAGTGGCTTTCTTTAGAGGAGGGGTTTGCGAAATGTCATATTTTATTTTCAAATGTAAATGCAATGTTCTTGAAACTACGCAACATTACACGTTTAGAGTAAATGTGTACTTATATCTTTTGACATTCTTCATGTTAGGGCATACCTCACGTAAAAAAAGTCCTGCTAAATAATGCCAGAAGACGGTTAGACCAGAAAATGTCTCTCGGCGAGAGTTTTTCAGATGGTAACACTTGCTCATTGGTATAATTTAGGCAAAATTAAGTAATGTAAAATTTCTATACGTTTTGTAAATTCTGCATAATGCAAAATTCAGGCACTTTGGGAATTTTCCGGATATAATTTAAATGTTGTCTTGGCTTAGATTTGGCACTAGACATTAACTTCACTTCACAGAGTTTCCACTAAGCGTGTTTTATTAGACTAGTATGTTATTGGACTGGCAGAGCACACAAGGGCAGCAGCTCTATTTGCCAGATGGGGCTGGTCGCTTAGACCACACAGGCAGCTACTTCCGGCAGGGCTGGTCACTCATGCCATGAACCATTTGACCATTGATGCCGGTAGATGGGTGTCAATAAATAACAGGAAAAGATGTTTAAAAAAATGGTCCCCATTTAGGGTATCAATATACCTTGAGGTGAACCTGTTACCAGGCAGGAAATTAAAGCTCACATATTCTGCAGCATCCATTTGTCAAACTAATGTGCCAAACACTCACAGCATCCAGGAGGCAGTAGTCTTTCTGATTGGCAGGCTCACCTGCCACTCCAGACACATAGCAGCGAATGGGGTTGTTCTATACTCAAGGGTGTAGCTTCGGGGAGTGTTTGGGGTGTTCCACCCCCCTAATAAATATATTATGTAGTATATAGTTGGGTACAGGTGCTTTAAGTCAGGTGAGGTGTTTATCGGATTTCACGTGGGATTTTTTCATACACATGAAAACAAAAACACACAAACACACTCACACTTGTCTCTGTTTCAAAAGTCTTAAAAAAAGGTTACTTTACAAAACATTGAGGTATAAGTAGTCTTCACAATTTGCACTCCTCTCTTACTACTGCTCCTTAAAGACCCCCTCCCCGCCCCGCTTCTCGTATAATGTATTTTAACCAGTGTGATTGTTGGGAATTCTGAAGCTCACACCCCGCCAATCTTACTGACCAAGCTCCACCCCTGTTTGTATTCTTCATACCTGTGTACTGCACACGGGGAATTTTCCATACGGAACCACTCACCTTCATTATCAAATCAATAAATTACATCTATCTATATTATATATATTCTCAAAAGCAATATTTTCAATGTGTCAGTGTACTAATATGTAACAGAACGCTTTCATTTCTAATAAATCTGTAGATTAAAAATAACATTCATTATGGAATTTTATATTTTGTAAGTAGTTATTTTTTATATTTTCTAAATGTTTACATTTCAACATCTTTGCCTTACTCCAAATTTTAAAAATAGCCTTTTAATGTATATTTATGCTTTTAGTGGACCAGTCCAATAAATGCAAATGTATATATGTTTTCCATTTTGGTCCATCACACACTTCTCCCTAGCCATGGTGGAAAGTGTTTGCTCATCTGCCAAAAACAGTATTTGGCCACATGGCGTGGCAGTGACTGCTGTGCAGCACACGAGCCACAGCAGTGATCTGCATTTCTTGGATTGATTCGCCAAGCATCTAATACAGCTGCAGTGCTTGGTTGTCCTTGGCATCTACTGTCCAAGGGATGCAGTTGCATGTATTTGCTATGTATAAATTGCACTGGTCCTCAAACCCAGCCCTGGCATCTTGTTCACTGATTGGCAGATGCATGGTCAAACACAAATTGCACTTCTGCCCTGGCATCCAAAGACAATATTTTTGGGCGACTCCCCCAGTTTTCCTAGTAGACATTTAGAAGCAAAGCTATATTTTAGAAATATTCACTAATTTTAAAAAAAACATATTTACTAAAAAATAACAGAAACACATACTTATTTGAAGGGATGAAAATATTACAATGCAGGGAGGTACATGATTTTTAATGAGAACCACTCCAAGATGCCCAAGCCACCCATTAATGGCACACCCCATGGCACATCATTCCATGGCTGTCTTGTTGCCTCAAAAGTTTGATGTTGCTTGATGCAGCTGGGTTTTTAGTTATTTAGCAATTCGCGTCTAGGGAACAGCACTGCGGGCCAGATTCATAAACATACATGTGTGCCGTTGCAATGAGAGGTTTGGTAAAACAAATAAAATGCAATCCTTGGAGATTACTGCACCAAAATCCGCATGTCCCAGTATTTAACGAGCATGCATTTTACCCCCAATACATTTCACCAGGTTTGACCTTCTGAGACATGGGTGGAATCAAAGGTCTCTGGTAACCTGAGCTCCATCTTTTCCCCACATTTTGGGTCTCAAGAGCTTCCCTCCAGTTGAGCAATTTCCAAGTAAATTAAGACCCAATCTTCTCCCATCCCCCCACTTCTTGGTGCCTGTTTCAGCTTTTTGTGTATTCCAGGAGGAGCTACATGCCTCAGAAGGTAGTCGGCCATCTGTTGCCCCCAGGCCCGCCGCCGTCCAGAGGAACGGAAAGCCTGTTGGAATATTCCGTGCTCCCTACACCTATTTTTCCATATGGTGGAGAAACAGGAATGCATAGGAGCATAATGGCAGAGGTGTGTTTGCAATATTTTTTTTAGTCAATTTCTTCCATAAATATTCTTACTTTAGAACCTCAAAAACAGGGCAATGGGGAAAATTAGTAGATATAGAAAAATGTTAAAGTCCCTTTCTATAATTAGCGTATGGTTCATTGAACGCATTTAGATTTAAATTTGGCCTATTTGCGAGGACATTAATGCTAAAAAAGGTGAGATATATTTTGAGATGGATTGATGGATGGGTGGATAGATAGATAGATAGATATGTAGATAGATTGAGAGATAGATTGAGAGATAGATAGATAGATAGATAGATAGATAGATAGATAGATAGATAGATAGATAGATAGATAGATAGATAGA
Source organism: Lissotriton helveticus (assembly GCF_964261635.1). Lineage (NCBI taxonomy): Eukaryota > Metazoa > Chordata > Amphibia > Caudata > Salamandridae > Lissotriton > Lissotriton helveticus. The sequence goes on along the minus strand of NC_136065.1, from coordinate 2,093,871,321 downwards.
TAGATAGATAGATAGATATCCTTCTGTGATGACCACATATTTCATTTGTGTGGTTCATTCGAGAGTCATGGTTCTCTTTGGGGTTCTCTTGACTCAGACCCACTCAACCCTTTGCTCTGCAAGTTGATCAAAAAACACTACCTGTGCTTTGCATTCCCTGGCAAGTCCTACATTAAGAGATGCCCTCTATGCTAAATAACTTTACCATGTATTAAACCCACATACACTAATATGTCAAAAATAGCATTGAAAGTCAAATAATATATGTAGAATAAGACAGAACGTGTTTTCAAATGGAAAAACAAGAATAGAAATGCTGAAGATGTGTGTCGGTGTATCATGCAGAGATATATCCTCAGACATTAATAAAAATATGTCCCAATGTTTACATAAATATAGATCCATTGGGTGTAGATTTTCAATGTATAGATTTTCAATTAAGAATTCACTAGATTTATATTTTTATTTAAATACTATTTAAGGGACAATAATAAACGCCACTGAATATAATGACAAGAATATTCTGGTATTTATTCCACCAAAGCATTATTTTTGACTGTGTGTTTATTAAGTGGTCTTAATTTTGTCCAATGTGACTTTAGTGCGTTTAATTAAAAACTGAAACAGAGGTAGAGTATGTAGGAAACATTCAAAATTAGAAGGTGGCGGTGAGGATACAGGTGGCCCCCAATAATGAAACAGAATAAAGCCATTTATCCTTCAACTATTAGCCAATGTTTAAATGAAAAACTGCCCAATTAGACAAAAGTGGCCAAAAATGTAAACCACTCACAAATGATGAAAGGAAAACATGGCTTACTCTTGTACTGTGAAACATGTAATAAAAACAACTAAAATAAAAAAAAATCTAAGTCAATAATATGCTCGCAAAACATATTTACAAATAATGTTTCCTTTAAAATTTCTTTTCTGAGAATGGTAAAATCTCGAATTCTTCTCAAACAGTTCCTGCTACCACAAATAACATTTTGTGAGATTCAAGACCAGATACTACAAGCCATGAATAGAAGGACGCTGAAACTCAAGAGATAAAAATATACGTATAGATGGGATTGAAACGTCTGAAAGATGCATAGTTTTAAACAAGTAATAGTAATTACATGTTGCCTTTTATTCCATGCTAGGGAAAATTGCTAAACATTTCCCTGTATTATAAACGTAGAGTGAGCACAGGGATTTTTGACACAATAAGATTTTATATTTTACGGGATTACATGCTCAGCCATTAATTTGGGATTTACCGCGGTGTACTGCATTATAGCAAGTAAAATGTAATATTTTGTTTTAACTACATATTTTAATTTGCAATACACTTTTATCTTTCACTCGATTATTTTTCAATGAATGTTAGCTGAATTAATCTCTAATGCCAGTGTGCCAGAATTTCACCATGTGTGTTATCATATTTGTTTGACGCGTTGTTATATAAGCAATGCCACAAACAAATATGCCATTTTATGAATTTGAAAAACCTTCACAGTTTATTAAGATTATTTATAGAAAAATAGCATTTGTGATTTGTGTTTTTTCCCGACTTATAATAAAAATATTAATGTGTGCTTAGCCTTTCAAATAGTTCTCTCGCGTATATATTGCTGCATGCATCGATTGAGAAATTCGGATCGCGGTGGCTAGAGAATCACTATTAGAATGAGGATCTAAATACAACCTCGGAAATTTAAAATAAATAAATACACTTTAAAATAAATCAATGCAATTTTTGATTGAGCACATATGAAAACTACATATGTTTGAAATAAGCCCCCTCTGCTTTATCGCGACCTTCTACGTCTTGTAATGATACATGTCATATATCATAATAAGGGCGTGCGGAAACATTTGCCACAATTATAAATCCGGAATGTAGTGATTAATGAGAACCTATATTAAATATTGAAACATATATATGCAGCGTTCTCTAAAGGTTGCATAGCTGCGTCTACCAAAGTGGCTGGCCTTAGATTTTTGACAGTTAAAATTCACCTGTGTTTTGTAAATCATTTCATATTGATTTTTATTTTTTTTATGTACTCGGGGCTGTCGAGCTTTATTTTTCATTTATGCATCAAGGCAGACTATTTCCAAATGACTTCCCTCGCCCATTGCACCTGATACTTTCTAATTCAAAGGCACAGTTCGCCCAGTTTGGGCACGCACGTGCACCTCATCGAAGTAAAATAATTAAGAATAAATGAAAGAAAAAATTAATTTAAGTGGACACGATTTTAAATTCTTGGCAAGATGTTCAGTTCCGGCGTCTTCCAGGGCATATCGCCATTTTAACGCATTACAGATATATTTGTGTAGTGCATCTGCTAATTTCTACCGCCCCCTAGACTGCGGATTTTCCGCCTTCGAATACACTTCATATTTTCTTATATGTCAAGTTTGTTGTACTTACTAAATCTGTGCTTTCCATCTACAGTACACAGTCAGCGACGGAAGGACTAATCCTTTTCACCAGGAGTGGACCAGAAAACGAGAATACCTCGAAATGCAGCGGTAAGCGATACCATTTAGAAAGCGGACCATCGGAAATGCATCCCATGGTGAAATTCAAATTTTTGCACGTGGTTCTCCTTTCTCCCTGTGAGGTTGCCGTTTTTCTGCAGAAAAATACATTTTTTAACTAATTTTATAACGAGTTCTGCGGCCTGCAGTCGGATATGGTTATTTATAGGCGTGAAGGCCTAAGAAATCGAAATGTCACAGTCACATCCGCTTCAATTTCACTTTCAGAACGTCACCTCCGGAAACATCGGATCTGACTTTGCACTGATGCAAAAAAAACTAAACAAAACCGGGTCCGCCACGTTTGTCCTTGCATAACAACGAAGGGAAAATTGAGGTTTTTCAAGGGGCGGTGGTTACAGAAGATTACTTCTGCCTAAATAAACTGAGGGCATTATATGTTAAATTATTGGAAAACTATATAGAACATCTACCTGTGTCAACATGTGTTGTACTATGCCAGCCAGGCTCGTTTCGAACAACCTGACTTTGTACTAATTCTGCCACCTTTGTAATAAGAAAGCGTGACACTTTTATAGTGTTCACAAACACAGCATGGCCTCTAGGTGCTACCATACCATAGAACGTGTTATTCTCATATTTAGTTCCATGTTTCAAGTTCAAAAAGTTGAGTGGAATCTAATACCCCTTAGGTTATAATAAAAACACACCTAAAACAATGCAAACGTCATATGTGCGTCATTGCTTTGTAGAAAAACTGCAAAAAATGTATTTGGTAGATACATTTTCACTGGTGCAAAACTGTACATAATATGATCGCTACTAGAATATTTGCGTTCTTTAAAACCAAATGAGTTATTTTGGAAACTATACAGTGAATTCCCTTCAGAGTGTCCGGTGTATCACACACTTTTCTACAATACCGTTGCCAAGGTGGGTGCAGCAGAACACGTCACGCGTCACGAGCGGTGTCTGCCATGGAAGCTGCTCACCATATTACTCACTGTTTTCCAAGTGATGTATCTCGCGCCTTCTAGGGCTCGTAAACCGAAGGTTGCGCCGCGAAGGGCAAGGAGGCAAGACCAAACCTCAAAAGGCGCAGGAATGTCTGAATGATGACTACATTTATAGGTCTGGGGACGTCTGGAAGGTACCGGGGGAGGTTCTTGGCTGACACAGCTCCTGTAATCTTTCCCCTATAGATTCTATAATGGTTTCATCGCCCCGTTGCAATCTGTGGTTCGATCCGACTCCCGCCTGGATGTATCTGCGCCATGGCATGGACATATAATTAAAATAATACAGAAGAGGTGGTAATCTTACCGCTCACCATTACTTCTGCGTTTATTTATTTGTAGAAATGCATGGCAGAATTTATATGGCGCAAAGGTAGGTATGATATAACGTGCAGTATAGACGTCGCCGCGGGTTTTCTGCTTGTATTTGACTGGTCGACGTAAAAGCCCTCCATGGTATTTCCGTGAAGTGAGGAAGAAAATAAATACAGCATCACAGAGGCAGTGATGGGGCGTCATTGCGCATTTTGGCAGGACTAATAATGAGATCGCACACGAAAATTAGTATAATGCGGTTTCTTCATTTCTCGTCGCCATTGATATATCTGATCGAAGGAACCGAGGAGCGGGTGACGAATAACATAAATCGCCTGCTGAGTAGCACGTGGACAGACGAAAGTTATAAATATATGTTAGAAGAGAAGACATTTTAGAATGTAAATTGTTAAATCAATACTCAGTGTAGGACAGCAATCTCAAATCCGAAATACCGAGACAGAATTTTCTACGGCAGTGCATTCCAGGGGAGTTATTGATCGGCCGATACATCTGAAAAGTGATTAAAAGAATATTATCGTGAGCTCTGCTCTGCCCACACTCCGGGCTCCAGGGGGTATGGTATGAAAGAGATGCTGCAGTGGGCGTCTAAATGGGAGATAATTAGAAAACATATTCTGCAAACATCTTGAAAGGGCCGAGGAACCTTTGATCTGAATTGAATAAGATCGCTGCAGTGCGCATGCGCACCGGGTCTGGCCACGGGATTCTGTATAGAATGGCATCTTTCTGAAAAATCACCTCACACTTCATCCCACCGCCCTCAAATTATCTTAACTGGTTTCATATGCCCCGAGGTATTGTGCCAGGAGATTAGGGTCGGGAGAGAGAGGGGGCTGACAAAATAATTAAATGTGCAATTTGCCAAGCCGGGGCAATATGGTTTGAAATCACCTCTGCGGGGAGTTTTACAGCTTGTTCACTGACATGTATATTGCAGGCTTCTCCTCTCTTAGGCCTTTGATTACCGCCGTGGATTAGCGCCGGAGCAGCGCCGGCGGAAGTGCTAAAGGCGGGGCCTGCTTCGAATCTGGTGCAAACTGCACCTGGCCTCTTAGGAGGCCTTTCTATTAATCTCTCAACAAGCCCGAGCCCGGTGAGTGAAAATGCATGTTGTCAAACTTATGCTGAGGGGTTTTCACAAAAATAAGAATTGTGAGAAAATGACATGTTATTTCATCCTCCTTGCATCCTCACCATCGACCAGCTGTAATGGAACAACGTCGCACACTGGTGATATCACACAGTATTGCCACCAAGGTCGCCTTATGATGACGTCACAGATCACATAGTAATGACAAGTGTGTTCTCAACCCGAGGGCTTTGATCACAGTCTGAAGTTGGCAGGTGAAAGGCTGAGGCTAAGTGTGAAAATGAGGAGTATGCACTATTGGAGGGCAGAAAGCAAAAGGGCGGGAAGAGACCCTGGCCAGCTGGACTTCTGGGATTGGTCAGATGAAGACTTTGGAAACGATTGGAAGATACAGAAGGTCAAAAAGTTGCAAAATCGTGTAGGAAAGAAATTCAAAATAGTGACCTAAAATGGGCAAAAGCTTGTAGGGAAAGAATGGTGCAGGTTTGTGAAAGGCTAAAGGTGGAGTTGAGCCAGGAAACGCAACAAATAGTCTGTACTAAGAGTGAGCTGAAATTTAATGGGAAAGAAGTATCCAGAAAGACTGATATGGGCTATCTGGCAAAGAAAAAATCAGTAGAATTCATGATGAACTCTTGGTCAAATGAAAACTGGTTTCCCTATTTAGATATCCTACCAAATCGCTGTTATAGGCAGGAGATATTAAGGTTGCGGATTGGGATCAATCCATGGTTAATAAATAAAGATCTTAAATCAAAAATGTTATATCATAAAGGGTGTTGCAGGTGTAACGTGGGCACTAAAGGAGATCTAGTGCATATCCTTCTCGACTGCCTAACATTATTAGAACAGCGTAAACTGTGGCTGCGCCCAATATTTTTAAAACACGATATAAGAACAAGGGCACAGGCGGCCAACCTCCTAACAGAATTGCCCACTATCGAGATTGCTATTGCCCTAGGGAAATACATAAAGGCGGTCCAGAGCCTCCTAAGAAGCCAGGAGTAACTTTTAGGATTTTAGGAATTTTAAATAATGAACTATATAACATGTCTAAGGAAAAGGAAAAGTGGTTTAATGTAATAATACGTTTTATTATAAGTGCCATTCTATTGGTGTTGGTTTGTAATGTATAAGGGTGTGTAAGAGTTTTAACTGATAATGGAATACTTTTTACAAAGTTTTTATCACCTTTTATGTAGAATATTTTAAATTTGTGGTACTGCCTCTTGCACTTGTTTAAAGATTGCGATCATAATAAACATATCTTTGACTTGGTCAGATGAAGAGCTTGGTGGGTGAAAGCAGACTAGGCTCATGTTTGACTGGTCCCTGCACTGCTGTGGTGCAATACAGAAAACAAGTGCATTGGATGACCTAACAAGTATGTTACCCACTCTGTCCGTTTGCTTATGCAGAAGACATTTTCTGAGATGAGCTCCTTGCACTTGATTGGCTGGATGTTCAGGGATCAGCTGATGCTGAGAGGGCGTCATCCCTCCTTCCACGTTCGTAGCAGACACAAGTGCCAGGGTCAGTGTGGGACACAGGTTGGTTTTAGACCAAGGTGTGGGCCGAGACAGCAGCATTCACATTCATTTCCCAGTCTCTCCAAGAATTCCCTTTGTGAATGCAGGACTTGCACATTGTGGAGAAATTGCTCACATTTGCATTGTGCAGTTTGCATAGAGCTGGCCATGGTGGATGGTCATGAACCTGCCCTAGAATGTTAAAACCCCAGGGCTCACAAAGGTTCTTCATGAACCTTCCCTAGAATGTCAACGCCCCCGTGGGCACCAAGGCCCGGCACAAAGCTATACTAGAACATCAAGGCCCTCGTGGGCACCAAGACTCGTCACAAATCTGTACTAGAACATACAGACCCTCGTGAGCACCAAGGTTCGTCACAAAGCTTTACTAGAACTTCAAAACCCTTGTGGGCACCAAGGCTCGTCACAACGCTGTTCTAGAACATCAAGACCCTTAAGGCCAACAAGGCTCATCACAAATCTGTACTAGAACAACAACAAGACCCTCGTGATCACTAAGGATAGTCACAAAGCTGTACTAGAAAATCAAGACCCTCATGATCACTAAGGATTGTCATAAAGCTGTACTAGAACATCAAGACCCTCATGGCTAACAAGGCTCATCATAAATCTGTACTAGAACATCAAGACCCTCGTGATCACTAAGGATAGTCACAAAGCTGTACTAGAACATCAAGACCCTCGTGATCACTAAGGATAGTCACAAAGCTGTACTAGAACATCAAGACCCTCGTGATCACTAAGGATAGTCATGAGCTGTACTAGAACATCAAGACCCTCGTGATCACTAAGGATAGTCACAAAGCTGTACCAGAACATCAAGACCCTCGTGATCACTAAGGATAGTCACAAAGCTGTACTAGAACATCAAGACCCTCGTGATCACTAAGGATAGTCACAAAGCTGTACTAGAACATCAAGACCCTCGTGATCACTAAGGATAGTCACAAAGCTGTACTAGAACATCAAGACCCTCGTGATCACTAAGGATAGTCATGAGCTGTACTAGAACATCAAGACCCTCGTGATCACTAAGGATAGTCACAAAGCTGTACTAGAACATCAAGACCCTCGTGATCACTAAGGATAGTCATGAGCTGTACTAGAACATCAAGACCCTCGTGATCACTAAGGATAGTCACAAAGCTGTACTAGAACATCAAGACCCTCGTGATCACTAAGGATAGTCACAAAGCTGTACTAGAACATCAAGACCCTCGTGATCACTAAGGATAGTCACAAAGCTGTACTAGAACATCAAGACCCTCGTGATCACTAAGGATAGTCACAAAGCTGTACTAGAACATCAAGACCCTCGTGATCACTAAGGATAGTCACAAAGCTGTACTAGAACATCAAGACCCTCATGATCACTAAGGATAGTCATAAATCTGTACTAGAACATCAAGACCCTCGTGATCACTAAGGATAGTCACAAAGCTGTACTAGAACATCAAGACCCTCATGATCACTAAGGATAGTCATAAATCTGTACTAGAACATCAAGACCCTCATGATCACTAAGGATAGTCATGAGCTGTACTAGAACATCAAGACCCTCGTGATCACTAAGGATAGTCACAAAGCTGTACTAGAACATCAAGACCCTCATGATCACTAAGGATAGTCACAAAGCTGTACTAGAACATCAAGACCCTCGTTATCACTAAGGATAGTCATAAAGCTGTACTAGAACATCAAGACCCTCGTTATCACTAAGGATAGTCACAAAGCTGTACTAGAACATCAAGACCCTCATGATCACTAAGGATAGTCATAAAGCTGTACTAGAACATCAAGACCCTCGTGATCACTAAGGATAGCCACAAAGCTGTACTAGAACATCAAGACCCTCGTGATCACTAAGGATAGTCATAAAGCTGTACTAGAACATCAAGACCCTCGTGATCACTAAGGATAGTCACAAAGCTGTACTAGAACATCAAGACCCTCGTGATCACTAAGGATAGTCATAAAGCTGTACTAGAACATCAAGACCCTCGTGATCACTAAGGATAGTCACAAAGCTGTACTAGAACATCAAGACCCTCGTGATCACTAAGGATAGTCACAAAGCTGTACTAGAACATCAAGACCCTCATGATCACTAAGGATAGTCATGAGCTGTACTAGAACATCAAGACCCTCGTGATCACTAAGGATAGTCACAAAGCTGTACTAGAACATCAAGACCCTCATGATCACTAAGGATAGTCACAAAGCTGTACTAGAACATCAAGACCCTCATGATCACTAAGGATAGTCATGAGCTGTACTAGAACATCAAGACCCTCGTGATCAATAAGGATAGCCACAAAGCTGTACTAGAACATCAAGACCCTCGTGATCACTAAGGATAGTCACAAAGCTGTACTAGAACATCAAGACCCTTGTGATCAATAAGGATAGCCACAAAGCTGTACTAGAACATCAAGACCCTTGTGATCAATAAGGATAGCCACAAAGCTGTACTAGAACATCAAGACCCTCGTGATCACTAAGGATAGTCACAAAGCTGTACTAGAACATCAAGACCCTCGTGATCAATAAGGATAGCCACAAAGCTGTACTAGAACATCAAGACTCCAGGTGCATGAAGGCTCACTGCAAAGCTGAACTAGAACATCCAAACTCCAGGCTTATGAAAGCTCGACCCTCTGGCTTGCCAAGGCTCACCATGAAGCCGTGGTAGTACATCAAAATCCCAGGTACCCCAAGGGTCATCAAGAGGCTGCACGAGAATATCAAGATCCCTGGGAGCACCCAGGCTTATCACAAAGCTTCACTAGAACTTCATGACCCTGTGGCACACCAAGGCTCATCATGAAGCTGTACTAGAATCACTCATCAAGTATCTGTGCAAAGAATATCAGGACACCAGGGGTCACGGAGGATTATCATGAATCCGTCCAAAGAGTATCAAGACCGTCCTTAGAGGTCACAAAGGAAAAGAGAAAATCCAAGGCAAAGAGAGACACCGAGGGCCCAATTCACCAAGCTATTTGTGCACATTTGTTGAAGTTTTGCATCCACATGAATGCATTTGTATGGTATGTTCACAACCTGATTCACAGAATCAGGATTGGTGGAATTTTACACTGGCAAATGGAATTTTCATATATGAAAAGTTGCCAGTGTGGTGACATTTCTGCAACTATAAATGTACGTTTAGGGAGAGTTTATGGGAGTAGCAAGGATGTCCTGTGACTCCTACCAGAAAACGTAGGTATTCACTCACGCAGTGGTGCCAAACAAATCTAGCTATTTGGCTGATGCCTGGTGGAGCTACCTGATAGCTATAGAGAAGATGGGCTGTGGACTCGGCCATCACCTACCGAGCCGGACTTTGGGCAGACTCTCCTTTGTCTCTCCATCCTATCTACCTATCCTTTACCCTTCTAAATGCCATTTATTTTGTCTTCTACGCTCTTGAAACGTTTTCCTAGTAACTGATGTAACTTGTAACTGATGTAACTTTGTAATTTTGTGGAACCTTATGTAAAGCGCTCTGATACCTCAGTGTCTAGCCAGCGCTATATAAAACTCAAATAAATAAATAAAAGTGGTATGTTTGTGGTATCCACATAATTCTTGCACAGTCTTTCCCAACATAGAAGCAATTCAGTGCGGGAATGGAAATGGAACACATATTAAAATGGCAAACAGCCTTTACACGCGGGCTGAGCAGTGACTGCCACTTTGCCGTAAGCATAACAATGCTTACCTGAACCAAGCATCTACCTTAACCACGCATATGCATGGGTAAGGTAAATAGCGGTCTAGTGTCTGGATGGGTGGGGAGAGGAACAGAAAGCATCGGAACAGGAAGCTCTGGACACAGACAGGTAAGTGGGGATGTGGCTGGGTATTTTTTAGGGGTGGGGTTCAATTTTAGGGCGCTGGGTGGGGGGTCGGTAGTTTTTTGAAGGGGCAGGGTTTTAGAGCTCAGGGGGGTGAGGTTTGGGTAGTTTTAAGGGCTTGGGCTGGGTTTGGAGGGGCAGTTTTTAGGGGTAGGGTAGGTTTTAGGGCTCAGTGCGGGGGTTGGGGTAGTTTATTTTAAAGGGGGTAGGGTTTTAGGCCTCAGGGTGGGGGAAGGGGTAATTTTAAGGGCAGGGTGGGGGTAGGTTTTAAGGCTCAGTGCGGAGGGGGACTGGGTGGGGATAGTTTTTGATAGGAGGCAGGGTTTAAGTCCTCAAGGCGGGGGGCAGTGGTCAGTTTCAGGGCTCAGGGTGAGAGGGTTGGGTTTGGGGGAATTTCTGGTCGGGGGCAGGGTTATTTAGGCTCAGGGTGGGGATGGGAAATGGGTAGTTTTAAGGGCAGAGCGAGTCGGTTTTTGGGCTCAGGGCGGTGAAGTAGGGGGATAGGAGCTTATGGCTTGGGGAGGGGGGTCGGGGTAGTAGTATTTTACCACGCATATCCCTTTAGCAAACAAGCTTTTACAACAAAATTCATAGTAAAGGCATGTGTGGTAAAGAAATGCGTAGTTGAGACCTTCATTGTTGAGACCGCGTTGTAGAAGCAGGTGTTGTTGAGTCATGCGTGCTTATTTCATACAACCCTTAAAAATTACAGCAGTCCAAAGAAGGGAGTTAGTCCCTCAAAACGTTTCTTCCTAGAGAACATTATTTTTTTAATCTGTTAGCACACTTACACTTACATTTCCGGTGGCAGATTTTCTCTACCTGCTACATATTTTGCAAGCGTTTTATCCATGTAAGTATTATGACTGCCATATGTTTCCATGAGTCCTCCGGAATTCATCGAAAATTCCATAAGTGCCTTAAATTTGTTCCAAGTATAAGAATAATTCTGTGACTTCAAATTTCAAACATTTCACCCGCTCCCTTTGTGAAGCAGGCACTATACACGGTCACTTGTTGCGGCAGCAGGTGGAAACGTGAGCTGACAAGCGGGGCCTGGGGCCTGCTCTTTCTCCAGCGCCACCTTCCTGGCAGTTTTAATAATCAGTAGCGCATCTGTGCACATCCGGTGGACAGCCTCGGCGCTCAGCCCTGCTGGGCTTTGATGCACACGCTGCGCATGCGCAGAGCTTTCCAGCATCGACAGAGGACTCTGATTGTTAGTGCTGGATGAAACAACTTAAATAAAAATAATGCTGTGCACAGGTGACTGCGTATATAGGAACAGCGATGCATTCCTGTAAACTAACAAACCTGTGAATGCTTGGCCTGGAGCTTAATAAATGCAAGCACTCTGAGTTCAGCCCCCCCCTCCCCCCCCCCACCACCACCACAAAACAATTAGTACAGTCCTGCTAATTGCTCCCGTTCGTTTACAACAATACATCCAAGTAAAAGAAGGACTTTGGAAAGAGGCTATAGTGCAAAATGCCTAATTTACATACAAAGTGAAAAAAAAACAATGCCGCACGTGTCTCCTTATGTCTGGAGTAAATTTCTGATTTTTAGGTCTCGCCTGTCGATGCGCATGCGCATCGAGCAAGCGAGACTATAGGGGCTCATCGACTCTTTATCCAACTTGCAAGGAATCGTGGCGATTCCTTGCAGTGCCCGTGACTTTTAAGCTCAATGCGCATGCGCATTGAGCTTAAAAGCGCGTGCACATGGCCCCAGCCGCCTGCCTTGCCTACTCTCCCGCCCCCTCACTTCTTGATTGCACGGCCGCTAGGCCGTGCCTCCCCTACTCCTCCTCCTACTCTCCTCCCCTCCCGTCTGTTCCCGCACTCCTCCCACACCCCCCTACTCCTCCTCCTACTCTCCTCCTACTCTCCTCCCCTCCTGTCTGTTCCCGCACTCCTCCCACACCCCCGCTCCGCCCCCTCACTCTCTCTGCCCGCCCGCTCTCCACTCCACGGCTTTCTTTTGGGCCTCCATAGCTACTGCCTCTCCCAGCCCCCAGCCTGCCCCGGTGTTGGCTGCATAAACACCGACCGTCTGTCTGCAACTTGAATAGAAAGAATCCCGAAAATGCTATTTTTTGTCCGCTATGCAAGGTACACGGGGCCTGTTTGTTTTGGATCTCCCCGGGCATTCCTTATCTGTCATTCATTCTTCCCCGCTCGGGGATTCCCGCGCTGAAGACGTCACAAGACTTCGCACCCACGGACACGCCTGGGCTTGTCCCGGCACCAGGGCTTGAAAAACACATTGCCACGGCCTGTTTCTTTATTTTTATATTCAGTAACTCGGACTCGGCTCTTTCTGTGTTCCAGTTCTGTAACGTGATGCGAAGAGCTGAACCGGGTCAACATTTATACAAGCACAAAACAGCACCCGCTTCCAATGTTAGAACCATATCCTATATCTGCATATGTCCCTAGTGGCTCCATGTCATGTATGACGCACTTCTCGAATTCCTGGGTTTCTGCACTTCGCACGACCCCCTACTCCTCCTCCTACTCTCCTCCTACTCTCCTCCCCTCCCGTCTGTTCCCGCACTCCTCCCACACCCCCGCTCCGCCCCCTCACTCTCTCTGCCCGCCCGCTCTCCACTCCACGGCTTTCTTTTGGGCCTCCATAGCTACTGCCTCTCCCAGCCCCCAGCCTGCCCCGGTGTTGGCTGCATAAACACCGACCGTCTGTCTGCAACTTGAATAGAAAGAATCCCGAAAATGCTATTTTTTGTCCGCTATGCAAGGTACACGGGGCCTGTTTGTTTTGGATCTCCCCGGGCATTCCTTATCTGTCATTCATTCTTCCCCGCTCGGGGATTCCCGCGCTGAAGACGTCACAAGACTTCGCACCCACGGACACGCCTGGGCTTGTCCCGGCACCAGGGCTTGAAAAACACATTGCCACGGCCTGTTTCTTTATTTTTATATTCAGTAACTCGGACTCGGCTCTTTCTGTGTTCCAGTTCTGTAACGTGATGCGAAGAGCTGAACCGGGTCAACATTTATACAAGCACAAAACAGCACCCGCTTCCAATGTTAGAACCATATCCTATATCTGCATATGTCCCTAGTGGCTCCATGTCATGTATGACGCACTTCTCGAATTCCTGGGTTTCTGCACTTCGCACCCAGGCAATTTGAGCAACGCCATTAAAGCAATTTAAAAGGCTATTGTATGTAATGCACACGCAGACAGAGCCAATAGTTTTAGCTTTTGAAAAGTGAACAATTGTTTTATTTACCTTCGCTAAGGCAGCGTGTGCAAAAGCGATCACAAACATCCCTCACAGATCAGTTACAATACTGACAGCACTATCGACTGAGGGAAAACGTGCACCTCATAGGGATCATTTACAATACTGATAGCATCTCAAAACCCTCAGTACGAAGAGCAGACACCTCTGGTGGCAGGAGACGTACTCAAAGAACAGATACAGCACTGGTAGGGAAAGTGCAAGCTTCCTTCACACACAACTCAGTTAAAGTCCACAGTAAAGTCCACATTTGTAAAGCGCACAATCACCCGTAAGGGTCTCTAGGCGCTGGGGGCCGTCGGGAAGATTAAGCGAGCTATTGCCCAGAGTCACATGGTGCTGGGCTAACCTGCCGCCGGAGCCGGGGATCGAACCGTGGTCCCCAGATGCCAGCGTCAGTCGCCCTGGCCGCGGCGCCACACCCCTTCCCGTTACAGTGTTACAGTTACAGTGCTGACAACCGTGGTACACATATCCTCTCACACAAAACAGATATGGAAGGAGTGCACACTTTTATTGCACTGTGAACATTCACAAGAAATACAGCAGTGTTTCAAGTACCCTCACACAACGAACAGAAACAGCACTGGTGGCAGGAGTGCACGTTTTCCTCACACAGAGACAGTTTACAACCATGTCCCCTCTTGTGCAAGTACCATCACGCAAGGAACAGATACAGCACTGGTATGAAAAGTGCACGTTTTTTTCACACACTAATCAGTTACAGTGCTGACAGCAGCGACACACATATTCTCTCACACAAAACAGACAGAGAACTGGAATGAGTGCAGACTTCCATAGCACAGCGAACATTAACAAGAATGACAGTAGTTTCAAGTACCTTCGCACAAAGAACAGACACAGCACTGGTGGCAGGAGCGCCAGTTTTCCACACACATAGATGGCTTACCACATTGGTACAAGCATACCCTCATACAAAGAACAGACACTACTGGTGGGAGGAGTGCAAGCTTCGCTCGCACATAAATATTTTACCACAGTGCCCACACTGGCACAAGTATACCCTCACACAAAGAACAGATACAGCACTGGTGGCAAAGTGCAAGCTTCCCTCGCACATATATGTTTTACCACACTGACGATACTGGTATAAGTATCCCCTCACGCAAAGAACCGGCAATGCATTGGTGGCAAAGTGCAAGCTTCCCTCACTCACCCTCAACCCCTCACCCTCACTCACCCTCAACCCCTCACCCTCACCCACCCTCAACCCCTCACCCTCACCCTCAAACCTTCACCCTCAACCCCTCACTCACCCTCACTCTCACTCACCCTCACTCAGCCTCAACTACTCCCCCTCACTCTCACTCACCCTCACTCAGCCTCAACTACTCCCCCTCACCCTCACTCACCCTCAACCCCTCACCCTAACTCACCCTCACCCTCACTCACCCTCAACACCTCAGTCACCCTCACCCTCACTCACCCTCAACACCTCACCCTCAACCTCAACCACTCACCCTCACTCACCCTCACCCACCCTCACTCACCCTCACTCACCCTCACTCTCACTCACCCTCAACCCCTCACCCTCACTCACCCACCCTCACCCCCACCCTCACTCACCCTCAACCCCTCACCCTCACACAGTGCAATAGGTCTCAGACCATTTCAGTTAGAGCTTTTAGAAATGTTTATGGCTTTTTTTTATTTGTAATTCTTTAGCATTGGCTACAGGAAACAAAAATGCTAAACATTTACAAAAAAACCTCATAAACAATTCTAAAAACACTAACTCTAATGGTGCGAGACCTATTGCATTTCCAATGCTTGTTGGGGGGTATTTTCAAATAACGAGGACCCTCGGGAAGCTGTGGCTCTCAGCTGTCCTAGGCATAATCCTGGAATTCTTTTGAAAATTCCATTCACTCGTGTAATTACACTGGTGCATATTTGCTCACACGAACATTTCTGTGCAAGCCATTAACTTGCTAACTTTTTTCCATGTTTCTACATCAGGAAAACATTTTTTCCAACGAAGAAATCCTTCTGCCTACATCTTGAAACAATTTCGGGGGTGTTTCCTCTCCTATTGACATGGATTTACCCTGCCATTAGCAGGGGTACATCTCAAACGTTTCATCAAGAGGATGGGGTGACAAAAGTCTGTGGGTGTGTGGAAACATTCTGCGCATGTCCTCCCAGGTATACCCACTGCCGGGGAGTGACTCCCCGCCCATGGGACAGATTTACTCCTATAGAATATTAATTTTTCACGGAGCCTGGCGGGTGGCTCAGCGAGATGACTCACCGCTGACATCACGCAATGCTGTGTAAATCGTGGATTCAAACCATGACCAGGCAGACTCAGCCTCCATCCTGCTGAGTTGAATATATAAAGTATTAAAACAAAAGTGGGTAACAGCAACAGCTGTTAACTACAGCGCTTAGAAATGGCAAACGTGCAATATTCCGCCCTGTTTTAAAAACAAATAATTTTGTAGCAATAATATTTCAAATTAAGTGGATTTGTGACTGTAAATTCATGATTTGCGAATATAAAACTGGAGACACTTGTAAGTCAAGTCATTTATATGTGTACGTCGAAGTCATTTGCACAATCGGCTTTGTGATTGGGTAATGAATATGTAACCAGCAAACCGGGACTCGGAAATAAGCAGTTTGGTACCGAGTGAAAGGCCGATTGACAGCACGGAACTGATTGTATTCAACACTTTGTTTTCATTAATCGCAGGGATTCACCATGAAAGTCAATTCACCGAAATGCCAGGGGTAGCGGAAGTGGCATCACACGCCCTTTGACCTCCACTTTTACTCACACACACATACTTACAGATATACACAAATTCACACATATACACTCTCTCACACATAAACTCACTCTCACCCTCAAGCACGTACACAACATACATTTAAAAGCATTTTCTACTTGTCTCAGCTGCCATGGAATGGTATATTCTAGCTCATTGTACTCTATTTTTACTACAATATTAGTGAATAATATATTTTGTTTATTCACATTTAAGTATAATAAAAAAAATTGACAGAAAATAAAGAGTGGAGCCCTAGCTGCCCCTGTGTTCCTGGCACTGAATGTGCCACCTCCGAGCCCAGGCGTCGCAAAGGCAGTGGGTAGCAGAGGGCGAGTCAGGAGACCCCTAAATGACGTCCATGGGATTCACATGTGTACAGGGTAATTCACTAGTGAATAGAGTATAGGAGTAGTTTTCAGGGAGTCCTATTGGTTGAATGCCACAATTCACTGTACTGGTGTAATAATTTACTGGCATGATGTCATTCTTATGGGAGTAGTTTTCTAGTATTCCTATTGGTTGAATGCCACAATTCACTGGCATGATGTCATTCCTATGAATTATAGAAAACGATGGCATCATTCTGGCTAAGTAACTCTATAATCGATAGCAACAACGGACTCCAGTTGAGATACATACTCCATATTGTTGCCCCCCCCCCCCCCCAGCAAGGTCCGTATTCATTGGCATGGTCTTGCTGAGTGCAGACACCCTTAAGAGAAAATGACGTCACATGTATCAAATGGGCAGTACATGTTTTCCTTTGCAAAATTTCCGCATAAACATTAATTACAGTCGTTGTCAGATAGACATCAAGTTAAGTTTGCAATAAGTATACCGTTTTAGAAGAACTCTGGGTAAAGCGTGAATGAAAATATGTTTTAAGGGGATGGAAAAAAAGTGAATGTTTTACATTTGAGTTTCTCTCGCGGACTTAGCGCTGTAGACTCTGACTGGAGTGTGTTGTCTGTTTTTGAATTGTTTTTGTTTCTTAAATCCGAGGGCATTGTTCCGAAGTTCTACTTAAGACAAACTCTAAAGAAGGAAAAATGAAGTTGGCGTCACCATTGATGCCCGTTTGTGTTCATGCGGCCTTTGATTGAACACGATGAAGATGACCCGATCTAGGCCCTGCTGCCGTCCTGGCAAAACAGCGGAAGTAAGAGAACTCTTGTTTCATCATATTGTCTCATCTTCAGGGCTTTAAGTGGGGAAAAAAACCTTGGGGTGCTCTAAAAGGGGCGTGGCAAATTTCATAAAGGGGGGTGGCCTATCCGAGTAGGGGCGTGGTCTAAATCAAGATAACTAGCATTGTGTGCTTAAGAAAATCATGAAGTCGCATCCAGCAAAGGATAATAAAATAGGCAAAAAGGTATATTTATTAAGTATAAGCCATAAAATACCACAAACTTTAAAAAACAGAGAAACATTATTTACATTACTTAGAAATCTATTGCAGGATTTCCCAAAACCCTTGAAGGGTGGTGCCGGTTCTAACCAGCTGTTGTTGTGCCGATGGCTGGCACGATGACGTAGGTGGCGCTGAGAGAAGGGAAATCCCGAGAGAAAGTGTCTCTCTTCAAAGGATTTCTCTTCATGCTACAATGACATCACAGCTTAAGCAGTGTGCAGGCATGCTCACCCGAAACACCAACAAAAACCGGGACATCTGGTCACCCTAATTTGACCTTGGAGGCCTGAAAATAGAGCCCCCTAGAGACCCCTTATGAGGCCCCCCCAAAAAACTGTGGGTGCTCAGACTTCCACAGACTTAAAGCCCTGCTCATCTTCACCCAAACACGTAATTTCCTAATCATAATAGAAAAGGAACATGTATTGGAGGAAATTAAGGAAGATGTCTGCTCGAGAAAGAGCAGGGGTCATTGGGACTACCTGAAGTGTCGGGTGCCTGGAGGGAAGAGGACAAATGCTGGGCGGGCAGATTCACTCCTGTGCTGTCAGGGCAGCACCCGAGCAAGTGCTGCGTCTCTCACCCCGGCACATGCAGCAGGCCAGTCTGGCTGGGGTCTGAGCCACCACCCAATCAGGGCTCACCCAGCGGGTACCAGTCCAACTTTGGGAGCCAACAGGCGCAGGAGAGAGGCTTGGGACACGAACCATGCTCACAATGTGGGTTGCTCCAGCCTACCAGGATCAGGCAGAACTGCGTCTTTTTTAAAAATATCATGGGGCTTATTTATGAGCCCTTGCGTCACTGTTGCTCTGCCGGTGCATCACTTTTTGTGACGCACCAGCAGCGCCGGATTGGTAACGGGGGCATTCGGGCAATGCCCGAGGGGCCGGTGTCCGAGTTCCTGCTGTGGGCCTCTCTTTTTAGCAGTCTGGGGGGCATTTGGGCACTGTCTCTATTGTTCGATCAGCCAGCGGCCCAGTGGGTGTCTGAGTGGCCCTTCTATAGGCAGATGGACCCTCATTACCTCCTGTTTAGCAACAGTCCATGTCTTGTTTTCGACTGTCAGATTCCTTCTGACAGTAAATGTAAATGTAAATTGATACTTGTATAGCGCACTACTCACCCGCAAGGGTCTCAAGGCGCTTGTACAAATACCGCTGTGGAACCCATCCTGGCTTTCCCTGTGAGGTGTCCACTCCTGGGCACCCCCAAGGTGGAGGCCAGGCATCCTTAGCGTTGTGGGGGCCGTTGTGGAGATTAAGCAAGCTATTGCCCAGAGTTGCAGAGTGGGACTCCATGATTGGAATAGGCACCGAGGCGAGAATTATCAGGTCCGTGGAATTTTTGAACTCAAGACCCGACAGAGGTTGTATCACAGGGTCAGCTCAGTGATGGGCCGGGTTTAGCAACAGACAGAGGTGTCACTCCCTTTGTCTCGCTGGCCGGACCATTAATGTGTGCACATACTGAGTGGGGGCAGGGGGCCTGAGTAGAAGTGGCCTCACTTGTTTCCATGTGTGTTTCAACAGTATAAACTAACGCATGCATTTCCCCCCCACTCTTGATTTAAAAAAAAATAAGATTAGACCGAAGCAGTCATTTGAGGAAAGGCATAATGTAAATGTGGGCTGATATTTTTTTGCGTGCCCGGGCCGATTTTCGATCCCAATCCAACCCTGCGCACCAGCAGCGTAAAGAATTCGCCTTTTTGTACCATATTTACAAAGTGACGCATCTAGGTAGATGCGCCACTTTGAAAATCCTGCCCCATATTATACCTGCGCCAGGTATAATGTATGCAGGGTGGGGCGTTCCAACACAAGAAAGGATCGTGGAAGTGACACAGTGAAATCTATAAGATTTCACTGCACCATTTCTAGGACGCAAATGTGTCAATATCTTACGCCTGCCTCATGGCAGGCAAAAGACTGGCGCAGGCACATTTCACAAGGGACATGCCCATGTGTAATGACCCATTGCTGTAGTTGCGTCACTTTTGTGACACACTCCAGCAATGCGTCATTTTTGCACCTACAGATACGTCAGAGATGCTGACGTATCTGAAACTCCTTGCAACATGGTGCATCATACTGAAATTATGACGCATCATTGGTGTCGCAAGGAGGGCGCAATGAAATGTGACGCATCGCTGTTTTCTCGCAGAGATGCGTCACTTTTTATAAATGAGGCCCCATGTCATTTTATTGAATTTTAGAGGGAGGCCCCTCTTTTTCCAAAAGGAGGCTAAGTTACTTTATGCTGCCCCTCGACAAATCCACATGTCCAGTCGATCAGCCTTGGTTAAATGCTGCGTCTGCTTAGATCTCGAGTCCAGAATTACAGAGGCAATTTCACATGTAAGCTGGTACCCAGGTATTGCTTTCATAGCTGCAAGGATTTCCGTCCAGTAGGGCTTCATATATGGGCAATCCACACTCTGTGCTGTGACTTTTCTTCCACATCACACTCCTCCAATATTGTGCTGTGCCAATCAAACACAACTTTAGAGGGTATCTCCTTACTAGCTGTGCCTTGGGAGTTTTGTGTGAAATATCTTTCCATTCTCCATCCTCTATTTCCCTGCCTCCGGATCTCTGCCACTGTGCTCTCGAGGACTTTCATGTGTTGAGTTTGTGTCCCTCAAATGTTGTGAAGCCTACTTATCGAACCTTTGGTGCCATCGTCGACCCATTTCAGAGTCCTCTCATAAGTTCCCTTATTGAAGCTGCTTTCATCTCTTGGTTTGTATGGTCAGGTACTGCCTAGACCCTCACTTCCTATGGCCACAACCGCACCACTAGGACGGCTCCTCTTACTGGCATCAGTATTACATCCTCCCATTCACCCCTAAGGCAGTAAATCATTTTAGCGACAGTAAAAAAAATGTTTTGGATTAGGGGCTCGTTAAACCCCAGGCCGTATTTATTAAAAATGAAACATAAAAACAATTGTATACATTACTTACAACCGGCTGTAACTGCCCCTGGAGGTCCGTGAGAGACCACTTGTCCCTCCCGGTTAGGCGACTCCATTCAAGAATGGTGCCGCCCTCGAAAGACCTTGGGGCAGATTTATGATAACTGGCACATCCCCAGGGATGCGCCAGTTATTTTGTGCCGCTGCTCCGCCACCCATGGTGCGCCGCATTTACAATGCGGCGCACCATGGGGCAAAAACGGCACAGATGCGTGACGCATCTGTGCCGTAAAGGTGGCGCATTGCTGGAGTTGCGTCGCAAGCGCAACGCAGCTCCAGCAAGGCTCGGGGGTGCCCCATCTTTACAATGCTGCGTCAAGACCTACGCCTGCTTCAAGCAGGCGCAGGGTTTTGACGCAGCATTGGCCTGAAAGTGACTGAGTGAAATCTTATAGTTTTCACTCAGCCACTTTTGCGAGGCACACCTGCCCCGGAACGCCCCTCCCTACGCCGGAAGGCCCACAAGTGGCGCAGGGCTTTACAACGTGACGCATCTGCCTAGATGCGTCACGTTGTAAATGGGTCGTAGGGATGCGCCACGTTTACGCCGCAGTTGCGTGACGCAAACGTGGCGCATTCCCAACATAAATCTGCCCCCTTAAATTTACTGCTCACCAATCATGACCTTACTGCTGACCAAGAAATACCACAAGAAATACGACAATAAGCATTTCCTGTAAAAGAAAACATACAACTTCCTGAAAAAGAAAAGCAAACAACAGTATATATGCTGCACACATGCAAGTCAAACTGAAAAGAAAAAAACACTGCACAGCAAGACTTTGGAGAACCTTGCTTTAGGGGATGGTGGGTGGGAGAAAATTAGATACGGCCTCCTAGTGAGGCCAAGAGGATGCCCGAGTAGGTTCTGGGAGCGGTGACCAAAGAGGCAGCCTTCGCCGCTCCCCAGCCTTTCATTGGGCTAACTTTCAAGCCAGGAGCTGGTTCTAACCGGCCACTGACGTTCTAGCGGCGCGTGCCCCGGAAGTGATTAGTATCACTTCCGGGGCACGAACCGGATCAGCCAATCCCCTATGGGAGCACGCCCACCGCATCACTAGTGTGTGCGGTGGCCCGCCCCTGTGTCATCACCGAGGGCCGGCACGTCCGCCATACATGTGGCGTGTCCGATGCCGGCCCCAGCCTTCCTATAACCCACTCTCTAGTTTCGCCACATTGGAATCCCTCTGTTTCATATAAGTGGAATTCACATGTAAAACTCCCAAAGGATCTTGTGTTAGGGTGACTAGAATGTTAAAGCCATGACGGGGACATTTCACAAAAATAGAAGAAGGACTACATTGTTACTTCAACCCAGGGCCAGACTGGGAACCAAAACCGGCCCTTGCAAAGTACTCGGCCGGCACCCGTGGGGGAGGTTGGGGGTTCGACCGAGCTCTTTGCCGGGGCCGGTTTTCGCCCAATTTTGTTACAGGGCCGATTTTGCAGTATGTTGCAAAAACGGCCCTGTAACAAAAACGGGCCCCCAGGGGCCAAAAACCGGCCCCCACCCTTGCAGCGCACCGGGGGATTGCCCGGTGACCGCAACGGCCAGTCCGGCCCTGCTTCAACCGAGCGCACAGAATGTGGGTGCCCATTACCACAGAATTACAGTGGACGCAATAAGAACAAAACTAAAGTGCAATTTTTAAAGCCAATAGCATGCCTGTTAATTAATTAGCTGCTAACTATCCCTGCTTTAGAAAACATAAAAATGCACCTCCACCGTTTTCAGTCGATCCCCTCTAAAAACCGGGACATGAGCTGAATTTCCCGAAATCTGCCGGGACAGCTGGTGAAACCCCGGGACTGTCCCTGCAAATCCGGGAACCCCTTGTCACCCTTCTTATTTGACCTATTTCAAATATTCTGAAATAGATAAGCACCCCCTCCTTCAGTTTGTCAATGGACCTGGGGGGTGTCAATGCGGTGTTATACTAGAATGGGGTGTGCAGTGATAGGAATGTAACCAGCTCACTGTTCGTTAGTGCACCCCAAACTTGCACGGTGGTGCATGTAGTGTGCATCTGGGCTTTCCTAAGATGGTTTATTTTCTGCTCAGGTGCCAATCCCATCGCTTCTCCCCTTCTTTCCTCATGCATGAAGTGTACAGTACAGCAGTGGCCGTATCCTGCCTGCCTTTAAGAAGGGGTGAAAGGTTGCTGCCCTCGCCACCACCTCCATTCACCAACCTTCTCTTGTTCGACAGCGACCCTGCTTTTCACTTGTTGCCACGGGGGTCACCGAGCATTCACCAGTTCCCTCCCTTTTATTGGTGTCTGCACACACAGCACCCTGCGGCCCTTTGGGTAGGTAGGTGGTGTGTGGTGCCCCTACCAGTAAGATGACCTCCACCACAGACCATCTATCTAAAGCACTTCCTCTTGCAGAATCGAAATCATGAAACGGAGCACGAAACCTGCAGAGTGAATGAGAACTAGCAGGTCATTCAAAGTATGTTTCTAGCACCTCCCCCATCGTGCTGCTAGGCACTGAACCCTAAAACAAGGCAGGGGTGCCTTTCTGATCCCTCATGCACTTACTTCATAAAAACACAGACAACCATTCACTTCCCTGCGGTGTGCATGGACGACACGCCAAGGGGTATATCGCTTGTTACCCCTGATGGGGTGTTGAAGCATGCTACTCCGGAAACCCATAAAGAATTAGTGGTGAATTAGTATGGTGAAATATGAAATATTCTCCAAATATATAAAAAACATACTTAAACTTTTCAGAAACACACAGTCACTGGATGATGTCATCAGTGATGTCAATTGAGATGTCATCAGTGATGTCACTGACCATGTCATCAGTGATGTAATATGTGACGTTATCAGCAGTGCTTTGCAGGGGCGCGAGTTGTAGTTAGCTCAACTAACTATTACAGACAAATTTCTCTGGTTTTGTACGAGTGAAATGTCCAACTAACTATAACTTCCCTGAAACCTGTGGCTTTTCAGTGAATTTCCAAGGTTATTTAAATGCTAATTACTAACTATAACGTCCCTGAAACCTATGGTTTTTTTCAATGACTTTCAAAGGTTTTTTAAATTCTAATTTCGAACTATAAGGTAGTAGTCGCGTTTGCAGAGTGGTGCTTGAAGGGACCGGGGCCTCTGACCTGCGCTCAGGAATTCCACTGCGTAGGACTTACAGGAGGTACCAGGAGGGCTACTTGGCGACCAAAGTCCCCCAGGAGTAAAGTGAACTTTATCCCCCAACTAGTACTGTGCCAAGAGGCACGTATGCATAGTGGTGGAGAAAGGTGAACGTGGCCTCCGAAGACCTCTTGGCAATCCCATTGTGTGGGACTTACTGGAGGTAACAGGAAGGGTAGGTGGTCCCCAAGGTCAAGTAACCCTCCTGTTACCTCCAGTAAGTCCCACACAGCAGGATTGCTAAGTTCTCATAGCAGGCCACACCCCCTTTCCCCATCACTCTGCAAACACACTTCCTGGCACGCTCTTGGATGGGGATTAAAGTCCTCTTCACTGCTGGGAGCCCTTAGGGGCAAACTAGCCTACCTGATACCTCCAGGATGCCCCAGCTAGTGGGATAGCTAACAGGTGGACACAGGCCACGCCCCCTTTCTCCACTACTCTGCAAATGGGCCTCCTGGTGAGTTCTGGTTTGGGGGATTAAGTCCCCTTGAATCCCGAGAGTCCCTGAGGGCCAACTAGCCCACCAGGTAACTCTAGTAAACACCACACAACTGGATAACTGAGTGGTCTGAGGCCACACCCCCTTTTTACACCACTCTGCAAATGCGCCTCCTGGTGCACTGCCGCCCGGGGATTGAAATCCACTTTGGACCTGAGGCCCTCAGGCGGCCAGTGGACCTCATCCCCCCTTCAGCAATGCTCCTGGAGGCTCATTTGCAAAGTGGTGTAGAAAGGGGGCATGGCCTCTGACCACCTCTCAGCAATCCCAGGAGGTAATAGAAGGTTTGTTGGCTCCTAAGGACAGTCAGCAGCCAAGGGGACTTCATCCCCCAACCAGCAGCGCGCCAGGAGGAGCATTTGCAGAGTAGTGGAAAAAGGGGGCAGGACCTACGGCAAGTTGCTGGCTTTCATTTTTTTAATGTTCTAGGAAGGGGGGCTGCTTGGCCCCCTTTCCCTGGACCATTTTGTGCCCCGGGGACACCATCCCCCGGGGCCTGACCCATTTTTTATTTTCGTAATAAAATAAAAAAAAGAGGGGAGATGCGCGATCCCCTCCCGAGCAGGTTTTGGCCCCAGGACCCCATCCTCTGGATTCTGGCCTTTTATTATTTTTTTTAAGTAAAGGAAGGGGGGAGTGTGGCCCCCCATCCTTGGGCCATTTTTGGCCCCAAGTACCCCTCCCCCGGGGCCTGCCCTCCTTTTTTTTTTTTTTTTGTTAAAAAGGAAGGGGGCCCCTCTCCTGAGGCCAATTTTGGCTCTGGGGCCCAGACCTTTATTAATTTTTTTATAAAGGGGGAGGATGTGTCCCGTGGCCCTCTCCGCTTGTCGATTTTGGCCCTGGGGCAAAGCCTTTTCTCTTTTTTATATTTTTGTTCCTGCTAAAAGGAGGGGGCCCCTTTCCTGAGCCTTTTTCGGCCCTGGGGACCCCATAGCCAGGGCCGGGCTACCTAGTTGGGGACCAAGGGGGAGCCTGAAGGCCCCTGCAGCCCTGGCCGGTTCCCGCCTCCTGCGGGAGCCGGCATTACTTTTTACACACAGGGAGCTGCTGACATGCAGCTCCCTGTGTGTAAAAAGCGAAGTGCTCCGATTTCAGCAAGCAAGAGCAAAATGCTGTCACTTTCTGAAACTGGAGCACTTGTTTGCTATGGCATGGTGGGAGTAAACTGCAATGTCTCGGGAGTAGGCAGTCCGGGATATTGCTGGAGCTGGCCCAGGAGGGTGGCAGTCCCCAGGGCCCTCTAGGGCTCTGGGAGGGGGGCTGCAGGGCCCCCATCCTTCCTTGAGTCCTTGAGTAGGGGGAGGTGGCAGTCCCCCGGCCGGGGGGTCTGTGAGGCCCCCACACATAAAAATGTCAAAGCCCAGGGGGACTGGTTGTCCCCAGGGCAGGGAGGTCCTCAAGGCCTCCCTTACATTAGCCCCGGGGAGGTCCATGTGGCTGCGGGGGGCGGGGGGGGGGGCGGCCCACAGCAGTTCTTTAATTATGTTTGCCCCAGGGATGTGATGGTCCCTGGGGCGTGGGGGTGCCACATAGCCTCCTAGCATTAACTCATAAACTGCCCGCAGGACCTGGCCCAGCCGGGGGCCTTTATTTAATGAAGCGTGGAAGACAGCGCTTTGTTTTTTTAAAACATCTTGGCGGGAGTCACAGATCCAGGGTGACTCCTGCCAAAATTTGTTTAAAAAAATTCTTTTTGGGCCGTGGGGGGGAGGGGGTTGTCCCACTGGGGTCAAGACTGATTTGCATATAGCTTGATCCGAACTGGTGTGGCGAAGTGAGCTAAAGAACGATGATGGATTCAACCCAGATCTGTGACTGTGGGTGAGTGTCTGAAAAGTTCCAGCGTTCCGTCCATCATCTTGTGTTTGCTTTGTTCACCCTAGGTTGGCGGGGTATGCCCAGACATGGGTCGCTTACTAACTTTGACACTGGATTTAAGCTAACTTGGCCGATGAAGGGTGTTACCCCAAAACCGGTCCCAGGATACTTGTTTCCGGTCCAGGGAAGGCCAGGCTTGGCAGTTCAGGCTGGACTGTTCCCATGAGGAACAGGGTCAAGACTGATTTGCATTTGGATGCATAATTAATGGGATGGTAGTGTTGTTAATGTTTGCATGAATAGTATACATTTGGGTGAATGGATGGGGAGTTAGGTTTAAAAGTGCCATCCCTCATCCAAGTGTTATGTAATGTACCTAAGATTAGTATTCCTTTTAAGGGGTCTCATTATCATAGAGTAGAAAAGGTTAATTAGTAATAGAAACAATAAGTTCAGGGAGGATGATAATGACAGAGCAGGATTGAGGATTTACTCTTTGAGAATTACTCGCCTGTTTTTGTTGCTGCACCATTCTTCTTAAACTTGCAATTGTGGGCATGCTACTGGGAATGTGATTGAGGATGTTCTGGCTACCCCCCTCAAAACTGAGCTAAAGGGTTCATTGGAGGTGGCCTCAAGTGCCTTTCTTTGTGGAATACTTAATTCATTCGCCATTGCAGAATCAGTGTAGTTATGTTCTGGGGATTTTTCACTGTGTCACCAAGAGTAACTGCTCTGCCTTTGCAATGGGATGAAATATATTCAACATACCTCCAATGACTCCCGGGTTCACTTAATCTCTCCTTACAACAAATATAGTCACCATATTTTAAAAGTCTGTTACCATGTTTTGATTTAATGTATTTGTCTTATCCTGTGTTTTCCATTTTTAAAATGACCTGCAAAAGAAAGAATAAAAAATATATGACTACGATGTCATAATGTTTAGTATTCTTTTCTTTTTTAATGATTGCTTCTCATGAGAAATAAAGAAATTGTAAGGTTTATCGATGGAATCTGTGGCGAAAAAGTTGATAATTTGCACTGAAACTGAGGAAAATAAATCTGTGTAAGTTTCCTGTTCTCAAAAAATAATGTTGAATATGAGGAAAAGAAAGAAGGTCTGAACATTTGAATCTCCTTTGTGGTAGTAGTAGTAGTATCTTTATTCGATTTTTACATAGAAAAATCAGCAATGCACTTTAACATACAGTAACTTAAAAAAATATTAATAGTGTTTTAGTATTGTAGAACATTTAGGCGCCATGTTCTGATGTGTTGCTTTGTTATATATTTATTTTTTTAAACATTTGTGAAGGATTGCAGTGTTTAGTGTTGCGTTGCATTGATACATAATGATGCTTAAAAAATGTGCAGTGTTGCGTTGCATGGTGGTGTGATCTTGAAAATATTCGTGTAGGGAAGAAATGTTGCATAAATATGATATGGAAATTATAATTATATCATCTATGTAGACATACTTTTAGTCCCCCCTCCCACATTTATTAGCATTTTTTAATATAATTTTTTTTGGTAAAGGTTTGCATGGTGAAACTCTGCGTTGTAAATGTATGCATGGTAATAGTTAAAATAATGTAATCCCGTTTGTGGTAAAGGCATGCCTGGTAAAGGCGTGCATGGTAATGGTATATGCCTGGTAAAGTCAAGTGCGGTAAAGGCATGCATTGTAACGTCATACGTTAAGAAAGTACTGCAAAGTCCATGTATAACTCTTTACATTAACGTACGATTCCATATATGTAGCAAAGTAACGCTCATGTGACAAATGTGTCTGCAGAGTCCATGTGTGGCAGTAGAGTGTCTTCTGGACAGATATGGTGGAAGGTGCATGGTTACAAGCACGGAGGGTGCAGGCCCCATACATGTGACCAGCATGTGAATGTGCCTACATGTGCGTCTGCGCAGTGTAAGTGAACTTTGGTGCACAGGACATGTACATTTTAAGGCTCTGAAAGACAAATACAATATGGAGCATGTTGGTGTATTCTCCTGATACATTAGTGTGAGGTTAGGCTTCCAAAAAGAATTGGCAGCAGCACTGTACTTAGATGGAATATCACTAGCTAAAATATGTACAGTAAATGTTATTGTACACAGTATACATGCCATCCACCTGAATGCCTGAGAGTTTGATAATTAACACATGAGCGTGTTATACAATACACTCTTCAGTTCAGTAGTTTCCCTGAATCTGGACTGTTTGAAATCATTGTTGATGTCAAATGTTGGTCTTGTGTTCAATCTCACCAGTGATGTCATTGGTGATGTAATTTATAGTAACGTCTCTGATATTTTTGAATTGATAGGCGTTACATCTGTGAAGCTCAACTGGTACACGTTGGCCATGTTAGGTTTTAAATCATAAAGTTAATGTAAATGTAATTGAAGTATTTTCACTGAATTTCTATTTTATTTTTAAATAAGCCAGTAGCCGTGATGCTTC
The DNA here is from genome assembly GCF_964261635.1 of Lissotriton helveticus. Taxonomy (NCBI): domain Eukaryota; kingdom Metazoa; phylum Chordata; class Amphibia; order Caudata; family Salamandridae; genus Lissotriton; species Lissotriton helveticus. The sequence goes on along the minus strand of NC_136065.1, from coordinate 2,093,842,575 downwards.
CATAAGTAAAGGCAAACTTTCATCAAGTATATATGTCCATGCACCCCGTATACCACTCAGATAACTTAAACAACCCCCCACCCAGTGTCAGGCTGGTGACCATGATTTGTGCAGGAGAGTGGTGTGTGACATTGGGGCAGAGAAGTGTTCTGCATGGAGCATATTGGTGATTCTGTTAGGGGAAGTGGTGTTGCCTTTGATGTGAAAACAATCATTTTTGGGTTTTGTCCAGGATCACATAGATCCATTGCATTCGTTTTGTAAGGAGAGCCCCTTCCCATGGTCTTCCTTCCTTCCCCTCTTCCCTATATAGCCACTCTTTTCTTGTTTGAGGGGGGGTGAGGGGGGAGAAGGGAGGAATCCTCATACCCCTCCTCTCTTTTCACTACCCTATAAATTACAGAAATATATTCAATTGCAAAGGTTACTAAATTGAGAGATAGGGGCATACATAAGGTCCTCAATGCGATGTTGATCAGAGTTGCCTCCGACCGACACCGTTTCAGGAAAGGAACCACCCAACCATAGGTCGGCGGCTACGACCATGCAATTAGGATGCAATCGCACATGGTGCAGTGGCAAACTTCCATATTTCAATGGGAGCTTGTGCAGCAGGCTAAAACTGCCCACAGCACAAGCTTGAAAAATTGAGTTTTTAAACATCCCTGCACCATCTGGCAAGCACCCTATGGTTCTCAGGATTGGGGTGAATATTACGGTGAGATTAGGGGCGGAATAGGGAGTAGGGATGTTTAAAGATTGAAGGTTAGCCTTCAGGTCAGATTAGGACTAGAGTAAGAATAAGCAGCAAAGTCAGTGCTTGTTCTGGGTTAAGCTAAAGCTGCGCCGATAATTAGTGCAAAAATGATGGCTAGGACAATGGTAATAATTAGGATTTGGATCATAGTTAAATTAAGTGTAAGACTTAAGGTAAAGGATAAGACCAAGTTAGAGTTAGTAATGACTAGAGACAGGGGTAGGTTCAGGGTTGTTGTTATATACAACTCATGGATAGGTTGAGAGGCAAGGTTATGGTTTATCAAAGGGTTACAAACAAATGTAGGTACTTTTAGAATTACGTCAGTTGTACAGATAACATTAGGAACAATGTTTTCATGAGATATGGTTAAGATAAGTATTGGGGCAAGCTTAAAAAATTAGGTAATGATTGGTTGTAAGGATGTGGTGAGATTTGCAGTTATTTTAAAAAATATTTTAGAAAAAAAAAAGTAGTATCACTTAAAATAAATTAACTTTTTAAATGAAAACAATTACATGGTTATAATTGGAGTGTCAATTTCAATACAAAGAATTTTCAAATATGGGATTCTCATTGAAATACTTTTTAATGAACCCATTTCTCTGAAGGTATTATTCGTAGAAATGCACTGAGAATAAAAGGACACTTTTCTGTCATAGTAAACAAAGGTACCTATTTCAATCAAATGTCATAGGACACATAGATACATCACTTACCTATGCATGTTAGAGGCACTATATAAACATTGTGATTGATGTGCACCAAAGATCAAACTTGCTCTACAGTAGTTCAGGGATAACAGAAAATGTTTCTAAACATCAATGTTAATGGAGAGGGAGACGCAGGGATGGGGCACACTTTATTTATATATTTAAGAGTTATTCAGATTGCTGGCAAGACCCAAGGGTATCAAAGTGCTGTACGTCAGTATATGTTTACATCAAGATAACGAGTATTATTAAATCAAGTAAGTCAGACCAAGTCAAGTCAGTGGTTGAGCACAGGGAAGGAGAAATAACTTATGCAAGATAATGTAACAGTGTGCAGTCATCAGAATCATCTCACTTAACCCGTTGGACGCTCATGATGAGCCGAGCCACGGTTGCCGTGTGCTCATAGCGGTCCGAACGCTCGCACGTGGGGCTAATTACCCTGCTGTGCTGAACGTTCTAGGAAAACGGGTGTGGCCGTTACGAGCTCAGCTCGTCATGAGCACACGGCCACCGTGGCTCATGACGAATTGAGCTCGTCGCGAGCACCGGGTTGCAGTGCGCGCTCCCTGACCCCCAGCACAGCGGGGGAATTAGACCAGCGGCCAACAGGTTAAGGAACCACAATAGACACTGCTAGCAACACTTGCAGTTAACAGTAGTAGTAAAAGAACATGGATGGCAAGGCAAAGTGACTGTCCTATTTCAAAAACAGCATCATTCTGATACCTCTTGCAATTTCTGCAAATTAGAACATCCTGCCACTCATTCTGCCAGATGAACAACCAAGGTGAAAACTTTACAACAGGTTTATACATCAAAGTAGCGCCAAACAAGACGTGAAAGTTGAGGAGTCAGACGTCCTGCCCTTTAGAAACATTCGAAATACAAAAATTAAGAACAAAAAGAGCTCTAAAGGGGACCCACTAAACACTACTAGGAGAGATGCACCAATGCATTTATTATCAATATAAAATATGCTTTGTGTTAGTATGACTATTGTTTAGATAATGTTATATTTAAAACCAATGAATAGCTCAGGCACTTCTCCTAAATGCAAGCGAAGCTAGAAAACCATTTTTCCTTTTTCTTTGTGGTTGTTTCCCCCTCGTGATTGCTGCTGAAAACATTACAAACTGTTTGTTCAAAGAGTAATGTTAAACTCTGGTTTCGGTGCTTGGCTTGCGTTTTTGTTATTCTTAAGGAGACACTGGCTGTTACTCGGTTGGGGGACGACAAATAGAAGTCATTTTGGTTTCAACATCCACATTAAATGTGATGTTTTATGGCCGTTCTTGACATGTATTTGAAGGCGAGCATTTGTACAGAATATGACATCATCGTCACATGGCCCATGCGGAACAAAACTCGGGATTAATTTTAATAACAATACTATCATGACAGCAATCACTGCAGTCTGCCTTGGCTTATCTGCTACAGAGTTAAAAACAATTATAATTATGCAGCTTATATATACAATATATTATTTTGAAGCGCTACATTTTCCTGCAGGAGTTGACATAAGTAAACCCAATTTCATACAATTAAATAAAAAAAATTTGTTTTTCAGCACAGACATGTGCTTTCAATGTATAACTGCATGCAGATGATGAATTGAAAGAAAAGCCAGGTGTTCTGCTGAAGGTCAGGAAGGAAATTCATAGCATTGACTCGTGTCTAGCTCTAGTTCCTCATCCTAAGAGTCTGTAAGAATATAGGGGCAGATCTACAAAAAAGTGCTGCAGCGGGGCACCGCAAGCCCTTTGGATGCGCCACGCTACAGCACTTTCAGAGCACAGGAATGCGACATATTTAAAAGAATATTTTGCATTCCTGTGCTGGCGCACAAACAGCTGCCATGCGCCAGCGCAGGCACCCTTGCACCATGGTGCAAGGATGCCTGCGCCATGGGGAGATTGTTTTTCTGCACAAAAACAATCACTTAAAGGCGTTTTCCTCTTTCAATTTCTCGTAAATCTGGAGATGTGTATTGCTCCATGGGTGTTGCGTGGGAACACCCACAGCAACACCCATGGAACGCCCCTTCACGCAAACAGCTGCGTGTGAAGGTGTTGATTAACAAGGAGAGGAAAAGTCACGCAGGCTGGCTTTTCCTGTCCTTGTAAATATGGAGGAGTCCCCTGCACCACCAGTATGTCACAAAAAGTGACGTACTGGTGGCGCAGGGGGCTTGTAAATCTGCCCCAAAGTTAATTTCCACAGCAAAAAGTTTTACAGTTCACACCACTCTGTGGCCTTCGATTTTCTTTGTGTGTTTATGTGTCAACACTTCAGAGGTCTTTACATCTAGTGTTTGGTTTGTGCCGGTGGCTGCAGGTGGCGAGCAACAGAACTCCATTTTTGGATAACCGGGCTTATTTATTTCCTCCTCAGACTTTGACCCAGAGCTAGAGAGTAAAAAGAAGAACATGGAATAATGGAGGAAGAAAACTATAGGTAAAAAGCGAAAAGGGAAGAAAGCAAGGGTGGAAAAAGACCTGCAAGAGTGAGATCAAGAGACAGGAAGTGCAGTGTGATGGAAGAAAGAGGTATGGGGTGGAGTCAAGACCAGGCAGCCTTGGTATTTAGCGACCCTGGCTTTTGGTGACCCTGACATTTCACAGTTCTGCCGAGACCACCGAAGAAAAACTGCAAAACCCTGCCAATATTTCTTTTTACACCTTGAACCCTGAAAATGGGGTTTTGCATGTGTCAATAGTGAATATCAGCTGAACAATATGCAAGGCTTTTTTCTTTGTTTTATAAATTGTCATTCCTCAATAGTGGACACCACACAAAATCTGCTAAACTGTATTTCTCAGCAAAATTTGGCAGAATGCAGGGTACAATTCTAATGGCACTAGGTTGCGGCAGCATTGGTGTCCATAGATTTTAGATAAGATGCCCTGGTATGCTCACTGTACATGGTATAGAGCTTTACACTAAGGGCCTGATTACGATGCCGGTTGGACCGAAGTCCACGGTCCTGTGGGAGGTGGCCCATCTGCCGCAGTCTCGTCAGAAGTGGTCGGTCCAACCACTGTATTACGAGGCATGTATCCTGTACTCCGACAGACCACTGAATGACTGCCGACTCCGACAGCCTTTCTTTGACCGCCAAGATGGCGGTCGGAGAAAAAAAGCATCCATAGGGCAGTACAGGAAGATCTCCGAGCCCCGTCTGGATTATGATGTGGGTTTCTGATGACCTGACCGTGGCGGTCCGACCGACTGGCTCGAGTCTTCAGAAGCGATGGATTTGGGGTGCATATTCACCCAAATCTTCTTCGCTCCATCAGTCTCTACTGTGGATCCCTTCCTCCAGCTCCCCCCTACACCTGAGTAGCTGCAAACCGATGACTATGACCCTGTCGGTGGTGGAATCCAGGTAAGTCCCTATGCGGTATGGTTCCCCCTTGACTGAACTGTGCACATTCCGCCACCCTTCAGCAATGGGGTACATGATGCACAAGGCATATCACATATGCCATGCATATGTGCATAATTCACATGTTTTCTGTGATTTTGTATGTATTTGCAGTGACATATTCGGGGAAATATGCTCCACTGTAGATGCAACCTCCATGGTAGCAGCAGATGCATTGTAATACAGCTGAGGGAAACTTCCCAACCTCAGCAGTCGGAAATGTCCCGCGAAGACAGGGGTAGGACAGTTATTACTACTGGCATCGTAATCAGGCCCTAATTTCCAAATTGCATTAGTAGTTGTCAGAGTGTAGAGCTTTGATCAGAGTCAAAAATATAAAAATGTAAACATTTTGCTCCAAAAATAGAGGCCAAAAATATTGACTCCCTATATTTTGTATCTAAAAGATGACATTTTGACTACAAAAATATAGAAGACGAAAATATCACCACAAAATAGGTTAGTATGTCAACATTTTAATATTATACAGTATCCAAATATTTAAAATATGCATATACCATAAAATTCTTGACATTTTTAAAAAGTTTTAAAAGTTATAAATAATAAAATATTACTTCAAAAATTAGAATAATTACAATGAATTAAAATTACATTAAAATTAAATCACAAAAAATAAAACTTTCAAAGATTAAAAAACAAAACTTCACATAAAATATATACCTTTATGGGTCTAATTCACTGTTTCCTACTCAAAAGTGGGTAACAGTAAGAATAAAATTGGTCTTTGGAAAGGTCAGATTTACTATTCCCACTCCACATAACCAACTGTTGGGAAATGATGGACTTTGAAGGGGTCAGATTTACTATTTCCACTCCAACATAAACAACAGTTGGAAGAGTCAGATTTATTATTTCCATCCCAACCTGAAGAACAATAGGTAAAGTGGTGGACTCTGGAAGGGTTCAATTTACGATTCCCACTCCAACATAAACAATAGGATAGAAAGTGCTGCACTTTGGAGGGGTCAAATTTAGTATTCCCACTCCAAGGTAAGCAACAGAAGGGAAAATGTTCGACTGTGGGGGTGTCAGATTTACGATTTGAACTACACCCTAAGTAACAGTAGTGAAAAACGTCCATTTGCTATACCTGGCTCAATGTAAAAAAGTGCATATACAAAATATATTTAGAAAATACATTTACAAAAATAGAATGTTAACATAACGTAATTTATAAAAAAATTATTTCAAACTAAAATTAATACAATAACAATGAAGAATATACAAACAAATACATATATTTACTAGCTGAAAGCATAAAAAATTATATATATTTCAAACACTTCCCAACATACAACCCCAACAATCCAACACTCACATTAACAAATATCATAACGCTTGTGAAGAAATTAACAATTTATATTCATTTAATAAATAATACTACAAAAATGTTAATTATCTAAAGCAATTACCTAATTAAGATATAAAAATATTTTTCTACAAAGCCAAAAATCTGCTAATACATAAATGGAAGTGTAAATATATTACTAAATAAAAATATGTAACTATACTCCAAATAAATAGCACACAAGTAACTTTAAAATAATGATTTGTAGAACAAAAACTAATAAAACACAACAATCGAATAAAGAAACAAAATTATGCACAATTATATTTTTAAAAAATTGTTATAAAGTACTGAAAAAACATATTACTAACTTCTAAATTGTGTCCCATGATATTTTTGACACAATATGTTTGAACTGATATTATGTTTCACAATATTTTTAATGATATTTTGGCGGAACACAGTCAGAGCTGTTCTGCAGGGCATGGGTGATTCACAAGCAGTAAGGCAACACTTGTGCTGCTATCCTTCAAAACATAGGAACCTGGTGCAATTCTGCACTTCCCAATTGAATTCCAGGGGTAGCAAAGCTAAAAAGCCAAGCGTGATGTGGGATAGAATGTCAACTTCAGGCAGAATATTTATCACTCACAAGATATATAAAGTCCAAAGAGTGTTATTCTTCTATAAAAAATTCCTCAACTTTCATTATCATTAGGTAATATGTACAGTAACTTGCAGTGAATAATGTATTACAGTGTGCAGTATGGGACAAAGGTAATGTTGCAGAAGAATGTTTATCAGATGTAATATGGCAAAACATAGACCAGTATTGTTATTGTTATTGTTATTGTTATTTGTGATTTGTAACGCGCCCAATCACCTGCAGGTCTCTAAGCGCTCGGGAATCGATGGTACAAACAACAACTTTAGCAACACAGAGAAAAGCGTCCACTATCCTAGTTGGCACTCAAGGACTTCCTGAACAACAGCGTTTTTAACCCCCTTCTAAAGCGTAGGAGGTTCTCTTCCCTGCGCAGCGACTCAGGTAGTGAGTTCCATAACTGAGGAACTAACACCGAGAAGGCTCTTCCTCCCTTGGTAACAAGTTTGTACCGCGGGCAGACCAGTAGTTGAGAGTCGGAGGATCTGAGAGTTCTCATTGGGCTGTACACCGCCACACGATCTTTAATGTATGCGGGCGCCATGCCATAAATGGCTTTGTGAGCAATGCACAAACTTTTAAAATCCACTCGCTCCTTAATAGGGAGCCAATGAAGGCTCTGTAACAGGGGAGATGCTTTGGCTCGTCTTGGCAGTCTAAAAATAAGACGAGCCGCATCATTCATCACAACCTGTAGCCTATTTGTCAAGGTTTTTGGCAGGCCAAGGTAGAGGGCATTGCCGTAATCTATCCTTGAGATCACGGTGGCTGCGACAATCGAGCGCAGCATGGATTGGGAGATGACGGGTACTAGCTTTCGTAGCTGCCGGATGATGTTAGTGCAGCTACCCACCACTGAAAGGATCTGATTGGCCATTGATAGGTCGCAGTCTAATTTAATCCCCAAGCTCTTCACGTTCAGACTGGGTTTTGGGGCCGGGCCTAACTCTGCGGGCCAGTAGAGGTCACACCATGGTGAGGTGGCAGATGGAATCACCAGTACCTCAGTCTTGTCTGGGTTGATTTTTAAAAGATTTCCTGTCATCCATTGGACTGTGTATCTCAAGATGTTCTGAGTTTGAAGTTGTGCAGCACTTGTGTTGTCGACACTCAGCAACAGCTGCGTGTCGTCCGCGTAGTTGAATACTGTGCAGCCCATGTGCGCCAGAGAGGCAATCAGAGGTTGCAAGTATAGGTTAAATAGAAGTGGGGACAGGGCCGAGCCCTGGGGCACCCCACATTCTAATTTCCCCACTGCGGAAGTTTCTTCCCCCAGTTGTATTCTTTGGGTCCTTCCTAACAGAAAGGACTGCAACCAACTGAAGGCCAGGCCTTTGATGCCAAAATCCCTCATTCTTTCCAGAAGCAGAGCATGGCTGACGGTATCGAACGCCGCTGAGAGGTCTAACAAGATCAGGGCGCTCGGTTTTTTACCGTCAGCCAGGCCTCTCAGTTCATCCAGCACCGAGAGCATCACCAACTCGGTGCTGTGATGTGCTCGGAACCCTGCCTGTCGTTCATGAAGTAGATGATGAGACTCCAGATACATAGACAGGGATTTTAGTACGTGTTGTTCCAGTACTTTAGAGAGGAATGGTAGCTGAGAGATTGGCCTGTAGTTTTTTTGTACTGCGGGGTCTGCGCCTGGCTTTTTCAGCAAAGGTCTAAAGGTATAAAGTCGCATCACAATATTTGTAGGAGATGTTATTAGAGCACATTCACACCCATGTCAGTAACGTAAAAGTAAAACATATGCAGTAATCTATGACATCTCTAGGTATTTTTTAGACCAATAGTACCTTTACAGACATAAACAACTCCGGGCTATTTAAAGAACTTACAAATAATGTTTATTTGGCCAAAAAGGGTAAACAGTATTGAGGGTCCCAATTTGTATTAACCAATTAAAGTAAGATAGAACGTTTTTCTCAGGCAGACAGCAGATACTTCTAGACAGAGTTACACCAAACTTGGCAGGAGGGGATGGTCCAATTTGTATCTTTTTGTCGTGTGCTGTAACTCTGTCTGACAGCTTCTAAGTTATTCACAATAGAAGGTTTTAGGCATATTGTTTCACAAACTGAAGTTTGAGTGCAATATTCAATATGATTGTTTTAATTCCCGCTGGACCAGTTGTGCTTTACGAACTCTCACGTTAAGGTCGAGTTGGGCAATCTTACTTGTGAACCACACAAAGAAACAGAATAAAGGCATATTTCAGTGGCTTTTAGGTGTTGGACTGTAACTATAATGTTCCTTCAACTGAAGTGCGTTGTTTCACTTTTGCTGGTTCTTTACAATAATATTGAAAACATGATACCTATAGGCCTCTTCACACAACAGAGCAATGCATGAGAAATAGGAGTCCTGCATTGTGCCAGTGGTAGAAAAATGTGCTGCAGCAGATTTACAGACTGTCACGCTCCGATGATGTCATCAGGGGTACTTAAGCAAAATAAAACTGTTAGTGCAAAACACAACTTCATGGGTAAACATCACTTACAACTAAACTTTTACAACGCACTACCATTACAACGCGGTCATTACAACGCAAACTATTACAACGCATTGCGCTGGGGGGTGCTCTAGGATAGGGAATAAGTTTAATTTACTAGCCAACACCTTCCCTAGTGTCCACGGGGACTGGAGTTGGAATAGTAAATTAAACTATTCACTATCCAGCACCCAAAAGCGCTATGCATTGTAATGGTATGCGATGTAAAAACCGCGTTGTAAAGGCAGGCGTTGTAATAGCCTGCGTTGTAACGTCATACATCCAACTTCGTGTTATTGTGTAAAGATGAGTCAATGGTGTCGTGCATAGAATTTGTACTTGAGGGACACTCTCTGGTAATCTTTTCTACATAAAAATACCACAGAAGGACAAACGACTTTAGATGCATGGTTTCGCCTAAAGGGGCCACCCTGTGAATGATATCACAGTATAGTTCAACAGTCAAGCAAACATAATCAAACAAAGAACATTCTAGAATGTTACATCCTGTGAATGATGTCACAATATATCTGAAAAGCCAAGCTGTCATCAACAAGCAAACTATCATTCTGGAATGTTGCATCCTGTGAATGATCTCACAATATATCTCAAATGCCAAACACAGTAACATTCTTGAACGTTACAACCTCTGAATGTTGTCACAATATATGCCAAATGTCATGCAGACTTCATCATACCAAGTAATATTCTGGAACGTTACATCCTGTGAATGATGTCACAATATATCTCAAAAGGCAAACAAAATAACATTCTAGAATGTTACAACACATGAATGATCTCAAAATATATGTCAAAAGTCACATAGACTTCATCAAACAAAGTAACTTTCTGTAATGTTACATCATTTAAATGATGTCACGATATATCTCAAAAGGCAAACAAAATAATATTCTAGGATGTTACAAAACATGATTGATGTCACAATATATGTCAAAAGTCAAGCAGACATCATCAAACAAAGTGGCATTCTGGAATTTTGCATCCTGTGAACGATGTCACAATATATCTCAAAAGCTAAATTAACATTCTAGAATTGTACAACCTGTGAATTATGTCATAATATATGTCAAAACTCAAGCAGATATTATTAAACAAAGTAACATTCTATAATGTTACATCCTGTGAATGATGTTACAATATCTCAAAAGCCAAGCAGACATCAAACAAGGTAACATTCTGGAATGCTCATTGTCAGTGATTGTTAGTGATGCAGGACTGGGCAAAGAGAGCTAGTTCCTTCTCTTCACTGACTGACCCTTCAAAACCCACAATAACACAGAGGTTTAATATATCAATAACTATTTACCACTTTATTTGCATAAACTTTGTCATAAAGCCAGGTAAGGCCATTATTGCTGATCTTGATTTGCCTAAAAACCTTGGAGAATTGGGCAGGTCTGCCACAGACACAAGCCCTTTGAGCCCTTGTGTTATATTCTCAATTAAATTATATAGTTACTGTTCTTTAACCCTTTTACCGTGGTGCATATTCCACTGCGGTGCAGGCATTTTAATGAGTGAGCGGGGTTTTGACGGCCCCTCACCATCCTCAGCACATGCCCACCGTCACGTGGAACGGCCGGGGGCCATCCTCAGTATCGAACTGGTTAATCAACTTTACTTAGAATTATTTCCATTCAAGTGCTTGTGTTGTTCCCTGTTGCCATGGTGCAGTGATTCTTAATTCTAATCGGATACCTCTGGTGCTGCTGTCCAGAGAAGTTGTGTTGTGCTGTGCTGGAAACCAATAAATACCTTTTTTATTCATATCTGCGCTTCCTGGTTTGGATTTGAACTCTACAATTTTTGCAACGATTGAAGGCTCTTTTGCCACCAGTATCCAGCAAATGGGCAATTTGTCTTCAAAAAGAAAGAACCTACTATTCATCTTACAGCGTTTGGGATTTACTAGAATCTACAAAAAAAGACTGCCACACTACTTAGCTGTGGTGCTTCAACTTGGAATACAAAACTGAATCAGAGTTATGGGATGTACACCTTTTTAGGTCAAAGTTCATCCATGTTCGTCCTCGATAGTTTCAAGTTTGCGTGCTAACTGGGTAAATGCCTTGCCCTGGTGGCACATAATGTTAAACCAAAAGATATATTGGGGCGTGAATTACACCCCAGACCCAATTGCAAAGCTCAAAGGTGGAAAAAACACTCTCTACATTTATTTTACTCCGTTTGTTGTCCATGTTGTCACTTCTCATCCAATTCCATCCATACGTACGAAAAGTGTCACGCTATTTCCAAAGGTTTCCCATGTACTGATGTGCCCATCCGGACCTCTTATCAATAACATGAACAGATGCATGATTCATCCATAGCAGTGTTTATTAAAACACAATGCATTTCGTGCTTCTTGAGCCCTTCTTCAGGGGGCACTACAAATAAACGATAAAACATTCACCATTACTACATTGTCCATACTCGTACATGAATAAAGAATCCATGCTAGCCCTGAAAACTGAATACCCACAAAATGCTCTGTCTCTATTATATTGGGTCTCCTGTAACACAAATATACATAAAATAACATAAAACCATTCCTGTCTTAACCCACTGATTCATGTGTGCTGATTACTTCCCGCATCCCCCGATTTAAATGTGTCACCGCTTTCAACGTATACACTCCCGATGATCATTCCCAAAATCAAGCATTATTCCGCACAAACGTTCCTCAAAGATTGATATCCCACCTGTTTTCCCCTTTCAGTTTATTTTATGTAAATGTTACTACTGTTTGGACCTCCCAGTAGTAACCAATTACATCCCTTTCCTACTACCAACTTTACCGACTCTCATCGTGAAAACATCCGTTTACCGGGGCAATCGCCCCCTCTTTTTCACAGTCGACTCAACTCCGCAGAGAATAAGGACAGTAAGCGTGATACCAGTGTCATTGTGAATTCTTTTCTCAAGGTGTTTTCTGGGAAGACTCAACAATTTTAGTCATAGGATAAAACTAAAACAAGGTGCACTTCCTGTTAAGCAGAAACTTAGAGGCGTGCCCCTGTTTGTGTGAGGGAAGATCTTAAGTTACTGTTACAAAGTCTTATTGATGAACACATTATAGAAGAAGTGGAGTCTTCTGAATGGGTTTCTCCCATCGTTTTGGCAAGGAAAGCTGATAAAAGTTTGAGTCTATGTGTGGACCTGAGAGCATTGAATGCAAATTTAGTGGTGGACTGTCACCCTTTGCCAAACATTAATGAAGTTGTTTGTATGCTGGAAGGGGCCTAAGTGTTTTCTACATTTGATTTGCATTCTGCTAATCACCAAATTGCTTTGACTGATGATTCTAAACAGTACACTGCCGTTCTCACACTGCAGGGGTATTCCAATATAAGAGAATGCCTTTCGGTTTGGCCTCTGCGGCATCTGTGTTTCAGAAGGCAATGTATCATATATTTAAAGATTAAGACAGCTTTGTTTAAATGCTTTCAAGATGATATACGTGTGTTCTCTCCTAACCATGAGAAAAATATGGGCCACGTGATGGAGGTGTATAAGCGATTAGAGTTAAATGGTCTGACTCTTAAGGAAAATAAGTGCAAAATATTTCACGAATCTGTTGAATATTTGGGTAATACTCTTTCAGGAAATTGTGTTGTTCCCAAAAAGTCCTTGGTGTAAACCATTGTGGGAGCCCCAGCTCCAGATAACAAAGAAAAACTACCTTCTTTTGCTGGACTGAGGGAATACTACAGTAAGTTCATCAAAGATTTTGCCACAAAAATGGAACCACTTAGAGTACTAACCAGACACAAAGTAGAGTTTCATTGGATGCAGAAACTGCAAGATGTGTCCCAACAAATCAAAAATAAAATTGTTAACGCCCCCACTTTGAAACCGTTTTGTATGAAGAAATTGTGTCTTGTTACAGTAGATGCTAGTTTGTATGGACTTGGTGGCGTGTTGTCCCAGAAGTGTGGCAAAGAGTAGTGGTATGTCGCTTTTGCCTCCCGCACTCTCAACGAAACAGAAAGGGAACTCTTGGGTTGTGTGTGGGGCATTGAGCACTTTTGTAATTTCCTATGGGGAAGCGGGTTTGTTCTCAGAACGTATCGCAAACCTCTTGCTTCAATTTTGTCGCCTAGTGGGGGGTGGAATGCTACTGCCCGAATAGGTAGGCTTATGTCTAGACTACAAGAATATAATTTCAGTGTAGAGTATGTTCCAGGGAAGCACAACATTACAGCTGATTGTCTTTCCCGGCTACCCTGCCCATGCGTAGAGAAAATTGAAGTGTGTGAGGATCTTAAGATGGACGCTTCTGTTGGTGATTAGGTTTCTAAAGAATTTTCTGCCATTTCTGAGGAAGAGTGGAGAAAGAGTGTGGCTGCAGATAACATTTGGAATATACTTAAAGAATTTATCCTTAAAGGATGGCCAAAGTTTAAAGAAGCCTTTCTGAAAGTATCCACTGAGTTAGTAGTGGAAGGTGAATTGATTTTCTAAGATGGAAAATGTGTGCCTCCTGAATCTATGCAAGACAGTATCCTTAAACGTTCTCATGAGGGACATCCCGGAATGTCTTCTATGAAAAGATTGGTGAGATCTAGCTTTTGGTGGCCTAGTACGGACAAGATGGTTGACAGGACAGTGAGAAAATATGCTGAGTGTGTTAATAGTGATAAGATGCTGAAGCCTTTTCCGGCTCCTTTGAAACTGGTGCCATGGCTGAAATGTCTGTGGCAGAAAATCGCATTCGATATCTCTGGGCCATTTTCTTGTTTACCACAAGAAGCTCGTTATGCTTTGGTGATCATTGATTACCACTCTAAGTGGCCTGAAGTTAAGTTTGTTCCTCATGCCACATCACAAACCATTATAGAGTTTTTCAGAGAGTTCTCTGCTCGTGAAGGGAGTCCTGAAGTCCTAATGACAGATAATGGTGTGCAATTAAAGTAATGCGAGATGGAATAATTCTTGACGGTGTGTGGCATTAAGCATTGTACTACTGCTCTCTATGAACCACAAGGGAATAGCGAGGTTGAAAGGTTCAACCGTGTCCTTAAAGATGGTATGCAATTGGCTAGGAAATAAGGTAAAGAGTGGGAAGTTGTTTTGAGAGAGAGACTTTGGATGCATTGAATTATTCCTCATTCTACCACCCGTTTCATCTTTTGAGAGGGAGAGAACCGACATCCAAACACTGTCGTTGGTGGATAAAGAAGAAAATGTTTGATGGTGTTGTTAGTGATGATGTACAAAAGGCTTCTTTTAAGGTTAAACAAAAACAAGAAAGAATGAAAGCGAGAGTACCCTCTTTTGTGGTTGAATATTGGGTGAGAATAAGCAAACCTCGTCTCAGCATGAAAGGTACTTCTATGTATGGACCTGCCATTAGAGTGGTTAAGGTAAATATGAATAGTGGTGTGACCCAAGATGGAAGAGTGTGGAACATGAGACGTGTTGTTAAATGTCACCACACTGTTCTTAATTAAATCAAACGTGGAAACTTTGTTGAAAGGAAAGTGCTGTGTGAGACTTTTGGAATTGAGTCTCATGTGGATATTGGAGATTTAGCCGAGTCTGTTGCTTTCAAAGTTAAAACTGGTGGAAGAGGTGCAAAACCTCCAGTTAAAATGAAAGACTATATTTAATGCTTTTGTGTTAAGGGAAGGGGTGTTTTATATTCTCAATTAAATTATATAGTTTCTGTTCCTTTAATCTAACTTAGAATTATTCCCATTCAAGTGCTTGTGTTGTTCTCTGTTGCCACGGTGCAGTGATTCTTAATTCTGATCGTGTACCACTGGAGCTACTTTCTGGAGCAGTTGTGTTGTGCCATGCTGGAAACCAATAAATACCTTTTTCTACATATCTACGCTTCCTGGTTTGGATTTGAACTCTACACCTTGCAGATAACTTATCCTTCTGGCTTAAAGCCGTTTAACTCTTAAGGATCTTGCGAAAGTTGATCCATGCTGCCATTTGTGCTGGTTTGAATTGCACGAACACTCAGGGAAAGTAATAGCAAATCTGGACCTTAGTGTCTGTCCATAATGTTCATTAGGGTGCATTATTTTAGTCAAATTTTTGAGCTGTAATAGTCTTATTAGGGAGTCTAGTATTCACATCCCCAGTCCCTGTTGTACACGATTTTCCGCCATCCCCTTTAGCCAATACCACACTCATACTACACGCTGGGCATGTTCGTAAGGCATGTTTTTTAGGCATGCCCAGCAAATGGTAGGCGCAGGGCATGGCAAAAATATTTAGACCTACGTAACATACTCGGTAGGCTCCCAGTTTGGTCACGCCCAAGGGGCACTAGGTTAAGGACACTCCTTTCACCCATGCTCTGCAGGAAATAAACCTAAATGCTGGAATTTCAGCATAAAATACAGCTTTTGTTAATCTCACCTATGACCCTAGGGTAGTGATACTCAAAGTACGGCCCGGGGACCACATGGAGCCCTCCTGACCTTTGCAGCAGCAGCAGTCAGGGCCGGACTGGCCATAGCGGGCACAGGGCGTTTCCCCGGTAGGCCGCTAGGGTGGTGGCCGGTTTTAGGCCCCTGGGGGGCGGTTTTGTTACCGGGGGTCGGCAATATCGGCCCCCGGTAACAAAATCGGCCGAAACCGGCACTTGCAAACTGCTCGGCTGCACTCCCCCTCACCCCAGGGGGGGCGGGGGGCAGCTGAGCAGTTTGCCAGGGCCGGTTTCTGTTCCCAGTCCGGCCCTGGCAGTACTGGGGTTCTCTTTACTTGACTCAGCTCTTAGATTTTTAAAAAATGTTAAATATACGGCTAGCACCTATTTAAAGGCTAATTGCAGTTACACAAAAGGAAGTAACTAGGCCCTTTAGGAACTGTAGGAACACCATCAAGACAGCAAACATGTAAAAATACGAATCTTCTCAAAATTCAAAACGTGTATTTTATGGACCTGTAGAACCACCGTTTTGCCTTAGTAAATCAAATTATAGCAGTGCATTTAGAAGTCTTTTTTTCAAATGATGGTTTTCAAACATGAATTTAGAAATGTTTATGCTCCCCCTCCACACCCTGACAACAATGCCATTAGTGATTATATCCAAGCACAGGAGATGATTTTGTACAGCATGCATCATGAAGTCATGTGTTTCGAGGTCTTCTTATATGTGATAATGAAGAAAAAGGAGGGGAATTGAAATAAAACAATTGCCCAGGGTCACACAATTTGGTCAAATGGAGAAGCCTGGACTCATTCCAGGATTTCTGGTGTCACATTGTGCATTGAGTTCAGCCAGTAGATATATATGGTTTGTTTCCCCCTATACCCACTTTACACCACACAATTTGATCAAATGGAGAAGCCTGCACTCATCCCAGGATTTCTGGTTTCACATTGTGCATTTGAGTTCAGCCAGTAGATATATATGGTTTGTTTTCCCTATACCCACTTTACGTCCCCCCTGCCCCACTGGCATAAGTGCGGCCTTTGGTCACACCAAAGACCAAACTTTTTGTCCCCGGGAAAATGTTCGTCAGTACCCATGACCTAGGGTAATGCTTGTTTTCAAAGAGAAGAGCCAGCACATGGCTTATTGATGCAGCTTCCGCTGGTTTTCCCTGCTACATTCCTTCACCTGTTAGACTGTGCGAACTGATTTCCAGCACCTTTGTTCTCCGCTGACTGGTACTGGCCTGGACTGGGTTGGACCTAGTCCGCCTACGGATGTGAACTTTGTTGTTTCTCTGGTTGATGGCCTGGCATGTCCCTCACCTGTTTGTCTATGGGCTGCACTTTATATTAACTCTTCCCACCTCTTTTGCAAAGTCATGTAAACATTCCTCTTAAGATGTTACTTACAGAGAGGATCCTATTTGTGCATTCCAATTGGAAAGCCTTTTCTGCACTTCTCATGTATAGCGACTGCTTATATTTCCTTTGTTGTCCTTCTCTTGTTTCTCAATACTCGAAACAGCATTGGCCTTGAAACTGTGGGAACCTTTTATATCGCTGTGTTCGCCCTAAGTGTGGCAGGGTATGCTCAGACGTGAGTCCCTTGCTCACTTGGCCTCTGGATTCAAGATAGCCTGGCTGATGAGGATTATGAATCCGAAACCGGTCCCAGGATGCTTGATTCCGGTCCAGGGAAGGCATGGCTTGGCAGTTCGGGCTGGACTGTTCCCGTGAGGCACAGGGTCAGACTGATTTGCATATGGCCATGTCTGAACTGGGGTGGCTGGGTGAGCTAAAGAATGGTGATGGATTAAACCCAGATCAGTTGACTGGGGGTGAGTGTTTGATTTGCTCAAGCGCTCCGTCCATCATCCCCTTTTGTATCGCTTTGTTCGCCCTAAGTGTGGCAGGGTATGCTCAGACGTGAGTCCCTTGCTCACTTGGCCACTGGATTCAAGATAGCCTGGCTGATGAGGATTATGAATTCGAAACCGGTCCCAGGATGCTTGTTTCCGGTCCATGGAAGACATGGCTTGGCAGTTCGGGCTGGACTGTTCCCGTGAGGCACAGGGTCAGACTGATTTGCATATGGCCATGTCTGAACTGGGGTGGCTGGGTGAGCTAAAGAAAGGTGATGGATTAAACCCAGATCAGTTGACTGGGGGTGAGTGTTTGATTTGCTCAAGCGCTCCATCCATCATCCCCTTTTGTATCACTGTGGGAACTCCACCATCTCAGGGCACTTATTACACTTTGTTGGATAGAACTGAAATGTAAGGTTAAACATACCAGTGTTTGCCACACACACACCATTGATGTCAGTTATAATTTCAGAGGAACAGAATGGTCTCTATGGTCAACCCGCTGAGTAGGCATGGCTTGGATCACACCGACTAGTCATCATTTCATACTTTTATCCCCACCCTTTCTTCCCTCTTGTCACTCAAGGAGGAAACCACATGATCATACCACCTTTGCAGGCTTTACCATTTACCCCATGTCGGCCAGGGCCTAGGATACTGTTCTGCATTGACTAGTGAAGAATCACTTTGTAAACTTGAGCACAGAGCGTAATATAATATTTGTGTGGAGAAGATGTGGCCTAATGGTCAGAGCTGCCGACTTTGGAACTGGGGAACCAGGTTTGAGTGTGGGCGTCGGCTCAACATCCTGTGATTCTGAGCAAATCACTTAATCTCCCCCATGACAACCAAAAATGAATGTGTCCTTGTGCAATGTAAATGGTGCTCGTGTAAAGCGCTCCAATACCTTTGGGTCGAGTTTGCGCTATATAAAACTGCAAAAAAGAAACAACCTCATTGTTAAGTCAAACTTATATCTTACAAGGAAGCTGGTCTGTATGTACATTAAAGAAAGGGAGGGCATATAAGTTAATGATCGCCAAAGAAAAGAAAAAATACTAGCACATTCAGAAGCCAAGATACCACCCCAAACACTTTTATAGCATTTAAATCCGAAGACATTATTACCATTGAACATTGGACTCTGCTATCTTGTGATTTGGAGACTTGTAACTGGCAGGAAGGCTTCACAAATCAAATTCGCAATTTGTTTGAAACTTTGTTGTGGTGTTCTTGAACATCAAATACAAAAAAGTCCAGACAAAGCAGCACAGAGGTTCATCTAAAAAACGATTAATCAAGCAGATCAAACTAGAATCCAGGGATGATTCACAGCGGCATCTGGAAACCAGAGCTAGGTAACCTCTGAAGGTTAGTGGTCATCGGAGGCCCTTTAGTGTGGTCGGCTTCTGAGGGCCATGAGAGGTGGAGAAAGCTGCACCGTCCATGGTTAGCACCCAGATGTGGTCACGAAATTTCAAGAGAATGCGTCACAAACATGGTCAGAAGCCAGGATTTCTCTCTTTTTATTTTAAATCACTTACCTGTCGGCTGGCCGCCTCTCTTTAGTCCTCTTCCTGGCTTTTGCTGGAAAAGGAAGCACAATAGGCTACCCTGAGCCAATCACATTGATGCAATACAGCGTTGTGATTGGTAGGCACCCAGGCTCCCCTAAGCCAATGCAGCATTGTGTTTGGTCTGAGTGCCGTGGTTTGGTGCTCAGATGGGGAATGGAAGACTGGGCATGTTCTCCACCCACCAGGCTGTAACGCACAGTAGCAGCTCTTGGTGTGAGTGCTGCCAAGCGGTGACGTGGGGCGGGTAGGGGGAGGGGTAGGGTGGGAGGTAGTAAACACCTGAATATTCTGGTATTCTGGTGTTTACAACCCGCCCACCCTGCTCGTCCCCCGCCCCACGTCACCGCCCGGCAGCACTCCCACCAGGAGCCGCTACTGGTAATGAAACCTGGGTACAGAACATGCTAAGTGCACATGAATGTTTGGCCAGCACCAGAGGGTCAGCCAAACATTCATGCGCACTTAGGAGGGTGTCATCACCAGTGGCGGCTCGCATAGAGTGTGCTGCGAGGCGGTGGTGTGGGGGCGGGGCAGGGTGAGGGGATAGTAAACTTGGACATACGACGGAACGTAATAATTATGTTCCTCCGTTCCGTCGTATGTCCAAGCTTACCACCCCCACCCTGTCTCCCCGCCCCACCACCCCGCAGCATTCCCTATGCGAGCCGCCACTGGTCACCACTCCTCCCCTCTGCGCAGCCCTGCCCCACTCACAAAACTGCCCCAGCACAGAAAAATAAAATGAGGATAACGTAGCGTTATCCTTTTATATTTCCTTTTTGCCATGCTAAAAGGCAGTGGGGCGGCGCGCCTCCACCCTTGCGGAGGAGCCGTCCCTGCTCTTCATACTGCCGACTTGCGGCCCATTCATTAATTCACCCTGGGAGATTCGTGCTCATGGCGTTTTTAAGTCTGTTGGTAAGGTGTAAAAGTCGCATTTTCTTAATCTATAAGAGAGTGTGACTCGGCGAGTTAAACACTCCCTGCTGACATCTACTATGATCCACAGGTCACACGTTCAAATCTTGGAATACCCAACTCACCTTTCTAAACAGCATCAGTGCAACACGAAACAGGCCAGAAGCAAATAGGTCACTCACTGCTCCACCCTCGGCCTGGGTCATATATCCCTCCCAGGACTCAAATGTTAGCCCTCAGGTATGTGTTTCCGTTTGGCTTAAGTTATCTGGCTAGGGTGCAAACTTGTTATTGTGCCCTAGAAAAACCTAGGGGCCAAGAGGGCCTATGGACGGGGATTCGGGGACCCCGATGGGTCGATCCTCTTTGCTCTGCAGAGTTCATTCCGGTTTCCGTGCAGCACAGGGGGTGACGCTTCCGGCTGCCCAGAGCGCGAGGCCGCGGCATAAATCGATTGCACGTGCAACAGCTCATCGATCACCGCCCGGGGACCGGCGAATCCGCCCTGATAGGTCGCCCTTTGGAGGGCAAATGAACAGGTGGTGCCCGTGAAGGGCGCGCGAGGCCGGCCCCGGAGCAGGGTCGCGAGAGGGGGGCGTTAATAATATTAATGTAAGCTCCCTTTCATTAACCACTCTCCACTGATTGCGCATTAAATCCCCGTATGCAGGAGGGCGCCGACTGACGCTGTACAGAGCTCTCAGGTGTCCCAGATCCAAGCCTGAGCAGCTCAACCAGTCCATGTGCTTTGCTGTGCATTCTGGGATTTGTAGTCAGTCAGCCAGTGGAGACTTTTATTTACAAATGCTTGGCTTTCAGGCCTCGGTCGAGTGATGGGGAACTGTCAAGGGGCTCGCCTTCTGCCATAATCCAAGTGCTTATGAACTCTGCAAAGGCAGATGTGGGGCGGGGCACGAGCCACCAGGGTGCTCACACACCCCCATCACCCTCGCAGGCCTTCTGGGTGTTGTATCTGCTGCACCCTCTACTCAAAGTGGCAATGATATGCGAGATTGAATTTTCCATTCCATTTTTACTTCTATCCCTTCATCACATGCTGTCAGATTGTTGTGTTTTCCCATCTTAAAGCCCGTGGCATTTATCACAAGTTACTCACTCTATATCCGAGCAGGCGTGTGCTTAGTTAGTGACCAACAAAGTCCATCATTTGTTTCAGCCACGGTGACACCAAAGACCGGAACCGACGTCATGCAAAGCTCCCTTGGCCCAGCTTCACTAGGGTCAGCTCACTCCCACCTGCCAGGCCATGTCCTGTCTGAACAGGAACAAAAGCAGCCTCAGGCTGGCTCTGGGCTCATCTGGCCTCATCCGTGAGGTTCATGGAGTCCGTGGCACAGTGGGCATGGACCAATGTCTGGGAATATCCATCACTAGCATTGAATCTGTTAAGAATTAATAATAAATATTGTAGGCCACCCCTTCCCTCTCCCTCCCCTCCCTCTTTCTCTTTCTTTTTCTTCTTCTCTTTAAAAAAAACTTTAAAATGCATTTTTCCTTTGTGTAGTTTTACCTCCCATTTTTGGGACTTAATTTCATATATTTTATTTTAATATCATTCCATTTTCCATTTAATGTCACATTTTTTTGTAATGATGTTTTACTATGTTTACTATTTTCAATAAAGCTTTCTAAACTTGAAAAAAAAAGAATAAATGAAAAACCAGTGACGGAATGGGCTAGCACCCTACACTGACCACAAGGTTGTGAAAAGTGCAAGGCTGCTGGAAGAGCGGTCTGTATGGCTGATGAAAGGGCTAATGACGCTGATACATCTGGTAGCCCCCACTTTGTACGAATACAAGCTGTTTCCACGTGCCCCCTTAAAGACACTTCGCTAATTTGTAAGGTGCTGAAGGACCTTGCTGTATCTGTGTCCGTCTTTCTTGCTTGTAAGGTGCCTTCCACGTGGTTGCCAAACTGGGCTTCTCCATCGTACGACATAACCAATATTGGGGAGAGGAGTTGGCCTAACGGCTAGGGCGGTTGACCTCAAATCGGGAGAACCAGGTTTGAGTCTCGGCAATGACGCTGAACATCCTTGGATTCTGGGCAAATCACTTAATCTACCCGTGCCTAAGACAAATTATGAATGTGTCCTCATTGAACACAACTGGTGCTATGTAAAGCGCTGATACCGATACTGCTATGTAAATATTGTGCTCTGCGCTTCCTGGGTCAGCAATTAAGTCCAAACAATGGGAACCCCAAAGCACAGTACTCCTCACACTCCTAGTGCACCCCAGTAGCATATACGAGGGATAGACAGGAGCAGGTCCGCTTGCATAAGTCATTGACCAAATCTCTCCATGGCTACTCGGCAGGCATGGCCGGACAGGGAAGGAAGTGCTTGCAGGCACCGATGGCCATCATCCAAGGAGAGATGGACGTGCATGAGCCAATGACATGGGCAGCGGCCCACTGATTGTCAACATCTGATGCCATGCAATGTACCGCGAATGACAACCTCCGCAATGTCCCGCTGCCAGTGTACTTACCACCAACTGAATCACTGACCAAGAATCTCACACAAACAAAATAAGGGGAGTAAAGCTATGCTGTAGAGCAGTGGTTCCCAAACTTTTGACTCCTGAGGACCCCCACTGAATCACTACTAGAAGCCGGGGACCCCCAAGCAATTTGTACAATTTCAATTTCAAAAAATTAAAACAGTGACTGCAATCCAACGATAACTATAATAAGTTATCGTGATAAGAGGCAGCAAATGGGTAGTGGGCAGTCAGGGGGACGGGGGCACAGTGGCGGGGTAAACGAGTGGAACGGAAGGCAAAAGGGGCACAAAAACAAGGAAAAAATAAGTGGCACAGAAGGGCACAAAAAAAGATTGAAACAGAGGGCAGAAGGGCACAAAAAATGAGGGGAAAACGAGTGGCAGAGAGGGCAGAAAGGCACAAATAACGAGGGAAAAACGAGTGGCACAGAGGGCAGAATGGCACAAAAAAACGAGTGGAACAGAGGGCAGAAGGGCACAAAAACAAGTGGAACAGAGGGCAGAAAGGCACAAAAAATGAGGGAAAAACGAATGGAACAGAGGGCAGAAAGGCACAAAAAACTAGGGAAACAAGTGGCACAGAGGGCAGAAAGGCACAAAAAAACGAGTAGAACAGAGGGCAGAAGGGCAAAAAAACAAGAGAAAAATGAGTGGGACAGAGGGCAGAAAGGCACAAAAAACGAGGGAAAAACAAGTGGCACAAAGGGCAGAAGGGCGCCAAAAAACGAGTGGAACAGAGGGCAGAAGGACACAAAAAACGAGGGAAACACACACAAACACGCACACACAAATTAAACACTTACATGCAGTTCCAGAAGAAGAGCCCTCCTGCCCGTTCGACGTGCTCCAGCCTCCAATGCTCTTCAATCTCGGCGTCGGGTGATGGGCAGAAGTGAATAACACAATATAAGGGCAATCACCCTTCAGCTTGCACCTGTAGCTGAAGGGTGATTGGCCAGATTTCATTGCAGTCTTGCCGCCCCCAGCGCCAGCAACATTCACACCTTTCATGTGCTGTGAGCCTGGGGGCCAGATTGTATTGCGGGCTTGCAGGCGGCAAGTACATTCACACCTCTTACGTAGGGCAATCAAGTCCTGTGGACCCCCTGGGAATGTGTCATGGACCCCTGGAAGTCCGTGGACCACAGTTTGGGAAATGCTGCTGTAGAGCATGGGCTAAACCTCCTCTGACACAGAGCTTCACACAAACGATGGAGCCCAACTCGATTGGATCAATCTACGAACCCTCCGAGAATATCCATCTCTGTATCCAACGTTCTAAACCACTGCGAATCCCACAAGTGCTGATTCCCAGGCATAAGTCGCAGCAGTGCCTACTAGCAACCACAGGCACACATTAAGCACAGACCATCACAATTAGGGCATTCCAGTGAGGAAAATGCAATGGGTGGAATGCCCCAGTTAAAGTTGGCTCCCCCTACAGACACGGACCAACCTTAAGAAAAGCACGAGGCAAAAACAAATGCATTGTCAAACGTGACAATGTCCTAGGGCAGGGGTCTTCAAACTGTGGGGCGCGGCCCCGAGGGGGGCTATGGAGTGATAGGAAGTGGGTCGCGCATTCCCTTCACACTTCTGCCCAGGCCCATAGCTTCAGCCCTCCTCCTTCCCCGTAGTGTCTCTCATCGCTGGCTAGCAGTGCAACTCGTGCTGCTGGTGGATCGGGGGGCAGTGTCTGAAGTCTTATCTCCAGCATGCCCGAGTTTTTCACAGGTCTTTAACGCCCATTTGCATATTTACACGCCTTTGTTAACTGATTACCTAGGCTTAGTTTTTTTTTATGGTTCCAGTACCCCCTGGGCCCCCACTGTGCCTATTCCTTACATTTGTATTTTTACAGTTACTGCTGTAGTGTAAGAATGTATTTAATGAATAGAAATATAAAGTTGGGTTGCCAAAAGAAAAATGCCTGCCGTGTGTTGTTTAAAGAGCCTGCAGAGACCTGCTCTTGACATTAAATAGAGTTATAAATAAAAAAGTATGTATTAATTAGTTATATGACTTTTCTGTCTTTGTTCTCTTTAATTATCAGTCATGGATCATTGAGGCAGCCCTAGAACACAATTAAAAGTGCTTTCTATTTATATTTGCTGTTCTAAGTATTCACGTAAGTGCTAAAATTACAGCTTTAGGTGACTGCTTATTTCTCGGCCATCAAAATAATGAGCTGGATCAGTACATTATTTATTTCCTCCACCCTCGATCCCTGATTAATGCCATTATAGCAATAGTTTATCTTATATCTGAAACCCTACGCTTCAAGTTTCTGGGAATGCACCCTGCATTCAGACAACTCACTCCTCATTCTCGCCTTCACTTTCACGCTCACCCTGCACTCACAGCGATCACAATACACTCACACTGATCACCATGCACTAATAGCGATCACAATGCACTCCCACTGATCGCCATGCACTCACAGCGATCGCCATGTATTCACAGCGATCGCCATGCACTCACAGCGATCACAATGCCCTCACAGTGATCACAATTCACTCACACTGATCACAATGCACTCACTCTGATCACCATGCACTCACAGCAATCACAATGCACTCACACTGATCACCATGCACTCACACCATTCACCCGCTCACCCTGCACTCACCGTGATCACAATGCACTCACAATGATCACAATGCACTCACACTGATCACCATGCACTCACATCATTCACCCGCTCACCCTGCATTCACACTGATCACCATGCACTCACACTGATCACCATTCACTCACACCATTCACCCGCTCACCCTGCACTCACAGTGATCACAATGCACTCACATTGATCACCATGCACTCACATTGATCACCCGCTCACCCTGCACTCACACTGATCACCATGCACTCACACTGATCACCATGCACTCACACTGATCACCATGCCCTCACACCATTCACCTGCTCACCCTGCACTCACAGTGATCACAATGCACTCATACTGATCACCATGCACTCACAACATTCACCCGCTCACCCTGCACTCACAGTGATCACTCTGCACTAACAATGCGCTTGCATTGTTTACCCTGTTCCTCACCCTGCAGTCACACAAGCACACTACTCACCCTGCACTCATTTTTTTTTTTTAACATCGTTTTTATTGCAGAACCAAATCTTGCATATATCATACATTTATGGGCATTTCACAATAACAACTGCAGTACTAAGAATTTGCTCGGGCGAATCATTTACACAGCCTATAAGCCCACATCCCGAAGGTCGGGCGGCGTCAGTCCATTGTACACTCTTCGTAACTGTCCCCTGGCCCTTCTGCCAATACGTATGTGGTCTGCTTTCATTTTTTGTTCACCCCTCCCCCTCCCCCAAGCTCCTCATTTACTCCTACACCCCAACTCCCCCCCTCTCCCCCCTTCTCCCAATGCCTGCGCCTGGATACTCAAGTAGCGTATGTTGGGTCATTGCTAGGAGGAATGTACGATTCGCTAAGAGTGTGTACCTGGTGTGCCAGTGGGATCTTCAGTTTCTGAGTCTGTGTACTCCTCATCCTCCACCAACGTGCCATCACGGAGCGCCTGCACTAGTGCCTCCCACGCTGTCGCCCCTTCGAGCGCCCTTTCGTCCGCAGTGCGACGGGCTAGTTGATACCTCAGTGTGCTTTCGCTCGCCGCCCATCTAAGACATTCATCACGCCACCGCTTGTATGTGGGTCCCTTTCTAGATTTCCAGTTTCTAGTAATTTCTCGTTTGGCCAGTATTAGTCCCATGTCTATAAACTTACTGGTTATCTTATTCTTGGGTGTGTGTGGAAACCAGTGTAGTACTCCTACCGCTTTAGTATAGTGCAGCTCTCTGTCCGTAGCGTTGTTCAGTGCCTCTCCAATCTCCCGCCAGTAATTTTGAAGGATTCAGAAAAGGGGGTGGTGATGAACAGAGTGTCTGAATTAAGCAGACCACTCTTACCCAGTCCAAAGATCAGGGCTTGATCCATCACCGTTATTTATCTCACTGCCCCATCCCAGCTCAGAACCTGGCTATATGCAAATTAGTCTGTCCCAAGTAATTTTGAAGGTGCGGACAATCCCACAGCATATGCCCCAAATCCGCCCCTGCAGTATTACACCTGGGACAAGCTGCGTTTTCCACACCAAAGTACTTCCCAAGCTTCCCCGGGGTGAGGTATGCCTTATGGAGGACGTAAAAATGTATCAATTGAAATCGTGCATTTCTCGTGCTCTTCCTCGCTCATCATAGTAGTTGCGCCCAGGTGGTGTCCGGAATCTCCATCTGGAGATCCAGTTCCCACTTGGCCTTCAGTGCTGTCAGTGGTTTCAACGTTTCTCGCAGCATTCGAGAATAAAGGCAGGTCACTGCCTTATAGGTGCCAGCTGCCATCATTGTATACTGGCAGGCCATGGATGTAGCGGGTTCCTGCAACCCCTCCCCCCAGTGCACCTGCATGGCCCTAGTCACAGCAGCATGCATCAGATAGTCCCCTCTCGGCAGATCGTAGCGTTCCTGCAGGGTCTGGAATGGGAGAAATACCCCGTCCTCATACAGATCCCCTAACATCTGCAGTCCTGCATCTTCCCACCCTTGCAGTCGCGACCAGTCACCACCGTGAGGGAGTGCTGTCACCATACTGTGGTGGGTTGTATGATGTCAAGAAAACCCAGTAAAATAAATAGTATTTAAATTGAGAGTTTATTCTCAGAGTAACGAGCCACCGCACCATACACTGGCACAGAGAGGCATCAACTGACAACCAGCAGAATTGGAACATCGGCAAAGGCACCATGGTAACTTGGTAAGTTCTAATAAGAAGACATAAAGCACTAGCAAATACAACATTATCTTTTTTTTCCAAAGAAAGAAAGAAAAGAATAACACAAGGTAGAAAGTGGAAAACAAAGAAAGAGAAAAGGAAGGTAGCAGAGTTACAAGGTGAACAATAGAATCAAGTGAACTTTTATAGTTAGCAAAGTTACAAAATGAGCAATTGAATCAAGAGAACTTCAATAGTCTAACGAAGCTTCCAGGGAAGTCGGGTTGCACGAGTAGACCTCCTCACAGATGAACTCCCCCTAAAAGGCACATCAGCATTGAGACTCAAAGTAGACGGAGCAGGTCTCCACTGAGAACAGGTAGCATCTGGTTGAGTCACCTGGACATCATTACACTTATCCAACTTAACCACTTTACACAGATTCCACCAATGACCTCCCTCCACCATGACAGCATTACCACACACCTTCTCAACACGAACAGGTTCACCAAAAGAGTCTGAACCTTTCTTCACAGTTCTATAATTTTTCACACGCACCATATCCCCAGGACAAACATTGATGTTTTTAGTAGATTTCTTGTCATTGAACCTGGAGACCATTTTGTCTTCAGCAATTTTAACACGCAACTGCAACTCCTCATCAGCAGTAGGTTGTGTAGGAACCTTATGAGCAACAGTTTTCAAAAGCCATGCAGGATAAAGAGCTGACGTGGGCATTCTACCCCTAAGAGAAACAAATGGAGCGACTTTGGTCACAGAGTGAGGGGTGGTGCGGTAGAACCAAATCATGGATCTCACTGAACTCTCCACATCGAAATTGTTCCCCTTGGCCCATTTGATGCATTCCACAAGCACACGATTCATTCTCTCAACTTGACCGTTGGTTTGAGGATGTCCCACTGAACTCCTCAGATGCTTAATCCCAGATTCAGATAAAAATTCACGCATTTCAGTATTGACAAACTGGACACCATTGTCTGAAATGAGCGATTCAGGGAAACCTTCTCTGATAAAAATTTCCCTAAGGAAAAGAATAGTAGAACTGGCAGAGGGATAGGAGCAGAACTTCACTTCTGGCCATTTACTGTGAAAGTCCATAAGCACAAAGGCAAATCTAAGGTGAGAAGGAAGGAAATTGAAAGGACCAACTAAATCAATGCCTAATTTTAACCAAGGTTTTGAAGGAAAAGGAATGGGTTGCAAAGGTGGAACAGAAACCTTCAAACCTTTCTCAGCAGTAATACATACATTACAATGCCTCACTCTCTCATCCACTTCGCTGTCCATAGAAGGCCACCAATAGTGCAGCCTTAAACGTCTCTTGGTCATTGTGATCCCAAGGTGTCCCTCCTGAGCCCTGTCGATCAACTTCACGCGAATATTTAGAGGAGGAACACACCTATCATCCCTCATGACAACACCATCCTCTATAGAGAGTTCTTCAGAAACCTTCCAGAAGGGTTGGATGTGTGTGGGAAGACTCCTTTCTCTAGGCCAACCTGCCACAATGTAATCCTTGACACTTAACAAAATTGCATCAGAGGACATGGCATCAAACCATTCCTTTTCAGAACAACCAATACACTCGACAGCATCCACAGTGGCTATGAAACAATCTTCTTTATCTTCATCCAAATCTACAGAATCGGACTCTTTCAAAGGCAACCTGGAAAGCATGTCAGCTTTACAATTTTCCTTCCCAGGAATGTGCTTAACAGAAAATTGATATTGCAACAATTTTGTAGTAAGACGAGCTATGCGAGGATTAGCATATTTTACACGATCACCAGACAAAATGAAGACCAGAGGCTTATGATCTGTCTGAATCATGAACTTTCTTCCCCATATATAAGTGCGAAATTTCTCACATGCCCAATAGCAAGCGAGTAACTCTTTTTCGATCACTGAATAATTTATTTCAGGATCTCTTAACACCCTCGAGGCATAACTAACAGTTACCTCCTTGCCATCAATGACTTGGGTGAGCACAGCACCTAATCCGTAACTGCTTGCGTCAACAGTGATAATACAACTAACACTGGGGTCATAGGCTTTCAAAACCTTGGCATTCAATAGTTCAGACTTAACCAAATCAAAAGTTGACTGACACACTTCATCCCAGACAAAAGGAAAACTGGACCTGAGCATATTTGACAATGACTTCATCTTACTGGCATAGTCTGGAATGAATCGTGAATAAAATTCACACAAACCTAAAAAGGACCGCAACTCATCTTTACTCTTAGGCACCGGACAATCCACCACGGCTTTGACCAACCCCGGCCTAGGGGAGACACCCAAACCAGACACTAAATGGCCTAAAAATTCAACTTCTCTCTTCCAGAATTCACATTTGTTCTTCTTCACTACAATGCCCTTACTGTCAAACTTCTTGAGCACAGATTTAAGAATGACATCATGTTGATCTAAAAATTTGTCAAAAATCAAAACATCGTCTTGAAAAATCACAACTCCCTCGACATTTTTCACAACACTCTGCATGATCCTCTGAAAAACTGAAGCAGCTGAAGCCAGCCCAAAAGGCATTCTGCAAAATTGAAAAGTACCAAAGGGAGAGTTGAACACTGTGTAATGTCTTGAATCTTCCGCCAGAACAATTTGATGATACGCAGAAGCTAAATCAATTTTGGAAAACCACTGCGCACCTCTCAACTCCTCCAACAAATCGCCAATTTTTGGAAGTGGATGGGCGTCCACCCAAATTTCCTTATTAAGGCTCCTGAGATCACAACAGAGACGAATATCACCATTTTTCTTGCGCGCGACCACCAAAGGACTAAGCCATAAACTAGATTCAATAGGTTCTATGATGCCATTTTTCTCTAATCTCTCAAGTTCAGTTTTAAGATCAGCCCTCAAACTAAACGGCACGGACCTAACCTTATGCTTCACAGGGATGGCATCACTCTTAACTTTAATCCGATGTTTGAATCCCACAATTTCACCAAGTGAATCAGAAAACACTCTGGGAAACTCCTTCTCAAGAGATGAAGAATCAGGCATATCTAGCACAAGTACCTGTTCTTTTGCTCCAGGTCGCAGTAACATACCAAAGAGACCCTGATGGTACCACCCCAAAATGTTTAAACCACGCACAACCACATAAATCTTGCCCTGCATCTTCCTGTCTTTGAATTGCAAGATGTCTTCAATAAAACCCTCCAAAACTATCTTACGACCCTCATAGGAAACAGGTGCCCTATCTCTCTGTCAGACCAAGACTGCTTAAACAACTCTAGAGAAATCATGGTTATCCTGGCACCAGAATCTACAAGAAGTTTTAAACAAACTTCACCTACGAAAATATCTACATAAGGATCTACACACTCCTCTGGATTTCCAGTGACTATGCCATCGTCAGTGACAGGAACGTATTTGCTAGTGCTTTATGTCTTCTTATTCGAACTTACCAAGTTACCATGGTGCCTTTGCCGATGTTCCAATTCTGCTGGTTGTCAGTTGATGCCTCTCTGTGCCAGTGTATGGTGCGGTGGCTCGTTACTCTGAGAATAAACTCTCAATTTAAATACTATTTATTTTACTGGGTTTTCTTGACATCATATTGAAGAAGAAAGCGAGCCACTGCTTCGAGTTGATTTTGAAATATATGAAAAACTATCTTCCATAAAAAGGGCTGTGATTCAAGCTTTTCACCCTGCTCCCTCCTCCAGCGGCTGTTATCTTCGAAGGGAATCGAATTTCCCCAGCGGCAGTTTTATTCAATATTATCTCAAGGTGAGGAGGTCGAGGTGTGGGTCGTTGCTCTTGTCTCTGTGATTTATAACGCTTAAAGAACTCATTTGAGACGCTTAACTTTGATTGAATGTGTGCTCCATTGTAACGATACAGTTTACAGCAATTTTCACAGTCTGAAGCATATTCATCTCAAATACTGCAGTCCACCAACTTACCTCGTGAGCAGTGGCAGTTGCTCAAGTTTCATTCCCAGCGAGATCGTCTCCGCTCGACTACTTCCAACAAATGATGACGCTTTGGAATGCTCATCCGGTATTGGTGATCTGACAGAGCGTCACTGAGGCTGTCAGCGTGTTCGCATTGGATGATTCGACGCGTCTTCAGCCTGACGTTTCAGGAAGCTCACGACCTGTTTGTTGTGAAGCGTCATTTCGGTCTCTTCAAAATCTATGTCTGACAGTTATTAACACGATCAGTATTCCTGACATGAGCGCTATCTGAGAGGCTGACACCACGAACATAATACTTCCAGTGACTACAACATCGCCTGCGAGGAAGTGAGGGAACCACTTCATTTCCTATTCACTTCGAGTGTGTTATTGCATATGTCACGTTTATTTCTATGATAACACTTTTTCTTTCCAGAATAATATCGCAAGGACATATTCATTAGTATTCAATAGTAAGGGTCTGACATTTATAGTTATTTTTGGTGCACAGACATAATATCGACTACATAATATCGTTTGGACATAATATCGACTCCAAAATATCGTTTGGAGAAAATATCTACAGGACAGAATATCGACAGCCAAAATATCGTTTTTAAGGTAAGTGAAGTAATATCGTTTTTAAGGTAAGTGAAGTAATATCGTTTTTATTTTTAGGGTTCAGGGTCAGTTTTGGGTTGTTGGGTAAAGGGGTATTTTTAGGGTTCAGGGTCAGTTTTGGGTTTTTGGGTAAAGGGGTATTTTTAGGGTTCAGGGTCAGTTTTGGGTTTTTGGGTAAAGGGGTATTTTTTAGGGTTCAGGGTCAGTTTTCAGTTTTTGGGCAAAGGGGTATTTTTAGGGTTCAGGGTCAGTTTTCAGTTTTTGGGTAAAGGGGTATTTTTAGGGTTCAGGGTCAGTTTTCAGTTTTTGGGTAAAGGGGTATTTTTTGGGTTCAGGGTCAGTTTTCAGTTTTTGGGTAAAGGGGTATTTTTAGGGTTCAGGGTCAGTTTTCAGTTTTTGGGTATTATTTTATTATATTTTATTACTATATATATATGTTTAATAAATATGAAATAAAAAAATATTTATTTAACTTCCATTAATTATTTAATTATTATAAGTTAATGTAAGTAATTTTAAGTATATTTTAGTAATTAATTATTAATATAAATTTAATTTAACACTGTTTTTAGTAAATACGATATTTTTTACAACTATATTTTTGTAAACGATATTTTGTACTCAATATTTTTGTACTTACCTGTTTGTACATACAAACTCGATATTTTTGCTGTAGATATTTTTTCCTCGATATTTTGGGTAGTCGATATTTTGGTAGTCGATATTCTTTCAGTGATCCGTTATTTTTAACAGTTTTATGCTCTTATTTAGTTGTTGTAAGTAAACGGATTTTTGTGTTTTTCTCTTTCTACTTCATATTTAAATATACTAATTTAAAATGCAAACTGTTAATCAACCTCCTCCATTTTTAGAAAGTCCAGGTACCCCTCAAATTCAGTGGAGGCAATGGTTTGACGGGTTTGAGACCTATATTGGTGCCATTGGCGCTTCCAGGTACAGAGCTGAAAGAAATTTTTTTAAACTTTTAAATTGTTTGGGATTTGAGGGTAGGGAGGTCTACAAACATTTGCCTGATTTGATTCTTACTGAAGGTGAGGTTATTGATGAATATCAAGAAACCATTAGGAAACTTGTCATCAAATTTGATGTTCAACCAAGTTTAGTTGTACTAAGGCACACATTTTCTAAAAGAGCGCAATTTCAGAGTGAAGACGTCGATTCTTATCTGAGTTCCTTACGTAAACTCTGTG
This sequence comes from Lissotriton helveticus, assembly GCF_964261635.1. Lineage (NCBI taxonomy): Eukaryota > Metazoa > Chordata > Amphibia > Caudata > Salamandridae > Lissotriton > Lissotriton helveticus. The sequence goes on along the minus strand of NC_136065.1, from coordinate 2,093,809,377 downwards.
CCGAATGCCAATTCGGTGATTTTAAAGATCAATTAGTGAGGGATCAATTTATTGCTCATTGTAGTGACAAACACATCCAACAAAAACTACTTACCATGGGAAATCCCTCTTTAGAGGAAATTATTAAAGTAGCAAAGAGTCTTGAACTAGCGCAAACGTCAATTAAGGAGCTTGGTAAAACTGATGTGCATAAAGAGAATGTGAATGCTGTTGTGTCTCCCTCTTCTAGGTCTAATTTTCAAAAAAGAGAAAAGTTTAATGAGAGGAATGTATCCAAGAAAAACATGTGTTTTAGGTGTGGTTACGCTACGCACTCTAAAGAAAATAGTTATTGTCCAGGAAAAAACGCTAAGTGTTACAAATGTCGGAAGTTTGGTCATTTGGCCAAAATTTGTCAAGCCAACTTAAGTAAACCTGAAAAGGTCAGTTGTGTGTTGGAGAATGAGCATGATTCAGAGAGTGACTTGGTGAATGAATTTAAAGACATAAAGCACTAGCAAATACAACACATACCCAGCGGAATCTCCGGTGCGTACATTCGGTGTACCACTGCTCTCCGCCGCGCTCGATTCCAACACAGCCGAAACATCTGCTCCTCCATGGAAAGGTCTCTGATGAGGAGCCTCTGCTGCAGGGTGATATAAGCCAGCACATGCAGCGGAGTGCCCCGTCTCCTTCTGGTTCCGGGCCTCGATACACCTTCGCTACCTCTTGCGTGAAGGCCTGTAACTGAGCCGCCAAGTAGTAATACTCAAAATCTGGTACTGCCATGCCCCCCTCATCTTTGGGTCTAAGCAACGTGTCAAGCGCTATCCTGCATCTGCCTGTTCCCCATAGAAAGGCTATCACCATTGATCTCAGTTGTTGGAAGATAGAGCCCGGTATCCACACCGGTAACGTGCGGAAGTAGTAGAGGAGCCGCGGTAGTGCTATCATCTTCAGTAAGGAGATTCGGCCTGTCACCGAGAGCGGAAGAGTGGCCCAAAAGGTCATGCTCCCCTGCAGTGCTCTGATACAATGGCCCACATTGCCCTCTAACATATCTGCCGCCGAATGGTATATATGCACTCCCAGGTATTGTAAACAACTAGGCTCCCATTTGAGTACCTGGAGATTAGCAGGTCGCTCCTCCCCCCTTCGTAATGGAAATAAGCAGGATTTGGACCAGTTAACCTTTAAGCCCGACAGCCTTCCAAAAAGTTCGAGAAGCCGTTTCGCTCCCGCCAGTTCCTCGTCCGCGTTTTCCAAGAATAGTAAAAGGTCAACCGCGTACAACGAAATAGCCTGCTGCGTCCCCCTGTGAACTAAGCCCTTGTAATAGTGCCCCGCCCGGGCTTCCGCCGCAAAAGGCTCCATCGCCAGTGCGAACAGCAGAGGAGACAGCGAACATCCCTGCCTTTTTCCACGACTCACGTGATATTGACTCGAAATCAGGGGGCCTATCCGGACCCGCGCCCTGGCCGCCGTGTACAACACTTTGGTCCAACCAATATAGTTATCTCCCAGGCCGAAACGCTCCATCACCCTGTAAAGATACCCCCACTCCAAGCTGTCAAACGCCTTCTCGATGTCAATTGAGAACACCAAGGGCATGCTCGTTACCGACAACGGGTCTTCCAATAGCCGTATCAGCCGGCGTATATTGTTGGTGGTGTTCCGCGTGGGGATGAATCCTGATTGATCCCTGTGGATCAGCTCCGTCATATGGCCCAACAGCCTGTTGGCCAGAATTTTGCTCAGGATTTTATAGTCCGTCGTCAACATGGACAGCGGACGATAGGAGGAGAGTTTACTACTCTCCCTCCCCGGCTTCAGCAGCGGGCTCATTAGAGCCTCAGCCTGCACTCATGTGACACTTCACTCACCTGTCCCCCCATTACTGCTCAATCTGTAGCTCACTCAAACAAGGCCATCACTAACCATGCATTAATTTGTCCCACTCAGCACTTACAGCCAAACCCAAATTCATATGGTCACCTCACTCACCCTGCCGTCACTCCTTTTACCCTACTCTCACACTGTTGCATCGCTCACAGTGCAGTCACTTGGGCCCTCGTCACCCACACAGTGCAGAAGGTTAAAGTGCCTGGTACCAAGAACATGTACCATGCACATCACAGAACTGAGTGTGAGTAAACTATGAGTAGCGCTATAAAAAAAGGAAATGTTTGTCAGAAAGGTGCTATAGAGAGATGGGATGTATTGTTGGTGAGTGGTAGTGAGGGAATTCATGGAGATGGTGGAAAGACTGTTGCAACGTGTGCGAACAGTGCTAGGGCGAGCCCTGGCTGGGAGTGTTACCCCCCCCGAAGTTCGGGTCTAGTGGATCCCCTCCTTCTGCCTATTATTATTTACATTTGCAGTGCGCTACTGTTACCAAAAGGTGTTCTGGGGCTAATAACCATCTGCTGCCTGAAGGCAAACGAGAAACGCACAGAAGGGGAAGGAGAACCAGCCAAACGGGGTGACCTACAGAGCATAGAGCCAGGTTTCTATATCTTGCTAAAGGATAATAGATTCTTGGTGGAGCGAAGCAAAGGAGGGTGCAAGTTCCATAACTGCGCGGCCTGCACCAAAAACAGCGAGACAGACAATTCATGCCTTCCTGGATTAGGGAACAATAAGCAGAGTGGCACAGGGCGAGAGGAGCATACGGGTCTGACTCATATGCTCCATGAGGAGAGATGAGAAAACAGCAAGGGAGTGGGAGAATACAATTGAAGAGGTCAGGGATAAGGTGAATTGTGAAGTTCTGAAGCGAAGCACGGACACGCAAGAAGTGAGTGTGAGCAAAAGATGAGGGCTACTGTTAAACTGTGAGATAAGCTAGCTTAGAGATGATCTGTGACCTAAAAAGATAATTTGATGCGACATGGGTGAGGGGCAGCAGCGCTAGGGGAAGAGAGGGAGTATTGGGGTGTGTGCTGAGCCGTGATTAATATGTAATACAACATATGCCAGGGCCCTCACCAGTAGGCCACTGCAACTTTAACCACCCACCATTGCCTGGTCTGTGCGGCCAATGACAATACCTATGCAACGACCAACCATAACACTCGTACAAGTGTAACTATTCAGACTATTTCAAGCCCCAAAAGCTATAAAGAATGGCATGGGTGTCAGAAGGTTATCATTTTTAGTGTATATTGAATTAATAAACAGCTGTTCTGCTCATCTCTAAATTACACAGAAAGAGCCACCATCATAGTGCCAGTGCGCATAATTAGGTGCCAGTGCAGAGCACCGGAAACCACCTGCTCAAATTAGGCACTGGTGCTGAGGTAACAGGGGAGAGGGACGTTGGTTCAAGAAGGTGTGGAAGGTAAAGGGGAGATGTGAAAGATGAATGGGGGGACTGGAGAGGTGTAAGATACAAATAGACACAAATTTGAATGGAGAGACTTGAGGTGAATGAGAAGTTCTGAGGGGCACGGGAGGTGACGGGGCCAGAGAGGCCATGAGATATATGTGAGAGTCTGTTAGAGATGACGGCAGTGAAAAGAGAGAATGGCAAGAGGTGATTTAAGGTGAAGTGAGAGGTTCCATGGAGATAGTTCCGAAGTTGTAAAAAGGGGTGATAGAAAATGGCGTGCAATGTAAGAGAGGGATCCAGGGTTGGGAGACAAGAGAAGAGAGGAATGGAAGGAAGGGGGTGAGAGGAAAGGGGCATTGTTAAACTGCTTAACTCTGCACAAGAACGCCAGGGGTTTAAGGGACCCCTGCTGCTCTCTGCCAGGGCCAGGTGAGCTTCTAATGTGGCAGCACGTATTCCTGCGGAGTGGGAGGCCCTTCACAAAGGTTGACTAGACATCTTTCTGATGTTCATTGCTGTATTTTGGTTATAAACTGGTACTGATGGGGTGAAATCTTTCCTCAGTGTTACTGTGTTTAAAAAATTTCAAATAATAAAGCAATGCTATCCCAAAATACGCAGCATCATAGAACATTATTTACATTTTCTACCCACACAATTTAGTCAAGCCTGTCGCATAATTTGGTCCTCACCTGCCTCATAATTCCAGTAGCCCTGCCTACAGGTTTAGAAATTGTTGTCAGGAGGGATCCTTATGCCTGAAAATGTTGACAGGGGGGGGTCTCGGCATCCAAAAGTTTGAAGACCTCTGTCCTAGGGTGTGGTAGCTGTTGTTTTGTTCTTTCGTAATTTCAATTCAGCAGTTGTCCATATCACATCCTGAGCGAGGGCCCAGTTACCTTTTTTTCAAGATGGTACCAAGGAACTTAAAAAGGGTGGGAGAGGGTGGCCAAAAAAATCATGTGTTTATTATTAGATCAGTGGGCATGTGTCAGGAATTTGAATTGTCATTGTTTACAGAGTAGGTAGGTGCAGTTGGAGGTTATAGCCATTGGGAAGATGGCGGGCAAGGTTATAGGTTAGAGCTCCAATGCACCATCACCTTGGAAGAGTTGCTGTCCATTTTACTCATTCTTTGTTATGTTATGTTAATTTAACTTATTGAGATGAGAATACCCGCTGGGTCAGCGCTGCAGTGCCAGTTCACCTGCACAAGAAGATGCGCAATTCACCTACTCACCACCTAGAAACTGTGCACACGTATGTTTTCCCACTATCGCTCTTGTTCACCACCCGGCCTTCCATCACACAGGTTTGTTTGTTTCTGTGGCCTTCGGTTTAGCTCGGCTTCAGATTTTCCAACAATCACGCTGGCATATTGTGTTTATTATTATATGAGAAGCAGCTCATGAGGGGGGCTTAGGGCCAGTGGAAAGGAGCGCGGATTTTAAGGGGTACATAGAACACCCTTTTTTTTAAAAAAACAACCATGTTTTAAGACCTTAAAACAGAAGGGTGTTTGTGTATTTTAGGCTGAGTATTAAAAAAATCCCAGGTCAAATCTGACAGATTTCATTCACGGGAGAGAGGACGTGTCAATCGCTACGGCATTCGTGACTACGAGGATACCCTACAAAAGAAATACAGAGGCATCCGGGTACTATGGTATGAAGCAAAATTATTACCAAGACGAAAGGATAATCCGTCTTAAAGTACCGATCAAATTCGAAGACTGAACCGAAGTCAATAAATTCCATATGATCAGGCGCTGATTTAAAGCTGCAAATCCAGAAAAAAGACACAAATGATATTATTCTGCCAGTTCAAAAGAATCTGAATAAAAAAGAAACATATACTACACAGAGGATTTAGAGACATCCTGTCCTCTAGTGTGTGGAATCCCATAAGATATAAAGATCCACAAGAACACATTTGCAAATTGAAGAAGTTTGGTTTTTAATTAAAAGTCTGTCCTGAAGAAGGTGTTAAAACTCTTTAAGGCACCGAAACGCGTCGACAAAGGACTTTCTTCTGTTTTAATGTTATAATGTTTTGTTAAAATTTCTACATATGTGAATAGTATTCTGTATTGATTGTTTTTAATTGTAGCAGAATTACTTAAACTGTATGCATTGGATGAATTTTGATTGATGTAATGTTTTTAGAAAATGCTATGTAAAAAATGAATTCACATGTTTTTAACATAATTAAAATAAACTTTGTGAGACAAAAAAGATACCTTAGTTTTGTGCAGATATAATTATCCGTGTCACGATACAACACTAAAAAGGTCATATTAGTGTGTAGACCTTTTGGTCACAAACTAAAAGCTAGTTACACAGAAAGGAATTCTCTCTTTTTTTGTTTGCAAATCTGACAGACACCTTGCCATACCCAACTGAAAGCTCCTGTACCCAACTATTTACTAACGAATACTTTATTAGGGGGGATATAACACCGTAAACACCCTACCCCCCGAAGCCACTCCCCTGATTACAGCAACATTGGCTGAAGAACTGGTAAGTCGATCCCGACCAGGAAGGCGCACGTAAGCGGAATCACAAAGCCAAGGGGCAGTAACATTGCATTGTTTAGGAGCGTACGTTCTTTAGTATATCACAAAACTTTACTTTCCATTTAAGTGCTACAATTTCAGGTCCAAGTACATCTTTTCACAAGGGGCAGGTTGTGGGTGTTTCTGGTGCACCTACAAGGACAAGACTACATCTGATTTCAGGGTTTGGAAAGGGATGAGGAGGTAGTGTAAGGAAAGTTATTATTACAAATGCACCGATGCACCACATTTACACATTCAGAAACGTGCACTTACCTGATTTCTGAATGTGTAGATATTCCCGCATGTCAGTACTGCAGGTAACCTGCAGCGATTCCTGTTTCCTATGAGTTTTGTTGTGAATTTGAAGAAACTTAGAAATATTCTCACAATTTTGCAGCAATCTGAATACAGTTAATTTTCAAGTTTTTGTTTGGAACAAGCCCCTGTATAATTTATAGTTTTATATATCGTGAACATGACCCTTGCGGGTACCAGAGCACTTTACAGAGGTGTCATAGCGCTTTACAAATTTACAGAGAGCAGACCAGTAATAATAATAATAATAGCCTATTAGATAGGGTGAACCCAGAAAAGGGAGGGTACATTTTACATAGTACAGAAAGCAGAGGAGATAAACAATATATATATCAATCATAATCCACAAAACTGCATACTCGGGCAGTGTCGAGAAAAGGGAGGGTAAAGACAAGACTGAAAAGTCGAAAACACTACGGTTGCCGGTGAGAAAAAAAACAAGAGAGTGATTGAGACAACCTCATCCTAGGATCTAGTGAAGAAATGTGTTCATAGGAATACTTTGACTTCGTTCTTGAAGGATACAGTTAAAGGATTCATTCATACAGATATTAATTATTCTTTGTAGTTTGTCAGCACTGTATATAAATCTATAATATTAATCCATTTTATGTGAGTCAATTCATGAAAGAAGAAAGCTGAAGGGGCGAGATGGCATCTCAAAAGATCAGCAAGATTGGTGAGTGAGTACCTTCTCTTCCCATATGCTGTTATCTTTCAATCACAAGCCAGAACCACAGCAAGGCCAGCAAGGCCAGCTCACCCTTCATCCTTCCAAGGCACTTACATTGGCTACCATTTACATTGGGTAATAGTAACTCACTATTTGCAGCACCATGGCCCTGATTCGGAGGAACAGGTGATAATTATCACACCTGATAAAATCCGAAACCATAGGTTTGGAATTTATTGTGTTAGATGAATAACACCAAGTGCGAATTTTTGAGGAATAGCAGGTGGACTCTGATGCTTAACACAGCAGTATCCACGGTATGTTAAATGCCTTGAGCACTCCTCGTCTCCAGTAGTCCAATACACGATACTCCGCCTACTGCTGTTTTCAGATTCTTCGATGAAACACCTACATTCTAGCCAACACGTGTTTTATCTCAATACAACTTCATCGGGCAAGAAGACCATATAACATATTCCAAAATTACTACTGCGTTCACACAAAAGAAAAGGCAATCACCAATATGTACATACCAAAAGATCATCTCCAGGAATTTGCATACATTTTCCAAAACCTTTTTTCAGAAACATCTTTAAATCAAAAACCCAAATGTGTCACAACAAACATGTTCTATCCCTTGCAAAACATTTTAAACAGACACCCATAATGTGCATGAAATCAAATACTCCACTCAGAACAAGAAAACGAGAGAAGAGGAAACATAGTCGTATTCTCCCAATAACAATCTCACAACACAAAAGGTAACTAGGATTGGTAAACTGTCAGAACAAAGAATTCAATGGATATCCAAAGATTTTGGAGTGGGCACCTCACTCACATAAATGTGACATGTTTCCCCATCAGCGCATATCCACACCCTGGTACGATGGTACAACAAGGGAAGATTCAACAAAAAACATAATGGGATTTCTTATATAAATTATAATTGGATATGTGGCAGGGACCCAAAAGTTAAAATATTAAAATGTATTCCGGTAGGCCCAGGGCAATTTCCTTCAATAGGTGGGGACCCTAAGCATAGCTAAAAACAAAGTCTGGGTCTCATGTTTGAGATACAAGTCTCATAGATACCCTAATCAAGCCAACATGTTTCGGCCCACATTAAAAACCCACATGGGTCTAGGGCCTTCGTCAGGACTGGAGGTGTCCCTACCTAGCTAGGCAATTGCACCACGAAGTAATGAGGCCTAAAGCTTTCACCTTCCCAAAGAGATTTTTCTCAGAAACTCTAAATTTGGATGGATCAGGTATCATGCACACCTGGCAGGAGGTTTCCTCTTATACATTAGTCAAGGATGGAAACCTGCAAGGCAACCTACTCGCTGATGGACGACTATCTGCAGTGGGGGAGAGTAGGTTGCCTCGCAGGTTGTGTGCATAAGGGGTAATATATGGCAATTCAATTGAGGGGCCTCTAGTACATAGGTCCCAATAAAAGCTTCATATGTACGTAGGTCTACAGACAGCATGTACTCTAAGCACATCGGTCGTGGAAGGAAGTCACATCCACGTGCCCTAACCCAAAGTTTTAAAAAAGTACAAGGTTAAAGGATGTTGTCTGAAAGTTGTTAAAATCTACCTACCCATATTATTTTGTCAGTGAATTTATGGTAGACTTAACCTGGCAAAATGTAAAGAACGGTGAGGTCATTCAAGCTCCCAGTAATAACCAGGTGTAGTTAATAGTAGACCTAGGTGGTAAAATCCGTGCCGATTGCGGAATTTGGGTACTTTCATGTTCCGCGTAGCACGTGGAATTGCCAAATATTCCACGATCCACGGCTTTGCAGAATATTTTGCTTGTTTGCGCTTTCAAAATGCGTGTTTGTGAGATTTTTCCCTCAAGCATGCAAACAGCATTTGCGCACAGGAAAGAAGCATCACGAACGGGTGGCACAAACAATTCCGCGTGTTTGCGGAACTCGGCGTGCTCGTGGAGATTAGTTACCGTTTCGCAGAGCTTTGTGTAGCGCGACTTCGCAAATTCCGCCCACCCTAGTCAATAGCACCCATCTTGGATTTCTGACCCTGCGTAGACAGAACTTTGCAATCAGGAATTTGGCCAGGGGTCTGAAAAGTTCAACCAACTCGGAATCAGGGCCTTTGAAATGGCAGAATTGGAATTTGAAATGTTATATAAAAAAATGTATTTTATTGCTGTGACATGAATTTGTGACATGCAGATCCTGTGGCGATGTCAGCAGCGAGTACTTAACACATTGAGCCATCTTGCAGCCTCCAGCAGAGTAAAGGCAGAGGAAGAAACAAAATGGGTCATAATACAACGTATAGCAGCAAATGGCCCTGGGTTATGTTTAGGATCAAATTAGGGCTATGCACAATTTCACGTTTGGGTTAGAGGGCCACAATCTTTTTAAAATACCAGATTATTATCAAGACTCCTGCATTAAGTCACACCCATCCGTGTTGAATGATAAGTCAAGCAGGGGGGTCCTCCCCTCGACAGGCAACCTTTTGTTAGTAAAAGTTATGAGGCCAGTGCATACTAAATATAGGAAATAGTCCCTCCAAAGGAGGGGAGAGGTAAAAAGAGGTGAAAAGGCGTGAGGGGGTTCTTGTTTGATTTACATTCTAAAACATTTGAAAAGGGGGGGCCCTCGGCCCCCCCGCACGCATGGCGGCGCGGCGACCGTCGCCCCCACTGTCTCCTTGGTTGCCACTCGGCGGTGGGGGCGTGCCCTGGGGGGCGCGGCCCACCGCCGATTGGCTGGCGGCCCCCTTGACCCGGATCCTGGGAAATAGGTCCGGGTCAGGGGGGGCGGGCTAGAGGAGGGGCCACCTGGCCCCTCAGGAATAAAGAGATAGGGAGCGCCCAGGAGACCCCCTTGTCCCTGGACGCTCCCTCGCCGAAACGGTGTGCCCCGCGCTCGGGGCTGCTTTGTTTTGTAATAATTTTGCTTTATTTTTCAGGGATTCCGTGAATACAAGCTGGAGAGAGCGGTCGGCGGCGGCGATCCTGGTTTGGTGGATCAAGACTCGGCTGGCCTTTGTCGTTCGGCGGTTACCGAGGAGGAGCCCAGGTCCGCGTTGAGCAAGCCGCGTGGAGCCCGCCGCATCGCTTAATCTTCCCGACTGGCCCGGCTGCTTGGAGACCCTTTCGAGGTGTGGTACGGGCCGCGGGAGGCCCTGTGAGGTATTGTGCGGGTTGGGGAGGGCTCTCGAACACGAACACGGGCGCATGAGGGGCCGCTTAATTGTTTGGACCGCCTGTTCTTGAATAACTCTACGCGGTAGAAGGGCTCGCCTGAACCGTCCGGACGGCTTTGCGGGGAAGGCGCGCTTTTCAAAGAGGGATTGTAGAAGCGCTGGTGGCCGCTGTATGTTGAAGCTGATTTGGGAAACTGTGAGGGCATTATAGAAGCGCCGTATGTTGACGCGCATGGTGAAAACTGTTCTGTGCAATTTCCCAAAAGGGGCTGATTGTCGTTGGAAGCTCTGGATGTCGACGCTAATTGTTTAAAAACCATTTTTTGATTGTCACTCGTTGCAGTTACCCCTGCAGTAGTAGGTGTTACTAGCCAAACCTTTAAAGAACGAAGTTAAAAGTCCATGTGCTATACACAGTATATATAGATATATATATATAACCTAAGCCTTGACTGGAAGTGTAAAAACAGCGAGGGGATTGTATATTAAGCTGTTTTTTGCCCTTGTCTGGATTATAGTAGGCAAGGCCGTATCTCTCAGCCTTTGAAGGCTCCGGCGAGGGTGAACTAGCGTGTTTTTGGAGGCTACCTGAATTTAAGTATCGGTGACCACATTTGGGGGAGAGCGACATGCACCAACATAATTGTCTAAATGTTTAATTTTGTCAGTTAAATACTTCTGCAAAGTGTCCCCGGCTGGCGAATTATTTCCGGGAGTTCTTGCTTAAATTGCATGGTTTACTACAGCTTTTGCGACCATATCTTATGTTTCATTCAGAGGTTTACGTCTGGAAGTTAGTTGTAAGCCAGGGGTACTCCAAGGATAAGTCATAGTGAATTCTCTCTGAAGCCGGCCACATGTTCTCACCTGACTGAGCCAGGATTATCGATCTTTTAGGTAGAGTGGTATATGACTCCTTTTCCTGGCTGTGGTAAAGTGTATTTGGGGCGGCCCCGGCTCTCACAATGAATTGAAACGGCGCCCACAATCTTCCTGCAACTGCAACTCACTGTAAGAAGGTAGACATCGTGGCCTAGGGGCAAGGCCTTTGCCTGCCAGCCCAGGGTTTCAGGGTTCGATCCCAACATTTTCAGCTTGCGTTTTTTCATGTTAATAGGTACAGTTTACATAAACGGCAATCGTTAAATTCGCCCTGCTTAAGATATGGCCCCATGTAAACTTCAGCCTGCAGGGAATACAGTATTGCCCTTGCCATGTTTAGAATACCTCCATTTAACTGTGGGGGACACTAACAATTACACCACGATGACTCAGAGCAAATTGCTTGTCGTCTGAATATTCATATATGTAGTGGGCCAGCTGATGAATTGTGGTACCAACAAGGCGAAGACCATATTGTTGAGACCAGCTACGGTCCCCAGAGTTCTGCGAGGGCAGTGTTGCGTGGCATGTTTGCTGCATCATCGCAGAGGGACCACAGGGTTAAAAGCTGCATAGGTGTGTACCACTCACACTTACCCTGTTTGCGTCTGCCTGGTCTGGTTTCGCCACCCACGCGGCGTGTTGATTCACCTTACTTGTTCATGAGTTATCTTTCTATTGAATAAATCATTAGAAGAATATGTTTAACTGTAACATTGGGCTTAATGAATACTAACAGTTGACTCCTATGCATGAGTATGGCCAGGAGACAGGCCTTTGAACATGCTCTTCAAAATGACCACTCTCCACTGGGACCGCATCTTCTCTGGGCCAGAAACCAGCAAAGGGGGTCATTGGAGGGGTATTCCAGTGGTAGAGTGGTATATGGTGGTTACTCCATACAGTATTGTCTAAGCCGGGTAGTGTCACCCAGCGCCTTCCTGCACCGGGGCAAGTCTCATTTTCATGTGTAGAAAGAGTAGAATACGTTGGCAGATACGGTTCCGCCAGATAGAAGCATATAATGTTCATTAATAAAGAGTAAAGTTTTCACGCAATTTTTATGATATTGAGCATACAACGCTTTATATTTCAATCAGGGGTAAAATTAACAGCTAGGAAGCCTAGGAAGACCAGGTTTAATGGAGTGAAAATCTCCATTCCCCAGAAGCCTTAAAGGTCCGATTCATTAAACATTTATGCAGCAGCCTTTATGTTAAAGCAGGGAATTATGAAATCCAGACGTCTGCTCAAGGTCAAAACTCCCAATTTTAAATGCGCAGGAAGAGAAGAAATACGCACTGCGAGAGACTGAAGCACATTTAAATGCCCTTCGTTTACGATAAAGCTGTGAAACTGCGTGGATAAAGCTGTTGAACAGCGTGAAGTAATTTTAAACACACACCAGAATGTCCCAGGTCACAGAACATTGTTATTTCTTTTGTAGTAAATTTAGGCAGGGTTTGGCTGTTACCGAATTGGGTGACATTTTTAAGGGGAAGGTGATGTGTTCTGCTAATTTTTTTTTTTTTTGGGTTGCAGTGTTTGTACCTCATTATTGCAAAAATACTGCGCTGGGGCTATTGCGGGTGGGTTGGATTCAGTATTCACTATTTCGTGAAGCTGTGCCCTGTAAAGTAATTCCCCCCCTTCTCAGACCCTGCCTGGAAAGGCAATTTTGTTCTTGGTAATTGGTCGCATTGGGTTAATTCTGCTTCGCGGGGAGTACATCATGTGCGTACTGAGTTTGAAACGGTGTTATTTTCGCACGTGTTGTGTGATTATCCGGCCTGCTACTGCTCGCCAGGAAATTCGCGAACCATCAACATTGGTCAGACTGGGTGATTTTTGCTTGGCCAGTCGGTTTCATGCTACATTTTGTTTGCTCTATTCCTACCACAGTTACTCTGCTGACGGGTCTCATGTTACAGTGCTCTGACACCTTACACACGCTCAAATTACACACACTCGGCCTGTGACAGTTCAGAGTTGGGAATAGTGCACGGAATGGGGGTAGTCTTACCTTTGTGGGCCGAGCCGCTGCGCGCACCGGCCAGGAGTTTCAGTGCAAAACAGTGAGCGAGGCCTGTACTTTACCTTGCTCCGTATTACCGCTTTTCTGCAGTGGTTGAACGTGTTGTATTATGGCATGGGCTGTTTCATGTGCACCATGTTTGTAAAACGTGGGCACGGTGATTACAAGTTTCCTTGGAGCACCCGGGTGCGGGCGTTAAATACATTCCTTAATAGCCGTGATGCCCGGGTTACATATGCCTTTTTTGTGTTCATCCCTGGGCTCCTTTATTGATGTGCTCCAGGCACTTGCAATATGTTATCCAAGCCATGGTGGCTGCTTATTTAGCTTACCCAAAGAACGGCCATTGACCTAAGTCAAATTTTGACGCTCTAGAATGACTATCATTGGTGTCTGCTGAGGTGATAGTTAGAACAATCATGGAAACAGTCACGAATAAGGTATAACTAATGGTTTATTGCACTGTGGAGGTAAGCACCATATGAGGTGCTGTTGACTATTCTAGGGGGGGCATTGCACCAGTCCAAACATTGCACCTGTCCGTAGGACCCTTCATGGATGATAGGTTAAAGTCAACATTATTAGTGAGCTATCCTAGGGTTAGCTGTATTGCGTGCAGCCTTCAGCCAAGTCATGAGGGAATATAGAGCAGCTTGTTTTACCAGTCTTTAATCTCATGAATGAGTAAATGGAAAAGAACAGGGGTATGCCAATAAATAGGAGTATTTGTACTAAACACACCCCTTTAGTTCAGTCAGTAAACTTATTTCACACACAAGTACATTGGCACAAGATACGTTGAGCCTATGATGAGATTTGAGGCGAATATTTACAGTGTGGAAACTTATTTAGCACACTGTCATTTAGCACCATATACGTTGAGCTCTAGGGGGGTACCAAAGCCACGTATTAATAACATGGTGGGGGAACCACGAATGGCAGAGAGACAGGGCCTAGAGCCTTTGGACAGACTAATTGGGGTCCTGATAGTGATACACACCCTGATGTCGCACCTAAAAGGGGCCCAAGAGCCTGGTTGCGGCATCAGATAGTTCTGGGGATCCATGTGATCATGTCCGGTTGGCTGGGATGATATCTCCCAGAAGCCAAAGTGGCGAGCGGAAACGGTCCTTGGGCCAGCGTATGGCCTGGCGGAGATGGGGCTGTGCTAATTCTTTTAGCTAAAGACTGGGATGCTGCACTGTTAAGTAGGCTGTCTTGTTTTGCACATAAGATCCTATGCATAAAGACGTGGGTAGAAAACCAGGATTAAGAGGCGATGTCCTCGCCCGCAGCACAACTTTCTCGTGTAACAATGATTGTGAAAATGGGAGGCCAATTTTACAGCCTACCAGGGTTAACATTTTCCGTCGACGTGTTAATGTGTGGTGACCTGGCACTAAGATTATCTAAAACTTAGCGACTGATGGTAATGTAAGTTAATGCGTGTACAGCAGTTATTGCCGGAACACTAATGGTGTGTGTCTATCTTTCCATTTTATGTATGACCGGGTCCATGGTGAATACCAGGAGTGCCCCACATTACAATGGCTGCAACAGGTGGACAGCCCAAGGGATGCTTACGTCAGTCACGGCTGGGTCCATGGCGGATATCGGAGGAGTGCTCCACACCGCAACAGCAACAGCTGGTGGACAAAAAATGGGAAGCAAACGTCGAGAAAGAGGACACCAAGGGCCCAGGTATTCCTGGCAGGTGTAAGTGCTACCCATTCCCTACGGTGGAAGTGGGAATTGTCACCCATGTTTTCTTGGTCTTTTCTTGGTTGCTGCAGTTTTCTCAAACCTGTCACGCAGGGGAGGGACTCATCACCAGAGGTGGTGGAGCTACAATGGGCCAGCACAAACAACAAGCTGGACGCAGGACAGGGAAGAGTTGGTTGGAGGGTCTGTGCCATGGTCAGTTCAGGAGCTTCTTTCAGGGACTTATAGCTCAGCAGCCCGACCTCCTGTCAGCGGTGATACTTCACCTAGGGGGGGCTGAATTGGCCAAACTAGGGAGGCGAATACTCATTGATGGGTTCTTCTCCACTGTGGGTGGGTCTTCAGGACTTGGGTGGCACGGTGGTAGGGTCTCAACTTATCCCGGGGTGGCAGGGACTCGGTCAGGGTGTTGAATCACTCGATAAAGGGGATCAACACACAGTGGGACAAACTATTTCAAGCCCCCACTCGGCCTGCAGATGATCCAACATGGGTGTATTGGTTCTACCTGGTAATGGGTGTATTGGCTCTGCCTGGTAACGGGAGTCCATGTGACGGAGGAAGGGAGGGTCCTGTGGTCTGATGATGTCGGGGCCTGGCTGGAAGGGGTTACTAGAGGGAGAACTTTGTCGGGTAGACCTAGGCAGGGGGAGGCCAGATCGTCGGTTAACAATGCTGGCCTGTGGCGGTAAGGTCATTATCGGTGAGCACATATTTTGAGGTCTGAGGGGGCGGGCATCATCCTATGGAGGTTCCCGCCCAGGGGGAGGAGCCTGCGGGCCACTCCCACAACTCCAGGGGCAAGGTAATAGATGCTGCAAAGCAAAGGAGCGCGGGTAGGAGTAGTTCACGCTTTCCTTAGGCTGGTAGCCACCCCGCGCGCGTGGACTCATGACGCCACCGGCGCAGAGTAAGGGCCCTCCTTTAGTGGGTAAATGGAGTTCAGGGCGTAGACCGGGCAATTCCCGGGGTAACACTGCGCATGCGCACATCCAGAGGGGAGGCGCAGCTTGTAGGACCTGACACCGGTAGTGACCCTGCCATATGGCCAGAAATGTACAAAAATTCTAGATGAGGATGTTTAGTATAAGTTAGGAATAACATGTATTAGAGTTTTGTTAAAGTCAGGCTCTCAAACTTGTTGCTAAGAGTATGTACCTAAATGTCCTGCTGAATTTTTGTATAAATTGTTGATTATGCAATTAAAACCTTTTTTAATTTCATACTTTAATAAATACGGCCGGGCGACTAGCGCCCGCCTTCCAAAAAGTAAAGACGTCTCGTGTCCACGTTCCTGGGTATTGGGTGCCGGATTGGGGGGGAGGCGGCAGCTAGTCGCTGACCATGTGAAAAGGGGGGGCCCTCGGCCCCCCCGCACGCATGGCGGCGCGGCGACCGTCGCCCCCACTGTCTCCTTGGTTGCCACTCGGCGGTGGGGGCGTGCCCTGGGGGGCGCGGCCCACCGCCGATTGGCTGGCGGCCCCCTTGACCCGGATCCTGGGAAATAGGTCCGGGTCAGGGGGGGCGGGCTAGAGGAGGGGCCACCTGGCCCCTCAGGAATAAAGAGATAGGGAGCGCCCAGGAGACCCCCTTGTCCCTGGACGCTCCCTCGCCGAAACGGTGTGCCCCGCGCTCGGGGCTGCTTTGTTTTCCCACCCACCATCCCTTGGAACAAAAAGTTTGGTAGCAGTTCTTATCTCTGGTTAAAGGGTAAGTTCTGGATGTACGGTCCACGGGTCTCACAGGGTAATAGAGATGAACGGTTGGTGTATTTTGTTGATGCTTTTGTCTAGGAATTTTTCCCCCTTTTAGCAAGTCATGTGTGAAGTGAACTGTATTTAATGCTATGTGTCTTTAGGCCTTTTTTCCCTTTGTAGCTATACGTTGATACTGTTTGAAGTGAACTGTATTTAATGCTATGTGTCTTTAGGCCTTTTTTCCCTTTGTAGCTATACGTTGATACTGCTTGAAGTGAACTGTATTTAATGCTATGTGTCTTTAGGCCTTTTTTCCCTTTGTAGCTATACGTTGATACTGTTTGAAGTGTACTGTATTTATTGCTATATGTCTTTAGGCCTTTTTTTTTTTTTTTTCCCTTTGTAGCTATACGTTGATACTGTTTTATTAGCCAGTGTAGCTGTCCTTTAGAATTTTTTCCCATAGGTCGTCGTATTTATTAGGTATGGGGCATGCGGTAAGGTCATTATCGGTGAGCACATATTTTGAGGTCTGAGGGGGCGGGCATCATCCTATGGAGGTTCCCGCCCAGGGGGAGGAGCCTGCGGGCCACTCCCACAACTCCAGGGGCAAGGTAATAGATGCTGCAAAGCAAAGGAGCGCGGGTAGGAGTAGTTCACGCTTTCCTTAGGCTGGTAGCCACCCCGCGCGCGTGGACTCATGACGCCACCGGCGCAGAGTAAGGGCCCTCCTTTAGTGGGTAAATGGAGTTCAGGGCGTAGACCGGGCAATTCCCGGGGTAACACTGCGCATGCGCACATCCAGAGGGGAGGCGCAGCTTGTAGGACCTGACACCGGTAGTGACCCTGCCATATGGCCAGAAATGTACAAAAATTCTAGATGAGGATGTTTAGTATAAGTTAGGAATAACATGTATTAGAGTTTTGTTAAAGTCAGGCTCTCAAACTTGTTGCTAAGAGTATGTACCTAAATGTCCTGCTGAATTTTTGTATAAATTGTTGATTATGCAATTAAAACCTTTTTTAATTTCATACTTTAATAAATACGGCCGGGCGACTAGCGCCCGCCTTCCAAAAAGTAAAGACGTCTCGTGTCCACGTTCCTGGGTATTGGGTGCCGGATTGGGGGGGAGGCGGCAGCTAGTCGCTGACCATGCGCAATTTTATAGCACATTTGTCTTTCAGGATGAGTCCCAGACCTTGTGGTTGGTACTACTACCAAATATAATGTGTGGGTGGCGGGTATGTGAGGGTTTTATGTCCCACGCTCCCATCAGCCACACCTTCGCCTCCCCCCTCCCCCCGTCACCGGCTGGAATCAGGCTTCCTCAGCATCTGCACTGACGTTTGTCGTGTCTGGCGCGCAAGTGCATCTCGCTTTACCCGGGGGTTAGAACAACATAGTCCTTTTAAATGCAGTCACCTGCTGACACGAACCGTATTTCATGCGCACGGGCCACACAGAACATTCCAGAATAGTTGGAAACGTCAGTGTCAGGCTTAGAAATAATGGCTGTGTGGGGACCTATCCGGTTTTACGACTTTCGAATCTGGCAGCGAATTAAGAGATAGTTTGTCAGCAAGCTTTAATGCCCAATTCACAACATTTTTGTGCCTCTACGTTCAGTTTAGCTAGAGAACTATTAACGTGTGCAGGTTTTTATTTATTTTGTATTTATTTTTGCAGTTTTATAAGTGCGAACAACACCCAAATGGGATCTGAGCACTTTATTTATGAAAAGTTACTACTGAACAAAGGCAGTTTACACAAGAGCAATGTACACAGTAACATTAGTTTAAACAGACGTTTAATAAAATGACATCCATAAAAATGAATAGTTTAGGAGAGAGGGATTTCGAAGACAGAATTAAGAGGTTTGAAGGTAGCAGGTTTGAAGTATTGCTTTGTGTGTCCTGTTTGATTACTGCCTGCATGACAGAAACGTTTCCTCCTCAAAAATGGCTGCCAAATCACTCAGCAGGAGAAGAGATTTTTTTCACCAGGAGTCCACATCAACAACATGGCCACTTCCCCAGAAGACCATGAAGGAAGTTTAGCAACAATGGAGGATATGCAATGGTAAATAATTTGCAGACAAAGGAGGATTTAAAGATAATATGTGCATGGGTGTCAGCAAGAAGCATTTCATTGAGATGACAGTGTGTGTTGTATTGTAATTGCATTTATATAGCGGTTACCACTCCCGATGAGGAGTCGAAGTGCTTTACGCAGGGCAGCACGCTGCTTTTACGGTACCCAAGGTTGATGGTTAGTTCAGTGTTATTGGTTACTGTTTGTTATTTGTTGGGATTAGTCGAGTGCACTCGAAGCAAACCATTCCGTGCAGTCATTTCAGTTTGTTTGGTGGACTAAAGTATTAGTGGTTGGTCACAATTATTAGTCAGGGGGTGAGCTCAAACACATGGCTGGTGGGATTAATACAGGAGTTAGAGGAGATTAGGTATTGTTAAATTTGCATAGGTATAACTTTCAGCAGAGGAAGGAGAGAATGAGATCTTGTAAATGAGTTGTGGGAAGTTTGCTGAAATAGAGAATAGTCAAAGGTGCATGTGTCAGATTAGGTTGTGCTCAGACAGAGGAGGCGTGCAGAAGGAGAAGGGCATTTGAAAGAGAAGAAAAAAGGTGAGGCGGCAAACCGAAGTTTTAATTATAGGACAGGTTTTTAATGCCAGACTTAAGGAATGTGGTGAATATTTTTGGGACAGTATGCAGTTTGAGAATGCAAAAATGTAGAAATACGATATTCTTGGGAAGCTTGTGCTATATTGGAAATTTTAATAGGTATAGAAACAGGTAAACCATCTCTCCATTGCGAGGCTGCTGCTAGGCCACTGACCAAGCCAGGTCAGTTGATCAGCGCAAGGATTGAAAGAGAAAAATAATGGCTGGACGCACGTGTCGAGGAAATACGTGGGAAATAATGTACACACTGAAAAAGAGATTCTGGTGTTCATCCTCGGGTTTGACTCAGAGTATTAATTATACAGCAGAGTGGATACCTTTAAATACCTCTGGTTTGCATTAGCACCAGATGGAAGATGAGGACAGCTTCCCTGACAGCGGAAGTGTATTACCTGCATTCCAGTGGCTGCAAACACTGGTGTGAGAGGGGATGGGGAAAGGGCTCCCTTTACAAACCAAATGAACACTTTTGTTAGCAAATGGCTGCTGATTAGACTTCCTGAAGCAGTGCTCTTTTTGTTGATGCTATGGGTGAGGAGGGGTGGAGCTGCAGGTTGAAAGGTACCCTTTAGATGAGGCCAAGCATTTGTCTACCTTAATCACACCTCAGTGCAGAGCCCTCACACCTCTTCGTACCTCAGTTGTGGGTGTCCAGGGTGGAGACAGTTCTGCTGTGAGTGGCATCACTACACAAAGGCTGTGTCTGGAGCACGACTGGAAGACACAGAAATCAACCCCCTGCTGTAGAAGCCACCTGCTGACCTAACAAGAATTTCAGGCTCATCTCCCTGCTCCCCTTCCCAGCCAAGGTCATAGAGAAGGCCATCAATGCCCAACTCTCCGAGTTCATCGAAGCCAACCACATCCTGGACTCCTCTCAATCCAGCATCTGAAGCAACCACAGCACCGAGACCAATCTACTCACCGCCACCGATGACATCCGCTCCCTCCTCGATTAGGAAGAAAAAGCAGCCCTCATCCTCTTGGACCTCTCGGCTGCCTTCGACACCATCTTCCATCGTACCCTAAGCACAAGTTTCCATGACACCAGCATCTACGACAAATCCCTGCACTGGATCGGCTCCTTCATCACTGGTAGAACACAGCGAGTCAGACTACCATGTTCCTCTCAGAACCCACGGATATTGGCTGCAGAGTCACCCAGGGCACCTTCCTGAGCCCCACCCTATTCAACATCTACTTGGCCCCGCTCAAAGCCATAGACAGAAACCACTGACCCAACATGGTCTCCTTCGCCAACGACACCCAGCTGATCCTCTCCCTGACCAACAAGCCCACAATCACCAGAAACAACTTCCACGACAGGATGAAGGCAATCGCTACCTGGAATGAGAGAGAGCTGCCTCAAGCTCAACTCGAACAAGACCAAAGTCATCATTCTGGGTCCCAACTTCTCTACTTGGGAAGACTCCAGGGGGCCGGCTGCGTTAGGACCCCCTCCACACACCCATGGATCATGCACAGGACCTCGCCATCATACTGGACTCCTCGCTCAAAATGAACTGCCAGATCAACGGCATCTCATCATGCTTCCACACTCTTCGTCTGCTCTGAAAGACCTTCAGATGGATCCCCACGGAAGCCAGAAAGACGGTCACCCACGCACTCATCAGCAGCAGACTCAACTACGGCAATACACTCTATGCAGGTGTACCCCAGAAACTCCTCAGGAAACCACAGAAAGCTCAGAACGCTGCAGCCAGACTGGTCCTCAACATCCCCTGCTGCAGCCACATCTCCGAACACCTTAGAAAACTCCACTGGCAGCTAACACATGCCTACAAAGCCCTCCAAGACGCCGGACCAGTATACCTAAACCAGCGCTTCGCATTCCACATTCGACCAGACACCTACGCTCTGCCAAACTGGCCCTGGCCACCGTCCCTTGGAACCGCAAAGCCAGGGCCGGAGAAAGATCCTTCTCCTACCTCGCTGCAAAGACCTGGAAAACCCTGCCTTTCCACCTCAGGGTATCCTTGCCGCTGCCCCAATTCAGTACCTGGTGCTTCAGCTCAAGACCTGGCTCTTCGGCTCAAGCCCAGCAGGACCAGCAGGCCCCCTGCTCACCCTAAGTGCCTTGAGACGCTAGTGGGTAAGTAGGCGCGCATAACAAATATTGATTGAGTGACTGATTGATTGATTTTAGTGTCTTACTGCAGTTGGCTCTCCCAAAGTTTGTCTCCCTATTGTAAATCTTTTTTTCCAGATTTTAGAGTAGCACAATACTGAGGAAACAAATAGACATAAGAACATCAAACACACAAATGAATACACAAGACTAATTATCTGACATTAAGTTGGCTTTTCAAATTATGTTGGCCGAAACAAAAATATCTTATTATGCATGAAGGCCCTCTTGCTCTCTTTATTTTTTCACAATGCCGTCCTGTTTTTCTCTTTCTAGACCCCACTCCCATACTTTCTCACGCACCTGGTGCAGCCACGTTCCTCCTGGAACATGTACGAGGGCCTCTCCGGAGGAACCCACCTCCTCGGGTCTCCAACAAATCAGCTTCCATAGATGGCGTGGAAGGTATGTTGTCTGATGGAGTTAGTGAATGTATGTGTACAAGGAATCTCCAGTTCCATAAGACCCATTGGACCTGCCGCCTAATTTTCTGCACCTGTTGGTCAGGAAGGAGTAGTTTCTGTCCTGTAACTCCAGTTCTGTAGTAGGGGTATCTCTGTTATAGTCATAATCTAGTGAATAGTCCCGCCCATGTGCGTGGACCCCGGAGCAATCAAAAATAATCTCTTACAGTGTCAAAAAATGCAGAAAATGCATAGACACTTAAGAGAGAATTTAAAGACAGATAATGCAGCCAAAAGGCTACACTGTCCAGTACTTCAACTAGAAATTTCCACCATAAAATCCACAAAACAGCAAAGCCTGTACAGATTTCCCTTGCTTAACAGCAAAATCCCTCAGGAATGATAGAGAGAAGAACCTGGACAGACAAGCCCCATAGGCTGCCATTATGTGGCTTAATTAGGATACTGTGCCTTTAAGAGAACCTTCCAGAACCTTCTCTCAGTATCCCAGAATGCATAGCAGGTCCAACTTAGCCTCAGTTCTTTTCGAGGGCGTAGGAAACGCCAGACCTGTAGCATTATGATCATGAACAACACTCCACCGGGGAGGCGGGAGGGCGCTTATGACTATAACAGAGATACCCCTACTACAGAACTGGAGTTACAGGACAGAAACTACTCCTTCTGTAGTAGGGGATCTCTGTGTATAGTCATAATCTAGTGAATAGAATGGCAAGCCCATCCCCACACCAAGCGGCGGTGGAGAATAAAATAACGCCACTACTGTGCGAACAGATTCCGCAGCGAAGCCTGCCCAACCTGAGCGTCTGCCCTGGCATCAGTGTCCAGGCAGTAATGCTTAGCAAAGGTATGGACCGACTTCCAAGTGGCCGCCTTGCAGATCTCTGCAATGGGAACATTACGGAGCATAGCTGTCGTAGCAGCTTTGCCCCTGGTGGAATGAGCCTTAGGCTTACCTCCTAAGGTCTTATTAGCTTTGTAGTAACACAACTGTATGCAGGACACAATCCACCTCGAGATGGACTGTTTAGAGGTAGCAAGACCTGTCCTGACTGAGCCATAATTGACGAACAATTGGTCTGACCTACGAATATCTTTAGTCTTATCAAGATAAAACTTCAGCACCCTCCGCACATCCAGGGAATGTAAAGACCTTTCCGCCGGAGATGAAGGATTCTGAAAGAACGTAGGCAAAGTGATAGTCTGATTGATATGAAAATCAGAAACAACCTTGGGAAGAAACTTAGGGTGAGTACGCATAACAACTTTAGCATTATGAAATACAGTATAAGGTTCTTGGCAACACAATGCCTGAATCTCACTCACCCTGCGGGCCGATGTAATGGCCACGAGGAACGCCGCCTTCCAGGACAGGTGCTGCAACGAAGCCTTATGAATGGGTTCAAAAGGCTCCTTCATCAATCTGGACAGCACCACATTCAAGTCCCATGAAGGCGAAGGAAGCCTGACAGGAGGGAACACTTTCTTCAAGCCTTCCAAAAAATCTTTGATCACAGGGATCTGGAAAAAGGAAGTCTGTGAAGGGCCTTTCCTGTAGGCAGTCAAAGCAGCCAGATGAACCTTAATGGAATGGACATTAAGGCCCGACTGCGCCAGATGAAGCAGATATGGAAGGATGACATCTTCCTTGCATGACGTAGGGTCATAGTTCTTAGACTTGCACCAGATGCAAAACCTCTTCCACTTGTAAGCATAGGAAGTCCTAGTGGAAGGTCGCTTAGCCTCCTTCAGTATGCCCATACAATCCTCTGGGAGATTCAGATGGCCATATTGCACTATTTCAGGAGCCATGCCGCCAAACTCAAAGACGAGAGGTTGGGGTGCACCATCCGCCCCCCGAACTTCGTGAGAAGGTCCGGCCTGCACGGCAGCTTCATGTGAGGAAGGAGAGATCGGTGAAGCAGGTCCGTGAACCACCACTGTCTGGGCCATTCCGGGGCAATCAGAATCATTCTCGCCCTGGATTGAGACAGCTTGATGAGAACCGCCGGAATCAGGGGAATTGGTGGAAAAGCGTACAGAAAGCTGTTCGACCAGTTGATCCATAACGCGTTCCCCAGCGTCCCTGGCTGGTAGTACCTGGAGGCGAAGCCTCGGCATTTGCTGTTTTCGGCGGTGGCAAACAGATCTACGTCTGGAGTTCCCCACCTTGCGAAGACTTCTCCTAGTACTTCGTCGTTTATGACCCATTCGTGGTTTTCCTGCACGATTCTGCTCAGCTCGTCTGCCTGAACATTCTGCACACCTGGCAGATGGGTGGCCGTTATCGACAGTCCTCGAGCCAGAAGCCAGTGCCAGATCGCCTGCGCCTCCTGCGACAGAGTGCGCGATCTCGAGCCCCCCTGCTTGTTGAGGTAATACATCGTAGTCGTGTTGTCCGTCTGAACAAGCAGAGAGTTGGTCTGAAAGGACGGATGAAAGGCCTTCAGTGCCAAGTGAACAGCTCTCAGTTCCAGGAAATTGATGTGGTACGTGGACTCCGTCGGGGACCACGTCCCTTGAATTTGCAGATCTCCGGAATGCGCCCCCCAACCTAGGAGAGACGCATCCGTCACGATGGTCTGTGTGGGAATGTCCTTGTGGAAGGGAACGCCTCTGAGGAGATTCTCCTTCGAGCACCACCACTTCAGAGACTGAAGAGCATGTAGAGACAGTCGTATCCTGTCGTCCCAAGAACCTCTCCTCTGGTCCCACTGATCCTCCAAGCACTCCTGCAGAGGACGCATCTGTAGCCGTGCGTGAGGAGTGAGAAAAATGCAAGAGGCCATCGATCCCAGTAGAGAAGACACGGTCCTCACCGTCGTAGACGGAGTTTTCATGAGAGCCTGAGCCTTCCGAACGAGTGATAAACGTCGCTCTTCCGAAGGAGACACGCTTGCTGACAGCGTATTGATGGAGGCCCCCAAGTACTGGATGCACTGCACCGGAATCGGGACCGACTTGGACATGTTGATGTGCAACCCCAGCCTGTTCAAGAGAACGCACGTCTTCTGGAAGTGTGCTCGAGCTTCCGAGAAGGAGGAGGCTTTGATCAACCAATCGTCCAGGTACGGGTAGACAAACACCTTGTTCTTCCTCAGGTGTGCCGCTACCACTGCCATACATTTTGAGAATGTCCTGGGTGCAGACTTCAGTCCGAAGGGTAGCACCGTGTACTGATAGTGATTGGTGCCGACTTGAAAGCGCAGAAATTTTCTGTGTTTGCATGCAATGGGCACGTGGAAGTATGCGTCCTGTAGATCTATGGCACACATCCAGTCTCCCCGTTGCAGCTGAGGGTAGATCTGATGCAACGACAGCATGCGAAACTTTTCTCTGCGAATCCACTTGTTTGCCTGCCGCAAATCCAGAATGGGCCTGAACTCGTTTTTGTCCTTCTTGCGGACAAGAAAGAACCGAGAGTACAGACCTCTTCCTCTTTGAGACAGAGGTACGTCTTCGATCGCCCTTTTCCTTAGCAGAACGTCCGCCTCCGTCTGAAGCTCGCGCAGTTGATACTGCGAGCTGACGGGAGGAATC
Organism: Lissotriton helveticus; assembly: GCF_964261635.1. Classification (NCBI taxonomy): domain Eukaryota; kingdom Metazoa; phylum Chordata; class Amphibia; order Caudata; family Salamandridae; genus Lissotriton; species Lissotriton helveticus. The sequence continues at coordinate 2,093,784,176 of NC_136065.1, read as the reverse complement.
GATGGAGGAGGGCTGGTGAAACGTAGACTGTATCCATTGCAAACAATATCCAGCACCCACTTGTCCTGAGTAATTTTTCTCCACTCTGCCAGAAAAAATTGAACGCTTCCCCCCACCGGAGCGGGTAACGGACGAGGGGGAAGTAACAGCTCAGGGACGGGACCCGGCCGGGCCCTTGGTCGCGGTAGAGGACTGTTGACGACCTCTACCACCCTGTCGCTTCTGGAAGGGCTGCCTGTACTGCTGCTGCTGCTGCCGCTGTTGATGTTGACCAGCAGACTGCCCCCTTCCACGACCCTGCGCCCCAAACCGACGCTGGTACTGTCGGAAGGGTTTCTTTTCCTTGGGCTTTTCCAGGCCCACTGCCGTCAGGGTCTCCGCTTCGGCCTTCATCCTGGCCATCTCATCATCCGCGTGCTTCCCGAAGAGGGTATCTCCGGAAAACGGGAGATTCGCCACGCGTTGCTGTGCCTCCGGTTTCAACGATGTCAACCTGAGCCAAGCATGGCGTCTCTGGTGAATCCCGTGGCAATATCCGTGCGCGGACAGCAACGATATGTCTGCTGCAGCGCCGATGGCCTGATTAGAGACCAACATCCCCTCCTTGACGATCTCCACAAAGTCCTCCTTGCGGTCTCGAGGGACGAGGTCTGCGAACTGCTCCATCGAGTCCCAAAGGGACCGGTCGTAACGTCCCAGCAAAGCCGAGTCACTGGCTGCCTTCATGGACGAGGCGGATGTCCCACACGCCTTGCGACCAGCAGAATCGATCCACCGGCTCTCCTTGTCCGGAGGCACCGTGGACGCAGGGGAGGTGGAATGAAGCTTCCGAGCAGCAGTCACGATGACTGAATCCGGTACCGGGTCTTTCCTCAAGAAGGCTGGGTCTGAGTCCGGAGCCCTGTACTTTTTCAGTATCCTGGAAGGGACAGATCTCACCGTCGCCGGCGTCAGGAATAGCTGTTCGGCGGGCTCAAGGAGCCCCGGCACCAGAGGTAACAGGGGGCGAGACAAGTGCCTCTTGTGTAAAGTCTCAAAGATTACCGAGGTAGAAGCCGTAGGCGCTTCAACCTCAATGCCCAACTTCGCCGCACCACGCAGGAGAACCTCCTGAAATGTGCTAATATCGTCTATCGGAGACACCCTAGTCTCCGGCGAATCGGACAGCGTGGGCGAGTAGGAACGGGTCCCAGAAGGAGAACGTGACCTGGACCGACGTCTCTTGTGATGATGCCTGGATCGTGATGAAGATCCGCGGCCACTCCTCGATCTGTCCCGTCTCCCCGAGCGAGACCTCGACCTCTTGGGCCTCGGACGCTCCTTCGGCCTCCCAGGGTCAGGAGCTCCAGGCTTCTTAGGAGTCTTCTTCGGAGGCGTCGGGAACTTAGGCATCGACACCTCCCTCGGTGGGATCGGGGGTGGAGGGGCAACCGGACGCGGGTCCCGCGGAGCCGGCTTCGGAGGCGGGGTAGGGGCCTTCGGAGGAGGACCCTTCGGCACAGCAGGCCGCGGAGGAGGCGTAGACGGCTTCATCGGAGTATCCACCCCGGAATGCGCCGGTCCCGGCGAGCCATCACCTCTACCAGAGAGTGGGGAGCCCCCCACAGTCCTGGGCCTGTCCTTAGGACCTACAGACGCTGAAGGCCGGTGTCCAGACGACGACCGATGTCCCCTCGACGTCGAACGGTCCTTCGGCGTCGACCGAATCACACTCCTCGACGTCGAACCGTGTCTTCGTCTCGACGTCGACCCCGACCAGATCGACGAGCCACGAAACCTCGACGACGGGCGATGGTGCCTCGACGGCGACCTCGACCTCTTCGCCGGTCTCGACGTCGACTTCCTGGATCGCTTCGACGGCGACCCTTTGGATCTCCTCGACGTCGACCTCTCCGACCTTCTCGACGTCGATCTTCTCGACCGTCTCGACGTCGGCCTTTTGGAATGCTTCGACGTCGACCTCTTCGGCGCCGGAGATGCCTTTTGTCTCGACGGCGACCTTGACGACGAGGATCCCCTCGACGACGATGTCCTCGACGGCGAACGGCGGTGTCGCCTCGACGGCGAGCGCCGACGCCGGGCCCTCCGATGTCGATCACTCGACGCCGACAGCGACGACGAGGATATCGACACCGGCTTCGACGGCGGCCGGAACACGTTCCTCGACGTCGACGGGCGACGTTTTCTCGACCCAGAGCCCTGGGGAGACCTGGAACTGGCCGTTGACCGTCCCCTCGACGTCGTGGTCAGCGCAACTGACCCAGACGGAGACCTTGGGCGCGGGCTGGTCTTCCTGCCCCTGGGGAGCCCCCCAGAGGCCTCAGCATGGGTAGAAGGAGCCCCTCCTGACCCACCTCGTGCCTTCAGCTTCCTCTCCTCAAGCCCCTGAAGCCTGATCTTCTTCCTCTCCTTCAGGGTCCTTCCAGAGAAGCTTCTGCAGATCCTACACTCCTCAGGGATGTGGGAAGAGGGAAGGCAGAGAATACAGACCTCATGGGAGTCTGTCTTGGCCTTCTTTCTTGAGCACTCAGGGCACTTGTCGAATAATGCAGGCATTATTGGACAAAAAAGAGTGCAGAAACACAGAAAGAAAGTCACCAGAGTACTTTAAAAGTACCAAAAATCGAAATCAGTGTAAAACACCAACAAAAACCCTTGAAAGGGAGAGCTCAATGCTCCAGGGTCCTGCTTGCAGGAGCCGGAAAAAAGAACTGAGGCTAAGTTGGACCTGCTATGCATTCTGGGATACTGAGAGAAGGTTCTGGAAGGTTCTCTTAAAGGCACAGTATCCTAATTAAGCCACATAATGGCAGCCTATGGGGCTTGTCTGTCCAGGTTCTTCTCTCTATCATTCCTGAGGGATTTTGCTGTTAAGCAAGGGAAATCTGTACAGGCTTTGCTGTTTTGTGGATTTTATGGTGGAAATTTCTAGTTGAAGTACTGGACAGTGTAGCCTTTTGGCTGCATTATCTGTCTTTAAATTCTCTCTTAAGTGTCTATGCATTTTCTGCATTTTTTGACACTGTAAGAGATTATTTTTGATTGCTCCGGGGTCCACGCACATGGGCGGGACTATTCACTAGATTATGACTATACACAGAGATCCCCTACTACAGAATTTCCTACCCCAGATCTCTTTTTTAGGTGGCGCGAGGAGGTTGTACACTGGAGTACTGGAGAGGAGTACCGTGGACTCCGTAAAGGGCCCATAGCATCACCGTGGGACGCCTTTGTAGGGTCATTCAAATCCAAGACCACAGCCGACTAGAGACCCATAGATGCGATATATAGTCCTTCCCGGTTGTAAACTATGAGAGCCCCTTCCTAACAACAAACTTCAACGACCATGGCTGATTTCCCCTTTCGATTAGACACACCGGCTGATGGTCATTACCAAAGGTTTCGCTCCGTGCCTTTCCCCTTTCCCTCCTCGTCCCAACACTTCCTAGTGTCATTGTGTCCTGTTCTATTACACACAACAGACGTTGTGGGTTGGGGTTAGAGTGGGCATTGGGGATGTTTATGGTTAATAATTTTAAACCTCTTTATTTCTTATGGACTCAAACTTACAATTACTTTGATATATTATTCTAGATGTTTTGTTAACTGAAAGTATATGCAAAATGTACAAACATATTTATTCCGTCTACCGTACACACCTTGATGTGTACACAACATAATATGTTGAATGACATCAACTGGATGCTCCATGTCCTTGTTATTTGTAAGAAAACAAAACCTAATAAAGTAATAAATGAGATGTTTGCAGGAGTATGTGGGGTAGAAAAGAGGATCTTTGAGAGAAGAGTGTGAGGACATGGCGAGAGAATAATAGAGAGGAAGATGTAAACAGAAATGTAAGTGATGTGATAGTGGATGTCTGAGGAAGACCATTGTGCTTGCAGTGAGCTTGAGAGTAGTGAGGATGACAGAAAGCAGAGTATTAGAGGATGGACAGAAATTAAAGAGCAAATAAAAAGTGTGAGAGAATGGTATGTGAGGCAGAGAAAAGAAGGAGGGGCGAAAACGGAAAGTGTGAGGAATATATATTAAAGAAGAGGAAGGAGGATGCCGCGGCCAGGGCGACTGACTCCGGAATCTGGGGATCACGGTTCGATCCCCGGCACCGGCGGCAGATTAGCACAGCACCATGTGACTCTGGGCAATAGCTTGCTTAATCTTCCCAATGGTCCTCAGCGCCTAGAGACCCTTACACGGGTGATTGTGCGCTTTACAAATGTGGATTATTATTATTATTATTATAAAAAAAGAGTTTGGGTGAGGAGCTGTGAGAAGAGAGATTGAAATGACACACAAGAGGGAGCAGGGGCAATATTTGGTGGATACCTAGACTGACACCATGAGGGAGTGTCATCTAACTAGTAGAACCCGTAAAAGTGCAGCGATTGCTAGATTGACTAGTACCGACTAATGTACATTGAACGAGAATGTCAAATGTTTTGTGCTGGGCCTAGGTGGTGCTAAAGTAGCTAGAAGTAGAAGAGGAGAGGGAGTCAATGAGAGAGTGGGGGAATAAGAGTGGGACAAATGAGAAAAGTGTGACGAAAAGTATGTATAACATTGTTAATATGGAAAAAAATCAGTGCTCATATGAAAAATGATACATTTATTTATGAGAACGAAATCGCGTTTTTATTAACAAAATCGCCTGTAGTGAACTCCCCATCAAGCCAGACTCGCAAATACGGGGTCAGGCAAGCTCTGAGACCTAGGCCTGAGGTCCATTATTGATAGGTCACACGTGGGCTGCCACGTAGCCGGCAGACAAACACGCTAACAGGAAACCTTAGATCTGTCCCACAGATATGCACAGTGACATCACAATGGTCAAGGGAGATTGGCCCCAATAAAGCACACATGGCTGGAGGAGGTATGTGCGCTCTTAAAACACCATAAAGTCATATGCCACATGAGTCAGGAACTCGCATCTATTCAGGATACAGCACACGCAGTGATCACACATTCCCCATGCCAGAAATCTGGACACGTTACCCACTGGCTACATTGAGTCCACGCAAGGTCAAGGCCCACCTGTATTTTCCACTAGACAATTAATTCATGACTCCAAAGGCAGTGAACTTCATTCATCACCATGTATGGATCACCAAAAACCTTTATCAACTACGGTGAACTGTATATAAAAAGGCCACATACCGACTGTAACAGTCCTCAGACCCTGTGCCTGTAACTGTTCTTCTGGCTGCTATGTTTAAATAAACAAATTGTTCCTGTTTTGCCAAACACCTCTTGTTTTTTCAAGGTATTTCATGTTCAAGTACCAAGATTAAGTAGCGAAGAAGAGGGAGAGGCGGGTGTGTGAATGAAGAGTGTGAGTGATTAGGGTACAAAAAGATGGTGAAAGGCAAATAAAGGCGAAAAAAGCAACAAAAAAATGAGAAAAGACTCAGACTTGACAGAGATGTAAGTTGAGCAGGTAAAAAAGAGAGAAAAGACAGGAAGAAAAAGAATGACTAGAGGGAGAGAATGGATAGAGGGAGAGTGAGTATGAGAGGGACACAAAGGGGAATATCGACACGGAAGGACAATGCAGAGGTGAGAAAAAAACAGCAGCATAAAGGTGTGTTTTTTGTTTATGCCCCTTTGTCTTTAAATGGCCGTACTCTACAGCCATCTTCTTTCACACCACAACTAGGGAATGCCTCTGTATTAAAGAGCCCGCCCTTAAGATCTAACGTTCATTGACAAATGTGCATGTGAATGGTAGTAGCGACAACCAATCTCTGAGTGACAAGAGAAGGACTTTAAGGATGCTGATGAGGAATATCACCTGGGTGAGAATGGTGCAAGAATCTGCTTAGTCACTCACTCATCCACCAATACATCCTTCTCAGTGAGTTAAGCACACTGAAGAACCGGGTTTTCTTAGAACCCAGCGGTGCCAGGGACACACCCGAAGTCTTAGAGTTTCACCTGTTTTGGCATACAGAGACACGGAATAATTCTAGGTGGCGTCAGAGATCAAATTTATTAGCTGCAGCTAGTAACAGTAAACCAAGCAATACAACACGGTGTACGACTCAGAAGACTGCTCAATTTTCGTAGAGCAAGACATCTCTTTTTATGCAACTTTTCGATCACTTACAAATGCACACCCACTGTGGCAAATTCTGACCAATGGAATACATTTCACATACATTATTATATTCCAAAAAGCTCACTTTACATTGTACCAACCCATAAGTTAATTATTAGGACTGTCCCAAATTCGATTACCACAAGCCGGACAAACCCATAATTGAAAGCACTACCCATGTAATGAAAAGTCGTAAAGAAAGAAACAGTTCAGATGTTGAGTAGGATAAGATATGTGCAAGAAACTAAAAGTTAACGATATCCTGAACATTGATTGGGAATTCAGACAACGATCAGCTAGAGAAAACTGGTTTCGCGAAGGGTCAGTTTCAGGTGACGGGGCCAGCATCTTTGCAGCTCACTCGCAAATCGAAAAGGGCCTGTTAATGCTTACATGAACAACGAGGCCCATGCAACTTCGTTAGTTCGTTTACCACCTAGGCCTACGTGAGGGCAACATAAAATGGCGTCTTCAAACGACGCAAACAAAATGGAGTCCGGTCCCGAAAACCACGGAACCTCAACTCACTCTAGAGATCTGTCTGTAACCTCCATGTCACTCTTGTTAACTATACATGTTCCGTGAGTGAGGAAAGTTTACACTAGTCTGCCCTGCGGAATCTCTTCAACGGGGAATGAGCATTGCACTTGCTGTCTTCTATGAGAGAGGTGAGCTTGCTTAGCTACTTCCATCCTGTACATTTTCTGTGAGGAAGCACCTGATGCTGTCCCATTTATATGTTTTCTGTGAAGGGGAAAGTGGATGTTGCTGCTGTCCTAGCTGTACCTGTTCTCTGAATTAGGGAAGCTTGAACTTTTTCTGCTCAAGGGGTATCTATTTTTATGAAGAATTAGTAATGCCACCCTGTTGCTACTTCGTGAAAAAACAATGATATATTGAAGGCACTTGCATAACATGCCTTATGAACCAGGAACTTCACAATATTTGATGTGAGATGCCCAGTCGTAAAATCCTGAGGAAGACACCTGGCATTTTAGGGATAAAAAGCTGAAACTTGTCAATGGAAAAGAGAAGCAGGGTCTATTGTTCGACTCTCCTGTTTTTAGCATTCTATGAGAGAGACATCAGTAAAAACACTTTAGGCTCACTCACACATAATTTTGTGTGTATTGAATCTAAAGAGGGGGGGAAAATCCCCCTAGCCAGGGGAGGCCTGGACAATATGTTTCTTGTCCAGGGGGGTGCTGGCACCTCCACAGACAGGGGTTTTGTGTATTGGGGCAGGGAGGGCTGCATTCAGTGAATGCTTCTAGTCACTGCCTGGGGCACACAAGGTGCTCCATGCATAGCCCAGTTCAAACCGGTTGCTGGGGCACACAGCCCCAGCACTGGCGTGAAACTGGACAAAGGGAAAGGGGTGTAACCACCCCCTTCTCAGGTCCAACCATAGGAGGGACCTAGCCAGTTAGTCCAGCCCCATCCTTAGTATAAGTATAGGAGCTGTGTCCCTAGGACTTTAGATTACCCTGGTCGAATCTTTGAAAGACATATCCTGGACCTTCGACATTCCATTTCGACTGGAAGACGGAAGACATCTCCCTTGTGGTCAAGGAGTGACCACCCTGTGCAAACAGGCACCAACAGCAACTTCACTGGTCTGCATTGTCGAGGCTCCCGTTGGATCCCGAAGGCTCTGCAATACAGCAACTGGGCTTCCAGACTTCTCTGACTCTGACCCACATCCACAGCAAAGCTGAGACCTGTGGTAGACATGAAAGACGTGGGACCGGACACCCTGAACATCCTACATTTTGCTACCTGCACTACTTTCCTGATGCCTCAGTAAGTTGTGCATTGGGGAACGAGAAGCCCCATCCCCAAGCACCATTTGCACCAAAGCCCAGGCCCCCAAACTCCGCGAGTGTCCCGTGGGCCCCGCCTTAGCATTTGAGCTCCACGCGTCTTCCCGGTTCCTTGCCCGTTGGCTAGTGAGCCCCCGGAAGTCCTTTCTTTGAACTTCACTTGCTTCACATTGGATCCCTCCCTGCCTACCGCGGGAGCACTTAGCTTGCCTCTGATTTTAATCCCACCACCCTCACTTACTCGCGCTTTTGCGCTTTTAAAATCACTTCTCCCCTTACCTTGTCTCAGGGGCCCTGCCCTCGACCCCCTGTCCCGCGCGGCCGATTTGGACGCTGCTGCGGCCCCGCACTCAATTTCCTGCCGCCTCCAGCGGACGCTCTCCCGGACACGCCCACTCATTGGCCACGCCCTCTTTTCCGGTACTTAGGAGCTGACTACAAGCTCGCAGTTCATTGGATCCCTCCCTGCCTACCGCGGGAGCACTTAGCTTGCCTCTGATTTTAATCCCACCACCCTCACTTACTCGCGCTTTTGCGCTTTTAAAATCACTTCTCCCCTTACCTTGTCTCAGGGGCCCTGCCCTCGACCCCCTGTCCCGCGCGGCCGATTTGGACGCTGCTGCGGCCCCGCACTCAATTTCCTGCCGCCTCCAGCGGACGCTCTCCCGGACACGCCCACTCATTGGCCACGCCCTCTTTTCCGGTACTTAGGAGCTGACTACAAGCTCGCAGTTCATTGGATCCCTCCCTGCCTACCGCGGGAGCACTTAGCTTGCCTCTGATTTTAATCCCACCACCCTCACTTACTCGCGCTTTTGCGCTTTTAAAATCACTTCTCCCCTTACCTTGTCTCAGGGGCCCTGCCCTCGACCCCCTGTCCCGCGCGGCCGATTTGGACGCTGCTGCGGCCCCGCACTCAATTTCCTGCCGCCTCCAGCGGACGCTCTCCCGGACACGCCCACTCATTGGCCACGCCCTCTTTTCCGGTACTTAGGAGCTGACTACAAGCTCGCAGTTCATTGGATCCCTCCCTGCCTACCGCGGGAGCACTTAGCTTGCCTCTGATTTTAATCCCACCACCCTCACTTACTCGCGCTTTTGCGCTTTTAAAATCACTTCTCCCCTTACCTTGTCTCAGGGGCCCTGCCCTCGACCCCCTGTCCCGCGCGGCCGATTTGGACGCTGCTGCGGCCCCGCACTCAATTTCCTGCCGCCTCCAGCGGACGCTCTCCCGGACACGCCCACTCATTGGCCACGCCCTCTTTTCCGGTACTTAGGAGCTGACTACAAGCTCGCAGTTCATTGGATCCCTCCCTGCCTACCGCGGGAGCACTTAGCGTGCCTCTGATTTTAATCCCACCACCCTCACTTACTCGCGCTTTTGCGCTTTTAAAATCACTTCTCCCCTTACCTTGTCTCAGGGGCCCTGCCCTCGACCCCCTGTCCCGCGCGGCCGATTTGGACGCTGCTGCGGCCCCGCACTCAATTTCCTGCCGCCTCCAGCGGACGCTCTCCCGGACACGCCCACTCATTGGCCACGCCCTTTGGCAGCACTATAAATCATGTGCTTCTACCGTTCGCGCAGCGGACGGGCACAGCGGGCGCGCCGTTTGCGCGCCGAAGGCGCGCCTAAGGCAAGCCCGTCTGCGCCCGTCCGCGACGGGCCGGGACCAGGGGCCACAGACCCTGCCCGTCCTCTGGTATATTCTTCGTCACAACTCTCCTCTATCCCTGCCGCTATCTCTCTTACTCCCTCTGTAGCCTTACACTTATCTTCCCACGACATCTATGTCTCCCCTCCCTCTGGGTCGACCCCGTCCTTATCCCCTTCTTTAATCTCCACCGTGCCACCTCCTATGCCCTCCCCTGCTCGAGTTTTCCCCGGTTCCCCCGCTGCATCTGCTATTCTTCTTAACACGCGCTCTGCTGTTAAAAACCAAGTTGCTCTTTTCAATCTGTTGGACACTGACCCTCCGGATTTTCTTTTTCTCACTGAAACTTGGTTTTCCTCTCACTCACTCCCAGACCTTCTTGCTATTCTCCCCGCCTCTCACTATGCCCTCCGCGCTGACCGCCCTGATGGCAGAGCTGGCGGCGGCGTGGCGATGATAGCTCGCCGCACCCTGCAGTTCCAACTTCTTTCACACCCCGGTATCGCTGGTGTTGAGTTTCTGGTGGCCCGCTCCCTAAATCTTCCGGTACCCCTTACGGTGATCCTCCTTTATCGCCCTCCTCACAACATGCCCTCCTTCGTATCTTCTCTCCAGGATCTCCTGGCCACCCTGGCTGTAAATAATTCCTCATTAATTCTGCTTGGAGACTTTAATTTTTGGCCGGGTGACCCGCGGGAGGATTCCTCCTCCAAGGATTTCTCTGCCACTCTTCGCTGCCTCAATTTTTTATCGCACGTCTCGACTCCCACCCACACCCATGGACACATCCTCGACCAGATCTGGTCTTTACGTTGCAACCCCACAGTCTCCTCGATTCGCCCTTGTGTTTGGTCTGATCATTCTTTGATCTCTTTTTCCATCCCCTTGGTTCAACCTGAGAAAGCTCCTTTGCCCAAAAACATCTGGGCTCGGAGCTGGAATAAGGTTGATCTTAATGATCTCTCCTGTTCGCTGTCTTTATCGGCCCCTACTCTGACCGACCTTCCTGTGGAAAATCAGGCGGCTGCTATCCGCACCTGGCTTTCCTCGGCTTGCGACCAGGCCGCCCCTCTCAAAAAGATCAGAGCGGCCCGCCTTCACGACGCCCATAAGTGGTTCTCCAGCGACCTCAGATCCCTGAAACTAGAGCTCAGGCAGTCTGAACGTCGCTGGCGTCGTGACTACTGTCCCACTCTTCGCTTGAACTATAAGGCTCTTCTTCTTAAATATAAGTCAGCCATCCTAGCCGCCAAGTCGAAATACTTTTCGGACCACGTCGCCCTCTCGGCAAATAAATCTCGCGAGATTTTCACACTGGTCCGCAGCCTTGCCACTTCTGACCGTTCTGGTCTCTCTCCTGCCCCCTCTCAATCTCTTTGTCATTCCTTGATGAGACTTTTTCATCAATAAAATTATCAACATTAAGGCCAACATTCCCGTCGTGCCCTATCCCGACGTGCCGGATCATTCCCCTCCCTCCCCTTCTGTCTTGGACCACTTTAAGCCTATTACACCAGAGCTCTTTCTTGACCTTCTGGTTAAGGTCAAGTCTGGCTCGCCGGCGGACTGTGCTCCTGCCCGTATTCTCAGAACCCTCTACACCAGCTGTCCCACCCCCCCTCTTACCTTTCTTAACTCCTGTCTGGCTTTGGGTTCTGTCCCTTCTTCTTTTAAGTCTGCCATCGTGCTTCCTATCCTGAAGAAAGCCGGCCTGGACCCTTCCCTTCCATCGAACTTCAGGCCGATCTCTCTCCTTCCCTACCTAGGGAAAATACTTGAGAGCCATGTGACTTCTTGTCTCTCCTCCTACATAGAGGAGAATAACATCCTGGCCTCTCACCAGGCTGGCTTTCGACCCGGCCACTCAACCGAGGCCGTGGTCCTGGCGGTCCTGGATGAATTGAAGGGCAAGGCCGACAGTAATCTTCCCCAGGCCTTAGTCCTGCTGGATCTGTCCGCTGCGTTTGACACGGTCGATCATGCCATCCTTCTTGACCGTGTCAGCGCAGCGGGCATACAGGGCTCTGCCCTCTCCTGGATCTCCTCCTTCCTTCAGGGACGGTCACAGGCTGTTCATCTTTCTCACTTTTCGGCGCCCTCCCTTCCCGTCACTTGTGGTGTACCTCAAGGTTCTTCTTTGTCTCCTCTTCTTTTTAATCTTTACATCCGCCCTCTCATTTCCTCGCTTCTTGAGCTGGGGGTCTCGGTGTACAATTACGCGGACGACCTCCAGCTCGTCTTTGACCTTTCTTCCCCCCCTCACTCCCTTTCTAAGCTCAGCTCTACCCTTATCTTTATTTCTCAGTGGATGAGCTTCAACCATCTGAAGCTCAACCCTGACAAGACTGAGCTTGTTCTCACGGGTGGTCCTTCTAATCCCTGGTCTTCAGCCCACTGGCCCCTTTCCTTTGGTTCCCCTCCTTCTCCTGTTTCCGCTGTCCGGACCTTGGGCATCAAGATCAGCAATGATCTTTCCATGCACGCACACATCAGTTCTGTTGTATCCTCTTGTTTTCTTTCCCTCCGCCTCATTCGCAAAATCTCCCGGTTTTTTTCTGTTGATGCCCTCAAACTCATCATCACTGCCCTCATCACTTCCCGCCTGGATTATGGCAATGGCCTGTATGTCGGCATCCCAGCCTACGAGACTCGCCGTCTCCAGGCCATCCAGAGCCAGGCGGCCCGTCTGGTCCTTCGTCTTCCTAAGTTCTCCCACATCACCCCTGCCCTTAAAACCCTCCACTGGCTCCCCGTTCATTTCAGGTCCCACTTCAAACTCGCCTGCTTGGCCTTTCGGGCTCATGCCCGTTCTGCTCCTCACTTCATTAACTCTCTGATTTCTTCTCACGCTCCCACCCGCACTCTTCGGTCCTCATCCCTTTCTCTTCTTCACGTCCCCCGCTTCCGTAAATCCCGCACAGGTGGCACACGCTTCTCTGTGCGGGCTCCTCATATTTGGAACTCTCTCCCTCTCTCTATCCGCTCTATTCCTATCTTCTCCCATTTTCACAAAGCCCTTAAAACTTTCTTTTTTCTCCAGGCTTTTCCTGAATAAACCCCTCTTTCTCGTGCACTCTGGTTAGACATCGAGGTGATCCCCAGCGCCAGGAAGCCGCTTGGCCACAGCGCGCTTTAGAAGTCCCTTTTTCATTTCATTTCATTTCATTTCATTTCATTTCCTGGTTGCTCCCGCTTCCCTGAAAAAAGAAGCGCCACAGACCTTGCTGGTCTGCCACAGTGCCAATCTCGACATCCTGCGTGGGTTGCGGTTGCCAAGGCTTGTTGGGTCCAATCCGGATACCAACACCGCCGTCATCTAGATCCATCGTGGGACAGCTCGAATCCAGCGCCTGGTCAGCGTTGATGCCTCCTGGACCTCCTAGACCCATGGGAGCACTGGAGTACTCGTGCTACCTCACCCAGGGAAGCCAGGTGCATAGGTTTCTTTTTGTGTCGGGTTTCGTCGTATTTTTCAATGGAGAGCTGCGAAGAAGTGCTGCAGGAGACCAGAGGAAAAGTGTCCGGGTGGATCCAAGGGTGGATCGGAGATCTGAAGAACCTGAAAGCAGAGGAGACAGAGTCTGGGTCACTAGCCATTGACCCGGTGGCGACAGGAAGATGCCAGCCAATGTCGGGTGATTTCAGGTGAAAAGGTTAAGCTGGTTTCTTCAGCCACGAGGACCAGGAGGCATCGATGACAATCAGGAGCTGGATTCCAGCTGTCCCACGAAGGATCTAGTTGACAGCGGTGTCAGAATCCAGATTGGACCCAACAAGCCTTGGTAAACGCAATCCACGCAGGATGTCGAGATGGGCTTCGGTGCACACCAGTAAGGTCTGAGGAACTCCTCCTTTGGAGAGGAGAGGGAGCAAGCCTGGAGCAACCAGGAAAGCTTAAGAAATCAAAGGTGGTCCTTCGTGGGGGCTCGCTAGCCAACGGACTAGGAACCGCAAAGGGACCTCAAGCGGAAATGCACAAAGCGGGCCCACTGGACACACTCGTAGGGTGTAGGCCTCTGAGTTTTGGTGCAAAAGGTGCTGGGGGCTGGGGCTTCAAACACCCTAATGCACAACTACAGGATACCTCGGGAAGTAGGTGCAGGTTGCAAAATGCAGGATGTCCAGGAGTATCGGTCTCACGTCTCTCGTGTCCCCTACAGGTCTCAGCTTTGCTGGGAGCACAGGCCAGCATCAGAGATATCTGGAAGTCTGTGCCCTGTGTTGTAGATTCTTCGGGATCCAGCGGGAGCCTAGAAAATGCAGGTCTGCAAAGATGCAGTTGGTGCTTGTTTGAACAGGGTGGTCACTCCTTGACCACAATGGAGATTTCTTCCGTCTTCCAGTCGATATGGAATGTCAAAGGTCCAAGATATATGTTGCAGAGTTTTGTCCAGGGTAATCTGAAGTCCTAGGGACTGGGGTTCTATACTTATAGCAAGTTTAGAGGTTGGACTAACTCTAAGGTCCCTCCTATGGGTGGACCAGGGAAGGGGGTGGTTACACCCCTTCCCCTTTGTCCAGTTTCGCGCCAGAGCTGGGGCTGAGTGCCCCAGCAACCGGTTTGAACTGGGAAATGCATGGAGCACCTTGTGTGCCCCAGGTAGTGTCCGAAAAGCATTCACTGAATGCACCCACCCTGCCCCAAGACACTAAAACCTATTGTCCAGGCCTCCCGTGCCGGAGTTTCGTCCAGCAGCAGGAGGGCAGACTCGTGTCTGTGGCAGCAGCATCCATTTTGTGATGATGTGGCTCTGTTTAACTTTAACCAGGCATACCAGTAACTACATGTCTTATCCCTCTAGAAGGGTGTAATGCTATCCCGCCGCCAGAACTGGCGGGGGAGGGGGTAGTATTCCAAAGTGTTTGACACAGCTGTACACAACATGTTTTGATAAAGCCAAACCAAAGTTAGCATTAACCGCGAGGATTATAATGCACTTAAGAGTATATGGTATGGCTATATCATAGAACAGCTATAAGGAGATGGTTCCGAAAGCTGCAGAGGGGCTCAGCTCATGCTAGGGCACCCTCTCACACAAAACCAAGCACTCTGCCTCCAAGATTGTCAAGGCCTGCCATAGGAGTTACTTATAGGTTAATAAGTGTATATGTGTATATATATATATATATATATATATATATATATATATATATATATATATATATATATATATATATATATTCAATGAAAAAACCATAGGTTTGAGACCATATATAGTTAGGTGAATATTTTAATCATACAAAATCAATGAAATTCCATATATAGTTAGTTGCACTAACTATATATTTCGCGCACCCGCAATCCACTGCTGATGATGTCACATATTACATCATTCATGACATGGTCAGTGACATCATCCAGTGACTGTGTGTTTCTGTAAAGTTTAAATATGTTTTACATATTGAAGAATGAGTGGATGTATAAGTGTCTGGATGAAGGATTTAGTAGGTGCGTGACTGACTGTATGAGTGAGTGAATAAATGTGTCGTACTAAATGCATGGGTTAGTGACTAAACTGTCTGAATGTGTGCATCAGTATGTCTGTTGTGGTGTAAACTGCTGCATGTGTTGATCATTAGCTATACGAGAGGCTATATGTGTTATTGATTGGTTGCCCAAGTATTTGTATGGGAGATTGAGTTTGTGTGGGGGTGGCTGGGAGGTGTGTGACTCTGTGCATAGATGTGTGAGCAGTTGATTCACTAGGTGTATGAGTTCAAGAGTGCATGTGGAAACAGCTACATGGGCGGTTGACTGTGTGCATGAGTGTATTGATGAGTGAATGGATATCTCAATGCTACATGTCATAGTAAGTACATATGTAAAACACAGTACATGTGAGAGTTGGCATATATAAATAACTGTGCATGAGAGCCAGTGAATGTGTGAGTGGCTGTATGGATCATTGTGAACTTGTATCAGGGATTGTATAAGAGAGTAAATATGTGTTAGTATATGTTTGAATAAGTAAGGTGTGTATAACTGTATAGTTGAGGAAATGGAGGTGAGATTGATTCTTTGCATGACTGACTAGGTGTGTGAGTAACTCCATGGATGAGTGACAGTGTGTGAGTGTCTGTATACACTGAGTGTATCTAAGGTTATATTAGAGTCTGAAGAGGTTCATCGTATTAGCACATGAATGATGTCATCAGTGATGCGATCAATGATGTCAAATGAGATGTGATCAGTGATGTCATCAGTGAATATCATTTGAGATGTCATCAGTGATGTCATTTGAGAGGTCATCAGTGATGTCATCAGTGATGTCACTGACCATGTCATGAATGATGTAATATGTGACATCATCAGCAGTGGATTGCGGGTGCGCGAAATATATAGTTAGTGCAACTAACTATATATGGAATGTCATTGGTTTTGTATGATTAAAATATTCACCTAACTATATATGGTCTCAAATCTATGGTTTTTTCATTGAATTTTCAAGGTTTTGTAACTGCAAATACCTAACTATATATGGTCTCAAACCTATGTTTTTTTCTGTGAATTTCAAAGGTTTTTTGAATGCTAATTCCTAACTATATAAGGCCTGAAACCTATGGTTTTTTCAGTGAATTTGCAAGGTTTTTTAAATGCTAATTCTATTAGCGGATAACGTTTTTATATATTCAAACGTTTTTTTAATGCTAATTCCTAACTATATAAGGCCTGAAACCTATGGTTTTTTCAGTGAATTTCAAAGGTTTTTTAAATGCTAATTCCTAACTATATAAGGCCTGAAACCTATGGTTTTTTCAGTAAATTTCAAAGGTTTTTAAATGCTAATTCCTAACTATATAAGGCTTGAAACCTATGTTTTTTTCTTTGAATTTCAAAGGCTTGTTAAATGCTAATTCCATTAGCGGATAACGTTTAAATATATTAATATCCTAGTGGGACCACCTGAGCAGGCCTAAGGGGCCAGGGTGTTTCTACCCTGACCCCTTTTTGTGTTCTACACGTTTTTTTTCTGCTTTCTTGTGCCTCAGTCTACTAAGACCCAAGATGGATGCCAACACTTCCTGGTTAGAAGTGTTGACAGCCAATGACCATGCAGCTTTCTCGGGAAGGCATGCTGATTGGCTGCCACTGTCTGTCAACACTCAAAACCAGGAAGTGTTGGCAGCCATCTTGTGCCTTGTTAGAACCAAGGCACAAGAAAGCAGTGAAACAAAGGTGTGAAACTCGCAAAGGGGCCAGAGTAGAATCACCCTGACCCCCTAGGCCTGCTCAGGGGGTCCCACAAAGACCCTAAAGGCAAAAAACAAATTATTTTATTTTTTTTATAAAAATCGGGGTACGCGTACCGTGCGCGTACGGTACGCGTACCCCGCGACTTTAAAAAACAAAAAATATATATTTTTGCCTTCGGGGTCCTTGTGGGACCCCCTGAGCAGGTCTAGGGGGTCAGGGTGCTTCTACCCTGCCCCCTTTTTGAGTTCTACACGTTTGTTTTTCTGCTTTCCTGTGCCTCAGTCTACCGAGGCACAAGATGGCTGTCAACAGTTTCTGTTTTGGAGTGTTGACAGACATTGGCAGCCAATCAGCATGCAGCTCGTGCACTTGAGGTACGCTTACCGTACGCGTACGTGCGCGTACCGTAAGCGCACCGGTAAGCTCACGGGTAAGCTGCTATAGATATATATATTTTTTTGAACCTTAATTTCTCAAAATCCACTGGACCGCATATCTTGAGACCTAGAAAAGGCACATCGGGCTAACAGTCCCTACAATTTTGCCAAGTTTGGTGGAAATCCATTCAGCCGTTCGGGCTAAAAGTGAGTCCAACCGCTCTATGAAAAATTGCATGGGGAAAACACGTTTTGGGACCCCCCTTTTTTCTCAGCCCCCGCTTGATGAATCCCCCCCAAACTTTCAGGGAAGGAACGGAGAGTAAATGTGCCATTTTCAGGAAAATATCAGCCAATTCCGTCCATCAACGCCAAAGTTATTCAACATAGAATTTTGAAAAATCCCATAGGAAAAAAATCCTAACTATATATACCTACTGGCGACCGCCAGTAGGTAATATATATATATATATATATATCTATATATATATATATAGATATATATATATATATATAATTTCAAATGGCAAAATGAAACCCCTCATTTTGTTCCTTTTCAAATTAAATGTATTAAGTGTTACCACTTTATTCCAATCAAGATGACTTCAGGTGTGCCATACTTTTGTCATAAGTATGACTGTTAGCGTTCTAGTTGTTCTTTAGAACACTCTGGGACATTCTGTCATTGGGCAATAGTTGGGCTACATCTGGCTGATATTTGGGCTACATTTGGGCTCTTTTGTCTCTGGTGGCCATCTTGGGAGACTGCATATCAGAATTTTTTTTATGAAATATAAGAGGATTTGAGAAGTCACTTAAAATGTGCCCTAATTTTTCTTTCTTCAGCACTAATCATAATTTCTATGGCAAAATGAACCCCCTCATTTTGTTCCTTTGCAAATTAAATGTTTTAAGTGTTAACACTTTATTCCAATCAAGATGACTTCAGGTGTGCCATACTTTTGTCATAAGTAAGACTGTTAGCGCTCTAGTTGTTCTTTAGAACACTCTGTGACATTCTGTCATTGGGCTATAGTTGGGCTACATCTGGCTGATATTTGGGCTACATTTGTTTTTTTTTGTCTCTGGTGGCAATCTTTGGGCTACATTGGGCTACATTGGGCTACACCGGGCTACATTTGGCTCTAACATATATATAGCCCAATGTACCCCAATATATATTTTTTCAAAGTTAATTTTCGTAAAAACCACTGGGGAACATATCTTGAGACATAGCAAAGGCACATCGGGCTACCAGTCCCTACAATTTTGCCAAGTTTGGTGGAAAACCATTCAGCCGTTCGGGCTAAAAGTGAGTCCAACCGCCCTATGGAAATTAACATGGGGAAAACACGTTTTGGGACCCCCCTTTTATCTCGGCCCCGCTTGACGAATCCCCCCCAAACTTTCAGGGAAGGACCGGAGCGCCGCGAGGCAAAGTTAAGGAAAATTTCAGGAAGATTTCTCAACCGGCGCCAAAGTTATTCCCAATAGAATGTTGCGATTTCCCTATGGAAAACAATCCTAACTATATATACCTACTGGCTATCGCCAGTAGGTAATTAATATATATATATATATATATATATATATATATATATATTAATGTCACAAAATGGGCAGCACAACCGGATACTTTAGAAGCTTTATTTCTCAACACACAACACCCCACCAACGCGTTTCAGCCTCACGGCTTTTCTCACGGTCAGTAAGTCCCTTCTTACTTTTCAGTTATATACTGCCCCATCATAGCCTATGGGATACGTAGTTTTTACTGATTTTTAAAATACAGATTATTTAATAAATGAAAAAGGACAGGTGTGTTACTATATGTACTTGTGTAGTACAAAGCGTGGAATATGCAGTTCACCTTGGCATATTTTAGCAATCTAGTATTAAAAAAAAAACATTTATAATTAAGTAGTATAGGGTGTAGTACCCAATATTGCTATGATTTTAAGTTCAGTTAAGCGCATTGTTCATTCTACTCCAGATGTATATGGAGATCTTCTCCAAAGTTCATCCCTCTCGGATGTTTCGTTCGGAACCGGACAATGAAACGAGATTCCATTTGACGGAGCAGTCGAGTTGTGTCTCCTCCTCTCTCTGGTTTTGTGAGCATTTTTAGTCCATAATAGTTCATTGCTCGCCAATCCCCATTTTGGCAAGTGTTCAAGTGTTTTGCAGTGGCATACAGCATATTTGAGTTTTTTACGGCCCTGATATGTTCCAGTATCCTTTTTTTAAGCATACAGGTGGTACAGCCTATGTATTTCATCCCACATTTACATTCAATGACATATACCACGTTTTTTGATGTGCATGTGATAAATTGTTTAATGGGCATGTTTTTACCATCCGGATCCACCACACTTTTCATTCTTTTCCCTATTTTACACGCTTTACATGACATACAGGGCTTGAAGCCTATGTTTTGTTCTGTCCACCATTTTGGTTGTTGTTTGGTTTGGAAGAAGCTTTTCACCAATAGGTTTTGTAGAGATGTGTTTTTTTTGTATGTGATGGAAGGATGTTCCCCAGCCATTGCGCCTATGTCTGGATCACTGGTAATCAGATGCCAATATTTCTTCATTTTTTTGGCAATTATTCCGCTCTCCTTGCTGTACGTTGTTACAAATCTCGGAGGATCTTTGTCATGGGGGAGTTTTGGCTTCTCAATTAGTGTTTCTGCTCTACTGATCTTATCTACTTTGTTTTTACAGTTCTTCAGAACATAGTCTTTGTATCCTCTTGACTGGAATCTCGTCGTACATTCTTCTATCTTTTTCTCTGCATCTTGTGGATTCGAGCAGTTTCTTTTCAAGCGTACGAACTCTCCATATGGGATGCTTCTGACTAGTGCTTTGGGATGAAAACTTGTGCCGTGCAGCACACTATTAGTGGCAGTCTTCTTGCGGAACAACGTAGTTTCAATTTTACCATCAGAGATGTAGACCTTGGTATCTAGAAACTCTATTTCTCTCTTTTTCGTGGCACAGGTGAATTGTAGACCGACTTCATTCCTATTTAATCTCGTAAAATATTTTAGAAAACGTTCATCACTGCCTTTCCAGATCAAAAAAAGGTCGTCGATGTATCTGACCCATAAGATTATACGATCCAATTCTTCCTGGTAGTTGTCATTCCAAGCAATTGATTTTTCCCACCATCCCATGGTGACGTTTGCATAGTTGGGGGAAAATGAAATCCCCATGGCTGTACCACATTCTTGTCTGTATAAGTCGTTGTTGAAAAGAAACACGTTATTTTTCAAACAAATCTCTATCATGTTGAGAAGCATTGAGGTATGTTCAAGTTCCTTAATGCTTCGTTGTTGCAGAAAATATTTACAAGCTTGTAGACCCACGTTATGTCTAATGGATGTGTACAACGACACAACGTCAATTGTCACTAAAAGGTAATCTGGATCCCAGTTTACATTCATTAATGTTCTAAGGAAGTCTCCAGTATCTTTTAGATACGATGGCATACTCTGAGTGATCGGTGCAAGAAAAGTATCGACATACCTAGAAACATTCTCATAGATAGAGCTGCAAGACGAGACAATAGGTCTCCCTGGTGGATTGATCAGTGTCTTATGGATCTTGGGTAAAAAATAAATGCATGGTGTAATAGGATGCTCTGTTATCATGAATTTCTTTTCATCCTCATTGATTAACCCTTTGGTATAGTAGCTCTGAAGTAAATCTTTTAGATCCGATGTCATTTTGGGAATTGGATTTGAATTGAGTTTGCTGTAATGCTCAACAATGTTGAGCTGTCTCTCAGCCTCTTTAATATATTCACTGGTATCCATAATAACGATGTTACCCCCCTTGTCCGCGGGTTTTATCGTTATTTCTGCATTGTCCATCAGGGTCTGAATGGCCTTTCGTTCTTTCTTAGAGAGATTTTCTTTTTTGTTATCCTTAGTTTTGATAAGGTTATCAATCTCTTCTGACATGGCATCTGCAAACAAGTCGATTTTATTTCCTGGTGATAAAACTGGATAAAATCGAGATTTTTTTTTTTAATGCAGTGTTTTTACTTAGGTTGGTTTTGATGTTCATTTGTTCCAGCATTTGTACATCCGTTACAATTTCTCCCATCGGATTGAACATCAATTTGAATGTTTCTCTTAGGTCTGGTATTTGATCTATAGTCATAGTCGATTCTTCTTCACTTGTTTGTTCCGTTGTGTTGTTAATATCGACTGATGTCACTCTATTAGCATGGACTTTGGCTAGTTTTAGCTTTCTTATAAACTTGTATAAGTCAATTTTCAACTGCGGATAATCAAAATGAGCTTCAGGGCAGAATGATAAGCCTTTGTTAATCACACTGCATTCATCAGCTGTCAATTGATATTGTGATAAATTCACAATCAAATTAGTTACTTCCTGTTGCGTAGAGGATATTCTCTTTTTTCGCTTTGCCCTGCGGGTCTAAAAGATACTGGAGACTTCCTTAGAACATTAATGAATGTAAACTGGGATCCAGATTACCTTTTAGTGACAATTGACGTTGTGTCGTTGTACACATCCATTAGACATAACGTGGGTCTACAAGCTTGTAAATATTTTCTGCAACAACGAAGCATTAAGGAACTTGAACATACCTCAATGCTTCTCAACATGATAGAGATTTGTTTGAAAAATAACGTGTTTCTTTTCAACAACGACTTATACAGACAAGAATGTGGTACAGCCATGGGGATTTCATTTTCCCCCAACTATGCAAACGTCACCATGGGATGGTGGGAAAAATCAATTGCTTGGAATGACAACTACCAGGAAGAATTGGATCGTATAATCTTATGGGTCAGATACATCGACGACCTTTTTTTGATCTGGAAAGGCAGTGATGAACTTTTTCAAAAATATTTTACGAGATTAAATAGGAATGAAGTCGGTCTACAATTCACCTGTGCCACGAACAAGAGAGAAATAGAGTTTCTAGATACCAAGGTCTACATCTCTGATGGTAAAATTGAAACTACCTTGTTCCGCAAGAAGACTGCCACTAATAGTGTGCTGCACGGCACAAGTTTTCATCCCAAAGCACTAGTCAGAAGCATCCCATATGGAGAGTTCGAACGCTTGAAAAGAAACTGCTCGAATCCACAAGATGCAGAGAAAAAGATAGAAGAATGTACGACGAGATTCCAGTCAAGAGGATACAAAGACTATGTTCTGAAGAACTGTAAAAACAAAGTAGATAAGATCAGTAGAGCAGAAACACTAATTGAGAAGCCAAAACTCCCCCATGACAAAGATCCTCCGAGATTTGTAACAACGTACAGCAAGGAGAGCGGAATAATTGCCAAAAAAATGAAGAAATATTGGCATCTGATTACCAGTGATCCAGACATAGGCGCAATGGCTGGGGAACATCCTTCCATCACATACAAAAAAAACACATCTCTACAAAACCTATTGGTGAAAAGCTTCTTCCAAACCAAACAACAACCAAAATGGTGGACAGAACAAAACATAGGCTTCAAGCCCTGTATGTCATGTAAAGCGTGTAAAATAGGGAAAAGAATGAAAAGTGTGGTGGATCCGGATGGTAAAAACATGCCCATTAAACAATTTATCACATGCACATCAAAAAACGTGGTATATGTCATTGAATGTAAATGTGGGATGAAATACATAGGCTGTACCACCTGTATGCTTAAAAAAAGGATACTGGAACATATCCGGGCCGTAAAAAACTCAAATATGCTGTATGCCACTGCAAAACACTTGAACACTTGCCAAAATGGGGATTGGCGAGCAATGAACTATTATGGACTAAAAATGCTCACAAAACCAGAGAGAGGAGGAGACACAACTCGACTGCTCCGTCAAATGGAATCTCGTTTCATTGTCCGGTTCCGAACGAAACATCCAAGAGGGATGAACTTTGGAGAAGATCTCCATATACATCTGGAGTAGAATGAACAATGCGCTTAACTGAACTTAAAATCATAGCAATATTGGGTACTACACCCTATACTACTTAATTATAAATGTGTTTTTTTGAATACTAGATTGCTAAAATATGCCAAGGTGAACTGCATATTCCACGCTTTGTACTACACAAGTACATATAGTAACACACCTGTCCTTTTTCATTTATTAAATAATCTGTATTTTAAAAATCAGTAAAAACTACGTATCCCATAATGCCACCTTAAGGCTATGATGGGGCAGTATATAACTGAAAAGTAAGAAGGGACTTACTGACCGTGAGAAAAGCCGTGAGGCTGAAACGCGTCGGTGGGGTGTTGTGTGTTGAGAAATAAAGCTTCTAAAGTATCCGGTTGTGCTGCCCATTTTGTGACATTAATTAAATTTGGTCTTTGATCCAGCCTTGGGGCGAGCACACACTGTGGAGCGCTCTGAATGCGGAAGGATCGCTTTGTTTGGATATATATATATATATATATATATATATATATATATATATATATATATTCTATATCTAAGTAAGGGGTGATTACACCACCTTACCCAGGCTGTAAGTACAGACCTGTGGTGTCAGTTTGGAAGGCTAACATGGGGTGGAACAATACATGCTGCAGCCCCTGGTAGGCCCTGGGTACCTAAGGTACCATATACAGGGGCTCACAAGGGTGACCCAATAACCAATCTGGTATGTACCTAAAGTACATGGTACCAATTTAGAGAGAGAACAGCCAGGCTGTGGGCTTGATTAGCAGGGCCACAGCCATACTAAAGTCGTAAAACCAGTGAAACACAGCAAAAAGTGGGGGTAACCATAGGAAGCAGACCCTACACTCCTTCACTGCATTGAACTTACTTGATATTTCCCAAAAAGTAAAGATTACAAGGGTGTGTAAGCAGCAGAGATAGCAGACAAATGTAGGGTCTGACACAAACCCTACTGAACGCCGCAGCGATGTATCTTAAGATTAGTGCATTTGCACTACTTCCATCCATTAACAATTGACTCTGGTCAGACATTGCTAAGAGGATGGCATATGTACTGAACATTGGCCAACAACCTGATTGGAAGTCACCCAGAAGCTGATTTGATTCCAAATAGTTTGAGAGTTGATGATGCACTGTTTTTTCCAATATTGTGGAAGGCAAGGGAAGGAGTGGAATGGGTCTGAAATTATCCATAATTGACCGATTGGCTTCTAGCTTCTTAAGCAAGTGCCTCAAAGGCGCTCACTTCTAGACTCAACGGACCGTACAAGAATTGAGCGCGTAGTTAAGCAGTTGACATAAATAGAAGCTGATACAGACATTGCCCTAATTGTAAGATAAAAGGAGCACCAGGTCAGCAGGAAAACCGTATTTGCTGATGGCGACTACTGTCTTGGTCTCTCCTAGATTAATGTGGCTGAAGCTAGTTAAACAGTATTGCAGCGATAACTGGGGAAACAAAGAAAGAAAAGGAACATATGCTGGTACTTTTTGTTTTGCACAGTTGTCAACACTGGTGATTTTCATCTGAGAAAACATTGAACTAGTTGCTGAATGCAGATAGTTTGTCAACATAATCAGCAGAGCGCATGGCTTTGAAAAGTTTATAGTAACTTTTAATTACAGATTTGTAAATTTCCTTGGAATGGGGATCATAGGGGAATTTATGTTCCAATGCCCTACAATTACTTTAGGTACATTTACAGAATCCAAGTACTGGGGTATGGAGGGGGAAGTGCAAGACAGTCTACGCACTTTAAGCGGGGCAATGGTGTCCATTGATGAAGATATCCAATTACTAAAAGACAATGTGTCTTTAGATACAACTTCTAAAATGATGGGGGGAGCCATGGTCAGGGTAATAGCCAAATTCTCTTTGTTTACTTTAGATGAAGCTCTGGACCAATAGTATATTGTAACCACAAATCAAGGATACAGCCTATTGATATGTCCAAACCAAGGGCAATGGGTAACTTGTAGACATGTTAGCGTGATGGCAAATAAGAGCTAATGAATATCCAGCCTCACATGCGGGGACTGCAACCAGTTGCTTCAGATTCATGGCTTGTAAGCCTTCAATAAAAGCTATCACCTGAGAGTCTTAGGGCTTGTCTAAGTGAATGTTTATGTCACTAAGATACTGACATTGGAAAATTGCAGAATATAGGTGGGAGTGCATTAGCTATGGAGTTAAAATATTACCCATGGTTCTGGTGATAAATGAGGGCATCAGAGAAAGATCAGGAGGGTGTAATTTTTAGAGAGAAAATCAACCCTTCTGCCTTGGGCAGTTCAAAGGTGTCCAAAATAGAGCACGTAAACTGTGAGCGATGTACAACTGCTACTCTTTCCCTGTGTGAAGTCAATATTCTTGTTGCACAATTACATAGCCTTTTGGAGTAGCGTTAGTGGTGTCTGGCATTGGGAAATTTGTTAGATATATTTCAGTTGGAAAAATAACTTCTGGATTGTAAGCAGAAATAAAATAAAAGATTTTTGAACTATGCTTGGGTAAAGAGTGCATTCTTATTGGGTAACTATTGAGGGTGGTCATAAGGTGCGTTGTTCATGTCGGCCCCTGTATGTTTTGGACGTGGAATTGAACGTTAGATTGCAGATGAGGGATGATGCTGGGCCTGCAAGCAGCAGCTTATGGGGAGCAAAAGTGTACTTACTGGGTTGAGAAAAGGCACACAGCTCTTGGGCACAGTAGGTAATCCTAGGCAGGTGATCAGTGGCTAGTGGACCACGAGTCCTGGTACTGGGGCGGCCCGGGCTCAGTCTGGGCAAGTACAGGTGTAGATAGGCTTGCCTTTGGCGCACCTGCTGTTCCGATCTACTGCAGAATCAGTTTTAAAGGCCACTAGGTTGAAGGGATGGACTTGAGAGGCAATCTTGGAGTCCGATACAAAACAAAATAAAGTGAAAAGCAAAGCACAGAATAAACGTAAAGAGACTTCCTTGCGCCAGAGGTCGCTATCAGTAATACGCAAGGGCCATGCCCCTCTTAATACGTTCAAGGGAGAAAAAAGCCCAGAATGCCCTTTTAGAAAATGCCTGTCGTGTGAGATTTGTTCAATAGATTGTCAGAGCAAGTCTAAAGTCTAGACCAGAGGTGCAGCAGTGTCTGTTTTAAAGGCATCTGTGTTGAAGGGGCGTGGCCTGAGAAAAGATAGAATGTGCAGTGTTTGAGTAGATACACTAAATGTTAAAAACACAGAGAAGATTAAATATAAATCAGAACTGTAGTTCAGCTGCTCCAATGCCCAACAACCAAACTCTCGTCTGTGGCACTACTTGCTAACAAACACAAAAGAAAATAACAATGCAAACAGTAAAGCATAAAATAAAGATTAAGAGACTTCCTTGAGTCTCACATAACCACATGTAAAAAGTAACCGGGCATCATCCAAAAGCATACCAGGAAATAAAGCCCAGAAAGTATTTTGGGGAAATGCCTGTAGGTTGTGTGACGCTTTAATGGTAGCAACCCGAGCTCACTCAACACTAAACAATCTGGGGCTCAGGTAACTAGTTACCATAGAGAAGCCTCGTTCATTATTGGAATTACCCAGACAAATTGTTCCACTAACTACCAACCATGCACTACCATCTACAGAATCAAGAAGGAGCACTCAATCTGTCAATTATTTTCATGTCCCGGCAGGGTGAGTTTTCCCGTCAAATTAAGCAGCAGGCTCCACTCCTAGCGGCACCCTTCCATCAATTCCTTTAAGTTTCAGCTCTGAAAACCACCACCTCTCCCACAATGGGTCATGCAAATAACACAGCCAGATTACTAGTAGGCATTGTTTATGGACAGAACTACGAAGTTACCTAATCATCTTCAAACCTCAGACTTAAATTCTTGATTAATAAAAATACTTTTGCCAAATGCTTTCGCTCTGGTTTGTAGGAAACAGGCGGTAGCTCACATCGCGGCAGACCACCAACTCAATCCCAATATCCAACTGTGAGGCTCTTTGCTCCAGCAAGTTTAATAAAATTGGAGGTGGAATAAAATGACCACGGCTGCTAGCACCACACTTGCCCTCCAATGGATCCTCGTTAAAGGATTTAAAGTGGACTCATTCCAATTAAAGGCATGGAAACAGTGCTGTGCTATTTTTGGTCACTGCCTCCATGTGTTTCGAGAGTGAGTAATTTGTGCGGCTCCTGCCTTCCTTGGATGTGGTAGCCATTTCTCGGCTCCCTCTCCGGAATCGAACAGTGATCTCTGTTCCCATGGCCAACATGATAGGCACAGAAAGTAATATGTGGCAACATAGATCTAATCATGCTAACTATTTAAAAAGCAATACACGTAAAAAGTGGACCAGAGAGGAGCCTACAGGAGGCAGCCCCCACAGTACCATCCAGAAGAGTAGGCCAGAGTTGAACACACAAGTAAACACCAACAATTTGTCCCACACACTTTACATGACAAACCACTTACTCCTGCCATCCTATTAACAGGAATAGGATTACATGACATTGCAGTCATCCCAGGAATCAGCTCTGATGAAGAGTCAACAATAGAAACATTAAAAAAATTATTTCTCTATCCTAGAGCACAAAATATGAATTGTACCTCATCCTCATATAACTTTATTTCGATCACAAAAATCATAAAGGCACAGCACAAGAAAGATGCGATGCAAAATGTAAAAAGATTGGTCTTGAATGACAAATACCATAAAATAGTTTAAAAACGGGTATAATAAAACCAGATATGATATACAGTGCGGCATACAATACATTTGGAGCGCTTAATCCCCAGTGCATGCCAGTATCTGGAGAGACCATAGACCATTACTCTGCTTGTGTCGGTGGTCAAGATTCTCAACACCTCGAGATAGTGACCAGGGCCAACCAGTCTACATAGCAGAAATATAAATTTTTTCCTCAAGGATTTATAGTGTGGACTGAAAAAAAGTAAATACACAATTGATTCTAGACTGACATTGCACACAAAACTCATAACTAAAAGCATTCCGCCACTTTATACAAAACAATGATGTGGATAAGGTCTTGTAGCGAAACTTGAAGAATAGTTTGAATGCCAGAGGGGGGACTATTTCATCATTAGTATCCTCAAAGCGGGAGGCAAGTTTGAAATTTAGGAATTCAATAGTTCAGCATCCCTCAGTTTTTGCCAAGACCTTTTCTGAGGTGGCTTCCCAAATCACTTTCAGCCTAGCCCTTGGTGTGATGGCCAGACTTTCCGGGTTTGACCAAAACCCCTCCATCCCCAGCCTCCCCAGTAAAACCCTCAGAGAACTAAACTAGGGGATCGAAGTTACCTGGGGGAATTTCAAGAGGCCAATTAGAGCATGAGCTCATCCACGGACCACAGCCTGTGCCAGAAGTTTATAATTCAGTTTATGGGCCAGCTGTCTCTAAGCAAGTTCCGGGTAGAGGGGGTGTCGGAGGGGTACTAGAGGGTTGGTCAACCAGGGATCTAAGAAAACCATTTTCAATGGAAGACAAACAATTAGTATTACCCGTGCCCCAGAGTTCTGCTCCATAGAGGACCCCACCCTAGGACCTTGATATTCTAGTTTTCCAAGGCTGGAGCTAACTCCATGGACAGGGTTTTCCTGTGGATTTTATTAATGTGAACCGTCTGTCGGATTAGTTGTCGTTTTGCTTTCTCGATGTGGGCAGCGCAGTCTATTGCCAGGGTCAAGTGAACACCTAGATAATCAAAAGCATCAACTAGCCCCAGTTTGCTACTTCCAACTAGCACAGGTCTTTCAGAGGCTTTGGCCATTCCTCTAGTGAAAATCATATGAATTGTAACTATAATAATACAAATACAAGGTAGCATCAACAATTGCCAAAAGCATATAAAAGAAAAACTCAACATATTAGCTGGATGATTTTATAGCTATTCTACCGTCATTTTTCAGTTCTGTGCACTAGACTAATTCTAGAACAGCAGACACTAGAAAGCGTAATTTGAGTTTCGAAGATGGTTCACACCTGTATACCTGTATGCACAATATGGCTAATATTCAAGTACAATCCATGGTCTGTTATTTTTGTCATTCAAAACGCAATGCTCACTCCCTGAAAGATTCAATTGGAGTCGATGATGCATATCTGCACAGCCTATCTCATCACCTGGAGTGAAGGTTCCTCTTTGGCCCCTCACTCCTTGTGCTCAGGTTTCATAGCATTATTTAGTGTGCTCAGCTTTTGTAAGATTTTGTCATGGTTAGAACATTTTAAAATAAACTATTCGCAATTAGCAGAGTGGTCGGATAACCTTCGATTTGTTTTCTTTCTGTAAGGTTGTGTTGTTTTGAACGATAACAATAAATGATACACATAGTTATCACCTTTCTAGAAACTTTTCAAAAATTAATAAAAACTAATGTAGAAGAGAATAGAATAGTCAGGTTTTAAATTAGGTACTGTGAAAATATTCAAGTGAACCTACACGTCCTGCCAGAGGGCGCTGCTGCTTTCTGCTACTTGAATAGACATTCTACTCGAGCGGCAGCTTCCTTTACGCGACCGGCAGATTTCTCGACACGAGCAGTCACGACTTGCCACGAGCCGCCCAAGTTGAGAAATCTCCCTGGGAGGATGTCTAGTGTGTGTTTTTTTCTTGCGAGCGCTTGCCAACAAAAACTCCGCCGGCAGGGCGGAATTCTTAACCGATCCGCACTCAGGATATCGAACTACCTCTCAATAGCTTTTTGAGATACAGCTAAGTTCATACTGCAGAGTAGAGAGAAGTCCCACAAGAGGACAAAAAGGTCAAGGTAAAAGTGGGGAGGCAAGACGATCACAGAGGAAGACTGGGGATGGCGATGACCAGGAGCTGAGTAGTGCTCATGTTATTGTGAGTAAAAATAAAATTCAGTCAAGGTATGTAGCAAGAATAAGTAAAACCTCCATAATTCGGCTACTATAGGTGCCCATGGTCAAATGCTCGGTTTCAACTGCAGGAGTTACACAGCTGGAAAAACATTGTTAAATGGCTCAAATCAAAAGCAAAACAGCCCAAAATTTCTAAAGAAATTCATGTTCTGAAACCAAGCATGTCTTCCAAGGACAACAGTGATGGTATTCAGAAATATGTACATACATCCTTCAGATCAGAAACCAATAGTGCATCCATAGTCTGCAGAAGGGGCATTCTATCCTTTTGGGAGTTTTTAAGTGTATCCTTAATATCAAGATAAACGGCATACAGTAACTACTCAGGACATTTGCATACAACCTAAAGTAACTGATTTACATAACAGTAATTGATTAGTTAGCTGAAGAAATTGGTATCCTTACAGGATAGATATAAAACCTTTCTAAGACCAGGGTTATATTAGCAGAAGGCGAGCAGTCGCTCAATCCCATAGTGGTTCCTAGTATATACCACTCAGAGATAGCTATTGCCAGACACCTGACGGTTAAAAGTTAAAGGCTTAAGGTTAATTTATGTTGGATCGCTATTTAAAACACATAGATAAATATAAACACCTCACAATTACTTTAGGTGGATGTGTTAACATGTTATACGTCCTACATTTCTATATTTGTTTTATCACCTTTCTCTTTACATACCAATTATTACAGTCCAGCAAATTAGTTGTCATATGTCAAACCAATGAGTTATCTACCAATTATGTCCTGCTTCATTTGGAATCCTTAACAACCCAGATGAGCCATTAAATAGCTTCAGTTGCCCATAAAGGATGATGAGCTTGTTCATAATGGAGTCTTGTTTTTCCGAGACACTTATACTTAACATCTTCAATTAAGTAGATCAGAGATGTGCTGTTCACGCCTGGAGCCCTGGAGATAAAAAAGAACATAAGACTTGCAAGATTTAGTCCTGATAAACATTTTGAAAGTCTTTAAAGTTGTAGAACCTTATGGGCATTTCATCCCAGCTGCCCAGTACCTTCCAATAATATTTTAAAGGGTGTCAGGGCACGACTATGCTTAAAGATTATTTTTTCTTATTACTAATTTTCAATTCTGCAGCCAGATAAATATTGATTTTCAAATTACAAATGTATTCAAATATTTTAAAATGTACGACTGCTTTCATCATTTGTATTGTTACCTAGCTACACTCTAGGGGTCGAAACTTCGACTTTCCTTTCCTTCCAACCACCTGCTGAAGCCATCTCAAATAATAAAACATGTTGATGAGCAATAGGCATGGTTTTCAAGAGTGAAATACCCATTTAGGGGGTACTACCTGTTGGCCTTGATTCACCACCAATTGCCAATTATAACTGTGAATTTTAAATTAGTCTTCCATTGTTTAGGCAAGAGATCTTTTTATCACTTATTTCTTCACGTGCACTTCTATATCTTCACACTCCTTTGGGCACAATTGTAATTGTATTCAATACGTCAAAGATGTACTCTTTATTTCCCTTCTACGCATTGTGATTAAATAACAGTGTGCTTAACCTTTCTATCATTCTTGAATTTTCTTTTTTATGTACATGATCATTTCGAATTGTTTGTTTTGTCGTATAGACTGTGAACTGGGACCCCTCTTTCATATGTATCGCATTGCACCCAGGTCCCAGTGACTCTTTTGGGTATACCCGTCTACTGTACTTGTTTCTGAGCAGGTGCTGACCTGCAAGGTTTTTCTATTGATTTAATCAACCCATCACTATGGTGGAGAACCAATTACTTTCTTCCACGGAGGAGTACATTGCTCAACTAATACAAGACCCTTCCAACACATTCCTTTCAGTCACTACACCCAACATAGACTTTACTCTAAATGATAAGATCTCGCAGCTCGAACGCCTCGAGAAAAAATTGATTCGCACTCGACTTCATGGCCACCTGTTAACTAAATACTTACAGGAGAATATCATTCCAGTGGGTCTACAGATAAAGATAGAGCCAGCAATCTTTGTAGAAGTCCCTAAATTTAAGGAGGGTTTTAGTTTTGTTGCGAACAACTGCTCCCGGCACTGGATGGTGCTGGGAGTAGAAACCGCAGCAGAACAAATCCAGGCACTAACCAAAGAAATCGCCGCCCTTAAAGCTGAAATTGCTGGTGACACCACCCTTACGAATGCCAAGGACGCCTTGACCAACTTGCAGGCTACTCTAAAGTATTTTGAAGTGAACACCCAGACAAAAAAACTGGAGAAACTGTCACGAGACCTACGTCTTTTTGACAAGAAGAGCGTATATCCATATCTACTACTTGACTATTACAAAAAGGACAACTAGGGCCGTTTTACTAATCGACCACGAGGGGGTTACAGAGGACGTCCGAATTTCACTACTTTCTCTGATTCCTCGTATAGCTCTGGCAGTGACACTGAACAACCCGGCCCAAGTACAACGAACAATTATCAAGAATTTGGATATCCACCCCAATACCCTCAATACCCTTTTTTAGGACAAGCCCCATGGAGACCACCCAGAGCCCGTGGCAACAACTGGTCGAGGAGACCTCCACGCGGCCGTCCACAGAGCGACCCGAATTGGGACGGGGGCCGAAGCCAAGGCCAGAAGCAAGTAACCTTCCCACCAGAGAGCCACGGAGAGATATCGACAAGGAGGAAAGTCTGTCGCTGGTGACTAATCCGGTTATAAACATCTCATCCCACACCCTGAATGAGGAAGAAGTCAAAGTCCTTAACAGAGGCCTATCCTATGTACCGACCTCTCCACCTAATAAATTTGCTCTGAAAACTGAACTTTATAGTTTCTTTCGTAAAATCCGTTTGAGATTTTACTTTAAGAACTCCACGACACACCAGAGGACGTCACAGACTGGTTTACGTGAACCATCCACGTTTTTTCCACCAACATATGCCATGACTAACAAAATACTAGCATATGAGGAGATGGTTTCCCGAGAAGTAGATAAGATTGTGGATACACGTACATATATTAAATTCAACACCAGCATAGCGGAAAAAGAAGCCTTAAACACTCTCAAAGACAACAAGAGGGTTGTCATCAAACCAGAGGACAAAGGTGGAGCCATAGTGGTTCAGGATGTGGATAAATACAAAGAAGAAATCTATAGACAGTTGACAGACGGGGTTAGCTATTCTAAACTATCAGCTGACCCTTCGAAACTGCTGGCGCAAGAGATCCTCCGAGTCACCCAGGGTGGACTAGACCAAGGATATATCACAGATCAAGAATTTCATTTTTTCAACTCACGTCATCCAAGACTACCAACTTTATACACCTTGCCCAAGGTCCATAAAGACATGTTCAACCCACCTGGTCGACCGATTATATCCGGTTGTGGTTCCATGCTAGAACCACTATGCAAGTATGTGGATCATTTCCTTAAGCCTATTGCTGAAAATACTAGAGCCTACCTCCGTGACACGATGCAAACAATCAACATGGTGGACGATCGTCCATTTGATCTAACCAAACAACTTTTGGTAACCTTTTATCGTGTCACTATACAGGAGCATTCCTCAGATTGCTGCACTGCACACTGTACAAAGAGCTCTCGGCCGTAGAACAGCACCAGTCCCAGTCCCTACAGATTTTATCATTGATTTATTGAGAATAGCCATGATGAAAAACTTTTTCATTTTTCAAAATGAGTTCTTTCTCCAAACCAAGGGAGTTGCTATGGGCGCTGCATTTGCTCCAGATCTTGCAATCATCTTTATGGCTGACTACGAGGAGCAGTATATATTCAACAACTCTAACCCATTCAGTCAAAATATAGACCTATGGGTTCGGAATATAGACGAGGTGCTGATGATTTGGACTGGATCAACATCAGACCTACAGAGCTTTCACACCTGGCTGAATGATAATAGCCCCGATATCAAATTTACAATCCAATCGCATGAGAAACATATTGATTTCCTTGATATTAAAATCTTTGAAGAAGAAGGTCGCCTTCAAACTACTCTTTTCAGAAAGCCGGCGGAACGGAATTCCCTGTTAAAATACAGCAGCCACCCGAGTGGGTTGAGGGACAATCTACCTTTTGGGCAGTTCCTGCGTCTCCGCAGGAACTGCTCACGTAAAACAGATTACATGTCAGAATCGGAGGAACTCACTTATCGTCTGCAAGATCGAGGCTACCCTATTAGACTCATTAAACTGGCAAGGAAGCGGGCATGGTATAGCCCCAGAGAAGAACTGCTACAACCAAGAGACAGAGGTGATCCCCATACTGATCGGATGATCTGTGTAACTACTTTTTCGACTAAAAGTAATGCCATTAAAAAAGTCATGAACAAGCATTGGGCACTCATTTCCGATGACATTCAACAACAGGGGCTTCCCCTCCATGCATACAAACTAGCAAAGAACATCAAAGATCGAGTTGTTCATTCATTTCTTTAAACTCCAGAACCACCAACTGTACTGTCACTGTGGAACCTTCCACCCATTCTAGGCCACCACAGATGCGGATCCTGTAAGACATGCCCGATGACAATACAATCCAAAGAATTTACGCACAATCAACGCAAGATCACTCTAAAATCACATACAAACTGCAACTCAGTCAATGTGATTTATGCAATTAAGTGCCCTTGTGATCAACTTTATGTGGGACAAACGCAACAAAAAGTAAAATCCAGAATATTGCAACACTGTAGCAGGATACGATGTGACGTACAAGGGGCACCTTTGGTTGAACATTTTAAGAGACTGTGCCATGCTCCAGATACAATTAAATGGATTGTTCTAGAGAAAGTTACGCTTGACCCAGAGGGGACAATATCAGCAAGATCCTGAACA
Organism: Lissotriton helveticus; assembly: GCF_964261635.1. NCBI lineage: Eukaryota > Metazoa > Chordata > Amphibia > Caudata > Salamandridae > Lissotriton > Lissotriton helveticus. The sequence continues at coordinate 2,093,749,351 of NC_136065.1, read as the reverse complement.
TCCGTGAATCCAAATGGATGCCCCTGTTTGACTCCGTGAACAATGGTCTTAATGAACTGGAAAGCAGCCACACTCAACTGGTGACACTGTCAAAATAACAGGCTATTATAATTTTCTCATATTTCTCTCCTATTTGATATTCTGCTAATTATTGCACCAGAGACCTTTACATATGACACATTTTTAACATAATTCTGGGGCACACCCAGTCAGGGTCATGTCATCCTAATATACAGACTCGATGATACCACTCCTACAATATGCCGCAATAATGTGACACTTTCATCCTCATGCTTGAGAGATGAGTGTTTGTTCGTATAAAGTTTTTTGAGCAGATATGTATTTTATTTTTACCATCTTAAGATAGGGTTGCCGCACTCTCATATCTCGAGTGGTGCAGACTCGCTTCCTAATTGATTAATTTTTACTAGTCCCACTATGTTTTTCATTCTATTCTAGATTAACCCTTTGCCCATGAGGTGCTGCCCCACCCCTAAACGTGTTTTTCTAGACTCACTCTACCTTTCTAATTGAATAAAACCACTTTTGAGATAATTGTGCAATCAATGTTTTAAATACAACGCATTGTGACACTGTCATCTTGGGCACTAGACCCTCATGTTTGGAGAGGTTCGCGCCTTTATTATTGTTGCTCTGATCGTTTTTGACAAATATGCACTGATACGATCTTTTATTGCATTGACATGATCTTTTATGGCACTGGGAAATATTAGTTTTGGGACTATTGGCAGACCTTTACATCTTTCCTTTTTTCTGTGGCATCTTCACATATAGTCTTTCCACTATTATCATACGCATTGTGCGTTAGTCTACGTGCACGTGCTGGACACGACTCGCACTCTCATTAACAGAGACAGCACATCGCTTACTCGTTTTGCCAACGTAGGAGGTTGACACAGATTCCCGTGACTTATCGAAAGGCTCTGATACAACAGGTATGCTTTCTCCACTCTGTAACACGTAATTTTGTACTTCTAGTACGATCTTATTGGGATCAGTATTCTCCACGTCCCCCATTGTTTACCCCTTTTTCTAGAGATTGTATCGACCGCGGACGCGGCGAACATAGAGGCTTTTTCATCACTCGACTTTAGACCGGCTAGGCTACCGCAAGTAAGTGGCCTCCGCCCCTTACCCGCCCATCTTTCCTATTTGCCTCTATGTATTTGGTACCTTGGTTATTTGATATTAGTTGCTCCTAATGCTGCTCCCTCCGTGTTTTTTAATGCGTCTCCAAAGCAGCAAAGTCAGATGAAAGCGCCAGCATTTTGATTGAATATATCGTGTTATTGCACATTGAAACCACTAACTGTGAGTCCCCTTGTACTTCAATCACTATGTAATTTTGTACGATTGAATCTTTTAGGTAACATGGTTAATAAATAGTTTCGCTTTGTATATATTACAGATTATCACCCTCCGCCATTTTGGAGCCGGCTGGCCCATTATAGTGATGTTTAATTGACACGGTAATTTGACTTTTTACCATTTTTGGTTTCCTCTTAACTCTTTAGTTCCCCTTCGTTATACTCACGGTTTTTCATTGTTTAGGATCTCTGAAGCCCCTCCCCTTCTATCACCGTCCTGATGAAGACCCCGCTCTAAGGCTGTATTGTTACCTCGCTACACTCTAGGGGTCGAAACATCGACTTTCCTTTCCTTCCAACCACCAGCTGAAGCCATCTCAAATAATAAAACATGTTGATGAGCAATAGGCATGGTTTTCAAGAGTGAAATAACCATTTAGGGGGTACTACCTGTTGGCCTTGGTTCACCACCAATTGCCAATTATAACTGTGAATTTTAAGATTAGTCCTCCATTTTTTAGGCAGGATATCTTCACGTGCACTTCTATATCTTCACACTCCTTGGGGCACAATTGTTATTGTATTCGATACGTCAAAGATGTACTCTTTATTTCCCTTCTACGCATTGTGATTAAATAACAGTGTGCTTAACCTTTCTATCATTCTTGAATTTTCTTTTTTATGCACATGATCATTTTGAATTGTTTGTTTTGTCGTAAAGACTGTGAACTGGGACCCCTCTTTCATATGTAATGCTTTCATCATTTGTCACGCTCATCTGCGTGGTTCAAGAAGTATTTTTAATTTTCATTTTATTTCAGGTAAGAAAACTCCTTCTCATTTACAAAGTTCCTGAATGGTTAACTGAGCATCAAGTTGACTACTTAGCAGTAAAGTCTTCAATTTAGTAAATCGTTATCATGCTCTGTTAACATCAACCGACTCTCTAAATCCCACGACCTCAACATCATCTCCTATGCCAACGACACCCAGCTGATCCACTCCCTCACCAAAGAACATCACCACCAAAACCAACCTCCACAACGGAATGAAGGCCGTCGCCGAATGGATGAGGAACAGCAGACTGAAGCTGAAGTTGGAAAAGACGGAAGTCCTCATCCTCTGCTCCACCTCTTCAGCCTGGGACAACTCCTGGTGGCCGACAACGTCGGAACAGCCCCGAAACCCACCGACCACGCACGCAACCTAGGGGTCGTCCTCGACTCCACCCTCTCCATGACTAAGCAGGTCAACGCTGTCTCCACATCCTGCTTCAACACCCTCCGAGTCGTCACCCAGGTCCTCGTCACCAGCAGGCTGGACTATGGAAACGCCCTCTACTCAGGCACATCGGCCAAACTCCTGAGACGACTGCAACGCATCCAGAACGCCTTGGCTCGTCTGATCCTCGACATCCTCTACCGCTGCCACATCACACCCCACGAGACCTGCTCTGGCTCCCCGTCAACAAGAGGGTAACCTTCAAGCTCCTCATCCACGCACACAAAGCTCTCCACAACACCAGCCCAGCATAACTCAACAGACGACTCAGATTCTACACCCCCACCCGCCAGCTCCGCTACGCCGGCCTCGCCCTCACCACAGTCCCCCGCATCCGAAGAACGACCGCCGGCGGCAGATCCTTCTCTCACCTCGCCGCCAAGACCTGGAGCAACCTCCCCACCAACCTACAGCAGACCCAAGACCTGCTGGCCTTCGGAAGATTCCTCAAGATCTGGCTCTTCGATCAGTAGCAGCACCCGCGCCCCCCCCACCCCCTCCGTTCAGCGTCTTGGGACCCTCATGGGTATGTAGTGCGCTTTCCAAGTAGCTTTATTGAATGATTGATTGATGTGAAACTCAACACACTCAAATTGTATTTAACACCGACCACCAAGTGGCATTGAAAACAACGAGAGGAATACCCCATGTTACTCTGTTACAGACAATACGCTTGCTATATCTCCGGCTTTAGGTGAATTGAGGTCAGAAATGTTTTAAGACACGAAGGGCCATATGTATCAAGCTAAATTGCGTTTGCAAATGCTGAAATTCGCAGAATTTCAGAATTTGCGATCGCAATTTAGCTGTGTGCTACGTAGGTAGGCAAATACCTACTTGCAAAAGAAGGAATCGCAAAAATTGCGATTCCTTATTTTGCGCAAGCATTTAGAATCGCAATTTGAGATTCCCTAAATGCTTTGCTAGTAGGCATTGCAAATTGCGATATTGCCTTCAGGAATCTCAAATTACCACTAAGTTTAAGTTGGTGGTAATTTGCGATTTCCTTTAAAAAAAAAAAAAAAAAAGGTGTCTTTTTGGAATCCTTGCGCCCTCGAAATTGCGCGCGCAATTCCTATTCATTCCTATAGGCCTGTTGGCCCATAGGAATGAATGGGAAGCCATTCCTTAATTGTGACTCGCATTTTGCGTGTCATAATTAAGGATTGCGAGGGAATTGCAAAAAAATTGCTAATTTTTTTTTTACAGATCGTTTTGCGATTCTCAAATAGCGATTCTCTAAAAATCGCTATTTGAGAATCGCAAAAGCGTTCGTTGATACACATGCTCCTTAGTGATATGCTTTACAAGAAAATTATTCTCTAACCTTTTAGTATCTGCTTTGAAAATCATACAGAAAGACTTGTCATGCAAAGGTTATTGGTTGGCTTTTTGATGGTTTGAAATTGGGGAAGTATTACTGCTCTCTCACTCTTTGAATGATGTGGTGAAATTATGGGTGCATATACATTTAAACACTCTGGCCCATATGCATCAACACATTTTCCCATAGACACAGAATGGCTAAACCCCTTTGATACATCTGGCGCAATGTTGCAAAATCATGCAGTAGTCTTATACAATTTTCATTGAATCACGAGTGACGCATGAACAAGTATGTGTGGTTAACAACTAATACATATGTATTATTATTAACTAATATGGTTTTTGGTCTGTCTCTTCTTTATTTAGTTTTGTTTTTAATCTCGTTATTTGTGCATATATGTAATATTGAATTAATTTCAATTTAAAATAAATAACCTCAACACTGGTGTAGAAGTGGTCTTATATGAAGAAACCATAGGTTCCAGCTGTGATAAGGTACAGAAATTGTGTGTCCATTGGACCAAAGTCATCACTTAGGAGGGGAAAGAAAGCAACTATGATTGTACAATATTTTAAACAAGTTTGTGGTTCTACTTAGGGGTTAGGTAACCCTTTATAGAACTGGTTAACCATATTCTATACAGAACCCGAGCAATAGTAAAGGAGGTGGCCCATTTCACATCTTTTTCCATAAGCACTAAGCAAACACTCAGGTTTGACATAGATCCCCCATTCCCTCAAGGAGGATTGGACCTCGCTTAAAAGGAGTCTGTTGAAATGGAGGTGAAACAAAGGTCAATGATGGAAAACCCTTCCATCCAAAATCACAGGGATTGTCATGGAAGAGGGGTTGTTAACAAGGGGACTGTAAAACACACAAGGAATTGTAGACAGGGTTATGGTGTGCATGGTAGCCTAGGACAAAAAAGACCTAGTGGACATTATGTGGATAAAGAGGAGCTAGTCAATGGAGGAATAAAATGGAGACAATAGTTAACATGAATTGAACAACCGTTCATTCACAGATGCATTGTTGCTTCCGTTAGCAACAATGGTATGGTTGACAATGGAGCAGATTGTGACAATCAACTCAATGACAAGAAGGACCCTTAGACAGACATTTCTATCTTGGTAACAACTGTGCATTTGATCACCTTAGCCCTTTAGAGGCATTCTTGTTTGCTTAGACTTTTTTTCACTTGTTCTTTAAGTTTACTCCTAAGAAAATCGGAGCTCCTCATACCTCCCTCTCAGATAAAAATACAGCATCTCCAGAAAGAGAAAAAACTATAGCTGCAACATTTTTAAAGACATTCAAGGAGGCCTCTCTATCTAACGTATTACCTTGCATTCTTGCAGTTCTTTGAAATCAGTTTTGCTCTCCAAATGATGAAAACATCTCTGAAAAACAGACACCAACCAGAAAATGTACTGGTACAAGAAATGCACAGAAATCTGAAGATGGTTGTCGAGGGGTGGGGGTAAATGTGCTGCACCTTATTTGTCAGCCAAAGGGACAAAACCGTGAGGCCAATAAGCTATGTAGGATAATGTGTTATATGTCTTTAACACTGCCTTGTTAAACATACCAAAGATTCCTAGGATGAAAAATTGGAAACTCAAATGCAAGTACATTTATGAAATTCTTAGCTATTTTTCTGATCATGTTTGCGATATTTTAAGAGCACATTTGGTGACAAAGATTACGCACACATCATGAACTGTTTAAAACAAACTTTTATTGAACAAATAATATTAAGAAACAAATAATATTAAGAATACAGACTAGGAATCACACAGATAAACTTCCCTTTGTAAAAGGTAGGAGAGTTATTCTAAAAATAAATATAAAAGTTAATAACATCTGCAACAGGAGTGCTCATTACATATATTTTCAATAGGGCAACAAAAAGGTGTAACATCAGAAATGTGTCACAACAGAATGAAATTGTTCACCCTAAACAGCATGAAACCAATAGAATAATTTTAGTTTTTGTAAGGATATTTTTAAAAACTAAACATGGATATATGGCAAGATGGGGCTCCACAATGAGAAGAACAAAGTTATCTGAAACACCACAGATCAGTCTGCTTCATACTATTGTCAATTTGACTTCCAAGTGGTGCCCTAACCACCCGTTCTCAACGAGGATCAGATGTGCTTTCTTACACTCTGACCCACCTTACATTTTTGAACTTTTGCTATTTTATCAATTGTCAGTTGATAAACAAAAACTTTATAATGTCACCAAAGCTGCCTGCTGATTGCTACTGTAGGAGGGCATTAGTATAGACTAATACATATTAAAAACACATGGAGAGGCACATATATGACATCTGTACATTTAGATGTTCAATCTTTAAATACTTCGAGTTATGGTATAGGACACCACTCAGTTTCACTTATCATGAATCCCATTTAAAAGACAATCTGATAAGGTACAGTGCCAAGTTTTGCCATTTACAACTAAAATGATAAAAAGCAAGTATATATAAACTGAGCATATCATTGTCAGTACACTTAGACGTAAACACTCTTTTCTTTCAGATACTTTTCACGTCTATTTCTCTAAATGTTAAGATATTTCTGAAGAAACCCTGTGTTAAATGCATTTTAAGTTATTCACTTCTGGACTACAGTAATGTCTTTCATTTGGGCCTCCCACAACCTCTGATGCAGAGGAGGCCAATGTAGGTCCAGAGGTGAGCAAAATCAAGGCTAGAGTTATTTTGACTATGTGAATGATTTTCGTTTATAGTCATTCTATGTAAATGTATGTTCAGTAGATATCTGGATAATCAACCCTCTACTATCCAGCACCTCCAATGGACACCACTTCTCCAATATGTAGGTTACAGCTAGTACACAATGCAGACACATCAACATTCCTGAAACGGATGCTGAGACAACAAAATAAACCTCCAGTCAGTGGCTACATATTTATGCAATGATACAATTGAAGGTATTTTGCCTAGCTCACAAGGTATTATTATAGACACTGCCAAACTTAGATTGCCCCCAAGTAAAACCCATATTACGTTCTTCTGCCACGTCTATGGGTTGTCTGAAGATGAAAAATGGATGCCTTGTTGATAGATCCTTTTCTGTCCAGACTTGGCCTAGTGGAAATCGGCATCAGAAGCCAATTATAAGCTGGCAGGTCACTTGACCTTTAGGAAGCTATAACATTTTGCTCCTATAGCCATTATCCAAACTTTTTGCCTCCTGATCTAATTTATTTTCTACAGGATCCAGACGCTCAAGAGTATACGTGCACTTAAAACAACACAAATACATTTACCAACTCTAGCTGTGGACACAAATTAAGGATCTTGAGTGTTGGCTTTTCATATAAGCACAGAGTAGATGCTGACACTGTGGCATAACCTTTAAAGTTAAAAAATGTACAAATGGTTGCAAACAGAGCAGGAGAATAGCTTCCGAGTTGGCAATAAAATATAAACACTTATCACAATATTCACAGTCTAAAACACACTGTCACCTATGAGCCTGTGTGCCACTCCAGCAATAACAATGAGCACATTTCACAGTCTTGCTACTATTAAATGTAGCATCCCCCTCTGCTTGGCTGTCAACACTGCACAATATAAAAAAATGTGCGTCAAATGAAGGAAGAAACTGAAACCCGTAAACTAATATATTATTTGTCCTGTTTTAAGTTGAAAAAAGTAAGTTTTCATGTGGAAAACTACATATTAGCAACATAATACTATCAGAGCTACAAATGCACACAATGAACTTGACAAACATTTATCAACATCCTTTATTACTAATGTTTTAAAATAGGGTTGCATGTTTTGGATCGCATGTCGCTTTCTTACATTGTATATGTTGTTTAAATAAAATAAAATATTGCAGGTTATGATTAGAAGTTAAATACATTTAAGGAATAACATGGAACTTGTTAACATTGTACAGTGTACTCCACTACCTTTACATAGCAGAAATACAACTATATGACCACAGAGATAGAAAAAAAACAAGACCAAAACGACCTGTGGTGTACTGTTCTTCCAAAACAAAGCATAGAGCCTGGGTGTAAAGTCATACATCAGTGGGCTCAGTAACTGTTCCCAAAGGAAAACAATATTTGTTCTCAGTAGGAGGAACATGCTTTATTTGTATGGTAATTAGAAAAAAAACACCAAACTGAAAACTAACAGGTAAGAAAAACAGGGTCTCCAATTATCTGATGTAAAAAATGCTAAGTTTAAAATGGGAGACACAGGGTAGTAGCAGCAGCCTCTGACACGGGAAGCAAAAGCTTTCTACATATGCCAAAGAGCGATATGTGGATAGAAATAGTTTAATGCAAGGTAGCAGGAATGCTATTTTGGGGGTGGTCCATTAGGATATCAGACAGGAAAGTAAGTGAAGGGTCTGCACTAATTTAACAGTGCATCTGAATTTCACGTATGAGGTGCAGTTGATATTTGGCATATAGGAGCTTGGGACAGCCAATGGAATTTGCTCATGAAATAGTTAAACACCCTTCAAATTGGATGGGAAATATAATGATCCTAGTTAAATGCTATTCAATGGTCAGAATGATTGCATGACATGATTTAAGATAAGAGCAGAAAGTCTTGTTTTGTGTGCTACACTTTATGCCATCAGCTTCTCAATGTTGGTGACATCAAGCCCAGATCATTTGAAATGGGGAAATACTGCGTAAAAAGCAGCTTGGGAAGCTATTTGTACATGCGATTTTCTTTTTTTCACCTAAGTCAAATCAGGCGCAAAAAATAAAAACAAAAAAAGACGACGGATATCCATACGGTGCACATGGTTTTTGTCCTGAAGCGTTTTGGGATCTAGTTTTTGCACCTGGCTCTAAATGAACCCACCAGTGTTCTGCTAGCAATATTACACTCTTTACTGTCTATATTCTGTATTTTAAAATAAACTAAATTATTTGAGCACAATTCCCAAACCTAAACAGGTAACACTCAAAAAAAGTCATACGTGACAAAATATTTGTGACTAAAGGATTCAAAAGCCCCCCCCCCCCCAAGACAGCTTCAGTTTAGAAGAGAAATACTGTGGATTAGAAATGTAAACTTTGTATGTATGAAATAAGGTGTCTTTAGGCACTGCAGCTTGGAAGGAGCATCCAACTTTAGATTTCAGTTAAAATAACCCTCAGATAATTGTCAAGCGTGAAACTCTGGTGATGGTAGAAGTCAAAGCAAGAGCACCCTGTTCTTACCCTGTCCATCTTCCCCACTACAAATGTACTTGCAGAATGTTCCACATCATTCCATTCAGTTGTCAATAATGCCATAATCCTTTGGAGTCTAACTGGACAAGTCATAAAGGTGGCTGTTGCTACCTGGCTGCAACATACACTGACTACACACAATTCTAGTCTTGTCTCCCGGCTTCTCTTTAAGTATTTCCTTAATGACTTAGTTCACTTTTTGAAATGAGAGCTATGTAGATGGACCAATGGTAGATTCTTCTTCAATCTCAATTTCTGACACTAGAAAATTTACTGCTGCATAATAGAATCCATAGAGATAGATGTCTTGTAGCCGAAATCTGTCATTTATCTTGTAAGAAAGTCGGAAAATATTACAATTCTAAATGTAAAGCTGGACATACATGCTTGCGAACTTTTGCTATCTTGAAGTCATGCTAGAGCACATACCGTGGAAGGTCCACTGCACTGAAATATAATTAAAGGACACAAAGATGCGGAAATTAATGCCAATGGTAAACAACAAACGGAGCCAATCGCGTGTGCTTACACTTGCATAGATTTTGTCAATACCGTATTTTTTTATTTCAGCTGAGAGGAGGCCATCTATTAAGAACTAAATTGATTCAATTTTCTGCATCTACTCAGTGAGTGATTAACATCTAATAAAAAACACCCCTATCAAGTGCCTAAATGTGAAGTAACGACCCTGAAGAAATATTTTCTGCATACAACTCAATGCATTATGACCGCAATGCTTTACCATTTCGATTCCAACAAATGACACTTGTCACATTTCTGAGCGTGACATTCCTTCAATTTTCCAATGTTTTGCATTAAACGTACTCTACTTTCTTCTTTTGTAGTATCAACAAAATAACAGTGCTTTGTGCGCTTGTTTTGGGTTCATCAGTAAAATAGTCTCCACTTAATATAAAAAAGTAACTACAAGGAAATGTTTACAAATTACCTACACATTTTCAATATTACAGAAATCTATCTCAGCCTACAACTTCTCAATAAACTTAAATCCACTTAATACACAAGGAATTAAACTACTGTGATATCAAAGATATGTATATAAATCCTAGGGAGTTACAACAACATACCTGATTAAACTAAACAACAACGAGGATGGCATTCCATCAATTGTAATGCTTACGACCAAGGCTCAACCTCCCCTTTGTTCATTCATGAGCAATGCAGCACATTGTGTAAAGTGCTGCAGGACGGGATATGCATATGCAGTTGAGGGGGCAGCACTTTCTGAAGGTGTTCATTGAAATAGTACCAACAATTTCAACTCCTGTGGAAATGTTCCACACTTCTGCAGCTTCTGACGACATTATGAAACTAATAACATCCGTTGGTAACTGTTGTCATTTTTAAATAATATGGGATGATGTGTTGAATTCTTTAACACTAACTAAAGGTTGTGGATGGCACATCATCTTCCAACCGAATCACATCTCAAACTGTGAGCAATCACGGGACGAGAGCGTACAAACTATTGTCTGCATGTGCTATGAAACCAGCAAAAAGATTGAGAACAGAACCCCCTTCCTGTATTAACCAGTACAATGCTGCTTTTAATTACATGTAACATAGAAAATCCATTTTCTTCCAAGAAAGATACAACGGGTGGGAATTTCATGTCACATGTGATCATCTGCCCGTGTAAGGACTTGGCAAATCCACTCTTTCATGGTAAAAAGAGAATCTACTGGTTAACTTGTTCACATCAGCACTCCTCTTTTAGCTAATTTTAATGACTTTTCAGTACAGGTGTGATCATGTCACAATCATAACTCCTCAATCAATGCTTTTCGTGATTGCACTTTCCTTCCTATTATTCACACTGGACTCAAAGTGATGGATCTGAATAATTTTATTTCTTCAAAATTTCTTCTGGAACTTTAAGTTTCTTTAATTTCTGAGATTGCAGACAATAACTCCTATGTGTATATTCTTCAACTTTCAAATTTAAATTTCACTCCGGGCGTTTCAGAGACTAACCACTGATATAGTGACTATCAATTCCTTATTGTCTTCAACTGTTATTTTTGTTCCTTTTCCTCGCTACTTTGAATTGGGAGCAGAGAGAGAGACATGTTGAGTCGAGAGTTGAAACACACCGAAGAAACACATCTCTGCAAATGAATGTAGGATTAGAGGTATTGTTCTAATGTCTACATAGAATGTTAAGAGTGAGTTCAGGCTAAGGTTGCTAATAGATAAACTTTTTGGGCATAAAGAATTTGCTTCGTCCCAGTCTTGTAGTTCTCCTTGTATTCATGAGTGAGCCATCAGTGCTACAAATGTAAATCACACCTACTCCTAAACCTATCTTTATGAAATGGCCCTATGATTTTGTTTTATTTCTTTAGAATGTTGACATTTCCTCTCAATGTTGGGGATGGCCCCGAAATGCAAAGAGGCAAGTTTAAAGTTGAAGATTAACAAAGAAATGCACGAGTCATTATTCTCAAGTAGATGAAATGAAAGAACTGCAATGTACTGGATGAAATATTTAACAAATATAAATAGTTACTTAAATATATAACCTTGGGCGGAGTGTCATATGAGACAGGCGGTCCACTCTTGTAGACAAGGATTAGTAAGTATTGAATCCACGCATTGTGGGGGGGCTGGCTCAAACAGTTTTCTCATGGTGCTGTACATTTCCTGGGACAGAAGTGCATTTGCGAAAATGGTTGCCCCAGGTCCATGACTAAACCTAACTTGTGCACATCTGCTTCAATGCTACAATTCCACTGATGGGCAGAAAACACAATATCAACTCATCCAACAATATCAACCTCTAGTTACGCATTGGCCACGAAAATATGTCACCTGCCAACCTGCAAGTGAGTGGCCCATCAAGCCGAACTACAGTAATCAACCGTTTACGTCACAACACACTGTCTTACTTTCTCTAGACCCGACTTACTTTCAGAATAACCCCTAAGCTAACAGTACGTCTGATGCAAATGCTTTTGAGAAGGGTTTATCTGGTGACTGAACTTTTTGATTCATGACAACTTCTTAGAGAAAGTATTATGGTTTATAAACTCGGAATGAAATTACATCAAGGTACAAAAGAATCTACTTGCAAATACGTATGTGTACTTAAACAATACGGAAGTAGAAAATCTATTTGGATACAAAAAACACCAATGGCTGTGCAAAGCAATTTAGTGTGTTATTTTAACACAATTTTGAAAATAGGATAATACCAACAACATCAACACGTGTTACAATGGCAAATGCAATTGCATATAGGTTAGTCACCACATACTATTTACAATACAAAACTGCAACCGTCTCTACTCCTGTAGGAAATGACTGTTCACTGGTGGACATGTCAAGGCTGTTCAACGAGAAGCAACAGAAGTAGCAAAGTTATGGCATAAACTATTGCCAAAAGACAATTCTATGATTAGCAGAACATTTCCTTTGACCTTCTGTGGTGCAATTAACTTACAGAATAGTGGGATAGATTCAGTGGCAATGACCATGATGGGTGAATGCAGTGGCAAGACTTTTGTAAGCACCTTCATAGCAGGCCACGATGAATAGTCAGTAAGACTCAGTCCCGTATTAAAGGCTCATAGAAACCCAGTGATACACTAAGAACCTTTTTACAACTGTTGAGTCAAAGAAAAACCCATAGGACAATCCATACCTAATTAGGTCAAAATAATCCAATGACAACTTGAAAATTCAGTTCCGTATCATACAGCTTGCTACCTTGAACAACGAACCTCTGACCCTTTTCAATGGTGAGAGCTGGACGGTGGGCCATGCACCTACTCAGACTGGCAATTTAGATACAATAATTACAATGATGTCCATATGCTGGGACTAGAACATCGGAACTAAAACCAGCTGACCTCTCATTTCTTCTGTCCTCTTGGCTCCTAGGATATTCAACCTCAGCCGTGTGGTGTCTTCTCTCATCTCCGAGGAGAAGGGAAATTTGCTTCAATTTTGAGTCGTGTCACACAAACGATTTCTACAGACCTTAGCAAACATTACTGCCACCGAATAGCAATTTACGTGTATCTGAAGGATTGTTAGGCGAGGTATTAGAACCACCCAAACAAGAAAAAACATCTTTGTCCACCATCAATAAATATCACCTAGTGAAGAAGATTTTGTGGAAGTAAACTGTGCTGTTATATATACAAAAACACAGGCTACTGTGATTCAAGCGTGGGCCAAGTTCCACAACAAATGTAACCAAGTTCTAAATAGCAAACGTGAAAACTTGAACGTTTCAAAACACGCTTCTGAATCTGTGTCTGTGATACAACTGGTTACACATTTCCAAACTCATCTAGAATAACTTTATTTTCCAGGCCACAACATTTGCCTGTTGAGTACTTGTGTATTTTTAGATCCAAAGCAGCAAATAATGGTTTGATCCATTCAGCGCACACATTTGCAAGGTGGAGAGCAGTTTGCATGCTGTGTTGATAAGAGATGGTGACTGTGAAAGTTTTCCAGAAGGAAGAGTCTACAAAGAGTGGGGGTGGATGAGGTAGTCTTGCAATAAGCCCATGTGCTTGCTTTTTGCATGGCGGCAAGTTTCATTAGATTGTTCAGATGTTTTCCTAACGTTCAAGCGGGATCGCTCCGTGTTAGGATTTGATGACATTTCCTGGCGTGACTAAGCCATGGTCGGATGCCCAAGCAATAAGCTAAGCTGGGCCAAGCACCTCGAGCACATAAACCACTGAGTTAACTTTTAACACGTCGTTGGAAGGATCTTCTGTGAAAACTTTTGATGTACAAATATCAGCTGCATAAAATTTAGGTTACAATGTAAAACGGATGGAAAAACATTTTCATCCATTCCTGTGGGCCAAGATTCAATTCAATCTTTTTGCTGTTATTGTAGTCACAGCTCATGGAATCTGTTCTCAAGCAACCCAGATTCAACTTTTATTTATCTACTTTATCTCCGTGATTTTCTAGTTTAAATACACGAACAGTGGTACACACGTTTGAAACCATACCCAGGTCTCTAAGTTTGTTTGCAATTGAACTAAAATTTGCTTGGTGACTCAACATCTGCAGTACCAGATTTAATTTTCACAATTTAGTGCTGGCCTGACCAATAAAATGAATGATGAGGAAACAGAGTTAAAAAGCGTCTTGTTTTCTGGCCCTGCGTAACTCAAATGAGCTTACTGCAAAAGGCAGATAGGGAACATCAAACTGCACCATCCTGAAATCTTCATTTTTTAACTTGTGCTTTACAATTTTTTGCTCTTGAACATATTCATCTCCATCCATAAATGCAACATGGGAAGGAAGTTGAGCCAATATAAATCCTTATTTTAGGCTTCCCTCCCACCCCACGTGGATTGAGTATGTTACAGTAAGTCAAATACTGATTCTGTTTAAATTTTCTAGCAAATTTTGTGTACCACAGTTTTTAATACTAACGTTTCAAATTGCTAGAAAAAATCAGCCATCAGTGTAACAACAGCAGGATGTCTACTCAGCGCAGTGGTGCACGGCTGAGGACTCCACGAGTGGTTATTGGTGGTTGGCTGTGGAGAAAGGCGTTGCTTCTCTGTATTTACAAAAAGACATATTCAGAACTATAAAGTGTAGGCAGAGTGGTTAGAAACAAGTCCTCTTTGAGCAACACTTCCAGTAACACTGCTCCTTGCGGGGTAGGATCCCTCTCAGTAGTATGTGGGCACGCGCGCCTCGTCACGCAGAGTCGCTGTGCTACCTCCTCAGGATTGCGGGATCTGCTGACATCGGGTAGGGCTGGGAGGCAGTCGCGCAGCAGCACTTTGTTCTGTCCTGAAGCTGTAATCATACTGCAAAGGAAGAAGAGAGAATAGGCGGTTAAGGATGAGTAGTAGGTGCCCAGCTTTAAACACAGGACAAGCAGACGCAAGTATTTTACGAATATTTATACGCATGAGCGTCAAACTAAACACAGTGCACACATATTGGACTGTGCAATTGTTAATGTTTATATTCCTTAATCAATGCTTTGCACCAGGCACTGCAATATCTATGTAGCCAAAACTTTCAAATGATCTACAGTGTATATTCAGCCATGCAAATTATACACCTGCAGGTGCTAAATGACATTCTGATACATATTAATCTCTGCCCCAATTGTAAGGCTTCTCAATCTGTTATAGAGTATTGCACATGGTTACATAAGGCTGCAAATCTAATATAAGTCTACAGTGCCCCTTTCAACTGGTCCATGTCCAACAAAACATTCAAATATCAATAAATAAGTAAACACAAACAAATCAGGGGCAAGCTGAAGGAAAGCAGCTGTGTTATGAAAAATGGCAGCAAGTTCATCTGGATTTGCAACAAGTCTGCTCTCCAGTGGCAAACTGGTAGGATGGAAGCAGTTGCAAACATCTAGGCATCTCCATCTTGACGGGCATCAAGTTAGAACCATAGTAGTGTTAAGTGCACGTTTACTCATTAGCATGTGGCTTCATCCGCATGCAAATGAAGGAATGTCTTTGCCCATGCACTTGTGCCATATCAACGGTGCATGCACACAGGAAAGTTACCCCTGGCAGGGTGCGCTCACTGTGCTTCACCAATGAGATGATGCACAATGAGTGCACACCTGAGGTGCCCTTTGAGGGTACTGAGTGCCTCAAGGAATCTCTAGGGGTTCCTCAGAGATGGATAGTCACAGACATCATTTTATTATGAGTGTCCAAACCCATGGGTCCAGAAAGGCAGGCTTTGAGCGACAATGCCAAGACACAGGTGTGCAGCAGGCACTGTGCTGTCAGTATCTACGCTCTTACAACACAACCTCTGAAAAGTGTGAAGAAGGACCCACAAATGGAGTTCAATGTTTGACTGTGCTATTCTCAGGGTGCCTTCCGCCGACCTTCGAGGATGGGGGCTAACAACACATCAAGCAGCACGTATTGCATAAAACACCACTTTAATCATAGTGTGGTCCACAGCAGCAGCCTACGAGGAAGAAGGTACGCAATACCATGCCGCGTGTCATGTGCTCAAATCCTATTCCAAAGCATAAGGTCGACAACACCACTGTTTGGTAGAAAGCCACTAGAAAAACATATTTAGTGAGGAAATTCAGTCTGACGTATCCACTCATTTCCCCCTGGAATGATAAACAATTCTTATTGAGTTGTATCAACTACAGACATTAGCAGTTGTAGCGGGAGACAGCCATGACAACGCGGGCTTTACACCGCGCTGCCATCACAACGCAAGTCGTTATAACGACGTGCGCTGGATGGCGCTAGATACTAAGGAATAGTAGATTTACTATTCCAAAACCTTCCCTACTGTTGCGTAGGCTGGAGTTGGAATAGTTAATGATACTATTCCAAAATCCAGCGCCTACAGCGCAAGTCGTTGTACCGACTTGCGTTGTAATGGATGCGTCGTAATGGCAGCGCGGTGTAAAAGCCCGCGTTGTCATGACATACATCAGTTGTAGCAGGATGAGAACAAAATGGGTGGCAATC
This sequence comes from Lissotriton helveticus, assembly GCF_964261635.1. Classification (NCBI taxonomy): domain Eukaryota; kingdom Metazoa; phylum Chordata; class Amphibia; order Caudata; family Salamandridae; genus Lissotriton; species Lissotriton helveticus. Next base: position 2,093,732,686 of record NC_136065.1, on the reverse strand, counting down.
TTTTTTAGAGCTTAGCAATTGTAGCAGGAGAAAAACAAGAAAACAAACAGGTAGCAATCTTCAGATACATTTCAATTTCAGTACATGAAAGAAACCAAGGTTCAGTACCTGCACTAATAGGCTAGGAGTGAAATGCACTGGCTCATAATGAAGTAAAATGTCAGAATCCTTCAGCTACGAGATGCCCTGTATAATTGTCTCCCTGTGTGTCCTAAAAGGATGAGGGGTACTCAGTGAATAACACTGACCAATGACTTATTGAAGTGCCTGGCCAACACTCACCAATCAAGAAGCGGTCCAAAAAAATGTCATCCCAGGCCACCAAAAAACCCACAGTCTTAAGCTGGCTAAGCAGGCACTTAACAAGGCAATGAGAGCAAAAAAGAAAGGTATCTACCCGCCAGGGGGGCCCCCCATTGCTGTTTTGCGAGCTAAGTACAAAAAGAACATTTGGGATCTGAAAAGAAAACGGACCGAACAGAACTGGCTGACAGTGTTTTCCATAATTAAAGGTAAAGATAATAGCAAGCTCTGGCGCTACATCAACAGCTTGTCATCAGGAGGCGTACACAAGGTCAACAGTGTTGGAGGAAAAGTGTGAGAACAGTATGCAAAGGGGCTGTTCACCTGTGAGCCAAAGCGGAAGTCTCACTGCATCACCGGGTGGGCCAAGGCGGCGGCAGCTACCATCAGCTATGAAAGTGCTCCCAACGAAGAATCAAGTCCGACCCGACCTGGAAAATTCACAGAGGCGGAGATTGCAAAGCACATCAAAGCCATCAGAACCGATGGTGCCCCTGGACCTAACGGGATCCCCGCACAGGTTTTTAAGAAAGATCCTGCATTCTTCGCTTCCAAACTTACTCCTCTATTCAACCACGCATTCGCAACCGCAACCTTGCCATTTTCCTGGAAAGGCTCAATCCTCTTTCCTATTCACAAAAAAGGTGACCACTCTAACCCGGCTAATTACAGACTGATAGCCCTTCTTGACATTGCAGCTAAGATCTATGCCCGCCTTCTACTTAAGGACCTGGAAACTTGGGTGGATAAGAACGGCATACTCCCGCCCTCACAGACTGGCTTCAGGGCTAACTGTTCTACGCTGGACAACATCATAGCGCTTTCGTACCTCGCTAAGAAGGCCAACATGCGGAATAAGCTGCCCCTGTACTGTTGCTTTATCGACTATTCAACGGCCTTCGACCGTGTGAACAGAAGCCGGCTCTGGGCAAAACTAGAGTCTTGGGGGATCCCTAGAGATCTTCTAAAGGCCATAAAAGCACTTTACGAGGGGACCTGGGTTCAGGTGAAACTAAGCGCCACATCTGCAACCACAAGAATTGCCACTAACTCTGGATTAAAGCAGGGGTGTGTTCTGGCCCCCCTGCTTTTCAACTTGTACACTGCAGACATGGGGCACGCCCTGAAAGATGCCAACCTAGCACCGCCCAGACTGGGGAAGCTGGCTCTGGGTACGCTCCAGTACGCAGATGACACTGTAATTATGGACCATACCAGGGTAGGCCTCCAAAGAGCCTTAAACGGTCTCGCCACGTACAACAAGGAGAACGAGCTACATATTAACGTGCGCAAGACCAAGATAATAATCTTTGGCAACCATCCACACAAAACAAAAGCTTCATGGTCTCTGGGGGAACACCGAATCACCACGGCCCCATCCTACAACTATCTGGGCACATGGGTATCAGAGAGGGCCACTGCATTCAAACATCTGAAGACGCTTAAACCAAAAATTGACAAAATAATTACATCTCTAAGACGTCTAAGCCACGGCCTGGCCAGTCCCTCTGCAGATCCGATGCTGACAGTACTCAGGGCTAAACTGATCCCCGCCATCACGTACGGCCACATAGCCGATCCAGGGGCTTTTGAGAAAGTGGTCCAAGCGGCACAGGTGAAAGCATATAAGATGGTGCTACGAGCCCCCAAACAGGCACGGAATAACAGGGTGAGACTGGAAATAGGCCTGAAACGTCCTGAATTGGTACTATTGGGGAAGTTGCTAAAATACTACATCAGAGTTCTGAAGTCGCCCGACAACACCTTGAAGCACTCGCTAAAAACCATCTTTGGGGAAGCGGGCTCCCCATGGCAAGCCAAGGTGGAACTAGCAATTGATCTTCTGAAGATCGAGGGGCGGAGTCTGCACTTAAACGAAATCCCATATTCCGTCTGGGCAAAAGCCGTCAAGCGCCAAGTCCAGTCTATTTCCTTTGAGCTAGACCTTTCCTCGCTCCGGCCCAACCCGCTAACGTTGGCCTTGGACAAGTCCTACATTCCCGGTAAACCTCAACCATACTTACAAGACTCACTAACAATCGAAGCAAGACAAAAAATTCTGTTTATGCGCCTCTTGGCCCTCAGGATAACGGACTTCAACCCACGTTGGGCACGCTCGGACGGAGCCACTGCCTGCCGACTTTGCAACTATCGCAGAGAATCCTGGCTACACTTGCTATGTTGCTGCACTAAGCTGGCCAGTGACCGTCAGCGATTGCTACGTCCGGCACTACGCATCTTGGGCCACAGAAGTTGCAGAGAGGCCTCGGATTGGTGTTTCTCTGAAACCACAACATGTTTATTAGCCAGGATAGGCAAGTTCATCCATCAAGTTAAAATGGCACTCGAAAACCAACTAAAGGATACTATCCCGAAGAGCCCTGTGACCTGCCGCCCTAAAGTTGGCAATCCACAGATAACACAGGGAGTCGCCGAAAAGAAAATGGTTCCATCAGTCAGAGGCATCCAACTGGGGCCGACTAAGGGTCCGATGAAGCCCACAGTGCAACTGAAGATGTCGAACTTTTACACACCCTCCAGACTCTAGTATGCGAGGTCTCATGCTGACTCTAAAAACTTTAATTCTTTTTAAATAATGTATTGTACCAGTGAACATAGTCAGTATCGAGACCACTTAGCTGCACCAATGGTCCCTGACCGGTGTAGGTCGAGCGGGGGGGGGGGGGGGCATTTTACTGTATTTTACTGTATTTTATTTGAACCAAACTGCATTTTTTATACTGTAATGATTTTAAGTAATCGCACAGTTCATTAATAAACACGCTTTCAGTGAATAATAGGGATGGGTTGCAGAACTAGGAATAAGAAACCGGGGGAGCACAAGCGATAATTGTGTAATGCTGTGAAACAGATTTTGGGGGGGTTTGCGGAGCGGGTGTGAACTCTGCCGTATTGTGATGGAGGGGGAGGGTCGCCAGGGACTGGAGGCCTTTACATTTAAGACACTGAGGGAGGGCGGTCCTCTTCAGCCACATCCTTGTACTGTATAAGCATAGTGTCCCATGCAGCGGCCATAGGCTGCCATAGGGCGCCAGCGTGTACAACGGGCCTCCTCCCTTCAGTTCCCCAGGAAACTTCCCTATGTAATACTTATTAATGCTCAGTGCTCGAGACAAACTCTTCAGGATGAGAAACATTCTTGTTGCATTACAAGGAGCCAGCATCCTGTGACAGGCAGGCCAGGCTCTACTTATAAAACGAGAGACTGCTGGAGGGGCTTCTCTCAGCCTACATGGGATGATGGTTTGGGGTAAGAAAAACAAAACACTCCAGAAAAACTCCTAAAAGATTCCACTTTGAGGCATTCTGTCTTTTCCTTCATTAGTTCCCTTTGCCCCTACATTAGCTCAGTTCTGGATGGGGTATCATTTGAAGACCATACCTGCATTATCTACTCTCTGCACCGACCCCACCACTGCTGATACTGTTAACCTTTACCCGCCCCATTTCGTTCTGTATTAATCTCCGCCCTTCTCCTCACTTCTTACCTGGTTTATTTTTTGCAATGTTTTTCTAGTATGGTTACCGTTGCTTTTCATTCTTTATATAGTTTGGATTGAATGTAAGCGCCAAAATGCTTACAGGTGCTAGCATGCAATGTAAATGAAATACTTTCGCAAAAATACCCCACCCTACCTGGCTAACCCCCTCATCTTCTCCAGTGGGTCAAGGGGTCATAGCAGTCTGTGTGAGTGACTGTATGGGTGTGTGAGTGGGTTCATGAGTGGATGTTTGAGTGGGTCAGTGAGTGGGTGTATGAGTGAGTGGATCTGTGAGTGGGTGTATGAGTGAGTGGATCTGTGACTGGGTGCATAAGTGTCTCAATGGGTCTGTGAGTGAGAGCATAAGTCTCTGAGGGGGGGAGTGAATGGGTGCATGCATGAATGTGTGAGTGGGTCTGTGACTGGGAGGGCGAGCGTCTGGGTGGGTCTGTGAATGGATGCATGAGCCTTTACTGGGTCTGTGATTGAGTGTGAGAGTGACTGTATGGGTGTGTGAGTGGGTGTATGAGTGTCTCAATGGGTCTGTGAGTGAGAGCATAAGTCTCTGAGGGGGGAGTGAATGGGTGCATGCATGAATGTGTGAGTGGGTCTGTGACTGGGAGGGCGAGCGTCTGGGTGGGTCTGTGAGTGGATGCATGAGCCTTTACTGGGTCTGTGATTGAGTGTGAGAGTGACTGTATGGGTGTGTGAGTGGGTGTATGAGTGTCTCTGTGAATTTGAGATGGTGTATGAGTGTCTCTGTGGATTTGAGAGTGGGTGTATGAATCTCTGAGTGGGTCAGTACAAGGGTGCATCACTCTCTGAGTAATTCTGTAAGGGGGTGCATAAGTACCTGAATGAGCGAGTGCATGAGTATCTTAGTGGGTATGTGACTGGATGTATAAGTGCGTGAGTGGATATGTGAATGGGCGTATAATCGTCCGAGTGAGTTTGTGAGTGCGTACAAGAGTGTGTGACAGTGACTGGCGAGTATGTACAAAAAAATATATTTTTCTATATTTCCACCAATATTCGTGGCGTTGCCACAATAGTTGTGAAGTCCCCGTGATGGTACACGGGGCTGCGCTGGCGATCGTGGCAACGTTGTGAATTTCACGCGCGATTCAAAACTTCAATTTTGGGCACAATTTGTGTCACTAACACACCCAATTCTCAAACATGGGGTCAGAGCATCTCCACCATGACGCCCTGTTAGCTTTCACACAAATTTACAGCCCCAGGAACCGTTCATAAACGATAAAATAGCCTCAACTTTCTGTTCAGGATGCGTCCAGCTAATCACAGCATTCCTGATGGCGTGCACATCCACGATTAATTGCAACATTTCTGCGGCCAGAGATATAGCTATAATTTTTGGCTTGAATTTCTCAAAAAAGACTGGCCGGATTTGTACCAAATAACAAAAAGCTAAGTCTGTGTAACAACATCTAACTTTATGCCAAATTTGAGGTAATTCCGTCCAGCAGATCGGACTGTAGGTTCGAGACCATGTTCCTATGGGAAGTAACATTACAAACGCACCCTTTTTTCACACCGCTATTTCTCGGTCCCCACCACACGGATCACCCCTGAACTTTCCATGACATTCAAAACCTACTTTGACACTTTTTGGGGCAAAATGGCATGAAGATTGGTCAAACAGCGTCAAAGTTTTATGCAAGTCAAAAAATGCTTTTCCTATTGAAACTAGGTCCTAACTATAACTACCTAATGGCGACCGCCAGTAGGTAATTTACACACACACACACACATATATATATATATATATATATTACCAAACGCTCCGAATTCCTCAATTCAGAAAAATAGACGGCACTCCAAGTCTGTATATTCACCAAAGATGATTTATTGGCAGACCCCCCTGCCCCCTTGACAAACGCGTTTCACCACTTGGGCTTCGTCAGTGTCAACCATTTTTTTGTGCAGTACACCATTATATCCCCTCCCCTCCTACAACATAAAGAGAGGACTGAAATCTCGCCACATTCTTCTTGGCGGCCATCTTACAATGTGCAAATTTTTCATTTCATCTAAGCACATTAAAACCATCTACAAGCTGGAGAAATGGTGATAAAAAAGGTGCTCGTGCATAATTTTAAGACAACAAAAAAGAGCAACAAGGGTTATTGTTTACATTGTATGTTTTAAATTTTAGTACATTGTTAAAGCATAAAAGATCTTTAATTAATGTGCCTATATTGTTGGACATTATATTTCCCATTGCACTCATATACACTTTGTTCCATCTAGCCCTGTATGGGCTTTGTCGGCTGATGTAAATTCCCTTGTTTCTTTATTTGGCCCTGTATGGGCCTAAACTATGATGCATATATCATTGTTCCCAGATAAATAATTTGGGAGAGAAAGATAAGATATAGAGTAGGAGTACGATTGTATATATTCAAATTGAAGTACTCTGTTTGGTAGACCCCTAGTCTATTTATCTTGATGAAAATTAATAGTTGGAGGACTATAGTTACATTTAATAGTATCAACTTGAGGGGTAGATTCGATCATTCTAAATGAACCCAAAGTTCCTCATCATTATTCAGACCCTTAGGCTGCATGCTTTGGAGGTCAATTATGTACCTGGATTCTAGTGCCCTTAACGATCTTACTCTGTCTCCACCTCGTTCTTTTTTACCCAGTTGGTCAATCAGGTAAAAAGACAATAGGTCCCTATTGCTTTTGTGGTGGGTCTCAAAGTGGCGTGCCACCGGATAGTTTTTATCCCTGTTTGTGATGGCACGCATGTGCTCTAAGATAAGTTTTTTGTCCGGGTTGATTGTGCTCCCCATTTATCTCTTGGAGCACGGGCATACCAGGCAATAAATTACAAATTCCGAGTTACAGTTCAGGAATTTTGTAATCTCTCTTGTTGGTCGTGGGTCATTTAATCTTCCCTCATACTTGGTCCGCTTTTTGATATATTTGCATGCTTTGCATTGCATGCATGGAAAGAAACCATTTATGGGTTTAGATTTTAATGTTCTCGGGGGTTCCTCGAAGTGGCTATTAGTCAAATGATCACTGAGAGACTGGCAACGTCTATACGTTATAGACGGTTTGGATGGTAATATTTTTTGCAAGATGGTATCAGTACCTAGGATGTGCCAATTTCTGTTGAAAATCTGTACCAGCTCGCTCGATCTCATGTTAAAGCCGGTAATCATCCTCACAGTACTTTCCACTTCAGTGTCTCTTGTTTTGGTCTTTATGAGGTCTTTTCTATCAACCAGCTCCACCTTATTCACTGCATTTGTTAATAGTGATCTCGAGTAGCCTCTGTCTTTGAACCTGGATATAGCATCATCCTGTGCCTGCGAGAAATCTTTGAAATCAGAGCAGTTCCTCTTCAGGCGTAGTAGTTCCCCAAATGGGATGTTTTTAATCATACTCTTGGGATGATGGCTAGCCGCATGCAAGACAGTATTGCCCGCCGTGGGCTTGCGGTAGAGTCTGGTTTGTAGGGAGCTATCTTAACAAAGACCTCTAGGTCGAGATAATGGACCGATGTTTCGCTTATCGTACTTGTTAAATCTCAAATTGAGATCATTCTCATTTAGCATCGCGACATATTCCTCAGCCGAGGATCTGTCGCCCCGCCAAATGACGAACAGGTCATCAATATATCTCGACCAGATCATAATATGATCTAGCCATTTCTCATTGGTCCCCCCCCAGGCTACGTGCTTCTCCCACCAGCCCACAAACAAGTTTGCGTAGCTGGGGGCGAAGCACGTGCCCATGGCGGTCCCCCTCATCTGCCGATACATGTTGCCTGCAAAAAGAAAAATATTGTTATAGAGGCAAAACTCTATCATCTTCAATAGCATGTTGTTATGTTGATGGTATTTAACACTTTTCTTCCCCAGAAAGCATTTTATAGCAGAGATCCCATCTCGGTGTTCTATGCATGTATACAGGCTGGTTGCATCGAGGGTAATTAGAAACATGTCCTCCTCCCACTTAATGCCATCAATCTGTCGTATAAAATCTTGGGTATCCCTGACATAGGAAGGCAAGTCTCTAACAAATTGGGCCAAATAGTTGTCTATAAATCTCGATGTGTTCTCCAGTAAGCTTCCTATAGAGGAAACGATAGGCCTTCCTGGGGGGTTTCTGATGTCCTTATGTACCTTGGGGAGGTGATAGAACGTGGGAATGATCGGATGTTCACAAAATAAATAATCATACTCATTTTTATTGAGCATTCCCTCATCCCTCCAACCATCCAATAGTGCGTGATGTTCTGTGATACATTTCACAAAACCCCCTCTGTCTATAATTCTGTAACAGCTACTGTCTTGTAGTTGACGCAAGGCCTCCTTCTTATACTGCCTTTTACTGAAGATGACAATGTTTCCCCCCTTGTCTGAGGGTTTGATCTCAATCGTAGTATCTTCCTTTAGAGACTTAATCGCTTCCCACTCCAACCGTGAGATATTAGAATTGTTTCTGGTCAGTTCGCTGTTTTTGATTGTCATTTTTTCCAAGTCTTGGAGGATAGCGTCATTGAAGACGTCTATAGCATCATGCGTAACATGAGGTAAAAATCTAGATTTCCGTTTCAAGTTACTTGGATCCCTTGATTGCACAATTTCCTCCCTCCTGAGTGTCTCCATAGAGCCAGGTACATCGTCTGGGTCCGCAAGCTCATGTGCGGTCATGAGGAGGGTAAGATCACTGTCCATGAGATCTAGTCCGGTCGTTGCTGTCTCTGCCAGAGTTTCGGATTGATTTTTCAAGGCGAATATTTTTGGAAATTTGAGCTTACGAACAAACTTGAAAAGATCCATTCTAGTTTGTACCGGGTCAAATTTGGCTGTAGGGCAGAACGTAAGTCCTTTCTTGAGAATCCTTTCTTCATGTATTGTGAGTTGTCTTTCAGAAAGGTTCACAATAGTACTTTCTTCCCCTACCATCTCCCCCTTCTTCCTCTGCTGCGAGTCACCATTGGTGGCGCTGCCTGTGCGCCCCCTCCTGCCCCGCCTTGTTTTCCTCCTTATTTTGCTGGTGGTTTTTGTGGCATCTGTGATTGGGCTCGGTGCCTGGTTTCTTTCATCACCTGGTACTCGTCTAAAAAAGGGGGAGGCACTGTAGTTTCGCTATCCTTTGTCTTCTTCTTGCCCTTATCGTCTTCTGAAGCGGATACGTCCGATTCTGATGTAATTGCCCCTGGGGAAGTTTGTACTCCCTGGGCTAATCTCTTTCTTGTCGCATCGAACTTTTTTGCAAAAGTAAGTATCCTGCCAGTTAGATAATCCTACTCATCCCTCTGAAATTTAGTCTGTTTTCTCTTTTTTATTCCGTTCTCATAGTCCTTCAGTCTTTTATGCATTAGGTTCCGTAAATCTTCAGCAGACTTGGTGTCTTTGTCCTTGCTGATTAAGTCCTCCAATCGCTGGATTTCGGCGAGGGCTTTATCCCTGTCACTCCAGGCATACTTAATTAACATCAAAAGCATTCCTTTGCTTGAATCAGCCGTATATAATGCCCAGTCTTTTAATAATTGAGGGTCCAGATTTTCATAGGAAGGTATTGTGAAGATCCTTAATCCTCTTGGGACTCGATTGCATTCGACATAGCGTTGGAGTGATGTTGCCTCCCACCATTTGCGAACTTCCCGTTCCTGTGTTCTCTCCAGTTGTTGAAAAAGGGTTTGTAGGTTACTTGTTGGTGCTGATGAAATTGTAGCACCCTCTTTTGCATTCCTGATGACATTCATGCTTTTGAAGAGGTCGTCCGCCTCTCGTTCTCTCTCTGCCGTCATTGACCTATTTAGAAGAGTCTGGGAAAGCACTCACTAGTACGATATTGTTTAAGGTCTTAACGGGCCACAACTGCAGTTTGCGATGGGTCCGCCAAGAATGACTTGTAATACGGGACAGAGGTACGGAATTGCAATGTTATATATTATGGGTACTTGTGCAGCGCTTACCCTCCGCCGGGGTTCCACAGTCGCCAGCCAGCTTACCGCGTCCTCCCAGCTCCGGTGCAGCGCAAGCAGGTTTCCTCCGTTTCCTCTCACATCAGCATTGCCGCATTACGGGACGCCGTTGATAGTCCTTCGTACCTCGGGTCGACGGCAAAATTAACTTTATGCACCGCTCCTCCACCGCCGTCGCTCCTCCTTCTCCCGGGTGCTCTGTCTCGCGGTGGTGAGCCGCGTTAATATTACCAAACGCTCCGAATTCCTCAATTCAGAAAAATAGACGGCACTCCAAGTCTGTATATTCACCAAAGATGATTTATTGGCAGACCCCCCTGCCCCCTTGACAAACGCGTTTCACCCCTTGGGCTTCGTCAGTGTCAACCATTTTTTTGTGCAGTACACCATTATGTCCCCTCCCCTCCTACAACATAAAGAGAGGACTGAAATCTCGCCACGTTCTTCTTGGCGGCCATCTTACAATGTGCAAATTTTTCATTTCATCTAAGCACATTAAAACCATCTACAAGCTGGAGAAATGGTGATAAAAAAGGTGCTCGTGCATAATTTTAAGACAACAAAAAAGAGCAACAAGGGTTATTGTTTACATCGTATGTTTTAAATTTTAGTACATTGTTAAAGCATAAAAGATCTTTAATTAATGTGCCTATATTGTTGGCCATTATATTTCCCATTGCACTCATATACACCGAAAAAAAAATATATATATATATATATATATACATATATATATATACATATACATATACATATACATATACATATACATATATATATATATATATATATATATTTATATATATATATATATATATATATATATATATATATATATATATATATATATATATATATATATATATATATATTGGGATTGTTCGAATAACTAAACTTGAATCAATAACAACACAATATTTCAGACCTTGCCCAGGAAAAAGTAGCAAATTCGTAGATGGTTTTGAGTCGCTATGTCAAACTGTTCAGCAGCTAGACTTCTCGGTCGTTAATGAACTTCCTGTCCGGGCGAGCCCGTCATCTTCACTGGAGGTTATTCTTTCTTTAAAGAGGAGGGGGTGTACGGATCTACAGAATACTACCATGCTAGTCATTCTGCAGCCCCTTATTCCTGGTCCCACAGTGCCACCTTGTGGCAGGCACTGAAACTCACTGCTAAAGAGAATTGTCACTACGAGACTATCTTGAAATCAGTTCATCTGAGCCCAGAATATGTAGTAAGTCACCATGAGTCACTAGGGGACTAAGGGTTCCACATATTTCAGTGGGAAAAGATGGGAGCAGATACAGGGTCATTGGAAATAGGGAAACGTGACCATACGTTAAATCTCACTCAGAGGTGAATAACCTTGATGGTGCAAGGAATATCTCCCATGCCAACAAGCATTTGCAATGCAATAGGTCTCGCATTTAGGCGAGTTTGAGCTATTGGCATTGTAAATGACAATGCCTTTTATTGATGTTTTAGTTTTTAAAACATAAATAAAATGCATTGTCATTTACAACGCCAATAGCTCAAAGTTCCGTAAGTGTGAGACCTACTTTATTCTGTACAAGCACATATAAATAAAAAGTGATTATTAAATTGACAAAAATTGGCGAGCTTTTACTTCTGAAATGTATTTCACAAGGTAGTATGCTATATGTCCGCAGTCAGAACATTTGTTTTCCTAGGTAATCTATCAAATATGTAATGCTGCGAGAAAAGGTCGAAAAACAACCCCTTCTCGCCTGTCACCACACCCCTAACTCACACAACATTAATGCTTGAGAGCATTAAGACAGGCCTGAATCATGGTCTAAAACATATGTTTGTTTCGAGGATTTATTTTAACAACGAGTCCACGAGTGGAACATTAAAATATTAATGGGAGCGTGGCTCAGCAAACAATTTCTTCAACATTTGAAACAGCAGGTGCTTTTTGTGGAGTGGCAAGGGAAGGAGATCTCTGCGATCAAAAGATAATAAGAATGACTGGAGCAGCATGCTCTACCCAAAAATTATTTTGAGCATTTATCGTACGAGAATTAATTTTGTTTGGAGCAAAACTTCGAAAGAAGTCATCTCGCAGCAATTTGTATCTCCGCGAGTAGGATTACAAGGATGGACGGCAAGCGTCCGGCAGCCACACTAGCACAATAACACGTGTACTCACACCCACTATACCCGTGGTGTGGGCGGCCATAAACAACACCTCGGCCCGATACAAAGTTCTGCTTACATAAGAGAAAAAAATCTAGAGCTTCTCCACACAGAGCACTGTTTTATCGCTGCGAAACCAGGAAGGGGGGTGGGGTAGGGACCTGGGAGAAGGCGAGAGGTAGATTAACAGGAGACATTGAGGAGAGAGGGAAAGGGTGGAGAGATGGAAAGGGGGGAGAAAGAAAGTAGAGAAGCAAGAGAATGAGAAGGAGCAGAAGGAGGAGGACAACCCGTAGTAGAGGAAGAAGGGGAAGAGGAAACAGGAGAGAAATTAAGGAGGAGAGGAGGTCTAGGGAAAAGAGAAATTGGAGGCAGGGAGAAGGAAAAATAGGATTCACGGAGAAGGGGCCAGGGAGGGGCATAGCGAGAAATATGGTAGCAGGAGAGAGAGGCAGGAAAGGGAGCGATTGTGAGAAAAAGGGGAGGGTGGGAATGAGAAAGGAACGAACTGGAGAAGAATAAAAGGAGAAACGGAGAAAGGAAAGCAGGCTTGCGATAAGGAGAAGGGTGGGAGAAAAGAGAAGGGCCTGAGGGGGAGACATGTTTATAAGAAGTGCCTGAAGGAAGGGAGAGAGGAAAGGAGGAGCTGGAGAAGAAAGGGGAAACAAAACAAGATGCCCAAAGAGGGGGGGGTACACAAGTGTAGACTGAGAAAGATGGGTGGGAGAAAAAGGAGACTGCAGACTTGTGACGAGGATTAAATCCGGACACAAAATACTATACAGGATGTAGACTGAAGAGGGAGGGAACGTACAGTGGGCGCATTATACCGACGGTGGGGGTGAGAATGGCAAGAAGAGAAGAGGCGTGCGGAAGGAGGAGGAGGAAAGAGACAAGGCATGTCCCCCGAGAGGCTAGAGTTTCAAGTACAGAGGACTTGTGGGACACTGCTGAGCAGTGCACCGCCTCCCGGCTGTCCGTGGGGATGGGCATAGTTGGGGGGTCTTTGAGGAGGTACGGAGTGAGAACAGAAGGGCTGCCGCCATGAAGTGTGGGAACTGCACGCAAGAGACGCCTCCATTCTTTTTTTTTACTGCACCATCAAAGCCTTTGAAGTTACAGAAATGGTGGAGTGGAGTAGTGTGGCTCACTGGTTAGAGGCGGCAGGCCTGAGAGCAGAAGTCAGCCTGGGACCAGGGTTCAATTCCAGACGCGGCAGGGTCGTGGACCTTGGTCAGCGGACTCGATAATTCTCGCTTCGGTGCTTACTCTAATCAGGGGTTCCACTCGGCAACTCTGGGCATTAGCTTGCCTAATCTCCACAACGGCCCCACCAATTCCGGGGATGCCTGGCTCCACCTTGGGGACTCCCAGCAAGGGACCATCCCACAGGGAAAGCCAGGACGGGTTCCCCAGAGTTATACAGCGCCGGGACGCCCCGTTGCTGGGGCAGCTGTGCGCTTTACAAGTATACTACATTTACATTTACATTTACAGAAATCAATTAAGTGCCAGCCACGCACCTGCGTGGGAGGTGGGGGGGATGGAGGAGGGGAAAGAATCAATTACCAGATGGCGGCCAGATGTAATCAACAGTTTCCAGTGATAATTACAAGCCCACCCTTCCAGACAAGGATGCGGTGCCGCGCTCCTTCTGCCTGGGAGAGCGACCCCCTCCCATCCAAGCGTTAGAGGCACGAAGTACCTCACAGGGACGGAGACACATATACTGCACCAAGGGAATGGCGAAGGCTGGCCAGAGTGGTATCAGCACACTTACGGTGTCCCATCCAGACCATGTCCTAGGTGGTGGTGGTGGGGGGGGGGGGGGGGGGGTGTAGCCGGCCATAAGTGTCACCATGGATACAGCAAAAATAAAGTGTGAACATTACAGGTCAATAACAAGCTCAGTATCCGGCCTGGGAGGAGTGGGAGGGCGGGGGCTGTCTGCGCATGCGCAACATTTGTAAGTTTCGTTTTGAGGTGGAGTGCGAGCCTGGAGCGACAGCGGAGTGCCGTACCTGAAGTCCCGGGACCCAGGAGGGGGCCCGGGTGAAGACCAGCGGGGAGACTGCGGGACCCCTAAGCCTAAGGGGAGAGCCCCGCATCTTGCAGGCATGGCAGAGCAGCTCGAGTGCTCTACGAGGCTCCCGAGAAGCCCGAAGCCCGGTTAGGTAAGAGAGGGGAGGGGAGAGAGGGTTGCCTGTATGTGTGTGCATGCGTCTGGGTGCCTGCGTGTGTGTAAATGTAAATGTGGGATACTTGTAAAGCGCACTGTTACTCTACCCGAGTGTCCTGGCGCTGTAGACCGCTGGGGAACCAGTCCTGGTTTTCCCTGTGAGATGGTCCCTTTCTGGGTATCTCCAGGGTGAAACCAGGCATCCCCGGCGTCTGTGGGGGGCCGTTGTAGAGATGAGGCAAGCTTAATGCCCAGAGTTACCGAGTGTGTTCCCTGGTTAGAGTAGGCACTGAGGCGAGAATTATCGAGTCCGTTGACCCTGGTCCAAGACCCTGCAGCGTCGGGAATTGAACCCTGGTCCCGGGCCGTTCTCTGCTTACAGGTCTGCCGCCTCTAACCAGTGAGCCACACCCTCTGTGTGTGTGTGTGTGTGTCTGTCTGTGTGTCTGTGTAAGTGAGTGTAAGTGCGTGTGCGCGCGTGTGTCTGTGTGCATGCACGTGCGTTAGGCTGACTTGCTGGGAATGTGGACGGAGCCGACGTGCGCGTGCACGCAGTCAAATCCAGCACAAGAGAAGCGCGTGGCACCCTTTTGTCCCTCATTCCCCCGAGACCGGCAACATTAAGTCTCCAGCCTGGACGCATCCTTCGGATGCTAATTCCAGGCGAGACCTAAAAAGGGAACACACAGCTCTTCCTCTCCCTAGTGGCGTAACGCAACATGATGGAGCCTCCCTACAGAGTGTAATAAAAGGTATTGAGCCTCCAGTATCTTGCTAATTTTAATTGTACGGGACCCACTGGAAGTGCTGGGGGCCCCATAAAGGCTCCCCTGCGGTGTAGTAGCTGCAGGGGCCTGTGGTAGGCCCCTCCTCAAGTCCAAACACCTATGGTGGCAGGACTGCTAGGCCATTAGAGGGCAGAAGAACATGGCAGAGTCTGTCCAATTCCAGCAGGTATAGACTTCAGATGTCACTACTCACGAGTTAAAAGATGACCCCAAAAATATTTTCAGCTCTAACCAATCATATTTGATAAAAATAAAAAAAGGTGATTGACGCAAGTCAGAAATCATGACTTGACGTTTAAATGGCAGAAGTGTCGACCCTTTAAATCCTACCCACACCTTTTAAAAAGGCGAATACTTCAATGAGTACTGAATGGATTTACACCAAATCAAACAAGACACGCTTTTCAAGTTCTACTTTCATAGCATTTTTGTGTAAATGTGTTCAGTGGCCTTTGTTCTATCTTTGTTTACATTTTCCTATTCAAATAAAAAAGAGAAATTATACCATTTTTCATCTCCTTAACTTTTTTTTCCCTTCGGCAGATCTTTACAAAATCTGAGATGCCGAAATCTATCTTACAGCGCAAGTAGATTGAAACATTTTGTGTAAATCTGTCCAAGTAGTCATAGGTACGTTCGTTCGTTAAGAGAACTTTATTCGGTTAAATATGACCATAGCAGCACATAAAAGAAAAAAACATACATTTTGAAATATCACAGTCATAATATAATTTAAAAAATTATACATTTAAAAAGGACATATTCATACATTCTATATTATATAAAACAACTTCACATAGTGTACTTCCTTCTCAATTTTAGAGCAGAAGAGAACATTAATAATCGAGGAACATAGTGAGGGTGAATTTAACCTTTGTAGATAAAACAACCCTTCTAGATGTGTATCAAAATTCATATCGCATAGGCTAGGACATAAAAAGACAGATCTTAAAGTGTGATACAATGCGCAAAAAAGCATAAAGTGCTTCGCGGATAGAGTAGAAAACCCAAAGCATGGACATCATGGAAGTGAGAGGAACCAAGTACCCATTTGTGGGAATGCCATTAAAATAATGAACCTCATTTAATCTTAACCATGCAAGGTAAAATCTATATTCAGCATTCTCTACCCAAAATAGGTACGGTTCCAAGTCTGCAGTACTTATTAGAGGCACATATTGGAGGACAGAAGGCATGTCCAGTACTTTAATGATTCTTTCTTCCTCACTATGCACAAAGAATCTCTGTTTTACCAACTCATGGTTGTGAGGGCCTATGTCTCCTGGAACATCAAACAGACAGCTCAGGCCTAGATGACGAATGGTGTTCTTGGCATATGTTAGCCATGGAATAGCTGACATGTGACGTAGATTAGGAGAGTCCTTTTCCACCATACGAGAGAAACCCATCTCTGGGGTAGCCCATACTTTTAGCCATAATATAATGGAGGCCATATTGACCTGATCCTCTAAATAAGCTGGACCCAATCCTTGGGGTACAATAAACTGGACGTTGATTTAGGGATTGCCAGGAGTGTACACAAGAACTTTTTTTCAACTGTTTGAAGCGCACTCAGCCTTGAGTAAACCCCAAACACCTGTCACATAGGTGCCAACTGAGAGGCATTTACTTTTGTGTAGTGCAATCATCTCTTTGAGGGGCTTATGGCCTAACTTTTTCGTAAAGCTAAAGATTGCTTCACCAGAGGCCGCCATCTTCTGGGATCGCTTGATAATTAACCTCTCCCACTTTAAATTAGTGTAAAAAAATATGCCCAGATAGCTAACATTTGTGACCTTTACAATGAATAAGTTTTTGAACAAGTATTTTTTGGGCCGCAAATAAGTAAAAAGGATGTTTTATTTTTAATTGGAAGATTCAAATATCTCATAAGACCGTTAAAACCATCTAAAAGGGCCTGAAGTTGATTTGCAGTGAGAGCAAGAAGAACCGCATTGTCCGCGTACAATAGTATGGGGACTAGATGGGTACCTATTTTTGGGACATCTGTTGTTTGAGAGATTAAAAGGGAGTCAAGGGTATTAATATAAAATAGGAATAAAAAAGGTGCCAATATACATCCCTGTCTCAAACCGCGTGAGACCCTTTTAGGGTGAGTACAGTGACCAGTTTGGGTATAGCTTTAAAAGGTCCCCCTGCTGCTTCCATTAAAGCCCATCATTTTCCTCTGTGCACTAGGTCAAAGGCACAGGAGAGGTCTATAAAAGCCATATGTATGGACACATTAAGTGCCTGTTCAGAGGTGCTGAAGTCGGACTGGAATCCATATTGGACTTCCGCGAGAAAATAATTGGCCACTGTCCAGGCTTGCAATTGGGTCAATAATACTCGCCCGAGAAGGTTAACAGAAGAATCTAACATTGAGAAAGGGCGATAGTTAGCAGGGAGATTCCTATCGCCCTTTTTAAAAATTGGAACGGTTTCTGATTCCTGCCCTGAATCAAGGTCCCTTCCGTACTGCCACTCTATAAACTTTAGTTCTTAGGGGAGTCTAGAACAAATCAACGGGGAGCCCAAAGGGGCCGTCGCCTTCCCAGCCGCAGACACACCTCCCAGTGATGGTTTCCATAAAAGACAACTTAGCCGGTATGGGCAATACCGGAAGGACTAAAAGAGGTTTGCACAGCTGTATTATACAGTTCAAAACATTTGGAAAAGTGCTCAACCCAATTTCGTTCTAAAATATGGGATTTGATACCTGAAGTGGTTCCATCCTTAAAGAAAAGACAACTTATACCCTCCCAAAAAGCTCTATTGTGCCTTAATTTGGCAGCCCGTCCCAGACTTTCCCAGGCTTTTGATTTCGCTTCCTATTTTCTATAGCCCATTTATAGGTTTTTCTGGCTGCCTTGATGTCATCTGGATTACGAGGAAGGGTATCGGTGGCTTTTTAAAGATTTTTAAAAGCTGCGAACCACATCTGGCCTTTTAGCGATTTTTATCTTGTAAACAAGCTTGAGACTGATTTGCAAAAAACTATAAAGCTATCTTGGATTTTAGTTGGAGCAGCGTCATCCTCATTAGAGTTCCTAGAGCTTCCTGAAGATACAGGGTCAATCTCATCCAGGAACTTCTCGTTTGCGATACAAGTATAGCAATTATTGCAGCTTATGATCTATTTCCAGTCTGAATCTTTATTTTGGCAATTTTTCATAAAAGTGGCAGACATAAATAACAACTGTGTAATAGATATAAATAGGTATACAAAAATATAAAACCATAAAATACAACCATTGTCAATTTAATTTCATTACAATTGTGGGATCCATGCAAATATTCATAGTAGGCCTTCGAAAGTCTAAAATTATGCCCTCGCTTAGTGAGTGCTATAGACTATAACAGAATAAAGCATCTAGTACACTAATGTTACATCATTAGTACCTTATTTTAGTACCAGAGGGCTTAGACTCTGCCTGATTCTCCACATCGACAACAGATATCAGGAGACTGCAAAGACTATACATTGCCTAGTATCTGAATTTAATATTGTTAATCCCTCTTTCTGTTACCTGACACCCACATTACAGCACAATGGTAAAATCCATTTTTTTCTGTCACACTGGTAAGCAGGACAGATGACTATTTCAAGCTCAACCCTTTCTTTCGACTCACCGCAAGAGGGGCACAGACAATCCACTGCCCTGATGTTGTGTGCCCACTTAGCAGTGAAAGAATGAAGCGGGAGGGTTCCATGCTGAAAATGCAAGACGAGCTTCCTGAAGGTACAGGTTCAATCTCATCCAGGAACTTCTTGTCTACAAATTCGTCCATCATAAGGAAGGCGCCTGTTAGGGAACCGAAGGTGGGCTGCCCCTGCACGTTTCTCCTTTTAAATTGATGATAATTGGATCTATTTGCTTAGTTTCTATATTCCCCATGAATTACTCTTGCTTTCATGGATTGCCTCTGAGCTACAAATCATTTAGAAGCAAGATTCGTTCAAGGGCCCCTAAGAGGTGGATCTTGGCACCTGGAAAATGCACAAGGATATATTTTGCCACAGGAATTAGGATTACAAAGCATGGGTAATATTAAGACTTTTTTTGAAGGAATACAGATTGACACACTCACTCGTTTCAGAGGCAGAAAGGGGTTGATCTTGGCACCTGGACACGAGGGAATAATCTTACCCAGTATTCCTTTAACAATCAATGATCAGCTCTAATGCTGCTTTGTTAATTTGATTGTTCTAGAGTAATAATTCTCATGCACTCAGCTGGCTTTAATGGAGCAGAAACCAACACACTTCTTAACTAATACCACACTATACATAAACAATAAACCCTGATGAAGCGAAGAGAGACCTCAGCAATGGAGAGGGTCGAAACACGTCCACTATATTAACAGTTATGCAATTAACCAAAAGACATTAAAAAATCAATCCTAAGGTTGTTATATGTCTGAGCGACAATCCTTCCTTAAAAACAAGTGAACTTCTGGACAAAGACAGTTCAAAGATATAAATTAAAAAGACAATGGACAATATCATAAGCAGAGCCGAAAAAAGCAAGTCACAATAAAACAAAACATAACTCTGCCCACAAACAAATCACAAACCTATCACAGCCTATATTTATGTCCTTATGTTTGCAAGCAAAAACACATCTATATTTCTCAAATCTATGCAAGAATTTATAACACCATTAGCGAGATGACTGTCCTGGACTGGAGGGCTAACTTGACTCCAAAATAGCGACAGGAAAGGGAAACTTGACACAAATTATAATTGTGCTCTAGAAAGGAAAGTAAATTGGAATCTTCGTTTCAGTGTCAAATCAGCAATAGTCCCTAGTTCTTAAGACGATATTCCCTGATTAAGCGATAGTGCGTGAATTTGTGGTTAGCCTGGATGCAGTCAGAAACGGATAGGAAGATCACCCTTGGTCCTCTGTAGGACTTGAAATAGACCATTTCCTGGTGGAAAGAGTTGTGCTTTGACAAACCTGCAAAATAAGAAATGACAGAGGAAGTTGTCCACTAGATCCGAAGACCTCAAATTTGATTCTGGAACTTCAGGTCGAAAACCAAACCATATTTGAATGACTTCTTATTTTGGGGTGTTCTAAATTAACACAGCTTAAAAACTAAGAACAGTCATATCAACAGAACTGAAGCAATTGGATGCTTTTGAAAAATCACAACTCTTGGACACATCCTGTGTACGGGAAGATAAACAAGAACTGAGTTGGGTTTTTCAAGCCTATGACAGTAATGGATGTAACATTCTGATCTCATCTGTGAGGTTCTGTGCACTACGACCTACAGATGGGACGACCTACAGATGGGACGACCTACAGATGGGACGACCCTACAGATAGGACGACCCTACAGATGGGACGACCCTACAGATGGGACAACCCTACAGATGGGACGACCCTACAGATGGGACGACCCTACAGATGGGACGATCCTACAGATGGGACGATCCTACAGATGGGACCATCCTACAGATGGGACGATCCTACAGATGGGACGATCCTACAGATGGGACGATCCTACAGATGGGACGATCCTACAGATGGGACGACCTACAGATGGGACGACCTACAGATGGGACGACCTACAGATGGGATATGCCAGGCTGGAGGGGAAGAACCAGGACACAAGTTAATCCTGTGAAATCATGAGTCTGGAAACAAAGAAAACTTGTAATCTCTTTAGGGAACTAGAGTAATCGCTACCTTCCTCTACAAGGTAAATATTAGCTCCTCACACTTGTAGCAGCCAAATCAGATTGCCTGGAGAGGGGACGGCGGTAAGAACTGCACAGATTCAAACTTTAAATACTATTGTGCTAGTTTATTTGGTCATCACAGGACACATCATCAGGACACCTAAAGGTCAACCTCCTCTCATCAACTACCAGCCACAGAACACATTTCCTACCAACCTTCCATTCTAGCACCTACTCTGTTCACATTCAAACTACCACTCATTCACACATATATACACACCACTACATCCTCCATGAACTGAACTCCACACCAGAACTGGGGGCGCTATGTGTGTGCTTCCCTCCAAGCACAGAGAGGTTGTCTGCTTGCTGTAGGGAGCATGCCTGTCGCAGCAGGCGCCCCAACCGGGAGAAGCATAAGCTGGCGGTAGCTGTAGAGTACAGGAGAACAGAAAACACTGAAGAAGTCAGAGGCAGCCTGCTCAAAGCAAGTGCCCAGCCTACGACAAAAGTGAGATACTCCGAAGAAAACTGGAAACGCTCCGGTTTGAACTCCACCTGATTTAATGCCCCTTCCAGCATCCACCTTAACAGGCTTGGAAATCAATCTTGTTAATTGTAAGGTATGGAATTTGTGACCAGAAGTCTCTATCAGATCTCCCATACTGATATTCTCCTCTGCTCAATTATCTGTTAGGGTGTTACCCCTATATACTAATTCCTCATTCTATCTTTCTACATCTCTTATTCTGATTATCCGTTCTTTCTCGGTATGTCACTCAACCCTCCCCTTCAAGCTAATCTCATCTTTTTATTCACGTCGCCTTCTCGCCAACCTTGATTAACCTGGTCTTCTCATATCCGGGAACAATTATTGTTGCTTGGCTTCATGTTGGTTTACTCTAGTTCTCAGCCAAGTTAAAGTCTGATTTCACCAGCTTTTATGTACAGTGAATGGATACCTAAGGGCTTGGGTACTCTGTAGAAGAATGTATATGTACGTAAACATAACGTGGCACACACTGTCTAAGTTTTGGGTTTGGGCTTAATCATGAGGTAAACAGGCCTGAAAATATTTTAATTTTCAGGTTGTCTTCCCCCAGCCCCCACAATGCAGAACTGGTGTGCAGGATTCAAGTTCTGAAGAAGCTCTGGGTGAAAGATTCCAGCTCCACAGGACATGACTGGGAAGATGCTACCGACTAATTCACTGAACAGCAAGACTGGGTCAGCATTTGTTTGTCGCTTGTTTTAATCACTGCAACTTCACCATCACAAAAGCTCTTCACCGTGAGCTGCAGCAAGCCCCGTCCAAAACAGTGGAACTCTATCTGATCTCAGACTTGGACCTTCACCTAGTGAAGAGATGTGAGGTCTGCGAAAACGGCAAAAGAAATAATGATAGAGGGATGGTCACTGCACCCGAAAACCTAGAATTCAGTATTGGCGGCTGCTGGATTGAACTGAGCTCCAGTGAAACACTCGCTTCCTACATCTGCTGGGATCTATAGGCCACATGTTCTAATCACCAGAAGGCCAAAAGAGCCTTCCACCGTTCACAGGTTGATAAAACAGCACCATTAAATTTGGAAATAATTAAACCAGTTATTTATGGTGGATAAAAAATGGCAAACGTGTGATGGCAGGGTCTATGAGAAAAAAAAACCTCTTGGTAACTGCAAATCTACCTGACATTTTTTGTAATCCTATTAAAAAGACCCATTATGTTCCCACTTTTTTGCAATTGCTCCATAAAATGACTTTGGCTTTTAAGACAATGCATTCTGTATTAGTTTAACTGCATTGCTTTGTTAATTGATTTTCTTTGAAGAACCCTGGCACCCACCTATTGTCCTGTTAGGGCTCTTTGGGCATTGATGCATATTTAACATCAAATCTCGAAGGCATTGTAGAACACAGTAGATATTAACGATTTGATGATACTCTGTGATAACCAATGATCTAGAAAGATTGGTGACTGTAAAGACACGTGATGGTCTACTGTTGTCTCCTTGTCTATGTTAATATGTTTGTATAACAGGTTGTACTGTATTGTAGAATAGAGCTCCTACCCATCACTAGAAAGGAATACACAATGATGGATTTTTATATGTTTGTGTTTTATGTATTTTAATTATTGTGACTTTAATATTGCATCATTTTTTTTATTGTTTAGATAAGATTGGATATACGAATACAGGAATAAATATTTTTTTTACATGTAAATGCGGTGTTGAACCTCAATGTTATCGGGGTTGAGTGTGAAATATTGAATGAGGGGTTTGCTTGACTTTTGATATAGAAGCCCAACGGGATTTTTTATTTGACCAATGGGGATGTTTGGGGAGCCTAATCATTGTATGAATGAAAGTAAGTGCCATTCCTCTTTGTGAGTCTGCCAGAAAGATGCCACTGAGCCTGTCATTAAGAGCATCCTCTTCAAGAGCCCAACACAGGTCATACAGTTAGTTCAGTGTTGGCTTTCAGTTATGCTCTTTTTTTTACTAAAGACAGTGGTCCATAGACAAAAGAGAGTTTTATGCGCACTTGATTAACATATGCTAAATAGACAATATGTTCTTTGTCCAGCCGGACAGCATTTATTCATTAATATGTATTAAACAAAAGGGATCAAACAACAAATACAAATGGGACGAGACCTGCATCCAACTTAGGAACATACACTGGAAACATATAAGGAAGTTTTAGGCAAGAGCACGAAGTCTATGTACAGTAGTATTTTAGAATTGATTTACAGAAGAGTACCATTGCATTTTGTAATCCAGAACTATTAGACACATATGGTACATAGAGTGTCGACGACGTTTCAATCCATTAGGGGAAAATCATGGGATCATCTTCAGGACAGTGAAAATAAACACGCCTTTGTGCAAACATTGTAATTCATGTTTGTCGATTACAGATTAGCAATAGGTAAGGTCAATTATTGAGTAGCAATAAGTACAAAATTACAGCAAGGGGAAAAAAGGGGAAGAGAAAAGTGAAAATTAGACTGAATTAGAGCATGTAAGGACAGACCATATATTAAATGTACAATTGCCTGTGACTATTGTGTGAAAATAGAAAGATAGCGGCGCAGTGTTGAGGGCATTGGTGACATTTTCATACATGTGCATTTCAAGTTGCCTTTATAACGATAGAGGCATAATCATTTGCTATGTAGGCGGCGCTAAATTTTAAGTTAAAATTATGTGAGAAATAGAATGAGGGCATATACAAGAGTAATAGGTGACACCTGATGCCTCAATGGATATAAAGCTATTGAAAAGGAGCAGTGATGATTACTTGCAAAAGAATCCACAATACTTCGGTTCATGCACAGTTCACAAAGCATGTCTTAGCCATAAAGCGGGTGAGGCCTGATCACAGAGTGACTACGGTAGTGGGAGGTGCATTTCTGGTATATCTAAGACTCCTTGTGTTAGTGATTATAAATCTGGGTGATGCCTCGAGTGGGGACTGTGAGATCGAGTGGAGGCGGTTCTCTAAGTTATGAGGGTTAATTTAAAAAACAAACAATGGTGGGAAATTCGGAACCGGATGATGCCGCAAGACTGAAGTATGGCCATGCAGGACAGGAGGCGTGTCCACAACCTTAAACAACCAAAAAGTTAACAAATTACCGAAGGTAGACCGGTTCTATACGATGGTGGGTAGAGATATTCAGACCTGACTCGGAATCCTGCAATTGAAGTAATCGTAATTAGGGCTGAGGTTCGACTCGTATCTAAAAAGGACCCATGGCTGGATGTGGGAAATTCTTATCGGGGTGCCTTGAAAAAGTATTAGGTAACTCAGAGCTTGATAAATAGCGCAATACAATACAGCTGTGGTATGGTTAATGAAAAAACAGATATTATGTACTAACCAAATATTATGTAGACTAGTGTAATGTTGTGTAAAGTCATACGGAGTTACTAAATAAGTAGTACGGGTACAGTATTTACAGTGGCGGGACACAGGGTACAGTTTTTTCAGTGAAGTGACACAATAGAAATTAATCAAGCGAAAGCACATACAGTATGGGCACAGTTCAGTGAAGGTCCATTGGTTGAACAGTTAAAGTAGCGAGGTCCAATCCTCAAGGCGATTAAGGCCATTGTGTATGCTATCAGTTCTGAGTAGCCATTTTAGTTCCTCCTTGTTGCGCAATTGGTTAATGTCAGCACCCCTTGGGGAGGTTTGATTACGCCGATGATTGTCCATTTGAAATCCAATTCGATATGTCCAAGTTCCATGAAGTGGTCCACCAGTGGTGCATTCGGAGTTTTGCAGCGGATCCTGCTGCGATGCTGTCCAATTCGAAGTCTGACCTTTTGGGTTGTCTGTCCCACATATATTTTTGAACGGGGACAAAAAATGGCAAAGACAACATTTGCAGTGTTACAATTCGAGAAATACCTCCTTTCAAACTTTATGTGGTTGAAGGTGAAATCTTTGCCTTCTACGGTGGTGTCACATGCAATACATTCGCCACATCTAGCATGGCCCGAGAGGCGTGGGAGACCCCATAGGTCATTGAGGGTGTTCTTAGGGGCATTGGTTGGAAGAGCTGCCCTTACCAAATGGTCCTTGATGTTTTTCGCTCGCTTAAATGCAAACATGGGCCGTTCAATGCTCAGAACCCCTGCATTTAGCACTTTCCAATGTTTCAGGACACTATTTCGTATGGTATTGGATAAAGGTGTGAAAGTGGTAACACATACCAATCTGTCCTGGGCTTTTGTGGGTTTAGGTACCAGTAGGACGTCCCTGGTACCTAAACCCACCAGGCCCTTTTTAATGAGCTGCGAACCAATTTGTGTGGGTATCCATGGCTACACAGCTTATCACTTGATATGTTTGCCTCACAGAAGTAGGTCTCTTTATGATAGCAGTTCCTTCTAATTCGAAGAAATTGTGAATAGGGAAGTGAGTCACGTAAGGCACGGGGATGGTGACTGCTATAACTAATTAGTGTGTTGTGCTCAGTGGGTTTGCAGTATAGACTAGTAATGAGTTGACCATCATGGTGTTCAATTTTTAGATCAAAGAAGGCGATGCTGAACTTGCTCTCTGATAGAGTGAATTTGAGTCCGCTACAGTTATTATTAAGCCAGTGGAGAAACTGCAATAATGCCTCAGCCGAAGCATTCCAGATAATGAATATGTAGTTTATATAACGCTTCCACAGGGCAATGCCACTGTGGAAGGGGTTATCTGAGTTAAGGATGCATCTCATTTCGAGGTCGTCCATGTACACGATAGCTAGATTGGGAGCAAAAACTGCTCCCATTGAAGTACCCCGGACTTGGCCGTAGAAATGAAATGAAATGAAATGAAATGAAATGAAATGAAATGAAAAAGGGACTTCTAAAGCGCGCTGTGGCCAAGCGGCTTCCTGGCGCTGGGGATCACCTCGATGTCTAACCAGAGTGCACGAGAAAGAGGGGTTTATTCAGGAAAAGCCTGGAGAAAAAAGAAAGTTTTAAGGGCTTTGCGAAAATGGGAGAAGATAGGAATAGAGCGGATAGAGAGAGGGAGAGAGTTCCAAATCTGAGGAGCCCGGACAGAGAAGCGTGTGCCACCTGTGCGGGATTTACGGAAACGGGGGACGTGAAGAAGAGAAAGGGATGAGGACCGAAGAGTGCGGGTGGGAGCGTGAGAAGAAATCAGAGAGTTAATGAAGTGAGGAGCAGAACGGGCATGCGCCCGAAAGGCCAAGCAGGCGAGTTTGAAGTGGGACCTGAAATGAACGGGGAGCCAGTGGAGGGTTTTAAGGGCAGGGGTGATGTGGGAGAACTTAGGAAGACGAAGGACCAGACGGGCCGCCTGGCTCTGGATGGCCTGGAGACGGCGAGTCTCGTAGGCAGGAATGCCGACATACAGGCCATTGCCATAATCCAGGCGGGAAGTGATGAGGGCAGTGATGATGAGTTTGAGGGCATCAACAGAAAAAAAACGGGAGATTTTGCAAATGAGGCGGAGGGAAAGAAAACAAGAGGATACAACAGAACTGATGTGTGCGTGCATGGAAAGATCATTGCTGATCTTGATGCCCAAGGTCCGGACAGCGGAAACAGGAGAAGGAGGGGAACCAAAGGAAAGGGGCCAGTGGACTGAAGACCAGGGATTAGAAGGACCACCCGTGAGAACAAGCTCAGTCTTGTCAGGGTTGAGCTTCAGATGGTTGAAGCTCATCCACTGAGAAATAAAGACAAGGGTAGAGCTGAGCTTAGAAAGGGAGTGAGGGGGGGAAGAAAGGTCAAAGACGAGCTGGAGGTCATCCGCGTAATTGTACACCGAGACCCCCAGCTCAAGAAGCAAGGAAATGAGAGGGCGGATGTAAAGATTAAAAAGAAGAGGAGACAAAGAAGAGCCTTGAGGTACACCACAAGTGACGGGAAGGGAGGGCGCCGAAAAGTGAGAAAGATGAACAGCCTGTGACCGTCCCTGAAGGAAGGAGGAGATCCAGGAGAGGGCAGAGCCCTGTATGCCCGCTGCGCTGACACGGTCAAGGAGGATGGCATGATCGACCGTGTCAAACGCAGCGGACAGATCCAGCAGGACTAAGGCCTGGGGAAGATTACTGTCGGCCTTGCCCTTCAATTCATCCAGGACCGCCAGGACCACGGCCTCGGTTGAGTGGCCGGGTCGAAAGCCAGCCTGGTGAGAGGCCAAGATGTTATTCTCCTCTATGTAGGAGGAGAGACAAGAAGTCACATGGCTCTCAAGTATTTTCCCTAGGTAGGGAAGGAGAGAGATCGGCCTGAAGTTCGATGGAAGGGAAGGGTCCAGGCCGGCTTTCTTCAGGATAGGAAGCACGATGGCAGACTTAAAAGAAGAAGGGACAGAACCCAAAGCCAGACAGGAGTTAAGAAAGGTAAGAGGGGGGGTGGGACAGCTGGTGTAGAGGGTTCTGAGAATACGGGCAGGAGCACAGTCCGCCGGCGAGCCAGACTTGACCTTAACCAGAAGGTCAAGAAAGAGCTCTGGTGTAATAGGCTTAAAGTGGTCCAAGACAGAAGGGGAGGGAGGGGAGTGATCCGGCACGTCGGGATAGGGCACGACGGGAATGTTGGCCTTAATGTTGATAATTTTATTGATGAAAAAGTCATTCAAGGAATGACAAAGAGATTGAGAGGGGGCAGGAGAGAGACCAGCACGGTCAGAAGTGGCAAGGCTGCGGACCAGTGTGAAAATCTCGCGAGATTTATTTGCCGAGAGGGCGACGCGGTCCGAAAAGTATTTCGACTTGGCGGCTAGGATGGCTGACTTATATTTAAGAAGAAGAGCCTTATAGTTCAGGCGAAGAGTGGGACAGTAGTCACGACGCCAGCGACGTTCAGACTGCCTGAGCTCTAGTTTCAGGGATCTGAGGTCGCTGGAGAACCACTTATGGGCGTCGTGAAGGCGGGCCGCTCTGATCTTTTTGAGAGGGGCGGCCTGGTCGCAAGCCGAGGAAAGCCAGGTGCGGATAGCAGCCGCCTGATTTTCCACAGGAAGGTCGGTCAGAGTAGGGGCCGATAAAGACAGGGAACAAGAGAGATCATTAAGATCAACCTTATTCCAGCTCCGAGCCCAGATGTTTTTGGGCAAAGGAGCTTTCTCAGGTTGAACCAAGGGGATGGAAAAAGAGATCAAAGAATGATCAGACCAAACACAAGGGCGAATCGAGGAGACTGTGGGGTTGCAACGTAAAGACCAGATCTGGTCGAGGATGTGTCCATGGGTGTGGGTGGGAGTCGAGACGTGCGATAAAAAATTGAGGCAGCGAAGAGTGGCAGAGAAATCCTTGGAGGAGGAATCCTCCCGCGGGTCACCCGGCCAAAAATTAAAGTCTCCAAGCAGAATTAATGAGGAATTATTTACAGCCAGGGTGGCCAGGAGATCCTGGAGAGAAGATACAAAGGAGGGCATGTTGTGAGGAGGGCGATAAAGGAGGATCACCGTAAGGGGTACCGGAAGATTTAGGGAGCGGGCCACCAGAAACTCAACACCAGCAATACCGGGGTGTGAAAGAAGTTGGAACTGCAGGGTGCGACGAGCTATCATCGCCACGCCCAGTAGAACTGCTCATTGAATAAAGAGAAACTTTTAGTAAGGCAGATTTCTAGGAGTTGTAGAATAAATAGAGTGGTTACTGCACGTGGACGAGGGCGCTGGTTGAGTACTTGTTCGATGACTAACATTGACTCAATTTGTGGGATGTTGGTGTACAATGACTCTACATCAAACGTGCACATTGTGTTGGATGTAGGGTCAAAGGGGTATTCCTCAATCATGTTGATCATAGACATACTGTCTCTTATGTAGCATTCAGTATGGGGTACAAAATCTTTAATGAAGTGATTAATGTACTGCCCTAATGGCTCCAAAATGGAGCCACAGCCAGAAACAATAGGTCGTCCTGGTGGTGTTTTAGTTTTGCTCAGCGTAAAAGGCATCAGCTCAAAGTGTGCGTGGCCAGCACGGTGCAAACAGACTCACTATCACTTTGAGGACAAGGTCTGTGCTGAGTGGGCGCTCATTCTTTGTTACAATCCTCCCTCGGATTGGGCAGAAAAAAGTAAGGAAAATGCTACTTACCAGTATGCATCTGTTCTTGACATGTAGAGCTGTAGATTTGCACTTTGTTTTTGGCTTGGAAGAAGTCTATGTAGTCACAAGGTAGGTGACTCCTCCTTAGGACGATAGAGCACATGGGCATTGACTCCATCTCCAGATTGTTTTGCCATGGAGGGTTATGATGGAGTTAGTAAGTAATAGAAAAGGATGTCCATGTGTAATGTATCTAAGTAAGATAATAATGGAACAGATAAGAGGTATCCGGGGAGGTGGGTGGGCGTATACGAATCTACAGCTCTACATGCCAAGAACAGATGCATACTGGTAAGTAGCATTTTCCGTTCGAGGCATATGAGCTGTAGATCGTATACTTATGCATAGACTATACAGCAGTTACCTCTTTAGCGGGGGCTACCTCTATCTGTTGCAGTGGTTTGAAAAAGTGTTCTTAATACAGCCTGGCCCACACTTGCTTGTTGTTTTGCCTGCAAATCTACACACTAGTGTTTTGTGAAGGTGTATGTGGTGTAGACCCAGTTGCTGCTTTGCAGATGTTATCTGGGGGAATGTTCCCTAAGAACGCCATAAATACCCCAAGTTTATGTGTGGAGTGAGCTCTAGGGGGAACGGTTAATGTGCGTTTGGCTTTAGCATAGCATATTTGGATGCATTTAATAATCCACCTTGCAATCCCTGTTTTTAGGGCTCGCACCTGCGTTGCAGTGCGCAGCAAGAGCTCTTTTGTATGGGGTTCTGAAAGCTGCTCACACGCTTGTGCGTGTGGTTTTGCTTTCCGTGGCTGCCATTGGCTTCCGCGTGCTTCTTAAAAAAAAAAAGCCAGCACACAATTGGGCAAAGGCGTGCACATGTCCTGCCTTTGCACCGCCCATTCTTGACGGTGGCTACCACGCGCAGCAGCACGCTTTCGCCTCGCTGCCGCACTCCCTCGCCCCGCTCCTCTGTGGTGCGCGTGCAGCTCGCTTGCCCCCCGCTCCTCTACGGTGCGCACGCTCCACTGCTTTCGATTCCTGGGTTCGGCTCCTCTGTGGTGCGCGCGCACCACTGCTTTCTTTTTACAGATTAATCTTTGAATTAAAAAAAATAACGAAAGAAAAGTGTGTGCCAACCTGTTCCAGTTTCGGAGTCTCGCAACCCCTAAGAGTCTGCTCATCACCAAGGCAACTGATCACGTGACAGTATGAATTAGACCATTTCAACACACTTCATCTTTAAAGTGTTACCGGTATCAAAAATTGAGAGCTACGGGAAAATTGAAATTAAGGATAGCTTTTTCTGTCCACTTGCGCAGATTGTTGGATCCATTTGACTTACTCTACAATTGTGTTAGGGAATTCTATGCATATAAGTAAAGATATTAATTGTTGGCAGTACTACATTTTGCCGTCAGCCATCTTTCCGTGGTGTTTTTTTTCTTTGGGAAAACAAAAATAAATAGAAACAATGTATTTCTTTCGTGCAAACATGAATATTTATTATATTTAATTATTACATCCTTTTAATTTCTTATTGGGAGTGTCAAAGTGTTTGCGAACATACACAGTATAAAAATCGTTAGCAATTTATACTTTAATGTCTATGTGATAGATATTTTTACATTATGAAAAAGAAACAGAAATGAATTTTATCACAATGATATGCGATTGTATGCAGTTTTTACTTTATCAATAAAGCACACAGTGTGAAAAATGGTCGAGGGGGTTCTGTGAAGGGTAAGTTTGTCTGTTTTTAATGTCTATTATTGTTGGCAGTCAAGACTGAGACGTCATTGAACTGGAAGCATCACTTGCCTGCCTCTAGATTTTCCTTTAAGCTTTGAGAAGCTGACTGGTTTTGAGATAGGATTGCCTTTATGAGGTGGGGAGAAAGCTACAAAAAGTTGTTTAGTCTTTCTAAAGGATTTTGTTCCTTCAATTTAGTAAAGTATCGCTCTTTTTACGTCTAGCGTGTGAAAAGCTCGTTCTGCTACTGAGTCTGTTAGAGGTAAAAGCACTGGGAGTTCTACAGACTGGTCAAGGTGGAAAGCAGACACGACTTTAGGTAGAAATTTTGGGTTAGTCCTAAGAACCACTTTGTGATGATAAATTTGCAGAAATGGTTCTTGTATGGTTAATACCTGGAGTTCACTGACTCTTCTGAGAGAGGTGATCGCAACCAGGAAAGCTACTTTCCAGGTGAGAAATTGTAATTCGCATTTATGCATATGTTCAAATGGGGGACCCACGAGTCTGGTAAGGACAATATTTAAGTTCCATACTGGAGAGGGTGGAACTCTAGGTGGAATTATTCTTTTAAGTCTTTCCATAAATGCTTTGATAGCTGGTACCCTAAACAAAGACAAGTGTTGTCTGTTTTGGAGATAGGCTGCTATTGCAGCGAGGTGTAGTCTAATGGATGTATACACTAGGTTACATTGTTGTAGGTGCAAAAGTTAGCAGATGATGTTTTGAATAGAAGCATCTAGTGGGTTGATGTTATTTTTACAGTAAATTACAAATCTTTTCCACTTTGCAGCATAGCAAGCTCTAATGGTAGGACGTCTAGCCTCTTTAATGATATTCATGCAGTTAGGCGGGAGATTAAGGTAGCCAAACTCAAAGATTTCAGGTGCGAGATCGCAAGGTTGAGTTGACTGGGATCTGGGTGTCTTATCTCTCCATGGTTCTGAGTGAGAAGCTTGGGAGGGTGGCGTAGCTTTTAGTGAGTGTTGGACTTGGCCCTTCTGGCAGGTTCACCCCTAAACTTTTTGCTTATGAATGTGAATTGGTGGTAGTGATTTTTGGTTTCTGCGCACTTTACCACCGTGTCCCAGGGTAAAGTGCGTGCGCGTAGTGAGGTTGCCCTGCCCTCCCATAGGAATGCATGGGGAATGTATGTGTCCCTGGTAGTTCCTGATGCGTGAGGTGTGCAGACTCGAGTTTGGTATGTGCGGACTCGTGTGATTAAATGCTGCGCAATGATGTGTGCGGCGTGATTGTGTCTAGTGTGGAAGAGCCACTTCTAGAAGTTGGCATGTTTGTGTAATTTGTGTCTGGCTTGTGATTGGCTGGAGCTGGCTGGTGAGCCTGGCTCCATGAGTCACGATGGGTCTGCCCCGGTGATGAGTGTTGAGATTAGCATGAGTGATGTGAGGGAGGAATACACCTGGGACCTGAATAGGACTGGGCTTTCCCCACACAATGCTGGCTCCGCCCCCTGTGGTGCGTCTAATGACCCTAGCCTGCCTAGTGAATGGAACGGGTGGCTGATGAAAACAAAGCGCTCCAAAACTAGCTGCGACTGTGTTTTCCCCCACCCTGCACCCTGAGACAAAGGTTTTTACTGTATAAAAAGAGGCTGTGTCCCCTTACAAACTGTTCTCTTCCTGGATCCTTTTCCTGAGGGGGGGGGCTGCTGCTGGGCGTCAGGAGGACCGCCACTGGGGATTGCCTCCCTGCCTAGTAGGACCCTGTGAGCTGGCCCCTGGCAGGCCCAGCCTTGCCCCCACCTCCTAAAAGACTTTTGCTGGACTTCTGTTTACTGAAACTTTGCCCTATAGCGCTTGGGAGTGCCAGATTTGTGCGTGGGGGCTCTCTGCAGCGTTGCGCAGCTGGGGAGAGAAAGGGATTCCCCCTCTTGCGCAGATGGACGGCGCGGGTGCCACCCCGCTCATTGCCGTGATTTTGCCGTGTTCCCTGCCTTTATTTTGACCCCTGATGGGTGCCCACCCCGCCAGGGACCTGGTGCCGTTTTGTGCCCCCCAAGCGAGTGCCCACCTCGCTTTATTGATTTAAAAGAGGGAGCCTACCCCTTGTTGACCCTGGAGAATCACCGCTGCAGCCCAGGAGTGCCAAAAACGTTGCCGGGCCGCTGCCTAGCGCGACCCAGAAGTGCCTCAGCCTGCCCCGGAAGTCCCGCCCTCACCGCCGCAGCGCGAGGAAAGGAGAGGCGGCTGAAGGTACCGGCGGGGCTCCGTTATCGAAGAGGAGCCGCGCACTGCCCACAGAAGAAGCCGAGGGCAGCTGCAGCGTCTGCAAGCCCCGAGGAGCAGGAGCTCGCCGACCACAACCGCCGTCCCGGTGAATGCATAGTTAAGAGAGAGAGGGGGGGGGGGCGTCGGGGCACATTGCCGGTGCCCGCCCCCCCCCCCCCTCCATTGGTGCAGACTTGTTTGTGGGGCATTGGAGAGGGTAGAGCGGCCCCGGCTGGCAGCGGGCTGCTCCCCCCACCCTGGGCAGATTTGGTTACGAGCCCTAAGAGGCTCCAGGGCACCACAGTTGTTTATCAGAGCCCGAGAGGATCTTGGGGACATTTGTGTATTTCGAGTCCATGAGGGACTCCAACGATGGGGCAAGATTTGTTTTAGAGCCCAGAGAGGCTCAGGGGCATTAGTAATTCGAGCTGCAGAGGCTCTTGGTGGCATATTTGTTTACGAGCCCTGAGAGGCTCAAGGGCACCACAATTGTTTCTTCAGAGCCCCGAGGCTACCAGCCCGCAGTGTTGTTTCTTGAGCCCACGAGGCTCCAACGTTGGCCCCACTGGTTCTACAGCTGCCCAGCACTTAGTGGGCAGCTGCTACGTTTAGACTTGGCGCATTTCTTCTTTGACTGCCTGCAGCCTGCCCTGACATTTGGGACACAGGGCGTCCTAGCCCCAGAGAGGTCAGTTGGCTTGGGGACAGTTACATGTTGCTGGCTTGTGTGATTTCTGCTCAATTGTTCTTTGCTGCACCTCTGAATGTATGTTTATGCATCATGTGTTTTTCCCTACACCTCTGAATGTTGTGATGCATCATGTGTAATGTTCTTGTGTATATACCCCTAAATGTATAGTGATACTTAGGTGGTTGGTCTAGGTTCTATTGCATGTTTTTGTAATAGAGAAGAGTTTCTCTTGTTTGAGAAGTGTCAGGTGTTCTGAGAACATTGGACGCTGTCTGGGATGCAAATTTGGGGGATTACAGGTGAGTTCCAGGTAATACCATACTGGATAATTTGTCTTACCCACTTGTGACCGAATTCCAGGTAGGTAGGAACTGTGAGAGACGTCCCTCGACAGGAGTGGAATGATCGTGAGGAAGCGCAGGGAAGTCACTGTTTGGTGGTAGGGGAGTTGAGCTTATTGTTGCTGCGACCACTTCCCCTACCATTGTTGCCTCTGTAGTATCCGCGAAAGAATCCTTTGGAGGACGTTTGAGTGGGGCTTTTATAGGAAGAAGAGGGATGTTATGAGCTAGTGATTTTGAAGCCAGCCCTGTAGAAGGAGCGGCGAAAAGAATCTCTAAGGGAAGGCAATTGTAAGGCCCCCATGGACTTACAGTGTCTGTATCTTTTTTCATCTTTTCTAAAGATGTGTCAATCGAGGGTCCGAAAAGATGCTCTTGATCAAAGGGCTCTTTAAGAATAGCAGATTGCACTTCCTGCTTTAATCCGGAACCAAGCGTGCCTGCGCAACACAATGCAGGTGTTAATGGCAGAAGATCCGGTATCAGCCGCGTTGAGCGCACATTTAATTGAGGTGTTTGTGATCGATTTCCCCTCTTGTATAAGGTTGTTGGCCTTCTGTATGTACCGGTCAGGAAGGTGTTGCATGAGCTGTTCAAGCTCGTCATAATGAGCCCTGTTGTACCTGGCCAATAAAGCTAGGGCATTGGCAATCCTCCAATGATTCGCGGCCTGTGACACGATAAGTTTACCAGATGCGTTTGTTAACTTGGACTCCTTATCAGGAAAAGGGATGTCGCCTGTACTCTCTTGCGCCCAAAGGGACTGATTTTTAATGTTAACTGGGTCATTGGGAACTGCCTTATACTTTTTGTCTATCCCTGTATTGAGAATCCTGGTTCTGACAGGGTCCTTAAACACTTCTAGCGCATGTTTAAGCATGTGTTTTAACATTGGCAGGGTGTGCGTGGATTTTTGCGAGGGTGCAAAGGTTTCAAGCAAGAAATCTTCCTCTATGAGATCAGAATTAAATTTTACCCCGTGATATTGGACAGTCCTATTGATTAGTTGTGCAAACCCAATATTGTCATCTGGCGGTGATGGCCTAGATGGATAAAGGTACGGGTCATTATGTGGGTCGGGATCTGTGTTGTAGTCATCCCAAGGGTGTACGATGAGTGGAATGGTATGTGCATCATCATCATCATCATCCCCCTTTAGATCTATATTTCCACCTCCATCAGTATGATGATTGTTAGAAGGGGCGATCTCAGAGGGCCAGGTATTGCTCACCCAACCACCCCAGGACCCACCTCTCCCACAGATTTTGCCGAGTTTTATCGTGAGGTCCTCACCGGGGAGGACTTCGAGTCTAGGATCGTACACTGAGCTCACACCACACTTACGAACAGACACCACACCGTTGGATTCTAGTAACAAGTTTTTTATATGCAGTAAAAAGAAAGTAGCACTCTTATGTACAAATGATCGAGGGATCACAAAGTCTTTGAGGATTCGGGAAGAGGGAAGCGGGACAGTCTTTAGCCTTTGGGCCAGTACGGGCGTACCCTGCGCACAGCTCTCAATCCTCGAGCTGGGGGATACGGAAGATGAGGGTCGTACTGGCTGCTTCACTCACGTCGAGTCGGCTCGGTTGTGATG
Organism: Lissotriton helveticus; assembly: GCF_964261635.1. Lineage (NCBI taxonomy): Eukaryota > Metazoa > Chordata > Amphibia > Caudata > Salamandridae > Lissotriton > Lissotriton helveticus. Next base: position 2,093,696,916 of record NC_136065.1, on the reverse strand, counting down.
GTGGTTTCGATGGTCCAGCCGGACCAGAGTACTCCTCGAGCCGCAACGAGGTCAGCAGGGCTCGATCCGGAGAAGTTCTTGAAGGAGCCGCGACAGCGTCAGCAGGGCTCAGATGGTACGAGTTCAAGCTCGAGCCGCGACAGCGTCAGCAGGGCTCCGAGGTCTTAGAGAGGACGAGCCGCGACAGCGTCGGCAGGGCTCCGATGGTTGCGGGTTCAAGCTCGAGCCGCGACAGCGTCAGCAGGGCTCAGGTGGTTCAGTTCCGAGTTACGAAGAGGGAGCCGCGACAGCGTCAGCAGGGCTCAGCGATTCAAGGTGAGTTCTTCTTAGGGTCAGCCGCGATCAGATCAGCAGGCTTCAGGTCCAAGATACAACTGCCCGCTAGTTGTGGTGCGGGCCTTCATATAGTCCAGGAGCCCTTTGATGTCCGGACCCTTGCAGGCGGAGGTCTCATGCCTTGGGGGCTGGTCGTTGGCGCGGCGGTTGGCTCTTTGATCTCTTTGGAAGATGCGTCTGGGAATTCCCAGACGCCCAGCAGGTCTGGAGCCAGCACTCGGGGAGGCCAGAGGTGCGATCGAAACTGGCCCACAGGGGAGGGCCAAAGGTGTGACAGATACCAGTCTCTCAGGGGAGGCCGGAGGTGCCATCGAAACTCCCTGGCTTATCTCAATTGAGGAGCCCTTTACCCCCCAGCCGGGACTGGCGCACCTTTGGAGGTGGGATTTCGCTGGGGCCGGGGTCACGCTAGGCCCAGGGAGTCAGGGATCTCGGGAAGGGAAAATGGCTGCCGGGCCTTGTGGGGCATGCAAGGTTTCGGCGGGGGGCATGCAGGCCTGGTCGCCGGGTACGGGGCGTTCAGGGAGTAGGACGACCAGGAAACTCGGGGGCCGCTACTCTAACGGGGGGCTGCGCAGGGAACTCAGGGTGCAGGGTTACGCTCACAGGGTGCGGAGGAACAGGGGCGGACCACGCCACGAGGCCGGGTCCAACACGCGTCCCCCCCAGCTGAAGGCGGGGAGAACTACCCATCCTCTTGGGGGTTCTCTTCGCTGAGGCAGAAGAATCGGACAGGCTGTCTGCGTTGGCGTGGTCAACACCAGGCCGGTGCTCAACAGTGAAATCCATCCCCTGGAGGGAGATGGACCAGCGCAACAGTTTGGGGTTCTCCCCTCTCATCTGCATTAGCCACCGGAGGGGTCGGTGGTCCGTCTGGACCCGGAAGTGAGTACCGAACAGGTAGGGCCTCAGCTTCTTTAGGGCCCAAACCACCGCGAAGGCCTCCCGCTCGATGGTGCTCCACCTTTGTTCTCGAGGGAGTAACCTCCGGCTAAGGAAAGCCACTGGCTGGTCGATGCCATTTTCGCTCACCTGGGATAGGACCGCGCCGATGCCATGTTCGGACGCGTCCGTCTGGACCACGAACTCTCGGGAGTCGTCGGGGGCCTGTAGCACTGGGGCAGTGCACATGGCGTCTTTTAATGTTTCGAATGCCTCTTGGCAGGCGGGGGTCTAGCTGACTTTCTTCAGCTGGTTTTTGGAGGTTAACTCCGTGAGCGGGGTTACGATGCTGCCGTACCCCTTGATGAATTTTCGATAGTACCCCGTGAGCCCTAGGAACGCCCGCACTTCCGTCTGGGTCGTGGGGGCCTCCCAGGCCACGATTGCATCGATCTTGGGCTGGAGGGGGGCCACGAGGCCGCTTCCGACCTGGTGCCCCAGGTAGACTACGGACCCCTGTCCGATCTGGCACTTGCTTGCCTTAATGGTGAGACCAGCCCTCTGCAGGGCCATCAGTACCTCCCAGAGGTGCTGGAGGTGTTCGGACCAGTGTGAACTGAACACCGTGATATCGTCCAGATATGCAGCGCTGAACTCCTCCAACCCAGCCTGTACCTGGTTAACCAGCCTCTGGAAGGTGGCGGGGACGTTTTTCATTCCGAAGGGCATCACCCGGAAATGGTAGTGACCATCCGGGGTGGAAAAAGCGGATCTCTCCCTGGCCCCTTCTGTGAGGTCGATCTGCCAATATCCGCTGGTCAAGTCGAACGTGCTGAGAAAGCGAGCAGCTCCCAGGCGGTCAATAAGCTTGTCTGCTCGGGGAATGGGATGGGCGTTGGTTCTGGTGACTGCGTTGAGCCCGCGGTAGTCGACGCAGAACCTCAGCTCGGGAGAAGCCCCGGGGGCGGCCGCCTTCGGAACCAGGACCACGGGGCTGGCCCAGGGGCTGTCAGAGGCTTCGACCACTCCGAAGGCTAGCATTTTGTTGACTTCGGCCTTGATGCAGGCCCGGATTCTGTCAGGGACGCGGTAGGCTCTGTGCCGTACCGGAGGGCTATCCCCGGTGTCGTGGACGCACCAACTGGTGACGCCGGGGATGAGGGAGAAAAGGTGGGAGAATTGTCCCAGTAACTGGCGACAGTCCTCACGCTGCTCAGGGGTGAGGGAGGAGGAGAGGCTCACTCCCTCTACGGAGCCATCACTTTCCTTTGCACACAGGAGATCAGGGAGAGGCTCCGTTTCCTCTTCTTCTCCATCGTCAGTGGCGAGGAGTAAACTCAACTCAGACCGTGCGAAGTGTGGTTTGAGGCGGTTCACGTGGAGGACCTTCAAGGGGTTCCTGAGGGACTGTACATCGATGAGATAGGTCACCTGGCTCTTGCGCTCCACCACTTTGAAAGGCCATGTCCACTTGTCTTGCAGGGCACAGGGCTCCATGGGGGCCATCCCCCAGACCTGCTGTCCGGGCTGAAACTCGACCAGAGTGGCATTCTGGTCATACCACCGTTTAATTTCTTCTTGGCTGGCCTCGAGGTTTGCCTCGGCCAGTACTCGGAACTTTCGCATTTGGTTCCTGAGGGCCAGGATGTATCGAAACACATCTGGAGGGGGCTCTGGGGCCGCCGTTTCCCATCCTTCTTTGACCAGACTGAGGGGCCCCCTGACGGGGTGCCCATAGAGCAGCTCGAAGGGGCTAAACCCCAAGGATTTCTGGGAGACTTCGCGGTACACGATGAGGAGACAGGGAAGGAGGACGTCCCACTTGCGCCTCAGGGGTTCTTCGAGTCCCATGATCATTCCTTTGAGGGTCCGGTTGAACCGTTCAACCAGACCGTTACCTTGGGGGTGATATGGGGTGGTGAACTTGTACGTCACCCCACATTGCTGCCAGAGTGATTTCATGTACTTCGAAATGAAGTTTGTCCCTCCGTCGCTCACTACTTCTCGAGGGAATCCCACCCGGGAGAAGATCCCCATGAGGGCCCGCCCCACTACGGGGGCCGTCACCGTTCGCAGGGGAATGGCTTCGGGGTAGCGGGTGGCATGGTTCACCAAAACGAGGATAAATTTGAAGCCCAAGGAGGTCCGGGGGTCGAGAGGCCCCACGATATCTATTCCCACCCGCTCAAAGGGGGTACTGACCACGGGGAAGGGTTGGAGGGGGGCCTTGCGCCTTCCTCCACTCTTCCCGCTGGACTGACACGTGGGGCAGGACTTGCAGTGGGCCTCCACATCGGAGCGCATGCCGGGCCAGTAAAAGTGGGTGACCAGGCGGTGATACGTTTTGTCCTGTCCCAGATGTCCCGCAAGGGGCACATCATGGGCCAGGTTCAGGAGGAAGCCGCGGAAGCGTAGGGGTACCACCAGCACCCGGGCTGACCCTAGCTCGGCGGACTTCTGTTTGCTGTACAAAAGGCTGTTTTCCCAATAGACAAAGTGGGAGCCGGACTGGTCACCGGCGGCCTGGGCGGCGGCCCAACCAAGGACGGACAGGAGGTCTGTTCGATGCAAAATTCTTCCCGGGACGGTCCTCCTTCCTGGCGCCACTGGGCCAGCTCAGGAAGGTCATCCAGGCTCGGAGTCGGTTCGACGTCAGGCCCGAGGGGACCTGCGTCGGAGATGAGGCTCTCCTCGGGGGACAGCTCGGGGCGTTCAGATGCCACAGGGACCGCGGGGTCCTCGGGGACTGGCTGGGAGTTCTCAGGAATTACCCCCTCGGGGGAGGCCATTCGGGCGGTCATGGAACGAGTGCTCACACAGGCCCATTCGGGAAGGCCCACCATCTCCAGGTGGGTCCTTCGCTCTACCTGCTTCCACGGGGAGCTCTCCAGGTCGTTACCGAGCAGGCAGTCCACGGGCATGTCGGTGCGGACCGCTACTCGTAACTCTACGGAGACGCCCCCCCATTCGAACGGGACTTGAGCTATCCGGCAGGTGCGGACGGAATTGTCAGCTGCGATCACCCTGCAGGAAGCGCGGGGTACAATTTGGGCTTCAGTGACTAAGTGACACTTTACGGCTGTGATACTGGCCCCTGTGTCTTGGAGCGCCCCTATGCGGTGGCCATTGACGACTACTTGCTGTCGGTATTTTTCGGTGTTGTCTGGCAGAGGGGCTCCGGGAACCATTTCCCTATCACCCAGGGAGACTAAGATCATAGCTGCGGGGTCACCCCCCTCGAAATACTCCTCCCCTTCCTCTTCTATGGCTACAGAGGCTAACTGGCGCGCTGGGGGACCCGCAGCGGCGGGCTTCTTGAACAAAGGGCATTGAGGGTCATTGGCATAATGCCCTGGCTGTTGGCAATGGAAGCAGGCTTGGCTGACTCGGGGCCCTGGCTTGGCTGGAGGGAACCCTGCGCGCGCTGTGAGAGGCGAGGTGCCGGGCTGGTTTTTGGGGGGACTGCGTGGGGACCCTACCTGGGACCCCCTCTGTCTATTCTGACCCCCACCTCCCCTCGGGCGGGAATATCCCTGTTCGTTTCGACCAGATTCTCCCCCGGGCCCCCGAGGGACTCGGGTGCTCACCCAGCGATCGGCCTCGACGGCCAGTTTCCGGGGGTCAGCCAACTTGCTGTCTAGGAGGTGCTGTCGGAGTTCCACAAAGCAATTTAGGGACAATTGTTCATAAGCAATGAGGTCGATGATCCCCTCGAAGGTGGCTACTTTGCTGCCCTTGACCCAACCTTCCAGGGCCCGGCTGTAGAAATTCACGTATTCTACCCACGTGGTGCCGGGGATCTTTTTGCAGTCTCGAAACCTTTGTCGGTACATTTCTGGGGTGAGCCCGTACCGGGTGAGGAGGGCCTCCTTCATATGGCTGTAGGAGGTTTGCTCGGAGGACGGTAGGTCGAGTAGGGTGTCCCTCCCTTCGCTGAGGAACCTACCCCACAGCCCGGCCCCCCAATCCTTCTGTGGAACTCGGTGGGAGGTCATGGCGACTTCGTAGGCCTTGAACCATTGCTGGATATCATCGTTCTTATAATATTCTTTGACCACATCCTTGGGGATGTGGACCTTGGGTTCCACCGGGGGAACGGGCTCTTGGGCCCCTGATGCTCGGTTGTCGTCGCTCCGGGCCTTCAGTTCGATCTCCTTCAGGCCGCACTCGTGCTCCAGCTGGAGTCGTTTCCCTTCGTGTTCTCTCTGGAGTTTCCTCCCCTTCAGTTCTCCTTGCAGACGCAACTGCTCGATGGCTAGCTTCTTCTCGGCCAGCTTGAGCTCTCCTTCTATCTTCAGGCACGCTAGTTCCAGCTCGTGGTTTCGATTGCGTTCTCGGCCTGTCATCTCCTCTGGCGACAGACCTCTCTCCGTGCTGGGACTCCGCGTGGGGGACTCTGCTCTCTCATCCCCTTGGGCGCGGGTTTCGGCCAGTGGCCCTCCGTCTCCGCCGTCTCCTGCCGGCGGGAGAGGATGTGCTCCGGCCTCCACCCAGGCTGTCAGGGCTTTTTGAAAGTCTTCTTTGGTGCTTAATCCCGTTGTCGGGATATGGAGATCTTTGCAAAATTGTTTCAGCTCTCGGTGCGTATACTCTTCCACACGCTCCATCTGGAAGGTGGTCTCGTTGTCCGTGAGGCTCATGGTTTTGTACGGGTAGTGTGTCAGTTGTACGATCCCTAGACGTAGGTTCTTATCGTGACGCTGCCACCAATGTTAGAAGAGGCGATCTCAGAGGGCCAGGTATTGCTCACCCAACCACCCCAGGACCCACCTCTCCCACAGATCTTGCCGAGTCTTATCGTGAGGTCCTCACCGGGGAGGACTTCGAGTCTAGGATCGTACACACTGAGCTCACACCACACTTACCAACAGACACCACACCGTTGGATTCTAGTAACAAGTTCTTTATATGCAGTAAAAAGAAAGTAGCACTCTTATGTACAAATGATTGAGGGATCACAAAGTCTTTGAGGATTCGGGAAGAGGGAAGCGGGACAGTCTTTAGCCTTTGGGCCAGTACGGGGCGTACCCTGCACACAGCTCTCAATCCTCGAGCCGGGGGATACGGAAGATGAGGGTCGTACTGGCTGCTTCACTCACGTCGAGTCGGCTCGGTTGTGATGGTGGTCTCGATGGTCCAGCCGGACCAGAGTACTCCTCGAGCCGCGACGAGGTCAGCAGGGCTCGATCTGGAGAAGTTCTTGAAGGAGCCGCGACAGCATCAGCAGGGCTCAGATGGTACGAGTTCAAGCTCAAGCCGCGACAGCGTCAGCAGGGCTCCGAGGTCTTAGAGAGGACGAGCCGCGACAGCATCAGCAGGGCTCCGATGGTTGCGAGTTCAAGCTCGAGCCGCGACAGCATCGGAAGGGCTCCGATGGTTGCGAGTTCAAGCTCGAGCCGCGACAGCGTTAGCAGGGCTCCGAGAGTCTTTGAGAAGGAGCCGCGAAAGTGTCAGCAGGGCTCAGGTGGTTCAGTTCCGAGTCACGAAGAGGGAGCCGCGTCAGCGTCAGCAGGGCTCAGCGATTCAAGATGAGTTCTTCTTAGGGTCAGCCGCGATCAGATCAGCAGGCTTCAGGTCCAAGATACAACTGCTCCTAGTTGTGGTGCGGGCCTTCATATAGTCCAGGAGCCCTTTGATGTCCGGATCCTCGCAGGCGGAGGTTTCATGCCTTGGGGGCTGGTCGTTGGCGCGGCGGTTGGCTCTTTGATCTCTTTGGAAGATGCGTCCGGGAATTCCCAGACGCCCAGCAGGTCTGGAGCCAGCACTCGGGGAGGCCAGAGGTGCGATTGAAACTGGCCCACAGGGGAGGGCCAAAGGTGTGACAGATACCAGTCTCTCAGGGGAGGCCGGAGGTGCCATCGAAACTCCCTGGCTTATCTCAATTGGGGAGCCCTTTACCCCCCCAGCCGGGACTGGCGCGCCTTTGGAGTTGGGGTTTCGCTGGGGCCGGGGTCACGCTAGGCCCAGGGAGTCAGGGATCTCGGGAAGGGAAAATGGCTGCCGGGCCTTGTGGGGCATGCAAGGTTTCGGCGGGGGGCATGCAGGCCTGGTCGCCGGGTACGGGTTCGGTGCGTACAGGGAGTAGGACGACCAGGAAACTCAGGGGCCGCTACTCTAACGGGGGCTGCGCAGGGAACTCAGGGTGCAGGGTTACGCTCACAGGGTGCGGAGGAACAGGGGCGGACCACGCCACGAGGCCGGGTCCAACAATGATCATCATCATCATCTAGTGTTTGAGATTAAAGAGTATGTTGTGGGGAGTGTGGTGGAGAAATTGAGAGATTTTGATCAGCTGGAGGAGAAGGAGGTAGAGAGGTGTTAGTACTGACCTTTCATTTTAAGGGTAGTTCAGATTCTTCTGAAGTGTCCAGTTGCCTCTTTTTTGGAGGCTTGGCGACGACTTTGCCAGTCTGTAGATCAATAAAAACTCAGGTACAGACTGTGTGGGTAAAATGTATTTTTTTGGTGCCGAAGATTTGGGGTCCGAATGTTCTTTGGACCGAGTGTCTGAGGTTTTCTGTGGGGTCTTGGACTCCTTAAGTTTTGTTATAGGAGTTTGTGGCTCCGAGACATTTTTCAGCTCCAACAATTTTTTCGGCTCTGGAGTTGTTTTCGGCTCCGAATGTTTGTCCTTGGTATGTATCAACGTCGAGGGCTTCGGCGTCGAGGCTGTCTTTGGTGCCGACGAAGGGCTTGGCACATCTTTGGTCTTGTGCTTCGGTGCAGAAGGTGACTTTTCGGCACCAGACTGGGGCTGGCTCAAACCCCAAGCCGGAAGGCTTATATAAGGCTTTCATAGCCGGGCCCGAGGGCGGGGCGTCTAAGCCATGTTGCATGTGTCGACCCAAGGGCGAGGGTGTTACCCGAGCCTTAGGTTTGGGTTTAGGGAGAGGGGAGTCGATACTCACGGCCTGCTGAGCCGGGGTGATTTTCTCCTCTTCTACGTTGGAGTTGTCGGCCTCGGAGATGGAGATGTCTTCTTTATCACCTTGTTGCTACAGCTGGACATTGGGATCTGCAAGACATTTCATGACTTTGAGCCAGACGGTCACGGATGGTTTTCTTCGGCCTGAACGATGCACAGGCCTCTCAGTTTCTGTCTACCTACTCCGGGGAGAGGCAGAGATGTGCAAGTCCGTGTGTGGGAACTTAGCACCACACCTGGGGAATTTTTTGAATGGAGTCCTTTCCATTGACTGCAGGCGTGGTTGTCACAGGTAGGCCCAACAGCCCACGTCGAAGATCGAGGAGTTGTTTTTAAAGATGCACGTCGAAAGCTAAACCCAAGCGAGACAATAACGTCGAGTGAAGAGGGATTGCGCGGCATAGGGGGGTTCGAAACCAACACCAACCCGGAGCGCAGCAAATCACATCCGTACCCGATACTGGAAAAAAACAATCTAGAGATGGAGTTGATGCCCATGCCCACGATCGTCCTAAGGAGAAGTTACCTACCTTGTGACTGCAAAGACTTCTTCCAAGACAAAAACAAAGTGCAAACATCTGAGCCTCACACCAGATTGCGATCTATGCATAAGTATACGATCTACAGCTCATATGCCTCCAACACACATTTCCTCTAAAAGTGGGGCTAGACAACACGCTTACTATCATGGTAATAGCTAATCGTCAATCTCATGCTTTGCTGCTGCAACTATCTCAGCAGAAGCAGACATTCTGCCGCATAACTTCTCCTGCCCCCACGATGGGCCTGGAGGAACAATGGTGAGAGTAAGTAATTTAGCACCTTACAAGATTTTTTTGTATGGCGTTGCACCGTCACCTTGTGGTCACTTCAGCTTCTGATGGTTCTTAATCAAAGACCAGCCTGAGCAGGTTCAGGAGTTCTGTGAAATGGAGACGGTTTGGTTCTGTCCTCATAAATGAATGAGTTCTGATTGTTCCTAGTCTGAGTCTCTGTACTACCAGAGACTTCATGTTTGATTCTTTGGAACCTTCTCTCTTTGAACAGGATAGACTTGGTAGAGTGACGATTTCTGACTGCGGTGTACTGAAGAGCTAGTGTGGTGCGCTTCCTCTGCCCTTTCCATGGCAGGACTGGACCACACAGCACAGAATCCTTAAGTTAATTCAAGAGTTAACCAGGAGCCAGAGGAGTGATGTCAAGGCTGGCTTCATGTGGTCTTGTGTTTGCAGATTGGAACATACAATAGGCACCACCTGATTCTGCCCCACTGCTAGCCAGGTTTAGTTAGGCACCCAATGTCAATCATGCAGCAGTAGTTGGGGTTTGCATTACCAAGCCTCTGGTTACTTACACTGTATGTTGGCTTTGAAATGGAGGGGGGACTTCTGCAATATAATCAATCAATCAATCAATCAGAACACTTGTAAAGCGCGCTACTTACCCGTGAGGGTCTCAAGGCGCTGAGGGGAGGGGGTGCCGCTACTGCTCGAAGAGCTAGGTCTTGAGGAGTCTTCTGAAGGCGAGTAGATCTGGGGTCTGACGTAGGTGGGTAGGGAGGGTGTTCCAGGTCTTGGCGACGAGGTAGGAGAAGGATCTGCCGCCGTAGGTTGTTCGTTGGATGCGGGGGACATCGGCGAGGGCGAGGCTGGCGGAGCGGAGCTGGCGGATCAGGGTGTAGAAGTTGAGTCTGCTGTTCAGGTAGGCCGGTCCGGCGTTATGTAGTGCTTTGTGAGCGTGGGTGAGGAGATTGAAGGTGATCCTCTTGTCGACGGGAAGCCAGTGTAGGTCTCTCAGGTGGGGGGTGATGTGGCTGCGGCGGGGGACGTTGGCGATCAGTCGGGCTGAGGCGTTTTGGATGCATTGTAGTCGTTGTAGGTGTATGGCTGGGATTCCTGCATAGAGTGCGTTGCCGTAGTCCAGTCTGCTGCTGACGAGGGCCTATGTCACCGTTCTTCTTGTTTCGGTTGGGATCCACTTGTAGATCCTGCGGAGCATGAGGCATAAGAGGAGCACCTCAAATCCAAAGGATCTCACCACTTTGGCAAGTGGGGTCATGTAGATGTTAAATAGTAGGGGACTCAACGAGGAGCCCTGCGGGACCCCACATTGCACTGACTGAGAGGGAGAAAGAAAGTTACCCAACTTGACTCTCTGTACTCTATGATGGAGAAAGGAAGCCAATAAGCTGAGGGCGGAGCCTCCAACCCCAATCCCCTCAAGCCTAGAGACCAGGACTGAAGGGGACAGGGTGCCGAAGGCTGCCGTAAGATCAAGTAGGACCAAGAGAGTGGTGTGGCCCCTGTCGAGCTTGGAGCGGATGTTATTAATCACAACGGTTAGGGCAGACTCCGTACTGTGAGCATTACGAAAGCCATGTTGAGACATATCCAACAAATTTGAGCTCTCCAAAAAGGTGGAAAGATGGCGGTTCAGATACGCCTCAAGGATCTTAGCAGGGGCTGGTAAAAGGGAGATGGGGCGAAAGTTTTTTAAGTCTCCCGGATCCAAAGAAGCCTTCTTAAGAAGGGGTTTAACAACTGCTGTTTTCCAAGAAAGGGGGAAGATCCCCTCGGTAATAGCCAGGTTTATAACCTCCAGTAGTGGGGGAAGAGTCACCTCCCTACACGCTTTCAGAATTTTGAGCGGGCAAGGGTCCAAAGGCGAGCAGGATTTGATATTATCGGGGAGGTGATTTAATTCTTCCAGCGTCATCTGCAGGAAAACAGAAAAACCCAATTTGGGAATCCTAACCTGGAGAAGTGAGGGAAGGAGAAGGGATGTTGCGGGATTAGCATCCAGCTCCGAGTTGAGAATTTCAAGTGATTTATAAATATCAGCTATTTTTGAATGGAAAAAGCTTGCGATCTTGTCGCAGAGCTCCTGCGTCTCAACTATGGAATCAGCCGTTTTGGGCACGGAAAGTGCGTCGATGATTTTGAAGAGATCTCTAGATGATTTTAGTGAGGCAGTCAGATTGGTATATTTTAAAACGAGTTTCAATATTTTTTAAAAGCGAAACATGAAAAGCATAGTATGCAAGCGATCCTGAGAAACAAACCGGCAAAATTCCAGCCACCCGGACTAAATAGGGTGGAGCCTGCGTGTCGAGCCCCGTGTGACCCTCTTTGTGCCAATCAGTGAGGGACCCCAAATGTTTGCCGGCGCCCTCCACAACAAACGGGAAAACCCGTGGTGGACCGGGGCGCTGGCAGAAGCGGTGTAAATGAGGTAAGGGCTGCGGGGAAATGTGCACACCAAACACAATGAGGATCACTTTTTAAAATACACACGTAACAGCAAAGATAGGCAACATAGCAATCATGCGCCAGGGAAACAAAACTAAAGATATTTTAAAACTAGTTTCAATATTTTTTAAAAGCGAAACATGAAAGGCATAGTAATCATGCAAGCGATCCTGAGATCGCTTGCAGGTTCCTTGTCCAGCAGCATAATTTCGTCGACCTGCTGCATAATTTTCACAAATTGCTGGATAATTACAATGTCTATACCATACCACGTCGTTATGTGTACGTACCATAAAGCTAGGGTTACATGGAGAACTCAAGAGGATCAAAACCTTGAATTAATCTGGCAATTTAAATGAATCCTTCAGTTTTTAACTTGGGTGGAATTTTGATGGTCAATTATTTGCTATGTCTAATGTGACAAGCTTGTATTTAGACTGTTTTCATTATGTATTTCCCAAGGTTTAAAAAGACAGAAAATGTTGTCCGACTAAAATCCAAATGTTTGCAACTCCTACAACAAGCACAAGATGGCGATGTTGGGCCACAGTTCTCAATGTAGTCATTCTTTAAAGCTTCAGGTACACGCAGATCTTCGAATAAGTTCTTCAAATAAATTGAAAAATTGAAAAAGACGAGGCGTGTACTCAGTATAAAGTACAGACGACAAGCTGAGCTGTCGGAGAATCTTTTATTTGAACAGATAATTTAATGGAAGTTCTAAGTACGACTACTTAGCTGAAGAACGTGTTAACGCTCCGTCTTTTTAAGGTGAACTTTTCCCGAGCGGAGGGCTTAATTCCCAACCCAAGCATCTGAATTCTCGACTTTATCGTTTTGAAGGTAACCTCGACGCAACACGGCGGGCCCGCGGCCAAAAGGCGCGCGCCGCCTTATTTGTCAAGATGCAAACACATAAAGATGTCAGCGCAAACTGTTTGCTAATTAACACTTTAAAAAGACACAAATTAGTTATGCGTGGCTAAGAGCAATTATAATCAAGACGAATTTGCCTGGCCTTTTGGGAGCAGAAAAAAATACCTAATTGCTGGAGCCAATGTTTTAGAAACTGAAATCAAGCCAGTTAGCAAATATGTTCATTTAAAGAACATTTCGTTGGAATGCACTCCGGGGGATTGGCTGCAAATACAAAATATTACATTCCATATTTATATGTGGAGAGGCTTATATTCCTGTACACTAAAAACTAAGCATTTTAAGAATTCCAGAGGCTGTTTTCAAACAGCAGAATTTGCAAGCACACAGTAATTAGGTGCCTAAATTAGGGCCCCCTTTGTCTCTTCGGAGAATGATTAATATTCAGTATTCCTTGTCCTAATTAGAGCCTCCTCGCCTTGCAGTTGAAAGAAACACCAGGACAAAACACTGCATTTTCCTGCTGAAATGGTACACGTGTAAAAGACAGCCAGGGTTAAGGCCTGCCATTTCTTTCTTCAAATAAAGGGAGCCGCGGGCCTCTGGTAATGATCAGATTTTAATTATTTAGAGAGGAGAAAGTGCGTGCACATCATTACCAGCCTTCAGCCAGAGCTTCCAGCACCACGCTTTGCCTTTTTTTTTAAATGTAAAAAAGGAGATTAAAAGAAAGTGGCCCATACTTATAGATGGTGACTTGGCGTCGCAAAGCGCTTCTTACCACTACATGCAATAATACGAAAACATGGAAAAATCTGGTCCTGTTTCTTTATTTAACATATTTTTTATAGCGCTTAAGTATTTTCTTAAGCACTTGCTACCTTCTAGCAGACTTCTCATCTAGAACTCCGATGCACATAGTCGCAGCCGGCATGGCTTACGGGTGAGGGAGGAGGTGGGTCGTGTATGAGGTTTAATTTAAAATGTAAAAAAATAAAACGTTAACGTACCTTCGCTGGCCCAGTCCCGCATCGTGGAAGCGGGAAGCCTGCCTCCCCACCCCTAAGCCAACCACAACGCTGCAATGGCAGGGTTGTGATTGGTTGGGATGCCGAACAGCCAGGCATCTATGGGGAGGCCATTTTCTCCAAGTAGGCTGCATGCAGCCTACATGGATAAAAGGCAGAGTGCGCATGACTGGTCTGGTCGGCCCCAGAGGGACGAGCAAACAGTCAGCGCCCTCAGCAGTGGCCAAGCCACTACTCCCCAAACCTCACACACCCACCCCCAACCAAACACTTCTGCGAGAAGCAGAAACATAAAATGGTATTTAAAATACCATTTTAAGTTTCTGCTTCTCGCACTGCGAGAAAGCAGTGGGGCAACGCTCCTCGCCCACATGGAGGAGCCGTCCCTGGATGCAAACAGAATCATTACGGACTGTCAGGATTCCATACTAAGTGCCTCGAAGAGGCCAGACGTCTCCAAGCACATACTCACAGAGCAGTAACCCCAATGTTACCTTACATGAAGGCACCATGCACAGCTATGACGTCAGATCCTTTCTTCAGTACACTGCAAATCCTCGGATTCAGAACCGAGACTAATTTACTAGTTTTCAAACTCTCTTAGAGCTGCTTGATTCTAACAACAACTACTCTTTCTTACGCTTCGGGTCCAAACCATGTCGGTTCTGCAGCCACCAAGTGTGGGACTCCCATGGGCTTTGCTCACGCATAGAGAAGCTTGTCTAGTTCTTAACATCAAAACCTTGTCTGGATTATTTAAGTACCAAATGGTGGGACAGTAGATGCCCCAAAAATAATTAACTAAATATAGAATAACTAAATATAGAAAAAGGACTACTAATAAATAGGAACGTTCCGGACCCAACCACTAGATGGCGGAATAATGCACATTATGTGGATCCGTAAAAGACTCATGCTGCAAAACCTTGTTTTTTTACAGTGTTTTATTGCATTTCACTCCCCTTACTGCTAATAAGTTGAATCTGCTTTAGGTAAAACTTGAATGGTAAAATGAACAAAGAACCGCAAAGAAGTGCAGGCTTTTCTTTGGTAGATAGAGCTGTTGACCTGCTTGTTGATGTTTTCTTTTATTACTTTCCATTAAACGCTTTGACACCAAGGGCGGTACCTAAATGTTGTGGGGGAGGGACTCAAACAGGAACTTCATGGCAGGAATTGAATAAATCCATGAAGACAGGCATAGTGCTACGGGCATCATAGACAAGTGACTTCTAGTCCCACTGCAAAAGGCCACAAGAGGGCAACACAGTAAAACAAATAGCCTAAAAAGTTTTCGTCAAAGGAAAAAGGGCGTGCTCAAACAGCAAAGTCCCATTTTGCATGGGGATTTGGAAATCCTTGAACCTAGCCTAGGTGTATTGATACTTGGTCAAACCTGTTACATGCAACATCTCAAGTTCCAGGAGGCCCAACACATGCCACTTTGTAGCACATGGGACTGGGGTGCACACTGCATGAAAATAACCTACACCAGCAGGTGGGGTCCTGCATTCTGGAAGCAGCATGAAGAACGAGGCCACCTGGTACATACCCAGAGGGGACAGCTCTCAGATCAGGCATACCTTTCAACCCTATGACGATTCTCAGCACTGGAAGAGCGCTGCACCCCAAACACAACCATCTTCATATTACAAGATGTTCATCAATATTTTTTATGTGCTACCAACAACTCCCACGAGGGGGCGGCACTAAAGTCATTGCTATCTAAAAACCCAGCAGGCCGTCAAAAAGAGCTGGTACGACCGGCTTTGTGGCATGACGCAGACATGACGGGGGTACTCAAGTCTGACACACTGCATCTCTTCTTAAAACACCCCTCTTTAGACACAAAGTGTTACATTGAGATAATATTTCACATAGCTACTGTTACTGAGCACTTCTTATAGACTAAGTCACAGAGGTAGGGCTTCTCATAGCTTGTGTTAATGAGGTAGTGCTTCTCACAGACTGTCACTGAGGTAGTGCTTCCCAGACTGTGTCACTGAGGTAGTACTTCTCACAGACTGTCAGTGAGGTAGTACTTCTCACAGACTGTGTCACTGAGTTAGTGCTTCTCACAGATTGCGTCACTGAGTTAGTGCTTCTCACAGACTGTCACTGAGGTAGTGCTTCACACAGACTGTGTTACTGAGGTGCGGCTTCTCACAGACTGTGTCCATGAGTTAGTGCTTCTCACAGATAGCGTCATTGAGTTAGTGCTTCTCACAGACTGTCACTGAGGTAGTGCTTCACACAGACTGTGTTACTGAGGTGCGGCTTCTCACAGACTGTGTCCATGAGTTAGTGCTTCTCACAGATAGCGTCATTGAGTTAGTGCTTCTCACAGACTGTCACTGAGGTAGTGCTTCTCACAGACTGTCACTGAGGTACAGCTTCTCACAGACTGTGTCCCTGAGGTAGTGCTTCTCACAAACTGTGTCACTGAGGTACAGCTTCTCACAGACTGTGTCACTGAGGTAGTGCTTCTCAACAACCGTCACTGAGGCAGTGCTTCTCAACGACTGTCACTGAGGTAGTAGTTCGCACAGACCGTCACTGATGTAGTGCCTCTCACAGTGTCAACGAGGTAGGGCCTCTCATAGATTGTGTTAATGAGGTAGCCTTTCTCATAATTTGTGTCACTGAGGTAGTGTTTTTCACAGACTGTGTCACTGAGGCAGTGCTACTCACGGACTGGGTCACTGAGGTAGTGCTTCTCGGACTATGTCACTGAGGTAGTGCTTCTCACAGATTGTCACCGAGGAAGGGCTTCTCATAGCTTCTGTTAATGAGGTAGTACGTGTCATACTCTATCACTGAGATAGTGCTTCTCATAGACTGCGTCACTGAGGTAGTGCTTGTCACCGATTTTGTTAGTAAGGTAATAGTTCTCGTAGGAACACCTCCACATGGGACCACAGATGGTGGCCAGAAGGACTCCTGTCCCTCAACCACACCAACGGACCATGCATGCCACCTCAGCATAATCCTCAATAGTCAATGACCATGAAACAACAAGTCAACACAGTTGCCTCCTGCTGCTTCCACACCCTTCGCATGCTCCAATGAATCTTCAGATGGTTCCCAGTAAACACCAGAAAGACGGTCACTCAGGCCCTCGTCATCAGCCGCCTTGACTACTGCAATGCTCTATACACTGGAATCCCCACTGAGCTCCTCAGAAGACTCCAGACCATACAGAACGCTGCAGCCAGATTCATCCTGGACCTCCCCAAACAGACTCACACCTCTCCTTACCTCCGAAGCTTACACTGGATCCCTATCCAGAAAAGATGCCAGTTCAAGATGCTTAGCTCGCCTACAAAGCTCTCCACGACGAAGGACCATCCTATAGCAACCACTGGCTGAACTTCGTTCTACCCTCAAGACCTCCTATATCACCCACTGGCTGAACTTTCATCTACCTCAAGACACTTGCCCTCACTCACGTCCCCGCATTCATCG
The DNA here is from genome assembly GCF_964261635.1 of Lissotriton helveticus. Classification (NCBI taxonomy): domain Eukaryota; kingdom Metazoa; phylum Chordata; class Amphibia; order Caudata; family Salamandridae; genus Lissotriton; species Lissotriton helveticus. The sequence continues at coordinate 2,093,680,156 of NC_136065.1, read as the reverse complement.
CTGCCGCAAAGGGGTCACTACTTCTCCTACATTGCCACCAAGACCTGGAATGACCTTCTCTCTGGAAGCCACCCTCCCTAGCGGACTTCAGAAAACGTCTCTGGATTTTCGATGCAGACGCAGCAACATCAGCAACCTCAGCGCCCAGATACCTCTAGGAGTGATAGCGTTGTGCTATATGAATACTAATTTTTTGTCTTACTTCTCACAGACTGTCATTGAGGTCGTACTACTCACTAGCACAAACATGACTTGTTCTGTCCCTCATGAAGCTCCCAGGAAGTAGTGTCACAGTTCTCCACCGGATATCCTGTCTGGCACCAGGATCAGGTGGCTTTTATGGTACATCCTTCCTGAGACACAAGTTCATGATTTAAGGAAAGGCTGCCATGTTGTGTACTGAGGCTGTGGCTGCTCTCAAACCTGGCCGCCCCCCGCCCCCCGCCCCCAGTAGCTTTCAGCGTTCTTACTCACCGTCATTCAGCACGTGTCAGGTCCGCTCTGTGAGGACAGGGAGCCCGCGTTGTGATCGGAAGCTCCTATGCAGCGAAGGCAGGCCCGCGACAATACAGGGGAGTCTGCCCTGCACGGCATCTCAGAGACTCGGGAGCAATCACGACTGGGCTAGGGGGCACTGGCTTTGTCAGGTCGATCTCATTGTTATAGTTCTGCCCCGGGTCATGGGGCTTTTAAAAATAGGGTTCCATAACTGCAATGTTGCACCGGGAGCAGACCTAGACAGGTGTATGCACCCGCATCTAGAAGCTGCTCCCTGTCACTCAGAACCAGCTCCCTGTCACCTAGAACATGCTTCCTGTCCCCTGGAACCGGCTCCCTACTACCTACAACCTAATCGCATCTAGAACCTGCTCCCTATCCCCTAGAACCTGCTCCCTACTACCTACTCTCATCTAGAGCCTGTTCCCTCTCACTCAGAACCCGCTCCGTTACCTAGAACCTGCTCCCTGTCCCCTAGAACCTACGTTCTACTCATCTAGAACCTGATCCCTGTCACTCAGGACCCGCTCCCTGTCACGTAGAACCTGCTACTCCCTGTCCCATAGAACCTGCTCCATACTACCTACAACCTATTCTCATCTAGAACCTGCTGCCTATCACCTAGAACCTGCTCCCTACTACCTACTCTCATCTAGAACCTGTTCCCTCTCACTCAGAACCCGCTCCGTTACCTAGAACCTGCTCCCTGTCCCCTAGAACCTACGTTCTACTCATCTAGAACCTGATCCCTGTCACTCAGGACCCGCTCCCTGTCACGTAGAACCTGCTACTCCCTGTCCCATAGAACCTGCTCCATACTACCTACAACCTATTCTCATCTAGAACCTGCTCCCGATCACCTAGAACCTGCTCCCTACTACCTACTCTCATCTAGAACCTGTTCCCTCTCACTCGGAACCCGCTCCGTTACCTAGAACCTGCTCCCTGTCCCCTAGAACCTACGTTCTACTAATCTAGAACCTGATCCCTGTCACTCAGGACCCGCTCCCTGTCACTTAGAACCTGCTACTCCCTGTCCCATAGAACCTGCTCCATACTACCTACAACCTATTCTCATCTAGAACCTGCTCCCTATCACCTAGAACCTGAATCCTATTACCTACTACCAACTCTCATCTAGAACCGGCTCTGTATCACCTAGAACCTGCTACCTACTACATACTCTCATCTAGAACATGCTCTCTATCACCTAGAACCGACTTTCTATTGCCTACCCTGCCTAATCTCATCTAGAACCTCATCCCTAGCACCTAGAACCTACTCTCCATCACCTAGAACCTGCTTCCAATCACTTACAGCCTGCTCACAACCTGCTCCCTAGCACCCAGACCCTGCTCTCTCTGGAGTGCTCATTTAGTATCACTTTTGCTTGTCCAGGGCACCAGATCCGAGCGTGGCTAAATGTGAAATGATCAGCTCATGCTTCAGTTTCCTTCTGTGTTCTTTGATCTCAGCTCATACACTCAGCTTGTGCCGGGTTGTGCTACACACATGTTTTCCTTTCCTTATTTCCTGCCGTGCCACCACGGTATTGTTCGCACTGACCAAGGCCGGCTTTAGCGCTGGCGGCACCCGGTGCGACAATCATATGTGACGCCCCCCGCCCCATGACCGCCAACTCCGATTCTCTCACTACCACCGGGCAAAAGTGCTCCTCATCCCTCCAATCATGTTATTGCTAAACACAGCACCCCCACCTGGGTCAGGGTCCCCTCCACAGGTCAGAGCCCGGTGCTGCCGCACCAGTCGCACTGCCCTAAAGCTGGCCCTGGCACTGATTGAACTCTGGTGGTCGGTATTGAGAAGCGTCACTGAAGTTACACCTTCAGCACAAAAGAACTCTCCTGATCACTCCAACTGACCGAGGCAGAGAAGGGTATAAATGCATGAATGATGCTCACCACAGCCCTACCGTACCTCGTGGCGCTACATACAACACTACTAATGCCTTCACTGCCAGCATCAGTGACCGGTGGTCACTCATGCACATGACGGGGAGCTAGAAATGGAACAATGATGATATAAACCTGGGTCCAGTTCATATTGTCCCTGCTGCTTCCCTCAAACAATGTAAAGAACAAGGTTTACATTGGATTGAGAACTATCCTATCAGAGCCAGTGGCGGCTGCCGTATAGCTGCAGAGTGTGCGTGGGGGGTGTAGGAGAATAATAAATAATAACAAAACATGCCTGTCGACGCCGGCCGCCTCAGTGCTCTTCTCCGGCTCTCCTCCCGGCAGTCAACGGGGCACAGGCTCCCCACCCAATCCCGGCGCAGCTCTCATGCTATACCTCACATGAGAGCAGCGCCAGGATTGGTTTAAGTGGCCTGGTTTGCCGCTCAGACAGTAATTGGGAGTCTATGCTGTTTCTCAAACGCACCTGTGAAACACAGCTGGGTTGGAGAAACCTAAGTGCGCATGTGTGTTTGGCCGTCCTGGCCAAAGACAGCCGTCAAAACACTTTACAGTGCCCATCACTCCTCCCCCGGCCATGGTCCAGCCCTGCCCCGTCCTACAAGGACATTGTGTCAGTGGAAAGTAAAATGATAATATTGTTTTATCTTTTTATTTTTCGCTGACTGACTGACAAGTGGGGCGGCGCTCCTCCGCCATTACAGAGGAGCCGCCTCTGACAGAGCACCAGCAAAACTCGGGAATGTACAGTCTAAAACCAGGGTCTGCTTCTCGCTTCAGAGTCCACCGCGACAAGGCCTTTCTATTCCACGAGGTTATCTTACGCCTAAACTCCACTGCGGCAGAAAAACTCATTTTTATCCAACTAAGGACATAAGTTACCTCTCCTTACCTTGAGGTGCACTTGTGCGAATGAGGCACAGCCGCAACAATGAGGCGCAAGTCTGGGGAATGGGGTCTCCACGCCAGGTTCTCTCCGCACCAGTATCCCGCCCTATGGACCCCACATAAAAACAACCACAGCAGCACCGACTGCTCAGACCTAAGTGTATCTACAAGCACTGGCTTTAAGGACACCTGTCCGACTACTGCAGTCTCGCACAGGGACCACCCACCAATGCTGCGCTGCAAGCCAGCGCCTAGAACTCTATTAGGCACCTTACCCGATATCAGTAAGAATCCCTCTGTTGAAAGCGTGTACGCATGGTTTAACTCAGTGCATTGTCAGAAACTCATACAAAAACTGTGAAGAGATAGACGACAGCTCGACTCACCTCCTTTTCGATGTCTGCCAAAGATTTGATTGGAATCCCCAGTAGATCGACCTGCTGCAGCTGTGGACCAGAAACATCAGGGAGTTATGTAAATGTGGCAGCTAGCTTAGCGCAAAAGCATGAAGACTCAAACAATCGTGTATTATATGCGTGAGGGCTGCGGATGATGCTGAGCCAATGTCCTAGGGCTATGGGCCACCTCACACGGGTCCCTCTTTAAGGCAGTCTGGTACCACACACCAATCACTAGGCTGAAAACTGCTCTCAGCTTTGGTTCACAATGTCTTGGTTTTTCGGTGCTTTAGGTACACAAGAAGAAACACATCAAGTTTTATCTTAGTTCAATAGTCAGAGTTATTATCAACTACAAGTCACCTTTTATAGTTTTGTGGGATGAGTGTCACTTTGCCCTGATGAAATCAGAACATACTTTATACCACCGTCCTAATGAGAAGATCTCTTGGCGATATCAGAGCAAACTTTACTCTCTTTTCTTATGGTGTAAGTCTGTGTGCTATATCTGACCACACTTAATTCTGTTGTCCTGTTGAGAAGATCTCTTGGCGATATCAGAGCACGCTTTATCTTGTTTTTGTACAAGGCCGGTCTGGGTGCTATATCTAACCACACCTTATTCCATCGTCCTGTTGAGAAGATCTCTTCATGATATTAGAGGGTACTTTATTCTCTATTCTTACGGCATAGGCCTGTGTGCTCTATCTAACCACATTTTATTCCGTCGCCCTTCTGAGTAGATCTCTTGATGATATCAGAGGGCACTTTATTCTCTTTTCTTGCGGCATAGGTCTGTGCGCTCTATCTAATCACACTTTATTCAGTCGCCCTTGTGAGTGATCTCTTGCTGATATGAGAGCACTTTATTTGTTTTCTTATGACGTAGGCCTGTGTGCTATATCTAACAGTACTTAATTCCATCGCCTTTCTGAGAAAATGTCTTGGTGATATCAGAGGGCGTTTTATTCTGCTTTTTCACGGCGTAGGCCAGTGTGTTATATTTAAGACTTCTGGTTTTCCGTTTTGACTGACTTTACAGATAAATACAGACAGACAATAACATGTTTCATGTCTGTATTTATTTTTAAAAGCGGAAAAATACTGAAAATGGCGCTTCTTGCGAGAGACTCTCCATGTTGTATTTTAAAAATTCAAGGCAAAAGTGGAGTAGATAGATAGCATTGAGAGTTAAAACCCAGTATAAGATGTCCTTAAATACAGGCGTAGGTTAACATATTTTTGTGATACAAAACTAATATGTACCTGTGAGTGTAGTCTTTTGTTATATGTGGCTGCTTAATTTGATGAAACATGAAGACACCCATGTATGAGTGCACATCCAAGAGTTAAAACCTGGAAATATACAATTTTACAGCTCCATTTATGCTCAAAACACAAAATAAATATGGATAAATACAAATAAGATGGCAAAAAAATAAATAAGGATAAATACAGACAGAAAGGTTTTTAAAAAAAAATACCATATAACCGGGAACCCAAGTTATATCTGACTGCATGATTCAATTCAATTCAAAAAGCGCTGCGAGGCCTCCGGGTGGTTATGCGCTATACAAGTGTAATTTTTCATTTCATTTCATTTCATTTCCATTTCATTTCAATCATATTATGATGGTCTGTGTGTTATAGCTGAAGTCGGTTTATGCCACTGTCCTGTTGGTCTCTGGGGGTTACCAGACCCCTGTTTATCATATTTCACTATGGTGCTTTAAAACAATCAAAAGTCTCAAAAAATTCTTTGATTTTATTCCACTCTCTGCGAGGAAGACAGTGGCAGTAGCCCTTATCCTGTCAAGACTAGACTACTGCAACAGCCTACGAGGTGGAGAAAATACACGTACTCAAGAGACTTCAAGTAGTACAGCATGCAGTAGCTCGTCTAGTGCTAAAACTATCCGCTTCGGCAGCCCTTAAAACCCTTCACTGGCTGCCCATGCACAAGAGAATCTTATTCAAGGTACTTCTAATCCCCTTCAGAGCATCCACGAACCTGGGGGCTCCATATCTCTCAGCCAGGTTTACCCCCTACACCATGGCCAGGACACTCAGATGCTCATCTGCAAATCTTCTCAAGCCCCCTTTCTTTAGGTGCCAAATAAAAGGAGGAAAATCCGTAGCAGCGTTGGGAACCAGAGCCTGGAACCTTATGCCCATACACTTAGGATTGATGAAAGCAGAAGCCCAGTTTAGAAAGGCCTTGAAGACTTGGCTCTTTGGATCCTCGGATGAACTGTGCTCATCTCTCATATAATTGCTATACCTGCCTACCTTACCTTTCTTCCGCATAGCACCAGGATGCTCCTTTCGGAGTGATAGTCGCGCTTTATAAATGTTCAAATCAATCAATAAGTTGTGAATGATACTAAACCACAGTTTACTCTCTTTTACTGCTGCATAGGCAACACGTTACTACTATTCCACAGCACAGCTCTACGGATGATATCAGATACACTTTATGCCTATTTTAATCTATGATCAGTTAGTGATCACAGATCTCCCTTTATTTCATGTTCCTAGGGTCTGCGGGTGAATTAACCATTATTTGCTTTTCCCACTGGTTTGATCCATGACCGATATCAGATCTCAGTTTGTTTACGTTTCCTACCCAGCCCATACGTGGCTTTACAAATCATTTGATTCTATTTTCCTTCTTGTTATATCAGTGGGCAACACACCATCTTGCTTTATTCCACTTTCCTGTGGCACATCAGACACAACTGGTCAATTTTCTTGCTGGTTAGATCTTTGGAGGATCTCAGATGTCATTTCCTTGCATTCACCAGCAATGCCAGTCGATGGCTGATATCGGTCTATTTCTTTCGATTGTTTTGTGAGTGATGTCAGACGGTCCTTTCGTCTACCTTTAAAATGAAATCCTGTCGATTGTATCAGATCTCAATTTATTCTCTTTCAATGGCCGGATATTGAAGTGGACAACACAGTGTATTCCTATTCAGTGGATCCAGCCCAGAATGGCACAATAATATACATGTATTCTAGTTCAATGGGTGACGACTGTTGGTGTTCTTGGATCACACTTTATTTCACTGGCTCAGGTTCAGGGCTGTGGGTGTTCTCGGATCACAATTTATTTCACAGGCTGAGGCTCAGGGCTGTGGGTGTTCTTGGATCACACTTTATTTCACAGGCTGCAGCTCAGGGCTGTGGGTGTTCTCGGATCACACTTTATTTCACAGGCTGAGGCTCAGGTCTGTGGGGGTTCCTATATCACACTTTATTTCACAGGCTGCAGCTCAGGGCTGTGGGTGTTCCTAGATCTCACTTTATTTCACAGGCTGCAGCTCAGGGCTGTGGGTGTTCTCGGATCACACTTTATTTCACTGGCTGAGGCTCAGGGCTTTGGGTGTTGTTGGATCACACTTTATTTCACGGGCTGAAGCTCAGGGCTGTGGGTGTTCTCGGATCACACTTTATTTCACGGGCTGAAGCTCAGGGCTGTGGGTGTTCTCGGATCACACTTTATTTCACTGGCTGAGGCTCAGGGCTTTGGGTGTTGTTGGATCACACTTTATTTCACGGGCTGAAGCTCAGGGCTGTGGGTGTTCTCGGATCACACTTTATTTCACGGGCTGAAGCTCAGGGCTGTAGGTGTTCTTGGATCACACTTTATTTCACTGGCTGAAGCTCAGGGCTGTGCGTGTTCTCGGATCACACTTTATTTCACGGGCTGAAGCTCAGGGCTGTGGGTGTTCTTGGATCACACTTTATTTCACTGGCTGAGGCTCAGGGCTGTGGGTGTTCTCGGATCACACTTTATTTCAGGGGCTGAGGCTTAGGGCTGTGGGTGTTCTCGGATCACACTTTATTTCACTGGCTGAGGCTCAGGGCTGTGGGTGTTCTCGGATCACACTTTATTTCATTGGCTGAGGCTCAGGGCTGTGGGTGTTCTTGGATCACACTTTATTTCACGGGCTGAGGCTCAGGGCTGTGGGTGTTCTTGGATCACACTTTATTTCACGGGCTGAGGCTCAGGGCTGTGGGTGTTCTCGGATCACACTTTACTTCACTGGCTGAGGCTCAGGGCTGTTGGTGTTCTTGGATCACACTTTATTTCACTGGCTGCGGCTCAGGGCTGTTGGTGTTCTTGGATCACACTTTACTTCACTGGCTGAGGCTCAGGGCTGTGGGTGTTCTCTTATCACACTTTATTTCACTGGCTGAAGCTCAGGGCTGTTGGTGTTATTGGATCACACTTTATTTCACTGGCTGAGGCTCAGGGCTGTTGGTGTTATTGGATCACACTTTATTTCACGGGCTGAAGCTCAGGGCTGTGGGTGTTCTTGGATCATACTTTATTTCACTGGCTGCAGCTCAGAGCTGTGGGTGATCTCGGATCACACTTTATTTCACTGGCTGAGGCTCAGGGCTGTTGGTGTTCTTGTATCACACTTTATTTCAGGGGCTGAGGCTTAGGGCTGTGGGTGTTTTCGGATCACACTTTATTTCAGGGGCTGAGGGTTAGGGCTGTGGGTGTTCTCGGATCACACTTTATTTCAGGGGCTGAGGCTTAGGGCTGTGGGTGTTCTCGGATCATACTTTATTTCAGGGGCTGAGGCTCAGGGCTGTAGGTGTTCTTGGATGACACTTTCTTTCACGGGCTGAAGCTCAGGGCTGTGGGTGTTCTTGGATCACACTTTAGCATTGAGCTTGCAGCGAGTTGTAACTGTGCAGTGTTGTGAACGCTCTGTGACCGCAGCTTGATTAAAGTGCTAGCGCTAATCTGGCTGTGCTTGCTGGTATAGTTAGTTAAGTTTCGTTTTTGGCTCCACCACCATCTTGTGTGTTGTCCTTTCCCCTGACACGCCTCCCCGAGACCGCCTCCCAGCTGCCCCCCCACGCTCCGCCCCCTCCTCCATCCATTTATGGCCAATGCCCCCACGCGCAGCGTCCACGCGCTACGGCCGCGCCGAAGGTGCGCCAAAGGTAAGCCCGTCTACGCCCGTCCGCGCCTGGACCGCGCCCAGCGCCAGACCCCCTGCCCCTCGCACTGCCCTTCCCTCCCGCATTACCTACGATGCCGCCACCCTCCTAGCCCTTAACCCCGGTCGCGCCCCCAAATGCGTCCATGCCGCTCCTGGACACACCCATGGACCTTTCTCTTGCTACTCCTGCAAATTCAGCGGCTCCGACAACATCTCCGCCACGACCACAACACAGATTCCTGACCCCACCCACCTACGGTGCATCCTCCTCAACACCCGCTCGGTCCACAGACACGCCATTGACCTATGGAATCTACTAGACACCACCTCTCCAGACGTCGCCTTCCTAACTGAAACATGGATGAACGCTTCCTCCGCCCCAGACATCACCATTGCCATCCTTGAAGACTATAAGATCACACGCAAGGACCGCACCGACCACACAGGAGGAGGAATCGCTATCGTCCATAAGAAATCCATCCGCATCTCAACCAGCTCTGACGCCAACCTCGCTAACTCCGAACACCTTCACTTCCTGATCCACATCGACCCCAAGACCACTCTCAGAGGCACCCTCCTCTACAGACCACCAGGACCCCGCGCTAAATTCAGTGAAGACATCACGGACTTCATCACTCGACACGCGCTTCCCTCCAAAGACTACATCCTTCTGGGAGACCTAAATTTTCACCTTGAAAAGATCAACGACCGCAACACCGCCACCCTCTTAGACAACCTCGCCAACCTCGGTCTTAAACAACTAGTCACTTCCCCCACCCACATCGCAGGTCACACACTCGACCCCATCTTCACCTCCAGCAATCACGTCTCCTTCAGCCACACTTCGGATCTCCTCTGGACTGACCACAGCTGCATTCACTTCACCTACAACAAGCCGAAACCCATCAACCACCTCCAACCAACTCTGCAGAGAAACTGGAACAAAATCACCACGGACCAGATCTCCACATCACTCCTTCTAAACACTCCAGCCCACTCTTCTAACGCAAACGAAGCCGCCGCCAACCTCACCCTATGGCTATCCAACACCGCCAACATCCTAGCACCACTGAAAAAACGTCAAAGCAAACCTGGCAGCAAGAAGGCCTCATGGTTCAACGATGATCTTAAGAAGTCCAAGAAACTCTGCCGCTCCCTTGAAAAAGCTTGGAAAAAAGACCCAACCACCAGCACCAAGGACGCCTTCAAAAACGCCACCCGCACTCACCACCAACTTATCCGAAAGGCCAAGAAAACAGCATTCAAGGATCGACTTGACAACAACGCCCACAACAGCAAGGAACTTTTCAACATCGTCAAGGAATTTACCAATCCCTCAGCTAACTCCAACGACATCACCCCCTCCCAAGCCCTCTGCAACTCCCTAGCCTCATTCTTCCACAACAAGATTGCAGACATCCACAACAGCTTCGACAACCAACCCGGAGACCAACCCACCTGACCATTTGCTGAACATTCTCCCCCCATGAACACCCTTAACAACTGGAACCCAATCTCCACTGAGGACACAATCCGCCTGATGAATTCCATCCACTCAGGATCCCCCACAGACCCATGTCCTCACCACATCTTCAACAAAGCAGACTCCGTCATAGCACCGCACCTCCGAGACGTCATCAACTGCTCCTTCAACTCCGCCACCTTCCCGGAAGATTGGAAACACGCTGAACTCACCGCCCTTCTGAAAAAACCCACAGCGGACCCCACCGAACTCAAAAATTACCGCCCCATCTCACTCCTTCCTTTCCCGGCCAAAGTCATCGAGAAAGCGGTCAACAACCAGCTCGCCGCCTTCCTCGAAGCCAACAAATCCCTCGACTCCTCACAATCTGGCTTCCGAGCAAAACATAGCACTGAGACCGCCCTCATCGCAGCAACAGACGACATTCGAACTTTGCTGGACAATGGAGACACAGTCGCCCTCATCCTCCTCGACCTCTCTGCAGCATTCGACACGGTCTGCCACAGCACCCTTTTACAACGCCTCAATAACATCGGAATCCAAGGAAAAGCACTTGAATGGATCACCTCGTTCCTCTCCGGAAGAACCCAGAGAGTCCGCCTCCCACCATTCAAGTCCAAGGCCACTGAAGTCATCTGTGGCGTACCACAAGGATCCTCACTCAGCCCCACCCTCTTCAACGTATACATGAGCCCCCTCGCGGCCATCGCCCGCCAACACAACCTCAACATCATCTCTTACGCGGATGACACTCAACTAATCCTTTCTCTCACCAATGACCCCAGCACCGCCAAAACTAACCTACACGAAGGAATGAAAGAAGTTGCCGAATGGATGAAACAAAGCCGCCTGAAACTGAACTCAGACAAAACAGAAGTCCTCATCTTAGGGACATCCCCCTCTGCATGGGACGACTCCTGGTGGCCGGAAGCCCTCGGAAAAGCACCCATCCCGACAGACCAAGCACGGAACCTAGGCGTCATCCTGGATTCTTCACTCTCAATGAACAGACAAGTCAGCGCCGTATCCTCTTCCTGCTTCAACATCCTTCGCATGCTCAGAAAAACATTTCGCTGGATCCCCACCGAAACAAGGAAAACAGTCACCCATGCCCTGGTCACGAGCCGACTGGACTACGGAAACACCCTCTACGCGGGAACTACCGCTAAACTCCAGAAGAAACTCCAACGAATCCAAAACGCCTCAGCCAGGATCATACTAGACATCCCACGCAACGAACACATCTCTGGTCACCTTAAAGACCTCCACTGGCTACCGGTCAATAAGAGGATCACTTTCCGACTGCTAACCCACGCACACAAATCACTCTACGACATCGGACCAGAATGCCTCAACTCATGACTGTCCTTCTACACCCCCTCCCGCCAACTACGTTCCTCCAACCAAGCTCTCGCCACTATACCTCGCATCAACAAGACCACCATGGGAGGCAGATCCTTCTCATACCTGGCTGCCAAAACATGGAACTCACTCCCCGCTTACCTTCGCCTTACCCAGAACCACCTAGCTTTCAGAAAGCAACTTAAAACGTGGATATTTGACAAGTAATCCTCCTCCCCTGTCTAAGCGCCTTGAGACCCTCTGGGTAGGTAGTGCGCTATACAAATTCTCTGACTTGACTTGACTTGACTTTATTTCAGGGGCTGAGGCTTAGGGCTGTGGGTGTTCTCGGATGACACTTTATTTCAGGGGCTGAGGTTCAGGGCTGTGGGTGTTCTCGGATCACACTATTTCACTGGCTGCGACTCAGGGCTGTGGGTGTTCTTGGATCACACTTTATTTCACTGGCTGCGGCTTAGGGCTGTGGGTGATCTCGGATCACACTTTATTTCATTGGTTGCAACACAGGCCTGAGGGTGTTCTCGGATCACAGTTTATTTCATGGGCTGCAGCTCAGAACTATGGGTATTCTTGGATCACACTTTATTTCACTGGCTTAGGCTCAGGTTCAGGGCTGTGGGTATTTTGGGATCACACTTTATTTCACGGGCTGCAGCTCAGGGCTGTGGGTGCTCTCGGATCACACTTTCTTTCACAGGCTGAGGCTCAGGGCTGTGGGTGTTCTTGGATCATACTTTATTTCACTGGCTGAGGCTCAGGGTTGTGGGTGTTCTTGGATCACACTTTATTTCACGGGCTGCGGCTTAGGGCTGTGGGTGATCTCGGATCACACTTTATTTCATTGGTTGCAACACAGGCCTGAGGGTGTTCTCGGATCACAGTTTATTTCATGGGCTGCAGCTCAGAACTATGGGTATTCTTGGATCACACTTTATTTCACTGGCTTAGGCTCAGGTTCAGGGCTGTGGGTATTTTGGGATCACACTTTATTTCACGGGCTGAAGCTCAGGGCTGTGGGTGATCTCGGATCACACTTTATTTCACTGGCTGAGGCTCAGGGCTTTGGTGTTCTTGGATCACACTTTATTTCACGGGCTGAAGCTCAGGGCTGTGGGTGTTCTTGGATCATAATTTATTTCACTGGCTGATGCTCAGGGCTGTGGGTGTTCTTGGATCACACTTTATTTCACGGGCTGAAGCTTAGGGCTGTTGGTGTTCTTGGATCACACTTTATTTCACGGGCTGAAGCTCAGGGCTGTGGGTGTTCTTGGATCACACTTTATTTCACGGGCTGCAGCTCAGGGCTGTGGGTGTTCTCGGATCACACTTTATTTCACTGGCTGAGGCTCAGGGCCGTGGGTGTTCTCGGATCACACTTTATTTCACTGGCTGCAGCTCAGGGCTGTGGGTTTTCTCGGATCACACTTTATTTCACTGGCTGAGGCTCAGGGCGGTGGGTGTTCCTTGATCACACTTTATTTCACTGGCTGAGGCTCAGGGCTGTGGGAGTTCTCGGATCACACTTTTTTTTATTGGCTGAGGCTCAGGGCTGTGGGTGTTCTCGGATCACACTTTATTTCACGGGCTGAAGCTCAGGGCTGTGCGTGTTCTTGGATCACACTTTATTTCACGGGCTGAAGCTCAGGGCTGTGGGTGTTCTTGGATCACACTTTATTTCACTGGCTGAGGCTCAGGGCTGTGGGTGTTCTTGGATCACACTTTATTTCACGGGCTGTGGCTCTGGCCCGTGGGTGTTCTCGGATCACACTTTATTTCACGGGCTGCAGCTCAGGGCTATGGGTGTTTTTGGATCACACTTTATTTCATAGGCTGCAGCTCAGGGCTGTGGGTTTTCTCGGATCACACTTTATTTCACTGGCTGAGGCTCAGGGCTGTGGGAGTTCTCGGATCACACTTTTTTTTATTGGCTGAGGCTCAGGGCGGTGGGTGTTCCTTGATCACACTTTATTTCACGGGCTGAAGCTCAGGGCTGTGCGTGTTCTTGGATCACACTTTATTTCACGGGCTGAAGCTCAGGGCTGTGCGTGTTCTTGGATCACACTTTATTTCACTGGCTGAGGCTCAGGGCTGTTGATGTTCTTGGATCACACTTTATTTCACGGGCTGAAGCTTAGGGCTGTGGGTGTTCTCGGATCACACTTTATTTCAGGGGCTGAGGTTCAGGGCTGTGTGTGTTCTCGGATCACACTATTTCACTGGCTGCGGCTCAGGGCTGTGGGTGTTCTTGGATCACACTTTATTTCACTGGCTGCGGCTTAGGGCTGTGGGTGATCTCGGATCACACTTTATTTTATTGGTTGCAACACAGGCCTGAGGGTGTTCTCGGATCACAGTTTATTTCATGGGCTGCAGCTCAGAACTATGGGTATTCTTGGATCACACTTTATTTCACTGGCTTAGGCTCAGGTTCAGGGCTGTGGGTATTTTGGGATCACACTTTATTTCACGGGCTGCAGCTCAGGGCTGTGGGTGCTCTCGGATCACACTTTCTTTCACAGGCTGAGGCTCAGGGATGTGGGTGTTCTCGGATCGCACTTTATTTCACTGGCTGCAGCTCAGAGCTGTGGGTGATCTCGGATCACACCTTATTTCACGGGCTGAAGCTCAGGGCTGTGCGTGTTCTTGGATCACACTTGATTACACGGGCTGAAGCTCAGGGCTGTGGGTGTTCTTGGATCACACTTTATTTCACAGGCTGCAGCTCAGGGCTGTGGGTGTTCTTGGGTCACACTTTATTTCACAGGCTGAAGCTCAGGGCTATGGGTGTTCTCGTATTACACTTTATTTCATTGTCTGAGGCTCAGGGCTGTGGGTGTTCTCTTATCACACTTTATTTCACAGGCTGCAGCTCAGGGCTGTGGGTGTTCTTGGATCACACTTTATTTCACTGGCTGAGGCTCAGGGCTGTGGGTGTTCTCGTATCAAACTTTATTTCACTGGCTGAGGCTCAGGGCTGTGGGTGTTCTCGTATCACACTTTATTTCATTGGCTGAGGCTCAGGGCTGTGGGTGTTCTCTTATCACACTTTATTTCACTGGCTGAGGCTGTGGGTGTTCTCGTATCACACTTTATTTCATTGGCTGAGGCTCAGGGCTGTGGGTGTTCTCTTATCATACTTTATTTCACTGGCTGAGGCTGTGGGTGTTCTCGTATCACACTTTTTTTTATTGGCTGAGGCTCAGGGCAGTGGGTGTTCTCGGATCACACTTTATTTCACGGGCTGAAGCTCAGGGCTGTGGGTGTTCTCGGATCACACTTTCTTTCACGGGCTGCGGCTCAGGGCTGTGGGTGTTCTCGGATCACACTTTATTTCACTGGCTGCAGCTCAGGGCTGTGGGGGTTCTTGGATCACACTTTATTTCACGGGCTGAAGCTCAGGGCTGTGCGTGTTCTTGGATCACACTTTATTTCACGGGCTGAAGCTCAGGGCTGTGCGTGTTCTTGGATCACACTTTATTTCACGGGCTGAGGCTCAGGGCTGTTGGTGTTATCAGATCACACTTTATTTCATTGGCTGAGGCTCAGGGCTGTGGGTGTTCTCGGATCACACTTTATTTCATTGGCTGAGGCTCAGGGCTGTGGGTGTTCTCGTATTACACTTTATTTCACTGGCTGAGGCTCAGGGCTGTGGGTGTTCTCGGATCACACTTTATTTCATTGGCTGAGGCTCAGGGCTGTGGGTGTTCTCGTATTACACTTTATTTCACTGGCTGAGACTCAGGGCTGTGGGTGTTCTCGGATCACACTTTATTTCACTGGCTGAGACTCAGGGCTGTGGGTGTTCTCGTATCACACTTTATTTCACTGGCTGCGGCTCAGGGCTGTGGGTGTGTTCGGATCACACTTTTTTTTATTGGCTGAGGCTCAGGGCTGTGGGTGTTCTCGGATCACACTTTATTTCACGGGCTGAAGCTCAGGGCTGTGGGTGTTCTTGGATCACACTTTATTTCACTGGCTGAGGCTCAGGGCTGTTGGTGTTATTGGATCACACTTTATTTCACTGGCTGCAGCTCAGGGCTGTGGGTGTTCTCAGATCACACTTTATTTCACGGGCTGAAGCTCAGGGCTGTGGGTGTTCTTGGATCACACTTTATTTCACTGGCTGAGGCTCAGGGCTGTGGGTGTTCTCGGATCACACTTTCTTTCACGGGCTGAAGCTCAGGGCTGTGCGTGTTCTTGGATCACACTTTATTTCACGGGCTGAAGCTCAGGGCTGTGGGTGTTCTCGGATCACACTTTCTTTCACGGGCTGCGGCTCAGGGCTGTGGGTGTTCTCGGATCACACTTTATTTCACTGGCTGCAGCTCAGGGCTGTGGGTGTTCTCGGATCACACTTTGTTTCATGGGCTGCGGCTCTGGGCTGTGGGTGATCTCGGCTCACACTTTATTTCATTGGCTGCAGCTCAGGGCCGTGGGTGCTCTCGGATCACACTTCATTTCACTGGCTGCAGCTCAGGGCTGTGGGTGTTCTCGAGTCACACTTTATTTCACAGGCTGCAGCTCAGGGCTGTGGATGTTCTCGGATCACACTATTTCACTGGCTGAGGCTCAGGGCTGTGGGTGTTCTCGGATCACACTTTATTTCACTGGCTGAGGCTCAGGGCTGTGGGTGTTCTCAGATCACACTTTATTTCACTGGCTTAGGCTCAGGTTCAGAGCTGTTGGTGTTCTTGGATCACACTTTATTTCAGTGGCTGAGGTTCAGGGCTGTGGGTGTTCTCGGATCACACTTTATTTCACTGGCTGAAGCGCAGGGCTGTGGGTGTTCTTGGATCACACTTTATTTCACTGGCTGAGGCTCAGGGCTGTGGGTGTTCTCGGATCACACTTTATTTCACTGGCTGAGGCTCAGGGCTGTGGGTGTTCTCGGATCACACTTTATTTCACTGGCTAAGGCTCCGGTTCAGGGCTGTTGGTGTTCTCGGATCACACTTTATTTCATTGGCTGCAGCTCAGGGCCGTGGGTGCTCTCGGATCACACTTCATTTCACTGGCTGAGGCTCAGGGCTGTGGGTGTTCTCGGATCACACTTTATTTCACTGGCTGAGGCGCAGGGCTGTGGGTGTTCTCAGATCACACTTTATTTCACTGGCTTAAGCTCAGGTTCAGGGCTGTGGGTGTTCTTGGATCACACTTTATTTCATTGGCTGCAGCTCAGGGCCGTGGGTGTTCTCGGATCACACTTTATTTCACGGGCTGAAGCTCAGGGCTGTGGGTGTTCTTGGATCACACTTTATTTCACTGGCTGAGGCTCAGGGCTGTGGGTGTTCTCGGGTCACACTTTATTTCACTGGCTGCGGCTCAGAACTGGGGTGTTCTCAGGTCAAACTTTATTTCACTGCATAGCTCAAGGAAGTGGGTGCTATTGGAAGACACTGATCCACTGTCTGCAGGTGATATCAGATCACACATTATTCGACTCACTGCAGCACAGCCCTGAGGGAGTTACCCCTCCACCCCCAGGCTGTGGTATAGTACTGCGGGTTATCCCACTGACTCCGGCTGAGGACGGTGGGTGTTATCAGATGACTGACTGCAGTTTAGAGCTTAGGACAGATGTCCTTAGTGTTTCCAGATCAGACTCTATTCCCCTCGCTGAGGCACAGCGCTGCCGGCTCTTTCAGATCACCCTTTATTACAATGGCTGCTGTGTCTTTGCCTTGAGCCCTGTAAAGTGATCTGATGCCTTTTGGCTTGGTTCGCACTATATAAATACCACACACATTCATACATACATGCTTGTTGGTGTGATCAGATCACACTTTAGTGCACTGGCTGCGGGTGTTGTCAGGTCACGCTTTCTGAAGTTAGCTACTTACCTGTAACTTCATTTCTACAGATTTGGTAACTCTCATATACCCTCATGCTTGAACAATTCCCCATCACCAGACTGGGAATCCCAGATAACTTTAAACAAAGATGGCCGAACAAAAGTGGTAATTTAGGAGTAGAGCCACCTCACTTGAACCAACTCAAACTTCAGCCAATGAGCTTTCTATTACCTCAGAGGTCACTACAGCTCAATTTTAACCTCACATTGTGGGTGGAGGAGTACCCGGGCAGAGCTCTGCTCTTCCCTCAAACAGAACTACTATTACTTTACTACTTCCACTTTCTCTCCACGGGACTTCAGCTGGCCCTAGCTTCCAGTTCTACAAACTGAGCGGTTTCTAGGGTTCATAAGACAGATCTTCTGGCCCAGGGACACACAGCCAACTGGCCACGTGTCAGACAGAGAAAGGATGCATTTTTAAGTCCTGCTCAAAAGACACTTTAAAACTGATGATCCGCACTGTCACTGAATCTACTGTCTTTATCGGCAAGACAACATTTACCTCAAAGATGCTTAAAAGCAGGGAAAGAGGGAAAGGAGGCTGATCTTGTTTGTTACCGAAAACAACAAATATCCTCTCCTGAAGGGGCTGCCTTTTGTATGGAGATGGCTCCATGAAGTGTGGTCCTCCAAGCACTTCCATGAAGGCAGCGCAAAAGTGAAAGCAAGCGGAGTTCCATACATGAAGCAACTGCACCGGTCTCCATGAAGAGTAGGACAAACCTTTCAGAAGAAAAAGGTGTCAAAAAGGAGAGCATCAGCCTGTGCAGAATGTGGTAGGAAAATCAAGGTCTACTGATGTCCTGTCATGAGCTCTGTCTAAACCGTCATCGACGAAGATCCTTCCGTCACATAAAGAAGCCATCACTGTCGACCACTGGCAAAATCCGCAAATCATACTCCCTAGACTTTGTTCTATTGGCTTCCACTTTGGGTGTTATCAGCTCTCACTTTGTTCCATTGGCTGCCCAGTGTTAACATATCGCCCTGCATTCCAATGGCTAGAAATCAGGGCTGCGGAAGTGATCCGATCTAACTTCATCCCATTGGCTGCAGGGATTACCCTATCACACTGCATTCCACTAGCAAGAGATCAGAACTGCAGAAGTTATCGGATCTCACTTCATTCCGCTGGCTGCAGGCATTATCATATCACACTGCATTCCACTGGCTAGAGATCAGGGCTGCAGAAGTGATCAGATCTCACTTCATCCTATCGGCCGCAGGTGTTATTGTTTATTTATTTATTGAGGAGCTTTATATAGCGCTGGCCAGACCCGAGGGTATTGGAGCGCTTTACAATATATCTTTTTTTTTTGGCAGGGTAACACAATAGGTCATGGTATATAATAAAGTTTCGGAGGTCCCATCTTGCTGTGCAACATTGAGGTATGGAAGTCCTGAGAAACCTCGATGGGTGCACAAAGTCTTGGTTGAACCTCTTTCAGGGAGGAGGGAATGAGGAGGAGGGGAGCGGGGAAGAGGTAGGTTTGGGTATCACAGTGTCAAGATGCTGCAGAGAGCAAGCTTGTGCACTTCGGCAGCTGTTACCGGTTTGGGAAGGCACGATTGAGGAAGAGGTCTTTTAGGAGTTTCTTGAGTTTGATAACGGAAGTAGTCCTGGTGTCGATTGGGATGGAGTTCCAGATTTTGGGCACTTTTCCAGCGAAGGACCCTGTAGCAGTTTTTTTGTGTGGGTGGTTTCATGGGGATGAGTAGAAGGGTGCTAGAGGGCCTGAGGTTCCTTGTCTGAACAGTTCTCTTGAGTTTTGAGGCTAGGTAGTTGGTGTCCCTGTGTGCAGGGCTTTGAGCCTGAGGCATGCAGTTCTGAAGCTGGCACGTATTTCGATGGGAAGCCATTTTAGTTCTCTGAGTGCGGGTGAGATGTGATCATATTTCTTAACTTCGGTGACCATTCTGGCTGCTGCATTGAGGGTTGTTTTGAGGGGAGCTAGGTGAGATTTAGTTGTACCAGTAAGGACTGCATTACCGTAGTCGAGTCTGGATAGTCCCAAAGATTGAGTGGCTAGTTTGAGGTCTTTGGGCGGGATATTTGGTTTTATACTGTTAAGTAGCTTCAGATTGAGGAAGGCACTCGTAGCAAAGTTCTTAATGTGTTTAGCCATGTCGAGGTTTGGGTCTAGGGTGATTCCTAATGATTTACCAAGTTAGCCAGAGTGAGATTGCTATTGAGGGCGTCAATTGCTTTTAACCATTCTGCGAATTGGGGGTTTTCTTCTTTGTTAGAGATAGGGAGGATTTTTTGGATAGAGATAGGGAGGATGTCTTGGTTGAGTTTTCGGTGATTTGTTGCTAGCCAGTGTTGGACTTCTTTTAGCATGTTGTTGAGTCTCTGAATGTCATCAATGGAGGAGGTTTCCAGGTAGATCTGGGTATCATCTGTGTAAAAGTGGAAGGGGGTGTTGGCTGTTTTGAGTAGGGTAGTGAGGAGTTCCATGTATATGTTGAACAGTTGAGGAGAGAGCACTAAGCCTTGGGGAACACCTCTGCTGACAGAGTGAAGGTCAGACAAAGTTTTGATTTTTATACTTTGGGAGCGGTTGTGTAGTAAGGAGGAGAACCATTGTAGGACCACATCGTCTGCACCTACCCTTTCTTGAACAGCCTTAATGAGTAGTTTGTGGTCAACCGTGTCGTAGGCTGCCAAAAGGTCCAAGAGAATAAGTAGAGAGCATTTGTCAGTATCTAGCAATTTGTGGATATAGTCAATGATTTTCTGGATTTCGGTCTCTGTCCTACAGCCTTTTCTGAGCCCGATTGGTGTGGGTCTAGAAAGTTGATGTTGTCCAGGTGTTGGGTCAGTTGTAGGAGAATGCATTTTTTGAGGGTTTTCGAAAGGAGAGGGAGATTGGAAATGGGTCTGAAGTTGTTACGATCATTGGTGTCAAGGCCTGGTTTTTTCAATAGTGGCGTGACTTGGGCAATTTTGAGGCAGTCTGGTACGATGCCGGTTCTGAAGAAGCGGTTTATTATCTTTCACCAAAACGGGGCTAGGGAGAGTACCAGCTTTTTGGTCAATTGGGAGGGAATAGGATCTAGGTTGTGAGATGCGGGTTTGGAGGAGGAGATCAGTCTGATAATCTATGCTTCAGGGATATAGTTGAAGGATTTCCAGGCTTTTGAGGGGAGCCTGCGTGTGCTGTCTTCAGTCTCGGAGGTCGGGCTTTCGTGGGAGGTATTGAGGTTAATGTCTAGCGAGAGCTCAATCTTGGTGATTTTGTCATTAAAGAAGTTGGCAAAGTTGTTGCACAGGTCTTTGAAGGCCTGAACTGGGGTAGCAGGGGGCTTGGAGGTTTGTTATCCGATGATGTTGAAGAGTTCTTTGGGCCTGTTTTTTGCGTTGTCCAAGGCAGTGAAGAAAAAAAAGTGGATTTTCCGTTATTGATGTGCTTTTTGTATTTCCTTTGGGCTGCTTTGAGTTGCTCATGGAGAATTGTTCCTCTAAAGTCTTTCTGTGGCTCTTAGTTGTCTTCTTTCAGAGTTTATGTCAGTGTTGAACCAGGATCGAGAAGGAATATTCCTGTATTTTATAGTTTATGGGGGGCTAATTGGTCTAGGATGGTCGTCATAGTTGTGTTTTAATGAGAGGTGAGTTCCGTGGTGGAGAGATCTTCTGTGGAACTAGGAAGGAGCAAGTTGACCCTTTCCTCAAGGTCGGTCATGTTGATCTGTGTTAGATTTCTCATCCATTCCGGGGGTCTCGGGTGGGAGGTAGACATAAGATCGGTAGCGTGATGTGGAATAGGATTAAGTGGTGGTCGGACCAGTCAACGGGAAGGATGTGGTCGATCGTAATGGTGTCACGTTGGGTGATAATGGCATCTAGAGTTGCTCCTTTGTTATGGGTTTCATCTGCGCAGTGTTGAGTGAGGTTGTTGCTGTGCAGCAGTGTTATCATACCACAATGCATTTTGCTGGCTAGAGATCAGTGCTGCGGAAGTGATCAGATATCCCTTCATCCCATTGATGGCAGGTGTAACCATATCACACTGCATTCCACTGGCAAGAGATCAGGGCTGCGGGAGTGATCCGATCTCACTCCATTCCATCGGCTGCAGGTGTTACTATATCACACTACATTCCACTGGCAAGAGATCAGGGCTGCAGAAATTAACAGATCTCACTTCATCCGATTGGCTGCAGGTGTTACCATATCACACTGCATTCCACTGGCAAGAGATCAGGGCTGCGAAAGTTATCGGATCTCACTTCATTCCATCGGCTGCAGGTGTTATCATATCACACTGCATTCCACTGGACCTGGATTAGGTCTCTAGGTTTTATCAAATCTCACTGCATTCCACTGGCTAGAGAGCAGGGCTATAGAAGTTAACAGATCTCACTTCATCTGATTGGCTGCAGGTGTTATCATACCACACTGCATTCCACTGGCTAGAGAGCAGGGCTATAGAAGTTAACAGATCTCACTTCATCTGATTGGCTGCAGGTGTTATCATACCACACTGCATTCCACTGGCTAGAGATCAGGGCTGTAGAAGTTAACAGGTCTCACTTCATCTGATTGGCTGCAGGTGTTATCATACCACACTGCATTCCACTGGCTAGAGATCAGGGCTGCAGAAGTTATCAGATCTCAATTCATTACATCGGCTACAGGTGTTACCGTACCAACTACATCCCACTGGAGCTGGATTAGGAGTGTGGGTGTTTTCATATTGCACTTCATTCCACTGGATGCAGGTGTGATCAAATCACACTGCATTCCACTGGCTGTAGATTAGGACTGTAGGTGTTACCAGATGTCACTTTGTCACACCGGCTGTAGCTGCAGCCTATCAACTAAGAGGATGGAGGACTCTAAACTCTCTGTACTCTATTTATCACCGAGCTGGGTAAACTTCTGGCTGTTTTCATCCCAGGGGCGTCGCTGAGTTAGTGAAAATCAAGGGGTTTGAGAGGCAAGAATCTCAAATTTCCCAGCAAAGAAAGCAGTGGACCGCAGGGTGCAGGGTTAAGGGGATAAATGTTGAGGATGGACTGTTTGCATGAGGAACGGGGTTTGTACTGATGTGCATTACGTGAGCATCTGTCTAGGGTGGCACGGTGGGTGCAAAACTATGCATTGGAATGTGACCCCAAGCAACTGTCATTGGTTAGACTATTAGTAAGCATTCATCCCATCACCTTTTGGGCGTCTGATTAAAAGTAAACTGATTTGCAAACCTGAGACTGGCACAGCTTTCCACATCTACTACTGCAAGTGATTGTAATGTCCAAAAAGTAGTAAATAAGCATGCAATCAAGGTGTACTTCTACGGGTGCAAATTTACTTTTTTAGGAAACCGATCACTGTATATTTAAGATCCCGAACCAAAAACTGAAAAAGTTAAAATCTCTTAGCGAAATTAGTATGACGAGAACAATCAACACAGACATAGCAGACCCGGCTCAGGCCCCCGGACCAAAGTACCAAACTAAGGATGCAGTTGAGGGGTGTCACACCACAAACACCCCGCTGAAGTTACATCCATTGCCCCTCCCACCTGGGCCTGTTCTCCCTGGGAACTCATGACTACTGTCAAGTAAAACATAACAGCCTGGAGTCCCTATCCTGGGATCACTTATTATAAATGTATTTTCACTGCACAAACACTTCTTTGTCTCTCCTACAGGTTTTGATCATAGTCTCATTAAATCGGTGCATGTGGGCAGGGCTCCATGTTTCTAGTCCTCGCCTTTCCCAAAAGATTTTGGCAAGTGACTGATGGCCCGTAGTAAGCCCAAGTCGCAAACAGAAAAGAACGCGCAGGCGTGTGAGCCGAGCCAGAGATACACCATGGGTCTGGCTTGTATCAAAGGTTCACTGTACGAGCCCAGCCAAGGAACGTTTGGCATGTATATTGTGCAAGAAACACAATGTAAAAACTCAGAATCTGTTCAACAAATGTTATCACACACAATAAGCAGTTCTCCTTGGTACATCAGATTATTTCACTGCACAGACAGATATTCATTAAAAGCGATAGCCACCCAACGACAATGCCATTAGTGAACTAAGAAGAAAGTCAGTAGGCGTATAAACCCTAAACGTGGGCTAGATTCCTATTAAATATGGAACAACGTTACAGTCTATTAAATCAAATATGAGAGGTGGTGCACAGTGCACATTCTGTACTCAAGTATTTAAACGTGGTCTCACATGATAATAAAGTAACAGGAGGTTCTGTGAAATAAAATATTTGCCTAGGATCACACAATTTGGACAAGGAGGGAAGCAGTATTGATTCCAGGTTATCTGGTTTCGTATGTTAAAATTCAGCCACCAAATGGGTAACTCAGTCTCTCTCGCTCTCTCTTGCTCATTTGACATCAAAGGTCACTGGTTTGTCTTTAATTCTTGACTCACAGCAAGAAAAAGCGACAAAGAGATACCAGACCAGACTAGTGGGCCCACAGACCTGCGGGTAAGAATGCAGCCCCATCCCCCCCCCCCCCCCCCCCCAGCTACGCCCATTATTTTCCAGCTGCTAAGAATGCAGCCCCATTCCCCCCCCAAGCTACGCCCATTATTTTCCAGCTGCTAAGAATGCAGCCCCATTCCCCCAAGCTACGCCCATTATTTTCCAGCTGCTAAGAATGCAGCCCCATTCCCCCCCCAAGCTACGCCCATTATTTTCCAGCTGCTAAGAATGCAGCCCCATTCCCCCCCCAAGCTACGCCCATTATTTTCCAGCTGCTAAGAATGCAGCCCCATTCCCCCCAAGCTACGCCCATTTTGTCCCAGCCACTTCAGAGCGCTTAGTATTGAACACATACCTACCAACTCAAACAGTGCGACTGTGTGACACACGATATCGGCTCCCATCACACGGCCTCCAGGTGAGGAGCCAATATCATACAGTGAAAACAAGCTGAAAACCATTGTAAAAAGTGGATTTTCAGCTTGTTTTTTGAGGATTTGAACCATCCACGTTTAGGTGTGAAAACACCCAAGGACATGGCACCAGCCTCTGGAAGCTTTGTTTTTTTATTTTTGGGAAAGGGGGGGGGGGGGGGGGGGGGGGGTGGGCCGATGTGGGTTTCACAAGTGCCTCATAGGTACTTCTGCCCCCCCCCGCCACCCCTCAAGGACTCGCCCCCCTCCTCACACTGAGATTGTTCTTCAAGTTAGCAGGTATGGAATCATCAGGCGACTTGAGGCTGGTAAAGTAAATGAATGGTTTCTGAGGGGTCCACCTGGCTTTGGAGTCACAAGCAGGCCGGCCAGTGTTTCGGTGCAGTATTATCTACCTCTATATTTCGAGAGCCCCCTTAAATTGGGGAAAATAATGTGCGGATATGCACGAAACCTAAAAGTGAGTTCACTAACGCGAAATTTAAAATGGAAAGAAACCTTACTTAGCACCCTTTGGAAAGATATCAAATTAAACATAAAAAGTAAAGTGATTTTTTTGGGTTCTTTTTTATATATTCAGTTCTTATTCGTTCTAATGTGACCTTTTCCTTGGTAAAAAACAAATAACTGTCATTTTGCTTCCATGGGCTCGGAAACCCCACTGAGTTAAGAAGAGTTTAGCTGCATCCGGAAAGGTTAAATTTGGCCACACGGTGGCAGTGATGCTCCATGAAAAGTAAAATGTATTGTTCTACTGGCTGTCGTTATACTCCTTACGAGCATCAGACAATCATAAGTTCGTGTGCCGGTACAATACGTACACAACTAATGAGAACAAAACAACAAAATAAAAAAGCAAACAAAAGCGAGCTTGAAATATAGGCTGAGTTTTATAGCTGCATACTTCACGATTCCGTCTTAGACCCACTGAGTGGGTGAGAATAGAGCTTGTTGTATCTGCTCCATGTGCAGGTCAGGTGCACCTATTATTTTTTTATTCAAGAGATGTTTTATATAGCGCAAACTATCTACTCTGCAGGGTTTCAGAGCACTGTACGGTGGGCCAAAACTGACTATTTGGAAAGATACGCCCATGAATACTATCCCATTTTCTAAAAAAACAATTTTTTTTTAATTAACAAAAC
Source organism: Lissotriton helveticus (assembly GCF_964261635.1). Classification (NCBI taxonomy): domain Eukaryota; kingdom Metazoa; phylum Chordata; class Amphibia; order Caudata; family Salamandridae; genus Lissotriton; species Lissotriton helveticus. The sequence continues at coordinate 2,093,654,750 of NC_136065.1, read as the reverse complement.
ATTAAATATTCAAAATTAAATGCGGAGCTTAGAGGACATGCTATGGACAACTATTACAATGGTAACAATGGGGCAGGGGCCAGAACTGCAGACTCTGGAACGGGGGAATCAAGTTTGAGTTTCGGCGTCAGCTCAACATCCTGTGATTCTAGGCAAATCACTCAGGGCCACATTTAGATCTTGGAAGGACTGGTAGGCCAAGGCCAGTGCTTAATCTGTAAAATATTAAGTGCCAGGGCTCTGACTAGGAGGTGAGAGAGCGCAAACTGATATAAATATATGAGTACATCACACTTACCTATAGAGAGCATAAGTCATGATGAGAAATGCCATGAGTGCTAATAGTATCTGAAATTATATTCTAAATGTATAGCTAATATAGAGATTTAAGTAGAAGTGGAACTAATACAGAAATGTGTGACATTATATGATTTTATTAGACGTGATTATTTTGAATCTATGTCGTGTAGCTGTTAACATATAAGATGGTCTGTGGTAAAACGCAGAACGTGGTAGGCCTCAGGGCCAGAGCTGGAGCTAAAAGGGAAGGTGTTTCTTTTCACGACACAGATTGTTTAACGTTTTTGGTCATTGCATTAATGGGCCATGATTTAGAGTAATGTTTTCTAAATAATAGAATAAGAGTTTAACATGCTTTAATTAAATGAAGAAATTGAATGCTATAATCATAATGTGAAATATTGTAGGCCTGAAATGTTTTAGCATTGATTTACACGTACATGTCTGGGCTGAGAAATGTTGCAAGCCTTTTTAGAAGTCTATGAGAGTTGGGTTCTTGGCGGCAGATATCTGTCTGCAACAGGAAAGGGGGGATCCAATTATAAGTGAATGAATAGAGGCCTGTTCAGTAGACGGCCCAGACATGGAGGAGGGTTCTGGAATGTTTAAGGGGTATCAGCGGGCCGGAGAAGAGACTGAGAAGCAAGGTCAACTCTAACGTCTGAGGCCCAATACAAAGCATCATGGAAAAAGCCTGAAGTTGCACCACGTGAGAGGCGTTTCGCAAGGGGCGTCTCAAATGTTGTTGACTGTTTTGTATTAGGGACAGCACCCCTGGGTGGAGTTAGAGCAGAGACCTGAGGACCCTTTAGAGAGCGGATGGGTAGGCAGAGAGGGGTCATGACTGGAGAATTTTAGGTTTTCACCAAGAGACTTAGAGTGGGTGACTTCCCTTGGGGGTCATTCATTGCTGACACCTTTGTTAGGTTGGGATTTGGTTAAGTAGGGATACCATCTAGAACAGGGTAGGGACGCCTAACCTGTGTTTGTTTTCCTCCAACCTAAATGAAGGAGCGATATGCGTCTATGCTGATAGCTTTGCTATTTTTAGAACTTGTGTTAGTGATTTCTGTTGCTCGTCTGAGGGCTTTTCGAGAGCACATGTATGTAATTGGACCTGTGTATCTCGTGAATCTCATTCTGAGATGCTTGTATTTGCAGCTCATTATATCTTTACAATAAACTTTTGAAACCTAGAAGTTGTCCGTGATCTTTGAGAGTAGAGTCCTTTCTTGGGTGAACTAATTTGCAGATAGGTGTACTGTTTCCTTCTAAGACAGGCAATAAAGGTTCAGTCGACCAGATCGAGGTTTGGATCAATAGAGATAAGGTATCGATCAAAATCTCGCCCTTTCAGTTGGTAGCTATAGAGGATGGTTGCCTTCTTGAGGACGGTGACCTAGGCCAGGTTAGCTTACCCCAAGGCCCCTAGAAATCGATGATCGGAAGAACAGCCCGCAGATGAAGATCCGGATGACGTGAGACAGAAAAAGCAGCAGTATCAGAGAGAGTGAGTATAAAGGGTTATGCGTGTTAGATTGCGGTGTTTTGTATTGTATCTATGTTGTAATGTCTGGCGGAGTTGAATGTCTGTAGAGTGACTGTGGAACAGGTTGTGAGCGCGCGCAACCGGTGGAAATCTTAAGTTCAAGGAGAGCTTAAGTGGTTCGGGTGTATCGGACACCCAGAGTAATTGTCAACTAGTGTGAAGGGGGTCATGAGGTACCATTGATCACCCGAGAGACCGAGATAGGGGGAACGTAAGAGTGAGTGCGTGAGTAACGGACGCTGGTCGGAAGTTACTGTGTGTGTAAGTAACCTATCAGAAAGACGATAGACATCTCGTCAGTTGTGTTGACAATTACAGATAGACTGTGGACGTACAGTCGAGAGAAGTGACCGCTTGGTCGGAAGTAGTCATTTTTCAGTGTATGAATGGGACGCATGCATAACCGGGAGACGAGTTGAGAAAGGAGGGGTGCTGCTGCGAAGCGGAGAAAAGAGACGTCAGGTGGTGTCGCGCAGTGATTGGCTGACCGGAGAAAGACCGCGCTGTGATAGGCCAGCTAGCGAACACGTCATACAGGGTCGCGACGTGATTGGCCGACAGGAGAAAAACCGCGCTGTGATAGGCCAAGCTAGCAAAGCCGCGACAGGATTGGTGGATTGTCATCAGGAAGTAAACAGAGTAGCGAGGCTGGATTTTGTGCGCATAATTATGAAGTGTTTTAAATGGTTGAAAGCGCTGTTTAAGAAAGAGAGGAGAGGATCGTATGAAGGGGAAGAAGCCCCGCCGGAGGGTACGCCAGCTCGTTATATGGCAGTAAATGTTGGGTTGCATACGATCCTTTGGATATCAGAGTGGAGTAAGATTACTGAAGGAAACGAGGAACTGACGTTCCCGAAGTACGGGACGTTCAGATTAGAGGTGTTACATCGATTGAAATCAGTCATGACCTCAAAGAGACCCTTGCCTAGACCAACCCAGTTTGAAGCCCTTGAGGCATGGCTTAGGGCAGCGCATGAAAGGAATATGAACAGACGACAAGAAAGGGTGAAACGCTCGGTAAGGGCAGTACAGGATGCCAGGTGGGATGCGGATGCTAAAAGATGGAGAGTGCATAATTTGGAAATAAATAAACTGTACCCAGTGTTAGAGGCGCCAGTAAATAAAAGCCCCATAGAAGAAGATGACGAGAGCGAAACAGAGGACAGCCTGATAAACAGATTACTGACAGACAGGCCACCCCCGTATAATAGAGCAGGGGGAGAGGTCGAGAATACTGAAGGAGAAAAGGGGGGCAATGCAGGAGAGCATAGACTGCTTCCCAGTTCAGAGTGGGATCCTGAGCCAAAGAAAGAGTTGCTCCAGCCTAGTCAGGTGCAACAGGTGGTCGGTAGGTTTGTGGTACAAAGAGCGCCGGAAACGGAAAATGCCACATCCTACCCATTACCAGATGCACTACAGGTACCTGTTACCATAGGTCCTATAATATCGATATATGACCAAGAGAGAGCAAAAGGGGAAGAACGGAAACGGAAAGACAGGGAAAGAGCAGAGCAGGCAAGGAGGAACGATACCACTAATTCCCCAAGTCAGATGCCAATACCCAGAGAGTGGAGTACCCCGATGCACACAGCAGGGGACCCAGGAGGAGATCCTGGGGGCCCCAGATGGCCAATGGATTTGAGGGGATCTGGACGAAAGTCCTTTCAAGAACTAAATGAGTACATGAAGCAGTGGGATGAGGCAGTGAAGGCTCAAAAGTGCATCAATGCTGCAGAAACAGAAAGGGAAAGTCAGGACAGCAGAGCACGAACTCACTGCGGGGCTGGGGAGAGTAGCCCGGAGTGGGACTGTAGAGGGAGTAGGGGAGTCACCCATTGGGCCCGGAATGGAGGTAGAACAGACCTGGAAAACGGGGGCCCCGGGAGTGAAGGGGTGGCGTGCCCAATACTCAGTGAAGGGGAGAGGAGAGCGCAAGAGTACAGGAACAGCTTTAAGTGTCCACACTGTGTGCCTGGCACCAGAGAACAGAATGGGAGTTGTGAGAGGTCGCACCATAGTCCCTGTGATGACAGAAATGAGCGCAGCCCAGGGAATATGGGGAACCAGGAAGGATCGTATCGGATACTGAGCGATACGAGGCAAAGGGAGTGTAGCGACCAGAGGGAAAATAACAGAGAGATGTGCGGTGAGAGGAGAGAAGAAGACGAGAGTGGGCAGAGAGAGAGTAGGGATAAAAGGCCCGTGTTCCATCACCTTCCAAGATTGGATGGCCGAGCATGGGACCTGGAGAGATGGGAGCAAGGGAGGCCACCCATTAATTCTCCTGAGCCCAAACGCAGAGCTCGAAGTTGGGATGGTAGGGAGACCAGGGAGCCCCCTTCAAAAGACATATTGCGAGCTGAGATAAAAGCCAAGAGACTTGATGTCTCCAGCTTAAGGTCAGATCTGGATGACATGGTAGATGGTACCCTGCCTTTAGAAAGAATGGAAATGTATGAACAGGATGAAATACTGTATATGGCAAAGGACATCACACGAAAGGCGAGAGCAGTCCATGAGAAGTTAGTCGAACTAGCAGGCAAATATATGGTGGACTTGTCAAGAACCAAAGCATTACAGGGTAACCACAGGCTACATTACTCAGATCAAGATCTAGATGAGAGGAGAACGATTGGGCTGAAAACACACATAAGGGAATTGATTACTGGAATAAGGACATGGAGGGCACTAGATAAATGGGAAGAGAGGTGGTCCAAGAAAGGGACCGGCAGAAGAAGCATGATTGGTATAACACCAGGACAGCAGGGAATAGAAGCTTACCCTTTGCGTGAAGTTGCCAATGGGAGCTATGTACATGTCCCTTGGAGTAGGGGAGATTTAGCTGCTTTTACCACATCTTTCCCCAAGTTACGAGAGAGCCCAGTGGAGTGGTACAAGCAAGTCGAGAGGTTTGTAAAGATCTCAAAAGTCCTATGGATAGATCTGAACACGCTGTTTGACATTGTAGTACCAGGAGATCTGTGGACAGCATGCAAGGTTAGCGCTGAGTGGCCCACAACGGAGCCAGAGAGAGATGCTAGGACTAATGGGCCGTCCGAGATCGTGATGGCAAAATTCGAGAGAGTGATGACTTGGCTGAAAGAAAAAGTGCCAATGCAAGACATAGATTGGGTCAGAATAGACAGAACGAGACAGGAACCCAAAGAGACAGTCCATGAATATTACGAGAGATTGCTGAAGGCGTTTAAACAGTATAGCGGCTTGGATGTAATGGATCCAAAGGACATAGGGCAATTCGTGTCCAAGTTCGTCCTGGGACTGAGACCGGATATTAGTTTAATGATTCAGCAACACTCGATTTGTTGGCAAAGTAGACCCCTAGATGAAATACTGAGATATGCCAGGTACTGCTGTGATGAGGTAGACTCCAAGGCTAAGAAACTAAAAGAGAAGCTGATGGTGGTACAATTGCAGGCAGCAGGAAAGGGGGGACCGCAACAACAGCAGCAAGGGACAGGTACAGGAGGTAAGAAGCAGTACAGTCAGAACAAGGGTAATGAGGAGAGTACTACCTTCAGACCCAGAGTAGACATAGCTACCTTGAAGAAAACGACTAGGTGTCACCAGTGCAACGAGTTGGGGCATTGGAAACGCGAGTGCCCTTACAATGTAGAGATAGGAGAGCAAGAGATAGAGGAGGAAGAGGTCCAGAGCGCACCTATGAGAGGGGCGACGCCATACCAAGGAAAGGTGCTCAAAGGGGGGGGGGCTCCTCCCCGAGCCCAGTTCCCGCAACCTCCTCGAGTAGGGAGTATGGGTAAGACCTATAGACAAATGCCCCTGTTTGTGGAAGGTGAAGAATGCTATTATGTGGACCCATTAACCGGACAGAGAGTGGAAAGAGAAGACTGCACCCTTGGGGCAGCCTTAGAGGTAGATCAGAGGGGACCCTATGTGGAAGCAGAAGTAGCAGGGTGCCCTACGACATTTCTGGTGGACACAGGAGCCACTAGATCCACGATCAGATCAGCTGCAGTTCCAGACCTGCCCATGTCTGGAGAGACCATACAGGTGGTAGGGGTCGCAAACAGGAGAATAACCAGCCAATTGACAGAACCGGTACAGGTGAAAATAGGGAAGTACAGCGATGAGCACCAATTTGTGGTTTGCGATTCAAGCCCTGTGTGTCTGCTAGGAAGAGACCTGTTGTGCAAATTGAATTGTACTATATATTGTACACCCCAGGGAGTGGAGGTATTGACTAATGATGATGATGCAGATTTCAAAGTTGCAAACTCAAGAATATGTGTGGAGCTGTACCCTACTTTGACAGTAGACGAGCTTCCCTGGGATTTGAGAGAGACAGTGGCATCAGAGGTATGGGATTTCACTGGGGAAGAGATTGGATTGGTCAAAGGGGTGGACCCAGTGAAAATTGTAGTGAAACCGCATGCTGAGTTCCCAAGAACACCCCAGTATAAATTGACTCCAGAAACGATTGCAGGCATAAAACCCGTGATCGAGTCCATGATTAAACAGGGAATACTGAAAGAAATCGTGGGTAGTCCATGTAACTCCCCGATTATGGGTCTGCAGAAACCAAATGGGAAATTTCGGATAGTGCAGGACCTTCGAAAGATTAATAACATAGTCGTTTCATGTTGTCCAGTGGTACCGAATCCATCAGTGATACTGTTTCAGATTCCATTCCAAGCTGAGTGGTTCACTGTGATAGATCTTTGTCAGGCTTTCTTTTCGATCCCTTTGGACGAAGATAGCCATTTTCTTTTCGCATTTAAGCTGGAAAATCGCGTCCTAACATGGTGTCGTATCCCTCAGGGGTATACAGAGAGTCCATCGATCTTTAACCAGCTTCTGAAGAAAAATCTTGAAAGTCTAGTGCTGCCCCAGAAGTCAGTTCTGGTCCAGTACATAGACGACCTCCTTGTGGCGTCAGAAACAGAAGAAGCTTGCAGGGAAGATTCCATTGCTTTGTTAAATCACCTAGCTGCCAATGGGCACAAGGTGTCCCCGGGAAAATTGCAGTACTGCCTGACAGAAGTGCAGTACTTGGGACACAGAATTGAGAAAGGCAAACGAAAGGTGTCACCAGACAGGATAGAGGCGATCATGAAAATGAACGCGCCTCAGACACAGAGAGAGGTCAGGATGTTCCTAGGGATGGTGGGTTATTGCCGACAGTGGATCGTGAACTTTTCACTGAAAGCAAAGCCCTTGCAAAAACTGACGCACAAAGAGGTGAGTGATCCGGTACCATGGGACAAAGACTGTTTGATGGCGTTCCTACAGTTGCGAGAGGACCTGTGTCGTGCTCCGGCATTGGGAATGCCTGATTACAATAAACAATTCTTTCTTTACTGTTGTGAGAGAGAAGGTTGTGCGTTGTCTGTGTTGGTCCAAATCCATGGGAATGCCCGTAGACCAGTTGCTTATTTTTCAGCTACTTTAGACCCAGTAGCCGCAGCGTTGCCCGGATGTCTCAAATCCGTTGCTGCAACGGGTGTCAGCATTGAGAGATGTGAAAATATCGTTATGGGGCACCCGTTAGAGGTGTGCGTGCCACATTCTGTTGAACTGTTGATGACCAGGACCAAAACACAGCATCTGACCAATAGCAGGCTCACGCGCTATGAGCAAGTTATTCTTGCTGCAGAGAACGTGACCCTCAAGAGATGCTCTGTTTTGAACCCTGCTACCTTAATGCCACTTCCAAATGATATTGATGATGATGATGAATATACAGACCATGACTGTCTCGATGTGACTGAACTATGCACCAAACCCAGACCCGACATTGTGGATGAGCCACTGACGGACCCAGATGAAGTTTTCTTTGTCGATGGCTCATGTGTAAGAGACGAAGTTGGGCAGTTGAGAGCAGCTTATGCTGTTTGTACAATTGAAGGAGTTGTGGAAGCTGGGTGCCTGGAAGGAGTACACTCCGCTCAGGTAGCCGAGATTATTGCCCTAACACGTGCTTGCTTAGCAGGCAATCAAATTCGAGTCACCATCTACACCGACAGCCAATACGGGTTTGGGGTAGTTCATGATTACGGGCAGTTATGGTCTCAAAGAGGGTTCATGACTTCTTCAGGCTCTCCCATTCGCAATGGAGAGTTTGTGCGCTTGTTGTTAGAAGCATTGCAATGTCCAGCAAGTATCGCAGTTGTAAAGTGCATCGCACATACCAAAAATGAGGACTTTGTTTCGAAAGGCAATAGATATGCTGATGAAGTTGCGCGGTATTGCGCAGAACAAGGTTACTCTTTCACAGAGGTGGATGTGGGTGGAATAAATGTGAGAACTGAATTAGCCATGATACTGGAAACTGTTGATACTTGGGATGAATTGTCAACCATGCAAGAAAATGCTCCTGATTCAGAAAAGGAAACATGGGAAAAGGCAGGATGTGTAATGGGTGAGACTCATTTTTGGGTCTCAGCAGATGGTAGAGCAGTGTTGCCCAATGAGATGGTGAGTCCAATGGCTAGACTCATACATGGTCCAGTACACTTAGGGAGAGATGCTATGCTGAGAGTGTTTAGACAGACTTGGTACAATCCTAAGTTTAGAATAGCAGCAGAAGCAGTGTGCCAGCGTTGTGTGACCTGCCAGCAGCTGAATGTAGGGAAAAGAACACCAGTTGCGCTAAGTCACATAGGAAGGTCTGGAGGTCCATTCAACAGAATGCAGATAGATTTCATTGAAATGCCAAGATGCAACCGCCTCCGCTATGTCCTGGTGGTTGTTTGTGTGTTCTCCAGATGGGTTGAGGCATACCCTACACGTAGGTGCGACACCCTCACAGTGGCTAAGTTACTGCTTAGAGAACTTATCCCTCGGTTCGGGGTGCCGGCCTTTTTGGAATCAGATAGGGGAACACATTTTAACAGCGAGCTTGTGAAGATGATTTGTGTTGCACTGAATATAGACCAAAAACTCCATTGCAGTTACCGACCAGAAGCCTCAGGAATTGTGGAACAAATTAATGGCACGATCAAGTCCAGAATAGCGAAAGTTTGCTCCTCAACGACCCTGAGTTGGCCTGACGCCCTGCCATTGGTACTCATGAGCCTTCGTAGTACCCCAGACAGAAGAACAGGGTTGTCACCACATGAGGTGTTAATGGGGAGAGCAATGAGACTGCCATCTATTCCAGCTACTGCACTGTTAAATATCACAGATGATATGATCCTGGACTATTGTAAGGGACTGTCTGACGCCATGCGTTCTGTGTCCCTTCAGGTGCAGGCTGCAGAGGTTCCAGCGTGCCAGGGCCCTTGCCATGACCTGTATCCTGGGGACTGGGTCCTGGTGAAGAAACATGTGAGAAGAAGCTGCTTGGATATTCGTTGGCGTGGGCCCTACCAGGTCATCCTGATCACAAGTACAGCTGTAAAGGTGGGAGGCCTGCCCAACTGGATACACGCGTCGCATACGAAAAGGGTTCCAGCACCTCTGGAAACAGCTCCTCTCTCGGATGGACGTCCAGCTGAGGACCAAGAAGCCATAGAGGGGGCTAGCCAAGCTGTAGAGGTGCCAGTGGAAGCAGGGAACGAGTCTGACCAAGCTGAGGACGGTCAGTACAACAGCGAAACAGAAGACGCTACAGAAGGAGAAGACAGCTGGGAGTACGAGTCTGACCCTGACAGGTCTGAAAGAGAGCGAGAACAGACCAGAAGGAGAAGGAGTAGAAGGGCACGTGGAGAAGCAAATTGGCCGCAAAGACGAAGTTCTAGCCTAAGGTCAACTCCAGAAGCAACCCTTCCTCCGATCTCAGAAGACTCAGACCCAGAAGAAGGTGCTCAGGGCGCTGAAGCACCCGACCGAAGAAGGTCAAGAAGAGTGCGTGTGCCTAACAGAAGATACTCCACACCTGAGTGGACATATCTGGCGACAAATGTCTGTGAAACCGGAGACAGGGAGGATCCGAGCGGTGGTGGTGTCCAGTTCTGAGCCCATTATCACCGTGGAAATACAACTGTTGGTACCCGGTGTCGAACAAGAAGGGTCACTAACATTCGTGCTCCCCAGACCTCCCCGCCTCAGCAAGTTAAAACACATGTTTCTTACAGAATTGAAATTCCCCGACTTTGGTACCACGATAACAGCACATGAAGAGCATACTCTTCGCATGGAAATATTGAACTATGCTATTGAAGCTGCAACCACAAATCTAATAGTCGATTGTTAAAGGACTTTGTAAATAAAGCAAGCAGAAGAAAAGAAGATTACCTAGCGCCCAGGAAGCAGAGAATTTTAGGGAACCCCTTGAGTGGATGGAGAAGGGCTAGGGTTGTCTTTTTGAACTGTGAAAGGACTTTTTTTGCGAAAAAGGCTGTCAGCCTCCAGCTGTGTGGATTCTAAAGACAAAAAAAGGATTGAAAGAGACTGTAAAGGAACGAGAGGAAAAGAACTTTTTTTGCAAAGAGAAAGGGAAAGCTAGATTGTCTGACGAAATGGAGGCCGGCACCCCGAACCGCAGAGCTAAATGTATAATAGGTACACTAATAGTAGGAGTGATAATATTAATAGCTTTAGTGGTAACAATTTCTTATGTAAAGGGACATGAGGAAGAGGTAAAGGTAACTGATGCGAATTCTGTAGTAACACTTACACCCACTGTTGCAGGTGAGAAAAGGGAAAACACTCAAGAGAAAGCGTTATTGGCTGCAGAAGCCCGCAGGTTACATGTAGACGAGTCCCAAGGAGACTTTAGGTCAAATGCTTATGCTAAACTTTTGTATGAATACGTGGATGCCATGGAGGTTAAGGATTGCTACGTCTGCATGCAGTTGCCTGCGTCTGTAGATGAGGGAATTCGATATCATCACCTCCCTCTGACATATGGCATTACATGTAGCTTATTGCTTAGTATATTTTATGAGAGAGATAGTTTTGAATACTATTTCTCCAATTATGATTCTGTGTTGCCAGAAGTCCCGAATTATAAGCAGATGAATAAATGGGATTACTGGAAGAGTGAAGACAGATTGGCCAAGTTCTTCATTCCTTGGATTACCTTAGATACTTCACATGCCCGTAGAAATAATCTGACATGCAAGGTGTCAGAAGTCGAGAAAAAGTTCATAGGGCAGGTGGATGATCGTTACAGGAGACAAAAGATTTTGAAAAAATCAGGACAAGGGAAATTAGATTGGACCGAGGAAGAGAAGTCACACAAGAGAAAGGGTAGTAGTGGTCCAATAGCTTTAGATAAAGCGCAGAAAGGAAAGTTATGTCTTCACCGAGCCAAAACGTATTATGAAAATGTATACGTGGGTGAAGTTGACTGTGAACATGCTTTTAATTTAGAGTACTACACTAAGGATTTCCTGAAGGGAATGCAAGTAATTCCAAATGTGTATTTTGTATGTGGAAGAAATGCTTACGTGAGACTACCTGACAACTGGTATGGATCATGTTACTTGGCAATTGTCTTCCCCAAAATATATCATGCACAAGACTTATTGATCATTGAGGGCCAGACATCATCGAGGGGAAGGAGAGATGTAGGTGATGCCGAAATGGTTGGAGATGTCTTTGGAGCTATGTTCCCTCTTTTGGGAATAATCCTTAATGATGTTAAAATTAGACGACTGGCAACAGTTGTCGACAGGTTGTCTGCCAGCACTGCTCAGTCCTTAATGCTGGTAGAAGGAGAGATGCAATCGATAAGGGCTATGGTTCTTCAAAATCGGCTTGCATTAGATGTCTTATTAGCAAAAGAGGGCGGAGTCTGTAAGGCTTTGAAGGTTCAGGAATGTTGCACTTACATTCCAGACCTTTCAAAACCCCTTGAGAAAGTTATTAAGAACATAACTAATATACACAAAGAGATCGAAGACTTGAGTAGAGAAAATGTCTGGGAAAAGGTGGGCCATGGAATGAGTACAGTTGGAGGGTGGTTTTCCACCTTAGGCAAAAGCTTTATTTGGTATATCCTAAAGCCTATCATCATAATATTGATCTGTGGGATAATATTGTGGGGATTGGTGAGGGTATTCAAATGGTACAGAGCAAGAAGGTCAGAAAGGGCCCAAAGAGAACAGTTGCAGAGATTGGCTGCCATACAAGATAATCAGTACAGGAGCCTGAGAGCTCTGGAAGCGCAGAGAATGCCAGCAATAACTGCAGTTTAAATGTTAGTGATGACCCCGAGAGGTCATCAAAGGGGGGAACTGAGAGAGCGCAAACTGATATAAATATATGAGTACATCACACTTACCTATAGAGAGCATAAGTCATGATGAGAAATGCCATGAGTGCTAATAGTATCTGAAATTATATTCTAAATGTATAGCTAATATAGAGATTTAAGTAGAAGTGGAACTAATACAGAAATGTGTGACATTATATGATTTTATTAGACGTGATTATTTTGAATCTATGTCGTGTAGCTGTTAACATATAAGATGGTCTGTGGTAAAACGCAGAACGTGGTAGGCCTCAGGGCCAGAGCTGGAGCTAAAAGGGAAGGTGTTTCTTTTCACGACACAGATTGTTTAACGTTTTTGGTCATTGCATTAATGGGCCATGATTTAGAGTAATGTTTTCTAAATAATAGAATAAGAGTTTAACATGCTTTAATTAAATGAAGAAATTGAATGCTATAATCATAATGTGAAATATTGTAGGCCTGAAATGTTTTAGCATTGATTTACACGTACATGTCTGGGCTGAGAAATGTTGCAAGCCTTTTTAGAAGTCTATGAGAGTTGGGTTCTTGGCGGCAGATATCTGTCTGCAACAGGAAAGGGGGGATCCAATTATAAGTGAATGAATAGAGGCCTGTTCAGTAGACGGCCCAGACATGGAGGAGGGTTCTGGAATGTTTAAGGGGTATCAGCGGGCCGGAGAAGAGACTGAGAAGCAAGGTCAACTCTAACGTCTGAGGCCCAATACAAAGCATCATGGAAAAAGCCTGAAGTTGCACCACGTGAGAGGCGTTTCGCAAGGGGCGTCTCAAATGTTGTTGACTGTTTTGTATTAGGGACAGCACCCCTGGGTGGAGTTAGAGCAGAGACCTGAGGACCCTTTAGAGAGCGGATGGGTAGGCAGAGAGGGGTCATGACTGGAGAATTTTAGGTTTTCACCAAGAGACTTAGAGTGGGTGACTTCCCTTGGGGGTCATTCATTGCTGACACCTTTGTTAGGTTGGGATTTGGTTAAGTAGGGATACCATCTAGAACAGGGTAGGGACGCCTAACCTGTGTTTGTTTTCCTCCAACCTAAATGAAGGAGCGATATGCGTCTATGCTGATAGCTTTGCTATTTTTAGAACTTGTGTTAGTGATTTCTGTTGCTCGTCTGAGGGCTTTTCGAGAGCACATGTATGTAATTGGACCTGTGTATCTCGTGAATCTCATTCTGAGATGCTTGTATTTGCAGCTCATTATATCTTTACAATAAACTTTTGAAACCTAGAAGTTGTCCGTGATCTTTGAGAGTAGAGTCCTTTCTTGGGTGAACTAATTTGCAGATAGGTGTACTGTTTCCTTCTAAGACAGGCAATAAAGGTTCAGTCGACCAGATCGAGGTTTGGATCAATAGAGATAAGGTATCGATCAAAATCTCGCCCTTTCAGAGGCTACTGCAGCATGCACCACCCATCGCCCTTGTCATCGCTGCCAAAACAACTACTAACCATCTCTCTCGCATGCCAATGCGACAGTTCAGATTATTCCAGGTCCCCAAAGCTAAAGGAATGGCTGGGGAGGCAGGTATTAGCAACTTTAATGTATATTGTATTCCTAAGCAACCGCTGTTCTGCTCATCTCTAAATTAGATGAGCAGCGCCGCCATGTGGTGCACTGTTCTATATATGGTGTTGACAATTAGTTACCAGTGCCAAGCACCGGAAACTAATTAGTGCCGGTGCTAAAGCCCCGGCTCAAATTAAGCACTGGCCAAGGCAGTGGGCAGGAAGACCGCAAATAAGTGATGAGGGCACTTATTGGCGGTCTTCCTGCCTGCTGCCTTGGTGGTCCCCGCCTGCTCGATTTAGATGTTGGCTGGGCACTGGAGGGAAGACCGCCGACTCCGCCAGGATCGGTCTCTTGCGTCGAAGGAGTCATAGGCTGAAGCTGCTGTCGAAGGGAGTCCTGCTGTCCAGATTACGATGAGCCTTTCCGCCGAGGCAACTGTGACGGTGAAACCACCAAGCTCGGGTTGGAGGAAACAAAGAAAAAGAGGTGGAAACTCAGTTTTTTCGGTGTCGCACCTCTGGTTCCGTCTTCAAAGCCATTGTTCAGGTCTGCGCTATGTTGCTGCTACTTCAGCACGATACTCGGCCACCCTGGTGTCGCATAAAACTAAGGTAGGCTTTTTTGGTGGGTGTGCGTGTACATTCAATAGTGTGTGCATGTTGTTGGTGTGCAAAGCTATATGTAAAAAAAAAAAAAAATGGCCAGTACACATTACCCAAATATACATATTGACATTCACACAATGTATAGGTGAAGTGAGATGAAACTAAGCAGTACTTACCTGGCTCCACTTCACAGTCGTGTCACTCCACCAGGACTCCACCGCCAGGAAACTGCGATCAGAACGGGAACATCTAAGGGGGCTCAGCGCAATCATTGTGGAGATGGAGTACTGCTAGCCAGCAGAAAAGACTGCGGCGGTGGCGGGACCCTGTCTATTGCCATAACATCCAAATATGGCAGACGGACCACCTTCAGCTCGACAGAGTATTTGCCACCGCCGCCACGGCGGTAATACCACCAAGATCGAAATCAGGCCCTTAATCTTCCGGTGCCTACAAAAATTAACATACCCTTGCGCAATGTGACTCGTGCTCACGTAAAGCGCTCCAATACCTTTGGGTCGAGTTTGCGCTATATAAAAACTTCAACAACAACAAAAAGGAGATGTACATCCAAAGATAGTCTGGCTTCAGCGAAGAACAAACCAAGGTAGAAGGAAGCGGCTGTCTTTAGGTAGCTGTGTTGATCACCATCAAATACCCGACAGTGGGGCATGAGCACCTGCAAAGAACACTCTGCTAAACACATCAAAAGATGGGTGCACACAAGTGAGAAACGTGGAAATACAGGTCTGTAATCAATGCACATAATCACTTATAAGACTGATGTGCCGAATTTATTTGCAGAAATTTCCAATAAACCATTGCATCGAATACTGCAGGCACATGTTTCGCTTGAAAAGACTTTCTCAAGCTATGTGAGTATTGTCCATGTGTTGATGTGTTATTTGATGATGGACCTTGAAACTGGATTTCTAGAGCAAATTTTGTTTAGTTGTAGTAAATCGGTACCGGCCAACTACGGAGCAGTAGTTTAAAGAGACACAAAAGTAATTCTTAGTGCAATGCACACATATAGCTGATATTTAAATCAGTAGTAGCTAAATCTATTAAGAACAGTTATTGAGTTTTTTGCCAGGAAAGTTGTACTAAAATTCACACTTTACCTTTGCAATATTCCTTTCCACTCAAAAAGAGGTCATTTTCACTCGACTCGAACCCTGCCAGTATGAAAATGTATGCTGAATATTTCATGCAAGTTTACCTTTTGCACAGCTTTTCAAAGCAGAAGAGCAAATATTTATATTGTTTTTCTTTGCAAGTTTAGAGTTTTTGGGTGAACGAGTGGCAAAATGAGAATTCTTGGCAAGTTGTGAATTGTTGGCAACATTCAGGAATCTGCAATGTTTTCCAAAGATTTCTGCAGTTTGAAAAAACAAAACACAAAAATGTGCAATGTCACAAGCCCTTGGTTCGGGGGCACTCTTCCTCGCCTGGAACCCTGTTGTACCAACAGTAAGTGAGCACCCCCTGTCGTTGCCACACGGTACTGCGAGGCCAGACCAGCCTCCCTGGGATGCAGGGCGCGCCGAGGTGGGAGCAGAAAAGGTGAACGCAATTCACGTGCCCACTTGGGAACCAAAGGGCCACTACAAGCAGACAGGCTCGACTTCACTCAACGTCACTTTACAAGTTTCTGCCAAATGTGATCCCTGGTAAGGCAAGATGAAATGCGGGCGGATTGACCTGGACGACATGGCCAATTACAGACCTATTTCGCTGCTCCCATGTATCAGCAAAATTGCGGAGAAACTAGTGAATGCGCAATTGTCCCAATTTCTTGAGACAAATAATCTTCTGCGTCAATCCCAAACAGGATTCCGGCCCGGCCATGGCACGGACACTGCCCTCCTCTCCGTCATCGAGGAGGCAAGGTGTATCCTGGATTCAGGAGGATCAGTGGCAGTGATCCTCCTGGATCTCAGTGCCGCCTTTGATACGGTGGACCACCGTGTCCTTCTACATCGCCTGGCCAGGGCAGGAATTGTGGGAACTGCACTAGCATGGATTGAATCCTTCCTTTCCGGCCGCTCTTTTCAGGTGTGGGACGGTAACTCACGTTCAGATTCACTATCACTCAAGAACGGAGTTCCCCAGGGATCATCGCTTAGTCCCACCCTGTTTAATGTATACATGGCCCCGCTAGAAGATGTAGTGACCCCATATGGGATAAAAATAATAAATTATGCTGACGACACTCAACTCGTCGTTTCCTTGTCCCACCTGGATAACCACCCAGACAGCCTGCTGAACTGTCTCCAGGACATCCACACCTGGATGTGTGAATCCTCCCTGAGGCTGAATGGTGCAAAAACCGAAATCATGCTCCTGGGCAATAAATGGACGTCCATCCCTCCATCAGTTTGGCCGGACGCCTTCGGTGAAGTTCCCACACCAAAAAAAGAGATCAAAACACTAGGAGTATGGTTGGAACCTGACCTCACCATGAGGACTCAGGCTGTCAAAACAGCTGGCACCTGTTTCGGTCTCTTGCGATCTGTTCGCAAGATCCTCCCT
This sequence comes from Lissotriton helveticus, assembly GCF_964261635.1. Taxonomy (NCBI): domain Eukaryota; kingdom Metazoa; phylum Chordata; class Amphibia; order Caudata; family Salamandridae; genus Lissotriton; species Lissotriton helveticus. The sequence continues at coordinate 2,093,638,071 of NC_136065.1, read as the reverse complement.
CTTCTCCCTCTCCCATCCAGGAAACTACTGGTCCAGGGGCTCATCTTAGCCAGGCTTGACTACAGTAACGCCATCTATCTTGGGGCACCGGAATTCACCCTGGCAAAACTCCAACGCACCCAAAATGCGGCGGCTAGGCTCATTATGAACCTCCCACCCAGAGCCTCAGCCAAGCCGGCTCTTAAGGCCCTACATTGGCTCCCTGTCCGCCAGAGAGTAGAGTTTAAAGCCTTGTGCACCACCCATAAGCTCATCAATGGGGTTGGTCCGGCCGCTCTGAAAGACATGGTTATCCCCTACAAAGCCCCAGACTCCTTCGCTCTGACGCCGAACATCTGGCCACTGTACCAAAATTCAAGAAGGCTCGTACCGGTGGTCGCCGCTTCGCGGTCAAAGCTTCTACAGGATGGAATTCTCTTCCACGCAGTCTACGCCTGGAATCCTGTCACGCTCTATTCCGAAAAAAACTTAAAACCTTCCTGTTTCCTAAATAGTCCATTTCCCTCCTCCCCCTCTCCTGGTCCACATAGATTTATAGCGCGGGGATGCCTACGGGTCACCAGGCGCTTTAGAAATCGCAAAAAAAATAAATAAATTAAAAAAAAAATTTTGAAAACGCGCGGATTTTGCTTGTTTCGCAGCTTATTAAATTCAGTCACCCACTTCAGACCTCTAGGCGCTCACCCCGTCTGTAGTGATGTCTCGGGTACGGCGAGAGGGGACGCCATTATCCAGTGTTGCAACAGTTGCCAAAAACATTTTAACAGGAATGGATGAAAATTGTGTACATTCAACAAGAGGGTTTTTCCTGTTCTGGACCAGACACTTTGCTTAAGGAGGAGCGAGGCAGCACTTTAAACCTTCTAAAAATCATTGCGGGAATCTATAGTCCCTGAGGAATGGAAAAGAGCCTTGGTAGTACCACTCTTAAAAAAAACGGTGCTGACCCCAAGATGCTTGCCAACTTTCGGCCCATCTCTTTGTTGCCCATGTTCTCAAAAATCCTGGAGAGGCATGTTAACATCCATCTTTCCTCTCATGTGGAGACTACAGGTTTTCTACATCCATCCCAGTCGGGATTCCGCTCCTACCACTCCACTGAAACTACCCTCTTCGGGGTTACTGAGAACCTACGCACTCGCCTCGACCATGGTGAGACCGCGGCGCTTATTCTTTTAGACTTAAGCGCCGCATTCTACACAGTCTCACACCTCATTCTCCTGCAAGCTCAGAGAATGGCTGGAGTGACCGGCCCTGCCCTTGCCTGGCTGGCCTCGTTTTTGAATAACCGCACTTTTCAGGTGGTATCTTCTAGTTCTTCCTCCTCCGTCCGTTCATCTGCGTATGGTGTCCCGCAGGGATCCTCACTCAGCCCTATGCTCTTCAATATCTACGTGAGACCCTTGGCCACCATCGTGGAAGACGCTGGTCTATCCCTCTACTCATACGCAGATGACACCCAGATTCTTTTTTCCCTCTCCTCAGCCGCAGCGAATGCCCCATCAGCTCTTAAGCTTGGACTTAGCCGAGTGGCAGAGCGGATGCAGGCGAATCTCCTGAAGCTGAATGGAGATAAGATGGAGGTTCTCATTCTGGGCAAGCAGAAGCACCTCTGGAGCCCCGCGCACTGGCCTCCAGAAATGGGCCTACCACCCCTTCCAGTGACCCAGGTTCGCAACCTTGGCTTTGTCCTGGATGACTCTCTCTCCATGCGACAGCAAGTGGTGAAGGTGGCAGCCACGTGTTTTTCCATCTGGGGTTGGCTTCGAAAAATATTATGGATGCTCCCAGTAGGGACCAGACGCTCGGTGGTCCAGGCTTTAATCACCTCTCGCCTGGACTACGGCAATGTACTCTAACTCGGGGCCACCTTGGAGCTTCAGAGGAGACTTCAGCTCGTTCAGAATTCAGCTGCTCGCCTCCTCTGTAAGGTCCCATGGAGATCCTCAATCTCCCCTTTTCTTAGAGACCTTCACTGGCTCCGCATCGCCAACCATGTCAAATTCAAGGCCCTCTGCTTTATGCATAAAATCAAGCATGGGTCAGCTCCAGTCTACCTCCAGGCTCTTGTCCAACAATATTCTCCACCCCGTCATCTTAGATCATCAGCTCATGGCAATTTTCTGATTCCACGCTTTAAATTGATGAGAACGGGCGTACGCTCTTTCTCCTGTGCTGCCCCCAGGCTATGGAACTCTCTTCCGGCTACATTGAAACTCAAACTATCTTTGTTGAAATTCCGCAGAGACCTTAAAACCTGGCTCTTTTCTCAATAACAACTGCGATGTGTAATCACTATTTCTTTGGCGCCGGGAGACCCCCTGTGGGTAGCTGCGCGCCCTACAAATTCAACTACAATACAATACAATACAAAAATGGACCTCTGAAAGAGTACTTGCACCATGATGAGAATATTGATACCTTTTTATTACCCTGTTTGTTGGTACTCATTTTCACTTTCCCCTAAGCTGGGATGGGGCCTAGTGGAAGGAAGGAAGTGGGCCCAAAATGTGTCAATGCCCTATGATTGGCTTCTGCTTACGGAACACAAGGAGACATGCAGCACTTTAAAAAACTCCTTCATAAATAAAGTGCATCCTTTACTTGCTGCAATTATAAAGGTAACTCTTTGGTGCTGCGCTACCTACCGTACGCGCAGCGCCAAAAGACCGTCTAGGGTGAAAATGAGATCTAGAATATTTTAAACATTAGGTGCTCAAAACCCCAAATTTGCAGTAGGAATTTGAAATCCTCGAAATCATATTCCAAATCTGTAGCAACTTCTGATGACAGTTAACACTTAAGACTAGGAAAACGTCTACAAATGTGAATGCCGTTCGGAGGGGATATGTTTAGGGCATTCGTGAGACCAAGAGGGCTCGAAGAGGAGGGGCAGCCTGGAGGCAATGCAAGAATTGTCATAACACCCACAAACCTGGTGTACGTTCCCTAACATTCTGCAGAACCCCCACAATCCTGGAACCTTGTGGTATTGTGGACCTCCCAAGGTGTTATGAAATACACCTTTTTCATGGGGTGTAGTGGGCGGAGTTTATCCACCCGCAATGGTTTTCCAGGTGGGAAAATAAGAAAAGTGGTACATGTTCGAATGCACCTTTCAACAAAAATGTACTCCTGTGCTTTGTCCACAGTGTGGGTGCCGCACAGGAGGAAGTGCAGAGGAGAGAATTATGCCGGGGTAACAAGTTCAAGTTCAGGCATTTATAAAGCGCACTACTCACCCAGAGGGTCTCAAGGCGCTAGAGGGAGGGGTTCATTGTTTATCGCAACTGCAGCTTACAAAGGTTTTACCATGTCTGGGAATTTTTGAGAGTCCTAAAAACACAGAAAAACCCTGCAATGTGAACATGTTTCACCTTTTATATAATATATATATATATATATATATAAATATATCCCTAAAAAAACGGCGTTCCTCACGAGCACTCAGGCACCAGATGGACAGACCACAGTCCACTTAAAAGTCCAGAAAAGTTGATTTATTTAATTCATAAATCACCGTGACGCGTTTCGCACGGTGATTTATGAATTAAATAAATCAACTTTTCTGGACTTTTAACCCCTTCCACGCTCATGACGAGCTGGGCTCGTCATGCAGTAGCCTCCTGCTACGCTGATGACGAGCCCAGCTCGTCATGAATAATGATGTTGATGGATTTCCAGCACAGGGGAAAAATCCCCATAGCGTTCAAGGTGTTAAGTGGACTGTGGTCTGTCCGTCTGGTGCCTGAGTGCTCGTGAGGAACGCCGTTTTTTTAGGGATATTGATTCCGGCTGCTCCGCCGGTTCGAGCCACCCCAGCTAAAGTCGAGGGGTTGCCAGCAGGAGCGTTTGGTTTGGATATATAAATATATAAATATATATATATATATATATAAATATATATATATATATATATATATATATATATATATATATATATATATATAAATATGTATATATATATATATATATACATATCTAAATATATATATACATATATAAAGATATATATCTATATATCAATATATATAGATATATATAAATATACATATACATATCAATATATAACTCTGGGCATTAAGCTTGCCTCATCTCTACAACGGCCCCCAGACGCCGGGGATGCCTGGTTTCACCCTGGCCTCGGTACTGGACCTGTGTCAGTTCTAAAAGCGGACTAACACGGAAGACCTTTCTGCCAGAGAATATTACCAACTCCCAAAAGCATGTAAGTTACACCACCCACTGGAGGGAAGTAAGTTTGATTGCCATCTGCACTACAAGTCCCACAAGACACTTTGTCATCAAAGGAAGTGATTCCCTAATAAAAGACCATTAGAGGAAATGGATTTGAATAACATCGAACTTGCAAGTGGAGACGGCATGACCAGGTGAATGGCAAACCTTCGAAAAAGTTCCACGGCGAACGAAACGCGTCAGGACATTGCCACATGCTGTTTGAACTCCTTAATAAATCGGCAAATTGAAAGCTCTGTGTGCGGCTCAAAATTCCTTTCCAGCGGAGGGGAAAAAGTTATTATAAGTATCGGCTTGGTTCTGCCGAAGAGCCTAGCGCCACCATAAGAGCGCCATCATTCTCCGACTTGAACCTAACTGTTGGAATCGGCAAAACGACTAAGGAGAATGCGGTGCCGCCGAGGACTGGCCTCGGTACTGGACCTGTGTCAGTTCTAAAAGCGGACTAACACGGGAGACCTTTCTGCCAGAGAATATTACCAACTCCCAAAAGCATGTAAGTTACACCACCCACTGGAGGGAAGTAAGTTTGATTGCCATCTGCACTACAAGTCCCACAAGACACTTTGTCATCAAAGGAAGTCATTCCCTAATAAAAGACCATTAGAGGAAATGGATTTGAATAACATCGAACTTGCAAGTGGAGACGGCATGACCAGGTGAATGGCAAACCTTCGAAAAAGTTCCACGGCGAACGAAACGCGTCAGGACATTGCCACATGCTGTTTGAACTCCTTAATAAATCGGCAAATTGAAAGCTCTGTGTGGGGCTCAAAATTCCTTTCCAGCGGAGGGGAAAAAGTTAATATATATATAACTCTGGGCATTAAGCTTGCCTCATCTCTACAACGGCCCCCAGACGCCGGGGATGCCTGGTTTCACCCTGGAGATACCCAGAAAGGGACCATCTCACAGGGAAAACCAGGACGGGTTCCCCAGAGGTCTACAGCGCCAGGACACTCGGGTAGAGTAACAGTGCGCTTTACAAGTATCCCACATTTACATTTACATATATATAATATATAATATATATATATATATATATATATATATATAGTCCCTCTTTTAACACATTGTGGCGTGCCCTCTGATTGGCTGCTTCTTATGAGTCTACGCGGTGTCTTTTGGGAGTTGTGGTAATGGAAGGGAAATATTTTGTATCCCTGTACAGGCCACAGGGGCCAGTATACAACTGGCCTCTATATGTGGAGTATCGACATGGGATTTAGGAAGCGCACGCTGACTGAGGCTCAATTCGAGCTCAAATGTACGAATAGTTTTATAATGCGCTGTACATGGATGTAAATGAACTCGGGCCATGCATTTGATCCAGTTTCTTTGCTGGGAATGATATTAATATGAATCAATGTGAGTTCCTGCATAAGGTTGGTGGGATGGAAAGATAGGTGAGAAGAGATTGGCTGTTGGTAGGTGCTGTGGATATGGCTTCCAAGAAGGGAGAGCTGTTTTCTAACATCTGGAATACACGTCCAGGTGTGCATGATTATTTTACATCACTCTACTGTGAAGTTCAGTAGGTTATGTAGAGCTATGCTTCTTTTGTTTACTTTGGTGACATGCCTTTCCTTCTGTGTCATGTTAGTAGCTTGCTGTTCAGTTTGTATGTGTAATTACCATTGTTCCCTCCGCATAACACATACAGTAGAATTACTCTCATTGCAACCTTGTCTGTTCACCTTTTTTGGAAACCTTGTCTCTGTGTTTTGCTCAGCTAGTAGACTCAAACACGTCAACAAAAAAAAAAGAATATATCGTATTTTGTTTTCTGTTCATTGTCTTGAATCTTAGTGCACCAACAGATTGGATTGTGTGGCAGTCTGTGGATTTTAAACAATATTGAACATTTTGAGTTTATTCGCATTTCAATTTGAGGTTTGGCCGGTTGGTCCCAGCCTAGAACGCTCAGGTTGTAGGAGATTAATTCGAGGTTAATAATATCTTATTGGCCTACAACAATCTCACACCCAGTACATCGACAACCACCACAACACCGCGGGAAGCAATGGTTTTCTCTCCCATCACCAAAACTCATCTTATTAACTATTATATCCACTTATAATACATAGGATTCTGTAATCCCTGCATATTCGCTTTTCTCAAAAAAATTTAATCGGCGACTTGTGATGCACATCAGAACTCAACTATTAATCAACTACTATAATTTATTACAGTCAAGTTCTGACGTCACGTTGACTGCTGGTGAGGTGAAAGGCAAGTCGGGTCAATGTTGCTTTTCTTTCTTCTGCTCTATAATGACAAGCAGAGAGGATATGTTTATTGTTTGCACTCCTTACACAGAGAAAAGGTTGAATCTTTCTGCATGTTTCTACATGTTCCAAAATCCTGCAGTATTTTTTAACCTACTTGCGTTGAACTGTTTCTAATATATGTTTACAACAAATACCTAACAGGTTCTTTATGTGTTTAATTTTGGACTAGAGGTTTTATTTGTATTGTTAATGTGAGCAAACATGCTCGCTCTTTCATTTGAAAGAGCTACGTACCAAGATTCTAAGAGGCTTGTGGGAAAGGTGATGGTGTGACAATGTATTATATGGGATAAAATACACCCTGGTGAACATAATAAGGATTTTGCAAGTCACCTCTGAGTTCCATAACCTTATAAAGGAACTTGGGCTTTGGCCTCGTTCCTCTATAAGGTTATGGAACTCCTCTGTGCTCTGCAATGCCCTTGATAAGGTAATGCAGGGGGTACTTTATCACTTATATTAGAGTTGCATACACTTACCTTGTGATGTAGTGGATGTGATCTAATGCATGCCTTATAGTGGGCAATGCCACGCACCTGAACACGTCTGCTGGCAGAGACCAAGTATGGTGAATTCATTCATCACTTAACTTCAAAGGAATTAGATTATTTGATTTCACCAAACTAGGTATGACTGTCCAGCTTTGTATCTACCTAGTATATCCTTCATTATGTTCTTTGTGATATTTGTTCCCTTCACCCCCTTCCTTAACTACTCCAATCCTAGTATATTTCACTGGGGGACAGTGATAGGAAAATGTGTCAACCTGTTTAAGTATTTTATAAGATAATGCTGCTGTACTTCACTGTGTATGTTTTTAAAAACGAAATTGCCTGAAACTGAAAAAATCAACCAAAGTTATAAATGTATTAATGCACTCAGATGGCCGGCCGACAGCAGAGGCCATTTTACTAATAGAGAGGGGTTTAATATGAGAATAGCTTGGGTGGATCTGTGATTAGACCCTGCAAACACCAGAATGCAAGAAATAGTTCCGCAATAAAGTACAGTTATTTGAACACACTGAATCATTGAACAGTTTGTTAATTCTAGAACAGATCCTTGGAAAATACAAATCTAAAGAATGCAAGTAATGTAAAATAATCCCTATGCACTTACAGCTTCCGACGCACACGCAAACTTCTCTGAAACCATGAAAGGCACGCCATCCATTGCTGAAAAGGAAAGACAAGAGATGATTAGCAAAGTGCTCACCCTACCTCCATTCCTTTCAGTAGGTGCTCGCCCTACCTCCATTCCTTTCAGTAAGTGCTCGCCCTACCTCCATTCCTTTCATTAAGTGCTCACTCTACCTCCATTCCTTTCAGTACGTGCTCGCCCTACCTCCTTTCCTTTCAGTAAGTGCTCGCCCTACCTCCATTCCTTTCAGTAAGTGCTCGCCCTACCTCCATTCCTTTCAGTAAGTGCTCGCCCTACTCCATTCCTTTCATTAAGTGCTCACCCTACCTCCATTCCTTTCAGTACGTGCTCGCCCTACCTCCGTTCCTTTCAGTACGTGCTCGCGCTACCTCCATTCCTTTCAGTAAGTGCTCGCCCTACCTCCATTCCTTTCAGTAAGGGCTCGCCCTACCTCCATTCATTTCAGTAAGTGCTTGCCCTACCTCCATTCATTTCAGTAAGTGCTCGCCCTAACTCCATTCCTTTCAGTAAATGCTCGCCCTACCTCCATTCCTTTCAGTAAGGGCTCGCCCTACCTCCATTCATTTCAGTAAGTGCTTGCCCTACCTCCATTCATTTCAGTAAGTGCTCGCCCTAACTCCATTCCTTTCAGTAAGTGCTCGCCCTACTCCATTCCTTTCATTAAGTGCTCACCCTACCTCCATTCCTTTCAGTAAGGGCTCGCCCTACCTCCATTCATTTCAGTAAGTGCTTGCCCTACCTCCATTCATTTCAGTAAGTGCTCGCCCTAACTCCATTCCTTTCAGTAAATGCTCGCCCTACCTCCATTCCTTTCAGTAAGGGCTCGCCCTACCTCCATTCATTTCAGTAAGTGCTCACCCTACCTCCATTCCTTTCAGTACGTGTCGCCCTACCTCCGTTCCTTTCAGTACGTGCTCGCGCTACCTCCATTCCTTTCAGTAAGTGCTCGCCCTACCTCCATTCCTTTCAGTAAGGGCTCGCCCTACCTCCATTCATTTCAGTAAGTGCTTGCCCTACCTCCATTCATTTCAGTAAGTGCTCGCCCTAACTCCATTCCTTTCAGTAAATGCTCGCCCTACCTTCATTCCTTTCAGTAAGTGCTCTCCAATGACACTTTCATATCAAATGCATACACACTCTTGCTCTGGTGACTATCCATCACCAATGTCCATAGACCCAACAGGCAAAGCTGGGTCAAGACCAGAATCTCTCTTGAAGGAACATCCAGAATGCTTGGGAATTTTTAGTGAAACTTAAAAAGGGAGTGAGTGAGTGAGAGCTTTGCATACGTAAGCATACCCAGAAATGGACTCAAGTCTACCTGGGGCTTTCCATCAAAGAGTCCTATTGTACAAAGAAAGCTATGGTTGACCTCTCTTCTACTGGAGGACTAGAGAGAGTGTAAATTATTACACGAGGGCCCTCATCGAAGGGGGTCCATGTATTCAGAGTCTTCTCCTTAACACACGAGTCATACTTGCTACAAAATACGAGTAGCAGCTTATGCAAAACACCAGAGGCTGATGTCACTCCCCTTCAAGGACACACACCAACATCACAACTTCATCGCAGACCACATGCAATTCCTACCAAGATTCCGAACAAGGTTTTCCCAAGGTTCAAATAAGTTGTAAGTACCAGAACTCATTTACGAAAGTCCTTTCCTGGTCCACAACAGTACTAAAGCGGTCTTGATCGAGGAAGAGTGTCCCTCATTACAGTGCGCTGATCTATTCCGATTTGGGTGGTAACTCATGTTATTACATATTTTTGGAATTATGAGTTTTGTGATCAATATCAGCTGATCAATCCGGACAATATTTATCAGAAGGAAATGCCCAGTATTTAACAGAAACATGCGGATTTTGACTCTGAAAGCACTCAAATCTACATGTTAATGCCAAAAAATTAGTAATAGGTGATGGTTATAGCACCCGATAAACATCTCGATGTCGTTTTTTACCGGACTTGATAATCACATCCGATAATGGTCACTTCGTAGTGAGGGATAAAAACTGTCTTAAGGCCGTTCTTCTTGGCTTAAGTCTTCAGATTGTCTTGAGGAATGGAATGAATTTAGTAGTCTTGGTGAACAGAAAGACACTCCTCCTTTAGAAGATGGTATGGGTTCACCAACAAATTGAGCTTCATTAGATCCTGATCACTTTCAAGTAGGTAGTCACCGGAATGTGCTATTGTTGCCTTTACGTCAACAAATTCAATGCACAACCACAGAAGTACCTTATGCCAATGCCAAGACCAAGGCCACACCTAACCTATTGTTTGACTTTGAGCATAAAGCGGGCTACAAAACCTATGTCTATTTTAGCCCTGCAGACACAACCACCTACTAGCTGGAGGAGTAGTCTGCAACAGAATGATGTGTGTCTACCAGAAGAAGAGGTGTGACTCTGGTCTCCCTTGCCCATTCCCCAAGTGCCTGGTTTGCATGAGGTAACCCCGCATAGAAGGCACAAGGGTAGAACCACACATATCAGCAAACACAATCCTTTGTCAGGAAGTGTCTGATGATGAAGAGGCACTGCTCATGCCCATTGGCCAGTCACGTACATAAGCTAACGTCAAGAAATCGGTCTGTAGACCTGCATGTGCACAGCACACGTTAGGAACATCCATGTTTACTTTGTGACTATAGTTTGGGCAATTCACATGTCAAAATATATTTTGGGACTCAAGGATCTTTATCTAGAATTCTCTTATCACTGCTGAAAAACCGGGGGTGCCTAAGTCTCAGAGTATGTGCTAGTGTCGGTGCCGACCAGGGTAAATCCAGGACACTGGTCAGTCGGCCTCTATAGTGAACCCGCTCCATACAAATGTCAGTACACATAGGAGTACAACTTCTACCTTGCATTGCACCGATCCCACCACGGTATGAGGCCGCACCTCCCACTTCCAACCACTGGTCTTATTCAAAACATTCTAGAAAAATGTAATTATATATATATATATATATATACATAAAAATAAATCCACCATCAAAAAATATGACTAAAAATAGTACAGAAATCCAACGTGTTAAAAAGTCATTAAAAAAACATCTGGAGGCCCATTTACAGAAGTGTGGAACTTCTATCGTCCAATACCCAGGACATATTTGGGGTCACGGACGAGTTTTCATGTTTATCCACAGGTAAAGTAGGCGGGGCCAACTGCCTGCCAGCTGATAGTACCACAGTATGGACCCGGGAAAGAGGATTGTCTGCCACAGCGACATTGTATCCATCTGTATAAGTGTCCACATTTGTATATATGGTTCATTAATGCAAAGGGTTTACTGTCAGGGGATGCGCTCTAAAGAACTGCAAAGAACTGTGAGTTCAGCCTGCACTAATGACAGTGGTTCCAGTATACACGTTTGCAAAATGTAACAATTTGAGACAAATAAAAAAAATACCAAATACATTTACTCATAAAATACCAAATGTAAAGTCAAAGTACTTGTGGGCCAGACATAACTTTTTTTTTTACCACCTTCCTTGAACCAGGCAAGAGGACTAGAATACTTGCTTACACATGTGAAAAGTTGCAATAGGCAGCTCCCCAGCCCTCTCAACACACAGAGGACAGACTTGTAATACTGGGAGGGATTTAATATTCATTAGACACTCATTTTGGGAGGGTATGTTTATGCCAAGGAACCTACGAAGGAAATCATCTTTTTCCAAGAAGTAATGAATACATATGGAATGATTGTCAAAGTAACAGAGGATGCCAGTGGCAGGTTGTAAGTTACTAGCAGCTTGGTCACAGAGGTGCCCTGCTCAATGCCAATAGCCTAGCAGAAATGTTTGCGGAGCGCACTTAATGTCACCTAGATGACTAGCTGCATAAGGTACTTGAGTGGTCTATGTCTTTGAAAATCCACAAATGCTGTCCTCCTACTGGCCCGAATAAGCACCCGTCCCACAGGAAATTGACGTGGTTGCATGCCAAGACGGAGGATGCAATCCAAGGTGAATGGGGCCAAGTAAATCTGATTGTAAGGGGCATTTACATCCCTTTCAAAGGAGATCCTCAGAGACAGTCTGAAATCCCTTGGACCAATAAAGGCAGGCACAGGCAGCTTCGAGGACCTTGAAAGTTATTAAACTTCAAGAAGAGTAAGAGGACAATTGGTTAAAAGGAAAATCTAAAACCACGTCTTGACTAATGGAAGGTAAGTCACAGAGGAGCACCATGTCAATATAAAATTCCACATAGAGCTTAGAAAACTAAATATCCTGTAGGTCACCAAATAATCTGATAGAGACGTGTGTTAAGAAAGTTAAGGACTTCCCTTTGTGGGAATTTCCTGGCTCTATGCCAGTTTTGTCAGCAAGACCAGAACAATAGTCACCCTCAATGGGTAGATCCATAGACAAGCAGAAGCTAGCAGTTGTCCCATCAGGGTGTTCTTTTCATTGCTTTTCTAGACAAATAAAGCTTTAACATAGTGAGTCCTGAATAGCAACACTTGCTACCAGAATACACTGACAGATGCTACCTTAAATGGCTTGTGCAGCTAAATAGCATAATAATCCACATTTGTAAAGCACAAACAATCACCCGTAAGGGTCTCTACGCACTGGGGGCCGTTGGGAAGATTAAGCAAGCTATTGCCCAGAGTCACATGGTGCTGGGCTAATCTGTCGCCAGCACCGGGGATCAAACCGTGATCCCCAGATTCTAGCGTCAGTCGCCCTGGCCGCGGCGCCACACCTCTCCCTGTGAATTACGCAGTCAACACAAATATTAAGAGGAGTGATTATGCACCGCAAGGACACGTCTCTGAAAGAAAAGGTCTTATAGATAAAGCTCTTCTCTCAAATAGGCAAACTCTACACAGGAGGCCATCCGTGTGGAGCTGTGGTTGGTTTAAAGTTCTGCAGACGTTACACAGTATGAGTGGACCCATGAAGACAACATCATCATCACCGTGTTTGCTTACAAGACAGGTAAAGTTCAGCTCACTAAACTTTCTCAAGCGGTACAGGATCTTACACCGCATAATCCTACTGGAACAGATGAAAGGAACACAGAATTAAAAATAAACTATACAAAATAATTTAGGGCAGTGGAGAAGATCCATGTCATAATATGCGCAATCCATGGACAAATGTTCTTGCAGCAAGAAGCAACAGAATCTGAACTGTGCAGATCAGCAGCAGGATGGAGCAGATGCAAACTTGGTAATGTTCCTGCATCTGAACTATTTGCTCCCTCTATTTTTAACTTTAAGTAATTATTAGTTCTTCGGTATCGGAATGGCGCTGATAAAAATGACACAGGAAGGGATCAGAAAGTCAAATCTATTCTGTTGAAGAAAAATTGCTTCACTTTTCACAGGTCCTCTTCTGCTTTGGTTTCCACGCCACCATGGTATCCACAAAATACCACCATGATACCCAAGAGATAACATCACGGTGTCCAAGAGACATCATCATGAAGTCCAAGAAACACCACCACAGTACCTACGAATCACCACCATGATGGCCAAGAAACACCACTAAGGTGCTTAAGAAACTCCACCATGATGGCCAAAAAACACCACTAAGGTGCCTAAGAAACTCCACCATGATGGCCAAGAAACACCACCAAGGTGTCCAAGAAACACCACCAAGGTGTCCAAGAAACACCACCATGGTGTCCAAGAAACACCACCATGGTGTCCAAGAAACACCACCATGGTGTCCAAGAAACACCACCATGGTGTCCAAGAAACACCACCATGGTGTCCAAGAAACACCACCATGGTGTCCAAGAAACATGATGCCCAAGAAACACCACCATGATGCCCAAGAAACATGATGCCCAAGAAACACCACCATGATGCACAAGAAACACCACCATGATAGTCTAGAAACACCACCATGATGCCCAAGAACACCACCATGGTGTCCAAGAAACACCACCATGATGCCCAAGAAACACCACCATGATGCCCAAGAAACATGATGCCCAAGAAACACCACCATGATGCCTAAGAAACACCACCATGATGCCTAAGAAACATTACCATGATGCCCAAGAAACACCACCATGATGCCCAAGAAACATGATGCCCAAGAAACACCACCATGATGCCCAAGAACATGATGCCCAAGAAACATGATGCCCAAGAAACACCACCATGATGCACAAGAAACACCACCATGATAGTCTAGAAACACCACCATGATGCCCAAGAAACACCACCATGATGCCCAAGAAACATGATGCCCAAGAAACACCACCATGATGCCCAAGAACATGATGCCCAAGAAACATGATGCCCAAGAAACACCACCATGATGCACAAGAAACACCACCATGATAGTCTAGAAACACCACCATGATGCCCAAGAAACACCACCATCGTGTCAAAGAAACACCACCATGATAGTCTAGAAACACCACCATGATGTCCAAGAAAGACCACCAGGAAGGCCAAGAAGCACCACCTTGATGTCAAAGAGGCACAAGCATGATGACCAAGAAAGACCACCATGGTGTACAAGAAATACCACCATGAGATACCCAAGAGATAACACCACGGTGCCCAAGAGACACCACCATGGAGCCCAAGAAACACAACCATGGTACCTAAGAAGCACCACCATGATGGCCAAGAAACACAACCAAGGTGTCTAAGAACTCCACCATGGTGTCCAAGAAACACCACCATGATGTCCAAGAAGCCCCGCCATGATGTCCTAGAAACACCACCATGGTGCCAAAGAAAGACCACCATGGTGCCAAAGAAAGACCACCATGGTGCCAAAGAAAGACCACCATGGTGTCCATGAAGCTATCGCCTCATCTTTCTGCGCGATCCCGCAGCGGTAATCGAGCGCTGAGGCGCCATACAAAGCAGCAGATAAAAACAATGATATGCCAAGGGCTCAGTCGTGTAATTAGCATTCTCCTAAACAAACGAGCTTCAACAGAGCTGTAATTAGGCAGGCCTGTAATTAAGTGCACGGCCTTTTTCATACCGATCATGCTGAAAATGGCGTGATGAGCGCAGGAGTGTTATTAACGCTGTAACCCCAAACGGAGGCGCGGCGGCGTACATGGGAATCAGGGTGTCAGGACTGTCAGAAACCTATTTGTAAAATATGTTAAAAGGATTTTTAAAAAAAATCATAAAAACAATGTGCCTAATCGGCTGTTCTTGGAACAATTAGACACAAGATGTCGAGAGGGATTACAAAACGGGTAAAATATATTAAGGTTAAACAAATGGTAAACTAGATGTTAGCACCAGTTTCGTGGCACCGCCTCTTTTTTTTAAGAGTTTTATTTCCACCGTCCCGTGAACAGCACAACAGCGGGGCGGAGGGAGAGGAGGACACAGCCCACAACAATCTTCATTTGTTCTGCCTTCCGGGGACACGGCGTCACCTCCAGAGCCGTGAAAGTACCTGGGTACAGACACAATTATTTACTACTAATGAGATCACCTTCCAGTGTAATAAAGAACTGCGGGGAGCGGAGTTTGAAAACGCTTTGAAGGCAAAAGTAGTAATTACTTTCGCTTATTCCTTCCCAAGTCGGACGAAAAGTGTTCCCTTTTTGCATTTTTTTACTTGGTAAATAAAACAAGTAACGTTACAGCAAAAAAAAAAAAAGAATAAAAAAAACCAAGTATGTATCGGCTTAAAGGTGCAGCCACGTTAGCGACTTTTAGATAACTGCAATAGTGCGGAAAGGTGTGTGTGTGTTGGGGGGGGTAGGGGGCGGGGGTGTAAAAGGCGAGGAGTAGGAAGGGTATCTTGGTGGGAAGATGGTCAGAGAGAGAAACCCTCGGTCACAGGTCACAAGCCTGTAAGTCATGAGTTTCATTCCTGGCAGGGCCAAGTGTCTTTTCATCCTTCGAATTACATTACATTACATTAAAAACAATTACATTGGGTGATATTAACACCTGCTAAGCTCAGGGCTTAGAAATAGCACACCGCTTCTATTAAAGTACTTTTAAAAACGAAATAAACAAATGTTTATTATTGGCCGCTGATGCAACACGTACAGAAAGAGCAGAAGGGCACCACAGAGAGGAGAGGGTGCATGTGTGAGGATTACGGGGAGGGCAGAGCTGCGGGTGCGAGGGGGGGCTGAGGGGGGGTGAAGTGGCGCATTTGGATGGGGGTCCAGCATCTGGGTGCCGTTTGCAGAGATGGATTTCAGCCCGTGGAGGGGGCGCTGCCGGTCGGTTCCGAAGCCTCCTGTCCCCGCAGGTTCCCATCTACAGGCACCCCCCCCCCACCCCCTCTTCCCGCCACCCCCCTTCCCTTCCTGGCCATGGCACGCATCCTAAGTTGTATTTACTCTCCATTGCTTTATTTTGCCTAGTCTTGTTTCTCGTTTGTTTCTGTGACATGTACATTTGTAACACTCTCCTCGTGTAACGTACTTGGTTCTATTGTGAAGCGCTCTGACACCTTTGGGTAAAGTCCGCGCAATATAAAAATGCATTAAATAAAATTAAAATAAATACTCCCACAGCGCGCTCCTTCACGCGAGTCATCTGCCCCCTGCTCCAAGGGGTTTCAGGAGTCCTCCTTTGGAAACACTCCTGGGTCACTTGGGTCCCACCCAGGACAACTTACTTCCTCGAGTCTTGGTGGCAAACACATGATCAACAAACTTCGACAAGTGCCATCGACGAAAAGTCAGGAGGAGGTGGCGCCGCACTAGAGACTCACCCTGGACAGGCCAAGAGCAAGAAAGGCGCTCAGGGCTCGAGCCACAAAGGTATTTACTCCTCCAAGATCAACTGTGGTGAGGAGATGCTCCTGCGGCTGCGACGGCGACATCTCATCCTTTGTTCAAAGAAGGGCGGGTGCAGCGATTCCGACTTCACACATGGGATTGGCGCTCACAAAGTCTGCCACAAAGTGGAATTCACATGTGAGCAAATCTACTAAAGGGTGTGCGAGGAGACAGTCCATCAGAAACACCCAGGAACTCACAGATCAGGGGGCAGCAACATTCTGTGGGGGTAGTGTACACCCTGAAAACGGCCGCAGATTTACTCTCGTCAAAGACAGAAAAAAAATCATTATTTAATGATAGGGAAGGGATGCAACCCTCCCTGCCTCCCAAAACAGGTAACGGTTTAGGGGAAAATGGTTTCTCAAAGTGAGAAACTACTGCCACTCAGGAGGAAAAAGAAAGTAAAGCTATTACATTTGGATGCATTAGAATACAACATGATGCTTTTGCAAGAATACACCTGCTACCTTTCTGCAGGAGTAAGTGCACATGAAGGTACTCCGTTGTGAGTACTGAACTCAGCATTGGGCACTAAATGTAGGAGTTACCCTACTTAACAACCTTTCTTTAAGCATCGGGGCCTTAGAAGCCGATACAACCCAAATGTATGTGTAAGATGCATGGAGCACAGGGTGGATTTCTGCACGGAACAATGGGTGGCGATCTGCACAGGACACTGAGTAGCACCCTGCGCGGAACGCTGGGCGGCACCCTGCGCGGGACGCTGGGGGCCGCACTGCGCAGAACGCTCGGCGACGTCCTGCGCGGGATGCTGGGAGGCACCCTGCGCAGGACGCTGGGTGACGTTCTGCATGGAACCCTTATTGGCGTTCCAAGCGGGACACTGGGTGGCGTTCCATGTGGGACACTGGGCGGCGTTCCATGCGGGACACTGGGCGGCGTTCCGCGAGGGACACTGGGCGGCGTTCCGCGAGGGACACTGGGCGGCGTTCCGCGAGGGACACTGGGCGGCGTTCCGCGAGGGACACTGGGCGGCGTTCCGCGAGGGACACTGGGCGGCGTTCCGCGAGGGACACTGAGCGGCGTTCCGCGAGGGACACTGGGCGGCGTTCTGCGAGGGACACTGGGCGGCGTTCTGCGAGGGACACTGGGCGGCGTTCTGCGAGGGACACTGGGCGGCGTTCTGCGAGGGACACTGGGCGGCGTTCTGCGAGGGACACTGGGCGGCGTTCCGCGAGGGACACTGAGCGGCGTTCCGCGAGGGACACTGGGCGGCGTTCCGCGAGGGACACTGGGCGGCGTTCCGCGAGGGACACTGGGCGGCGTTCAGCGAGGGACACTGGGCGGCGTTCAGCGAGGGACACTGGGCGGCGTTCCGCGAGGGACACTGGGCGGCGTTCCGCGAGGGACACTGGGCGGCGTTCTGCGAGGGACACTGGGCGGCGTTCTGCGAGGGACACTGGGCGGCGTTCTGCGAGGGACACTGGGCGGCGTTCTGCGAGGGACACTGGGCGGCGTTCCGCGAGGGACACTGGGCGGCGTTCCGCGAGGGACACTGGGCGGCGTTCCGCGAGGGACACTGGGCGGCGTTCCGCGAGGGACACTGGGCGGCGTTCCGCGAGGGACACTGGGCGGCGTTCCGCGAGGGACACTGGGCGGCGTTCCGCGAGGGACACTGGGCGGCGTTCTGCGAGGGACACTGGGCGGCGTTCTGCGAGGGACACTGGGCGGCGTTCTGCGAGGGACACTGGGCGGCGTTCTGCGAGGGACACTGGGCGGCGTTCCGCGAGGGACACTGGGCGGCGTTCCGCGAGGGACACTGGGCGGCGTTCCGCGAGGGACACTGGGCGGCGTTCCGCGAGGGACACTGGGCGGCGTTCCGCGAGGGACACTGGGCGGCGTTCCGCGAGGGACACTGGGCGGCGTTCCGCGAGGGACACTGGGCGGCGTTCCGCGAGGGACACTGGGCGGCGTTCCGCGAGGGACACTGGGCGGCGTTCCGCGAGGGACACTGGGCGGCGTTCTGCGAGGGACACTGGGCGGCGTTCTGCGAGGGACACTGGGCGGCGTTCTGCGAGGGACACTGGGCGGCGTTCTGCGAGGGACACTGGGCGGCGTTCCGCGAGGGACACTGGGCGGCGTTCCGCGAGGGACACTGGGCGGCGTTCCGCGTGGGACACTGGGCGGCGTTCCGCGTGGGACACTAGGCGGAGTTCCGCGTGGGACACTGGGCCGAGTTCCGCGTGGGACACTAGGCGGAGTTCCGCGTGGGACACTAGGCGGAGTTCCGCGTGGGACACTGGGCCGCGTTCCGCGTGGGACACTGGGCCGCGTTCCGCGTGGGACACCGGGCCGCGGGCCGCTTTCGACACCGGGCCGCGTTCCGCGAGGGACACTGAACGGCGTTCTGCGAGGGACACCGGGCGGCGTTCTGCGAGGGACACCGGGCGGCGTTCTGTGAGGGACACCAGGCGGCGTTCTGCGTGGGACAATGGGCGGCGTTCTGCGAGGGACACTGGGCGGCGTTCTGCGAGGGACACTGGGCGGCGTTCTGCGAGGGACACTGGGTGGCGTTCTGCGTGGGACACTGGGCGGTGTTCTGCGTGGGACACTGGGTGGCGTTCTGCGAGGGACACTGGGCGGCGTTCTGCGAGGGACACTGGGCGGCGTTCTGCGAGGGACACTGGGCGGCGTTCTGCGAGGGACACTGGGCGGCGTTCTGCGTGGGACACTGGGCGGCGTTCTGCGTGGGGCACTGGGCGGCGTTCTGCGTGGGGCACTGGGCGGCGTTCTGCGTGGGGCACTGGGCGGCGTTCTGCGTGGGACACTGGGCGGCTTTCTGCGAGGGACACTGGGCGGCGTTCTGCGTGGGACACTGGGCGGCGTTCTGCGTGGGACACTGGGCGGCAATCTCTTGACAAGCACAGGAGCCCTCATAAGGATATGGCAATATTACAACATACACGAGACACATTAATTCGGAGTATAATAGACCGGAACAAACTGTTGCTTGAAACCAGGTTTACGGTCGGCATGAAGGGGCACCCTGAAGAATCCGAATCGTGCATAAGAGATTAAACAGAAGCATACATTGAATTTACCTTATCAACTATATGGGTTGACCACGGGAACGGAATACTCTCCAGTAGGGGAACATTTATCAAACATCAAACCGATTTGGAAAGTTCGGCACAATTTAAAAAATTTAAAAAGTGCAGAATAGTAACAACCCCAGAAGGACATGATACAGTTGTAATATTTCAGGAACATTCACATCTACAACATTTGTACAAAATGTTCCACCAGACTGAACATTCTGCATACGGATATCTGATGCATATGGCCATTTCCACATTTAACTTTTATTTTTTCTAAACAGGGATATTATTTTTTTTCATGGAGAAGCTCGTCCCCTGCATATTCATCTGTGTTTTTTAGTGGAGGTTTCTGAATCATTGGTTATTAAAAATATCACCAGGACATGCCTCAACTCACCAGGATATGCCTTAACTCACCAATACGAAAACCCTCCACGTAGCTCCAGAACCAAGACAGGCCTACCTAACCAGGAATAAGACCAGAACGCACCACCGTTAGGACATTCACAAAAGCTTAATCTGACTGTGGTCTGTGATGGTCATCCTGGGATCATAGGGGGTCATTAGGATGGTGGGCGGACTTTGCCCGCCCGCCATCCTCGTTATAATAGGGACCGCCCTCCATAAGGGCAGGGGTCCCGTGGGGGGTATTAGGATGTGCCCGCCACAGTGGCGGGCACATCCTGTATTTTTAGCATTGTGGCGGGCGGTGTTCTCTGCACCACCCGCCACAATGCTAAACATGCATTACAGCATTTGCATTTACAAAGCGGAAGGCAACGCGCGGTGCCTGTCGCTTTGTAAATGCAAATTAAGGGGGGTACCACAGGTACCCCCGTGTGCACCCTCACCTCTCCTTCACTCTGGGGGCCCAGAGGGGGCCCCCCAGAGTGAAGACCGCATGCCTTTCCGTGGCGGCATCGCCGCCGCGGAAAGGCACCTACAGACGCCCATCATAATATGTCTGACGGTGTCTGATAGACACCGCCACCATATTATTCCTTTTCCGCCCCGGCCGCAAGGCGACCGGGGCGGAAAAGCGGCGGATGGTCTTTCCGTCCGCCGAGGTTCCCCCCGCCATACTAATATGGCGGGGGGGATGAAACTAGTGTGGATGTCATCGTAATGGGCCCCATAGTCTCTGAGTCTGCTAAAAAGTGCTACAAGGCCATACCCGTGCAGGATATGAGGGGTACCTCTCTGGATCCTAGTTCTGGCAGCGATTTCTGAGCCGGACCTGGGATCAGGCCGACCCAGTGAAATATGCTGAATTTGTCTTGGTGGCACTTGGCAGCACTGGGACACAATTTAGCAGAACCTGCACGCAACACCCTTTGCTTGGAGCAGCAGCATACAGGCAGGAGCGGACTTTCTTATTTTCATTTCCAATCGGACCCAAAACAAAGGCCTGCTTTAAAGGCCATCGGCCCTTCTTTTGTTTAAGTATTATCTTGGCTGGGGGACATCGGGAGCCTAACACCAAGATGCCAATGTAATGGAAGGAAACAAAGGCACACAGCTTATCACTTCACATGTATCTTAGAGAAACTAGGACTTTGGGGCAGGTTTTTGACTTTATTCAACCCCCTCCCCGTGCAACAGATGTGCATGCACTGTAAGAATTCCAGGTGTATCTGTATATATCTGTAATCACACAAAGAACGATTTCAATGGCGCTTATTTTCTTTTTTTTATTCTTTTATAGCGCAACTCATCTCAGTGTCTAAATTTGGAGCACTATACGTCTCACTATGTGTTTTTAATACGCAGCCTCTTTGTGAACATTATGTATAAACTAGAACAGATTTACTGTAAGATGTGTCCCTGTTGTCAGTTTCTGTGCAGCAGATATTTAAAAAATAAATCTATAAACTGTTTGCCTGACTCCAATTTCATGCTACGCCCCTTGGGACTCCACCCCCTTTCTTCTATCACAGCTTGAATCCCAATTTATGAGTTCCTGTAGTTTTTTAGGACTCGCTGAGTCAGCGCGCATGCGCTGCTCAGAGAGACATTTAGTAGCAGCTTTTGGAAGTGCTCCCAAAGCAGCCATCAGCTTGCACTCACGCGCACAAGCACGCGCGCTACTGCGCGTGCATAGCTTTATCGCGTCATCGCTTTCTCTTTCACAGCAATCGTGATTGCGATGACTTTCTCTTTCACTGCCGTGCGGCGTTACTATTACTACCGCGCGACCAATGCTTGTTCTGTTTGATGGCCCAGTGGATGGGCATCTCTGCTGGTAAGTGGAAGCTTCGCCGAGGCCATGCCTAGCTGCACTGCGGCTTTGCCCTACAGCAGCCTTAGCTCAGTAGCTCCGGCCTCAGGTCCAGAACACAGGCAGCTGCTGAGTACCTCTAGCGTGCACAGTGCTCTCCACCACATAAGGCCTGTTGCATTGTTCAAGTTGCCGCCTTACGCTTGATGGACCAGGTTCCCACCTTGGCTTTGCACACTCTACCTTACTGCCTTCCATGTCCGCTCCACACCCACCACAGCTCAGTCACAAATGCTCTTGCTTAATCCTGCGTAGAGGGCATGCAGGGTAAGTGCCTTTAAGACGGAGCTATTCAGGGCCTGTCGCTGTTAGACAAAATGTGACCGGGTGCTATGTCTATTGTTTCTGATGTTTGCACACTTGCAGCTTGTTATTTATGTGTATTCTGTATCAGCAAGGGGAAACTGGGTAAAGAGTGATTTAAACCAAGGTCATGACCTTACAAGCGGCACACTTCAGCTTTTTCCACTCTTACAGAATTATCTTTCGGGTTCTATTCCCCTGTTCGTTCATTCACTCATGGCTTCTCTGTGGCCTCTGCCATTAACGAGGGCCTTAGGTGGGTTTAGTGACACAATCCCCTGCTTCCGGGCTGAGATGTTAAGAAATATTATCCTAATACACCCTAATTTCGGGCTGCCTGATATTATTGGCTTATGTGTTCCACCCATATTTCTCACCCGGGCCAGCAACTTTGAGATGGGAGGCTTTTATCACTGTACCATAACGCAGAGCAGTCAGTTGCCTCTTTGACATAGTAGGTGCTCTCAATGACTGGGATCGACTATGTGGTCTCACACCTGTGAACTTTCCTTCTTCCCTATCCGCTGTCTACTTTTCCGGGCCATTTCTGCTTTTTACTTTCCCAACTCTCATCAGGGTGTAACAACTGGCAGTGAATAACACCATTTTAAGGAGTCTCGTGGAGCCTTAAAACAAATCTGAGGTGTCATCTTAGCTTGAGTTTGGCAGCTTTTGGCTGACAGAACACAAACTGCATTGCGCCTTCTCTGTAGCCAATCGGCAGCTTGGTTACTGTGGTGCACAAAATATGTTCCCTGACCGGAACAAGGTAGCCTACAAACCAAAAGGGTACTAAGATTGCAACCAGTGCCTACAAAAGTCCTTGCCATTTAGGCTTGTAGGTTGTGGACATTTCCCCACCACTCCACCGATGCTGCCACCTATAGGCATTTCACCATAGACCAGGAGCCATAGACCTATCTTTGGTAACTTCGCAGATAGCCTACAAAGCACTAGATACCCCTAGATGACACACAGCCAAGGCGGGCCTCACTGCCCGCTCTATAACACCACAACAGTAAAAGGAACATGCAGGAAAGGGCTACTTTAAAAATGAATACAATGGGTCAGATCTGCATGTTATTCCGAGCATTTCCCACAGTTTTAGCGCTTTGTTTTAATTTAACTTGCTTTGGTCTTGAAGAAGTTCGCCCACCAAAATTCCCTTTCCCTCATCCACCCGCCAAAGATGCCTTTTTTGAAACAACAAGCCTGGAAAGTGCCTGGCTGCTTATACTTCAGAATAAAGCCGTGTCTCTCTTTCTGGTGTGAGTCTGCCTTACATTCAGAACTACTGAGCGACACCAAATCAGATGCAATGGCGACACCAAACAATGCATCAACAGTCAAACAATGCTGCCTGTATTTGTGTTGGTGCAGGAAGAGCACACTTGGATCAGACACACACACACACACACAGTTCACTCCAGGTGTTATTTACTGAGGCAACTCTTGATTGGGTGACCCTCATCCAATCAAGCACAGGCAGCTAAGGCATGCTCTCTAAGAAGGAATGAGCTTCATCAGGAATCACTCTCCATGGTGGAGGCAAGTCATAGCACAGTCCTGGGACAGGTCACTGGTCTTAACACAGACTTACAGGCTGAGGAGAGGGGGTGAATGTTGTGGCTGTAAAAGTTAAGCCTTTCTAAATGTATAGTGCATACGAAAGACATTAAGCCAGGGCATCAATGTCAGTGACCCACGCTCCTTCCTGGCTCTTGTAGTCTGGTTCTCATTAGGATAGCACTGCATCCTCAGTGGTTGAGATTTGTAAACTTTCAGTGTTAGAAAGGAACCTCATTTCCAAGTCAGGGCATTGGAGTAGACTGAAAAAAAAATGCCCCTAGACCCACAGGTCAAGTTACCTAATGTTACTCAACACCAAAGGTTTCTAATTCCATCTTGTTTTCTCAATGTAAGAATAAATATATATTTTTGGTGTAGGTATGTTAATTTGTCAAAACTACTGCCTATGTAACTGTTACCATCTATGTAGTGCAGGAGTGCCAGAACAGAGTCAGTCAGATGGCTGGGGGAGTATTTTCAAAGGGGACTGATCTTGCCCGAACTCTATCGCCCTTTCGGATGCAAGCCTGGCACAAGAAGGAGACCACTCTAGCCCAATTGGCCTGTCGGAGGTCATTGGCCATGCCCAGCACCAATCCCTTTGGTCCAATCGGACGCCAGCCTTTGACGTGCACATCCATCATCTAGTTGATCCTGACCCAACCTCCTGGCCGTTCATTGGTGATCTCAGCAGGTGGCAGGCTGGGGATCAGAGATTCGAGCCTCTTTACAGGTAATGCTGAGATCGGAGTCTCCTTCATCTCTGCCCCCCTTACTGTTAAGATCCTGTCAGGACTGAAGTGCTCCCAGGTTGCACCATGTCACATGTCATCTGTGCCACTTTCAGATTTCCAGAATTGTTTTTTTAACCTGTAGCACACTGTCTTGCGGGATTTGTAGTTTTGTCTTTTTTCCTATTGTAGGTGTTGGCTCCTAAATCTCAGCCAATGAAGGGCTGTAGGCATTAAAAAACAAGCATTGGCATAGCCAATAGGTCTCTCTTTTGGGACCTTCTAAGTATTTAGTTATGCAGCACAATATCCTCGGTGCAACAACATCAACTGTTGCATGGCTAAACACTTATAAGTTCCCAAAGGCGAGACCTATTGGCTATGCCAGTGCTTGTTTTTCTTCTAATTCCAGCAGGACCAGTGGCAGTATGTGAGCAATACACGTGCACATAATATAACAGCCAGCCAGACCTGGCCGTCCTGAAGCATCACGGGTCACCTGTTGACTGGCATTCACGCCGACAGAGAGACAGAGGCTTGCCTTAGCATACTGTTCAAAGTTCTGAACTATATCAATATTTCGTAAACATGATTTCCAACTTGTTTATTGTTTTTGTTCCTGAAGGAACACTTTCATTTCTCATTTTGGGAGAAACAAAGTCAGAAGTGCCGAGAAGCGTGGTCGACACATATATAAAGGGCACAGTGGGAAGCAATAAAACGTGGCTGTACTTTTTACCATCTTGCTTTATAACATGCTGTCTTGCCTGGGGGTGCGTGCAGCAGCCTTCAGTCTTTTCTCTTAAAACATAATTCACAGTTTATTGTGTTACTGAATGGATTTTTTTAAACTGTCCCCATGTCAAGAAGTAACCCTTCTACCACATGTGCGCGTGGACATAATTTTCACATATTTCATAAAAGCAGACTGACAAGGGGTCTGCCTTGGTATTGACTTTGCAATCTTACATGTTCCGCTGTGATAGGACAAAGGGGGCGCTGTAGTGAATTTAGAAAATTCTATTTAGACAAAGTGATGGGATTACGGTTTTTAGTTGCTCACCTCATCAGAGACATCGTTTGTCATAAAAAGGTAATCAATTGGAAATAGCCAACAATTCAATTATCTTTACTTCTGGAGGTAAAACTCAAGTGCACCGTGCGAGTCTGTGAGAAGGGATCGATATTATCATAAACAGACGAGAAATGCATTGTTGAGCGAGATCCCAACAGTGGTGCGAAGAGAAGCTGTACAGCGTGGAAACCTGCCGCGTAGGTGGGTGCTCTGCATGCATCCGTATAGATTGGGGTGTACATTCAAAGCAGGGGTCCCCAACACTGCTGTAGGAGGTCTGCAGGCATGCCAGTTGTCAGGATATACACATAAATCAGGGTTAGAAATGGGGGTCTCTAGTTGGCAGGTTGTTACCCTGTCCAAGAAGGGACCCTTCTTCCTAGTCAGGATAAGGGAGCTACACTTCTAAAATAACCCCTGCTTACCCCCTTGGTAGCTTGGCACAAGCAGTCCGGCTTATCTCAGAGGCAGTGTGCTAAGCATTTCACATAACATACAGTAATACAGTGAAAACACTACAGAAGAATGCCACACCAGTTTTAGAAAAATAGCCAATAGCTATCTGCGTAAAACAAGACCAAAATGATAAGAATCCAACATATAGTTATTCAAGATACTCATAAGACAAAAATAGACTTTAAAAAGAGTTCCTTGAAGTCGATAGCTCCGTCCGGGGCTATCACGGCATCATGAACAAACAAATCCAACTGTTCTGGCTAACCGCAGCGTTGCGGGACAGCTACGGCGTAGGAAAGACCTACAAAACGTTACCTTTAGGAATGAAAGGTATCAGGTACCTTGAGATGAGCTCCGATGAGCCAGTGTCGGTCCCAGAAGTCATATGCGTTGCAGGTAGAACTCAGTGTGGTTGAAGTCGGGAGCGGCGGTATCGGGGCTGCGGTGCAAAGTGCAGCGATGCAGTGTGCGGTGCCCTTAGATGGCAGAGCAGGCAGCGGCTCGGTGACGGCGTACAGCAACGTCAAGGAGACCAGCGTTGTGGTATGAAGCGGGGCAGTGCTAGCAGGTCACAGTGCAGGCGTCATCATCGTTGCTGAAGCTCTGTCGTCGGCTGACGCACTGGAGTTGATGGCGCAGATGTTTGTGGTCCAAGGCTGCGGTGTGGGACGGGGCGTGTGTTATGTAACTTACGAGCAGTACCTCCAAACCACGGTGCAGGCAGCGGCTTCGATGTCAGCTTGGAGCGTTGTTGTCAGTGAGAGCAGAGCTGCAGTGCAAAGCGGGACGGTGCACAGTGTTTTCCACAAGCGGTGTCCACAGGTCATGGTGCAGGCAGTTGTATTGGTGACTGCGTTGCGTCGTATTCAGGGATACCAGGGTGGCGGTGTGAAACGAGGCTGTGCGGAGTGCGGTGCCCACAGGTCACGGTGCAAGCAGTAGCGAACAACGTCATTGGTGAGACCAGGGTTGCGGTGCAAAGTGTAGCGTGCCCGCTGCAGTGCCTTCGGGTCAACGAGCAGGCATCGGCGTCGTTGACTGCGTTGGGTTGATTTTTCTTCTGTTGCAGCACAAAACACACAGTTCCAAGTGCTGTTAGCATATGAACTTGAAGCATCTGTTATTCCTAAGATTTCTTGACAGGGGGCAAGCTCTACCTCAAGCCCTTCGAGAGACTCCGAGAAAATAGATGCAGAAAGTCCAGTCCTTTCACTGCCCAAGACAGAAGCAGCTACTGCAGGCCAACACAGTAGAGGACACAGCAAAGTGGTAGTCTCACCTCAAAGCTTCTCCAGCTCTTCTACTTGGCAGGTTTCTTGATCCAAAAGAGTTCTGAAGTTCTGGGGTCAGGGCACCAACATTTATGCCACATTGTGATGTATTCCTATAGGTACTGTGTCGATTCCCCTATTCCTGACCCTGGTCTGGTTAATAATTAACTAGCAGCCATCCAACGGTGCAAAAACCGTTATCTGATTAAGCCACACCACGGCACAGAAGCGCGTTATCTGATTAGGTCATAACGCATGCCATCTAATTAGACAAGCGATATTCCTCCAGCCCCTGATAAGGCATACGGAGTTCTCAAAACAAATCAAACCTACAGCGACCTGGGAAATTCCCATAGCCATTGTTTTGATTTCACCGAGAACTTCAGCAAAAGAATGTGCGAACGAGCCCGTTCATATGACATCCTTATTGACGTATATATGTCCATCCTTATGTCAATCTCGGCACCTTTCAGGTATAAATATTACCGACATTGCCTTAAGCAAACACATGCGGTGGTGACGAGATTGGAGCAGCGAGACGTGCCGAGGAGCCCAGCAGAGAGCGAAGCCCACAGGCGCTGCCCCGCCTTCCTGACACGCTGACACGCTGAGAACGAGACGCTGCCTTTCTCCTGCTGAGAAATCCAGCTCCGGCGCTTCCAAGCAGCCCTCGCAGGCAGCTGGAATATCAAGACCTGGGATAAGAGATACCAGCCCTCCATCATTCTAGATCTCAGGTACAGAACTGAATAACCCCTTGCAGAGAATTCTCGAATCAGTCCCTTGGCTAAACAAACTTAACTTAAACTGCTACTTATCTACTCCCGCCCACGTATTAGGCTTAGGTCAGGTACACTGGGGTAGGCGTGGTTAGAAGCACCAGTTGAGTATGATTAGTCAAATGTATATATGTATGTATCTATTTTATCCATTTTAAAGTATCATATGGCTTAGAAACCATATCAATGCTTTTACAGTATTATTTTATAATTCTGTCTTTACTGTATGCACTTTACTTAACTATAAGTATTACAATAATAGCGATTCATTTCTCTTGTATGAGAAAGGAGACTGATCAATAAATAACATCTTTTATTGAACACGCCCGTCTTTTCCTTTTCTCTACAATCTGGTGAAACTAAGAATGTCTAATATCGTCGGTAGAAGACCTAGTTAACCTCTGCCCTAGGTCTATACTATTGAAGATATTATTCCAATGAGCAGAGCCTATTGGGATAATAGGAACTACACTACATGGCGCCCAACGTTTGGATAGGCGATAAAACTAACGCAAGACATTAGAGTAACTCAGTCGTGCTTTTTCACACAGAACCCCTTTTTTCCCATAATACTCCAAAGACGTCTGGAGTGGGTTAAAGGTCATATCCGCCAAACCTCGCAGGAGGAGACTCCTATGTATGGTTCTTGGTTTATTCAACGTTGAAGGATACACTGTTCCAAAATATTGTGCATCTAATCTTTGTTTCCATAGAAACCTGATCTGCAAACAAACAGAATAACCTTCCTGTCAGTAAAATGACAGAAAGTGAAGAAGAAAGGGAGACAGTTAGAATAGCAGCTGAACTCCTAGTAGCAGACATACTCTGCTGCAAAATGACCCGGAGGCAATACTCATCCCGGTCAACATAAGGAAATCTATAACCCTAAAACTTATAGAAAATGGACTGACACCAAGAGGTGGTACAGTCATATTCGTAATTGAGGCACACGAATATCGGCAGACAGAGGTATTCTATTCATGGATAAACTTTCCAGCAGCAAACGCTGTAACAAAGGACTACCACTATTACAAAATAGAGGAACCTCCTAATGAGTACACTCCTTTCGAGGAGGTGGAAATACCACTCAAATTCCAAGAGCACCTGCTCTTGTTTCATGGCGCCCTAAAACATAATAATCACATCACCAGGCTCGGTCCACTAGGTAGACCAGGAGCAACGTGGCCGGTCCTAGCCAGATACACACCACATCCAGACATTGAAGAAATGCCTGCACCAGAGCTTTTAGCACAGCTAAAACAATTAATAAAAGTACATAGACAATTAGTCCAATATGTAATGCGGACTTCAACAATCCAACCAGCAATTAAAATTCCACAGCTGACCACTCATCAGGGGAACACAAATAAAATTACACCTCAGAACATACAGTCCTGTCTAGGTAAAGTACCCGCAAAACGGGAACAAATTCCTTTCTGGCTAGCACAAAAAATCACTCAAATAGAGGCGGTGTTTCCAGATACCACCCCTGTTGAGAAACATAGGATTCTGACTATCTGTCTCCCAATGGGAATCGCACCACATGTGGAGGACTGTGACACTTGGGGAACAGTCTTTGCTTCCATTTACACAAAAACACATGGTGTACAATCCATGTCAGTAATACCAGATGTGCTAAAACAGATTCAAGATGAATACGGTCCAGAACCCGCTTTAACTCTCGGTATGAAACTACTGAAAGATTTCAAGCAGGTCTCTGCAATATTATTAGCCAACATAAAGGGAGAAGCAGCAAATGTGGCGATTCGCCAGAGGTTAAAAGAGACAAATATAGCAGACCAACCATCTGAAATTGCCAGAATCATAGAAAAATCCTACGAAGAACTAGGAAGAGATAGTTTGGGTGGAATACCAGTGAAACCCCAACTAGTTGAAAGTCCTGAAAAAGTATTTATAAAAAAATAATTTAAACACTCAAAAAAAGAGCTGGGATGGAAATAAGCAATCCAATCCTAAAGAAAAAAGATTCCAGTCCAGAGGAAGGTCTCCTCGGCGGAGAGAAAGATCTCCTGATCAAGGATGCAAGTCTCCCTAAAGGGAGCCCTCTGTGAAAAAATACAACCTTAGAAATAGGGATAATATAAAAAAACCTGATAGATATCAAGATATTGATACACGTCCCTCTCAATCTTTTCAGACTTCCTCGCAGAAATCGGAAAGAAGAGGACGATCAGAACACAGGGAAGAGCACGTCAAGTCCAAAGACAAAGAACCTGCTCATCTGAATAAAAAATTACAATTTCCAAAAAAGAAGGTAGCCAGTATTAAAGTAATTAACAATGCCGAGAATACTGAGGACACAGCTGAAAAACGGAGAATGGGCTCAGACAATGCTAGACAGCGCAGCAGAAGTGAGCATAGCTCGCAAAGTCCTTATGAATCATCTGGAGACAGTGGACA
Organism: Lissotriton helveticus; assembly: GCF_964261635.1. Classification (NCBI taxonomy): domain Eukaryota; kingdom Metazoa; phylum Chordata; class Amphibia; order Caudata; family Salamandridae; genus Lissotriton; species Lissotriton helveticus. The sequence goes on along the minus strand of NC_136065.1, from coordinate 2,093,607,663 downwards.
CGAATGAATACATTCAGGTGGAAACTGCAGATACCAGAGTTAGCAAACCTCATAAAATATATGAAATAACATTGCGTATAGAGGGGGATAAGACTAGAAAAATAAGGGGTCTATTTTGGGATAATCTCTCCAAGGGCTATGACATCCTTCTAGCTGAACGAGACTGACCTCCAGAGTTTGTCAGGGAGTGCCCACATGGCGAAGAAATAATTATGCCTGCCTTCTCAAACCATATTCCAATTCATAAAAAATATACACTTGCAAGAAAGTGGGCAGTAGCTCAAGCCCCTGCCTTATATAAAAATCATGTGGGATGGGATGAGGACTCTCCTCCTCACAAAATCCAGTTAAGATCACAACCTACTGCACAGAGGCAGTACCCGATTAAGCAAGAAGCTAAAAAACAGGTAAAAGAGATCCTAGATCAACTTGAATACCAGGGGGTGATTGAAACTTGCACCTCACAAATGAACAACCCTTTGTTTCCTGTCTCCAAACCAGACAATTCATATCGTCTTGTTTTGGACTACAGACACCTTAACTCATGTTGCAAAACATTTGCAGTACAAAACTCGCATAGTGCTGCACTAATGAATAACATAGTGCGCAAAAAATACAAAACCACATTAGACATTTCTAATGGATTCTTTTGTCAAAATATAGCACCAGAGAGCAGATATTTGACGGCGTTCTCAATAAATGGCACGCAAAAAAATTTCTGTCGTTTGCCCCAGGGGTTCAAAAACAGCCCAGGATTATTCTCAGCGAGAGTAACAGAATTACTACAAACATATGATGACGAGGCATTATCTTATGTCGACGACATCTATCTAACAGATGATGACTTGAATACTCACTTGAAGAGAGTGAACACCATAATACTTGGGTGCGCAGCACAGGGTTACAAATTCAACTTTAAAAAGTCAAGGATTGCCCATCTAACAGTCCTGTTTTTAGGATATGAACTATCAAGTGAAGGCAAAAGCCTGGCTGACAATTTCCTAGAGAAATGTGCTGTAATCCAAGCACCTAGAACACTGAAAAACTTACAATCAATTCTAGGCTTCCTAAATTTCGGAAGAACTTACATTATAAATTATGCAGAAAGAATTAAACCTCTCTATGATCTAATTAAATCAGATTTTAAAAGAATCAATTGGACTCAAAAACACACAGACATTTTGAGATCTTTACAAACAGACATGTTAGTTAAAACAAAATTACAAACACCTGACAATACACGCAACCTTGTGATTCGAGTCATCCCAGGAAGATGCGGATTCACATACCTGACCTCTAATGAGGGAGAGAAGGTACCAATAGCATACAAATCACATTTGTACACAGAAGCTGAAAAAAGGTTCAGCATTAAGGAAAGCATTGTTCATGCGGTTCAAACAGCTGTAGCAAAGGAAAAATGCCAAGCAGACGGTAGACAGGTTACAGTCAGAACAGCAGAATCAGCTTTTGAGGCATTAACAACACCATGTAATTTACCGACAACTGCACTAAATCCAGAATGGGTACAATGGGTAAATTCTGTTGCTACAGACAAAGTAAAATACTATTTTGACCCGGAAATGAAAGAATTAAAATTTCTAAAACATGAGAGAGAATACCCTCTGCCAATCGACATTCTGCCTTTACGACAATACGCCTGTGTAATATATACAGACTGACATGCTCAACCCTCAGTTTGGGGAGAGCTGGCTTACAACGCCACGTGCGAAATTGTAAAAGAAGTGTGGCGCGGAGGCAAATTAAGACCTCTACTTACAAAAACACACTCAGTGGAAAATAATTCAGAACAACAAACTGAAATAATAGCGTTAAAAATGGCGCTAGATAATGCCGATCGCGAATTCCCGACACTTATAGTGTGCGATTCGTATTACTGCGTCAAATCATACAATAACGACTTACAGAAATGGATTCAAAACGGTTACAAAGATGACACAGGTGCCACAATAAAGCAGAAAGCGCTTTGGGAACAATTAGTTCTTTTAAAGAAAGAACTACCAAAAACTCACGTGATACATTCACTGAGTCATCAGCGTGATGGCGTTCACGTTGCAGGGAATTCATTGGCTGAGACAGCCACAGCGGTAGCAACAAAATCGGCTTCCGTAGCTACAAAAAAGCGTGCAGTAAAATACATTGACGGTGAAACTGTGCTGGCGGTGAAAACGTCATCAAAAGGCGACTGTTCAGCACTACCGATCAATTATCCACTCAATTATACATACATAATCGATGCAAACTCAGTCCCTTTTGCTCGAATCCCTGGAGTGGGGGATAGAGTAATTCCAAACACGGACAGGAGAGGCTTGTTAATAGCAGACGCAAATATGGGTGAGGGTCTCAGACACCTTAAGCTAAAAGATTCTCTGGAAGAATTACAATCAGTGTACTGGTGGCCAGGCATGAGCCTGCATCATCACATTTTTGTAAAAAACTGCCCAGACTGCAATAGAGATCGCAGTGGCGAGCGAGAAGGACTATTGCCATGGCACTTCGCTCCAGAAAAACAACAACAATAAGAAAGTACCCATCACGAAAAAGCGTTATATTAACATAAAAAGACAAATTTTCACTTATGATGTAGACCCCAGCGCTCGGCTGACGTCTGGACTGTTATGCAAGGATTTGCAAGTCTATAATGGCATATACGCTAGGAGCATGCTACGTTTTGAATAATGTATTCCCTTTAGCCCTCAGGCTTATAGGGAAGCATGGCCAAATGAGCATTGCATAGCGGGACTCTTCTCACTTCCTTCCTGAGGGATACGGGATGGTGTAAAGAAAAAACCAAGACATAAAGCAATCTATAACGGAAAAGGTATTAGGTTCGGGAGCTGGGTGGGTCAAACATTTAATAAGTGTCCAACGTAGTCTAAATAACCTGCCAAGGAATTCTCTGAAAGTGTTCAGTCCGTACGAACTATTGTTCGGGACTAGAATGATGATCCAAGATCTTGATAGTCAGACTTCAGTGGTTAAAGACAAAAGCTTTGATATCAAAGATCGTTTGGCTATTTTACAGGACTTAAATGAAACAAGAAAAGACCTGAGCAACATAAAGTTGAAACAACAGCCAACAACCACTGAAGAGAAACCACCTGTCCCAGCAAGGCCTGTCTGGATTCCAAAAGTCGGGGATCTAGTCAGAGAGAAGATCGCGGTAAAGAAGGAATTTGGGCCTTCTTACAGAAAAGCAGTTCCTGTCTTGTCTGTCAACGGGACAAGCTCAGTAGTACTACCGCCCCTTGCTGGTAAAAAGGAGAACCGAGTTGTATCCATCGACCTGGTTAAACCACTATCATGTGGCCGATAACAAACAGTAGGCCAAGTGGACTCCCAAGAAGTAGCAGAACACCAATGTTTGCTACGAATACAGAGGCTCAAACTGGAAGACTGATCACATTTGGAAAATCTACAGTGAATCAACAAGGACTATGCAACAAAGCAATGGAACTTGAACCTCTTAAAACCCAAATCAAAGCTTTTCATCAAGAAACAACAACCTATGATGATGTAACTGCAGACTTTGCTAATGAAACAAAGCAAAATCCAAAAGCAATTGGAACAATTGACAGAACAGCATCCGGCTACTTCATCAACTTCGATGATTCATCTGAAGACCTGAGTGAAGCAAAGAAACAGCCATCAACAAAAACTTTTAAAGACAAAGCTAAGGAACTTTTTCAACAGCTGAAAGAAACCTATCTGATTTCTCCATGGATTGAATTTTGGGTGGCCTTAGGTGCATTTATCCTCATTCTTTGGCTCATCATGGTACTATGCTTGGGACATTTCATTGAAGGAAAATATGCTAAAATGGACACAGCAAGCCAGAAAATCAACTTGGTCCTTAAACCACACACATCTTCACACATCGAGAAAAGAGAACTTTCTTCAGTGAACTTCACAGCCAATCCTATACCAGGCGGTGTAGCATGGGACAAAACTGATTATGAAATCTATGGTCCGGTTGAAATCCTGAAGTATCCACACCAATTCAAGATCTCATTGAGTGACTTTGTAAAACCGAGCTCATTTGCTGATGATTGGGACTTTGAAAGTATTAATGATATGATGTCTGATCTTGTGATGTCTGCTAAATTTACAGAACATGATTATTTGCAGGGTTCGTCTAATTATGATCAGATGTTCTGCTACAACCACTATGGTAACCATTATCTACATAAATCTGCACAACCTAGAAATGTTTTAAATTATAACCAATGGGAACATTGTGCTACTCCTCCAAAAGATAGCTCGAAAACATTTTATGATAAATATTCATACTTTTCAGGGTTTAACACAAGTAATGCAGAAACATTTTATTTCAAATTGTCAAATAAGACAGGTATGAAGACCATGCTTACAAACACAAAATTGATATATTCCGATTCATTCTTTGAACAAATGAATACATTTGGGTTTGATTTCTGGAACAATAATATTGAAGCAAAAACTGTTTGGGGTACAAGAGTTTGGCAAGTACAAGGTATAGAATCATTGTTTAGAGCCTGCATGATCCCAGAACAAATTATATTCTTGAATGACACTATTCAACAAACTACCTGTCTTGGCTTAGCCAAAAACAAAGATTTGAACAAACCGTCTATTCCAAAGCCAACAGTGAACAGTAATAGCTCTATAGATGATGAGATAGACGTAAACCATATATTAACCCCTTCGACGCTCATGACGACCCCAGCTCGTCATGGAGTTTCCATTGGTTTCAATGGAAATTACATAGACCCCATGAACATGCCTTAGCATCCAAGTGGTTAAACCAAAACAGAACACATCCTGAATGGAAAAAATGGTTGATCTGGCCCACAGATACAAATAACTGTCAAGACAGATTCCTGTACAAAAAACAGGGGTTCACATTGACTAGGCCAGACCCTAGATATTCCCAAAGACAACATCCAGGGATAGTAACCACCTACAGCGTGGGCAAGCTCTGCCTTCAATGGCTACAAACATCCACACTGGCTGAAATTAAGCAACACCTAACTTTACTTACAGAAGGTGCTGACTTGCGTGATTTCATATTGGGACCGCGCAAACCGCGTCAAAAACATTTCATAGCGGCCTCTATATATGTAGCTTATAACGAAGTTTGGAAAGTAACTCAAATTGAGACAGCAGAAAAAATACGGGAAATTGACCGTATTAATTTGGAAAAATCACTTTCTGTGGTGGACAATGGGTTAATGACTCCGTCCTCCAGAATATATTCTCTGGACAGCATTGTCTCTTCAGCAATCGATATAATATCGCAAGACTTACTGATGTTACAACACGGTCAGTCCCAATTGCGTTCTATTGTACAGCTTGGCTGGACGTTACAAAATCTGCGTTCTGGCTATGTGCCTTGGCGTTTAATCAACACAACGTCTTTATTTGATATCTTTCACCTTACTGATAAACAAATCAGTTTGGCGCAGAAGGGTGCTGACTATACAATTCTGAGCATTGAAAGACTTGAGAGATTACCATTGACAATGTCAGAACGACCTGTCATTGAATGGATAATACATGGAATAATAAATATTCCGATAACTACTTTCCAGTTTCAATTCTGCCAAAAATATATACAGGCAGGCCAGTATGAAAGGTTGGGTAAAGGGTACATTAAGTCAATATGGAACTTGCCCTATACACACAAATGTGTCAGTAATAAAGGCCAGAAAGTGTTTCTCAGAGGCAATAATTGTGCAAAATCACTAAGCGGTACACTTCTGTGTCAGGGTATTAGCTTGCATGGAGCCTGTGAAGGGACTTCAAATAACCTTTCATGTTACCAGCTAGGCACACCTGCAACACAAATAGAACCATTCTTTAGGAGACTCTCGAACGGGAGTTACATTCTAATAGTAGATCGCAGATGTTGTAGTTTGCTGCCCGGAAAACCTTATCTCATAACCGTGACTAGGAAGGTCATGTGCTGTGAATGAGTATTGTTCCCGAACGATTCTCCAGACAGGGAGGCAAGGTTATGGCCCGATTTGAAAATTGCTTCTATTCGAATAGATACTTTAAGCAGAATGAAGACTGTGCTCCTACAGACGCCGACCAGGCTCACGTCATCAAAAGAAACGTATGATCTCCAAGTTGCAAGGACAACAGAAGAGATTCATTCATTATTATCAACTAATTCCCCCATACATTTCGCAGAAATACTGAACGAAATCTTAAATATTTCTGATACCACTGGTGTCTCCAGTGTATTTAAAGCAGTGTTTTCGGGTGCTTTAACTCCATTCAAAGCCATCCTGGGTATTTTTCCAGACTTTGTCCATTCCATTTTTGGCGGACTTCCACTCCTTTTGGGACTAGTAGCGGGTATTCTATTTTTGATCCTGTTATTTCGCTATGGCAAACCATGTCACAGACAAAACACCTGCGACAAGGGAAGAAATGATCCTAGCCATTGGCTACCGGGACCGGGTAACTAAAATCCTTGGACTATCCCGGCTTAGAGACCTGAACATGACTTGGTCTCTTTCATTTAGACCAATGTGGCAAAGTTGTGTTATGCCTGTATTAAGGTGCTTGCTATGCGGCGAAGAATGAGTGTTGGACACCTGTCTGGCACTACTATCGGATGTGCCAATGGACGCAGATACCTTGTTGGGTCCGGTAACGGCTCATGCATTGTGCTGTCCCCAGCGGCTACCAATCCTGATGACGGCATTCGTGGAGACTTCACCACTACGATTGAGGGGTAGTGAAGTACAAGATGAAAGCAGCATCGATCAGGTACGACCTTCAGTCAGCTATGCTGATCAAAACATCAATGGAGGCAATCATGCTCAGGCTCATGAATGCATGGTAACAACTTTTTCAGAATTAGTGGAACTTACGCAAGAAGCTGTTGACAGTTTTTTCAACAGTCTAAATGATATGATGTTTTCACCAGAGCAGCAGGAATAACTTTGAGCAAACTAGCACTCTGAGTTCCCTACATGCTGAATTTGGCCTTCTACTTCTAAAAAAGCGATATGAAAAAAAATGTTCTCATCATTTTTTCAGACTGCAAGAGCTTTTTTCCCAATTCAAAAATATTTACGATTTTTTTGGGACACTTATCTTCTGCTTAAGGTATACATTATTCTTAGAGAACTAAATTTCTATTTTAGGTAGTCACAAGACATTCGCTATCCTCTAGCACTATTATACATAACTTTATGATTGTGATGAAATGGTCTCGCACCTTTTTTTTCTGTATTAAGAGCCATTTCATGTGTATTTTTCGCATTTTTTCATGATAAATTTAAAATATGCGTTATATGTTTAGCATTATTAGACTGCTTGTGCATATAGTACATGTGATAGTACATGTGATTGTGTTTCGTATATTTCGTAGTTCCAATTTTTCAGGATACATATGAATGTATTTTGGGGTGGTACGATATACACAAACGCTACTGGTTTCACTATGCCTAGATTTGTAAATATGGACATAGTCTACGTGGAGTGGGTGTGATGTATTCCTATAGGTACTGAGTCGATTCCCCTATTCCTGACCCTGGTCTGGTTAATAATTACCTAGCAGCCATCCAACGGTGCAAAAACCGTTATCTGATTAAGCCACACCACGGCACAGAAGCGCGTTATCTGATTAGGTCATAACGCATGCCATCTAATTAGACAAGCGATATTCCTCCAGCCCCTGATAAGGCATACGGAGTTCTCAAAACAAATCAAACCTACAGCGACCTGGGAAATTCCCATAGCCATTGTTTTGATTTCACCGAGAACTTCAGCAAAATAATGTGCCAACGAGCCCGTTCATATGACATCCTTATTGACGTATATATGTCCATCCTTGCGTCAATCTCGGCACCTTTCAGGTATAAATATTACTGACATTGCCTTAAGCAAACACATGCGGTGGTGACGAGATTGGAGCAGCGAGACGTGCCGAGGAGCCCAGCAGAGAGCGAAGCCCACAGGCGCTGCCCCGCCTTCCTGACGCGCTGAGAACGAGACGCTGCCTTTCTCCTGCTGAGAAATCCAGCTCCGGCGCTTCCAAGCAGCCCTCGCAGGCAGCTGGAATATCAAGACCTGGGATAAGAGATACCAGCCCTCCATCATTCTAGATCTCAGGTACAGAACTGAATAACCCCTTGCAGAGAATTCTCGAATCAGTCCCTTGGCAAAACAAAAGAGAAAGAGAGGCAACAGGTGATAGGGCGCACAGCTAATAATTTAGGCTTTTTTCAATTGACGTGTAACTTCTCTTGCTACTAGGCAGAATAGGGAGGTTACCTATCTCCCTTACTAATACACTGATCCCAGGTATTAATTAATTCAAAAAGGTTTTCTGCCGAGCAAAAAATTATATTAAATAACACTCTCAAAATACTTAGTCACAATATTCTTATATTATCCATTGAATATATTCACTAGTTAGACACCAGAATCCAGTAAAGATTAGTCCATATTTATTTCTCTTGATTCAGTTCATCAATTTGAATATTTTCTGTAGTCAGATCAGCCTTTTAAGCAGGTCAGCCTTTCTGTAGTCAGATCAGCCTTTTAAGCAGGTTTAAGTTCTGTAATTTTTAATCTTTCCAATTTAACGAATTTGGCTCTTAGACCCTCTTGTTTGGTGTGTGTTGTCGAGGCTACTGCTATATTAATAGAAGAGCCAGTACTTAGGTTTTTGAATAGGTCAAGTGCTTCTTGCTCACGATTCATAATTATTAAACGCCTATGGCGGCAGCCCAACCTTATTTACAGAAGAGAAAGAGAGGCAACAGGTGATAGGGCGCACAGCTAATAATTTAGGCTTTTTTCAATTGACGTGTAACTTCTCTTGCTACTAGGCAGAATAGGGAGGTTACCTATCTCCCTTACTAATACACTGATCCCAGGTATGAGATCCCCTGGGATAAGAGATACCAGCCCTCCATCATTCTAGATCTCAGGTACAGAACTGAATAACCCCTTGCAGAGAATTCTCGAATCAGTCCCTTGGCAAAACAAACTTAACTTAAACTGCTACTTATCTACTCCCGCCCACGTATTAGGCTTAGGTCAGGTACACTGGGGTAGGCGTGGTTAGAAGCACCAGTTGAGTATGATTAGTCAAATGTATATATGTATGTATCTATTTTATCCATTTTAAAGTATCATATGGCTTAGAAACCATATCAATGCTTTTACAGTATTATTTTATAATTCTGTCTTTACTGTATGCACTTTACTTAACTATAAGTATTACAATAATAGCGATTCATTTCTCTTGTATGAGAAAGGAGACTGATCAATAAATAACATCTTTTATTGAACACGCCCGTCTTTTCCTTTTCTCTACAATCTGGTGAAACTAAGAATGCACTGAACTGACTGAGTAAAATAAGTTGTCTTTTGTTTTCACACGACTCTAGAGATACACTCTTGATTAGGGGAGAGCAAAGTTGTCATGTTCTATGGTTGTCAGAAACTAAATCCCTTCTTGTCTATCCAGGGAGGTTAAAATCCTCCTTGCCTATTCGAGAAAGTTTCTAGTGAACTCTGAGCTAGCTGGCAAACACAAAACTTTAAGTCTAATATCGTCGGTAGAAGACCTAGTTAACCTCTGCCCTAGGTCTATACTATTGAAGATATTATTCCAATGCGCAGAGCCTATTGGGATAATAGGAACTACACTACAACATTTCCCTTTGAAGTTGGAACAAACCAAGTTCCACTGGCATACATAAACCAGTTCTGCCTGGCTCAGGCCAGGTTCACTTCAGGAGGGGGAGACAGCTTAGTGAGAGGCAGACACTGTCCATTCAGGTGCAAGCGTCAACTCCTCCCTCTACTCTAAATAAAGCCAGGTCTATTAAGCCAGCTATGAGTCACACAGGAAAAGCAGGGCACACCTGAACACCCCCCACGTGCCTGTCTAGTGTGAATGCACATCCCTACACCGGTTACTCTAAACTCAGACAGGGACTACACAAAAGGCAGAGGCACAAAGGATGGGTAAGCAAGAAAACGCCCGCTTTCTAAAGTGGCATTTTCAAACACTCCATGTAAAACTCATCTTTAATAAAATAGGTATTTTTAAATCCTGAGTTCAGGCATACCAAACTCAATTTTTTTATCAGCTCTGATTGGCAAGCTACATCGGTAAAGAGTTACCAAGCAGCTGCCATGTTAAACTATAGGAGAGATAGCCTTTCAATAGTGAAAACGAAATACACAGTATTTCACTATTAGGACATGCAAAAATACAACACTATATGTCCTACCTTTTGCAGACACAGCATCCTGCCCATGGGGCTACCTTGGAACTACCTTAGGGGGGGGGGGGTCTTAGATGTAAGAAAAGGGAAGGGCCTAGCAAGTGGGTGCACTTGCCAGGTCGACATGGCAGTTAAAAAATGTGCGCAGACTCTGTAGTGGCAGGTCTGGGACACCTTTCAAAAGCTACTTGTGTGGGCGGCACAACCAGTGCTGCAAGCGCACTAGTAGCATTTGATTTACAGGCCCTGGGCACACGGTGCACTGTACTAGGGACTTAGTCGTAAATCAAATAAGCCAATTATGGAAATGCCAATCCATAAACACAATTTACAGTAGGAGCACTTGCACTTAAGTACTGATCAGCAGTATTAAAGTGCGCAGAAACACTGAGCCAGCAAAAGCAATATCCACAGTACCACCAAAACCAGGAGGTCAGAAGCAAAAAAAAAAAAACAGGTAAAACAGGCCAAAAGATACCAGGTCTAAGAATCAGATTTCAGACAATGGATCCAAATGGAAATACATTATCTAGTTGGTACATATCCAGAAATTCTGACTTGCATCCGGCCCTCCAAGGTTTAAACTGGACACCACTGATTGAAAAGGACTTAAGGATGTGATTACCGGTGCCTCGAAAGGGTTGCGGATAACAGCCACATCTCAGAAAATCAAATAGTCAGGATAGAGTAATTTACTGTGTGCAGTATTTAATACCTATTACAAGTTTAGTCTTTTAAATTGGGACCGAATTTTCCGTACCAAAATCATCATAAGCTGGTATTTACTTGACATTTTCACCCGGTATATACCTGCAGGTTTCATCTGGTGATACCTAAAAAGTACAAATTGGAGTGGTGCAGGGTTTATGTCAGCCCGGTAAGTACAGGGTGCGGTAAACTACACTCAACTCACAATTCAGACTCCTGAGCTAACAGGTTAGTGCAGGGTCTGAATTATCTGTCTCCCTAGTAATCAAGGCCTAGATGTTTCTACATAATATGTCATGGTTTGGGGAGGTGCTGGGATATGTTCTTCACAAAGAACTTGTGATTAAGGAGATTACTTTCTTTGCTCAGGATTTGTGGCAATTTGTGAAAGCTAAAAAAGAAATAAAACTATTGCATGTGTACCTGCATATTTTCTAACGATCTGCAGCCTGCCCCTTTCCAATGAGGCTTCACATTTTCATTGTGGCTGATGGGAATATGTGTAGGTCAGCTGTACATCATATAACAAAACCCCAGCTGGGCAGCCTAATTGGTCAGTAACCTTAACCCACTGATAAGGAGTGGCCCTTGGTGTCACTCATCAGCACCTTTACTTCGTGTTCCTGCCACTCCCTCTATGATCACCCGGAGAGCAGGGGTAGATAGGGCAGGGCCAGCAGTACAAAAGGCCGGCTTCTCCCCGAGGCTACCCCTCATGGACAATGGAACACTACAGCGTTCTAGGCGCTTTAAACCTCCTCCGGCAGCGCTTCACCAAACCCCTCTCTCACAGGGGCATGCCCGAACACCCTCACCCGTGAGATGAAACAACGTGACAACACTAGCAACACAATCTCTGCAGTCTCCTTTGTCCCATTTACAAGCATAAATCACTATTACAAATACGCATGGGAACGGTAAACATTTATTTTGCACAGACATCAGGCATCAGAAAGTTAAAAACAGTTATTTTCCACCCCTGCAGGGGCCCGATTGACAGTAATATCAGAGTTTGCGTCCTCAGCGCTAACATCAACGTCTCAACACACGGCAGGAAGACACAGGACGGGCGCAGCTTCACGTGCCGACGCTTGCATCACCGTCCGTGCGTCGCACAGGCACTTGCACATCAGCTGCACACTGTCTTTAGAGAACAATTGGCCTCGGAGGCACATTGTTCGCGCTGACACTTGTTCCGTCAGCTTTTGTTTGCTATCCTGCTACACGCTGTCATAACTCCCAACATTAATGACAGTGTAGGTTTAAGAGAGATATATCCACCTTTGAGTTGTGTACAAAGTCGTCACTTCGTTTCACATGTCTGCTTAGTCGCAAACAATGAGAGGGAAGACAGTAAACAAAGTGTCTGCAGGACGGCGCAGCTGTCACGGCGCGTCCTGTGCGTGACTACTGTTGTGATCGCCGACAACGGATGAGCCAGGACCAAAAAATGTTTCCTATTTGTTTATTTTTTACTCGTTGAAGAGAATTCCCGAAGAACCCACATAAAGTGAGAGCTGGTTTCACCTTTGCAAAGTGGCAAACTCTGCGAAAGTGAAAAAAGAAATCACAATTAACGAAAATGACTTTGTGTCTTGAGAAATTTTGCAACACTAAAATAATAATACCACGATTTACTGCCCATCAGAAGGAAAAGCGGCAGTTGTTGGGTGACCTCCTGCCACTTATAATTCATAAGGCAATATAAGAACTGTGTGGGACAACCAGGGCTACTGACTTCAGGGTAGCAATCCAAGGAGCACTATTTTCAATAATAGCCAAATGCGGGTTGTACCAAGACAATGCTACATGAAGATCATACTAGGCAGCTGCTGCGTTCAACCAAACCAAGGGCACTTCAGCCACACTCCCCGGAAGAGCATTAACTATGGCACCACTGCTAGGAGGCAGACACATGTTCATTTATCTAGTGCATGTGTACTCACAAACATTGGCCCGGGGGCCACAAAGTACAGTCTGTAGTGTGACCGAGGGCCGCACTGATGCCAGTAAGGGGTCAGGGATTGTCTAAGAAGGTTGAAAACCTATTAAATAAACTGGCAAGCATTTATCTGCAGGTTATTTAACATTTTTTTAATAAATATTAGTGCTTAGCAACTGAACAGCAGCTCTTGGGCCGCATGTAAAGGCCAAGAGGGCTGCAAGCGACCCCCGGGCCGCACTTTGAGTACCAGTATCACTGGTCCAGTGTATCAAAAACCTTAAGAAATGAATAAAATATGCTCACTTTTTAGTTTCTTTTTTAAAATGACCAACAAAGATGTGGAAGAGAAAGATGTGTGCAGGAGAAGAACAGTGACCATGAACAGCTGTGGGCCTGCTTGCACATACTTGTAGAACAGGAGCATACAACAGAGCACACAGAACTTCTATCATTTGATGCAGTACGGGCCACAAAAATGAGGGGCCGTCCACTTGTTACAATGCGTGACAAGCATTGCCCAAACAGGCCAATATTACTGAATGGGGCGTGCTACCAGAGGCCACCCATTCTGCAACACCTTACCGCAACTGCAGTTTGAAATGGGACCAAACTCGTACTGCGTACTGTAGTATGGCCCGCAATGTTCTAACAACATGATTATCTGCCGTCAGTCCAGGATGGCAAAGTCCATGGCATATGTTCCTGATAACCGCAGACAATGTATATCGATCCACCTCCTCGACACCGCAGCCCCTGACATCGCCTTCCTCACGGAGACCTGGATGAACGCCTCCTCAGCGCCCGACATCGCCATCGCCATGCCAGAGGGCTACAAGATCACCCGGAGGGACCGCACCGCCAACCAGATGGGAGGAGGCATCGCCATCATCCACAGGGACACCATCCGCATCACGACCAACACCGACGACACCCTAACCACCGCCGAACACCTGCACTTCCAGATCCACACCGACCCGAAGACCACCCTCAGAGGCACCCTGATCTACCGACCCCCGGGACCACGCACACGATTCAGCGAGGACATCGCCGACTTCATCAGCCCGCATGCCCTCCTCTCCGCCGACTACATCCTCCTGGGGGACCTCAACTTCCACCTGGAGAACAACAGCGACCGAAACACCATCACCCTGCTCGACAACCTCGCCAACCTCGGACTCAAGCAGCTGGTGTCCACCCCCACCCACCTCGCCGGACACACACTCGACGCCGTCTTCTCATCCAGCAAAGACATCGCCTTCAGCCACGCAACAGGACTCCACTGGACGGACCACAGCTGTGTCCACTTCACCTTCAAAAGAACGACGATCCACCACCACCAGCAACAGGTTGCCCGAAGAAGCTGGAACAAGATCACAGCCGACCAGCTCACCGCTTCCCTGAGCCAGCACCCTCCTGCCGGCTCAGCGAACCCCAGCCAGGCCGCCGACAACCTCACGAAGTGGATCAGCAACTGCGCGGACGAACTCGCCCCTCTGAGGACCCCGCCCAGCAGACCCGGCAGCAGAAAAGCCCCATGGTTCACCGACGAACTCAAGAGCTCCAAGAAGAACTGCCGAGCCCTCGAGAAAGTATGGAGAAGGGAACCTACAATGGACAACATGACCACCCTCAAGCTCGCCACCCGGAAACACCACCAACTGATCCGCGCCACCAAGAAAAATGCATACAAGGACCGGCTGGACAACAACGCACACAACTGCAAGGAACTCTTCAACATCGTGAAAGAGCTCTCCAACCCCAACGCCGGAAACAACGACATCACCCCATCGCAAGACCTCTGCAACTCCCTCGCCTCCTACTTCCACAACAAGATCGCGGACATACACAACAGCTTCAGCATCCAACCGACGCACGCCACAACCGCAGCAACGCCACCCACCACCACCCTCCGCGCCTGGACTCCGATCAGCACCGAGGACACCGTCCGCACAATGAACTCCGTCCACTCCGGATCTCCGACCGACCCCTGCCCTCACCACGTCTTCAACAAGGCCGACGTTGTCATCGCACCCCACCTGCGGGACATTATCAACACCTCCTTCGACAACGCCACCTTCCCTGAGAGCTGGAAGCACGCCGAACTCAGCGCTCTACTCAAGAAACCTACAGCGGACCCCACCGAACTCAAGAATTACCGTCCCATCTCGCTCCTCCCGTTCCCGGCCAAAGTCATCGAAAAGACCGTCAAAAAACAGCTGGCCGCCTTCCTCGAGACGAATGGATCCCTCGACCCCTCACAGTCTGGCTTCCGAGCCAACCACAGCACCGAGACCGCTCTCATCGCTGCCACCGATGACATCCGAGCCCTGATGGACAACGGAGAAACAGCGGCCCTCATCCTCCTGGACCTCTCCGCGGCATTCGACACTGTCTGCCACCGCACCCTAGTGCAGCGCCTCGGCAACATCGGAATCCAGGAGAAGGCACTGGAATGGATCACCTCCTTCCTCGACGGAAGAACACAGAGAGTCCGCCTACCACCGTACAAGTCAGAGGCCACCGAAG
Source organism: Lissotriton helveticus (assembly GCF_964261635.1). Lineage (NCBI taxonomy): Eukaryota > Metazoa > Chordata > Amphibia > Caudata > Salamandridae > Lissotriton > Lissotriton helveticus. The sequence continues at coordinate 2,093,592,225 of NC_136065.1, read as the reverse complement.
TCATCTGCGGCGTCCCTCAAGGATCCTCGCTGAGTCCCACCCTCTTCAACGTCTACATGAGCCCCCTCGCGGCCATCGCACGCCAACACAACCTCAACATAATCTCCTACGCCGACGACACCCAGCTGATCCTATCCCTGACCAATGACCCCGCCGCCGCCAGAGCCAACCTGCACAAAGGGATGGAAGATGTAGCCGAGTGGATGACGACCAGCCGCCTGAAACTGAACTCAGACAAGACGGAGGTCCTCATCCTGGGCTCCTCGCCCTCCGCCTGGGACGACTCCTGGTGGCCCCCCGCCCTGGGCACCGCACCCAAACCGACGGACCACGCACGCAACCTGGGCTTCATCCTGGACTCCTCCCTCTCCATGACCAGACAAGTCAACGCCGTCTCCTCGTCATGCTTCAACATCCTGCGCATGCTACGGAAGATCTTCTGGTGGATCCCCACCGAGACCAGGAAGACTGTCACCCAGGCCCTCGTCACCAGCCGACTGGACTACGGCAACGCCCTCTACGCCGGAACCACCGCCAAGCTCCAGAAGAGACTCCAGCGGATCCAGAACGCCTCAGCCAGACTCATCCTCGACATCCCACGAAACAGCCACATCTCCGGACATCTGAGAGACCTGCACTGGCTCCCCGTCAACAAAAGAATCACCTTCCGTCTCCTCACCCACGCACACAAAGTCCTACACGACCAAGGCCCGAGCTACCTCAACAACCGAATCAACTTCTACGCTCCCAAGCGCCACCTCAGATCAACCAGCCACGCCCTCGCCGCCGTCCCCCGCATCCGAAGAGCGACAACAGGAGGAAGGTCCTTCTCCTACCTGGCCGCCAAGACCTGGAACTCCCTCCCGTCCGACCTGCGCCTGACCCAAGACCACCTCTCCTTCAGGAAGAAGCTCAAGACCTGGCTGTTCGAGCAGTAACGGCACCCCCCCCCTCCTAGCGCCTTGAGACCCTACGGGTGAGTAGTGCGCTCTATAAATGTCTTGATTGATTGATTGATTGATTTAAATTCACTTTATTTAATGTATTTTATGTGCATGTCATGAAAATCTGTAATGGATCTGGCCCCCACGCTGAATGATACTGTAATTCTTTTTTTTATTTATTTTTAATTTTAATGATCCTGTTGTAAAATATTGCAGAACTGTATTATAATTAGGGCTCCCAGTTTAATGGTATTAATTTTTTTACATTTAACATTTCTGCCAGAATTTATCCATATTTTTTTTGGGGACATCTTCCTGGTATTCATCCCTATGTATTTTATTTTTTAAAGAAAAAATGTAAATTAGTTTATTTCCACGTTTATTGAACTCTTGGACGTGCACTCAAATATGGAGGTCTGTCATGTTTTAGCAAATTAAGCAGCCATGTATAACAAAAGACTACACTCACAGGTATATATTAGCATTACACTACATATATATAGGAACATATGCCTGTATTTAATGAAACCTCATCCTGTTGTTTAACTCCCCCATGCTATTTATTTGCTCAGCTTTTGCCTGGAATTCATGAAAGACAGCATGGAGAACCTCGCACAAGGAGCACTATTTTCAGTATTTTTTCTCTTTTAAAAATAAATACAGACAGGAAACACATTGTTTTGTTTTCAGTCTGTTTTTACTGAATATCTGTAAAAATCAGTAAAAACGGAAAACCATAAGCCTGAATTATAATAAAATAGTGTGTGCGCGTGTAACTTACTTTGATCGGGGTGCAATAATGAACAGTTTAAGAAAATACCTCTTCTAAAGGGTTCTGACAAAGCTGTGTTTAGCACATGTACTGTGAGCACAGTGAACTTGCCTCCTTGGCAGATGCACACACAAAAGTGTATCTAACTACATCATGTACACTTTGTTTTTTCCACCAGGACCCAAAACCACAATGAACCGCAACTGCATCACACGGGAGCAGAGGCCCTCAATCATCCCAGCAGAGACAGCAAAACTCCACAATCAGAGGAACCGTAATTCACATGGAGGAACTAGAGAACTGAACATGGAAAAATAAGTATTCACTGCTGGGCTCTCAGGTTGCATCACATCCTCTTCATAAAGGATGCCATTTAATGTACCCAAATAACACCTGGAGAGTTGTGCAGCCTAATAGAGGAAAATCTATCAAGCAAGTTTATTCGGAATAGACCTTCCATTCAGACATAAATTAAACTAATAAAGTGATTGTTTTGTGAAAAGGTTTGCACACAATAGTTGACAATTGTGTGAGTGAAGGAACTGCACACAAAAAGAAATGAAGGTGGTGATGTTCACAATGTGAATTGGAGCATTTTTGCAACAAATGTGAAATTAAATGCAACATAGAAAAGTCAGGTCATGTTTAAGATGCAGTAATAGAAGAAATGCAGATTTTTTTTTACTATCATAAGAATAATGTCCGAGCACCGGTAACAACATAAATATGTTATTCAATCTATGACCCACTGAACCATTCATTCCTTCTAATTATGCCCGACATAAGGGGAAAATAATAACTAAGAAAAAGTTACTTTTCCCCAAAGCTCACACACACCAGCAAAACCAGTAGGTCTAGTGCTGACTGCCAGACTTTTGGCCTTATCAATACTTGTCTTGGCTTGGCTTGTATTTTGAAAACTTTATTATTGGGTGAACTGCCAAACCTGCGACAACAATAAAAAATAAATGGTTAAGAGTGGAAATATGTTTTGTTCTCATGAAGCACTAAAGTAGTCCCTGGCACTGAGCGGAACTACTTTGTGTGAGGATGTGGCTCCTTGTGACAGGGCAGAATGTAGCCACTCACAGTGAAGTTAGCCAGAGGCTGAAGTGGACCGACTTGTTGAGAAATTACAATTACAATAATGAATGAAGAGGGCTGGTTGGAAGCCCGATAAGTAAATAAGTTATGCATATACTTTTAGCAAAATCAAAAGGCATTTTTTACAGAGCATTTAGATATCTGAAGCATCGTATCCTATGGACAGGGATATATTTAATTAGATTCCACATAGCTGTAAGTATACGCAATAGTGCCCGATCTCCCTCATACGTCACCCCACGCGGTGCTTAAGAGCTGCTACAAGGTTGATGACATGACTGGAGCTGTATCTTTGACCCTCATGCATATCATCAAAATTCTGGAACTTCTCTCATACACTTCCCCAACCACGCGCAGTAAAAGAGCAGATTTCTTTCCGTTCGACAACTTAAAAGAGCTTTGACTGCTGTAAGGGCGAGGAAAGCGCTATATAAACACCCATACAATATCATTGTGCATCAGCCTCATTCAATTAACTCCTTCACTGCGGCGGCTATTCCGCCGCAGTGCTAAGGGGCGGGGCGTCGCGCACGCATGCTGGTGACGGAACCACTCCGTCACCAGCCGCGGTTGCGCTGTGCTCATGACGGAGCGGTTCCATCACGGCCCCGCCCGCTCAATGGAACGCTCAGCGCAGGCACGGAATCCGCGCCGCGCAGGCGTGCCGAACGGGCTGTGACGGAACCGCTCCGTCATCAGCACAGGGCGACTGCAGCTGATGACGGAGTGGTTCCGTCATCAGCAGGGGAGAGGTTAAGGGCTAAACTGAAAATGTTTCTCACCTGATCTGTCCCCTTCTGCCTCAAAACCCCAGTATCTGCTGAATGCCATTAATATTTCAGGCTAACAATTTAAAAAGTTGTTCATTTACACCCGTAAATAATTTCTTCACTTCTAGTAAATGTCTGATCATTTTCAAAATTCACGAAGAATTCCAGGAGCGCTCTTACATATCTACACGTGTGGAAACATAGCACAGCCAACGAACCTTTTTAAAATAAATAATGTTTTCCGTGGCTGCTGCTCAAGGAAAATACAATATTTTGTCAGCTGCTCCGAAAGGCTGCCCGGGAGCAGAGTCGGGGTTCATCCAGGCCATTCCACCACATAACAAAAGATCCGCCATTAGTCCACAATCTTCTGGGCAAAAGAAAAAGGGGCAGAATTCCTAAACTCCCAAACACACCAAACTAAAATCCTGCCAGTCATGGGACAAGGAAGCACAGAGGGTGAGGAATCTAAAGGGGTCCCATTTCATATAAACCTATCCTGGTACTGCTTGTGGCCGAAACACTACCCAATCATGGCTTTACCGCATTGAACCTCGATGCAAGCGGACCAGCGTGTACCCGGCAGGTAGAAGCTTGTGTGTCCGCTATCACCTGGGCAAACCCTCTGCACTCTAGAACCAGGAGAATCCAGCATCTGAAGGGGTCGGAGCTAGAAGAAGCAAAAGCAGCAGATATTCCTTATTTATTTATTTTCTTCTCTTTCTTTTCTCTCTCTCTCTTCTTCCTTTCTTATGATCTTATTATTTTCTATTGGGATCTTATTTATTTTAGTGTTTATGAGGTACACTGGGGGGGTACTTTGTACATCATTAAAATTGTTTTCGTGTACAATGAAAATCACAATAAAAATGTTTTTTTTAAAAAGAAAGCGATCGGGTGTCGGGGACACCAGTGCTCCGGAGAACTGACCCACACCTTGAAAGAGGTCATGTCCGGATTGGCAGAAGGAGAAAAGTTGCTTTGTTATGATGGATCCGCCCCAACATTTGATCTAGATCATATCCTAACTGCAAGGAATCTTACAATTATTCTGGCATTCTGCAATTAAATACCTTAATTAAGATCTCTAGGTCTATCCATTTGGCTCAACAGTAGTCGGCCTCCATCTTGTAGTCACCAAGAATTCTGATATAGCATTCGGTCTACGGATCATAAAACAGTCTATGAATTCTTCCGCACGCATTGCTTCCAACTCTCCAATATTTAAACGCGATTGTCGCAACAATGAGACAGAGGGTGAACGTAAAGACTTTTCTGTGTTCTTGTGACAGGACCACATTTACCTTACGCTGGCCACACAACTTAACCCTTCACGAATAGCAAGCATAATCTTTCCCCATAGGTTATCCTATACATTCAAGGTTCCAATCTTCCAACAGAATTGATGTTTATGCGCCCGCGGACCGCGGACCTCATCTCACCTGTTATTTATTCCAAGAATTAATTGCTCCTGTATCCATCCCGCAGTTTGTCATGACACATTAATGACTTGATAGACTTCCATGAACTAGTGAACACAGAACAGCAGAGCATTTTTATCGCTGTTTAATTTAAAAACGATCCTGTGTGAAATTATCTGCTGGTGAGTGATGGAAATCTAAAGAACAGACTCAGCAAAGCGCCTTTTGGATCATTGCTTTATTAATGGTCGCGTCAGGGAAATGAAAAATGCTAACATTGTCATATCCAGCCCCCGGGTGCAGATGAATGGCTGCTCCGGTGCTCGCCGGGATCCGCTTGCACACTGCGGTGAGCACTAATCCCTCACGCCACCAGCGCTGGATGTCCTGGGATGAGAGGGTTTACACACCTAGCGCTCCCATGGAGATCCATCAACGTCTGCATTCAAATTCTCCACTCCAGCCGGCACGGCCTCCATTTTCTTTGCGAATTTCCGCTCAGTACCTTAAAATTAAATTTTCCACCATCAAATCCTACAGACGATTTCCTTTATTGCTTCGGAAGGGCTACGCGCCCAAGCCAAGGGACTCACCTAACCGCCGCCTTAGAAGGGGAAAGGATATTAAAATGCTGGGATTAGCTCGTGCAAGAGCTGCTCTTTCCACAAGAAGTCAAAATGCAGTGCACAGGTACTGGAGAGGATAAACTTGACCGCTGCCAGAATACAGGTGAGATCTCTTCACCACATCACTGACTGAAGGGATAATGCACGTAACAGTGGAAATATTCATATTTTCTCTAAATTAAAATCTGCAAAAAGAAAAAAAAGACCTCGAACCTGACATTCCATCCGCACAGAACAGATGGTTGCAAATATTCGGATCAAAATGGCGGTGCTTCAGAAAAGTACACAAGGTGGCCAATGGTCATTTCTGGAGTGGAAAGGGAAGAAGCTCAATTAATTACAAGATCTTGAGGAGTGCCCTGGATGAGTGTACAGATGACTAATATACAGCTCCAGTACGTCACCACCAACAGCAGCCGAAGCAGAACCCTATCTCAACACCCATGGGGAATACTCTTCAAAAGAAGGTGGGCGCGCCAAGCAGGCCCTTCTACTGCTTCTTGTAAGGCAGAGAGACCGTCCTTCTGCTTCCAGTGTTTTTATGGGCACAAGAAGGGGTCATTTGTTGTTAAATGGGTTCCCATGGAAATAGGACTAAGAAATTACATTTTTCTTCGTTCCATTTGCATTCCTTCGACGCTCATATTCCTCAATGTTCCCACTGATATTTATCAACAAACCATATCCGCTTCTAAGCGCGGTAAATAACAGGCGCTACTATTGAACAACAAAAGATGGGATGCAAACAGGGTTTCCGCCTGATCCGGTTATGTTGCGTTAACACAGACCTCCAACCCACACAGGGCCACCACGTTAACACAGACCACCAATCCACACGGGGCCACTTTGTTAACATAGACAACCAACTCACACGGGGCCACTGCATTAACGCAGACCTCCATCCCACACGGGGCCACCGCGTTAAAACAGTCCTCCAACCCGCACGGGGCCACTGCGTTATCACAGACCACCAACCCACATGGGGTCACCGCGATAACACAGACCTCCAACACAAACGGGCCACTGGGTTAACAAAGACCTCCAGCCCACACGGAGCACCGTGTTTACACAGACCTACGGCCCACATGGGCCACTGCATTAACACAGACCTCCAATCTACACAGGGCCACCGCGTTAACACAGACCACCCAACCCACGCGGAGTACCGAATTAACACAGACCACCAACCCACACGGGCTACAGTGTGTCACACAATATATCTGCTCTCTTCACAGAGTCACCCGTGACAAAGGTGGTAGGGAAGAGGGGCTGGAACCCCATCTACTGAGTGTGTTTCCAGCTCATGTTCGAAGGCTGAAATCACCACACAATATCGGCGTCAGCATCAATCAATTTTTTTTTTTTTTTATGATTGAGTGGGGAGTACAAAAGTAACTAAGTCAGTCTCTGTCAGTACTTTGTATGCAACCCTGCCCGCTCTTGACACAAAACTGGCAGTGTTAACATCGCACACATCATTTTTCCCTGTGAAGTTTCACCAAGTAACTATTGCAAAAGCTGCATGGGGGTCGGAAACAGGGACCGTATGCAGGGTGATGGGATGATGACGAGGATGCCAGGCGTTATGCCTCATTCTGAGCAGAAAAACTCGGCATCGTGCAACGATGTTGCCCCTGAAGAAAAAGCCAAGGGTCAGAAAGGGATTTCCCCCACGGAGAGCTAAGTGCATAATAAAACTGGCCCACTCAAAGCAAGGGCATTACTGGGAGTCCATTTACTGGCCTCAGAAGGATGGAGAGCGGAGACACTCTTCCTCTACTGTTTATTTTGTGTCTTTTAGTGCCCATATCATGTCTCATTTGTTTTTTGGGCAATTCGGGTGCATAACCTGGTACTTCTAGGGTCAATTTTGACATGTTTAAATGGCCCTAGATTTGATGCTCTATTTCACCTTTGCATACATTTTGCTTACTTTTCTTTTTTTGCATAGATGCAGATGCTCTGGAGAATAGCTTGAAGCCCCTTTAAAGTACAATGGTTATAGTATGCAAGAAGAAGCTGAAAACGAATTTGCAAAATACGCCTGTAAACTAAATGCTATGGTATTATTATGGACTTTAGTATTGAAATATTAGCATAAGCTGTTTTATTGTTTGCATAGATTGTGTATTTGTGTTCTGCCTCACTAGGCTTAGTAGATGGACCAGATTTGGCTTTAACTGAGCATTACAAGTGAATCAGATCTAAACCTTGTTGAGTTTTATTTACTTCAAGAGGTTGTCTGACGTCAGAGCATTAGACTTATATGTGTATTTTACTCAAAGGCAATGCTCGCGTGCTGAACTGAAAGAAAACATCCCTTCTTCAGGGATCAGCCTGTGTTGTAAGTTGCTACAGAGTTTATGAGTCCAGACCACTGGACAAAGTCCAGGACCTGATGAAGTTTATCTATTACATGAAACACTAAGGCACTCAGCAACCACAACTTCTACACACCTAACCCTGTTGACAAAGGAAGCGGGTGAGGACGCTTCTCTTTTGAAGGCACAATCCACCTAAGTAACAACGGATTCCCCTGGGGCAGGCGAGGAACCGTGAACTTCACTGTGGTGCTGCAGGAAATGTAAGCAAGAAGGGTAACCTCAGAATTTGGGTCCAGACAGGCACTATTACTGTCACCTGATCCTCTTAGCTGCAGATTCAAGCAAAAAGTCTGGGGTCACAGGTGAAACGGGCCACACGGACACCTGACCAGCAGAACAAGGAGACTCCAGAGCACCCACTATCAACAAGAAGCTTGAAGAAAGGTCGACCATTTGTACCTCAAAATGCATGCAAACTGACCTAAAAACTGGTTACGAGCAGCAAACACAGTGAACTTGTCCACACACGAGCTGTCCATCTTCTGAATGTCAACGGACGGCAAAGACCGCACTCTGGCCAACAAAGAATCTAAAATACTAGGAGGAATGATTGAGGACCTTGTTCCACAATGGTGGTTCAGTCAAAACGACGTAGTCTTTCCTGATTAAAACCACCAATCAGGTCTCAGTGGAGCAAATGGCATTAACATCGCTAGCACGCTCCATCTGGAAGGTAAAAGTAATTCAGGAAGACCACCATGGCCCTGGGCTGAGAAGTCACCTAGCCCACCCAAGACTGCTGACACCACCAGTCACAATCACCTCTGGGCTACAGGCGGCAGACATTCTGGGGACCCCATCCCTTGGACTTGGTATAGGAAGCAGTATTACCCAAGTACAGGTCAATAAAAACATAAACCAAGCAAATATGTCAACATGGGATGGTTCAGTCGGAGGAGAGTATCAGAAACTGCCAATGACCCCTCCGCCCCGACACAGGCCTCAGGGATTGTTGTCATCTTTGTCTCACTGTAATATGGAGGGACGTATCCTAAGGTTTTACCTACATTGGCCATCGAAGGACTCCTTTTAGGATAAACCAACTCTTTTCCTATCCCGTCCTGCCCCAAACCTGTCTCCATCAGATACACTAAAGAAAATCATGAGAGCAATAGCACAGCTCACCCTTTATAGACCGTTTCTATTCAGTGGGTGCGGCAAAGAGGGGACAGGGGGAGTAAGCACCCAAAATATCTGGGGGGTGTTTGAGAGGTGGCACCATGGGCTCTGTCTTTGGCGCTCAGCTACTTCCTCAGTAGTGAGGGACTAAGAGGAGGATGGCAATCAGTAGGCAACAGCTCTTCCCCACCCAGAAAGATTGAGACCCACGATTAACTTCTACAACTAGATTGAAAACAGAGGCAATGTTAACGTGCAAGAGCCACACTGCATGTCTGCTTTCGGCACCACCAGCTAAGAAAGGGCACCCAACTTTGTATAAGTTTGCAGTGTCGGCGACAGAAGCAGGAGACGGATGCAGACTGCAACATCGACAAATCTAGGCATGAAGTCAGAGGGCCTGATTTGGATCTTGGTGGACGGGTTACTCGGTCACAACGCGGACGGATATCCCGTCCGCCAAAATCTAAATCCATCATATACTATCCATCACCGTTGTGACAGAGTAAACCGTGCCCCAGGATCAAAATCAGGCCCAAAGTCAAGAGAGAGCGGCATGACGGCTGGCTAGAGGGTTAAGGTAGCTCTGCAGAGGGCGGAAGTTGAAAGTTATGGAGACATGATTCTGAATATACTTTTCTTAAATAATCACGTTTACTAAATATAACGGATCATACTAAAAACTTAAACCTATACTATTTGTGCCAAACTTGCCAGATTGTATCATAATTTCTCAGTGAGTTGCCTGCACTGGATACAGTGTGCTCCCCAATGAGTTTTCACTCATATTCCGCACTCTCTTGACTATATTCAATATGAAAAAGTCCCAATTTAGATTCAATGCGTGTGAGCATCTCTCATGAACATTGATGGTGGAAATCATGAGTTGCAAAGGGATTCCGTCGGCTAACAAGAATCCACGAGATCCTAGCTGTTCATATCCTTCAGGTAAGCAGAAAAACAATCTTCCTGTAGGACAGGTTGTCCTTCTCCAGAGAAGGATCTTATTGAGGATAAAATAGGCTACACAGAAGAAGTAGTGCGTACAGTGCTAGGTTTGCATAAAACTAATTGAGCGTCACCCTTTCAACAAGGAGTAAAACTCAAAAGGAGTAGGTCTGTGAATGGTGCAGTTAAGACTTACCTGATGTTATCTGGTGTCTATGCCGACAGCCTCCAGGTTAGCCACAAGGTGCAATACTCACTGTAAACCATAAACTGGGCCAAAATGGTGGCAGCGCAGGAACTTTAACAAGTGTTTCCAATCATGTGGCCATCTTGGATTGGGATAGAATGAACCCAGGTGATGAAGCTTGGAACTTGTTTAAATGTTCCTTGAAGAGTTACCTGCTGTGGAGCGTGGCGTATGCACCCGAAGTCAGAGTAACCCAGTTGTGTTCAATAACAGAAGTTACAATCCTCATTCGATTATACATTTTGTGGGAATACCGCAGTTTTGTGATGTTTCACACAAACACTTTGCTTGCTGTGAGGATGAAAGATCTTCTTAAAAAATACTCAGAAAAAAGTTGAGGGACCAGGCACAGTAACTTAGACCCACAAACGTGTAATTCTTATTTTTTCTCCAATCCTGTAACTACTGCGAACCCCAAAAATGGTACTTCTGTGCGAAGAAAATATCAGGGCTTATTCCAGGCCACCTGCAATGAGGGCCAAATGGCCAATTTCCCAACCATCTCTCCACACAATCCTATTCAAGTAGTAAAACTCTTCAAAACGAAACTGGGTCCGGAAAGGGCGGATAGGCATAGGTTTTTAGGCACTACGAAGGAGCACGCCAGGCAACAGTCGAAAAGCCAGAAAGAGAGAAACGCTGCTCCCTAAACCAACTGGCTGCTGTGACATGACAAATAAGCCGCAGTTGGACTGTGTCGCCAAGACATATTGTGGTTTACTTTGTCGTTTGGGTGAACCATCTGTGCCAGTTCAGCAGAGGGTGTCTTTCCAGGCTGCTTGGAGAATGTTACTTGAAGTCCACAGGTCCCTGAATAATTCCGCAGCCAGAGCTCGTCATTAGTCAAATAGGCTAATGAGCGAAAATACAAAGTAGTCCACAAGATACACCATAAATATATGTGACGTGGGGGAGGGGTGAAGACAGGGGCTGGTGTTTGGGGGAGTGGGGACTCGTATCAGAGGTCAGTGCTACAGGAACAGTGTATGACTTTCCAGCTAGTCTGAAAGGTGACAGCACAGTATTGTAAACCTCATCGGTAAAATAGCCTAATGGAAAAAGCAAGCACTGCACAATACAAAAACACAGTGCGTTTGAAGTGAGGGAGGTTTTCAGATTTTTGAGAGCAGTGCTACAGGATGAGCATTTAGGAATCTGCTTTTCCTGCAGGTATAGGAAGATTACAGCATATCCAAAAACATACAGCGCAGGACTTAAGTAATTGATGTCTAATATTTTATTGATATAGAATAATAGCAAAGGTATTTCAGAATATCGGGGTGGAGCGATACAATCATTTTCATACTTTCAGCAAGTCTAAAGGTGCACATAAGCAATCTTCCTTTTGCACATTAATGGTAATACAAGGACAATAGAAAATATATGCTTCAATAACAACCTCTACTCCACAACCTAAAATCTCAAACTGGGGAACTACTGAAGTCCAACTGGATGTCCAAGATAGTCCATTATTTGTATTAGTTTTTTTCAAATTTCTTTTAGCTGCACTCCAGCACTGATGCCGAGAGGTCGTTGCGTCAGGGAGCTTTGCGGGGAGATCGAAGGATGCCGGAGATGTCGTCAATAATGCAAAGGACAGATGTTCTTTCTTTTTTAAACTTCTCACCTGGACCTGGTAAATCACGCGTCTTCCCTAATGCCTCGCCATCAAAAGACCTGTGTCATTAACTTAATGTTATATTTCTAAAGAAAACTCGATAGGCGGTAGGTTCTGACCCATGCACAATCTGGTTCTTGTCCTAATAACGAGACAGGAAAAAGCTGCTTAACTTTTGGGACAAAATTCTTCATTTCACAGTTGATGAGGGGATACCTTATCGGTTCTGTTGGACCTATCTGCATCCTGTGACAGGGTGGATCACCAGATCCTTTCAGAGTGGCTGTCCAGCGTGGCAAGGGCGTCCAGCAGAAACCCTGGGATGGTCACATTCCTCCCATGAAAAGAGACATCCAGCAACCTAAAATGGGTTCCTTTCTTTGGTGGTTGCCCCTCTTCCACGTTAATAATAATAATCCACATTTGTAAAGCGCACAATCACCCGTTAGGGTCTCTAGGCGCTGGGGGCCGTCGGGAAGATTAAGCAAGCTATTGCCCAGAGTCACATGGTGCTGGACTAATCCGCCGCCAGTGCCAGGGATCGAACCGTGATCCCCAGCTTCCGGAATCAGTCGCCCTGGCCGCGGCGCCACACCTCTTCCACGTTGTGTCCTACAGGGCTTTCTCTCGCCTTCTGCAGCTCCCAAACATTTATCTTGCCACTCCCTTTAAATCCATGACCCATCCAATATTTGTCTCAGTCCTACACAGAAGGCATCCAAATTTACTTTGCATTTTTTGAGTATTCGTCTCCTTGTAGAGATCATGAAAAACAGTTTGCCATCAATCCTGTTTGACCTTCAATGTGGTACCCTTCTGGTGGGACATCAAGGAGAATGGGGTTATCCTCGGTAAGCCACGTTTCAATTAAAAATAATATATTAATCTTTCTTCCAAAGTTATAGGTCCATCAAATCAATCTGCTTTAGGTTCCACCCTTGAGGAGAGCCTGTGTGGGTGAACATGTGTTTTCTATGCAGAACTTAGCACTTGCAACCACAAGTTATCCCTACACTTTTCAGAATCACCTAAAAGCATGTTTTTACCCTAGCTATTGATTTGTTTGAGAGGTCTTCTCTATCGTTTTTGTCACTAGGGAACGTTTGGCAAAGAAGCCCTCAAACGACCTTCAGCTGAACAGCTCGCGAATGCAAGTTCCTATTTTTAGGCTAAGGATGGGTCAGATCTGGCCTCCCTTAGGCGTGCTGTGCGACTTTGGACACTGCATTGTAGTAGCTTCTACCAAATAAATACATTGAAACTCATCTTTCCTATCTCACCACAGAACACCGAACAGTTGAATCATGCCTCGACTATTACAACGAACTCGCTTGTGTATTTCTAAACATTTGGAGTCTGCAAAGGCCTGAAATGAAGCAGTTCGAAGGATAGGTCTTAAGCAAAGGGACCACGTTACACAAGGCATAGGGGGCCTTACCCTGGCAACCCTTACTGGCTACACGGTCATCCCCATGACTTGTAAGTCACTACACTGCCTGGCTCCCAGCGTTCCTGCTCCTTAATAGCTCTAACCACCAGTCACACAGTCTGAAATGTAAGTAAGGCCAGAGACCACTTAATGTGACTCACCTCAACATTTTCACTAAAAGGGGTAAATCTTCTTCAGATCAGGGTCCCAAAACGCAGAACAGCCTCCTGCTGGAAGTTAAAACTATCCTTCCCTGGCAAGCTATTTGGGGAAAAATTTAAAGGATGCTCTTTTGAAGTAAAGGACAATTTTAAGACACGTGTGAAGAAATCCTACAAGGTAATGAGCACCTTGGAAGTGAACCGAGTCATTCAGTAAGAAAAGAGCTGCCAATCCTATCCAAGGCCTTTTTCATGTTAACCTGAAATACATGTGTTGGTTTCCTGAAAAACAATGTAACCCAGCAGGAAGTGGTGAATTATTTTGGCACTTTGATTAGATAATTGGGTAAACCAAGGTACGTACAGGCCATTACAGAAGGACAGCACAACACTATTAGTGGTGGAGTGCACGGACCACACAGAGGTTCACGGAGTATGAGGATTAGCCATAGGTGCAAAGTTGGTCAAGATCAGACCTACAAAGATGACGACCCAGCCTGAAAAGAGAGGATATCATCCAGCTGAATATTAACTTTTCGAACAAGCTTGATCCACGGAGGAAACTCGCCCATAGGTCAGGGCAAAGTGAAAAGATGAGATTCTCCCAAGAGGTCAGGACCTCGTTTTCATTGCCATTCATCTTGCGATGGTAGACATGCATCCGTAAATGGAAGAGATGAAGCCAGGCAGTCCTATGATATGGCAGAAGATTGAGTAACAACTCCATCAGTTAGGATAAGATTCGCCTGATCATCTGCTTGTCAAAAAACTAGACACTGAAACCATTTACTGTGCTGGCCAGAGTGTACATGGGCATTAAAGAGGCCAGGAATCTAGTAGGAACCTGTAGCAACTCTGGAATGAGGATGCAAACCAGACGGATACGAGGATCTGGCACCTCTTTATAACGGGCAAGGAAGGGGTTCAACCACTGAAGAGACGAACCTCCCGCTCACGTACTAGCCAAGCAGATGGCCAAGGTGGGAACCGTGAAGAGTATCAGATGCTGCAGAACAACCCAGCAGTAGAAAGGCAAAAGCAATATGTTCTGCTAGGGATTGGTACAGCACATCTTAGATTTACAGATCACATATCTTTCGTTAACTATTTGTAGGTAAATAATAATCCATACAAACACACTTAAAATCGACAGAAATCTGAATTAAGTCAGATGTTTTGACAGCTGTACAACAAAAAGTGAAAGAAAAGAACCGAAACACCCTGATGTATACAGAACTATAGAATAAAATATATAAATGGCAATGCATTAAAAGTCGGAAAGGCAAAAGCTTTTTCCTTCCTGTTCTTCTGTAAAATAATCTTATTTGCACTTAGATTATAAGAGGAGCCCATGTGAACATTAAGTTTAGTTTGTCTTTCGCTAAACCCTAAAAACAGTATCCTATATGACAATATAGGAAGCAGCAAAAAGTAGGAAAACACACTGAACTACTGTCTGAGCAAAAGCTCCAATCATGATCAAAGGGTACACTAGTTAGCATATGCAAAACAGATTAATTAGTCTGGATCATGAAGGTTAATGCTAATTGCACTGTAATGGTCACTAGTAGCCATGCGGATCACACAAAGGCTCAGCAGCTATTAGGTAAATTGTGCTTTGTGTTTAAGACAATAGGCATTTCCTAGAGCTAATTACCGCTACAATAATTAGCCCCGCTTGCTAATGCAATTTAAAGATTTTTCTCGTGCTTGAGAAAGAGCGGCTTCCTGCCCGTTGTAGAAAATACAAAGAAAGCAAGCAGATTAGATGCCCCCCTGTCCCCCCCCCTCCCCTCCAAACACCGCGTTAAAGGTTAACGCGTGCACCAATTTTTACCAGTCTCATTTGTGGATGCAAATTAGGGCTGATTAATCACCCCGAGTTAGGCGGGGGAAGTCCTGTTTCATACAGCAGCCCTCTTCTCGGCTATCTCTTTCCGCCAAAAATAAGAAGTTTTTTTTATTCTTTATCGATAACGGAGGCAGATGCGGTA
The DNA here is from genome assembly GCF_964261635.1 of Lissotriton helveticus. NCBI lineage: Eukaryota > Metazoa > Chordata > Amphibia > Caudata > Salamandridae > Lissotriton > Lissotriton helveticus. The sequence continues at coordinate 2,093,576,688 of NC_136065.1, read as the reverse complement.
ATACCGAAAGAGGGTGAAGAAGCCCCCCTTTCTAGAGCACCGAGGCCCCCCGAAACACTTTCAATGGGCCCAAGCTAGACTTGCACCGGGCGAGGGTTGTAGGTACTTCGTGAGTGCCTCACGTGTGTGCCTCAACCTGTGGAGCACATCAGGACACATGTGCATACATGCGAACTGTGTGTTCATGGTGAGGAGTAAGTCCCCTCAGATCAGTCAAGTGGGCGGTGCTAGGGGAGAGGTCAGAGAGATGCCCTGTAAAAGCACTGAACACCCGCGCAGGCGCAGCTTCGTATAGAATTCACAAGTATTTAACAATATGTTTGTTAAGTCCTATGGCATCAGATTTACATCTGCCTAGGACCGGTGGTAGAGGCAGTGCACGAACCTGGCCCAGGAAGTCACAACTACACATGGTTTGTGTAAGAAGAGGGGAGAGCCATTGCAATGCCAGCTTTCTTGCAACAAAAAAGGTGTGTGACTAAATATGTTAAAATTCCGTCTTTTTTATAAAAGTATGATACATCTGTAAGTGTCATGAGCATCAGAGATTAAACTAAAAGCCGAATTACCTCCTCATGGGAAGGTCGGTAATGACTGGGATTCAGACGAATATTCGTAAATTATGACTACGCCTGGGTGGTAAATTCCGTTCCGTTCGCAGAATTTGGGTAATTTTGCGTTCCACGGAGAACGCAAAATTGCCCAAAATTCTGCATTCCGCGACCGCACATTTTTTGCTTGTTCGCGTTCTCAAAATGCGTGCACGCAAACAGCGATTGCGAACAGTAAAAAGGCATCGCAAACAAGCAATTCCACGTCTTCGACGAATTTTAGCTTGTTCGTGGAGATATTTTACCGTTTCGCAGAGATTTGCGTAACACGATTATGCAAATTCCGCCCACCCCTAATTACGACCACGAGTAGGCGTAAATCATGCACCTGGTGATTTATAATTTTTAGGGTTGATCAGACCTTTGGTCTTCACCTATGCAGAGACAATGGGAAGGTTCTGTTCCTACTGTAGCATGATTGCTGAGCCCAGAACCACAGGGACCAGTCTGGAAGCCACCCCCGGGACTGGCAGAAGGCCCTCCTTGGAGGGGCCCAACAAGGGCCCCAGAACATCCATCATTCAATGAGACAATCCACCAACTCCGCACCACGACCATTCATTAATTATGCTAATGAGCACGCCATCACTCTCTGAAGACACGACGGACCCTTATTAGCCAGTTACGGCTTCCCAAACGTACAAGTTATCGCCTATGCGCGAAAAGCTGAGCATACATTAGCCAACAGGGAAGAAATGTCCAATTATAAAACGAAATAATTGCTTTTATCAGGTTCCAACAGACCAATCGGGCAATTATAAAATCTCTGAACTCGTAAAGGTCCCAGGGAACAGGGAAGGAGTTTAGCAAGAGAAACAAGAGGCCTTTGCGTAATGCAGCTCCCGTTGAGTGCGTGAAACGACAAGTCTGAAATACTGGTGCATGTCTTTAATGAGAACATTAGTCAACCCTCGAAGGACATGCACGCGTGCATACGCACTTAGAGTCCCTGATGGGGTTATAAACATGCATACACACGGATAAAACTTCACACAAAAGAATCACTTACTACCATCAGCAATACCACAATACAATGTACACACGCGGTTTGATGTATTTGTAATTGTGAATGTCCTACCTTAGTGTATCATTGGCAGCATCAGGTCAAATTCTCAGAATAACTAGAGACTTTATTCCAATTTAGATCAATTTGTGTAAATTTATCTCATAAGGTTATCATATAATTGTGGTTTGGCCAGACCCTCACAGACCAAGGTTAGGCCACCATTCTTCAGTTAATGGGATTGGATGCACTTTCCAGTGACATCTCAACAAGTGGGGGGCCTGACACTCAACCAGGGACCCCTTTTCCGTAAAGATCTCCCATTAGCGGTGCACAATTAACTTGTATTTGAGACACTCTAAGATGATCAAGAGAGGTCCACCATGACAGACGGCAGAGTCCGCCCATGACAAGAACCCTCAAGAGATCTACTTAGAGGAAATAAACCCATTGCGTACAAAAAGTAAAAAACAGCGCCACAAAGTCCATGTAAATGGGGATTATTGCTCTGTCGTATCTGTAAAAAGCCGCTGCTGGGAGCAGGAGACCAAGTCATCGGTCCTCCATCTCATTTTATGCATGAACTCTTGCAAGGGGCTTCCAATAAGAGCATCCGCCAATGGCCCTACAGTCGCGCCCGCGTGATCCGCGCCACTTCCAATACGGTGGGGCGGTGGCAGCGATGCCAAGGGTTCCTGCCACCCAAGGATGGGAGCAGAGACGCTCAAGCTAAAAACATCCTAAATTGTTTTGTTTAGTGAACTGTAATTTTATCGCTGGGTTACGACGTGCGAAGAACTCATTAATATCATCAGAGTAAATGAGCCCATTAAGAGATATTTAAGTGATATCTGAAGATAAATCTATCTAAACCACATTTAACGACTGTGCTCGGGACACGTTATACGGCAGCGTTAATGAGACCATGGTGATTGAAAATTAAAATCACCAGCTCTGCACCGCGCCTTGTCCACCAGCAGCTGATGAAACAGAAGGTTTCCATATTATGTATACTTTATAAAAAACATTACAATCCATGATTCTCCGTTATGCTTGTATGGACAATAACCGTAAATATTAAAGCAAGATCTATAAAATTAAAAGCTAATTAACAAAGTCAACTAATTGCAAACCCCTAGAGCATTAGGTGGTTGGCTAATGTGCCTGTTTAGATACTTAATAAACAAGGGCACAATTTAAAAACACAACAGGCTCCTTGCTCTGTAATCTGAGAGCGGGACACAAATCCCTTCGCTTTCTCGGATTAACGATCTGTACCGGATTCCCAGAGGATCCACCGAGGTGTACAGTGAACTTCAGGCACGCGGAGGATCCGATCCCTTACTCCCAGGGTTTGACCCTCGCGTATTACAAGCAGCACGGAGAAGCCGCAGGAGTGGGTGTGGGAAAGACGCAGATTACCAGCAGCACAGAGAATCCACAGGAGTAAATGTGGGAAAGACGCGGATTACCAGCAGCACGGAGAATCCACAGGAGTGAGTGTGGGAAAGACGCGGATTACCAGCAGCACGGAGAATCCGCAGGAGGGAGTGTGGCAAAGACGCAGATTACTAGCAGCACGGAGAATCCGCAGGAGTGAGTGTAGAAAAGACGCAGATTACCAGCAACAAGGAGAATGCGCAGGAGTGAGTGTGGGAAAGACACAGATTACCAGCAGCAAGGAGAATCCGCAAGAGTGAGTGTGGGAAAGACGCAGATTACCAGCAGCATGGAGAATACGCAGATGTGAGTGTGGGACAGACGCAGATTACCAGCAGCACGGAGAATCCGCATGAGTGTGGGACAGACGCAGATTACCAGCAGCACAGAGAATCCACAGTAGTGAGTGTGGGACAGACATGGATTACCAGCAGCATGGAGAATCCGCAGGAGTGAGCGTGGGAAAGACGCAGATTACCAGCAGCACGGAGAATCCACAGGAGTGAGTGTGGGGAAGACGCGGATTACCAGCAGCACTGGGAATCTGCAGGAGTGAGTGTGGGAAAGACGCGGATTACCAGCAGCACGGAGAATCCGCAGGCGTGTGGGAAAGACACGGATTACCAGCAGCACAGAGAATACACGGGAGTGAGTGTGGGACAGACGCAGATTAGCAGCAGCACGGAGAATCCACGTGAGTGTGGGACAGACGCAGATTACCAGCAGCACAGAGAATCCACAGGAGTGAGTGTGGGACAGACATGGATTACCAGCAGCATGGAGAATCCGCAAGAGAGAGCGTGGGAAAGACGCAGATTACCAGCAGCACGGAGAATCCGCAGGAGTGAGCGTGGGACAGACGTGGATTACCAGCAGCACGGACAATATGCAGGAGTGAGTGTGTGACAGATGTGGATTACCAGCAGCACGGAGAATCTGCAGGAGTGATTGTGGGAAAGACGCAAATTACCAGCATCACGGAGAATCCGCAGGAGTGAGTGTGGGAAAGATGCGGATTACCAGCAGCACGGAGAATCCGCAGGAGTGAGTGTGGGAAAGACACGGATTACCAGCAGCACAGAGAATCCGCAGGAGTGAGCATGGGACAGATGCGGATTACCAGCAGCACGGAAAATCTGCAGGAGTGAGTGTGGGACAGACGAATTACCAGCAGCGCGGAGAATCCCCAGGAGTGTGGAAAAGAGGCAGATTACCAGCAGCACGGAGTGTTCGCAGGAGTGAGGGTGGGGCAGATGTAGATTTGCACTTCTAGCTCAGGCGCGCGTGTGCCGCACTTGTGCCATTTCTTTGGCCTCTCACTGCTTTTTAAGTATGAGCAGCAGCTGTCATTCACTGGGTCCAGGTGATCTGGTGTCAGTTCAGTGTACTGGTGAGTGATAGTTTGCACCGGTTCAGGCAGCACATGAAAGGAGGGATAGAAGATAGGAGGGGAGAAAGAAAGAAGGAGACAGGGCGAGGCAGAGGGAGAGAGATAACAGAGGGAGACAAATGGCTAGAGGAAGAGAGAAATGGAGAGAAGGGAAAAAAGAGGAGAAGGCTGAGATGGAGAGAGAGCCAGTAACAGAGAAAAAAAGAGTGCATTGCGAGAGGAGGAAGAGATGGAGGGAACAGAAATGGACAGAGAAGAGGAGAACTTGAAGAGAGAAAAGGTAAAGGAGGGAGAGAAAAGATCTCAAAGAAGGACAGAGGGAGTGGGGACGAGAAAGAGAAGGTAAAACAAAAAGCGAGGAGGGAAAGAGAGAAGAAGCAAAAGTTAGAGGCAGAGTAAGAGAGAGGGAACGAGATGGTTAGACCGAGACAGGAAGCGAGAAAAAGAGGGAGGGATATGGTGAGGAGGGGGGCGAGAAATATGGAACCGAAAATTAAACTTTCGGAGACCATCTGCACGCTGACTGCAACGCTCACAGATGCATTTTTACAGGAACACACCAGGTCGGTGTAAAATTCGGAATGTCTGTGAAAACCCGCAGAGGGACCACAACGCTCTTCCTGTCTGTCCTTCCATGGCCACCTGTCTGTCTCTCCGCTGCCATATTCTCAGAGGCCACCTGTCTGTTCCCCGCTGCCATCTTCTGAATGTCCGTCTCTCAGCTGCCATCTTTTTAATGGACACCCGTCTGTCCCTCCATAGCCACCTGTCTGTCAGAGCCCGAGGGGGTTTAAATCCCCTCGGGCTCCAAGAGGCCTTTGTACACAGCAACAGCTGTGAACAAAAGAAACATTGGAATGTTGCTCTGCGGGCTTTTACCGGCCCATAGAAGCACGGAGCACTCCAATGTATTCCATGGAGTGCTCCAAACTCCAATGTTCTAATGTGTGGTACTTCTGACAGAGCAGCTCAATACTGGGCAATGCTTAATTTGAGCCGGTGGTTGCTGGTGGGGGGCACCAGGACTTCTATTTCGAGTCCTTAGAGAGAAACACACAGATCGTAGAGACAAGATAGATAGCAACAAAGTCCGACTGAGAGAAAGCAGGAACCTGCAAGAGCGAGATAAGGGGCAGAGTGTGTCTGGTAGTGGATTAACCCCTTCCCTGCGGGGGGTTTTCACCTCCTGTGCGGGGGTAGGGGGGCTGCGCGCTGCGCTGCCGTGCTGGTGACGAGCTCAGATCGTCATGAGGCACAGTGGAGCTGCACTCATGACGAGCTGAGCTCGTCACGGCAACACTCGTTTTTCGAACGTTCAGCACAGCGGAGTAATCAGCCCTGCGTGCGAACGTTCCAACGGCTGTGACGAGCCCAGCTCGTCATGAGTGCAGCTCAACCGTGCCTCATGACGAGCTGAGCTCGTCATTAGCATGCAACGGGTTAAAGACTACCAACCTTGGTATTCGGTGCACCGGCGTTTAGTTGCACCGGCCGCAGGCTTCTAGACAGAGCTTCGGCACTCTTTCCTTCACAAATTAAGCACTGCTACTGAGTGGTGGTCCATGGTGCATGGAGGAAATTATATAGCCTTTTAGCCCACTGAACCGGCCAATAAAGGCCCCCTCCACCGTTCAACAAGGGAGCAGGACTTTAATGGCCAGTATAGCGTAGCTACGGAGGGCTATAAGGCTATTAGAATAGTCTGCCGCTAGAGGGCCGAATGTTGCAACAAATAAAACAAAGGCCACTCGAGCCCGGGGGGGGGGGGGGATTAAATCGCCTCGGGCTCCGAGAGGCCTTTGTAAAGCAACATTGGAATGTTGCTTTGCGGGCTTTTACCAGACCGTAGAAGCCTGGAGAACTCCGTTGTACTCAATTCCAATGTTCTAATACCGCCTATGTCAGTATCTCCCTGGGAGGCATTAGGGAATCTGAAAACTGGGACACTCAGGGAGTAATACCGGGACACTCGGGACGTGAATACCGGGACACTCCAGACATAACCTGGGCCGAAGAGACTTCTGGATAAGAACCGCTAACTGCAAGGACTCGAGAATACTCAGCTCTCCCGGTCCAAGGCATCTTAATGTGATGGTGTCATATTTTATATGAACATGTGCATGGCTTTTGTGAGCAGGTCACAACAGTTACCCAACTCTCACTGAAGAAGTTGGCACTATGTAGTTCACTTTGTCAGTAGCGGCTCATCACAGTACAGCACTTTAAAAACATCAAATTAAATATCTCTGCACACAACACATTAGAACAATCTCAAAGGACTGAGATTTATTTCCAGTGTAGGGAAGCTGTAATTAGGGGATTACCTTAGAATGCATTCCACAGTCACCTGTCCTACCAGACCCTCTTCAGATACATGCCCAAGTCCAGAACCGGGAAAGTCTGAGACTGACTTCACCTGCCGACCCGCTGCACAAAGAACATGCGGGGACCAGAATAGAGAGAAACAAGCATCTGCAATGCAATAGGTCTCGCATTTATGCTACTTTGAGCTATTGGCATTGTAAAAGACAATGTCTTTTATTTATGTTTTGGTGTTTAACCCATAAATAAAAGGCATTGACATTTACAATGCCAATAGCTTAAACTCACGCAAATGCCTATTGCATTCCAAATGCTTGAAGGCATCGCTGAGTTGCCCCCTTATGTCACCCATGGCCTTGGCAGAACTCCCAATTTGCTACTCGTACCAGTGTAGTGAGTCAGAGCGCTTTAAATTGCACACAGCAGCACAATAAACCATACATGTGTGTAAATCAATTTACAGATAATGCTACACAAGACAATGAGGGTTATAAGGTGTAGGAATCAAAAGTTACTAACAAGTATGTTACCTCCCAAAGAGACCCTGCTTAGCACCCTTGGAACAACAAAAGATTTAGAAGAAAATAAAAATTGGATCTAAACCCAGGACTTACACTTTGTTCCTTGATGCCAGTAAGTAGATCACTGTGCTGTATTAGGAGGATTGCAACTAATAAACTGAAAGTAACAAAAATGACCTCAGTATCAACAGGAGTAGCCCACTTTGCAATCTACATAAAATACAAATCTGTGATCCACCTGTTACGCTATGTGCTTTGCAGCAGGCACATTAATGCTCTATGCTACCTTATTTATTTATTTATTTATTCAAGAGTTTTATGACTAAGGGCCAGAATAGGTGAAGGCAGAGGTCAGCAGCAGGAAAGTGGAGAGGAGTAGAGTGAGGAGATAAACAGGGTGGGAACTTGGGCCAGGATAGGTGAAGGCAGAGGTCAATATGGAGAGGAGTAGAGCGAGGAGGGGTAGGGGGAAGGTAGTTTGTCCAGAAGTTCCCATGGTTCTGGTGGGCTATAGTTGCCGGCTTAGCCAGTGTGCGGGTACTCGGCTGATTCTCCGGTGCAGTCTCAGGTACAGTCAGGTTCTGAGTGATTTTTGGTATCCCCATTGTGTAGGCTGGAGTGGATCTTTGCGTGCGGGGAGTCAAAACTGTGACTGGACAAAATACAGACCTCTCCCAGATCTTTGTTAACCACCAGAGTTCTCTTACCACTATTATAATCCCTCAAAATTGCTGGGCAAACAAAGATCTCTGCAGCAGGTGTCGTATCCCTGTAATATATTTTAAATTACAGCATCTTTGTGGTTAATTAAGCAACTTATAACATAGTTACTGTCGCAAATGCACTGGTTAACAATTTCTTTGCAGCAACTAAATAAATGAATAAATGTATAAGTTGACTGTCAGACTCTGCTTTTGAAACTCCGCACCATGTGAATCCACCCCCTTTTCGATTCGCTTCACATCGGTCCAAAATGTATGGCTTCCAGGAATTCATTTTTTTCCAATCCGAGGTCTATGCATTAGTAGATAAATGGGCCAGGCCTTGGCTGTCAACCTTTTCTTTGCCAAAACTTGTTTTGTCTTACTTTTTGTAAAACTTGATTACAAAATCGGTTACAAAACTGGCCACACTTCGGTGAGCGTGTACACACAAGCATGGGCACCCATTTTGGGATAAAAATAAAGAAAGGTATAAAATTACGTGTGCATCTGATGAGGCACGAGCGATATAGTAGCAATGTTGGGGGAACTGCTCGGACCTCGTCTGTGTAAAAAAAGCTGGCTAAAGTTAAAAATATATTTTTTGGTCTCAAAGTGCATACTGCCATAGTTGTCCAACTTTTTGTGCTGATGTGCTCCCTGTGGAACAGCAGAATGCCGTTCTGACTGCGAAGTTAGCCAATAGCTTTAGAGGGGTGACCCACTGCTCTTTCCAATAGTGGGCAGAAGGAAAATGTGACTGACACAACAACAGACAAATGGATGAAAGGGGCTGGCTCAAAGCCCTTGTAAGTAACTAGATGATATATATATATATATATATATATATATATATATATATATATATATATGTGTGTGTGTGTGTGTGTGTGTTTTTTTTTACAAACGTTACAGAGACGGTATAGTTAGGTTCAGATTTAACTTTTACAAAACCAGTGAAATTTTGCAGTTATAGTTACCTGAGCTAACTATAACTTACCGCCCTGCATTTGAGGGGTAATCAGTGATCTTACTGACCATTTCATGAATGATGTAATATGTGAGGTCATAAGCAGTGCATAGTAGGGGGCATAAGTTATAGTTAGCTCAGTTAACTATAACTGCAGAATTTCACTGGTTTTGTACAAGTGAAATCAGAGCCTAACTGAAATGCCCCTGGAACCTTTAGTTTTTCAGTGAATTTCCAAGTTTTAAAAACATTCTATTTCCTAACTATAACTTTCCTGTAACCTTTGTTTTTTTCAGTGATTGTATAATTTTTTAAAAATTCTATTTCCTAACTACAAGGTCCCTCTAATCTTCGTTTACTTCCAGTGAATTTCTAAGGGTTTTAAAATTTGTAATCCAAACTGTAACCGATCACCTTTGAGAGTGGGTCTGTGAGTGTCTGAGTGGGTGCGTGAGTGCCTGTGTGGCTCTATGAATGGGTGTGTGAGTGCCTCTGTGTGGGCCTGAGAGTGGGTGTGTGAGTACCTGTCTGAGTGGGTTTGTGAGTGTCTGCGTAGCTCTGTGAGTGAGTGTGAGAGTGCCTTTGTACGTCTATGAGAGGGTGTGTGAATGGTGCTATGCATTTTGGAACTTGCGTACTTGGAGTAGTCAAAAGGGAGAATCTTGGACTCTGCTCTCACCAGTAGACGATGAGAGAAAAATCACGAGTCACGGTCACCCAGATCAGATTGCACTGCAATAGATCAATCATGCAGTCCCCTCCATTAAGGATTTCAAATTGTTTTCAACATGGAATACAAGAGGAAACACACTTGCTTTACTTTCGCCAAGCACAAGAAATGCCTCCCTGAAGTAGGACTTCCACTGGGGCACCTGCTCTGTAAATATGTGTACGTACTTCCCGTTGAGGTTCAATTTCTGTGTAATCCGCACCATGACCTGAATGTAACCTCATTTGTCCCAAGACGAGTCCCCAGTTTTGCCGAAAATGTCTACCCAACTGGAGTACTTTCATGTGGCTAATTACTAAGTGCTACCTCATTACGTAATATCTTGTGCATATTCTGCACTACAGCTGCGTAAAGGACCATAAGTTAATGTTTCCAGTGACCTTGTTTGCATGTAATTTTGGCAACGTGATTGTTCCTCCAGCGTCTTCATCTACAATTCTGTATTTCTCACTGACCGCATACCTGCATTTAAAATTGGTGAAACACCGCGTTTGGAGCGGATCCCTCTCCCCACTTTGAATGACACCACACCGCCAGAACGGCGGACATCTTGGGTGAGGGCTAAGGATTGGGGCGGTCTAGTCGTCAGAAGGACGCTAGACCGGTACTTAAGGCAGCCATGCTGACGCGCAGCGGGCACGCGCGGCGGGCTCGCCAGAGTCACGCCAGAGTCACGCCCGTCTGCGCCCGTCCGTGCTCGGACGGGCGCGGGGGCTGAGACGTCTGGCCAACGGCGTATTTACTCCTCGGAAGAGCTGCGCAATCTGGATATAGGTGAGGCACGAGTGGATTGTGCAACCTTACTGAAACTCAGAAAGTATGCCATCTCTGCCCCCCTTAATGTGATTCCCTTAGGGCAGCACTCTTCACTGAGAATAGCCAGCTTAAATACCCGCTCGCTCCATTGTCATCATGTAGAAATCTATAACTTGTTGCAGGACAATGAGATAGACATACTGACTCTATCAGAGACTTGGCTGGGCGATAACTCGATGCCGGACATCATCGCCGCCCTCCCAAACGGCTATGATGCGATATGGCATAATCGCCCAGGAAATGCACGGGGGGGGGAGGGGTAGCGGTTCTTTTGAAAAAGGTTTTGTCAGTGTAAAGTCTGCTGTCAGAGACAGTCGATTTAGCGGACTTGCTTGGGGTTAAAGTCACTGTGAATAATTCATGCTGGGTGGTGCTAGCTGTTTATCGCCCACCCAATGCAACCCCATTATTCCATGATTTATTTGGTCCCATTATGTCGGACTTATGTACCCGTTACACCAAAATTGCAGTAACAGGAGATTTTAATCTACATTGGGATGAGCCCCACTGGGACCTGCCTATGCGCCAATTGGACACCTTGATGTCAGCCCTAAGCTTTAAACAACTTGTGGAGGCTCCCACACACAATAAAGGTCATGTTCTTGACCTTGTATGGACCACCGATCCAAATGTGGCCCTTAAAGATGTTGCCCCATGTATATGGTCTGATCATTATTTAATATCTTGTGAGGTACGCATTAACGGCCCTAGAAACAACTTACCACTGGAGGCGAGGAGTATCCATAATTGGGCAGAGGTTGATTTGCTAACCCTGACCAAGGTACTCCTGCCAAGGGATCGGACTTCGAGTCCTGATTGTAGCCTGGACCGGGACTATGCGGATCTAACGCAGAGCCTAACCCTAGCTATTGATCAGATAGCACCTAGGAGAACAAAGCTAATAAAAGGACCTGGTAAAGGGGCCCCATGGTTTACGCCATCACTGAGGGACCATAAAAGGAAGCTTAGAGCGATAGAAAGAGGATGGAGGAATACTAAACAGGCCTCAGCCAGAAACCTCTATCGAACCTCTCTTAATCTATACAAAAAGTCCATTGCTCTAGCAAAAGCTGAATACTAAGAGGCTCGCCTAAGCAAGGCAGCCAATGTCCAGAAGGAGACCTTTAAGATCCTGTCGGAGTTGAGTAAAAAACCCAATAACTCCCAGTCTCCTTTAAATTGCAATGCCTTTCAGGGATATTTCTTGGAGAAAGTGAGAACTATTATCCAAGAGATAAAAAGTGTTATGGCAAGTGGGATGGCCACGCAGACAGCCCCTTACAAACCGGCTGACTGTACCATCGCACTGTTTCCAGAGATTGATATACTGAGTCTGGAGCAGCTGATGGGTCGAATTAAATCCGGATCTCCAGCAGATCCGTGTCCGCCACGAGTCTTTCAGCTAGCCCGCCCTTTGCTGGAGGAACGCATCATCTTCCTCCTTAATAGATCCTTGGAGACAGGGCAGATACCAGCTGAGCTCAAGGAAGCACGTGTAAGACCCTTGCTAAAGAAACCAGGCGCAGACCCCGCTGTGCTAAAGAACTATAGGCCTATCTCTCAGTTGCCATTCCTCTCAAAAATACTGGAACAACATGTATTAAAATCCCTGTCTATGTACCTGGAGTCTCACCATCTACTCCATGAGTGACAGGCAGGGTTTCGTGCTCATCACAGCACCGAGTTGGTGATGCTCTCGGTGTTGGATGAACTGAGAGGTCTGGCTGACGGTAAGAAACCGAGCGCCCTGATTTTGTTAGACCTTTCAGCAGCGTTCAATACCGTCAGCCATGCGTTTCTTCTGGAGAGGCTGAGTGACTTTGGTATCAAAGGCCGGGCCTTCAGATGGTTGCAATCCTTCCTTTCGGGAAGGACCCAAAGGATACAACTCGGGGATGAAATTTCTGAGGTGGGGAGGTTAGAATGTGGGGTGCCTCAGGGCTCGGCCCTGTCCCCACTTCTATTTAATCTCTACCTGCAACCTCTGATTGCTTCTTTGGCAAGCATGGGCTGCACAGTATTCAACTATGCGGACGACACTCAGCTGTTGCTGAGTGTCGATAACACAAGTGCCGCACAACTCCAAACCCAGAATATCTTGAGGTACACGGTCCAATGGATGACGGGAAAACTTTTGAAAATCAACCCAGACAAGACCGAGGTATTGGTGATTCCATCTGCCACCTCCCCATGGGGAGACCTCTACTGGCCCGCGGAGCTAGGCCCCGCTCCAAAACCTAGCCTGAATGTAAAGAGTCTGGGGAGCAAACTGGACTGTGATTTATCGATGGTCAGTCAGATCTCCTCGGTGGTGGGAAGCTGCACCAACATCATCCGGCAGCTACGTAAGCTAGCCCCCGTTCTCTCCCAATCCATGATGCGCTCAATCGTAGCAGCCACTGTGATATCGAGGATAGATTATGGAAATGCCCTCTATCTTGGCCTGCCAAAAACTCTGATACATAGGCTACAGGTTGTTATGAACGATGCTGCACATCTGATTTTTAGACTACCGAGACGATCGAAAGCATCTCCCCTGCTACAGAGCCTGCACTGGCTCCCGATTAAAGAGCGAGCAGAATTTAAGAGTCTGTGTATAGCTCATAGAGCAATCTATGGTCTGGCACCTGCCTACATCAAGGATCGCCTGGCGTTGTACAGCCCATTGAGATCTCTAAGATCTTCAGATTCTCAATTACTGGTCTGTCCTCGATATAAACTGGTAACTAAGGGAGGGAGAGCCTTCTCGGTGCTAGTCCCGCAGCTGTGGAATGCACTACCTGAGCCACTGCGCAGGGAAGAGAACCTCCTACGCTTTAGACGGGTGTTAAAGACATAGCTGTTTAGAAGATCCATGAGCGCTATATAGAGTAATGGCTGCTTTTCTGTCTTTGCTAAGTTGTTGTTCTTACCATCGATTTCCGAGCGCCTAGAGACCTGTAGGTGATTGGGCGCGCTATAAATCAAAAATAACAATAACAATAACAATAACAATTCGGTGATAATATGAATCTTCGTCAAAAACAGATGACAAGACTACAAAGAGGTGAATATCCGGTGAATCTCCATCAAACAGGGGTACTTCCTCTTGACTAAATGAGTAAGTGCTTGCTTGGTGGAAATGTCCTTGTATCAATAACGCTTCACCAAAATGGCGGAAACACACTTGGGGGGCTTTTGTTAAGCGGTATAGCCCGGCTGAAATGTAATGGGGGAGGGGGGCCACGTGACCCCCCCCCCCCCCCCCCTCCAGGCTGGTTTCAGCTCCAGAAACCCTATCCGCCGGAGCCCATACACAATAGAATGGTGGGAGAAGGGGAGCACGCACATGGCCCCCTCCCCGGGCAGATTCCACACTCATCATCTGGGACCCAGCCACAACTCCCTGGGTACCCTGAAATCCACCCAGGGCACAGAATGTGCTTTGGGACCATGGGGGGAGCTTCAAGGCCCACAGAGTCCCAGCCGGCTCCCCGCCTCCTAAGTGAGCGGGCATTTCTCTTGCACACAGGGAGCTGCTGACATGTATAAATATGCCCTTGGAGGGGGGCCCCATGCGTCCCCTTCCAATTTTTTTTACAAATCTCGGCATGCCTTTGAGACCTGGCCCACCTGGGTGCAACATTAAAAACAAGCACAGGAGACTGCACTTTTTAATTCACTGTGATATTCGTAGATTTTCACGAAAATCGCAGTAAATCAAAAAATATATATAGTCGATCTGACAGGGTCCCTCTGGAACCCCAGGACCAAGGCTAGGGTGGTAAAGTCTTCGTATCCTGCCCCCTTGTCTTTTTTTTAAGTATTTTTGGGGGGATTCGGCTGAAGTAGAGTCCTAAGATGGCTGGGAACAAGTCCTGGTTGAAGTGTTGGCAGCCAATCAGAGTTCGGCAGATCTCTGCACGAGCTCGTCATTATTCCAAATGGCTTCTCGGATGTAGATATACAAATTTGGTTTTCCTTTAATTTCTCGAAAACTACTGAACAGATTTATATCGAATAACTGAAAGCGTGATCTGAAAAACAAAAACAACCTTTTTGCCAAATGTGGAGTAATTCTGTCTAGCGGTTTGGGGTGTAGTCATGTTAAAAAAAAGTAGGGAAGTTAAAATGGGAAACGCACTTTTTGGCCTGCCCCCGTCCCCCTTTTTTGGCTCCTACTAGTCGGATCGCCCCGAAATGTTCCATGCACAACTAGAAAGGCCGGTGCACGTATTGGGAAACATTTTGTGCAGATTCATCAAACGGCACAATAGATATAGGAAAGTTAAAAAAACGCTTTTCCTAAGGAAACATAGTCCTAACTAGGCTGAATCTGCTCTGCTTGCATGGATTCACATCTGGAAACTTCTGATTGTAAATTCATCTAGTGGGTGACCTGTCAACCCACTGTGCTATCTTAAACACAAGTCAACTTCTCTTAAATGAGACCAAAGGCCACATATATAAAAGTCATTATAAGCACAATTCAAAGCTTTGTGTGTTTAAAGCTACTGCCTGCAGGAAGTACAGAAAAAAACAATATTTCAGATTGCCTGGTTGATATTCTGGACCTCACAAACAGGGAAAATCATTAAAAGGCAAACTAATTCCCATAAAAATAAAATGTTAAACTTTTTCTATGCACCAACTCTCTTAACATTTTCAGGGATTTTTTGAAGCCTCCGGGATAAGTTAAACAAAACTTTCTGGAATGCTCCCTCAAATTATGTATTTTGTTGCAGTGAATTATGATCAAAGTCCGAACCTACCTAATGACTGCTGAGTGAGGATAAAGTAATTTCCAACCAAGATGCAAGAAGCATTGCAAAGAGGTTTCGGGCAAGGAACCTACTGGCTTTGCTAATGGTTTTCCTTATCCTAAATTGATTGCAAGCACGCACTGCAACGGCCATCTTGGATCGGTATTTGAGATGTTGTCACAAAATACACTAACATTGTTGCTGTGGATGTGTGCACATTCAGTAAGCCAACTTTGAATGGGATTTGCTAAAAATAAAACAAAAGCCTTTCTAATATGCCTGCAGCGCTTTTTCGCATTTACGTAGCTGCATGGACAGACACCTTGTATTGTCCAAAAACATTTTAGGATGGCCGGCCACCGATAGCATGGCAAATAATGAGGAAGTAGGTTGGGCGGGTAAGAGGAAGGAGTTTGAGGTTGGGAAAGCAAGAGGTTTTAGAGAGGGGTATGAGAGAGAAGCAAGGTTTGATGTCAGCCATGGAAGTCTACATCATCCAACCAAAACAGGGTAAGACCAAAACACTCCTGGGTGGTATGAACACAAGAATAGCGAGGACAGCCATTGAATGAGCAGCAGGGAAGGGTGACAGACACAAAGTACCCCATCATGAGCAAGGAGCTGACTCAAAGCCCTCTCTAAATATATTTTTTTGTCCTGACAACAAAAGGTCTCCAACAGACACTGAAATCTGCAGCTAAGATCCTTAAAACTTACAAAAAGGACAGCAAGGAAGTACAAGGGATTAGATCGTTTAATTTTGTTACAATTTTGGATGTGAGTTTTCCTTTAAGGCACTTCAAAAGCCAACTCTCTAGCCACGGCTGAAGTACCAGTCTTAAGATCCATATTAAAACCGAGATGTGCAGCTTATTCCGCATGAACAACTCTGCATAAATGAAGCAAACAACCTTTAGAGGATCCATCCAATTACAATCCAGTGTCATTGAGATATCCGGGATTACATTCATCAGGCGAAACAACAATGGCTGTGGCCTTTAAACGCAGATTATTCCACTCCGCTGGCGCGCCGCAGTCCTGCTCACGCTAATGTTCGGCCGAGCACTTATAAATTCTTTTTTCAATTTAATGTTGCGACCACAGAATTACAAAGAGACTCCTGTCCTGCTTTCTATTTCTTATTCCTTGTCGCAATTTAACATTCTCCGCCACACGAATTAGGCATTCGTTAAAAATAACCGCCAAGATCTCGAACGCAGAACTACTGGTGCTTCTTACTGAAGGCGCGGATGAACAATGAGAAATGTATTCTATTCCTCTTTGTCAAGTCACAAAATGCTACATTAGAATAACTGTGCTGGTCAATGCAATATAGTAGATTAAATTCAACTTCGATGGGAAAAAAAAGCTGTAAAACAGCATGATAAGAAAGGCTATAAAAAATTTAATTTTACTCCAAACTCCAAGAGAAAAAAAAAACGGTGTGAAAAGTAATTTTGCATAATCAGTACACGCCATCTGGAACAATTAACCGATTTCTATAGAACTGTGAGGATCAACCATATCTGCTTATTAAAGATCAGAAATTTTACAAGTAATAAATCCTTGAAAAAACTAAGCCTACTCTCGCCTGTCAATGCTATTTTAACTTCAAATACTGAAGAATGCCTGATAAGGCTGAAAAGGAGAGATTAATATATGCAAATTACATCCAGCATTTAAAATCCCCAACAACTGTCTCCGGTTCCCTGTCCCTTATTGCCGCCTCTATGTTTTATTCATACGCCGGCTCACCTGTCACTTCATAAGCTATAATATTATGGCCGTATTATTAAGCGGCATAAAGCCGTGCTTTAATTGGAAAGCTTCATTGCATTTTCCAATTATTTGGAGTAAATTAAAAGCAGATGCACAGAGTTTAATAAGGAGTCTAATATCGGGTCCGGGAAATCAAAATTCATTGTCAATGCCGGGCCGTGATAGTTTTGCAAACTGTACTCAATTTTAGAGGTTTTCAAAAGGAAATCTGTCCATGCAATCTGTTAATTGTCCTTTAGTTAATAACTGATTAAACATCTCAAATGAACAGCAGCTCCTTTATTAATAAAAAATATAGATATTATTAAATCATGCAGGCAAGGCAAGAAGTCGCCCTCTTGGGAGGCAAACGTACTGCCCCCCCATACAAGGATTAGAACAGATCACTTTGCAATTAGCAACACCTAAAAGAATGAACACCCCCCAACTCTCTTTCCACAGTAAAAGGAATGCATAAAATTCTCATCAAAAGTAAATTATGCAGAAATAGGCTTAAAAACTTTAAAGCATGAGAAGGACTTCTGGCTAGCAAAATTAATTATTTAATGCAGCCCCAGACTGTATGTTAACACTGTTTCTGCACCGTGAAAACTTTAATAAGCTTTAGGTATGCCCCGGAAGTGACATTCAATAAAGGACCGTAGCAGAAGGCAGGAATACCTCTAATTTTTTTAATGAATGAATTTCAAACCTCTTGCAGGACCTAAACCATAAGTATTCTGACCCGAATTGTGTTCCTCAAAAGATTTTTTAGAGGGGTAGAGGGGGGCCCTGGGTGATGCCACCATCGGAGCAGTGCTAAGAAATCTTTTCAAAATGCAGTGACGAATAATTTCTTCTTCATTTATTTTTTCTTTTTATATTTTTGAACTTGATAGAGTTGGTATATACCAAATAATTGGGCCATGAGGTTCATTTGGTTTGTGCCAGCGCACTTGAAAAATCAATGTCTCTTTTACAGAAGAGACAACTAACTCTCCAAAACGGAGGATCTCATTACAACTGGCACATCCTGTGTGTTACTACCCAAGAGGTAAAGACCGATACCGCCAGGTGTGGTAATTACAAGATGTGCAGTTAGCACCCCATTCCAAGGTTTCCTGATCTAAAAGAGGCCTAGCGTGCATGATCTTGGTTTGCACCTGATTTGCGTCTTTGTGAGAAGTCTGCACCTGAATGAGGGTTGCAGGGTAATTCTCAAGTGGCTTAAAGAAGCACAGCCAAGGAACGCCTCGCCCAAATCAAGGGCTGTATGAACAGCAGTGCTAAAAACAAACAGTGGTCGTGGTAAGTACATGACATTCAAACCTGTGCGGCTGCCCGAAGCCTGTGCACCCGGCATAGAAACGAGGGCAAACAAGAAAAGTGTCTTGAGACATCACGCAGAAAACAGAGTGTGTTCGAATGACAATTTTTATCCAGGAGTATGTCCGACTTACACCCACCAAATGATGTACGTCAGTGGTTCCCAAACTTTTGACTCCTGAGGACCCCCTTTGAGTCACCACTGGAAGCCGGGGACCCCCAAGCAATTTGTATGAGTTAAATTTCAAATATTAAAACAGTAATTCGAAAAAAATACACGTGTGCACACAAAATAAATACTCAAAGTACTAAGGATTTTGGGGCCAGATGTACGACTATTTCATTTAGCACCTCGCAATTGGTGACACTTTGCGAGTGGCAAATTGCGAGTCGCTAAATGAAATGTACAACAGTGTGTTTAACACTGTTTGGGATCCCCAATGGGGTCGCAAATTGCGAGGTTCATTAATATTAATGAGCCTCTCGCAATTTGCGAGGCCTTGGGAATGCCAGCCCTCCCAGGTATGGTGGCCTGCTGGGCTCTGCAGGCCACCATGTCTGGGACAGTTTTTTTTTTTAAATGCAGCCCGTTTACCATGCATTTAAAAAAAAAAAAAAAAAAAAAGGAAACTTTTTTCTTTCATTTTCTAAGGGTAGGCAGAGGTCCCTGTGACCACTGCCTGCCCTTAAAAAATAATTTTTCATGCATTTGCAAAGGGGAAGGGGTCCCCTTCTCATTTGCGAATGCATTACCATCTACTTGAAGTAGGTGGTAATTGCGAGTGTTTTGCGACCGCAAAATATTTGTACATGGTTTTGAGACTCACTATTTGGAAGGGAATGCCCCTTCCAAATAGCAAGTTGCAAAACCTATTTAGCGAGTCGCGAACAAATTGCGACTCGCGAAATAGGCAATGTACATGGCCCAATAGGTTTTTGCATGCGCAAACGGGTTCACGAACCCGTTCGCGAATATAAGAACGAATCGTACATCTGGCCCTTAGTATTTTATATTGAAGAAATAGCCCCTCCGACACTGAATCATACATGTAAATCAGTGTGTATATAAAATATTTAAAGAGTGCTTGGTCTGGAAAAGCACAAACTCAGGATTCAGAACATAACACAGTGGCTAGCACTGACTTTAACATAAAAAATGTATTTCCGCCCACATAAATCTTTTTAGCAGCATCAGGATAATGAATAACAGGGGAACAACATAAGTGATTAACTGGTACCAAGCAGTTTGCAAGCAGCTCTTTGACATTTTATAGGTCCCTCTGCTACATTACGATTGTCACTTATGAAGTGCACAGTAACAAAAAAATCTCTGACAAAAGCAGTAACCACGAACCTATGCACATAAAATGCTGCTTTTTAAAATGCATGTTACACGTTCTTTGCAGTAGGCACATTAACCCTCTGTGCTACATTAGTTAAGTCAAAGCTGCCACTGAACAAAACTCTCCTCGCTCCAGCAGGTACATTAATCACTGGCATTATCTTGACACTTTTATTGTTGCTGGGAAGCTGCTATTTATACAAGAAACTTTTCTGTGCTTTTAAAACTTTTGCCCACAGATCCCCTGGGAATGTGTCAGGGACCCCTGGGGGTCCGCGGACCCCAGTTTGGGAAACACTGATGTACGTTATCCCAAATGGTATATGGGTGTTTGTGTATGTGTTTTTATCGCACACACAGTTTTGTGTGTACTTTACACAGCCGGTATGTGAGTGTGTGTATATTTATTGCACGCACAGTTGTGGGCTTACTTCACACAGCTGGTGTGTGCATCTTTATTGGACGCACACCTTTTTGTGCTTAAATTAAACAGTCGATGTGTGTATGTTTATTGTACCCACACTGTTTTGTGTTTACTTTACACAACCGGTGTGTGTGTATGTGTTATTGAGCGCACAATTGTGTGCTTACTTTACACAGCCGGTGTGAGTGTGTGTTATTGAGCGCACAGTCGTGTGCTTACTTTACACAATCAGTGCGAGTATTCATTGAGCGCAGTGTGCCTACTTTGCCAGCTGGTGTGTGTTTTTTATTGCATGCGTTCAGTTTTGTGCTTTCTTTACACAGCCGGGCTTCCTAGCAGAGCCTGTTGATTGGCCAGGTATATATATAGATAAAGATATGAATAAAGGTGATGAGCACCGACTCTGTTGTGATTCACACAGGTGTAAAGGAATTCCCCACAGTATCTGCACACTACACTAACCGACACTCACTGCTGCAAAAATGGAGTAAAAACGACCCAAAGTTACAGATTTTTATAGGGCGCAACCCGATTTTGTGACTTGTACTTAATATTTTCAAGAGAAGAATCTAAGACATCTTAATATAATTGTAATATTCCTAAAATCTACCAATAATAGAAACAAGTACTGAAGGAAATGCATAACGGAGCTCTCATACGAGGCTACGAAGGCATGCCCTGACATTGACGAGGAACCAAAGGCACACATTACGCATGCGCACGTTGCGCGGTTTTGCAAATTACTCACACAAGCACTATGGATAATTTCACGGGCATTTGCGAATCAGGCCCAAATATCTAACTGTTCGTTATTCGTATTAAATGCGCTCGAAGATGAATAAAACCCCTGTTGGGCACCAGGTTAAAGGGTCGAAACACGAGGGCCTGACGCGCCCCTGAAGGGTAACCCCGGGGGCCATCTTCTTTAAAAAGTGGCCATTTTACCACAGGTGGTAAATGGAAAATACTACCTACGGAAGGTCTGCGTTTATTCACGAGGTGAAAATAAAACAGGCTAGAAAAAATGCACTGGGTCAGATTACCCTCGATGGTAAAATGAATAAAGGTAGATTGCGCAATACCACCAATTAAAAAGTGCATTATTTATTACTGAACCGATTATGAGATCGAGCTGGTTTTAAGTAATACCATACAAACCAGCCAGAGGTTTTTAACCTTTTGACTTATGCGACCCCCACAGAAGGAACTCTAGGGCCCCTCACTGACTCATTACTGGAAGCTTAGGACACCGGCTTAAGCAATTTCTATGATTTGAGCTTCGAAAAAACATATACAAAAACAATATATACTAAACAAATGTTCAAACATTGAAATATTTTGTTTCATTCACAATCATATTGAAAATGAAATTAATTATATTTTCAATTTTGGGTCTTTATTTCGCTGTACTTTATTAATTTTAACGTACTCATTTAATACTATTAGATTGTTTAACAGAGTCGCGCAGCCGCTGGGAAGGCCTTGTGGGTCCCCAGGGGGTCCTCAGACCACAGGTTAGGAACCACTGGTCTAAACCATAAGCCACCGCCACCACCAGACAGGTTAGGAATACTCCCTCCGCACACTGGTAACAACAGGGCAACAGGATTAGCCACAAAATACCTCTTTAATCCACAATTTTATTTCTAGAAGGATTTTTGTTTTTGTTTTTACACCTAGCATAAAAATGTATCACTGGTGGTAAAAAGGCTTCTGTCATAGATGACAAAAAGCATACAGTGATGTGCTCTGTCTGCTGCACTTTTATTTTGTGTCAGTAGTTTCAACCAGAAGAATGTAAACAGACTCCATTCCAACCCAAGAAGGTGGTGATGTAACCCCAGCATCATCCAGGGAAAAGGCTCCAGGGCTCTGATCTTTAATGGCCTTGTTGATCTGGCAATGATAAAGTGAATGTGAGCAAGAGTATACAGCTAAATAAATATATCCATAATAAAATGATTCACCCACATACAAGCACGGAAGCTTTAAATAGACAACACTTTTTTTTTACTCTGAGTTAATAATTAAAATGGAAAGGAGCACAAAAGGGCCCGAGGTAAATATTATTAAACTGAGATTCAATTCTACTAATCCTTGAGTGAACTCACTAGATTATTTGCAGAATGTGTTATATGGGCTGTTCAAAACCAAACACTCAACATAGGTTTGGAAAACCGTAGAACAATTCAACGATTCCTTGGTAATACACCGCGTTCCTCTTCATTTGTATCTGTTGTGCTGTAGCCTTTTGGCTAGGTTTACGCTATACAAATACAATATATATATCCTGCTTAATTAATACCTTAATATTTTCAGTTTTTTTTAAAACTGTTACACAGCAAATCATGATTTAACAAAGTACATAATACCATAGGTTTATAATAATTTGGATCAAGTGTATTCATGAACTGGATCACAAATGTAACTTTACCTGAAAATCAATTCTTCTGAAGACTTCAGCTCACTCAATTCCTCCCTGAGGATTACCCAAAACTGGCTAACTGAGAACCACCTCCTACTCAACACCGCCAAAACAGAATTCCTTCTCATATCCCCTTCTAAGCACACACCCAAGATCGACCTCTGGATGATACACCTCACTGCCTTCAACTGCTCCCCTTTTATCATCGACTAAGCTAAGTCTCTTGGAATTACATTAGACTCGCACTCTAACATGAAGAAAAACATTAGTAAAATGTGCAAGGGCGCCAACTACCAAATGAGGCTTCTTAGAAACCTAAAACCATTCCTCCCTCAAGAGGACTTCAAGCAGGTGGTTAAAGCGTTTGTACTGCCGAGGCTAGACTATGGGAGCGCGACTCTTTGTGGCCTCCCCAAACAAACCTTGGCCCTGGTCAGAGCTTCGTTGAATGCAGCTGCCAGAATGATCACGGATACAAAAAGAACTGATTACATCTCCCCAGCCCTAAGATCTCTAAAGTGGTAACCCTACGAAGGAAGAATACAACTCTAAAGACTGCCTTTCTGACGCACAAAGCCCTCCACTTCAAAACCCTTGGTTTCCTGGCTCAAAAACTACAACTATCGGGGGTTGGGGGAAACCATCAAGAAGTGCAAATTCTCTACTACTGAAACTTCAGACTTTTCGCAAAAAGAGAACAAGGCTCTGAGCCTTCTCTGGCTCGGCACCGAAGACTTGGAACTCGCTCCCTCCGGAAATACGCAGAATTCTCTAAACGGCTGCTTTCAAACATGAAGTAAAAACAATCCTAATGAACAGGTTCCTGCCTTAAATGACCATTGATTATCTGCTTTCTACATGTTATTTTTTCTTTCTGGCCTGACAACTAACACCCAGTATTTTCTACCTTACTGTACCAAGCAATGTTTGTGTGCATCCTTGTACATTTTTATTAGCTCATTATGTAATCCTCTCTTACTTCCTCTACAATGTTCCCTTTTTACCTTGTTCTCCCCTTCCATTATTGTGAAGCGCACTGATACCCCTCGGGTTCTTGTTCAAGCTATAAAAAACTTTTAAAATAAATAAATGTCCTTGGTATAAAAAAAGAACTACAAGCATTTAATAAGGAAAATAGTTCAACAATTGAATCCTTGTTCAATACTTTACTTGGAAGTCGATTCCGAGCACAGGTAAGTTTCTGAAAACTCTAGACAATCTTAAACGAAACCCCATCTAGATCAGGAGAAAGAATGGAGAGATGTCAGAAGGGAAAGAGCTTCACTCTTTCTAATATCAGAGATTCAGATGGGCTTTCTGGACCACATCAATAAACGAAAGAGGGGCCGCACTCAAACTGGAGATTCTAAGACCTGCATCTCCACAGGACACGTCCAAGAACCTTGTAAATCGCCCATGACACACAATTCTTAGCTCATCCTGAAAAAACTTCTTTTAATATCGGAGAAGGACGCAGTGGACCAGTATAACTCGGGCTTTAACCTGCATCACCTGAATTTTCGCTGCTGCTTCACAATTTGACTCCAGAGTGGTAACCATAACCTGGTAACACATTGGCTGGTTAGAGCATTTTTCTACATCTGGTGATAAGCTAAAACCTTAATGTGCACATCATACCTTTTATTGGACTTTCTTGACAAACATAAAATCTTCTTGGCCTTATTGGGCTCCCTTTATAGGTCGGGTCTCGGCTGAACATTAAGAGGGGGTGCTGCCTGCTTTCCACTAGAGTCCCGGAGTCCTCTCCCTCTAAAAGGATTCTCACAGACCAGACTTATCACACGCATTGCTCCACTTAAAGAGGAGAGAGTGGATGAGCGGCCATCTGTAGTTCCCACCCTGAAGCTTCCAGGGCACTCATGACAACTCCTCCTAGTAGAGAGAGACTGCGACAAAGCCCTGTAGACGTGCTGCCACAGTTGGGAGAATGATTCAGGAGATGAACCTAGACTGTTCCATCGTATGGTAAAGACCTCACTATTTTAAGACTATGCGCCTTATTTGTGGACAGGTTACTTCATCACAAAGGCCTAACTAGAGCTGCCAGAGGATATAATGAACATGTGTGATGGAGTAACCAGTCCATGGAACTGTAAATCACGCCAATGATGGTGGTCACATTCAGCTCTTTGCAAGTCTACATTAGGTTTCGGTGCTACAACGTCCAGCCTCTGGAAGGAGAAGTTTGCCAGAGGAAGAAGCTGTATTAGCCAGACAAAAGGTCAAAGAGCTACATCAAATGACAAGTAATCACTGAGAAAAGCAGCACACACCAGAGTAGAACACACATAGGGGGGATGGACATCAGTGACATAGAGGGAAACAATACAGACTTACTAATTGGGTGTGGTATGCACATACCTTGAAGCACTGTCTCATTTACTGGATTGGACTCATATCTTGGGAGTATGATCACACTCATTTTGGAAGAATCAAAGTACTTGGCACACAGACGGTCATTCGGTGCAAGTCTAACACCTTGCAGTACAGTTTCTCGAATTGTTTCTAACTTCATTGCTTGGAGCACAGCAATATTGGATGTAAGTCTCACACCTTAGTGCACAGACTCAGAAGGTAAGAGTCTCACACCTTGGCGCACAGAATCAGAGAGCAAGAGTCTCACACCTTGGTGCACAGAATCAAAGAGCAAGAGTCTCACACATTGGCATTCAGTCTCTTTTGCTGAAAGCAAATCTCAAGAATTTGAATGAAGTAACCCCCAAGGGTGTCGGATTCACATTTTAGAGCATGTCATTCACGAAGGGCGAGCTTTATGTCTTGGAGCACAGTCTCACTCATTGAGGAGTGAATTCCACCTCTTGGACTGACTCACTGGATGTGGACTTCACAACTTTCTGCAGTTTCACTCATTTGGCATGAATAACATTACTTGCAGTATTGCCTTACACACTGGGTTCGCGTCTCACTTCCTGGAGTTGTCTCACGCTGGAATATTTTCTCGAACGTCTTACCTCGCGGTATCTGCTGAGGCCCCATCTAGAAAGTGGGGAGCCATGGGTTTGCCCATGCGGTGTCAGGAGTCAAGGAACAAAAAGACCAAGAGCAGAGTTTCAAAAGACACTTCTCTGTAGACCAATCAATGCAAAAAGGCTGGTGTTTCACCAGAGTCCAAATTTGCTCCAGTATTGGAATGGGCGGATGTGCCCACAAACAGAACCGCGACCAGGTGCTCCCTCAGACGCGAGTGACAAGAGAACAAAAAGGGGACAGCATTTCTCACTGAAACCAAGTCAAAACTCATATGATCCCAAAGACGATCTATTAATACTACTTAAAACATTGCAAAAAAAACCCCAGATAGCTTTGATTGCATAACAATCTTATCCTCCGACTTCGCTTCTCCAGCTCTACCATTGCTTAGTTTGAGTCTTTCTTCTATCAACTACCACCTTATCCTCAAGATAGGAATATGATTTAAGTATGCTTTACCACTACCACTACCTCTTTACATAAATCCTACTCTACATTTAATGTTTAAATTTTTTGATTCTTTATAATTTTCGTACTGTTTATTGTAACCCAGTGATTGTGTACATTAAATGCTTTTACATTTTCTTATCCATAACCAAACCCTACCTCTATATATATATTTAATTTATAAGTACATTGAAATTATGTTTAATTGAGTTACAATGAAACAAGTAAAATCCTAATAATCTTTAAAATAATTACATAATAAATTAATCTAAGAATCAAAACATAATGATTAGAAATATTTCAAAGCTCCACTGCCTTTTAGATTTGTACTATATAAGAGCTATATAAATACATACATATTTAAATAACTTACGATTAACTGCAACCTTTAAATACATTTAATTCATTTATGACAAATTTAATAACCTAATCCTATTTTTTAAATATATTTAATTTATAATGGTATTAGTAACCCTTCCGTATTCATAGTTTTTAAATTTAGAACTGATTACATTTAATTCTCTGTCTTATAATTTTATATTTGTAAATAATATTTATCGGAAGACAACGTGGGATCAAACTTTATTTTTTATTTTAAATTTATTGATGTTTTTGTCAAATTTAATATAATTAATTTTAATAGCCTAACTTTGAATTTTATATCTTTAAAAATATAAATATAGGGGACTCCCGCACTCTCAAGTCACCCTGTTTTGTTTTCATTTTACATTTATTTAATTGATCATATTGAACAAAATGTATTTTTTGTAATTACACCCCTAATTTAGTTATATTACCTTCGGTGATCTAGTGGTCAGCGATGCAGTGGCCGGTGAAGTACTGACTTCCGCAGCGTACTAGTCAGGCTGTGTCATGCCCTTGAAGCAGAGGGGGTGCCTCACTCCCACCTCATTTGCTCCCCATCTTTACTTCCTCACTGGCACCAAGTTTGTTATTCCATTATTCACATATTTACTTCCCACTTCTCTTCTCCCCTTTCTAAGGTATTGAAGAGCCCTGTAAACATCTCAACTTCAGCTATTAAAAGAAAAAACATAATTAAATAAATGATTAACTTTTTGCTAAATTTATTATCTGCTTGGACAATGAGAGAGACCTGGAGTAACTCAGATTTCATTTTGTCTGCAACTTGTCATCGTTACTAACCACACACTTTGCAAGTGTTAGCGAGGATTCAAAACTTTGAAAAACGTTATTGTTTTATCCTACCTTTTACATATTCCTGTGCATACCTTTACCATCTTCATGTTATCCAATGGAATGTTTCTACACTGTGATGCACCATGGAATGTTGGGTGCTGATTAAAGATAAACCACAAATGTGATGGGGCTGAGCTACCTGCTGGCTGCTCCTGGTGGAGTTTGATTTATACTACTTATCATCTATCAATAAATCTACATGAAATACATCTATTCGACTGGACTAAGTTACTACATTTTGATGGCGACGAGGGTGGGATAAGTAGGCAATAGGAACTGGAAGGTAGCAAGATATGAAGGCAGCAGGAATGGTATTAATGTTTATTTTCATTTTGACAGTTCACTTTATGACGCTTTAGTATTGAAAATAACCACAGCAGTTTGGATATATATATTGTAGGTTATAGAAATGAATGTCTGTCTTTACTTTCCCTCTTGTGATTTTGAATAAGAAGTAGCAGGAACTGGAAGGAAGGAGGGAGGTGTATGCAGGAAAGATTGGCCAATTTGAATCTGGTTAAGGTTGATATGTGTGCAGATTGGCGCACAAAGATAGTTTTGATATTGAAAATCTTTTGAAAACAGATGTTTCATGAAATCAAATTGGTTCAGATTGAAAATTGTGAAGAGGAATCTGGCACATAGACGTTGGGGGCGACCGGTGAAAAGGTCACTGGTGGGGTTTGGTGCCAGTCTATTATGCTTGTTGAAAGGTAGATAAAGAAGATTTGCCTTCTAGAAGATATTGAAAGACTTGCCTTGATTCTTGAGTTGAGCACGTAGAGGGTAAGTTCAAATCGTCGCCATCAAAAAATGTGTTGTACTTATCGACGTACTCACATATATTCAAATAATCACATTCAATTGTTTAATTTCTAAATTTTTCAATGTGTGACTTTTAAGGTAGTCAATTTCTATTGCTACCGTTCTATATTCAATGTGTGAACTTCAAATTGTCGACATGGAGGATTCTACACTTCAAAGTTTTCAATGAAATTTCTACTTACAGCCTCTCAATGTTGTAAAATTATTCGTTAATAATTTCTACAAGTTGATTAAGGTTCTGTTCTAAATCTAACAATATCTAATCACCTTGTTTCTTAATAGTGTTGAACAGAGTAGTATAAAAAAAACCTTTATTTGTTTATTTGATTTTCTTTACTACTTCTGTTCAGTAAATCCGTCAATTACTCAATGTTTCACTCATTTAATACTTTACTTAACTGTGAGTGTATCTGAAGTGATTGTTGGGTTGTTATATTTATTCTCTTTCTCAAAATCGTGTGTTGAAGAGAATACAAACACTTATTTTACTTGAGTTCCATTCTTGATACCTACAAGTTCCACGTTTGTATATTCGTTGGAAAGAAAGAGAGATATAGTTCCTATTTGTGTTATTCTACTTCTTTATGTTTTAATACTTCTCTTTCTCACTCTTCTAATCTAGGTATTCTTTCATTAATGTTTTGTCTCGTAATTACAGACTGAGAATGTATTTTTATTCAAATCTTCTCTATAAAATACTATGCTTCATACTGCTCATTCCTTACTGTCACATCTGTCTGGCCAGTGGATGTGACAGTTCGTAATGATTAGTACGCCATTTCTACATTTAGTGTCTATGTTTCTTTATTCATTGTTTTATATTGGAAGAAAGGGAGGTATGTTATATCCTACCTTTTACATATTCCTGTGCATACCTTTACCATCTTCATGTTATCCAATGGAATGTTTCTACACTGTGATGCACCATGGAATGTTGGGTGCTGATTAAAGATAAACCACAAATGTGATGGGGCTGAGCTACCTGCTGGCTGCTCCTGGTGGAGTTTGATTTATACTACTTATCATCTATCAATAAATCTACATGAAATACATCTATTCGACTGGACTAAGTTACTACAGTTATATGTAAAAACATTCTTGAGTAATACCTTTTTCATCAAAAGTGAGTGTTTGCTGAGATGTGTTTCAGAATAAATACTTCTTTAGAGCTTCTTTCTATTAATTTAAGCTTTGCAGGGGGTTGGTTGCTTGATCCCTGGATCTTGATGGACTTGGTCTCCAACGTTAAATACATGATGCGACCAAACTGTACTTTGAGGAGAACAAAGATTCTGGACACTCCACCAATACTGTCTGGGAAGCCTATGAAACCGTGGTGAGGGGCCAGTAGATTGCACATGTGGCGGGGCAAAAAGAGAGCGGGAGAAAGAGGGGCGCAAGATGGAGGAGCAGTTGGTGGTATGGGAAATCCAATATGAGGTCCAGCCTAATCCGCACTTGCAGACCGACATCAAAAGGGAGCATTACCATGGTCTTATGCACCAGGAAGCCAGGGTAAACTTCAGCGCGAAACGGCATAAATTATATCATGTGGGGAATAAGGCAGGGAAGTTGCTGGCGTGGCTTGCAATGCATGAGGAGGAGTAGAGGTGGGTGCACCAGGTCATTACGCCCGCCAGACAGGAGGTAGAATCGGTAGCTGAAATAGCACAGATATTTGCCGATTACCTAGGATATCTCCATGCCATGCGTCTGGACACCTTGGATGTGATTGAGTTGGGGGGAATTCCTGGCTAACTTCCCCCTGGAGGGGCTGGGAAGGAAGCCAGTAAAACTGCTGGAGGGAGACATCCAGGAGGAAAAGATTGCAGATGCTTGGTCATAGATGAACAATGGGAGGGACCCCGGTCCCAGCGGTTCCCCCCCGAATAGTTTTAATGTGAAGTGAAGTTACTACGCATTATGTTTTGTGAGTTCAAATACAAGGGAAAGATGCCGGACAACATGCGGCAAGCAACGGCAATTCTCGTCCATCTGGCCCCCAGTCATTGGAACAAACTGCTGGCCCATATTCGCTACTGCACTAACCTCACACACTTCAAAAAACTTCCTAAAACCTAGCTGTTCAATCACTAACCAGCTGTCTCCATTCTGTTTGCCCTTCATTGTGGCGCCGAGAGAGCCCCTTGGGGATGATTCGTTCTTGCACTTGATAAAAAATAATAGTAATAATAATAAAATAAGAAGAAGAAGAAGGGAGAGACTTCCCACCCATTGTTCCTCTTATCACCCGATTTCGCTCTTAGATGTGGAAGTGAAGTTATTGGCAAAGGCGCTGGCGAACGGTTTGATGAAGGTCATACATCAGGTAGTGGCACAAGACCAACCGGGTTTTATGCCCGATAGTTCCATCCGGCGTCTGTTCAGATGTTTGGAGCGGGAAAGGAGATGGCAGAACCGGCGGTGCTATTGGCCCTGGATGCAGAGAAGGCATTTAACTCTAGAACGGCGGCGCTTCGGCCCATCCTTCCAGGCCTGGGTGCCTCTGCTTTACACTAATCCCAGGGCTCGAGGTTGGGTCAATGAGACGCTCTTTGCAGAATTCCACCTAGGTAGGGGGGATACAAGAGGGATGTCCCTGGTCCCCTCTCCTCTTTGCATTCTCAATAGAGCCGGTGGCCTGCTGGATTAGGAAAGATGGCCAGCTTCGGGGACTACAGTGACCCTAACATTGGGAGGATGTAGTGTTGCTTTACGCGGATGATGTCGTCTTGTACCTGGTGAACCCGGAGTATTCAATTGACAGGATTCTGGAAATCTTCTGAATGTTTTGGCGCTATTCGGGCCGCCGCATAAATTGGACCAAGTCCTGTCTCTCTACCCCATGGTGGGATGGGCCCCCAGCGAGGGTTGTACATGTACTGTTCCATGGGAAAAGGGAGGGTTTCGATATATGTTACACAGGACAGGGTCCTCTTTTACCCCCACACCCTTGATAGGATACTGGGGGAATATTAAAAATATATATATATATGTGAGTCAAGGGAGGTGTCTCCCACCTCACTATCGAGGTGAGGTGGGAGACATAGTGTATAAATTCTATAGTGTACCCCACTATAGAATTTGATTTAGTTACTGAAATTCCTGTATGCCCAGTAGCACTCTCTACTTGAGGTCCCTGAACACTTCTTTAGATCAGTGGAGATGGAGACCAGACTTCTGCTTTGGAATGGGTGTGGGAGGGTGGATACCCTAACACACAAGGCGGTGAATAGGGGGATTGTCTTGTCAAATCTCCGACTGTAATACTGGGCAATGCAATTGGTGGTACTCAGGGAATGGCTGTTTGCAGCCCAGCCTGAGCCCTTCCTCTGGGAAGACAGGAGGGCCTTGGATCCAGGGGGGTTTACGAAATGGATTTATGGGAAGAGGAGCCTACAGGAGGTGCAGACTCCGACTGCTATGGTCGTTGGTGCCTGGAAAAAGGCAACTGTGTGACTGGGTTGTAGAGGTGTGCTTAATTTGGGGTCCTCGCTAGTGGAGGTTGAAGGATTAGTACCACTGCAGGGAGTGGAGGGTCATAGTAGGACCTGATAGGTATTACCTCCCCCTTGCAGGAAGTCAAACAGGGTGTTGGCCGAAAAGGTGAGCTTGAAAGGAGAAGCCGCCTTTGGTAGGCAAATGGCGATCACACTCGAGAAGGGCTGCCCCTTTGTACATGGGATGCCAGGGGGAACAGAGACAGAAAACCAGTCGCCAAACCGTTTTTTTCAGTAGTCATGTGGCACACAGGTAGCCATAGCTCTAGGGTGGGCTACCAAGCTCCTAACATCCAAGGAAGGGTTCAGATATCTTGAGGGTTATGTAATGTTATGTTATGGAAACTTCTAAAGAGTACGATTACCCAGGGGTGTCTTGGTGCTGAGTTGAAGTGTTGCAGTGTGAAAGGAGCAGAGGAGGCTAGGCATTAAAAAAGCCAAGTTTTAACAAGTTTCCTAAAACTCAGTAACGTGGGAGCTGCTTTGATATTTATGGGAACGCTGTTCCAAAGCACTGCAGCTTCAGAGGAGAAGCAACTGCCCCCTCACTATTTGAGTCTCTTAAATCTAGGGTGCAAGGTCATTAATGTATTTTTCGATCTTAGGTCTCGATCGGGAATGTACCCAGAGAGGGATTGTTTAAGGTACCTGGGCCCAGAACCGTGTAAGGCTTTATATAGGTAAGGCACTTAAATTGATCCAGGTAGCCACTGTGTGCCAGACACAGATTTTTGATATATGCTGAGACAGAATGAAATCTGGGCAAGTCAAGAACTAGCCTAGCTGCTGCATTTTGAAAACTTTGTAATTTCCTTGTGTATTGTTTTTGGACCATAACGTATAGACCATTATAGTAATCCAATTTGGAAAGGATTAGTAGTGAAATCACTGTTTTTCTAGAGGTAAGGGGAATGAATGAGAGAATCTTCTTAATGATTCTCAAAGTATTATAACTAGAAGAAATGTGTTTATTGAGATTCAATTTCTCGTCAATGACTATGCCCAGATTGTTTACTTTTTGGACTGGGATGGGAAGAGTTCCCAACTCCATAGGCCAGCATGCTCGGCTCCAGAACTGGGGTTTGTTGCCAAATAGAATGACCTTGGTTTTCTCCAAATTCAATGTAAGGTAGTGAGTACTCATCCAGTTATTGACTGCTCTCATACAGTCATGAAACTGGGAGGTATTAAATTCTACTTAGTTTGATGCCGAAAGGACAATCTGTGTATCGTCTGCATACGAGGTGGGTGAAAACCCAAATGATCTAATCAGATAGGGGAGTTTGATTACATAAATATTGAAGAGTAGGGGACTCGGGGAGGATCCCTGAGGGACCCCACAAGGGAGGGAAAAGGGCTTAGATATCATATTTACCAACCTGACTGAGTGCTCCCTATCTTTTAAAAAATGATGGAAGTCAGTCAAGAGCTTTATCAGTGATACCCAATTTTTCAAGGTGGTCAATGGGGGTGGCATGGACCACAGTATCGAACGTCGCAGACGGATCGCGGAGGATAAGTGCTGCAGACCCTCCGTTATCAAGGAGAGTTTGTATTTAATCTGTAGTTTTGATTAGAGCCATCTCCGTGCTGTGCACGGCCCTAAAGCCAAATTGGGCAGGGTCCAATATCTGATTGTCCTGGATGAACTGTGTCATTTGAGAATGTATACGTTTTTCAACTATTTTTGTTGGAAAAAGCAGCCTCAAGATAGGGCGTTAACTTGCTGGATTATTAGTGTCCAAATTGGGTTTTTTAAGCAGTGGTAAAATGGAGGCCTTTTTCCACAGTTTAGGGAAAATCCCCGAGATGAACATCCCATTGAAGACGTTAGTGAGAAGGGTGCAATAAGAATAGGGACCTTTTTGAGAATCGAAGGGGGCCAGGGATCTTGCGGTGATCCAGATTTGGTAGATTTGAGAAGGTTGAGCACTTCTGCTTCGGTAAGGAGAGAATTCACTGAATTTGGGTTGAATAGTGCACCCTGGGATTGCTAGGTGACACATATTGCCGGGAGTCATCACAGGATGGAAAGGATCCCGGTAGACCATTGGCTAGTGACCGCATCATCCCGCCAAGGCACTTTCTGGGCATAAATATAACATCCCTGGCACCCTGAACCTCAGATCACATCTACACTGGAGCGAGGACCGAAAGAAGGACTGCATTGCAGACCCCTGAACCTGGTAAGAAAGGCTGCACCAACCACTGGACTGTACCTGATGCTACTAGGGCTAGTAAAGAGAGGAGTGTAACTGTGGTGCCTGGGTCGAGGAAGCGTCGCTCCAGAGCCCCACACCAAAGTCATGACTCAAAGGGTCTGTCAGCTGACCAGTTCCAGCACCAGGGCCATAAAAGCTGAAGTTGCCCATCCGAGCCAGTCAGTAGCCACTCGCAAGGAACCACCAATGGCCATCGATATGCAGCCAAGAAGACCTCCATTTCGGACTCAAAAGATGCACCCCTGTCAGCCGGACCACAGAGGGTCACCAGAGTGAGGTTTGGTTGCCAAAGACTAGCCCTCACCACAGATACCGCTGGACCCGCTCTGACCGGAGTTCGGTAGCCCAGCTGCTGCTTCGTGAACTTTGAGGGATTTCGACCCCTATGGCCAAAGTCGCCTCACCTTACCCATGAAATGAGGAATAACCAGAGAAAGGTCTCCATTGACCGCACACACAGCTCCCAGGGCATCTTCCAGCATCCTGCTTCTCCAGAATCAGGAATTCTTGATGTAAAGTGTGGAACTGGACTAGAGACTGCTTGGATGACCAGGTAACTGCCCAAATACTCATTATTGGCCCCCTGACCGTCTCCCTATCGGAACTGATCGCCCAGTCCAGGACGGTATAGCCAAACACAACTCCTTCAAACTTTTCAAAAGTTTACAAACTTTGCGGTTACCAAAGCTTGTTTGCAATTAGCACTGAAAGTGTACTTCTCCGGAACCCTCCAGTGGATTTTGCTCATCATTGTGTCTAAAAATTCATAAAAATATAACCTATTTTTAGAAACTGGTGTCAGATTGCTTTCATGTTGTGTGACTTTATTTTGTTATTTGGTGCTTCTAAATGCTTTATACTAGTTCCTTTGCTTATGCTTGCTGCTCGAAGCCACAGCTACCGAGGGTTGCTCTTGAGGTTTTACAAATTAGCCTCTCTGGACCCATGACAATTTTGTGAGTGTATTACATGGTAAGGTAGCACAACCATACAATACACCACAATCCTCGCAGGGTATATAAAGGGAACATAACTAACAACAGAACTTAAAGCATGAACTAACTACATGAGGTTTAGGACACCCCAGACAACTGAACAACTTTTCGTTCGTACCTTCAACCGATTTTCACAGAGAAGTAAAGCACATTGCATTATACAACCTCTAACCAAACATGTTCTTTCAATGTCCTTGGTGAGATAGCATAATGAAGCAGGAATTCTGCAAACAGCATAGTTGTGCCAAAGGATCAAAGAAAGTTGACAACAGGTGGCCAGGTGTGTTTCAATTCGCACAGGACGGGGGAATATATGCAATTCCAAAATAAGGATTTTAAGCCAACTAACATCAAATAAACTTACAAACATGCACAGAAATTGCATTAATCCATTGGAAAATTCAAATTACCAAGTACTGGTTCAGACATTTCCGCTCTTTCTACACTTGCCTGAGGGGTGGCCTCCACTCTTCTTTCAGGGGAAAGACTCAACCTCTTCCCTCATCGTTTCCACTTTTCTCAAAGTCCTTTAACACCTACTATGTCCTGCACTACATAGTGTTATTGCTATGTTTGAGCCATACAAAGCCAAAACATACATGCATACGTACACACATGGCAGGGTAAAATGAGAGATGCTCACCCCACCCCATATCAGAGATTATGAACCCATGAGAAAGGGTTGCGGTGGAGGAAGGTTGTAAACTACCTATGCACTGATCCGCTAGCCTTGACCGGAGCATCACCTAATGAAGGATTCATCAGAGTCTACTCACATCTTTGAATACTGCCCTTTGTGCGCTGGGAGACCTGGTCAAAGCATCGAGCCGATTGTACCACAGGTGCCTTCATCGCCAGATCCGTGGATAAGAAATCATGCCGTAAAAGTCATCCCGCCTTACTGATCGACATGACTTTTGGAATTGCCATCTTTAAAGAGAGCAAAAACAACAAGTGATGGACTGAATGTGGATCAATGTCACACACTCCCCCAGTCAAAAGATCTGGGCCCAAATCCATCGTTTTTTTGCACTCCACACCACCCTGGGTTAGACAATGGCGATATGCAAATCAGCTCTGACCCTGTTGCCCCATGGGAACAGTCCAGTCCGAACTACAAAAGCCATGTCCTTCCCAGAACGGAATCAAGCATCCGAGGACCGGACCGGTTTCGAGGTAACACCTCTCTTCAGCCCGGCTAGCTTGACTCCAAGTGGTGTGGAGTG
Source organism: Lissotriton helveticus (assembly GCF_964261635.1). Taxonomy (NCBI): domain Eukaryota; kingdom Metazoa; phylum Chordata; class Amphibia; order Caudata; family Salamandridae; genus Lissotriton; species Lissotriton helveticus. The sequence continues at coordinate 2,093,540,719 of NC_136065.1, read as the reverse complement.
CCTGGGACCCACGTCTGGGCATCCCCAGCGCACTTAGGGCGGCAATTGCAAAAACAACAAGTGATGGACTGAATGTGGATCAATGTCACACACTCCCCCAGTCAAAAGATCTGGGCCCAAATCCATCGTTTTTTTGCACTCCACACCACCCTGGGTTAGACAATGGCGATATGCAAATCAGCTCTGACCCTGTTGCCCCATGGGAACAGTCCAGTCTGAACTACAAAAGCCATGTCCTTCCCAGAACGGAATCAAGCATCCGAGGACCGGACTGGTTTCGAGGTAACACCTCTCTTCAGCCCGGCTAGCTTGACTCCAAGTGGTGTGGAGTGCCTGGGACCCACGTCTGGGCATCCCCAGCGCACTTAGGGCGGCAATTGCAAAAACAACAAGTGATGGACTGAATGTGGATCAATGTCACACACTCCCCCAGTCAAAAGATCTGGGCCCAAATCCATCGTTTTTTTGCACTCCACACCACCCTGGGTTAGACAATGGCGATATGCAAATCAGCTCTGACCCTGTTGCCCCATGGGAACAGTCCAGTCCGAACTACAAAAGCCATGTCCTTCCCAGAACGGAATCAAGCATCCGAGGACCGGACCGGTTTCGAGGTAACACCTCTCTTCAGCCCGGCTAGCTTGACTCCAAGTGGTGTGGAGTGCCTGGGACCCACGTCTGGGCATCCCCAGCGCACTTAGGGCGGCAATTGCAAAAACAACAAGTGATGGACTGAATGTGGATCAATGTCACACACTCCCCCAGTCAAAAGATCTGGGCCCAAATCCATCGTTTTTTTGCACTCCACACCACCCTGGGTTAGACAATGGCGATATGCAAATCAGCTCTGACCCTGTTGCCCCATGGGAACAGTCCAGTCCGAACTACAAAAGCCATGTCCTTCCCAGAACGGAATCAAGCATCCGAGGACCGGACCGGTTTCGAGGTAACACCTCTCTTCAGCCCGGCTAGCTTGACTCCAAGTGGTGTGGAGTGCCTGGGACCCACGTCTGGGCATCCCCAGCGCACTTAGGGCGGCAATTGCAAAAACAACAAGTGATGGACTGAATGTGGATCAATGTCACACACTCCCCCAGTCAAAAGATCTGGGCCCAAATCCATCGTTTTTTTGCACTCCACACCACCCTGGGTTAGACAATGGCGATATGCAAATCAGCTCTGACCCTGTTGCCCCATGGGAACAGTCCAGTCCGAACTACAAAAGCCATGTCCTTCCCAGAACGGAATCAAGCATTCGAGGACCGGACCGGTTTCGAGGTAACACCTCTCTTCAGCCCGGCTAGCTTGACTCCAAGTGGTGTGGAGTGCCTGGGACCCACGTCTGGGCATCCCCAGCGCACTTAGGGCGGCAATTGCAAAAACAACAAGTGATGGACTGAATGTGGATCAATGTCACACACTCCCCCAGTCAAAAGATCTGGGCCCAAATCCATCGGTTTTTTGCACTCCACACCACCCTGGGTTAGACAATGGCGATATGCAAATCAGCTCTGACCCTGTTGCCCCATGGGAACAGTCCAGTCCGAACTACAAAAGCCATGTCCTTCCCAGAACGGAATCAAGCATCCGAGGACCGGACCGGTTTCGAGGTAACACCTCTCTTCAGCCCGGCTAGCTTGACTCCAAGTGGTGTGGAGTGCCTGGGACCCACGTCTGGGCATCCCCAGCGCACTTAGGGCGGCAATTGCAAAAACAACAAGTGATGGACTGAATGTGGATCAATGTCACACACTCCCCCAGTCAAAAGATCTGGGCCCAAATCCATCGTTTTTTTGCACTCCACACCACCCTGGGTTAGACAATGGCGATATGCAAATCAGCTCTGACCCTGTTGCCCCATGGGAACAGTCCAGTCCGAACTACAAAAGCCATGTCCTTCCCAGAACGGAATCAAGCATCCGAGGACCGGACCGGTTTCGAGGTAACACCTCTCTTCAGCCCGGCTAGCTTGACTCCAAGTGGTGTGGAGTGCCTGGGACCCACGTCTGGGCATCCCCAGCGCACTTAGGGCGGCAATTGCAAAAACAACAAGTGATGGACTGAATGTGGATCAATGTCACACACTCCCCCAGTCAAAAGATCTGGGCCCAAATCCATCGTTTTTTTGCACTCCACACCACCCTGGGTTAGACAATGGCGATATGCAAATCAGCTCTGACCCTGTTGCCCCATGGGAACAGTCCAGTCCGAACTACAAAAGCCATGTCCTTCCCAGAACGGAATCAAGCATCCGAGGACCGGACCGGTTTCGAGGTAACACCTCTCTTCAGCCCGGCTAGCTTGACTCCAAGTGGTGTGGAGTGCCTGGGACCCACGTCTGGGCATCCCCAGCGCACTTAGGGCGGCAATTGCAAAAACAACAAGTGATGGACTGAATGTGGATCAATGTCACACACTCCCCCAGTCAAAAGATCTGGGCCCAAATCCATCATTTTTTTGCACTCCACACCACCCTGGGTTAGACAATGGCGATATGCAAATCAGCTCTGACCCTGTTGCCCCATGGGAACAGTCCAGTCCGAACTACAAAAGCCATGTCCTTCCCAGAACGGAATCAAGCATCCGAGGACCGGACCGGTTTCGAGGTAACACCTCTCTTCAGCCCGGCTAGCTTGACTCCAAGTGGTGTGGAGTGCCTGGGACCCACGTCTGGGCATCCCCAGCGCACTTAGGGCGGCAATTGCAAAAACAACAAGTGATGGACTGAATGTGGATCAATGTCACACACTCCCCCAGTCAAAAGATCTGGGCCCAAATCCATCGTTTTTTTGCACTCCACACCACCCTGGGTTAGACAATGGCGATATGCAAATCAGCTCTGACCCTGTTGCCCCATGGGAACAGTCCAGTCCGAACTACAAAAGCCATGTCCTTCCCAGAACGGAATCAAGCATCCGAGGACCGGACCGGTTTCGAGGTAACACCTCTCTTCAGCCCGGCTAGCTTGACTCCAAGTGGTGTGGAGTGCCTGGGACCCACGTCTGGGCATCCCCAGCGCACTTAGGGCGGCAATTGCAAAAACAACAAGTGATGGACTGAATGTGGATCAATGTCACACACTCCCCCAGTCAAAAGATCTGGGCCCAAATCCATCGTTTTTTTGCACTCCACACCACCCTGGGTTAGACAATGGCGATATGCAAATCAGCTCTGACCCTGTTGCCCCATGGGAACAGTTCAGTCCGAACTACAAAAGCCATGTCCTTCCCAGAACGGAATCAAGCATCCGAGGACCGGACCGGTTTCGAGGTAACACCTCTCTTCAGCCCGGCTAGCTTGACTCCAAGTGGTGTGGAGTGCCTGGGACCCACGTCTGGGCATCCCCAGCGCACTTAGGGCGGCAATTGCAAAAACAACAAGTGATGGACTGAATGTGGATCAATGTCACACACTCCCCCAGTCAAAAGATCTGGGCCCAAATCCATCGTTTTTTTGCACTCCACACCACCCTGGGTTAGACAATGGCGATATGCAAATCAGCTCTGACCCTGTTGCCCCATGGGAACAGTCCAGTCCGAACTACAAAAGCCATGTCCTTCCCAGAACGGAATCAAGCATCCGAGGACCGGACCGGTTTCGAGGTAACACCTCTCTTCAGCCCGGCTAGCTTGACTCCAAGTGGTGCTTGTTTCCGTTCTGGGAAGGACATGGCTTTTGTAGTTCGGACTGGACTGTTCCCATGGGGCACAGGGTCAGCGCTGATTTGCATATCGCCATTGTCTAACCCAGGGTGGTGTGGAGTGGAAAAACGATGGATTTGGGCCCAGATCTTTTGACTGGGGTGAATGTGTGACATTGATCCACATTCTGTCCATCATTGTTGTTTTTGCAGTAACCGCTCTAAGTGTACTGGGGATGCTCAGACGTGAGTCCCAGGCACTCCACACCACTGGAAGCAAGCTAGCCGGGCTGATGAGAGGTGTTACCTCGAAACCGGGCAGGTCCTCGGATGCTTGTTTCCGTTCTGGGAAGGACATGGCTTTTGTAGTTCGGACTGGACTGTTCCCATGGGGCACAGGGTCAGCGCTGATTTGCATATCGCCATTGTCTAACCCAGGGTGGTGTGGAGTGGAAAAACGATGGATTTGGGCCCAGATCTTTTGACTGGGGTGAATGTGTGACATTGATCCACATTCTGTCCATCATTGTTGTTTTTGCAGTAACCGCTCTAAGTGTACTGGGGATGCTCAGACGTGAGTCCCAGGCACTCCACACCACTGGAAGCAAGCTAGCCGGGCTGATGAGAGGTGTTACCTCGAAACCGGGCCGGTCCTCGGATGCTTGTTTCCGTTCTGGGAAGGACATGGCTTTTGTAGTTCGGACTGGACTGTTCCCATGGGGCACAGGGTCAGCACTGATTTGCATATCGCCATTGTCTAACCCAGGGTGGTGTGGAGTGGAAAAACGATGGATTTGGGCCCAGATCTTTTGACTGGGGTGAATGTGTGACATTGATCCACATTCTGTCCATCATTGTTGTTTTTGCAGTAACCGCTCTAAGTGTACTGGGGATGCTCAGACGTGAGTCCCAGGCACTCCACACCACTGGAAGCAAGCTAGCCGGGCTGATGAGAGGTGTTACCTCGAAAGCGGGCCGGTCCTCGGATGCTTGTTTCCGTTCTGGGAAGGACATGGCTTTTGTAGTTCGGACTGGACTGTTCCCATGGGGCACAGGGTCAGCGCTGATTTGCATATCGCCATTGTCTAACCCAGGGTGGTGTGGAGTGGAAAAACGATGGATTTGGGCCCAGATCTTTTGACTGGGGTGAATGTGTGACATTGATCCACATTCTGTCCATCATTGTTGTTTTTGCAGTAACCGCTCTAAGTGTACTGGGGATGCTCAGACGTGAGTCCCAGGCACTCCACACCACTGGAAGCAAGCTAGCCGGGCTGATGAGAGGTGTTACCTCGAAACCGGGCCGGTCCTCGGATGCTTGTTTCCGTTCTGGGAAGGACATGGCTTTTGTAGTTCGGACTGGACTGTTCCCATGGGGCACAGGGTCAGCGCTGATTTGCATATCGCCATTGTCTAACCCAGGGTGGTGTGGAGTGGAAAAACGATGGATTTGGGCCCAGATCTTTTGACTGGGGTGAATGTGTGACATTGATCCACATTCTGTCCATCATTGTTGTTTTTGCAGTAACCGCTCTAAGTGTACTGGGGATGCTCAGACGTGAGTCCCAGGCACTCCACACCACTGGAAGCAAGCTAGCCGGGCTGATGAGAGGTGTTACCTCGAAACCGGGCCGGTCCTCGGATGCTTGTTTCCGTTCTGGGAAGGACATGGCTTTTGTAGTTCGGACTGGACTGTTCCCATGGGGCACAGGGTCAGCGCTGATTTGCATATCGCCATTGTCTAACCCAGGGTGGTGTGGAGTGGAAAAACGATGGATTTGGGCCCAGATCTTTTGACTGGGGTGAATGTGTGACATTGATCCACATTCTGTCCATCATTGTTGTTTTTGCAGTAACATCTTTAAAGAGAGAGCAAGATACACATTCTCTGTTTGCTTCTGAATGTATGGATCACCCAAGGGAAAAACATGATGGCCAGGCTACAATTATTACAAACGTTAGCGGATTCATGTCTCAATAGAGAGCCATGCCATGTGTCGCCGCCCTCGCTTCGAACAGATGTCAATCTGCAGCCTTCACCCAAGTGTCCACAGCACACCACTGGAATGACCCTGAAGCCCTAATATATACAATATCTTTGGGTTCTACCAGGACAACTGTATTGTTGAGCCCGCTTCAAGAATATGCTACCTCAGGGGGCACTTGCAGCGTCCCACTAACACGACTCTCTACACCGAGAAGACATGCAACATGTGGCTTAAAGGCCAGAGGTGCCAACCCCGGCACAGGTTCGAGTCCCAGCCTTGACTCAACATCATGTGATTCTGGCGGAAACACTTGATGCCCCAGTGCCCAAAACAAATATGCAATGTGATCTGGTACTTGTACTAAGTGCTGCAATACCCTTGGGCCAGTTCGCACTACACAAAACTGCACAAAAATATAAAAATATATAAACCTTGCTTCTCCCCGACAGCAGAAGATATGGTGGCTGTACAAAGCCTGAGCCTCACCTCTATGGTTCTGCCTCTAAAACCTTCATGCGTTCCTCCAAGTCACATCTAAAACAACTTGGCTCTGAAGCTACCATTCAGTGCTCAGTGAACAAAGATGTCAAACTTATGGGGTGAAAAATCTCAAGATTTGCAAAAACGGTCGTGAAGAAGATTGTCACCACACACAATGGAAACTACATGATGCAAGTTTTTTTTGTTTTCCAATAAATAAATAAATACATATATACAGTTCTCTTCACATAACATTTTAGGGTGACAGCCTACAGTCTCTTTTGTGGAGGGGGGGGGGTGTTCCCAGGTGCCTGTTCACTATGAACTATATGATAACTTTATTGACACCCCCTTTCAACATAATTCATTCATCACCCCCAATATGTCTACTGTCACAGCTGCTGCCTGGGTTTTCATAAAAGGTTAAAGCACAGCAAAAGTTAACCCTCCTCCCCCAGGGGAGATCTCCCGCAAGGAACAATATGCCATGCCCGCCACATCCATTTCCATAATACATGCTCCGGCCTGCGCCCAACATCTGCACAGACACCGGTCCCTGCGACAGCCCCCGTCCTGCCATCCGAGCGCGGGCTCTTTGTTTCGTAAGTGACGGAAGGTTTAATCAAGAGAGCAGGCAATTCATCAATCCCAACGAGGCGGCTCGCGCGGGGCTGACAGCGCGCACATGGCTCTGCGGAGCGCGAGCCGGCCACCTGTCAGGCGCACCTTTCAGATGCGGGCACGGCAGGAGCGGTCAGCGCGTCACTGCCACGCGCGCGCCTCCGTCGCCTCGCGCCGCACCCAGCCTGTCTCGCGGAGCGCGCGGCCCGCTGTCAATCACCGCCACGCCGCACGGGCCGCTGGCAACACTATTTTGGTCCGAGGACTATTGTGATCTAATGCACACCTTCAGGTTAACTAATTGCCCATCGACTTGAGGACAATTAACAAATCATTCCGCCGTCTTAAACTTTCCTGGCCAGTCACCTCTTGCAAGAAGGCCGTACTCTATACATTTAAGGTACTTGTTTAGTAACAGCAAAACATTCTGCAGGGCAACCCCGCGCAGAAGGAACAGTAAAGACGCACTGACGCATCTCCCAGACTCCTTGTCTTATTGCACTAGAGGGCCAGGATACGGGAGCAATGTGTGTGGCCTGTCCGTAAGAGAGGGGGGTGCCGGGGAGATGTGTGCTCAGAATCCAGAGAGCTCCTTCTATGGCATAAGGCGCTTGGTGTGAGAGGCTAGTCGAGACGGGAACTGCTTAAACCAGGGTGTTTTTTTTCCACCCAGGATTCAGTATTCAGCAGAAGAGGGCATAAGCACAGTGGCCACTGGTCCATCACTCGGGCTGGGGATGGGATGATCATCCGAGAGTGTCTTGGTCCACAATTCTCAGCTGGAGGCTTGAAGGGTACAGATGGACTTCTTTGCTGGGATTTGAAGCCAGGTCTGTAAGTCAAGAGTTCATTGCACGGAGCGTAGGGTCTTAGATCAGAGTTCATTGCCCGGGGCGTAGGGTCTTAGATCAGAGCTCATTGCCCAGGGTGTAGGGTCTTAGATCAGAGCTCATTGCCCAGGGCGTAGGGTCTTAGATCAGAGTTCATTGCCCAGGGCGTAGGGTCTTAGATCAGAGTTCATTGCCCAGGGCGTAGGGTCTTAGATCAGAGTTCATTGCCCAGGGTGTAGGGTCTTAGATCAGAGCTCATTGCCCAGGGCGTAGGGTCTTACATCAGAGCTCATTGCCCAGGGTCTTAGATCAGAGTTCATTGCCCAGGGCGTAGGGTCTTAGATCAGAGTTCATTGCCCGGGGCATAGGGTCTTAGATCAGAGTTCATTGCCCGGGGCGTAGGGTCTTAGATCAGAGTTCATTGCCCGGGGCATAGGATCTTAGATAAGAGTTCATTGCCCGGGGCGTAGGGTCTTAGATCAGAGTTCATTGCCCGGGGCGTAGGGTCTTAGATCAGAGCTCATTGCCCAGGGTGTAGGGTCTTAGATCAGAGCTCATTGCCCAGGGCGTAGGGCTTTGGATCAGAGTTCATTGCCCAGGGCGTAGGGTCTTAGATCAGAGTTCATTGCCCGGGGCATAGGGTCTTAGATCAGAGTTCATTGCCCGGGGCGTAGGGTCTTAGATCAGAGTTCATTGCCCGGGGCGTAGGGTCTTAGATCAGAGTTCATTGCCCGGGGCGTAGGGTCTTAGATCAGAGTTCATTGCCCGGGGCGTAGGGTCTTAGATCAGAGTTCATTGCCCAGGTCGTAGGGTCTTAGATCAGAGTTCATTGCCCAGGGCGTAGGGTCTTAGATCAGAGTTCATTGCCCGGGGCATAGGGTCTTAGATCAGAGTTCATTGCCCGGGGCGTAGGGTCTTAGATCAGAGCTCATTCCCAGGGTGTAGTGTCTTAGATCAGAGTTCATTGCATAGGGTCTTAGATCAGAGTTCATTGACCAGGGTGTAGGGTCTTAGATCAGAGTTCATTGCGTAGGGTCTTTGATCAGAGCTCATTGCCCAGGGGGTAGGGTCTTAGATCAGAGTTCATTCCCAGGGTGTAGTGTCTTAGATCAGAGTTCATTGCATAGGGTCTTAGATCAGAGTTCATTGACCAGGGTGTAGGGTCTTAGATCAGAGCTCATTGTGTAGGGTCTTAGATCAGAGTTCATTGCCCAGGGCGTAGGGTCTTAGATCAGAGCTCATTGCGTAGGGTCTTAGATCAGAGTTCATTGCCCAGGAGGTAGGGTCTTGGATCAGAGCTCATTGCGTAGGGTCTTGGACCAGAGTTCATTGCCCAGGGTGTAGGGTCTTAGATCAGAGTTCATTGCGTAGGGTCTTAGATCAGAGTTCATTGCCCAGGGCGTAGGGTCTTAGATCAGAGCTCATTGCCCAGGGCGTAGGGTCTTAGATCAGAGCTCATTGCGTAGGGTCTTAGATCAGAGTTCATTGCGTAGGGTCTTAGATCAGAGCTCATTGCCCAGGGCTAGGGTCTTAGATCAGAGCTCATTGCCCAGGGCGTAGGGTCTTAGATCAGAGCTCATTGCCCAGGGCGTAGGGTCTTAGATCAGAGTTCATTGCTCAGGGCATAGGGTCTTAGATCAGAGTTCATAGGCCAAGGCTAGGGTCTTAAATCAGAGCTCATTGCCCAGGGCGTAGGGTTTTAGATCAGAGCTCATTGCCCAGGGCGTAGGGTCTTAGATCAGAGTTCATTGCTCAGGGCGTAGGGTCTTAGATCAGAGTTCATTGCCCAGGGTGTAGGGTCTTAGATCAGAGCTCATTGCCCAGGGCGTAGGGTCTTTGATCAGAGCTCATTGCCCAGGGCGTAGGGTCTTAGATCAGAGTTCATTGCCCAGGGCGTAGGGTCTTAGATCAGAGTTCATTGCCCGGGGCGTAGGGTCTTAGATCAGAGTTCATTGCCCGGGGCGTAGGGTCTTAGATCAGAGTTCATTGCCCGGGGCATAGGGTCTTAGATCAGAGTTCATTGCCCGGGGCGAAGGGTCTTAGATCAGAGTTCATTGCCCGGGGCGTAGGGTCTTAGATCAGAGCTCATTGCCTAGGGCGTAGGGTCTTAGATCAGAGTTCATTGCCCAGGGCGTAGGGTCTTAGATCAGAGTTCATTGCCCGGGGCATAGGGTCTTAGATCAGAGTTCATTGCCCGGGGCGTAGGGTCTTAGATCAGAGTTCATTGTCCGGGGCGTAGGGTCTTTGATCAGAGCTCATTGCCCAGGGGGTAGGGTCTTAGATCAGAGTTCATTCCCAGGGTGTAGTGTCTTAGATCAGAGTTCATTGCGTAGGGTCTTAGATCAGAGTTCATTGCCCAGGGTGTAGGGTCTTAGATCAGAGCTCATTGTGTAGGGTCTTAGATCAGAGTTCATTGCCCAGGGCGTAGGGTCTTAGATCAGAGCTCATTGCGTAGGGTCTTAGATCAGAGTTCATTGCCCAGGACGTAGGGTCTTAGATCAGAGCTCATTGCGTAGGGTCTTAGACCAGAGTTCATTGCCCAGGGCGTAGGGTCTTAGATCAGAGTTCATTGCGTAGGGTCTTAGATCACAGTTCATTGCCCAGGGCGTAGGGTCTTAGATCAGAGCGTATTGCCCAGGGCGTAGGGTCTTAGATCAGAGCTCATTGCCCAGGGCTAGGGTCTTAGATCAGAGCTCATTGCCCAGGGCGTAGGGTCTTAGATCAGAGCTCATTGCCCAGGGCGTAGGATCTTAGATCAGAGTTCATTGCTCAGGGTGTAGGGTCTTAGATCAGAGTTAATAGGCCAGGGCTAGGGTCTTAAATCAGAGCTCATTGCCCAGGGCGTAGGGTTTTAGATCAGAGCTCATTGCCCAGGGCGTAGGGTCTTAGATCAGAGCTCATTGCCCAGGGCGTAGGGTCTTAGATCAGAGCTCATTGCCCAGGGCATAGGGTCTTCGATCAGAGTTCATTGCCCAGGGCATAGGATCTTAGATCAGAGTTCATTGCTCAGGGCGTAGGGTCTTAGATCAGAGTTCATAGGCCAGGGCTAGGGTCTTAGATCAGAGCTCATTGCCCAGGGCGTAGGGTCTTAGATCAGAGTTCATTGCTCAGGGCATAGGGTCTTAGATCAGAGTTCATTGCCCAGAGGATAGGGTCTTAGATCAGAGTTCATTGCCCAGGGCGTAGGGTCTTAGATCAGAGTTCATTGCACAGGGCGTAGGGTCTTAGATCAGAGTTCATAACCCAGGGCTAGGGTCTTAGATCAGAGTTCATTTCTCAGGGCATAGGGTCTTAGATCAGAGTTAATTTCCCAGGGCGTAGGGTCTTAGATCAGAGTTCATTGCCCAGGGCGTAGGGTCTTAGATCAGAGTTAATTTCCCAGGGCGTAGGGTCTTAGATCAGAGTTCATTGCCCGGGGCGTAGGGTCTTAGATCAGAGTTCATTGCCCGGGGCGTAGGGTCTTAGATCAGAGCTCATTGCCCGGGGCGTAGGGTCTTAGATCAGAGCTCATTGCCCAGGGTGTAGGGTCTTAGATCAGAGCTCATTGCCCAGGGCGTAGGGTCTTAGATCAGAGTTCATTGCCCAGGGCGTAGGTTCTTAGATCAGAGTTCATTGCCCGGGGCATAGGGTCTTAGATCAGAGTTCATTGCCCGGGGCATAGGGTCTTAGATCAGAGTTCATTGCCCGGGGCATAGGGTCTTAGATCAGAGTTCATTGCCCGGGGCGTAGGGTCTTAGATCAGAGTTCATTGCCCGGGGCGTAGGGTCTTTGATCAGAGCTCATTGCCCAGGGGGTAGGGTCTTAGATCAGAGTTCATTCCCAGGGTGTAGTGTCTTAGATCAGAGTTCCTTGCGTAGGGTCTTAGATCAGAGTTCATTGCCCAGGGTGTAGGGTCTCAGATCAGAGCTCATTGCGTAGGGTCTTAGATCAGAGTTCATTGCCCAGGGCGTAGGGTCTTAGATCAGAGCGTATTGCCCAGGGCGTAGGGTCTTAGATCAGAGCTCATTGCCCAGGGCTAGGGTCTTAGATCAGAGCTCATTGCCCAGGGGGTAGGGTCTTAGATCAGAGCTCATTGCCCAGGGGGTAGGGTCTTAGATCAGAGTTCATTGCTCAGGGTGTAGGGTCTTAGATCAGAGTTCATAGGCCAGGGCGTAGGGTCTTAAATCAGAGCTCATTGCCCAGGGCGTAGGGTCTTAGATCAGAGCTCATTGCCCAGGGCGTAGGGTCTTAGATCAGAGCTCATTGCCCAGGGCGTAGGGTCTTAGATCAGAGCTCATTGCCCAGGGCGTAGGGTCTTCGATCAGAGTTCATTGCTCAGGGCATAGGGTCTTAGATCAGAGTTCATTGCCCAGAGGGTAGGGTCTTAGATCAGAGTTCATTGCCCAGGGCGTAGGGTCTTAGATCAGAGTTCATTGCCCAGGGCGTAGGGTCTTAGATCAGAGTTCATAACCCAGGGCTAGGGTCTTAGATCAGAGTTCATTTCTCAGGGCATAGGGTCTTAGATCAGAGTTAATTTCCCAGGGCGTAGGGTCTTAGATCAGAGTTCATTGTCCAGGGCGAAGGGTCTTAGATCAGAGTTAATTTCCCAGGGCGTAGGGTCTTAGATCAGAGTTCATTGCCCAGGGCGTAGGGTCTTAGATCAGAGTTCATTTCCCAGGGCGTAGGGTCTTTGATCAGAGCTCATTGCCCAGGGCTATGGTCTTAGATCAGAGCTCATTGCCCAGGGCGTAGGATCTTAGATCAGAGTTCATTGCCCAGGGTCTTGGATCAGAGTTCATTGCCCAGGGCGTAAGGTCTTAGATCAGAGTTCATTTCCCAGGGCGTAGGGTCTTTGATCAGCGTTTATTGCACAGGGCGTAGGGTCTTAGATCAGAGTTCATTTCCCAGGGCGTAGGGTCTTTGATCAGCGTTTATTGCCCAGGGCGTAGGGTCTTAAATCAGAGTTCATTGCCCAGCGCGTAGGGTCTTAGATCAGAGCTCATTGCCCAGGGCGTAGGGTCTTAGATCAGAGTTCATTGCTCAGGGCCTAGGGTTTTAGATCAGAGTTCATAGCCCAGGGCGTAGGGTCTTAGATCAGAGTTCAATGCTCAGGGCATAGGGTCTTAGATCAGAGTTCATTGCCCAGGGCGAAGGGTCTTAAATCAGAGTTCATTGCGTAGGGTCTTAGATCAGAGCCCATTGCCCAGGACTATGGTCTTAGATCAGAGCTCATGGCCCAGGGCGTAGGGTCTTGGATCAGAGTTCATTGCCCAGGGCGTAGGGTCTTAGATCAGAGCTCATTGCCCAGGGCTAGGGTCTTAGATCAGAGTTCATTACCCAGGGTGTAGGGTCTTAGATCAGAGTTCATTGCTCAGGGCATGGGGTCTTAGACCAGAGTTCATTGCCCAGGGCTAGGGTCTTATTTTAGAGTTAATTGCGTAGGGTCTTAGATCAGAGTTCAATGCTCAGGGCATAGGGTCTTAGATTAGAGTTCATTGCCCAGGGCGTAGGGTCTTCGATCAGAGTTCATTGCCCAGGGCGTAGGGTCTTAGATCAGAGTTCATTTCTCAGGGCATGGGGTCTTAGACCAGAGTTCATTGCCCAGGGCGTAGGGTCCTAAATCAGAGTTCATTGCGTAGGGTCTTAGATCAGAGCCCATTGCCCAGGACTATGGTCTTAGATCAGAGCTCATTGCCCAGGGAGTAGGGTCTTAGATCAGAGTTCATTACCCAGGGCGTAGGGTCTTAGATCAGAGTTCATTGCTCAGGGCATAGGGTCTTATTGCTCAGGGCATAGGGTCTTATTGCTCAGGGCGTAGGGTCTTATTGCTCAGGGCGTAGGGTCTTAGATCAGAGTTCATTTCTCAGGGCATGGGGTCTTAGACCAGAGTTCATTGCCCAGGGCTAGGGTCTTATATCAGAGTTCATTGCGTAGGGTCTTAGATCAGAGTTCATTGCCCAGGGCGTAGGGTCTTAGATCAGAGTTCATTGCCCAGGGCGCAGGGTCTTAGATCAGAGTTTATTGCCCAGGGCGTAGCATCTTATGTTATGTTATGCTATGGGTGGTTTTGTAGCGCACTCAATTACTCAGGAGTATCCTGGCGCGTAGAGATACAGATAAACAGGGAAGAGAAGAGCTAGGAGAGTTAGACCGTCATTTTAAAGAGATGGGTTTTGAGTGCTTTTTAAAAAAGATTAAAATTCTGAGTGGCGCAAAGCTTCGGAGGAAGGGAGTTCCAGGCAACAGCAGCTTTCACGGTGATGGAGTGCCCCCCCGATATTGAGTGGCTGACCGGAGTGGACGGTTAGGTAGGTACAGGGAGAAAAGTTTCCTCAGGTACAGTGGCCCCTGATCATGAATGGCTCTATGGGCAAAAGTGAGGGTCTTGAACATAACCTGTTGTGCGACTGGGAGCCAATGCAGGCTGCTCAGATGTTGTCGGACGCTAGACTTCCGCGAGATGTCAAATAGAAGTCTAGCCACCGCGTTCTGTATGATCTTAAGGCGGTTGGTCAGGTAGGCCGGCATGCCGAAGAACAAGGCATTAGCGTAGTCAAGGCGAGAACGAATGAGAGCCTTCGCCACTGTTCCTTTGGCCATCCTCGGAACCAAAGGAAAAAATCTACGGAGAGCTTTAAGGGTACCAAAGCAACCGCAGGTAAGTTTTTTAATATGCTCTTCGAATTTTAAGTTTTCCCCGAACCATACCCCCAGGTGACCACAGCGCCTCACCTTGGCCTGGTCGCCCACTCCTGCTCCCGCTGACGCCGACTGCCTGCCTGCCTGAGCGACCCAGCCACCGCCGAGCCGGCCGCTCGCACCTTCTTTCCGCCGCTGCCTCCCTGCGGCCCCGCCCACCGCCGCCCATTCGCCGCCCCGCTCCCGCCACCCAGGTGACCCGCCCTCCCGGCGCATCACTTATGATGCCCGCTCCCACGCGCAGCGGGCGCGCCGATTGTGCGCCGAAGGCGCGCCAAAGGTAAGCCTGTCTGCGCCCATCCGCGCCTGGACCGCGCCCAGGGCCAGGACCCCTGGCTCCCGCCGCCGATGCAAGACTACCCGACTGACCTACGACGCCGCCACTCTCAACGCACTCAATGCCGGCCGGAACCCCGCCTGCTGACGAGCCACCCCGAGAAGCACCCACGGACCCTTCACCTGCTGTACCTGCAAGTTCACCTGCCTCCGAACCTGCACCGCACCCGCCAAGCCAAGCACCAGCAGCAACCACCTCAAGTGCATCCTGATCAACACCCGCTCCGTCCACAGACACGCCGTGGAACTCTGGAACCTCCTCGACGCAACATCACCGGACGTCGCCTTCCTCACAGAAACCTGGATGAACGCCTCCTCTGCACCCGACATCGCCATCGCCATCCCGGACGGGTACAAGATCATCAGGAGGGACCGCGTCAACCAGACCGGAGGAGGCATCGCCATCGTCCACAGAAACACCATCCACATCACGACCGACTCCAACGACACCTTCGCCGCAGCCGAACATCTCCACTTCCAGATTCACACCGACCCAAAGACGACCCTCAGAGGCACCCTCGTCTACAGACCCCCGGGACCACTCACACAATTCAGCGAAGACATCACAGACTTCATCAGCCCGCACGCCCTCCCCTCCGCAGACTACATCCTCCTTGGAGACCTCAACTTTCACCTGGAGAACAACAAGGACAGCAACACCGCCGCCCTGCTGGACAACCTCGCCAACCTCGGACTCAAGCAACTGGTCAACACCCCCACCCACTACGCCGGCCACACGCTTGATCCCGTCTTCTCATCCAGCAAGCACATCACCTTCAGCCACTCCACCTGACCGACCACAGCTGCGTCCACTTCAGCTTCAGAAGAACCACGACCCACCACCACCCGCTTCAGATTCCCCACAGAAGCTGGAGTAAGATCACCACCGAGCAGCTCACCACCTCTCTCAGCCAGAACCCATCCGCCGGCGCAACGGACCCCAACGAAGCAGCCCAGAACTTCACACAGTGGCTGACCGCCTGCGCTGACGACCTCGCACCACTGAAGAACCCTCCCAGCAGACCCAGAAGCAAGAAGGCATCCTGGTTCACCGACGAACTCAAGGACTCCAAGAAGACCTGCCGCACCATCGAGAAAGCCTGGCTCCTCGACCGGACCACCGACAACATGACCGCCCTCAAACACGCCACCCGCAAGCACCACCAGCTTATCCGCACCACCAAGAAGAAATCCCTGAAGGAACGACTGGACAACAACACCCACGACAGCAAGGAACTCTTCAGCATCGTCAAGGAGTTCTCCAACCCCAGCACCGGCACCAACGACATCACCCCGTCACAAGACCTCTGCGGCTCCCTCGCCTCGTTCTTCCACCGCAAGATCACCGACATCCACAACAGCTTCAGCGCACCATCCATGCACCCCACCGTCGAACTAACGCCCCCCACCACCACCACCCTCCGCACCTGGACCACGGTGACCACCGAGGACACAGCCCACACGATGAACACCATCCACTCCGGATCACCGACCGACCCCTGCCCACACCACGTCTTCAACAAGGCCGACTCCACCATCGCACCCCAACTCCGGAACATCATCAACACCTCCTTCAACACCGCCACCTTCCCGGAGAGCTGGAAGCACGCCGAGCTCAGCGCCCTCCTGAAGAAACCAACAGCGGACCCCACCGACCTCAAAAACTTCCGAACCATCTCGCTCCTCCCTTTTCCTGCTAAAGTCATCGAGAAGATCGTCAACAGACAGCTGGCCGCCTTCCTCGAGACGAACGGATCCCTCGACCCCTCGCAGTCCGGCTTCAGAGCCAACCACAGCACCGAGACCGCTCTAATCGCAGCCACCGATGACATCCGGACCCTGCTCGACAAGGGGGAAACGGTGGCCCTCATCCTCCTGGACCTCTCCGCTGCGTTCGACACGGTCTGCCACCGCACCCTAGTCCAGCATCTCAGCAACATCGGTATCCAAGAGAAGGCACTGGAGTGGATCACCTCGTTCCTCGCCGGAAGAACACAAAGAGTCCGCCTCCCCCCGTTTCGCTCCGAGGCCACCGAAGTCATCTGCGGCGTTCCGCAAGGATCTTCACTCAGCCCCACCCTCTTCAACATCTACATGAAACCTCTTGCAGCCATCGCACGCCAGCACAACCTCAACATCATCTCTTACGCCGACGACACCCAGCTGATCCTCTCCCTCACCAGAGACCCCGACACCGCCAGAACCTGCCTACACGAAGGGATGAAAGACGTCGCCGAGTGGATGAAGGACAGCCGCCTGAAACTGAACTCGGACAAGACGGAAATCCTCATCCTGGGATCTTCGCCCTCCGCCTGGGACGACTCCTGGTGGCCCCCAGCCCTGGGCACGGCACCCAAGCCAACCGACCACGCACGCAACCTGGGCTTCATCCTGGACTCCTCCCTCTCGATGACCAGACAAGTCAACGCCGTCTCCCCATCGTGCTTCAACACCCTGCGTATGCTTCGCAAGATCTTCCGCTGGATCCCGACCGAGACCAGGAAGACAGTCACCCAGGCACTCGTCACCAGCCGACTGGACTACGGAAACGCCCTCTACGCCGGAACCACAGCCAAGCTACAGAAAAGACTCCAGCGCATCCAGAATGCCTCCGCCCGACTCATCCTGGATGTCCCCCGACGCAGCCACATCTCCAGCCACCTGAGGAACCTGCACTGGCTCCCCGTCAACAAGAGGATCACGTTCCGGCTCCTCACCCACGCACACAAGTCTCTCCACGACCTGGACCCCAAATACCACAACGACCGCATGACCTTCTACACGCCCACCCGCCAGCTACGGTCCACCAGCCTCGCCTTCGCCGCCGTACCACGCATCCGAAGAGCCACCGCCGGAGGAAGATCCTTCTCTTACCTGGCTGCCAAGACATGGAACTCCCTCCCCATCCACCTTCAGCTGACCCAGGACCATCTCGCCTTCAGGAGACAACTCAAGACCTGGCTGTTCGAGCAGTAGCATACCCCTTCCCCTAAGCGCCTTGAGACCCTCCCGGGTGAGTAGTGCGCTATACAAATGGTATGATTGATTGATAGGTTTTTTGCCGGTTTGCCAACAGAACTAGGGTGTGGAACATCAGAAGGCCACAGAGATTCTTTGAAGTTAGAAGAGAACTGCCCATAGAGTAAAATTTCTGATTTATCTTCGTTGCACTTCAGCTGAGCAAGTGCAAGCCATTTGAAGACTGAGGAGAGGCAGGTCTGGACAGATGAAGTGTCCAGCTCCGTACCCGGCCAAGTGAACAACAGCTGCATGTCATCTGCATAGGCTATTATTTTAGCGCCCAATTCTTCGGCCAAGAAAATAAGGCGGGTCAAGTAGATATTAAACAGCAGTGGGCTTAATGTGGACCCCTGTGGCACCCCGGTGGAAAGAAGCTTGGCCGAGGACGAATAGGGAGGCAGCCACACCTGCTGAGTCCGGCTGTCCAGAACCGAAGTCAACCACTCTAAGGCAGAACCAGTAATGCCAATGGATGACAGCCGGGAGAGAAGAAGCTGATGGGGTACCGTGTCGAAAGCGGCAGAGAGGTCTAACAATATCAGAGCCGCTCTGCCGCCGGCATCCAGGCACTCCCCGATAGCCTCAGACATTTCAACCAGGGCTGATTCAGTGCTGTACGCAGCACGGAACCCAGATTGTGCAGGGTGAAGAGCATGGGAAGCTTCAACAAAAGCATCCTGCTGGCGAAATGCGATCTTCTCGCATACTTTGGCCAACACCGGCAGCAGGGAGATGGGCCAATAGTTAGCTGGAACGGCAGAATCCAATCCCGAATTTTTTTAGAAGCGGCAGAAGTTTAGCCTGCTTCCAACAGCCGAGAACTGTTGCAGTCCAAAAGGAGAGACTAATAATCTCAGAGACGACCACCTCCGCCACCCCTCCTAGAGTACAGGTGGGGCAGGGGTCGGTGGGTGACCCAGACTTCATAGATTTCAGGACAGCTAGAACATCAGCTTCAGTTGGTGGAGAGAGTTCCCTGAAAACATGAGTAGTGGGGGTAAGAGGTGGGGAATGGGCCAAAGCAGAAATACTCTGACTAAGACTGTGCTGTGCGCAGGCTGTCCTGAATCCCAGCTATTTTATCTGCAAAAAAGGAAGACAGATCCTCGCACCATAGCGCAGAGGATGGTACCGTTGGTTGCTCGGCACAGGGGAGAGAAAAATCTTAACAATAGCAAAGATTTCCCTGCTGTTGTTATTGGCCCTAGTAATCCTGCCAGCAAAGTATTCGCTCTTAGCAGCCCTAATGGCAGCATAATAATCCCTCAGAGCCGTAGGCAAAGCCCCCTTGGCAGTTGGACAGTCGGCGAGTCTCCAGCATCTCTCCAGTTTTTACAGCCAAGCTTCAGCTCTCTCAGGGCATGCGAGAACCAGGGTTTGGAGGGCGCAGATCGTATGTTGGAGCGAACGCCCCCTTTCGCGGAGGCCCGCACCCCTGAGCTAATCGAGGTGTTAAAACGCTGCACGGCAACGGGAAGCTCAGAGCCAAATCTTAGATCAGAGTTCATTGCCCAGGGCTGCCCAGGGCGTAGGGTCTTAGATCAGAGTTCATTGCCCAGGGCATAGGGTCTTAGATCAGAGTTCATTGCCCAGGGCATAGGGTCTTAGATCAGAGTTCATTGCTCAGGGGAAGGGTCTTTGTTGGATCGAAGTGTGCACCTTCAGGCTAAATGGCGCTGGTTAATTGCTCAGTTTTGTGGGGAGAGACAACCCCTGCACAGATTTCGGTGTTTTGGCTGCACAATGACATCCTTAAGTCCACTGCATGGGTAAGGGAGGTTCTAAGTCGGGAACTCAATTTGGGGTTCACAAGCAAGGGGTCTCCGCGATGAGCTGGTTGCTTCTGTTCAAGGGCGAAGAGACAAGTGGACGGGGTGGAGTCTATTGGTTGATATGATCTTGTTCGGGGGCAGGAAGTATTATTCAAACAGAGTCCATTTTGTGGTTTGGGAGAAAGTCTTTCACTGGGGGTCACTGCTGCGGCCTCGGTGAAGAAGTCATCACTCGGGCCAAAGGGATTGAAACCAAAGGTCGAAGATTGGGCCATCAAGGGGGGAGCTCTAAGTTGAAAGTTCACTGCATGAGTTCAGGGTTCTTACCCCACTACGAGTTCGCACAGCACGGAGTGGTGAACGATCCTTCTCTTTTCTTGCCCCCAATCTCTGGAACAAGCTTCCAATCCATCTCCGTTCCATTGCAGATCATAAGTGCTTTCGGAACGAATTAAAAACGTGGCTATTCGACCGGAAATAAAGCTGTCCAGCGTCAACCACCAGTCTTCAGGAGTCCTGCAAGCGCCATGGGAACTTTTCGGTGATTTGAACACTCTATAAGTTCTTTTGACTTTGACTTTAGTCAAATTCGTATTTAGAAAAAAATTAGGGTAGCCACAAAACCTGCTATTACCTCACTGAATGATGCTCGTTTCATCTACCTTGGAAGGATAAAGGGCCGAATAAGCACAGCTTAGATTTAAAGTTATGGACCATTGATTACACCTAGGTCCCTGCAGCAAGTCAAAAACACCTGCACATACCATGCGTTAAAAATAGCCTATATATTGTTATCATATTGGCTCAGTAAAGTAGCAAATACAGGACTGAGGGTGCAATGGCTACATATACAAAAATTATTTGTTTGCAAAATTAATCTTTTTTCATAAGTATTCTTTCCTTCCAAGGAAAAAAGACAACGTTGAATTTTAGGCTTCTGGAGACAGATGTCGGTCGTTTCTACAGATTTATGAAACAAATATATACAGATATTCCTGTTAAAGGCTCATTTGTGTTTTCACCCCCAGATGCAACTAAAACTGAGGAACCGAGAACTACAATAAGTGCTAAATTAGCTGCAAAACTACCGGACGGACAACAGGTGTTCTGTCAACACAGCTAAAGAAGCTGGTGACAACAGCCTTTTCCATCACGGTTAGCCTCCACAAAAGCCCTTGAACACTTTTAGGTCACCGGAACAATACACTGCACCTATACTCTAGCTGGGGGTAGCATTCGGTTCAAGGCTGGAAATCTGGGGCCACATCACCCAAATCTTGCCTGGCACAAACACTCGAACAGTTTTGGCTGCTTGTTAAATACGGATTGGGGCCAACAATATTTACAACAATGCAAAACATAAACAATGCACATTTTCTACTTTTTTCTGTTATAATAGTAAATGGAGAAACCCCAAGAGTATCGCCATTTTTCAATTTAGAAATAAACGCTTGAGGCGAAAATATAACGTCACTTTAACCTTTGTTTTTTTGGGCGAAATATATATATATTTTTTTGGGTGAAATATATATATATTTTTTTTTCGGGGGGGGGGGGGGTGAAATATATATATATATTCACAGAAAAAAACAGAGGCTAAAGTAACGTTAAAGTCAGGTTAAAATGTCAGTGACAACATTAACTTTTTCAACAAAAAAAAACAGAAATTCATAAGTTATAGTTATCAGAGATAACTATAACTTGCACCACCACCATGCACTGCTTATGACATCAAATATTACATCACTCATGATAAGTTCTATGACATCATTTATAACATCACTAATGACATCTCAAATGGCATCGTTGATGGCATTACTGAGGACAATACTGATGACATCATCCGATGAGTGTGTTACTTTGTTTAATAGTTTACATAGTGGAGGGCAGCTACCATATTACTTTTCTACCAAATGTCGTACTGTCTGGGGTTCAACTAATGGGTGTAAGTGTTTACAAAACGTATGTGCTCCTAATGCATCACAGATGTGTAGAGGTATTGAGCACGTTCTAAATCTTTGTACTGAAGAGTAACTCTGTGTGCAGGTGAGAGTTGATGACTTGTGTTCATTATGTTGCACGCAGGTTTTTTGATTCTGCTGAAATAGCTTTCAACAGGGGTAACATTCTACATAGTAGATACTAACTTTTGTAAGCAGCCTTGAATTATCAGACAGAATCATCTCAGCATAACAACACACAACTGAGAGACTGTGTGCACCAGGTATAACCTATTTACATGTGATTCTATTGCTTCAGAGATGGGCTGTCTGTAAAGTTTCCACCACAGTATGAAGGCTGCAGGTATTGTGATCTTGAGCACCTTCAGACTTTGGTTATTTTAAGCAAATAGTGTCTTTTTTGGAAAACATTCCATAGTGTGTACACTCTTCTTAATATGCCCACTTTAGCCTAATTAGGCCCCAGGAAGTCCATCCAAGGGCTGAAATGTAAATAGAGGAGGAGGGGTCTGCAGCCCCTACCTGAGCCTTTATAGGCCCGGGGATCCCATCACTCAGGGCTGTACCCTTTTCAAGAGCTTATTTTGGCCCTGCGCCTGTAACAATAATAGGTGGGTGTCCCAGGACCCATCAGAAGCACCCACCGACCAACACATTGGGAGCTGCAAGGGGAGACCCATGGCCCCATGCACCCCAAGCCAGCTCCCCGCATGGTGGAGGACGCAACTGCATTTATGCTGAGCCCTCCAAATGGGAGCAATGCATTTTCTGTTTCCTTGCCTACCAAACAGAACACAAGTCGGATCTCAGCAGGCAGGAGCATTTCTAAATCCTCTAAATCTAAAGGGCTGGGAGTGGATTTAGTTTTTGCTCCCATTTTGCGGGAGATTTAAAAATGCTCTCGCCAGAAGAAAGTAAACACGTTTCCCTGCCAGCGCTGGTGCAGGCGGGGAAAGTACTGTGTCTGTGGGGTGGGCCCCCCTGGTCACAGTAAGAGAGCTCACCACAGGGTTTTGGGGTCCCCGGGGCCATTAAAGGCTCAGGGAGTGGGGACACAGCCCCTCTTCCCTTTATTGCACATTTCAACCATGAGGAATGGGCTCCCCGGGGTCTATGATGGCTCAGGGATTGGGACAGCGCAGCCCTTCATCCCCTTAATAAAAGAATACGGCCCTGGAGGATGAGCTCTCGTGGGTCGATAATGGCTCGGTGAGGGGGGCAGTGAGCTCCTCCCCTTAATAAATTAATGCAGCCATGGGGAATGGCTTCCGGGGGCCCCCTCCCTTTTAATTACAATCACAGCCCTGGGGCCGGGGTTCCGAAGGCATTTAAAGGCGAGGGGAGGAGAGCTGCTCGGCCCCTTCCCTTTTAATGCACATTTTGGCCCCTAGTGGAATAATGCAGCCCCAGGGGCTGGGCTCCCCGGGGCCTAAAATGGCTTACTAGCCCACTACCCTTAATTAAAGAAGGCAGTCCCTGGGGGATGGAGTCCATGGGTCCCAAAATGGGATTGGGGAGGGGGGGGGGGGGGTCCTATGGAAGCCGCTCCCCATATATAAAGAAAATACTCAGATACCAAGAGTAAAAAAGACCAGACAAGGTGGCCGTGCATTAGCCTATGCCGGCCCAACACTCTGGAATTCTTTGCCTCCAGAACTCAGATCAATTTCCAGCCATCTGAGTTTCCGGAAGAATTTAAAAACGTATTTGTATCCTGATAAATAAATTACTTCTCAGCTTCTGCACCCTATATTAATCACACTCTCGTAACTAGCACATACTCGTGGTACAGCAATAGCGCGGAGATACCCCTTCGGGAGTCTAATCTGGCGCTTTATAGGAATATAAAATAAATAAATAAAAAATAAAAATGGCAGCCACACTTTTCCCCCGGCAACCCCGAGGGATTGTGGAAAAAACTGCATATTTTTATATTTTGTACCCAGGTAGGGGGTTCTTCTGAGATATATAATATAATATAATATAATCTATATATATATATATATCATATATTCGATCGACTCACATTCTTGACAACTGCCTGGGAGGCGGTTGCTATTTTAGAAGATTCTTTCAACTGAGAAAGACTGACCATCACGAGAAGTGAAGGGAGTTCATTCCGAGCTTTAGCGCCCATCAGGCTCTATCGAAGCGCAGCTTGAGGTCTCCAAGTTATAAGACCGTGAGAGAACCAGATGATTATTGTTCCTTTGCCCTCGTCCTGAGGAGGCTGATGAATTTTCAGAGGCTGAAAGGCGTGCGCGTCGACGATACTTTTATGGAGGAGTCTTTTTTGTAAATTAAAAAGAGTTTTTTTTACAAAGCTCGTTGTGTGACACTAGAGAGCTATGGAAAAAGGGTTGTGTTGCCTCTGTGCACATACCTTTGGGCTACCTTCAGTGGACTGCCTTAAATAAATGGGCAGAGACGAAATAGACTTTAGGGTATTGGTAACATTATGGTGTGTTTATTAACATCTTTTTGATGCATGTATTTTTTTCTTTTTTCCTTTATGTATAATTGTTTACTATCTTCAGTTGAAGATCTGTTCCATTATGTATGTGTGGCCCATATCAATTTAGATAATTCATGTCTATAGGACTGCTGAACTATTAGTGAGGGTAATTGATTGTTCCCTACACTTTAATAAAATTACATATCTATTCCTCCGTATCACTGTACTTTTATATATGACTGTAATGGCAGCCAGCAAATTATTTCTCATATTGCTGGTGTCCAATCATAGCGCTCGCTATGACTACAGCAGGAGTGCATTTGCCCAAGGGAAAAAAAGCTCCCTGGGCCAATCGGAATGCTCTACTGTTTAATTGGCGCTCCTGCAAGACTCTCCAAGAGTCCCTCGGACCCAACGGTCCAGATATACAAATATTTTTGCACTTTTATCAGATATACAAATATTTTCGCACTTTTTTTTTTTTTTAAGTACTGAACTGATTTACACCAAATCACAAAAAGCACATTCTGCAGACCAAGATCTACATTTCTGCCAAATCTGGTGCAGTTCCATTCAGCAGTTTTTGCGGTGGTGCTGCCTAAAGAAGTCTATAAAAAATGCATGAGGATTTTGTCATTTGGGATCCCCTTTATTTCTCGCGCACGCTTGATGGATCACCCCAAAACATTCCAGCAAAGAATTTAAGTGAATTTGCTATTCTTTTGGAAAGTTTCATGAAGATTTATCAACAGGAGCCAACGTTATTAGCAAATAAAAAAATGCCTTGAGATAGATGGATATATTTTCTCTCCCTCTCCTCTCACTCTCTCTCTTCTCACTGGAAAAAAAAACTTTAAAAGTGAGTTATAGTTCTGAGTCAACATGAGAAAACCATTGAAATTCACAAATTACTGATGCAATGGTTAAAGTACACACAGCACAGACCATGACTCACTCCGCCCACCATGTTGATTTCTTGATAGCTCTTTTTTTTGCTTCTATGGCAAATAGGTCTTTTGAGCACAGCGGTGAGTCATTGTTGCGATATTAGCACTTTAAAAAGTTACCGTGCTGGTTTTAAGAATTAACACTTTAGTATATCTATGCTGTTTGGGACTTCAGATTAACTTTTGAGTCTATTATTTCAAAAAAATTTTAAAAAGATTTATTGCACAAGGGAGTCTTTTGTTCCTTTAGATCTGTGGTACCAGAGCTATTGATCCAAGAGAGCTGATTGACTGCTACCAGAGATAAGGGTCTTTTGAGGCAGCCATTAAAGAAATCAGGGCACAATCTTTGTGTCCTGAAGCAAAACAAGCATTTGCAATGCAATAGGACTCGCATTACTGCAAGTTTGAGAAATTGGTGTTGCTCATAATAATGCAACGCCAGTAACTTAAACTTTCAGTAATGCGAGACCTATTGCATTGCACATTTTATTTCTATTTATTTACTTTTTAAGCAATTGTGGTACCCACACTTTAGCGTAAGATGTTTAAAGCTAAAGTGTGGGTGTCGCGATTGTAAAAAAAGTCGAGAAATAGGAAAAAAAGGTGTGTGGCTGCATTTTTTTTCTATTTATCGACTTTCGAAGAAATTGGGGCACCCACGATTTAACTTTAAACATCTTAAGCTAAAGTGCGGGTGCCGTGATTACTACAAAAGTAAACAAATGGAGAAAAATGGCGGCTGCATGCTTTTCTCCTATTTATTGGCTTTTGAAGCAATCGTGGCACCCGTGCTTCAGCTTTATGTGTTTAGAGCTAAAGTGCAGGTGCTGCGATTGTAACAAAAGTAAAGAACTGGAAAAAAAGCATACAGCTGCATTTATTTTTTCTATGAATTGACTTTTGAAGCAATCATGGCACCCTCGCTTTAGCTTAAGATGTTTGAAGCTAAAACGCGGGTGCTGCCATTGCTACAAAAGTAAACAAATGGGGGGAAAAAATGGCGGCCCACACTTTTTTTTTTCTGTTTCTATACTTCTGAAGCAATCGCGGCACCCATGCATAAGCTTTAAACATCCTAAGCTAAAGCGGGGTGCCGCGAATGCTTCCAAAGTAAAGAACTAGAAAAAATAAGGCGTGGGGACACATTTTTTGTCTACTTATTTACTTTTTAAGCAATCGCAGCACCTGCGCTTTAGCTTAAGATGTTTACAGCTAAAGTGGGGCATGTCGCCATTGTAAGAAAAGTAAAGAAATAGGAAAAAAGTTAAGAAATCGGAAAATAGGTCTACTGCAAATAAGAAAAGAAAGGCAGAGCCGCCATTATTGCAGTGTCGGAGGAAGAGCGTGTCCTGCCTGCAACAGCAGGAAGAAGTGAGTGATTTAAGAAAATAGTGCTCAGAAGCTGTATTTAAAACATGTAAAGTAACAACACATGTAAAAGTCGCAGGATTCACGAGTCAGATATCAGACTTGCAAATACCTGGCACCGAAGAGGGCGACCAGGAACTGACCCTGTCTCAACAACACAGTCCCCAACCACCATTTTAGATGTCGGGGTATTCGGGGAGACACTAATCTGACTCACAAACCCAATGCAAGCTTCAGGGAGAGAAGTTTGCACCCGATTCGCTAATCCTATTTAGGATTTGTGAATCTGAAGAAATATATATTTTTAAAAGTCTGGCCAAAGGCTAGGAACCATGGGAAACTCTTTAGGCATCAGCACAAGACCAGGTCCTGTGCCCACAGGTAGTGCGCAGCTGTGTTTGACTCCCGCAGTGGATGGGCGCTGAGCCTGGCTTCAGGCCAGGTCAAGTGCCCAACACAGACTAAGAAATCCACCTTTGATAATTTCACCACTTCCATCATTTGGCATAATAGCTTAAAACATAAATAAAGGGTCAATTTTGGGGGAAAAGTGAAGCACAAGTTACTACTTGTGTAATGATATATCTGTAAGAGACATTAGTTAGTGATAGATTCCTTACCTTAGAATATCCGCAGGCGTCAGACTGGATCCGGATTTTTTTTGCGTAGCAGTACCCTTGAGCGTCGGTAGGCGTCGTCTGCGGCTCCGTGTCCGTCGTGGGCGTCGTGATGACGTCGTCGGAGTACTTAGACGCCGCCTCCGCGTGCTGACGTCAGTTCTTAGACACAGCTTTTCCGCGCCAGAAGCGCTGAGCCATGTTAAAAACCAACACTGGTGCCATTGAAACTAGGACCCTGAAAGGGGATAACCCTAACCCTAGATATCGGTTCGCAGAACGGGGAGGATGGGTGGGTCGGTAAGGAATCTATCACTAACTAATGTCTCTTACAGATATATCGTTACACAAGTAGTAACTTGTGCATCTGAAAGAGACACATTAGTGATAGATTCCTTACCTTAGAATAGATACCCCAGCAATACCAACCCCGGTGGTGGGTCTGCGAACCAATAATCACACCAGAAAGTCCTGGAGGATAGAACGGCCAAAGAAGCCATCCCTCCGAACTTGGCTGTTCAGGCAGTAGTGTCTTGCAAACGTGTGCAGCGATGCCCACGTAGCTGCCTGACAGATGTATTGTGAGGGCACTCCCCGGCCCAGGGCAGTTGTAGTCGCCGTGGCTCGGGTGGAATGAGCCCGCAATCCAACAGGGGGCTCCTTTCTAGCCAAGGAGTAGCATGCCTGGATACAAAAGATGATCCACCGAGAGATGGTCCTCTTGTGCACCGCTTTCCCCTTCTTAGCGCCCACGTAACCAACAAAGAGTTGGTCATCCACCCGGAACTGGCGTGTGCGATCCAAGTAGAATGAGAGCGCACGTTTTGGGTCCAGACGGTGGAGCCGCTCTTCCTCTTTAGAGGGGTGCGGTGGCGGAAAGAAGGTTGGCAAAGTGACTGCCCGATGTGGAAGGCTGTGACAACCTTGGGCAGGAAAGATGGCTTAGTACGCAACACAACCTTGTCCGGATGGACAGGAAGGAAAGGAGGAGTTCAAGAAAGGGCCTGGAGCTCACTCACAAAGTAAGAAGGCAAAGAGGACAGTTGTGAAGCGGCTCAAAGGGAGCGCACATCAGAAATGTAAGAAAAAGGTTCTAGTCCCACTGAGGCATCACAAACCGAACAGGAGGGAACGTGTGTGTGATGCCCTTAAGAAATCTATTTTACAATGGGGGACTTGAACAAAGAAGGTTGATCAGGCAGCCTCAGAAAGGCTGAAAGGGCAGAAAGGAAGCCCTTGATAGTGCCCAGAGCAGAGCCCTGCTGGGCAAGAGAAAGAAGGAAGAGGAGAACCTCAGAAAGAGGGGCAGAGAGAGGATCCACAGCCTTTACTGTGCACCATGCCACAAATCTGTTCCACCTGCAGGCGTATACCGACTTTGTGGAGGGACGCCTGGCTGCCAGAATGATATTACAGACTTCAGGAGGCAAGTCAAAGGGCCTCAACTGTCGCCGCTCAATCTCCAAGCATGGAGGTGGAGACTGGACAGGTTCGGGTGGAGGACCGTCCCCTGATGCTGCAACAGAAGGTCCTCCCGAAGAGGCAGACGAACCGGGGGATCGACTGACATACTGAGTAGCTCTGGATACCAGTACCTTCGTGCCCAGTCCGGAGCCACAAGGATGACTTGGGCCCAGTCGCGCTTGATCTTCTTCAGCATTCTGGGCAGTAGTGGTATAGGCGGAAAGGCGTACAATAGACCGCAACTCCACTTGCGACGAAAAGCGTCTCCGAGCGAGTGCCGCCTTGGAAATTCAAACGAGCAGAACTGATGACATTGCGCGTTCTCTTCGGTGGCGAATAGATCTAACCAAGGCTCTCCCCATTGCTGAAAGAGGCCTTGCGCCACATCCGAGTTCAGACGCCATTCGTGATCCATCATGTACCGACGGCTGAGCTCGTCCGCCCTGGTATTCAGAGAACACGCTAGGTGTTGAGCCACCAGGGTCACGCCCAGGCGTTCCAGCCATTGCCAGAGACGCAGAGCCTCCTGGCAAAGGGTCCACGACCCCACCCCGCCCTGTTTGTTGCAATTCCACATGGCGGTGGTGTTGTCCGTGAACACCTGCACTAAACTCCCCTGTACAGAGGGGAGGAATGCCTTTAGTGCTAGACGAATCGCCCGTAACTGCAACAGGTCGATGTGGAGCCGGGCCTCAACCGGAGACCAGAGGCCTCTGATCTCCGCCTCTCCCATGTGGCCTCCCCAGCCCTGGAGGGACGCGTCCGTCACAACTACGTGCTCCGGTTGGGGAAGGGAGAGGGATCTGCCGCTGACCCAATCGCGGTCCGTGAGCCACCACTGCAGCTGTCTCGCAGTGCCCTCCGAGATCAGGACGTGGTCAGACAGGTTGCCCTGATGCTGGGCCCACTGAAACTTCAGGTACCACCTGGCGTGATGCACCAGTAGGATGCAGGAGGCCATCAGCCCCAGAAGCCGCAGCGTCAACCTGACCGAGACCCGGGATAATGGCTGAAAGATGGGAATCAGCAACTGAATATCCCGGACCCGCTGTTCGGGTGAATAAACCCGAAACCGCGCCGAGTCAAGAACCGCTCCGATGAAGAGGAGCTTCTGAGAGGGGCACAAGTGTGACTTTGGCACATTGATGGAGAACCCCAGCTGGTGCAGGAGATCTGCCGTAGGCTGGAGGTGGCTGACGACTGTCTGGGGCGAGCCCGCCTTCAACAACCAGTCGTCAAGGTAGGGGAAGACTGAAACCCCTAACCTGCGCAGATGAGCTGCGACCACCGCCATCACCTTTGTGAACACCCGTGGGTCGCTGGTAAGGCCGAAGGGGAGCACGGTATACTGAAAGTGCTCTTGGCCAACCGTGAACCACAGGTAGCGCTGGTGGGCCGGCAGGACGGGGATGTGGAAGTAAACATCCTGCAAGTCCAACGCTACCATCCAGTCTCCTCGGTCCAGGGCAGCCAAGACCTGAGCCAGTGTCAGCATCTTGAACTTCTCCTTCCGGAGGAAGCCGTTGACGTTCCGTAGGTCCAAGATAGGGCGTAGGCCCCCTTTGCCCTTCTTGGGTACCAGAATGTAGTGGGAGTAGCAAGCACACCCTACTTCTGGCCCAGGAACGCGCTCGATGGCCCCCTTGGCCAAGAGGGCCGTAACTTCCTCCTGCAGAAGACGCAAATGATCCCCCAATACACGGTGGTTCTGCGGTGGCATGGCTGGAGGAGTCGCCTCGAAGGGGAGGGAGTAGCCCCTTTGGACGATCTGCAGCACCCACCTGTCCGACTTGACAGTGCGCCAGTGGAGGAGGTGATGGCGAACCCTGCCCCCACTGGCGTCACATGGGCCTGAAAGCACGGACTAGGAGGGTTTTGAGGCGGATGCTGCGGGGGAAGGTGTGGACTGACCTCGCCGTTGTCCCCGACCGCCGCCACGGCGGTTTCCACGGCCGCCACCGCGTTGGGTATTACCCTGCGGAGCGTGGCTGGCAGCACATGTGGGTACACCCCTTCCGTGGCCACGAAAGGCTGGCGCAGGGCCGAGAGGCCCAAGGACTTGGCCGTAGCCCTGGAGTCTTTAAAGCACTCAAGCGCATGGTCTGCCTTGTTGCCAAAAGGCGACGGCCATCAAACTGCATGTCCATCAGTGTGTTTTGGACATCGGCCGAAAAGTTGGCGGACCTCAACCAGGCGTGGCGTCTGACCGCCACCGTCGTTGCCATCGCTCTACCTAGTGAGTCGGTGGTATCCAGCCCACACCGGATAGAATAGTTGGCTGCATCCCGGCCCTCCACAAGGGCTTGGCCGAGTTTGGCCCGTACCTCCAACGGACACTCTGGCAGCACTTCCGTAACCGTATCCCACAGAGAGTGGGTGTAGCGGCCCAAGAGGCATGCGGTGTTGGAAGACCGCAGTCCCAGACTAAGGGAGGAGAAGATCTTTTTACCATACCGCTCGTACCTCTTGGATTCCCTGTCCGGCGGAGCCAACGGGAATGCGGTCTGGGAATTGGAGGCCTGGATGACCAGGCTCTCGGGGGTGGGGTGGGTGGACAGGAAACATGGGTCGCCCGGGGCCGGGCGGAGGAGTCTGGCCAAGTTCCTATCTACCAGCGAACCCGTAGCGGGCTTGGACCAAGTGCCCAAAAGAGCGTCGGTTAAGGCCTCGTTAAACGGCAGCAGAGGCTCGGCTGAGCATGACTGCGGCTTAAGGACCTCGGTGAGGAGGTTAGTCTTCACGGCCGCGACGGGGAGCTCAAGGCCCAAGGCCTTGGCTGCCCTCATCAACACCACACTATAGGTTTCCCCCTCCTCCGTAGCCACGGTAGGATGCGAGACAAAGCCAGTGTCAGGCGAAGTGTCTATACCACTGGCCTCCCCAAGTTCACCTGCCCAGTCCTCTTGAGACTGGCATTCACGTGCCAGAGGGTCCTCAGACCCCTCCCAATCCTCCTCATCACCCATCTCCTGGTACTCAGGGTTAGCAAAGGATGGGACCGGTTCATGGAAAACAAACTCTCTGAACGGCTTCTGAAGCGGCGCCCAGCGGCGCCGCACCGGCGCCGGAAGAGCAATGACGTCTCTTCGACTTCTTGTGCTTACCTGACGACTTCGACCCTGAGGAGTGATGTCGACTCCCGGAGCTATGATGGCTCCACTCCCGCGACCGGTCCCTCGACCTCCGTCCGGACCGGGACCTCTCTTGGCGCGGGGCCGACTGCCGGAGTTCGAGTCGCTTACGGGACCGCTCCCGTCTAGCCTTCGAAGTCAGGGCCCGGCAGTCGGAACAGGTCTCGTCGTCGTGGTCGACGCAGAGACAGTGGAGACACCGACGGTGAGGGTCCGTGACCGACATCAGCCGGTCGCAATCCTCACAGGGCTTAAAACCAGGCATCCCTACCGGCACCGTTTCGGAGTCGAAGACTCGAAAAAGGACGATCAAAAGATCAAAAAAGTTTTTGTCAAAAAATGACTAAGGTACCACTTTTTCCGGATCTGCGCTGCTGGCGCGGAATAAAGAAGAACTGACATCAGCACGCGGAGGCGGCGTCTAAGTACTCCGACTACGTCATCGCGGCGCCCACGACGCCGACGACGGACGCGGAGCCGCAGACGACGCCTACCGGCGCGCAAGGGTACTGCTACGCAAAAAAATTCCGGATCCAGTCTGACGCCTGGGGATATTCTAAGGTAAGGAATCTATCACTAACGTGTCTCTTTCAGATTTGACAAATGCCTCTTGAGGATTTTATAATTATGGAAGGACAAGAACAATATTTCATTTAATGACCTTCAAAATTCCTCCAATTAAGTCAGCAGTGCTATTCCATATTATGCCATATTACTCAAAGCTAAGAACTGTTATAACAATCGGAATAACTCCTCATTTGGAATCTTCCTTCAATTCCTTTCTTTGTTTTTCCTCAAAAATAGCAAGACGCAAATTGGGGACTGTTTCTAAGGATAGAGTAATAGATCCATCTATCTCAACAAGATTCAAAACTTCTGACAGCATGCATAGAAATGTTGATAATTGTTCTACTGATCTAGGGACAAAATATAGATCAACTTTCACAGACCTGTAGAGCTGACTCCAATACTCAAACATTATTTTAAAATAATAGATTGCTGTTTATAAGTGTTAGATTATATTAGATTATACATTTAGTTGATGCTTTGTGCTAGTCATGTATGAAGAATAGGGATTTGCTTTAATTGTTATTTTCTTGTGACAAAGTTTAGAGCTTTTGGAGTCCAGTTTACCATAAAATGAATTGTATTCTTAAACAGAACACAGAGCTTAATTTTTCCGAATGTATTATTTTCTTCACTTATTTCTTTAGATAATGCAGTTTTAATGATTATAAGATACTGGACCTTTTTTATATCTTTTCTTCAGGAAATTACTTCATGTTAAAAAGACTTTTCAAAACTAAAATATAGCCTGGTGGGATGGCACTTGTACAAACAAATGAATTGACAAAGCACATCATTTTTCCACTGATACACAGAAAGAAAGATTGAGAAGCATTTTGGTTCCTTCTAACCATCATTTAAATCTTCCTCTTCTTAAGTTTCTAACTGTCAAAGATAAAGTATTTGAACCTCTAAAGTGCTTTTCGGCTTCTGTTCAACTATTACACATTTTCTTTTATTAACTTGTTGTGTATTTTTGTCATTGCAACTAATTTTATTTATCACAATATTAAGTCCTCTAGTTTGACCAAGTTTCCAATTTAGTAGCTCTTCTTCCCTCTTTTCTTTTCTTCCTCTTGTGCTGGTTCTATTTTACTGTATCTTCTTGTATTTATTATATGAACTACAGGCTGTACTTTGAATTCTAATGTCTTTAAGCGCTGTTTTAAAAAAAAAAGTGTTTCATTCACGTTAGTCTATGTTTTCTATAATGATTTAATAGTGCTGTTATGCTCGTCTAAAACATTAGTAAAAATTGTCAAACAAAAAAAAAATAAAGAGTTTCAAATTTAGCAGAAATAAGTTGCCGACCTGGAAAACCACCAAGAGGAGTTTAGAAACAGATTACACCAGAAATTGATCTATGATTCAATAATCAATATTGGTGTGCCCAACGCAAGTCTACTAGGACAGATTCATGCCAGATTTTCTGGCTATCCACATAAAATAAATTTACCTACAGGCAATGAATAGAACTAACTTACACAGTATGTCATTTTCCTGAAACGCTTGCAATAATCTGAATCTTCTGGACCTTTGTTGGATACCAATGTGTGATTTTTGGTATTGTTTGGCTGCACCTCCCTACTGTACACCTATCTCCATATCAAATGGAAAGAATGCTATCTGTAATACTGGTTCAAAACAATAAACAAACGAGCCAGGGGAAGTGATTATATTCTGAAAAGCCTGCCCATGTTATGACACTGTCTAGTAAAGTTGGTCCGACCATAAGCGGTGTCATTACGCCATTGACTACAGCAATCTGGAATCACATGGCCAACATTTTTATTTGCTTAAATTCACACTCAGCCAAAATACATAGGTGACAAGTTTATTATGAACTAATAATCAGAGCTCTTCTAAGGGAAACCATTTTTGGGTATTGAATAAAACGGAGAAATGGTAACCTTGTATTTGATATGCTTAGTTATTTGAACCTGTTAGGGAGGCAATGGTCGGTAAACCAATGCACTCAACAATTTTGGTGAAACGTATCTTGATCCTAAAAATGTAGAGTGGGTAAATCACTTACTTTGAGGTAGAAGAACTATGTTCTCTAACTATTTGCTGTCCTTTTCATTTAAAGGACTTACCAAGCATTTTACAAACAAGTGTGCTTGAATCTGTTACTTTTTAAGCTTCAATCTGGATTGTTGTGTAAACTTCTAGGATTAGCATAACATTTCTGATGTCAAGAATGTTTTTTTCCCCAGATGTCATTCTTTTGGTCTCCTACACAACATTGGTTGTAGCTCTGTACTATCACCCGTACACCAATAGATGTATCCTCGTTTTTCTTGTCCGGCTTGTCAGGGCAGCTATCTGCAACATCTACAGTTACCAGTTCTTTAAAGCATACATAGAGCTAGTTGAAGCTCCGCCCAGAGGAGCATTTCTCTCTTTACAGGTTGGGTGTTTGGTGCATCATTCGGCTTCCTATGGGGTGCTCGCATTGCAATGCATGGCGGACTATTTTATACTTGAAAAGTACACTGAATCTTCACACATTAAAACTTTTGTCCCAGAGAAGCATCTCATATGAAAAGCAAATGATTTTGTTTAGGGGTTATTTCCTTACTTTAGGACTCAAAACGCAAACCAGAGCTATTGGGTTTGCCAGTGTTTGTTTAACAAAGGTGCAGTGGCGCAGACACAGTGCAAATGTCTTCGGACTTCTGTGAAATGCTTAGTAAATGACGGTTTCATTAGTACGACTGGAAGTCATAGTTTAAACAAGGAATAAAAGAAAGACTGTAGGAAAGGAGGTCTGGAGGAAGTAAAAATGAATTAAGGAATGAATGAAGAAAAATCTACTCCTCTGTTTTCCTTGCATTAAGTGTAAATGAATTTTAGAGGCACAACTAAAGACACATAAAACATGCTGCCAGTTGTCTTCTCCTTCCCTCTTCAGTGTCTCTTCGACCTCAGCACATTATCCTGGAATGTTTCAAGATGCTCCAGAACTTGGCACAACTGATGCACAGGGAGGTGGTTTACTAACATTACACACTATTAGCCAAGAAGGGAAAACTGGATTGGACCCCAGATCTTGCAGTTCAAAAGAGACTACCACTGTTTTGTCCATATGGGTTCCACGTCGGCAGGACCCAGTCTTTGTGGTCCTGGATTTTTCAGTTACATGTCACAGCTGATGGGCACCTTTGTCCAATTGGCGCACCAAATTTCAACTCCCAAAACCCATTAGATAGTCAAACAGAACAAAGAGCACAGCGCTCCTCAAGTTCAGGCCCTTTTCCTGTTTTTCGTTATTCCCTTCTTTCTCTCTCCTTTATTCCCTCTTACAAAACGTCCTCCTCCCTTCCAATCATGGCTTCACCCCACTTCTGTCTTATAGCAACACAATCTAGGGAATGACAATCGTGGACAAAATTTACATTCATTTTCTACTGCTCCTGCATGTGCTTTTTAAAAGTTTTAATTCAAGCTTTTATGTTTTTGTATTGTAATGAAAAACGTTTGCATTAGGTTTTATTACGCTTTACTGATCCTCAGAAGCTTTTTTTTACGTTCTACTGATCTCCAGAAGGGATCTGGGAACTGGTCTGATTAACAGTCATAAAATACATAGATGCAAACACATTTCCCCCAAAATACACATGAAGTAGATTAATATTTAAGTTTTAACTTCTGCTATATTTCTGAGTTCTAAACTCTTCCCAGCCATCTTTTTCTCTTTTTTTGTAAGCACTTCCCTCACTTGGGCTGTCCTCTGTTGTGTGACTTGTTCTCAACACCTGAAGCATGGCATGTTATATTAGGAGGACATGCAGTGCAATCTGTTGGTCCATCGCCGTCATTTCTCGTTTTTACGAGAATGGCAGAATAAAATAAATCACACCATTCAAATTGAAACTTTCCTTCTCTACTAGGTCTGAACACTGAACTTCCTGTTCTCCTCTGATGTCACTTCCTGTTTCCAGTGTGCAGGGTACTTCCAAAAATGGAAGGCAACCCAAATAAAGGAAAAGGTAAAAAACATAAGAATTGTTTTTAATAGTTTGTGATTCTGATATGGGTAAGAACTCACGTCATAAACAGCAAAGAATATGATACATTTTGGGGAAAATGTGTGCCCGCTCCCTGACTTTCCAAACGTTTATTGATTCACAATGGCTCCTGTATGCATACTCAGCAAGTATGTTCTAAACCTGACTTGGTTGTGGCACTGGGGAATGGGAAGTGGCCATAGTACGTGTACATTTAATTTAAACTGCTGGGGAACTAACTCATGGCCCTTGCAGAATACTCTGTCTGGTTCACCCTTCAATCAAAGCCGTGTCACTGACCAGTAAATCAGTCGGGCAATTTCATACTGCATCATAGCTTTACTGCTGTATAAGAGAGAGATAAAAAAAACATGCTGAGCTACAGAACCACAGAAAATGCAATATTTCACAGGCAGCCCCACCGCTACCATGAGTAATTGCTGACCCCTACCGGGATGCGCTCACGAGGGAGCGCCCACAAATTTCCTGCTGCCATCATAGGCAGTAGATTATGGCAGTCAGAAATTATAACACTTGTGCAAATTACACTGATTTGTTGCAATGTAAGTGCAGGTATCGGGCAATGCGGTTCACAGAATCATATTCACTGGGCTGGCTGCCTGGACATCTTGTTTTTGAAAGAGCCGGAAATGGGCGCAATCGGGCATGTTGACTAGCACAGAGCCATTTATTACACCCAAGAGCAGGTCCTTCGATTGCACAGGATGCTTTCCATCACGGGACATTTTGTTATGAAACTGTCCGCAAATGTATTAGCAATACTATCATGGTCTAGCCAAGAATTGATCTGAAAGCAAAATTTTTGCACGAAAACGTGCTTGTAAAAACACTTATGTAAATGTTGAATTCTTATGTAAAAATGATACCGGATTTAGGGCCAGATGTAGGAAGGCCATTACCGGGCGGTTACGGCCGAAATCGTCCGTTAACGACCGGTAATTGGCTTTTCCTATATAGGTGGCAAATTTACCGATTCGGTAAATACTGAATCATCATTTACCGATTCGGTATTTACCGAATCGGTAAATGAAATGTAGGGGTGCTTCTGTGCTTACAGGATTCGTTATTTACCACCAACTATTAGTTGGTGGTAAATAACGAATACCTCTCTAAATGCAAATCTGTGCATTTACTCCTGTGCCATGTGACAGACATAAATGCCCTAAGGGCATGTATGTGTGCCACGTGTGCACACAAGCACTATTCAGGGGTGCAGCAGGGTGTCAAAGTGACACCCTGCCACCCTTGACACTTTCCCTATTTTACCAAATTAGTAATTACCGATTCGGTAATTGACATTCATTCCTTTGGGCCTCCAGGCCCATAGGAATGAATGGCAATTACCAAATCGGTAATTACCGATTCCAAATCTTAACGATTCAGTAATTTTTACCGAATTATTACCTACATAGCATTTACCGATTCTAAAATACAGAATCGGTAAAATTCGGTATTTTAGAATCGGTAAATCCTATTTACCTACATCTAGCCTTTAATCTGTTCCTAAATTCTCCTAATGTTGAGAAATAAGTCAACTTTGGTACAGATGGATAAGCGATAACACTCACTGGATTACACTCACTGGATTTCACTAATACCCTCCCCAGCACTCTTTCAGAAGGCAGAGTGCACAGGCGTCCTTTCCAATGAGAATGATTGCATCTATATAGTGCACTCGTGTACCGATGTATGGATCTCTGATCACTTTTGTAAGCATTAAACTAACACATACGTGTTCATTTGCTAACGCTGCTGCCTCTGTATCAATTCTCATCCATTATGGAATTCGTAGTTTCCTCCCAGCTAAGCTTCCTCTTATTTATTTATTGAGTTTTTATATCGCATGAACTATATCTCTTGACAAAGCGACGGAGTAGAGCAGGGAATGGCGCTATGCATACCACTGATCGTCACGCCTCCGACGTGATCTATAGGCCAGGCAACAGGAATTATTTGATTCTCTGGCCAAAACGTTTTTCAAATATTTATGGATTTGTCGCACTTGCCACCTTCTCCATCACCTGCTGCATAAACTGCAGATTAGAACAAAAAAAAAAAATTCTAGCTCAAATGGATCAAAAGTTACTAAAAACGTGGTGACACATGATCCTGCGCAGTGGTCCATTGTAAAGGTTGACTTCATCTTTCAATTGCTCATTCAAGTATTTGGGTGTTAAACTGGTAGTAATAATGTGGAATATGTGCCCCGACAGTGTTGCCATGTGTGAAAATGGCAAAACGATTAAGTAATACTATCATAAAATGTGTACATAATTGTCCTTTTCATGCAGCATAATTTAGTCAATCATGCCGTTTAATTGCGGCGGCCCTGTCTAGAGGCCCCGTATACCGATACTTATCATGCTTAAAACTTGTTGACTACTTTACTCTCCAAGGAACGGTGAGGCCACTGGCTGTGCAGCACTTATAATTCCACATTTGTGAACCTAAGGATATCCAGGCACAGGTGTGGGGGTTGGGGAGGGCGCTGTGGAAACTGAGTGAGATTTTGCCCAGAGTCGCATGATGCTGAGCTGCCACCGCCAATCGAACCGTAAGACTTGCGCTATGGAGTCAGCCGCTCTGGCCGCTGTACCACACCTCTCCCACTTGTGCTGCTGCCCCTCCCCTTCGCCAGGTACGGAAGGTCCTTTGGTGAAGCCGGGCCTGATGGCACACCAGCCAGTAATAAATCAAAAGATTTAAACAAACATCTTGAAAACAAATTGGCGAGGATGTTTGCCTGAAATCTAAGAATTTCTCCACACACAGTGCCACGTCTAAAAACACCTGGTCCACTGAAGGTAGCAGCATGCAGAAGAGGTGACGGTCACTTCACGGTCAATCTTGAACACAATTAGTCCTGTTAGGAGGAAGGCGCAGAGTGTGTAATCGCCATCGTCCACAGAAACACCCTCAGATTCTCGACCAGCACCAACGACATGCTCATCACCACCGAGAACCTGCACTTCCAGATCCACACCGATCCCAACCCCACCCTCAGAGGAACCCTCATCTACAGACCACCCGGTCCCCGACCACAGTTCAGCGACTCCATTGCCGACTTCGTCAGCACGCACGCCCTTGCGTCCACGGACTACATCCTCCTCAGAGACCTGAACTTCCACCTTGAGAACACCAACGAAAGCAACTCCACCACCCAGCTCGACAACCTTGCCAACGTCGGACTCAAACAGTTCAGCACGACTCCCACCCACTCTGCCGGACACACGCCCAACCCCATCTTCTCAGCCAGCAAACAAGTCGCCTTCAACCACACCACCGAACTCCACTGGACCGACCACCGTTTCGTCCCCTTCATCTTCGAGAAGCCCACCTCGCATCACCGGACACAACGGGCCCCCCACCATAGTCAATGAAGACCAGCTAGTCACCACCCTCGCCCGAAACCCACCAACGGACACTACCGACTCCGCAGCCCTCAACCTCAGGCAATGGATCGACAACTGCGCCAACTCTCTCACCCCGATCAAGAAACCCTCGAACAGACGCTACAACAGGAAAGCCATCTGGTTCACCGCAGACCTCCAGGCATCCAAGCAGACCTCCCGTAGGCTCGAGAAGAAGTGGCACCACTAACAGACACCAGACAGCAACACAGCCTACAAAAGCACCATCCGCAGACATCACCAACTCATCCGTACCGCCAAAAGGACATCCTTCAAAGAGCGCATTGACAATAACGCACACAACAACAAAGAGCTCTTCAACATCGTGAAGGAACTCTCCAACCCCAGCTCCAACTCCAACGACATCCCACCATCACAAGACCTCTGCGACTCCCTAGCCACCTTCTTCCACCGCAAGATCGCAGACATCCACGACAGCTGCAGCAAGCAGGCCTCTCCGACTGACACAGAAACCTCAGACTCACTGCAGCCCATCCACATCGACATCGCCCCCCTGCTTTCCTGGACCCACGTCAACAATGAAGACACCACCAAAATCATGAACACCATCCACTCGGGTTCACCATTCGACCCCTGCCCGCACCACATCTTCAACAAAGCAAGCTCAAGCATTGCACCCCATCTCCGCAAAGTCATCAACAGCTCCTTCAAGACCGCCACCTTCCCGGAGAGCTGGAAGCACGCAGAGATCAACGTCCTACTCAAGAAACCTAAAGCCGACCCCAAGGACCTCAAGAACTTCCGGCCCATCTCCCTCCTCCCGTTCCAGGTGAAAGTCATCGAGAAGATCGTCAACAGGCAACTGACCTCCTTCCTCGAAAAGAATTCTTCACATCCGAACTGGGGAACGCCAAGAACAGACCTCACAAACTCTTTGAACTGGTCAAACACCAATCCAATACATTGGTCAAAACATCAAAAGAAACCCTCAAGTCTCTAATCTCATCCGAGGAATTCTCCTCTTTCTTCGCTGAGAAAATTACAGCCTTAGGAAAAAAAACTCAGTTCGGCCACATACTCCCAAACCCCTTACTGACCTACCTCCTCCTTCCACGCCACCCACGCTGGCTTCATCCAAGAATCAAGCACACTGGACCAACTTCAAACTATGAAGAAGACTGTCTCAAAAATACCTTAAACCCTAATAACCATTTCAATGACCCGCTCCCCTCCAACTGCCTAGCTGCCGTCTCCCAATCAATTATTCCTAGCTGGACTGCAATAATTAACGTCTCTCTCCGGCAGGGATTGATTCCAGATTCTTTGAAAGCTGGCCAAGACCTCCCCATTTTGAAAAAACCTTTGCTGGATCCAGCCTCCCCAGACAACTTCAGACCTATCTCTAACATCCCTCTCTTAGCCAAAGTGTTGGAGAAGTGTGTGCAACAACAGCTAAGTCAACACATCAACAACTTCCACCTACTAGATGACTTCTAATCCAGGTTCAGACCTGGGCACAACACCAAAACCACCATGCTCCACATCGTTGATGATGCCCACCAAGCCCTAGACCAAGGCAAAACTGGTCTCCTAATCCTCCTAGATCTATCCTCAGCCTTCGACACGGTCAACCACGAAAAGCTACTTGAACGCCTCAAACTAAGGATGGGATTGGATGGCTCTGTTCTAGAATGGTTTATATCCTTCCTACAAATCCGATCACAGAGATTCCTAATTATTGGTAACCAGTCTGCTCCCTCTCCGGTCACGGTAGGAGTCCCTCAAGGATCAACCCTGTCCCACACGCTCTTCAACCTTTAGCTAGAACCGCTTACTGATGTTCCACGCACCGCGAATATATCCTACCATATGTATGCTGACGATACCCAGATCTACATCAAAGCCTCTTCTCTCAAGGAGATTCTCTCCCTGAATAAGGCCCTGAAACGGACTGTCCAATGGCTTGCCTCCAATCAACTTAAACTTAACGCAAAGAAAACAGAATTTCTCCTAATCTCCCCTACAAAAACCAATCCTGAGCTTTAGTTATAGATGAAATCCATCACAGCCTTAAACTGCCCACCGACCATCATAGAATCAGCCAAATCTCTGGGAGTAACCTTGACCTGCAATCTAAACATGCGAGATCACATCAACTCGATGGACAAATCCGCCCGGTTCCACCTCAGCTACCTAAGGAAACTGAAACCCTTCCTCGACGCTCCTGACCTAAAAATGGCAGTCCAAGCACTTGTCATCTCTAGACTGGAATATGGCTGTTCCACTCTCTCTGGGTTACCCTTGACCTCCCTGGCACCTTTAAAAGCCTGCCTCAATGCAGCCGCCAGACTACTTACTGGCACAAGGAAGTTCGACCACATTTCTCCACACCTTAAAGCTCTGAACTGGCTACCTCTCGAGGCCAGAATTCAGCTGAAACTGGCATACATCATGCACAAGGCGGTATATGCAAACTTTCCGGCATATCATGCACAGAAACTTGTGATATCTGGAGGAAGCAGAATCTCCCGGTCCGCTAGCGACCTCCTCCTCCAACCTGCACGTTTTCGGGAAGAAAAAAAAACGTACAATCGAGCCTTCTCTGGGGCGCACCAAGAATATGGAACTCTCTCCCACCCGCAGTTAGAAGAATCCCTTCTCTGGCACGCTTCAAGAAGGAAGCCAAAACTTTCCTTATGGGGAAATTCCTTGTTTAACTTTTGCCATCAACCACCACTGAGACCCTGTTTAACGTCCGGCTTTGGCCTCCCTCCTGACTACCTAGTTATCCCCCAAGATACCTGGGGCCCAGTTTAGTGCAATTATAAATATGAATTGTACATACGTGTCCTCTATCCATCATATTTCCAGCACTGTGTGAATACTATGTGATGCTCAGCCTTTTGTATAACTCTATGACTCCTGTAAAGCGCTCTGATACCCTAATGGGTCAAGTTTGCGCCCTATAAAACACTAAATAAATAAATAGATACCATCATCCTGGACCCGTCCCAATCCGGCATCCGCAGCAACAACAGCACCAAAACAGCCTTAATCACCGCAACCAACGACAT
The DNA here is from genome assembly GCF_964261635.1 of Lissotriton helveticus. NCBI lineage: Eukaryota > Metazoa > Chordata > Amphibia > Caudata > Salamandridae > Lissotriton > Lissotriton helveticus. The sequence continues at coordinate 2,093,498,364 of NC_136065.1, read as the reverse complement.
CAGGGTCATAATGGACAACAGAGAAACCGCAGCCCACATCCTCCTGGACCTCTTGGCCGCCTTCGACACCATCTGCCACCACACCCTCCGCACACGCCTCCACAACGCAGGGATCCGCGACAAAGCACTGGACTGGAACACCTCCTTCCTCACCGGCAGAACCTAGAGTGTCCGCCTCCCCCATTCCGCTCTTAAGTCACCTAAGGTCATCTGCGGCGTACCCCAAGGATCGTCCCTCAGCCCGACACTCTTCAACATCTACATGACACCGCTCGCCATCATCGCCAGATCACACGACCTCAACATCGTCTCATACGCCGACGACACCCAGCTGATATTCTCTCTCACCAAGGCCCGCACCACCACCAAATCCAACCTCCACAAGGAATGAAGGCCATCGCCGAATGGATGACGATCAGCTGCCTAAAACTGAACTCGGACAAGACAGAGGTCCTCTTCATCGGATCCACCCCCTCCGCCTCGGATGACTCACGGTGGCCGGCCGCACTGGGACCTGCACCGAAACCCATGAACCTCACACGCTACCCAGGAGTCATCCTGGACTCCGCATTGTTATTGACCCAGCAAGTGAACACCGTCTCCTCCTCCTGCTTTAACACCCTCCGCATGCTCCGCAAGATCTACAGATGGATCCCCACCTGTACCAGAAGGACAGTCACCCAGGCCCTTGTCACCAGCAGAGTGGACTACAGCAACGCTCTCTACGCAGGAACTTCAGCCAAACTCCAGAAACAGCTACAACCATACAGAACGCATCTGCACGCCTCATCCTCGACATTCCCTGCCACAGCCACATCACAGCCCACCTGAAGGACCTACACTGTCTCCCCGTCAACAAGAGGCTCACCTTCAAGCTCCTCACCCACGCTCACAAAGCTCTCCACAACACCGGACCAGCGTACCTCAACGAACGACTCACCTTCTATACCCCGAACCGCCAGCTTCACTCTGCTGACCTCGCCACCGTCCCCCGCATTCGTCAAGTGACCTCCAGATCATTCTCCCACCTCGCCACAGAAACCTGGAACACCCTCCCCATCCGCCTACGACAGACCAAGGACCTGCTGGCCTTCAGGAGACTCCTCAAGACCTGGCTGTTTGATCAGTAGCAGCCCCCTCCTCACCCCCTCACCCCCCCACCCCCCACGGGTGAGTTGTGCGCTCTACAAATGTATTGATTGATTGTCCCCAATGTAATACTCGGAGGCACATGGTGGCCAGAGTCGAGCCTGTCTATAGGCAGCTAGGTCAGTCAGCAACCTGAGTCGGTGCTGCATTAATGCCACTGCAGGCAGCTGCCTTACAGGGCCCGCACAAGATAGGACCGGATAGTAACAAAGACCACCACCACGAGACAGGACCAGATAGTAACAAAGACCAAACAAATGGTTTGCTGTAAGGGTATGAGCAAGTGATCAAATGGCAAACATTCATTTTTGATATCAAAACATTTAACAGGTTCTCCTCACAGGAGGGGCGAGTGTGATTTGGTGTGTAGCAGCCAAACAGTTGGTTCACGACAACGCTGAATAGGAAGTTGAGGTTTACCGATATATATGAAATGAGAACAACTGGATGAATTATATGTGCAGCACGGTACTGACGTTTGGTGGGATGGATTGATGAGGAAGATGTTGTTCTTACTCTGAAACTATCCCACGCCCAAAAGGTACGCAGATACTGGACGCCGTACACTGGGCACTATTATGTGCACTTCAAGCCCCTATATCACTACAAAAATCTCTTTGAGAGCAGATGTGACTACTAATTCAGAGACACAAAGGAATATTGAAATATTGCAACAAGTGTGTTACCTGCTGTTATCAGTGTAGAAGGTACAGAAAGGACTCTAGGCACTTCCCACCAGTGAATGAGGCACACAGGCACTTACTCATGAATATGCATAAGCGTCACCTAGTTAATTCAGACTTAATGTGTCCCACAACAGGGATGTATAACGTGAAAGAGGGTTCCTGAAGAGCACACCCAGGTGATTAAAAGGGGCACTTCGAGCCGCAATATACCCATAAAGTAGCCAGTGACAGGTTACAGCTACCTAGGTTGCACTCCTGCCTTTCGATGTTTCCAGCTCGGAGGGTGTGAGCAGGGCAGACAAGCTAAACCCATCTATGGACAGTGGGGTGAGAGGTTTCTGGGGTCCCAGGAGCCTCCCATGTGTGGGTGCGTCTCGCAAGAGAGTGTCGATGGTTCCAGCTCGGAGGATGTGAGCAGGGCAGGCAAGCTATACCCATCTATGGACAGTGGGGTGAGAGGTTTCTGTTGTTCGCTCAGGCTCCCATGTGTCGGTGTGCCTTGCAAGAGAGTGAAAGAGGCATGGAAGTGTATTAGAGCCCGTCTGCATGCACTCTTCCGTGAAGTGCAGAGGCACCAGTTTTCGGTGCTTAATAAAAAAATTAAGTGCCAGGTCCCCCATTAGGGGTCCCCTGCAGCTTGCACCACACACTGCGCCTGCCAGCGGCAGTACCGACACAATTACTAATCATCACACTCTTACAAGTGTGACAATTCAGCCTACTATAGGCCACCAAAGCTTTAAGAATGGATTGGGCTGCAGTCAATAGTCATCTTTCACAGCGCCACCCTGTGGCAGACTGGTAAAAGCCCTTGTGTAGGCAATTAAGTGCCGGTGCTGAGCACCTGAAACTAATGGCTCAAATTAAGCACTGCCAGTGTTCATGGTCAAGTAGATTTCTCAAAAAAGAGTGTTCTGTGCTTTTTCTGGTGGTACAGTACTGCATCCACCGACGGTGGTGATGCACTTACTCGCTTCAACCCAGAAACAACAAACTCAAGGCATCCTTCATCTGATTTCAAGAATTTAGTGGGGTGTCCAGTGAGGTGCCTCGGTTAAGTCTTTTTTCATCCTCTTTCTCTGAGCTATAGGTTTGACCCAACAGTGCATCACAACCTACTTGCCCCCCCTTAACTTCTGCCCACCCCCTAAATCATCCTAATATAACAACATCGTAATCAATCTCAAAACTTTAAAACGTGCATCAGTATCCAGTGTGCAATATCCGCTTTTTACTACAAAACTGCAAAGAACCAAAAGTCATATTCCTACCTGATATGGCGTACAGGTTCGAGTGCTGGTTTTCAAAGTCTGGTCGAGTGTTTTTGCCTCGAAAACTAGCAGGAAGCGTTAAAGATATATGCCTAGTTAAAAGAAGAAAAAAAGAAAATGTAATAATAGAAGGACTTTTGTCATCTGCATAGAACTTTGCTCTTTCCCAGAGATGCATAATCAAAAAAATATGCACAACCAATGGTTCAATTTCAAGAGTTTGGTTCCTAGTATTCCATGAAATTCTCTGTAAAATCATATGAACATCTTATTTTAAAAGTGGGGACGTTAAAGTGGATAACATTAGGTTCTCTCGAGAAAAAAGCTGCAAATAGACGTTTTGCTAAATTATTTTTGTAAGCCAAGTCACTGCAGATTTTGTTTTCAATATAACTAACTTTTTGAAAACAATCCTTCAAATTAACAAAATTCTGTGGAACAAGGTTAATGCAAAACTGGGATATTTTTGCCCGTGGTATTAACTGAAAAAAATGCTACACATTTCCTCAATTTCATTACACTGGAAAATGATACATTTTTTTACAATTACATTGGTGGCACTATAGTGTCACGCAATCTAGAAACAGCTTTAGGGTAAAACAAAGTACAAGTTAAATCCGCATTTGCACCTTTAAAATATTCACAAACAATATTCGATGAAAAGCCTCGGACATTGCATTTTCATAACCTCGGGCTTATGAGGAGAGGGAGACGCTTAGGTCCAAACAGACGTATATTCAGTGCCTCTTGCTTAGTGTTTTGCTTCCTCATTATTGAAGTGAACTACTTTTTTTTTATTTTTTATTAAAACGTCCAAAAAGTTTTGTTTTTTTCTGTTGTGTTGTCTTGTGTTGCAACTTTGTTGTTGTGTTGTCTTGTGTTGCGAGTCAAGAAAACACTGGATTGTGAATTGCCTGGAACCCAGAGACACACACAACACAGGAAGGCTTCTAAGCGCTGTTCATCAAAGGAAGCGTTGAAGGTAGGCTGCTGGGAAACTACATCAGGAATATCAAATTCTTCTACTCCCTAGTGCAGATCTTCCGATGGATCCCCACCGAAACCAGGAAGACGGTCACCCAGGCACTCGTCACCAACCGACTAGACTACGGGAACACCCTCTACGCGGGAACCACAGCCAAACTACAGAAAAGACTCCAGCGCATACAGAACGCCTCCGCACGACTCATCCTGGACATCCCCCGACACAACCACATCTCCGTCCACCTGAGAGACCTGCACTGGCTCCCCGTCAGCAAGAGGATCACGTTCAGACTACTCACCCACGCACACAAGGCTCTCCACGACCTGGGCCCCAAGTACCTCAACAACTGCCTGACTTTCTACACGCCCACCCGCCAGCTACGACCGACCAGCCTCGACGCCGTACCACGCATCCGCAGAGCCACCGCCGGAGGAAGATCCTTCTCCTACCTGGTGGCCAAGACAAGGAAATCCCTCCACATCCACCTACGGATGACCCAGGACCATCTCTCCTTCAGGAAGCAACTCAAGACCTGGCTTTTCGAGCAGTGACGGACCCCTCCCCTCCAGCGCCTTGAGACCCCTCCGGGTGAGCAGTGCGCTATACAAATTATGTGATTGATTGATTGATTGAGGTGGCTTTTGTCTTACATGCTGGGAGGAGGAGCGTTAACACATTCAAGATGTGTGGAGAGAGTGCAGAACAGGCCTACCACCAGCAGCCCATTGACAATCGCAAAGCTCTTGCAAGAGTACAAAGGACTAACACACTCCATACAAAACTGGCCCTCCTGCAGAATGTATTTTGACTGTACCTGAAACATTTTCAATGTGTACCAAGGAAGCCAAGAGAGGACTGAAGGAATTGGCTCCCCCTAAGCGGGTTTTGCAATCAGATCTGTTTCTGCACACCGCAGCCTCTGTAACTGAGCTACAGGGCAATCCAAGATGTAGCTTATTCTCCTTATCCTGTTGCGAGTGCACACGTTTAACTTGAACACTAACTCGTTCCACGTACACCAACCATGGTAACAACTTCTGTTTTAACCATAGGTGGAAAAGGCTTGATTTCACCACTGTAAACCAAAAGAATTCCTTTCTGTGTTATTATACTTCAAATTGGTGACCAAAAGGCCTACACACAAGTCATGATTTACCTTGTATTCAGATTATGACACGGATAATTATTGCTACACAACACTAGATTTACTTTTGATCTCTCAATTTTTATTTTCCTTAAAAAGTTTTTTTTCAGTTAAAAACATACACTAGTCAGACATTCATTATATATTGTGATCATGATCACGTGCTCTGGTACATCATATCACAATCTAACTAACAATTCCAATTTACGGTTACTACCTCAGAGTCACTGATCCAAATACTTTGACGCGTTTCGGTGCTTTTGTAGTGTTGTAACACCTTCCTCAGGACAGACGGGTTAAAAACATGAATAATCTTTTTTGGTTTGTCAACTTTTGGTCCTTCTCATCAATGTAGAGGCCAAAGACTGTCGTATTCGTAACGATTATGTAGCCAGTGAAATATAGCTCACAAATTTTAAAAACGGGGCCATAGAGTACGGGGAGCATGACGGTGCCAGACGACATCTAAACGCTGAAACACGGTATCACAGAAGAATTGGGCCATTATATCAAGACGGGGTAATTTGACTATACCCTGAACATCGTCTCCGAATTATAGGAGAGTGTGAAAGCAATATTCTGGACTAAGTCATGTGCCTTAAATTTATTGGTATTGTATGTACCAAAATCTTCAAATTGTTATGCGCAGATTGAAAGACGCAGTAATTATAATATGACATCGTAGACACGAGCTTCCCCGTTTTTGTACATTGATGAGAAGGGCCAAAAGTTGAAAAACCAAAAAAGAAGATTATTCATGTTTTTAACCCGTCTGTCCTGAGGAAGGTGTTACAACACCACAAAAGCACCGAAACGCGTCGACAAAGGACTCCTGATATTAATGCATAATGTTTAAGAAATTGATTTTATGTATCATGTACACTTATTGATTTGTGATTCTGAACAAAGTATTTGGATCAGTGACTCTGAGGTAGTAACCGTAAATTGAAATTGTTAGTTAGATTGTGATATGATGTACCAGAGCACGTGATCATGATCACCATATATAATGAATGTCTGACTAGTGTATGTTTTTAACTGAAAAAAAACTTTTTAAGGAAAATAAAAATGGAACGATCAAAAGTAAATCTAGTGTTGTGTAGCAATAATTATCCGTGTCATAATCTGAATACAAGGTAAATCATGACTTGTGTGTAGGCCTTTTGGTCACTAATTGGAAGTATAATAACACAGAAAGGAATTCTTTTTGTTTACATTATTGATACCCGGTCCTTTCTGGTTTCTAGGAGACTCTCTTATTTTTTAAGATTGATTTCACCACTGCCACAACCTATTATGCCTTTTCTGGCGCAAAGTAAACTGTGCTCCAAGATTGCACCCTTCTAGAATTGCAAATTTTTTCTAGGAAGCTATCCCCTGTCCCACCCTACAGACAACCAGAATGGCGGACACAATCACAACAGCACTCTCACTTGTGGGATCACTTGGCTTCCGTAAAGGGCTTGATGTATGGTCCCAGATATTTAAAACCACATTCCCTGCACCAGAGAGACCTCCTTACTTCCTTCAAAGGGTCACTGGGGATGAAAGCCGTCGCCACCTGGATGAAGAACAGCTGCCTGACACTCAACTCAAGAAAATAAATAGGTCCTCATCCTTGGCACCACCCCCTTCGCATGGAACGACTCCTGGTGGCCCTCCACCCTCAGAAAATCCCCCAAACCCGCCAGACCACTCACAAAAACTCGCCATCATACTAGACTCGACGCTCACAATGAACCGCCAGATCAACGCGGTCTCCTCGACCTACTTCAACATCCACCCCATGCATGGATCCCAACCGAAAACAGAAAAACTGTCGCGCATGCACTCTTCAGCAACAGACTGGACTACGGGAACGCTCTCTATGCCGGAATCAACAAGGAACTCCTTCACAAACTCCAGACTGTAAAGAACGGCGCAGTCAGACTGATCCTCAACATCCCCTGTCACAGTCATATCACCCATCACTTCCGCGATCTCCACTGGCTTCCAGTCGAAAGAAGAATAACCTTCAAACTCCACACCCACACATACAAGGCCCTTCACAACACCGGACCTGCATACCTGAACAGCCGCCTCTCCTTCCACACACCCAAAAGACACCTTCGATCAACCCAGCTCTCTCTGGCCTCCGTCCGGCATATCAGCAAGAATAGACTGGGAGGAAAGTTCTTCTCCTACCTCACAACCAAAGCTTGGAACAACCTCCCTTCCAAATCCGGCAATCTCCCACACTGCCCCAGTTCAGCAAGGACCTCAAGACCTGGCTTTTCGGATGACCCCAGCACTCAACTGAGCCACCCCTCTCCCCCAGCGCCTTGAGACTTTCACAGATGAGTAACTGCACTTTACCAACCCTGATTGATTGACTTGATATTCCTATGTTAAGGATGCAAAGCCCTGACTTACATGCGAGGCAAGGTTGATTATTGGGTTTACTCCACTTTGGGCAAGCACGAATGTGCTTATCCCAGTGGGATCCAATACATGAGAGCTCTTCATGGAGATATTTGTTTTAAAGGGAGAGAGATTCTCATAATTGTAAGACAGAGGCTACTGATGTGGGACCCTCAAACTTGAAATGAAATTAATTGAAAAGTAACTATCAAAACTTTGTTAACGTTCCCTGCCATAAGGTCAAAAACAACCAAAGAACACTGAAGATTCCTAATCGCACTCGTGTCCTATAGTATAGTGTGGTCAACATGTTTCTGCCAAAACCTATTGCCCATAAAGTGGTATTCATCAGGACCCTACTAGCTCTCTAAAGCGACTTCATAGAAGGGAGAACCCTGGAAGCCCTCAGTCTCAAACGGTCGTCATCAGGTTCTGCATATCCTAAATTGTGGAACTACTGCTCCCAAGCTATTACAGTCCCAGATACACCATCTGAGTCTTTGGAGAAGGAAACACTGAAAAACCTCTGCCCAGATAGGGAAAAGGAGGAATGGTTTGCAGTCTTTGCCTGTATAGCCCACAGAAGTACTTGAAAGTATTTGCACTCTCGTAAAGGGAGCTATGGTGGGGGGCAAAGTGTGGGACCTCGAATCATGTTCTCTCCTCTCTTCAAGTCCCTTTTTCACTGTAGTTCTGTAATATGGTGCAGACACTGGGTGAACTGCTTTCCCTCGTTTGTCTATGCATTATCCTTGCATAGACACTGTCTACTCACAGCTGCAGTCCATTCTGCAATACCTCAAGGCCCAAGGAACACTGCAAAAGGCACAAATTCTCCTCACCTTCCCCGATCATCGGAAGTACCTTTTATACTACGTCCCCAAGAGTTTAACGAAGAGCGGTCAAAGAAAATTTCAATAGAGAAATTCAACTTAAAAGTGTGAACAGATATCTCAGATTTTTCAAATTGTAGCTTTCAAATACTGATATTTTGTGTATTCTTTAAGCCAAGGGTAATCAACAAACATTAAGGGCCTGTGCCTGGAAAAAGGTCTACTTTATGCCTGTATAGGTCATACATGATTTACTATGAGGTAAGCACAGCCTTTTGTCTTTGAAATAGATATGAAGTCACTCACTGGTGCACAACTATCTTACAGAATCTTTGTACCAAGAGTTATAATTCATGGGCGTTATATGGATTGTATCTGAGAAGTGGCCCAAGGAAACCCCATTCAAATGTGACTCAACAAAATGGAACAATGCATCAGGCACCACTAGTGCAGCCACAAGACACTTATTGGTCACTGAGTGAGGGGGGCAGGTGATAAGCATTTGCAATGTAAAGACGGTCCATGATGGACAGCTTCCCATGTGAGCCGCTGGTGTGGGAGGGCGGGAGCAGGCACTAGGTATCTGTCACAAAGTGACCCCAACCAATGTAAGCAGCTGGCATGGGAGGGCAGGAGCAGGCACTAGTTCTGTATCACATATCGTCTCCATATCATACTGACATGCAGTCACGATCTGGTGCTTTGTGAAAGCAAATGCACGCACCGAAGTCTGCTGTACCCTGCATGCCTACATCCTTGCATTCATAGTTCTTCGCACCAAAGTCTGCAGTCCCTGCATGCCTCCATCCTTGCATTCACAGCTCTTCGCACCGAAGTCTGCTGTCCCCTGCATGCCTCCATCCTTGCATTCGCAGCTCTTCGCACCGAAGTCTACTGGCCCTTGCATTCACAGCTGCTCTTCGCACTGAAGTCTGGTGGCCCCTGCATGCCTCCATCCTTGCATACACACTTCTTCGCACTGAAGTCTGCTGTCCCCTGCATGCCTCCATCCTTGCATTCGCAGCTCTTCGCACCGAAGTCTACTGGCCCTTGCATTCACAGCTGCTCTTCGCACTGAAGTCTGGTGGCCCCTGCATGCCTCCATCCTTGCATACACACTTCTTCGCACTGAAGTCTGCTGACCCCTGCATGTCTCCATCCTTGCATTCGCAGCTGCTCTTCGAACTGAAGTCTGCTGACCCCTGCATGTCTCCATCCTTGCATTCGCAGCTGCTCTTCGCATTGAAGTTTGCTGTACCCTGCATGCCTCCATACTTGCATTCAGAGCTTCCCCTCACACTGTAGTCTGCTGTCCCTTGCATGCCTCCATCCATGCATTCACAGCTGCTGACACCTGCTCACACCGTAGTATACTGGCCCTTGCAGGCCTCCATCCTTGCATGCATAGCTGCTCGCACTGAAGTCTGCTATCCCCTGCATGCCTCCATCCTTGCATTCACAGCTCTTCGCACCTAAGTCTGCTGGCCCATGCACGCCTCCATCCTTGCATTCACAGCTGCTCTTCGCACCGAAGTCTGCTGGCCCCTGTATGCCTCCATCCTTGCATTCGCAGCTCTTCGCACCAAAGTCTGCTGGCCCCTGTATGCCTCCATCCTTGCATTCACAGAAGTTTGCACTGAAGTCTGCTAGCCCCTGCATACCTCCATCCTTGCATACACACCTCTTTGCACTTTAGTCTGCTGGCCCCTGCATGCCTCCATCCTTGCATTCACAGCAGTTTGCACTGAAGTCTACTGGCTCCTGCATGCCTCCATCCTTGCATTCAGAGCTGTTCGCACCAAAGTCTTCTATCACCTACATGCCTTCATTATTGCATTCACAGCTCTTCGCACCAAAGTCTGCTGTCACCTACATGCCTCCATTCTTGCATTCACAGCTCTTCGCACCAAAGTCTGCTGGCCCCTGCATGTCTCCAACCATGCATTCGCAGGTCTTCACACCAAAGTCTGCTGTCACCTGCATGCCTCCATTCTTGTATTCACAGCTCTTCGCACTGAAGTCTGCTGGCCCCTGCATGCCTCCATCCATGCATGCGTTCACAGCTCTTCCAAACAAAGTCTGCTATATCTTGCATGCCTTCGTCCTTGAATTCACAGCTGCTCGCATTGCTGTCTGTTGTCCCTTGCATTCCTCCATCCTTGCATTCACAGCTCTTTGCACCAAAGTCTGCTGGCCCCTGCATGCCTCCATCCATGCATGCATTCACAGCTCTTCCCACAAGAGTCTGCTATATCATGCATGCCTTCGTCCTTGAATTCACAGCTGGTCGCACTTAATTCTGGAGGCCCTTGCATGCCTCCATCCTTGCATTCACAGCTTTTCCCACCGAAGTCTGTTGTCCCCTGCATACCTCCATTCTTGCATTCACAGCGTCTCTTCGCAACGAAGTCTGCTGGCCCTTGCACGCCTCCATCCATGCATACACACCTCTTCGCACTGAAGTCTGGTGGCCCCTGCATGCCTCCATCCTTGCATTCACAGCTCCTCTTTGCACCAAAGTCTGCTGGCCCCTGCATGCCTCCATCCTTGCATACACTCCTTCTCACACTGAAGTCTGCTGTTCCCTGCATGCCTCCATCCTTGCATACACTCCTCCTCACACTGAAGTCTGCTGTCCCCTGCATGCCTCCATCTTTGCATACACACCTTTAGCACTGAAGTCTGCTAGCCCCTGCATACCTCCATCCTTGCATACACACCTCTTTGCACTGAAGTCTGCTGGCCCCTCATGCCTCCATCCATGCATTCACAGCTGTTCACAATGATGGACAGAGCCGGATCCTGCCTAAAGGACATAAAACCACACCACCACCTTTTAAACCCTAACCAAGCCAGCAAACAACTGACATAGAACTTGTCAAACTAATTCTAAAACATTTTCTTCTCACTTGTAAACGAAAATGCATGAAAAAGAACAGCAATGAAAATCGAACAGAATTGCTTTTATTAGGAGGCATTCTCTCCTATGGCCACCCATGCTTGACACACTTCAGCAGCTCAAGAACAACTTAGAACACCCTTGCCACTTTTCAGGTGCACCCACAGTCCACACCATGAGCTGAAGCCACCCCAGTTGCGTGATCTAAAGACCATCAAATCCATCAGACTCAGATTCAACTCAAGGCACCGACCATTTGTTCTGTAACGATTGCCACAACTCAAACCCAGTAGCTCCACACGCCTGTTCTAGTGAATCTTTCGACTCTCTACAGACACCTAGATGGACACCACAAACCTATGTGCAGTGGGAACAGCCCTCCTACAGAGTCGAAGACAATGCTCAAAACCTTCAATACAGACGCTCCTATTTCTAAATAGATCATTGAAATTTCTCAAAATGTTATCAGCTGGAATGTCCACCACCTCTCCTGCCTCCTCCATCTCTCCTGTGTCCCCCGTCATCTTCCTGCAGATTCCCGGCCAGCAGCAGGAAGCACCCGGCTCCCAGGTTCCCCTGAGCCAATCACAACATGCAATGCAGCGTTGTGATTGGTCTAAGCGCCGTGGTTCAGAGCTCAGATGGGGACTGGGAGGCTTTGCATTTTCCTCCCCAGGTTGTGTAATGCAGGCTGGTGGTAAACATGCAAAGTGTGCATGGCTGCTGATTTGCGCGGTGAACACGCCACGCCTAGAGATCCAAAGGGTTTTACCTAATACTGCTGGATGGGGCACATAAGATATTAGGACACAAGGCTAAATAGTCTACCACTCCAGGCGCAGAAATTATAGGAACCCCTTCCGGGTTGGAATTATCACCGGAACTAAGACTACTTGAAACTGACCCCAGCCCTGAAGAAGTCACAGGGTAATCCCCTGTAACAGCGATGAAACACGTGTTGGCTAAGAAGGCTTAAGATCTTGAATTAAAGACATCTGAAAATACAAAGACAAGCATCATTGTGATATTTTATGAAACTTTATGTATTTACTTTCAAACGTGTGCAGAGGATTTGTATATATAGTAGAAAGGTCTGCTGGCCACACACGTGGGGATTTGGTGGTTTTTCCCTACCTTATGCACCGTGCCAGATTACCTGCTATAACCGATTTGTACTTGTGATACACCTCAGAGCGCCATTTTGCCTACTGCTGACCACCGACTGTATACCTAATGCGCATGACTGCTTGGCCGGCCAAGCAGTCGAGCGCACGTCAGGAGTTCAAACCACTCCTCTCCCCGCTCCGCCAGCCCCGCCCGAGAGCCACTGACAGCTACAGGAAAAAATAAAATGATAGTAACAATAGTTATTATCATTTACTTTTTCCTTTTGTTCAGTGGGGAGACACTCCTCCGCCATAGCAAAGGAGACGCCACTGGTGGCAGCATATGTCTAGTGCTAAAACTGTCAATGTTTAGCTGCGTTCCTGGACTGTGCTTTGTGTGAAATTCCACTCAGTCTGTACAAAAACTGTCACAAACTGAAAGATATCACGAAAGTAAGAATTTTCCGAAATGCTGCCATTCGAGAGCTTGGTGCAAATGTATACCAGGGGATTATTTTAGGTCTATTACTACTGTTTTGTGGCCTGGGTCTGAAGCAAAGAGAGCAGGAGCACATTGCCTCCCAGGCTGCTAGGTTGTGGAATGGTTTGCCAGTATCACACTGGGACATCACTCAATCAATCAGGATTCTTATAGAGCACGGCTAATCACTCGTTAGGGTTGCAAGTCGTTGGGGGGTGGGCTGGGGGTGTCTGCAGTTCTGTCGAGGAGCCAGTTCAGTCGACGAGCCAGGTATCGAGGTCCTTCCATAACTGCGGCAGTGAGGGTGATTGCCTGAGATGTAGAGGAAGAGAGATCAACCATCTCTTTTACACTGTAGGAGGCCAAATTTGTTCTTGTTTTTTTCTAGTAATAAGCATCCTCTTTTGAGAGCAAAACAAAACATTTTGAGGGTAATCATCATTCTATTACTTATGGGCTTCGGAAAGTCAGCACCTTTATCCGAGGAGCAGGAGTGTGACGGGCAGAGGAGTATACGAAGACCTCTGGACCATAAAACGGTGACTAACTGCACTGCACTGACAACACAACTCACCACAAATACTAAAGTGCCACTGGGTTCACTCTCAACTTCACCACTACCAGGAGCTCTGGGCCTTCATCGGACTGTGCTACCCTACAGCCAGATCCAGTATCCTCCCTACGATAGTTTGCCGCTAAGTAGCATCTCCCTTTACTCCCTCCAACCTCTTCCTCTATCCCTATCCACCACTGCCCTCTGCCTCTTGGCCTACACTCCACAACCTTGTCTTCACCTCCCATCTTGTGCTGCACCCCGACCTCCAAAGTGCACCACTTCACCCTTCCTCCCAGTATTCCATGACACACTATTTGTTCAAAAACCTCTGCAACAGGTCGATCAGTGACTAAACCTAGGTTGGAAAATTGACTCCATTATAATTACTCTTCTGAGCACCATGAAAGGAGATGCATTAACCCCTTCCATGCGGATGACGGCCAAGAGCCGTCATGGCACAGAGTGCTCGTGTGCTGACGACGGCTCCCGGCCGTCATGACCGCACCCGCGATCGGAATGTGCCGCACAGGCGCAGAATCGCGGCCGCGCCCAAGGGGTTAAATGTCGCCTCTAAGCAAACATTTGGCTGCAGTAAATGAACAAAAATGTACCAATTTAACTCTCTACTGAATTTACCATCCTCGAGCTGTAGGCCAAGCCATTCCACCAGCACACATGGAAGGAAAAACAAGCTGGCATTTGGTAGGGAAAAAAAAACCGAGAAATTATAATTACAAACTCCCAAAGTTCCTAAAGACATATCTTGAAAGAGTGAGCAGGACTGCAGCATCTGGCAAATCAATTACTACTTTAGAAATTTAAACAGCAACATGGCAAGTGCTTTGCAAAAATAATCAAGAACAACGGGTTGGGGTAGATTACAGCGGCCGCTGGAGTTTTGAACACAATTAATCATCATTCCGGGCAATGGGAAGCCATATTGACACTCATTCTTAATTTGAATATTTAATCAGGGTGAAGCTCTTCATCAAATTATTGCAGAACTGGGAGGAACGCCTGGAAGGTTTAGACAATTATCAGTTCAACAACTGTTCACCTGAAAAACCAAAGTGCTCCCAACCCAGAGTGGAACACGCTGTTGTTTATTTATCCCATGGACCAGAATCCAGGCTGCCTCTCAGCTTCTTCAATTAAGTTTAAGACAATCACTGAGTTCTTCTTTGCAGGCAGGAAAACACTTCCAACGAATTATTTTGAGTCACTTATTCCATATGTTATCAACTACTCGCCTTCTAGAACAAAAGTATTATAAATTGATGATGCAAGAACTATTGTACACATGGAAAATGGGCGTACCTTGGAAGAATACTGCATCAAAGGGGAAATAAATATAATCTTGCTGTGAACCTGTCAGTGCAAGAGGCCACTGGAAAAAAGAGTTTATCTGCACAGGTGATCTGTTTCAGCTCTTTGCTACTAATTCAAGAGACTTGGCTAAACATTACATGTCTAAACTTCACGCTGCAACCTCAAATAAACATAGCATCCGCCAGGGCCCTTGGGTCATATTACCTCATTGCATACCCATTGTATACCTTGCAACAGTGCACTTAGCTGGGGTGAGGTTTACAGGGGGCTGGGCTGGTCTGGCAAGCGGCTGCAAATGCAGGGCACAGTAAGCAAACTAGAATGTGGAACTTAAAAAAGCTGATTTCTTTTGTAGAACTTGGAGTATATTTACAACCAGGTGCCCGCTGACACTTGATTTCAAAACGGTTTTAAGCCCAAGAGCCCCACTGTGAAGCAGCCACTTGGGATGCAAGCAGTGCAAGACAATAGAACACTAGCACAGCGCTCCGAGGCCACGCTAATGAAAGAATGGGCGCTTCTCAGACATATGTAACCCAACAAAACACCGTGATGAAAATATTCAGAGCACAGTGAACTGGATTAAACAGAGAAGATTTGTGTCTGACCAGCACCACATGCTATGGCCTCACTGCCTCCCCCCCACAACCTTTAGGTGCTCTTCACTTCAAGCACACTCCAAAGGGTGACACAGCTTTCCCTGAACTTCTTGGCCCACCAGATGTGGTCAGCTGATCTTATTTTAGGTCCTGTTGAGAGAATGTGTGTGATAAACAGAAAAAGATTTACGAAGCACCGCAAAGAGGGGAGGGGCTTGGACTCCACGAGTGTGATAATCTTCCTTACGACTGCATTTGATTGGGCGGAGGTGGTCAGCTGCTGCGCAAAGAGTTCTTCTACTATATATGATGCATCGATGGAAACCTTATGCTCACTACAGTAGGTTGTTATAGTGACAAGTCAATAAGGTCATATGTCCGTTGGCACATGACTGATGTTTAGTTGTCGAATGTTGCAACAAAAACAGTAGGGCTGACACATATTGTGAAAATCATATGTCAAACTCGATTGGCTCTCAAGGGTAGATTGTTATTACCCTGTGATAAAGCTTGCAGACAGGTATTTTGTTACAGTCCGTCTCACAGATTACCACAGTAGGCAGGTACTGGTGTGGGGTGTCCAACTGCAGGGTGGCAAACCTCTCAGGAGAAGTTGTATGTTATTTTGAGAAATCTAATTGTGCGCATATTTGTAATGTTATTACTGCAAGCCTAATGGCTGCCTTGGGGGAATCCTTTTGTTCAATGCAGTAGGCCTGAGTTATGTTGGCAAGCCAATGATTAAGACAGATTGATTCACAGTATAAATGTATGTAGATTCCACAGGGCTCACCAGTTTCTTCTGAAAAGGTATGACCAAGGCAGTAGACCGGAGTTATTTATTGTGAAAACATATATTAAACCTAATAGGACTTTAAGGTTGGATTATTATTAGGCAGCGTTAAAGCCTTAACCAGGTATTTTAATACACTGAAGCTCGGATGGTACCATAGTAGGCAAGGGTTTTGATGCTGCTATCCACTCTATCAAACCCTGGGAGTCGTGCATCTGACGTTGGAACCCCAGTTCGTCCCTCTTAGGACAGGGTGTATACTGTTTTGCTGAATACATTCTGCAGAGATTTGTCATTTTATGACTGTATGTGATGTCTGCCTTGAGGGATACTTTATTTCAATATAGCAGGCCTACGCTGGTTATAGCGGCTGGAGATATTTTAAGGCCTGAGCAAAGTGGGCACCTTCCAGGGACCCCCCTGGGAAAATTAGCTTTACCTTTTTGATCCCAGTCTGTTCTGTTTCTCCATCTAAATGTCACTTTCTCTCTACCAACCTCGTCCTCTGTCTCTGACCCTCCACCCACCGTCATCCTAAGGATTTTAACCCGCTGCGTGCACGCGTCGGCCGCGGCGAGCACTACCTCTGGGGTGCTGCGCACGACCAACGGCCGATGCAGTTACGCCCACTCCGTGGAACGCCCGCACAGCGGCGGAATGTCCGCCACGGTGAACGGGTTGAGTCCCACGGAAGATCTACTTCAACTGTTTTTTTGCGACCCTGTTAAAGTTTAAAATGTTATATAAAACTGTGACATCATGCAGGCTTGAATTAGTTTGGAATGAGTAAAAACACATTCAATTTTTTTCCAAACCAGGACCCTCAAAATATGTCTTGCCTGTGGCCCGTAAAAGCCCTAAGACTACACTGGTGATGGAAAGCAAATGATAAAGTCTACAGGCCGGAATTGTTATTGGGAACAGTTAATAGCCTCTCATAGCTCTGATCTGATCTGTCTATCATGAAACTTTGTGACCAAGGCAGTGGGCTGCACTTATTCAGTTGAAAAACACATTTCAAAACAAATCAGCCTTAAGTGTGGATTATAATTCCACTCTACCAAAAGCTGTACCCCGCTATTTTGCTCCATGGAACCTCACACAACACCGTCACAGGCAGGGGATTTAAAGTTGGCTACCCCTTCTGCAAACCATGAGGGTAAAAGATATGCACGGTGCTAATGCCCGCTATACCGTCTTAGAAGAGGTCGTATATTGCTTTGCAGCTGCAGTTTTGTACATATTTGTAATTTTATGCTGGAGGTTGAAGAGAGTTTAATTAACCTCTACTGATTTTTAATATTATCTAAATTATTATGTAGAATTAAGGGAGGTAGGGCTTAAACTGAAATCTCGAGAAAGGACCAAGCTTTTCAATTTCGAGTTGCTAATTAACTGAATGAGTCCGATGATGCTCGGAATTATATTTGTGCATAATTGTCTCAAGTAAGTGAGAAAGAAGAATGGAGATACCATTCCTGCTACCTCAAGAACATTATGAATATCCTTCTTAATGGTAAAATGAATTAATGAAGCTTGCTTCTCACAAGCGCTCCTCAAAGCGGTTGACTTTATCTTGGAGAACAGAACCTGCCTTTTATGGATGATCTGCAATAAAAGATGCCATTTACCCCTCTGCCCTGCTCCCATCCATATGGATCGCTGTGGACACTGCACTTCCTTTGACACAAGGCAGACAAATTTGCAAAATATGTAAAATAAGTTCATTGAGGGGGAAGGCTCCAGTTCACTTCTAGTTCCCTTTCCGGGTGAGGCTCTTCCTACGTGACTTGAAAAGTGGCTACTGCGGTCCAGGGCTGAATTTGACAACTGAAAAACAACTAAAAGCTTTTTGAAGTGGTCCACTTTCCCCTATGTAGTATTTGAAGATCTCTGAGGACTTCTAGCTTGGGGTGGACGAAATTTGCATAATCGTGCTACGCAAATCTACGCGAAACAGTAAAAAATCTCCGCGAACACGCAGAAAATCCGTAAGCACGCGGAATTGCTTGTTCGCGGTGCTTTTTTCCTGTTCGCAATCGCCGTTTGCGTGCTCGGGGGGAAATATCTCAAGAACACGCATTTTGAGAACGCGAACAAGCAAAAAATTTCATGAAGTCGCGCAACGCAGAATTTTGGGAAATTTTGCGTTTTACGCGGAACACGAAATTACCCAAATTCCGTAAATTCCGCAAGGGAACGGAATTTACCGCCCAGTCCTACTTCTAACAGACTTTATAAATGATAGTCACTCACACGATTGCAATAGTTCTTATTAGAAGTTTTACCCATGGGTTGGAACACTTCAGTAGAAGCTCAGGCCGCACTCAATGGAGATGTAGTCAGGGCTTTACGTGGGCCGGGTCTCACCGGGTCTGAGCACCAACAGTTTTTTAAAGGAGGCCTCGAAACGGGTCTTTATCGGGCTCTGTTTTGTGCCCTGGCACAGGCGGTCCATTTTCTTGCCCGGACTACAGTGGCAGCAGGCACATCGATGTGCTTGTGCTCACACTGTTCACTTTTCACTAGTGGAGAAGTTACGGCATGACGTCATGCCAGGTGAGGTTGTAGGAGGAAGGGAAATCCTTTAAAGAGAGTCATTTTCTCTCTGGATTTCCCTTCTCTTTTTGAAACTCAGGAGCAGCAACATTGTCGTGGTATCACCAGGGCTTTAGGTGGAAGCTTTGTCATTATCATATACAAGCCATAGTTGCTGCTTATTTATCTTATGCAACTAACAACCATTGACAAAGCCAATAGTCCTGGCTTGTTGTAGGTATGATGTTACTTGTTGTATCAAATATCTAGATGCAATGACAGAAACAGCAAAATACAAGTCGGGCGGCACACTATGCTAAGCACAGATTTTTAGCTGATGTGTTTTAAGCCACGCCTATTACATTAGCCACGCCCCTTTGCGAGACCCATCCCCCGTTTTTTCATCCCACTTAAAGCCCTGGATGTAGTGTACGGTCACACCCACTACCTCAGCACAGACCGCCTCTGTCACAGCCAGGCAGAGCTTAGCTTTAGACTAAACTGTCCTCAAAGTAGCTGTGCCTTGAGAAATTGTGGACAGAAGATCTGGAGGAAGACGTGCAGCATTAAGCGATGGGTGTCTGTCTCATGAGAGCTCATCCACACCAAGAGGAACCCCAATATGCATGTGATAAAGTAACTGGCAAATTACAACAAGTGATGATATAACGACTAACCGATGAGCTACAGCAGAGAATGAGGGTTTGCTTCGGTCTGGATAAGATACTCTTCAATCCTGAGATCATAATATGAGGCTGGGAAGGGTGGAGGAGAAACAGCACTAATAACATATTTTATTGTGAATAGTTTAGCACAAGATCCTCCCAACAGCAAGGGTGCTGCCAAAGTGTGTCCTTCGGGGCATCAAGGAGCTTAGTGAACATGGAGAGAGAGTGAAGAGTAGATGCGGAGAGGCACAGAGGAGTACAGGGGTGGGGAGTGGAAGTAAATATGAGGACAGCAAGAAACTGGGTTGGGGAGTCATGCGCAGTGCTGGCGTGCCACCTTGCAGCCACTTCGGATTGATTAGAGATGATGTAATGGTTCAATAAAATAATGAGGGAATTCAAAGGAAGTCCCTGATTGATGAAAACAATCAACAAGAGAAAGCAAGGCTACACCTAAACAGCACTCTTACTCTGTATATCAATAGTAGGCAGGCAAACCGGCCTCTTCGCTGCTTCTGTCAGCCAACGGCTGTCGCGAGCACTACCTCCGTAGTGCTGCGCACGTCCGTTGGCCGGCGCGGACCCGCCCCCAAATAAAACCGCTGAACCGCGGAGGAATTCGCTCTGCGGTTAAGCAGTTAAAGGCTTGTGTCTGCTATAACTTTTATACCTTCAGATTCCAAAAAACCTTCATGTACTCTGTGTATTAATCTGAGACAAATAAACATTTTAACCCCTTGTGACATCAATCTCATTAAGTTTGGTTGGTAAGATCCTTCAGTTGGTTTTTGAGAATAAGATATGTGACATGCCTTTTTGTTTCTTCGCCACACTGCCCAAGATTTTATTTTTCTATTGTTTCCGTTCAATTACCTGATGGCCTTTAGGTCAGCCTCTATAACTGGTCAACTCTCTTCTCATGGCCCATCCTAATATTAGGTCCCCACCGGCCCCCTCCCAGCCTGGATATCCATATGTGGATTGAGATCTACTTGCGTTCTTTCTATGGCTCATTGTGATGGTAGAGGGCAGGGAGGATGCTAACCGACCAGGTGCAGACACCATGATTCACTGGGCCACCAGTGGCTGCTGCCTGCGGTGTTTTGAAGCTCCTTTGTCTGTGGTAGCGGCTGGCCAGTGGAGGGCTTGTGGAGAACGAAACTGTGAATGCAGTCACTCCAAGGGTCTCTGTGTCCCAAAGCCATTTCCTGGGAAAAAATTTTGTTCTGTCCAATAAAGCAAGTGCAGCTCAAGAAGATGACAAAAGGGTAATGACCTGTCTCCTCAGTTGCTGGGATCTGCCCTGTCTATCTTTCGTGCTGCTGCTCCTGCCCTTGCTGAAGTTTGATATTTCTTTTTGGAGGGGCAGAGTTATATATAGCACAAACTCGACTCAAAGGTATCAGTGCGCTTTACATGAGCACCAGTTGCATTACAGACAGACACATTAATTTTGTTAGGCATGGGGAGATTAAGTGATTCACCCAGAATCACAGGATGTTGAGTGTCCCTGCAGAGCCTCGAACCCGGTTCCCCAGCTTTCAGGTCGACCACTCTAGCCGTTAGGACACATCCTCTCCCCATTCCATTTGCCTGAGATGCCTGCAAGCTCACAGGACACCTTGGGGTCCTCCAACAGGAATTGGAAACGCTGTTGGCCACCAACACCTGTAAGCTTTCAGACTGACGAGCACCGATGGGGAGCTAGACGCACCCTCAACGTGTATGGATGGTGCAGTTTTTACTCTCAAAACACACAGCTGTTTAATGCATAGAGACAATATGGTCTTCCAATCAGCCCTCTTTCCACATGCTTGCTAGCTATGCCACCGTCTTTAAATATGCATTGACAGAGCCAATGTCGCTCAGTCTCGCCCAGCATTGGCTGCGTCACAGTGCTTTTTTCCCTAACTTTTAGCCATGCTGCACAGCAAAAAAAGCAGCTGTACAACATGGCTTAAACCCAATAGCTCTCCCATAGGCGAGACCTATTGGCTTTGCCGAGGCTTGTTTACGCTCGGAAAGGAGGGGAGACAGTAGCAAAAGCCCCAATCAGCTAATGGGAAGTTGAGAGGGGGAGGCAAGCTCATTGTCAAGGAGATAAAAAGCGCCCTTCGAGCCACCCAAACTTTCTGAGTTTTAGCAGAGAGAAGTGGCATATTAAATAACACTGCAAACTATGGGAGCCTTTGCCTGTTGTCACATATTTTTGAAGCTTTTTCTGCTTTTAAGATTGAACATAGAGGCCTTAACTGTAACAAAGCTGCGGTCGACGTGTGTCATCTAGGCCTACTTTCTCTGTAGTCCTCTGTAAAAGAAGCAAAAGGGAAGCAAGAAAGACTGGTGTTGGCTAGGAAAACCATAATAAGGGAGGGGAGGGCTAGAATTGAGGCTGCATTTTCAACCAATAGGTGGCTTTCTGGGTGAAAATCAGACCAAAAACAGTGTTACAGTAACTTAAGAAAAAAAGTGCAGGCTGACGTCATGGCACCTATCAATTACACTGCAGAAAAAGAGTGTGAGGTAGTACAAGCCTTTAACCCCCTGGCTGCGGCCGGAATTCTGCGCGGCACATTCCGATCGTGGCGTGGTCATGACGGCTCCCGGCCGTCATCAGCACACGCCCACCGTAACTGATGACGACCGGGAGCCGTCATCAGCACCGAAGGGGTTAAACAAATATTTGTGGGTTGCATAACCTGGTATGACCAAGATACGTTGATGTATGCGAAACACTGAATTGTTGCCTTTCCGGACTCCATCACAACCCCCTCAAACAAGATATTTAGTCATGTGATAAACCATTTGCACTTGTCAAGATTTGTAGCACTGCAGATCCTCTGTGCAGTCCTTGCAATTTATATTGACAAATATTTATGTCTCGGTGGATTGAACGCAATCTGTTAGTATTATTTGTTTTTTTAAACGAGTAATGTCTTAAAAGCAATGCAAACAGATTTAAGGTATGAAAGCAGACCGTGGCAGGCTAATTTAACTGTTAGACATTAATGCAACATTCAGTTATTCCACTGTATACTGCTCCTTTTAACTCAGCCAAATTAGAATACATTTTATATTGACTTTTTTGACATTTGTTTTATCTGCCAAGTAAAACCAAACTGGTCCAATTTCCTTGCAGCCACTGTGAGCCGTAAAGTGTACAAAGAGGTTGTAAAATACCCCAGGCCTTGTAAACTGTTCTTCGCGGACGGCCACTGATGCTCTGAGCTTTAATTCTGGATGTGTTCCAAACTGGGATATGGATCTATACCATCGCTATACTTTGCCATAAAACGGCCCTCAAGATTTAGGAAAAGCAACAACAAGCACGGCAATTCATCGCCAACATCTTTGCTGTAATCACAGAAATGAGCCTTCATCTTTCGACAAACGGGTATTAACGTTGCACCCATTGCTGTTTCTTTTCTTTCACCTCCATTTGTTTTTATGACCTGCGGTCTCCATGCACAGCCATAACATTTAAGAGTTGGGTTTTTTTCCAATCAATTACGCAACTGAGGGTTTTACACAAAAAAAATCACTGCTGGCATTATACCGGCTGCCAACATTCGACATGCCAAATAAGCAGAAACATGTTGAGGGCATTGTGTTGCAGGTACAGGCTCCAAATTATTTTGACACTCCCACAACAAGCAGGCGGCACTTCAGGTCTACAGATAGCCAGAAGTAGGAGAATGAGACAAGCAGCAAGTGAGAGGACAATGAAATAATTCAACGGATACATTAATCGCAGCTGTAAGAAGCTGTCTAACTCTTACTGAGCTATTGCAGTTTTGAGCCTGAGACAGATATACACATCAACTGCACACCAAATGGAATACTGCCAGCTTTTCCTAAACCTCCCACTGCGATTGTTGGCTTTCTCCTGACCGCAAGAGGTAAGAGTAATAGCAAGGTACACTCAGCCCACACACTCCAGATCTTGTCACATCGATGACTAGCGTGGATTAGCTGCACTTTCCAGTAAAGCATAACTGCACAAGAACACTAAGTTCTAAGCTCAGACGTTTTTGCCATCATTCTTGTCTAGCTAAGGCTTTTGGCAGGCAGGGGAAGGTGGGATGACTTTTCTTATTGTCTCCTCACCAGAGTACCCAAACAGTTGCTCCTTGTGAATCAGTAAATATCATCGTGTTTGGAAGCTGGCACAACTATAGAGCGCTTCAGTGCCAGCCACTACGCTTTGATGCCTCTCATGGACAGTAAATCGCAAGTTCCTAGCGATGGCTCAGCTAGTGTTTTCGATAACCCGTTGCTTCCAGCTCTGGTGCACCCACAATCAATACAGAAGTGACTGAGGTACACGGCGATAACCCTGTACAAATAAAACTTAAAAAAACAAACAAATGAATAAATATATACTCAAGAGAGCTCCTTCTTCAGGGTATCTATATCTTTGACAGTGTGGAACGGTCGCCACTGGAATTGGAAGCGGATTTATAAAGCGCGTAGATACCCTGGGGCGTCCCAGCACTGAACTTATGGAATTAGCTAGGGAACGGAGGTGACCTAGGGGAAGAGCCAGGTTTTCAAGAGCTAATGGAATTGTAATAGGTTGGATTCCCTGCGGATTTTGAGGGGAGGGAGTTCCAGAGCTTGGAGGCATTGTAAGAAAAGAGACGTGCTCCTGACCGCGCCTTCTTGATTCTGGGGATGTTTGCCAGGAAGAGGTGGTCGGATGGTAGCTTCCTGTTGGCTTTGTATGGTTTGATTAGGGCTCTCAAGATTGGAGGGCCCTTATCCTGGCGAATTTTATGTGTTATGCAGAAGGATTTGAAATTAATTCTCTCTTGGATTGGGAGCAAATGTAGGGAGCTTAGGGCAGGTTTGACAGAGCATCGATTTTGTGTGCCTGTTAGCAGCCTAGCTGCCGAGTTCTAGACGAGTTGGAGTTTGTTTAGGACTGATTTCGGGGCGTCAAGATAGAGGGCATTCCCGTAATCCAGTCTGGAGAGGATGAGACCCTGAATGAGGAGTTTTCTGGAATGGGGGGGGGGGGGTAAGAGGGGGTAAGAGGGGGAGGATTTTTCACGTGGTGCGCAGAAGACCAAAGCAGATTCCCGCAGTTTTCCTAGCTTGGGTTTGGAAGATGAGATCCTGGTCGCGCCAGACACCCAGGCTTTTTATTTCTTTTTTTGGGGAGGGAGCTGGCCCATGCAAGTTGGCCACATGGGTTTGGGGGAGACTTTAGCTTGATTGCCTAGCACTAGGATCTCTGATTTGTCTCCGTTTAGTTTGAGGAGAGATTTGCCCATCCAACTGGAGATTTCTTTGAGACAGGAGCATAGATTTTCCGGGGAGCGGTCCGTCTGGTTTAGGGAGACAACTGGAAAGAAGGGAAATACATTAAGATCAGATTCGTATTCTGAGATATTTACCTCTGGAAACTTCACTTTGTTTTTCTTTAATGCCTCTTCAGAAGTATTTGATATCATATACAATTCATACAAAATAAAGAAGAGAATTGGTCACATAGTGGCAAAATGCAGGCTTCCTAACTGGTGAGGAAAGCAAATATTAGGCGGACTACGTATTGCGTTGATAGCACGTGATGAAATATGCCAAGGAAGTCTCTTATTTATAATTTCAATGATGGACTCAGGCACGTGCTGCCAGTGCTTGTGTACATTTCAAGGCATCATTTAAGAGGAAACTGAAAGAAACGTGGGTTCAAAGTACAGCAAATGCTCCTGTAAAAGGACTACTTTCTGTTACAATGAATCCATTAATTCTACATTGGTTAGCGACTGTTACACAGTTTTATGCACCTTGTCGCCTTCAAATGATGTATTGTATTGAAATATGATGACTGTAGGAAAAAGAAATACTTAATAAAAACGGTCTCATTTCCATCGCCTTCGATGCGGTCCACCCATCAACATTCCCAATGGAGGAGTATTAATCCCATTTAGAATGCAGACAGTGAAATGCGATGGCAGGACAAAAACAAGGATCTTCTATCACTCCTGATCACACAGCTATTTACAGAACATGCTCTCCTGTGGCTGACAATCCACTGTCTGTCCCAATGTCTAGCAGAATGATTAGATTGGTGGTGTTTTGCAACTCATCAGGGCAGTTACACAATCCCATGCAATTGAAAGGTGGAACGAGCTCCCCGTTAACATTGGAACAAGCTCCCCGTTAACATCAGACGCTCGCAAACCCTGCACACCTTCAGGAAGGAACTCTCTTCGACTGATCCAGAACTCCCATCTTCCCCAGTGCCTTGAGACCCTCACGGGTGAGTAGTGTGCTATATAAACCCATGATTGATTGATTGAAAGACCTTGGGTACCGCTTTGGGCGTCTTCATTTGCAAATGAGATGCATCGGATAATATGATACGCTCTGGTAAGGTGCCTCTACTCGACAAAGAAGAAACATTCCTTATTTGACCAATAACAACTGTGCTGATTATTGTTTCACAAGAAAGACAACCGTAAAGTAGACCCTGAAGAGAGAGAAACCAATAAGACGCAGTCACTTACAGCTGGCTACCTTCTTTGGAAATTGAGAGTGTCATTCCACAGCATAGATGCACATGAAGAGAAGTCCTGTTGGAGGCTCTGTTCTTCCTGTGATCTTTAATTTTCAAGTCTGGTCATTGTGGGGCTACATGTTATATACTGGCATGCCTTAACAGTTGTTATAGCCCTTAGCAGCAGGCAATTATGCTGCAGTAACAATAACACTAAATATATTATTACAAATTATTGCCCGCAGGTGGCTATTCATTACCCGCCCTGCAATTATGAGCCGGAGCTGCAGTGAGGGTGATTAACAGTTGTTATTGGCCTGCAGGTGCGGTCAATAAGACTATTAGCACTCCCCTTCTTAACTCGCCCAGTGGTGAATTTAGTGCAAGTGGGTCCCTATGTTGTGCTGTGTCGGTCCCTCCCCTTCCTACACTTAAGGGTAATTTAGGACCCAATGACCAGTACAAAGAAAAAAACACAAATGTCAATTTCTTTTTTTTCTGATTTTCTACTGGCCTTTAGGGCATACATTCCCCTTAAATGAAGGAATAGGAGTTACAGCGCCCCAAAGTTAGCGGTCCTAGAGACAGCAGAAGCTGCACAGGACCAAGTTTAAATCCTTGCTTGCGGTGGGCTGAACTCGCCCCAAAAGCAGGGCACCCTAAATAGAAGGGAGCTGGCATCGAGGGCGGCGCCCTTGTTGGGCTGCAGCCAAAGCCATGGCCCACAAGGGCACCATTTTAATTGCTTGTCAGATACCAACATTTAAAACAAGGCACAAATTGTAGTTGTCATTATTAAATATTAACAAAACAATTGTCTTCATTGTTAAAATTACTATTATTCTTATTAATCCTTGATTTGCACAGAGCCTGGCATGTAGTTTATTGACCCCAGAAGGAAGAAGGACTCAATCAGTCCAAAACTGTGCATGTTGTTCAGATAAAAACAAAATGGAGGCCTTGTGTTTTCACAGAAGATTACCTTTCTAAAAAGCAAGAGGCAAATTTGTGTATGGCAGTGGGCCAACACAAGTGTTCACTGAAATTTGGTGCTTAGAGCTCACCGTTTATGTTTGCACCAGGGGGTAGAGGCGGGCCACAAAACTGGCCCGTAAGTTCACAGAAGCTAGTTCATGACTTCCAGATGAATCACCAGGAGCAGAGGTGAAGGGGTTGTATGGGTGTTAGAACCCGTAGGGTCTAGGGACCCTCAGCTGGTCATGGTTTATTAAGTCAAAAGGGAGGAACTGCATTTCCTCAGAATTCCAGAAAGGGAACCCCCAGGATTCCATGACTGCCTACAGGGCTTGAGCATCACAAGGTAGGTCATCTTTTCATCCATCATGCCTTGGAGGGAAAGGGTCTAGTGACCCCAGGGATTCCCATGCCTTACTCTATAAGCGTGGAAGGCTGGCATGGAGTCCACACTGGTGCCCTACAACCACCTGCCAGGTACGGGGTTCTCCCTGCCGCCCTTCATCCCCATGTGAGTGTTTGATTGGTTCAGATGCTCCGTCCATCACCACCCCCTTTTGTACCGCTTTATTCGCCATAAGTTGGCAGGGTATGCTCAGACGTGAGTCCCTTGCTCACTTTGCCTCTGGATTCAAGCAAGCCTGGCTGAAGACGGCTGTACTGCCAGAAACCGGTCCTAGGAAGCTTGTTTCCGGTCCAGGGAAGTCATGGCTTGGCAGTTCGGGCTGGACTGTTCCCATGAGACACAGGGTCAGACTGATTTGCATATGGCCATGTCTGAACTGGGGTGGCAGAGTGGGCTAAAGAACGGTGATGGATTAAACCCAGATCTTTTGACTGGGTGTGAGTGTTTGATTGGTTCAGATGCTCCGTCCATCACCACCACCCTCTTTTGTACCGCTTCATCCCCACCAGCTCATGGAAAACACGGACAGCGAATATCACCACCCGGTTGGCAGGACACTGGTTGTGAAAGAGGCCTATGATTGGCTGTGAAAGAGGCCTATGATTGGCTCTTGTCCTGCCTCCTCCTGTAACTAAGTCCCGCCTCCTCGTGTAACTAGCAGCTGGGTGGAGAGTATGGTACCTTCTTGGAGGGAGGCTCCCACCTATCTAGGCCAGAGCCGAGACTGGCAGATTTTCTGTGTCAGATTTTCCAATTTCTTAAGGTCTTTTTTGTACAGTACACAATGCCAGGATGGGTCAAGGTCTTCAATGAGGTTGATCATTTTTCAGAATATCAGTTTCAGCTCATTAACACTCCCTAGCAACCTCTCCACACTCCACCTTTCCAACAGCCATGAAATCATGGACAACCCCAGCTGCAGAATGCTCTTAGCTGCCTACACCATCTGAATTGCTGGGAAATCTCAGGCTCCTATCCACCCCCCAATCTTATTGACAATTTTACGACCCTGCAGAAATCCAACAGACCTTCTGCGTAACGTCGACATTGCCTCCCGGACTTCCAATCTAGCAACACATTTATTCACAAAGCCCATGTTCAGGATCAGGACACAGTACATTTCACCTGCACGAAACCCATTTCTCATAACCTTGTGAAGTCCTGACAGCTTGATGAGAACGTTTACACTGACAAGATGGCTGAATTCTCCACAGCTTGAGTGAAATATACCTCCAGTAGTCAGAGAATGGGGATAGCGGTGTTTCAAGTAACTTAATGGACGCAATAACTGGTGTGGACTAGCATGCTGGTAGCTAGGCAAAACTAGTGGTCTATGGCTTATACATGCAGGAAGCCCACCCTGGGATCCGGCAGATGGAAATTGCATGCATTGTGCAACATTCTTGGTTGCGACTAGGCAACCGCAAAAACAACAGTTGATGGACAGAATGCAGAACAATGTCATACATTCACCCCAGTACAGAGGTCTGGGCCTAAATCCATCGTTTTTTTGCCCTCCACACCACCCCAGTTCAGACATGGCCATATGCAAATCAGCCTTGACCCTTTGCCTCAGCCAGCCCGAACTGCCAAGCCATGTCTTTCCTGGACCGGAATCAAGCATCCTAGGACCGGTTTCTGGCTATCAGCCGTCTTCAGCCAGGATAGCTTTACTCCAGTGGCGTGGAGAGCATGGGACTCACGTCTGAGCATACCCATCCCACTCGGGGTGACAAATGCAGCAACCTTCATGAATGACTAAAGCACTCTGCTCTGAATTTCTTGTGCTGATGGAACCACAAATGATGCCGGAGAAGGAAGCCCAGAAGGCAGATACAAGGGAAGAACTTTACCTGGGAAGGTTAGCAGCTGGCGTAGAAGAAGAAGCTGGCATTTGGGAAGAAGGGCTGGTTGGCTGCGATGACTCGGGCGCTCGGGGGACTCTTCCCATTCGGTACCAAATACCCATATTATTCAGTTCCCTTTAGGATAAAAAGTAAACATGAATTCTTAACAAGTTATCACTCCAAAGAATATCACAAAAACATGTAATGGATAAAAATTGAGTAAATGTAATCAAATAATATTTTGGAGGCTTTGTATAATATGCCATATGGTCCTCATATTGAGTATTAACATTTGTTTATAAATAAGAAAAATATTCATGATATAATTCCATATGGCTCGAGAAAAGTTCATTTTGTTTGTAAATAATTAAAAACTTTACTGATAAATGTAGATGTTGCATGGCTTGCTACTGTACCATATAGTGACTTCATTGCCCGCAGGGGTGCGACCACAGTTGAAGGTGGATTTGAATTTCACCCATGTGTACCAGCAATAAACGTGGAACGCAGGGGTACCTGAAGCAGGTAGCTTCATACCCTATTCAAGGAATGACGACCAGCTGCAGATAACCAGCTGGATCTCAGTTCATCTCATCTTCTAGATGACTCAGGCCGACAACCTTCAAGGAGTCATCACACTTCATTTAAACATTATAAGACCCTTCAACATTTATATACATGAAGTGTTTAGAATTGTAAATAGTGTGACATCATGTTTTAAAGATTAATATTGCAGTTTGTCTAAAATAAGGATTAAAAATCCAAGAGCCAAATAGATACACAAATTTGGTGAAGGGCAAGTCACACAAATATTCTTCATTAGACTTCCGCCATGACAATAAGCCTTGACACAGAATGAAAATGATGGACGACAGAGGATACATTTGGAATAAAATTTAAAAAAATTAAAAATCAAGAGATTTAACAACTGAGCATGCAGCAGAATAGCATTTGTAAAAATACAATGTGAAAAAAGTGCCATAAAATTAACCCAACCTGCTAGAGTCTAACTGACATCCAGGGTCTCCTACGATAAACATCTAATGCAACGATATGGAAGAAACACTGGTTTCCTTTGAATTCTAGACCAAAGCGGAGTCCACTGTGCTCAGAAAAGGAATCCACACTACGTTACTCATCCTCTATTTTTGTAGCGGCCCTTGGGCTGGAATTGAAATCTATGAACTGTGTCTAAAGCTGAAAAGCTGGAGACACATATTGTGACAAGCTAGGAAGCGATATCTCCATGGTGAAGGATCCCCCCC
The DNA here is from genome assembly GCF_964261635.1 of Lissotriton helveticus. Lineage (NCBI taxonomy): Eukaryota > Metazoa > Chordata > Amphibia > Caudata > Salamandridae > Lissotriton > Lissotriton helveticus. Next base: position 2,093,467,932 of record NC_136065.1, on the reverse strand, counting down.
CACCCACTGTAAGTAACCAAGGCATCTCAATGAGCGACTAGGAGACACCACACCCAAGCGGGGCTAATGAGACAAGCCCTCAATAAGAAGGATCTGCAGATGATCCAAGATGGAGGCAGCAAAGAGATTGCACAATGGCTGTCAGTTTTCCAAAGACTTTCAACTTGGATAGGTAGGCCAATGTCTCATGAAAGAATTCAAACTTAAGAGAAAATAGGAAGGTCCGTCCAGTGAAACCTGAGGAGAACAAGACTTAAATTGGTGGGTAAAAATGCATTTTAGTATAAGTGACTTTTTATAATGCAAATCTACAGCGAGCATACCTTTGGTTAAGGCAGCCGTGTCTAAATAGTGTTTGAAGGGAGGGGAGAACAAGGGAACCCTACTCACTGAGGAACCAGGGTACGTAATTTATAAATAGTGTTTGAAAACACAAGAAAACACACTTCGGTGTCTATAGTTTCTTGTCCACTGCACTTCTCAAGATTAACTTTTGAGTCAACGGGGTACAGGATTGGTGTTTATGCGGGTTCCAACCAGTGGCACCCCTTTCAAGTCTGAGTGACATTGAACCAGTACCTGGAGCTGTTTTTCTTAAGGTTAGGCACAGCAGCCAGCATTACCTTGGATCCAGGCAGCCCAGAGTGCAGATTTCTAACAGTCCATAGCAGCAAAATAAAAATTTTAGAGGTACCTGCAAAGACCACTTTGATACCTTGTGCATCTCCTCTAGAATACAATTACCTTCAACCGCAGGACTAGCACCAGAGACATGTCTGTATTTCTCCAGATTATCACCACCGAGTCAAGCAGCACGGTTATCAACAGATTTTGTTGAACAGATAAATAAAGGTGATCCTCATCATTTTACAGCCTCTCAGATCCAGCAACTTTACTCAGACAAATTGAGCACCTCAAAATAAATGTTTCCAGGGAAGCCATCGGGTTGAAAATGCTACCAGTATATCACTATGCAAAACTAACTTTAAACCCACCTCAAAATCCCTAAACGACACCATTACATGCACTCTGATATAAATGTGATACAGGGCACAACCACCTCAGACACTCTAATGACACCAGCATGAGAACAAACACTCCAAATCCATATTAAACAGAAGTTCAAACCTTGGAAAACATGCTAAGTGCAACTGGGCCAACTCATCCTCCTATAAAAAAGTAATGATTGAAATGGTGGCCCCTCCTAGCAACAGATTTGTTTCTTTAGAGCAAACATTTGACAAGTTTCTTGCTAGTTGCTCAGTCTCTGTGGTTGAACAAGGGCAGGAGGTGACTCAGCATCATTTCCACCCAAGAAAGAAACAAAGGTGGCACAGACATTTTGATGGACACTATTGCCCTCAATGAGATCACACATGGATGTCATTGTGCTGGCTGCACTCTTCCTGGGAAAAATACAGAGGATCCATTCTAGGGTTCGAGGCCAATGGAGAACTTCTGGACCCAGTGAAAAGTCATGTTACGAAGGTCACTGCTTTGGTTGGACATGCAGGGCCTGCGGGTCTACAGCATTTGATGGCCTGCCTGTTCCTTTAATCAGGGATCTGACCATTGGATTGGATTGGATTGGATTGGATTGGAATGACTCCTAGTAAGGGTCATGTCAACTCCGACTCAAGCACTGCTTTGCCGACTGCCTGCACATGGACAGTGGGCTGCCCAGTACCTCCATAATCCTGTTGGACCATAGCTCATTGAGGTGATCCAGAATGCCTGCCCACATACTCTTCTACTTGATTGCATGATGCTGTGTCACCACAGGGCATGCAATCCATTGGATAGTCGGAAACCAGCCGGCACAGGCTAACATCTCCCTACGAGCCCAGGTTGACCCCATTATCTGCCCAAGAAATATGCGGACTCCAACGTGGCCTGTCGTATTTATTGGCGAGGAAGAATTCTGAGGCAGGGCCATGCAGAGGCACACAAGTCAAGGACCGCGGATCACCATCTAAGTAAGGGCCTTATGCTTTTGGCACTCTATCTGCCAGCTGTCAAACATTGGAAGGGCAGGAAATCTACACAAGTGCTGTTTTGTAAATACAATGGCACAAATATGATTTTTAGACCATAGTGTGTGATATTTGGAACAGATAATTGTAAAAACTGAGAAAAAAAGAAGGGGTCTATGATGAAATTTGTAAGACTGAACAGGCTAGCGGTCCTCTTTTGCCAGAACTTTTTGCTCTCTGGGATAATGGGGGCAAGTGCAGTGCTTTCAAACTAGGTTCCATAGAGTCCTTGCTAGGGTGGGTCTGTCAAAGGGACTAGCTGCCCCTCTCTCCCTCCACCTGACGCCATAAAGAGACAGCAATTCGTGTGGAAACACAGTGTCATGAGATGGTGATCGATGTCTAAAATAATAGCCAAACAAGTAGTCATTGATTGCAACGATACAATTATACACATTTTTTTTAAAAATACAACCAAAATGTTGTACTATTAGGAAGTACATTAGAATATCGTTCAGGATACTCCTTTGAGGTTTTCTTAAGCGAAGCAGGTAACGGTGAACCTAGACTGTCTTTGAGGTCGAACTTACCCTATGAATGTGTACTGAGGCGGGGCTTGCTTCGATCTGCCCAGGATTCGAACGTCGCAAATAGCAGCTTCGGTAGAGTCCCGGGGGATGAACTTAATGCACAGCCTCTTCTTCCGAAAAGCTGTTTCTTCTGCAAAAAGAAGTTTAAAATCAATTTAGAATTTAGTGTGGTGTGAACAGGCTGTCAATACTGAATCACATAGTCTTTTTCTAACAAGTGAAAGGTAATTCATGAATACTGCGCATGGCTGTGTGCGCTTCATCGAGTTAGGAATAGGATTTGTTTCTGTCCACTGCCAATACATGTGAGATCCATGTTCTTTACACCTGGTGGGTTTCATTAGTTCCACTGCAGCAAGGGTCACAAATGACACACAAAGAACTGAAAGCAGGGTCATTTCTTCAACCACACAACCAGCACACATACCAAGGAAGTGTGGAGAGTTCCAAAGGAGGCAAGACTCCAAACCACAGGAATCCATCCCCTTCTCCTTAATCACCATTATTTCGCCATAAAAATATTCTTTTCCTTGGTTTAGTGGAGTGTTGGACCTAGGTTTTCTACAAACCGTTCAATACCATGCCTTGAATATGATAACGATACAGAAAAGGGGGTGGTGATGAACAGAGTGTCTGAATTAAGCAGACCACTCTTACCCAGTCCAAAGATCAGGGCTTGATCCATCACCGTTATTTATCTCACTGCCCCATCCCAGCTCAGAACCTGGCTATATGCAAATTAGTCTGTCCCTGGCCCAGTGCATCATGGGAACAGGGCAGACCAAACTACCAAGCCAATTCTTCACTGGAAAGGAAACAAGCTTCGGGGGACCTGTTTCTGGCATTACAGCCGTCTTCGGCCCGGCTTGCTTGAATCCTGATGGTGCAGTGAGCAAGGGACTCATGTCTGAGCATACCCTTCCACACTCATGGTGGCCAAAATAATTTCAAAAAGGGGGTGGTGATGGACAGAGTATTTGAGTTAATCAGAACACTCCTACCCAGTCAACAGATCAGGGCTTGATCCATCACCACCCCTTGTTGTAAATAATTTTGTCCACCCTAAGCGTGGAAGGGTATACTCAGATGTGAGTCCCTTGCTCATTGCACCATCAGGATTCAAGCAAGCCGGGCCGAAGACGCCTGAAATGGCAGAAACCGGTCCCCGGAAGCTTGTTTCCTTCCCAGTGTAAGAATTGGCTTTTGTAGTCTGGTCTGCCCTGTTCCCATGATGCACTGGGCCAGGGACAGACTAATTTGCATACAGCCAGGTTCTGAAACTGGGATGGTGCAATGAGCTAAAAAACGGTGTTGGATCTAGCCCTGATCTCTTGACTGGGTGAGAGTACTCTGCTTAATTCAGAGACTCTGTCCATCACCACCCCTTGTTGTAAATAATTTTGTCCACCCTAAGCGTGGAAGGGTATACTCAGATGTGAGTCCCTTGCTCATTGCACCATCAGGATTCAAGCAAGCCGGGCCGAAGACGCCTGAAATGGCACAAACCAGTCCCCGGAAGCTTGTTTCCTTCCCAGTGTAAGAATTGGCTTTTGTAGTCTGGTCTGCCCTGTTCCCATGATGCACTGGGCCAGGGACAGACTAATTTGCATACAGCCAGGTTCTGAAACTGGGATGGTGCAATGAGCTAAAAAACGGTGTTGGATCTAGCCCTGATCTCTTGACTGGGTGAGAGTACTCTGCTTAATTCAGAGACTCTGTCCATCACCACCCCTTGTTGTAAATAATTTTGTCCACCCTAAGCGTGGAAGGGTATACTCAGATGTGAGTCCCTTGCTCATTGCACCATCAGTATTCAAGCAAGCCGGGCCGAAGACGCCTGAAATGGCAGAAACCGGTCCCCGGAAGCTTGTTTCCTTCCCAGTGTAAGAATTGGCTTTTGTAGTCTGGTCTGCCCTGTTCCCATGATGCACTGGGCCAGGGACAGACTAATTTGCATACAGCCAGGTTCTGAAACTGGGATGGTGCAATGAGCTAAAAAACGGTGTTGGATCTAGCCCTGATCTCTTGACTGGGTGAGAGTACTCTGCTTAATTCAGAGACTCTGTCCATCACCACCCCTTGTTGTAAATAATTTTGTCCACCCTAAGCGTGGAAGGGTATACTCAGATGTGAGTCCCTTGCTCATTGCACCATCAGGATTCAAGCAAGCCGGGCCGAAGACGCCTGAAATGGCAGAAACCGGTCCCCGGAAGCTTGTTTCCTTCCCAGTGTAAGAATTGGCTTTTGTAGTCTGGTCTGCCCTGTTCCCATGATGCACTGGGCCAGGGACAGACTAATTTGCATACAGCCAGGTTCTGAAACTGGGATGGTGCAATGAGCTAAAAAACGGTGTTGGATCTAGCCCTGATCTCTTGACTGGGTGAGAGTACTCTGCTTAATTCAGAGACTCTGTCCATCACCACCCCTTGTTGTAAATAATTTTGTCCACCCTAAGCGTGGAAGGGTATACTCAGATGTGAGTCCCTTGCTCATTGCACCATCAGGATTCAAGCAAGCCGGGCCGAAGACGCCTGAAATGGCAGAAACCGGTCCCCGGAAGCTTGTTTCCTTCCCAGTGTAAGAATTGGCTTTTGTAGTCTGGTCTGCCCTGTTCCCATGATGCACTGGGCCAGGGACAGACTAATTTGCATACAGCCAGGTTCTGAAACTGGGATGGTGCAATGAGCTAAAAAACGGTGTTGGATCTAGCCCTGATCTCTTGACTGGGTGAGAGTACTCTGCTTAATTCAGAGACTCTGTCCATCACCACCCCTTGTTGTAAATAATTTTGTCCACCCTAAGCGTGGAAGGGTATACTCAGATGTGAGTCCCTTGCTCATTGCACCATCAGGATTCAAGCAAGCCGGGCCGAAGACGCCTGAAATGGCAGAAACCGGTCCCCGGAAGCTTGTTTCCTTCCCAGTGTAAGAATTGGCTTTTGTAGTCTGGTCTGCCCTGTTCCCATGATGCACTGGGCCAGGGACAGACTAATTTGCATACAGCCAGGTTCTGAAACTGGGATGGTGCAATGAGCTAAAAAACGGTGTTGGATCTAGCCCTGATCTCTTGACTGGGTGAGAGTACTCTGCTTAATTCAGAGACTCTGTCCATCACCACCCCTTGTTGTAAATAATTTTGTCCACCCTAAGCGTGGAAGGGTATACTCAGATGTGAGTCCCTTGCTCATTGCACCATCAGGATTCAAGCAAGCCGGGCCGAAGACGCCTGAAATGGCAGAAACCGGTCCCCGGAAGCTTGTTTCCTTCCCAGTGTAAGAATTGGCTTTTGTAGTCTGGTCTGCCCTGTTCCCATGATGCACTGGGCCAGGGACAGACTAATTTGCATACAGCCAGGTTCTGAAACTGGGATGGTGCAATGAGCTAAAAAACGGTGTTGGATCTAGCCCTGATCTCTTGACTGGGTGAGAGTACTCTGCTTAATTCAGAGACTCTGTCCATCACCACCCCTTGTTGTAAATAATTTTGTCCACCCTAAGCGTGGAAGGGTATACTCAGATGTGAGTCCCTTGCTCATTGCACCATCAGGATTCAAGCAAGCCGGGCCGAAGACGCCTGAAATGGCAGAAACCGGTCCCCGGAAGCTTGTTTCCTTCCCAGTGTAAGAATTGGCTTTTGTAGTCTGGTCTGCCCTGTTCCCATGATGCACTGGGCCAGGGACAGACTAATTTGCATACAGCCAGGTTCTGAAACAGGGATGGTGCAATGAGCTAAAAAACGGTGTTGGATCTAGCCCTGATCTCTTGACTGGGTGAGAGTACTCTGCTTAATTCAGAGACTCTGTCCATCACCACCCCTTGTTGTAAATAATTTTGTCCACCCTAAGCGTGGAAGGGTATACTCAGATGTGAGTCCCTTGCTCATTGCACCATCAGGATTCAAGCAAGCCGGGCCGAAGACGCCTGAAATGGCAGAAACCGGTCCCCGGAAGCTTGTTTCCTTCCCAGTGTAAGAATTGGCTTTTGTAGTCTGGTCTGCCCTGTTCCCATGATGCACTGGGCCAGGGACAGACTAATTTGCATACAGCCAGGTTCTGAAACTGGGATGGTGCAATGAGCTAAAAAACGGTGTTGGATCTAGCCCTGATCTCTTGACTGGGTGAGAGTACTCTGCTTAATTCAGAGACTCTGTCCATCACCACCCCTTGTTGTAAATAATTTTGTCCACCCTAAGCGTGGAAGGGTATACTCAGATGTGAGTCCCTTGCTCATTGCACCATCAGGATTCAAGCAAGCCGGGCCGAAGACGCCTGAAATGGCAGAAACCGGTCCCCGGAAGCTTGTTTCCTTCCCAGTGTAAGAATTGGCTTTTGTAGTCTGGTCTGCCCTGTTCCCATGATGCACTGGGCCAGGGACAGACTAATTTGCATACAGCCAGGTTCTGAAACTGGGATGGTGCAATGAGCTAAAAAACGGTGTTGGATCTAGCCCTGATCTCTTGACTGGGTGAGAGTACTCTGCTTAATTCAGAGACTCTGTCCATCACCACCCCTTGTTGTAAATAATTTTGTCCACCCTAAGCGTGGAAGGGTATACTCAGATGTGAGTCCCTTGCTCATTGCACCATCAGGATTCAAGCAAGCCGGGCCGAAGACGCCTGAAATGGCAGAAACCGGTCCCCGGAAGCTTGTTTCCTTCCCAGTGTAAGAATTGGCTTTTGTAGTCTGGTCTGCCCTGTTCCCATGATGCACTGGGCCAGGGACAGACTAATTTGCATACAGCCAGGTTCTGAAACTGGGATGGTGCAATGAGCTAAAAAACGGTGTTGGATCTAGCCCTGATCTCTTGACTGGGTGAGAGTACTCTGCTTAATTCAGAGACTCGGTCCATCACCACCCCTTGTTGTAAATAATTGAATATGATAAGGCTGCCAACTTGAGGTCAGTCCCAGAAGAGACAGAGTCAGAAAGAAGTTGGTTGGCCACTGATGGAACAATTCGATCTTCAGAATCGCACACAAGTTGGGAGAGCACCAGTAATGAAGACTACTTGGTTCTCTGCACTATCCTAAGCGTAATAGGGGTAAAAAGGGACCTGAGATGATTCTCCCTATGTGCTGCCCAAAGGGGGGTGGGCGGAAGGGGTCTACCTGACTTAAAAGGATAGCTCTAGCATTGAGCAGCACCAATGAACTCTATCAGCATGACACTAAGTTGCATTATGCATATCTGAGTGCTGTATTTAGTTCTAGTGTGCAATAAAGAACTTTTAATCTGGAAAGCCAAGTCCTAGTGTGGACAATCCTTCATTATACTGTGTGTTCATGGAGTGTTGTGCTTGAGTACCCCCCACACTACCTCCACGAGAAGCCAGTGACTGCTCGCCATAGCAACCACTGACAGCCAAGTGATGAAGGGGCTGAGCTTGGTTCAGTATGTTTAGCCAAAGTAGGACAGACCAAAAGACTCCAGAGGCAAACAACCTCAACCTACATGTTTGAGCCACAGTAGACAGCCTGCCCAAATATTCATTTCTCCCCTACTCCCCCGAAGAGAGTCCGGCACTGGACATCTCAGGGCAGACCACTGCCATCAGGGAAACAGAGAGATCTCCCGCGCCTGCTCTACTTCTTTCGTACCCTCCCGATCTGGATCCCCGTTTTCTTTTTTCGGACACTACGGGCGTTGGTGATGGAATTTATCTGGGGATCCGGCAGACGTACGATAGCGTTAACCACCCTGATGCGGCCGAGAGAGGAGGGGTGGCTGGCGGCCCCAGACTTTGAGTGGTACTATTTGGCGGCGCAGCTGCAATGGCTTACACAGGCAGTGGCACGGGAGTTCAGGGGGCCGGACGGTCCGCAGGGCAGGGTCATTCCCAGGCATGTCCTATCAATCATTATCCTCCAACAGCAACTCCGGTTGGACCAGCTCACTCTCGAGGAGCGCACCCTCCGGTCATGCTGGCTGCGAAGTCAGAAGCGCGCGGGGTTCGCGAACCCCTATGCCCCGGAAATCCCTTTGGGTATGTGCACGGCACTCCCGCATGGTGGAGATTAGTCGGCATTAGCTGGCTGGGAGGAGTGCGGGCTCCAAATGATTGGCGATTTATATAGAGACGGTGTCTTGCTGCCTTTCCCGGCCTTGCGGGAAGCTTTCGACCTACCAAGAGGGGACTATTTACTGCATGCTGCCCTTGTGGCGGGAATTCAGAAATACTGGAAGATGGGATTGTTGGAACCCCTGACGTTGTTGGGGTGCCAATACGTCACTATGGCGGCGGGTACGGTTAAGGCCATCACCTGCTTATATCGGCGACTGTCCACGGAACACCTTCCCCCTCTAGATCGCTTGAGAGGCAAATGGGAGGGGGACCTTGGCAGGCCCATCCCGGAGACGACGTGGCCGCAGTTGCTGAGACGGGCATGGAAGGGCACGCTCAATGCTAGGTTCCAATTGGTCCAATTTTACACTCTCCACAGGGCCTACTTAACCCCGGTCAAGATTCAGCAGTATTTCGGGGGGGCTCAGTCGCTGTGCCCTCGGTGCCAGGCAGAAGACGCTGATTTTGTTCACATGTTTTGGTCCTGTGTGGGGTTAGGTTCTTATTGGGCGGATGTGATGGCATGCTTGAATCGTGTGACGGAGCGAGAGTTGGAGGCTGAGATGGGAACCTGCCTCCTGTTGTGGTTTCCACACACCCCTACCACTAAAGTAACAAGCAATCAATTCAATTTATAAACTTTATTCGATTGTTTAAAAAAACATCATAAAAGTATACAATTAAAACATTGCACATTCAAGAATCCATTCAAATACAACACCGGGGGGGGGGGGGGTACATATCTTATTGTAGAGCAAGAAAGATTTTTGACATAAAATGTAGGAATTACTGTGCATTAATTTAAGGAAAAACCATACTTAGTCTTGCTGTGATAGATTTCAAAATAAAAGTAGCAGTAAAGAAACATAGATCTGGGCTCGCAAGTGAGAATAATAACCTCATTGCATTTCCTGTAGTATACGTAGAGTATTTCAAAAACATAGGTTTAAGGTAGCAAATACGCTGGGCTTTGTACAGAGGACAGAGTAGGAGAAAGTGCGGTGTGCTTTGTTTAGTTAAACCATCACACGGACAAGGGGTAACCGAGTGACATTTCATTGTGGGGAAGGCAACCAAGTTATGTGCTATGCCTAGTCTCAGTCTTGAAAGTACAAATTGATGGGACTGTCTATGGATAGCATTAAGGTACATGGGTATACCAGGTCTGTCTTCTTTCAAAGAATAATAGAAGACATGGGTAGAATACTCTTTAGTTGTACTTTTCCGCAGATCAGATTTGACCCGCAAATATTCATTTTTGACTTCCTGTTTGGTCAAAGAATTCATACAGACAGGGTCATTACACACATCCATATCAAACAGATCCTTAACAGTTGAAATCACATATTTTAGCCAAGGAATATTGGAAACTTTTTCCAGAAGTAAACAGTCCTTAATAATGTCTTTGGTAAAGGCAGTTTCCGTCTTGGTAAAAATGGATTTCCAGACCAACAGTGGCCTTAATCCGGTTAGGTCAGATAAGTAGTCCAGATCTAGTTCCATGTGTGTTAAAACAGTGGAAGCCGAAGATGGAAGGCAGAGCAACCGTTTGAGGAACATGTTTTCCATAATTTGCAGAACCCTTACATTGTGATGGCCCCACACCCCAGAACCGTACAATGCTACCGATGTACATCTGTGCTTGTAAATATTCAACATATCTACGATACGGCGGCTTCCCACTTTAGAAGCAAAGCGGAAGACGCCTAGGGATGCTTTCCCCATTCTAGCTTTAACATTTGTCTGCTCTGGAGCCCAGGAACCACTGTTATTAAAAGTAACGCCCAAATAACAGAAATTGGCAACAGTCTCAATATGGTTTTCCTTAAAACAAAAAGGTTTAAAATGTTTTAACTTTTTGCCACACTCCATGACAAAGGTTTTGGAATAATTGATTTTAAGTTTCTTCCTCTGAATAAAATCATAAAACCCATTCATCAATTTTTGAAGGCCTATAGGGGTCCTGGAAAGTAAAACAGTGTCATCGGCATAAAGTAATACCGGTATGGGAAGACCTCCTACTTGGGGGGCATCGGCTTGGATTTGCTTTAAATCTTGCTCAACTGAATTAATAAAGAGCGAGAAAAGCAACGGGGCCAAAACACATCCCTGCCGGATGCCAGATCTTACCTTGATCTTTCGTGTACACTCCCCCGCTGAACCATAACGAATTTGGGCCGATAAGTTGGAGTAAAGTCTGGCTAAAAAGAGTATAATGTCAGGGGGGGCCCCCATGCCCAACAAAGTTGACCATAACAAAGCGTGGTCAACCAAATCGAAGGCGCTAGAAAGATCCGCAAAACACAGGTATAGGGATCCCGGTTTGGCCTTGGTGTATTTACCAATTAGAAGGTTCAGATTAATACATTGTTCAATAGTACCAAGGCCCTTTCTAAAGCCATATTGGGATGGGGCGAGGATATGGTTATCTGTGGCCCAGTCTTCCAATCGTGTTAACAAGACCCTACTCAAGATTTTTAATGAGGAATCCAGAAGGGAGATAGGGCGGTAGTTCTTGGCCTCTCCTCTATCCCCCTTCTTGTAGATAGGAATTATAATGGATTCACCCCAGCTTGGGGGAATCTTGTTAACCACAGCGGCATTAAATGCTATGGTTAATAATGGGCTCCAAAGGGCCAAATCATGTTTGTAAAGATCAATTGGCACCCCATCTGGGCCAGGTGCCTTTCCCCCTTTACTATTCTTTATTGCCATATCCACCTCATGGATCGTGATTCTCAGGGTTTCAACTGGGGTGATAAGATTGTTACAGAAATTATCATTAGACTCTCCAGTTGGGTCAAAAATCCCTGTGAAGTGTAAAACCCAGCTATCTTCGCTTACTTGGGCGGTAAGGACTGGGAATTCTTCCTTTTGGAGGAATGGACTGTTGATGGTGCTCCAGAACAACTTGCTGTCCCGGAGGGCTGCAGCTTTATTCAGATCTTCCCAGGCTAGTTCTCTTAGCTCTTGTTTCCTGAGTTTCAATTCGGTTTTATAATTGGTCCTCAAGAATTTAACTGCTTCCCTGTCTCTAGGATTGATGGAAAGGGCAAGCTTAAGTGCTTTTAACGCCTTAGTGCACGCCTGATTGAACCAACCCAGTGTTTCCCGTTTAATTGGGGCCTTCTTGGTAGTAAGGGTTTGCTTGATTATGGTACCCAATTTCTCGAAATTATTTACGGTATAATCAGGTGGAACATCGGTTTCTAGACAACAAAGTATAACTTTTAAACCGGCTTTCACAACACTACGGTGTAAGTTCTCGGATTTTTCCCCGCACCACTTAATGCGTATCCCATTTGGTCTACATGGGATAATGTCATCAACAACCCTGCCGGAGAATACCTTCCTAGTAATCTCACAGAAGATGGACATAGTTAGTGCATTGTGGTCACTCAGTCCAAGGTCCAGGATGTGCGGGACCGTACAATGCGGAACTATCCGGGTGGAGATGAGCAAAAAATCAATAATAGAAGTAGTATTCCTCCCCGTAAAAGTAGGGGCCAAATTACCCTCATTGTCAGGGGCATGTTGGTGGATGGACACATCATACTTTAGCATCAGGTTGTTAAGGGAAATACCGTAGGGGGAGTGTAGAAAATGTAATGAATACTCCCCATTATCCCCATCATATCCACATGCAGGTGTATAAGAGAGAGGGCAAGTTCTGATGTTAAAGTCTCCCCCCCAAATAATATCATAGGAAATTGCCGATTTACAGAGAATTGAGTCTAAAACAGTTTCAAGTTCTTCCACGACAGTAGTACTGGAAGGGTCAAAGATGTTATTATAGTAGTTGATCAATAGAATATTTCTACCCCTGCTGACCATTATTTCCAGTATCTGCGAATGGGACCCCACTAAATGGCTTTTCCTTACATGTATAGGGAGGTGTACAGATAGTAAAATCAGTAATCCGCCTTTAGCCCTCCCCATAACAGACTCTACAGCATTACAGTTGTAAGAAACAAAACCATCATAGTGAATATCTTCCACTGACCATGTTTCTTGCAGACACAAAATGTCAAAATCCCTAATGTGCTCCCTCCAGCCCAGGGCTGTAGCTTTTTGCCGCCACCCTGCAATATTCCAACTCGCCATTGAATATCCTTTTAGCCTAGGGGCCTGTACCATATGAGTGGGGATAGCTGTGATGGAAGAAGTTGCATGGCCCACATCGGTGGGAGCCTGTACCAAATCAGTGGGGATAGCTGTGATGGAAGAAGTTGCATGGCCCACATCGGTGGGAGCCTGTACCATATCAGTGGGGGTTGCTGTGGTGGAGGAAGTTACATAGCCCACATCGGTAGGACCCATGACATAAGGTACAGGAAGAGCTGCCTTCAGGACAACAGGTGGAATAGATGGCGAGTTGGCAGCGGTTTCCATGCATTGGGTCGGAGGTTTGACAGTAGATGAGACTTCACTGTTAACTGTGGCAAGAGTCAGCTCCGGGGAAGAGGAAACAGGGGGTAGTCAGTCGACTCCCTCCAGACCTTGTAAGCAACCAAAGCGATTATAATCCGTAAATGGGTGGAATTGGGGCGCATATTGGGGTTGTCTAGATGGTCTGGTATCATAAGGTCGCTGCCTGCCTCTACGTTCCACAACAGTCCAGTCCCCTCTTCTCGATTGATGGTAATTGTTGGTTGGTGGGAAGAAGTAGGAAACTGGAAGGGTCTGGATAGTGGAATCATACGATCTGTTGAAGCCTGCACATATATGGAATACCGTACGGGGATCTCTAAAGCTAACGGTTATACAGTCTCCATTGATGTTTTTAGGAGTCTTTCCAACCCAGGGAACCCTCCTGACTATGATGATTTCGTTATGTAAATGGGTCGGGAGGGGTCTATTCCAATTAAGCCATTTGATTATCATGCTTTTCAAGGAACTGAAAATTTCTGTCTCCCCTTTATCTAATGGTGGTACTCCAGCTAGGATAACTGTGAACCGGTTAGCTTCTGGTGGGAGATCAGGCCGTCTAGGTCTAGGAGTATTGTGTTCCCTAACCGGGGATCCCTGATTTACCTCATCTATGTGAACTGGGGGATTAAATTGACTGGATTGAAGACTCGCCACATGCTCGGCGGTTGTATTGCTGGGCATGGGAGGTGTGGGTAGACTGTTAGTTAATGGGGGAATAGTAGGTTGAATCGGATTTGGAGGTAGAGGGACCAGAAGAGTTGGGGCAATGGGCGGGGTGTTTTGACATTGGGGCTTACTAAGAGTTGCTAGGATTGAGGTAGTAGTTTTCTCCAAGTTGGATATTCTAGAATTTAACCTATCCAATTTTGCCTCTAGTGGTGATATAATTGATTTAAGTAAGGCCACAGCCCACTCCATGGATACCTCTCTACCCGGGAGGGTAACTTCATGGGGGTTGGTAATCTGGGGTGGCTCGCCCCGCACTTTGGCTGATTTCACAGACCTTCCCGTTTTGGTTTCTTTTTTGTTATACACTCTTTTCCGTTTCTTAATTGCGCCTTCTCTCTCCCCTTGGCTATTAGTTTGAATAGTACTCTCTTCATGGTGAGACGAAAGGGAGACATTATTGCTTACGGGGACATAATTAATATCCGTGACAATGTCAATTGTAGTAGCCAAGGTGCCGGGGTCTTCTCTTGGCGGGGGTGTTACCTCCAGGATAGCAGATTGTTCACTATTTCTGTTAGGTGTTTTGGCATTAGCAAGGGGCCCTATGGATGAGCGTTTAAGAGAGATAAGTTCAGTTGATAGGCGTTTTTCCAGAGTGACAATCTCCTTGTCTATGATATTATTGGCCCTTATGAGAAATTTTTCCATACCTCCTGGGGTTGAGAGACTTCCGGTTAGCGATGATTTAATCCTGGTATCTCTTCCAGCCATGGTCCCCGAATGTAGGAGGGGGCTTACACAGGTTAGAGGGTTGGGCCGGTCCGGTCTCTCCCGGTCTCTAACGGGCACAAACGGGCCCGCTCTTGGCCCGGTCTTCGCCCGCGTCCGCGCGCGTCCCGCGTACGCGTTCAAGGCGGGGTTAAAGTAGAGGAGGAGAGAAGGGGGCGGGAAGAGGAACCAGGTGCGCGCGGTGGACGGCGCAAGCACTGCTGGACCTCGCAGTCGCGCTCCCTAAGCAGGTTACGTTTCAGACACTCCCCCAGCCGAGGTGACCGAGCCGAAATGCTCCCAGGTCACAAGAGAGATCAGGTAAAGGGCTCCGCTGCAGTTCTTTCCCCAAAGGTGGCCACAGGCACAGTTCAAATATCCTCACGCTGCACGAGCGGCTCCCGCGCCAGCGGGGGCCGCGAGGAGTTTAAAAAGCCTACCAGGGAGGTCGGAGGGAGAAGGGGGCGGGAAGAGGAACCAGGTGCGCGCGGTGGACGGCGCAAGCACTGCTGGACCTCGCAGTCCCGCTCCCTAAGCAGGTTACGTTTCAGACACTCCCCCAGCCGAGGTGACCGAGTCGAAATGCTCCCAGGTCACAAGAGAGATCAGGTAAAGGGCTCCGCTGCAGTTCTTTCCCCAAAGGTGGCCACAGGCACAGTTCAAATATCCTCACGCTGCACGAGCGGCTCCCGCGGGTACGGTTAAGGCCATCACCTGCTTATATCGGCGACTGTCCACGGAACACCTTCCCCCTCTAGATCGCTTGAGAGGCAAATGGGAGGGGGACCTTGGCAGGCCCATCCCGGAGACGACGTGGCCGCAGTTGCTGAGACGGGCCTGGAAGGGCACGCTCAATGCTAGGTTCCAATTGGTCCAATTTTACACTATCCACAGGGCCTACTTAACCCCGGTCAAGATTCAGCAGTATTTCGGGGGGGCTCAGTCGCTGTGCCCTCGGTGCCAGGCAGAAGACGCTGATTTTGTTCACATGTTTTGGTCCTGTGTGGGGTTAGGTTCTTATTGGGCGGATGTGATGGCATGCTTGAATCGTGTGACGGAGCGAGAGTTGGAGGCTGAGATGGGAACCTGCCTCCTGTTGTGGTTTCCACACACCCCTACCACTAAAGTAACAAGCAAATTTTATGACTTGGGCTTAATTATGGCAAAGAGGGAGCTCACCATGCATTGGAAGGCGAGGGCAGGTCCTAGTTTTGGGAGATGGAAGGCGAGTTTCCAGCAGTGGGTTGGGAGTGAGGCGACACTTCGACTCCAGCTGGCTAGGCGCTCCTCTAATGATAAGGCACTGGAAGTTGCGAGGGCTTGGGGAGCATTGGTAACGGAGCTCCAGTCACCGGAGGAGCCAGAAGGCGAGGACGTGGTATAGGTTGGGGCAGCTCAGGGAGAGGGCACTAGTGTGGAGGTCACCGGGAACGTTGAGGGGAATGTCCTGGATGGGGACACTTAAGCATGTATAGGGAGGAGCCACGCACTACACGACACATCCAGCCAGATTGATAGTTCAGAATGGAGAGTCGGGGCACATGTGAGCGAACGGATGGAAATTTCTTTTTCTTGGGATTCATGGTGATGTTATTTTCAATTGATATAGGCTGACCTTTGTGGACCCAGTTTTGTAGATGCTCCATAGTACAAGGAGATTTGAGGGCACACTGACGGGGGTGGGGGTAGTGGGGGAGGAGGTAGGGGAGTTCGGGGGGGGGGAAGAATATTGAGCATTGTTTAATCCTGGGTGCTTGACAACGACGATCGAATTGTATACAAGGTGTTTTTTTTTCTCTTTTTGTATATGATGATATCTTGCTGATATGTCGCTTGTTTACTCAATAATAAAAAACTATTTAAAAAAAAAAAAATCAGGGAAACGGAGAGATGTGACTTGACAGGCCGCACCCATTGTGTAACGTCATGAGTGACAGCAAGGAAAATAATTTCTGTGGTGGTATAGGGAATACACATGGGGTGATGCAAAACGTTCCCTTGGGCAAATTGGGCAAACTTTGCTTTTCCTTGACTCACCCGCAGTTTTAACCTAGTCAGTGAGCACTAAACAGAGCACCTCTCTTGGTGGGCGAGAAGTGCATGGAGTAGTTCTATGCAGAGCCTTAATGTAAATAAGCATTATGCCTTTCATAGTTTAGAGATTTAGTTTAATGAGGAAGTTCAGCAGCAGCACCACTGGTAAGGGGTGTTACCACCCAATTCCTCTGTACAAATTTGTCAACCTGAAGGCACTTGGAAAGCTTAGTAGCCATCAACTTTTTGTTTATTAAAGTTCCTCATAGATTTTCTCTGCAGAGATATCATCTCACTGACCAATCTTAACAGCTGTACCGCTCGGGCAAGGAGATCGGCTCGTAAAATAGCTCAGCAGGGTGCAGACCTCTACGCAGAGATCTAATGTGTGTCCAGCAGGTCTCAGCATTACAACACATGTAAAATAGCTCAGGTGGTTCATGTGTATGCTGCAGTGCACTGTGTGTTATATGTGGGTGGGAGGTTTATGAAAGAATAAGAAGGTTAGTTTGCCAATGGATTTTTTTGCAGAGTTAAAGATACAACCTGCAAGTCTTCAGTTCCAATTCAAAGAAGATTGCAGATGGATTGAAGTAGTCGCCTGCACAGATCTAGTGCACAATAAGCAAAATAGCCTCTCTTGGTTGATTAAGTATTTATTGTCCAGGATAGACTATGGCAGTGGGCTGTTTTACATACAAGCACATGTCCTCAACAAAATGCAGGTTCTCTAAAATGCAGCAGCTTGTCTGATATCTCAAAACATCAGTGGCTCACGCGCTCCTGACACTGCATTGGCTGCCTGTAAAGAAAAGGGTTGAATTCAAGGCTCTCTGCATAGCCATAAAGGCGCTCATGGACTTGGCCCAGACTACTTGGCAAACAAGTTAAAATGGTACATTCCAGAGAGGCAGGATTACATATCATGATGAGCCGCCGCGCCTAAACACCTTCGGGTATTAATGTGCAAAACCAATCCAAATTTCATTTAATTTCTTCCACCATGAACAGTAGTGACTCCAGTGTGGTCCTCATTCAGTACTAAGAGCATCACCGGCGCTGGAACCTCTGCACGGGAATTACGGAAAGAGTTCTCAAATGGTTCTCTTTACTTTCTGGATATGTTCAATCTGCCCAGATGAAATCCTCCAGATCTATTTTCCTTCGACTCTTCGTGCAGTATCCAACGCTTCAATGCTGCCTGCTTCTCTTGTCAACATCGACACAGAATCGCAAAGAAACCTGATCAATGTCACAGACATCTCTATCCATCAGTACACTATAGCACTTCTCGAAATAACATCACCCACTTAAGAGGAGGCTATGCCTCATGCCACCGTTCCGCTTACTTGCTCCTTAGTGGTTCGGCCAATGCGACTCCTCTGATGCGTCATTTCAACTTTCATCACCTGGCAACTCACCTGGCTGAAGACTCAATCCCTCCATTTATTTCATGTCCTTCATGCACAACATTTACAAGTCACCTCTCTTCTAACCCGGATATCCAGGACTTCCTTTCCCATACTTCTGTTCTGTTGTCCAAGCCACAAACATCTTCAGGCTCAATATTGGTAATTTATGGGCAACTGATCATTAATCCCCCTCACAACAATTATTTGCACCTTAGCCCTGAAAATACAACCATCTCTTGGAAAAACTGAAGCTTTTTCAATGGTAACAGATCATCAAACTCCCCTGCATTACTTTTTGATCAAACTATAAACTCTGCTAACTACGTTAGTGGGCACACTGCAAACCACCAGAAAGACGGCTCTTCCCATTCTGTATTCAAGAAAAACCGAACCTTCTCACAGCCATGCTCAGCTTCTGCTCCAACACTGACCGACACTCTCCCTTCTGACATCAGTCCTGCACCTGATCGCCACCTCATCTTCAGAAGGTGACACCAACATAGCTCGGGCCCACCTCCTTGTCAAATAAAAATGTAGCTACGCTTCCAAGATTTTCTGCATTGTTTTGTAAACTGCACCTATTCCTCTAGGTTATGCAATGCTGAAGAAAACACACACAATTGTAAAATAAACACAAATGAAGCAGCACAGTCTGTCACAGGCAAGCAGGGATAGTTGATGGCCATTCTCATGACAACGTATAAGGCTATAAATGCACCGCAACTTAATCTTTGAAAGGTGGAAATCAAATTATTTAGCAGGGATGCAGTTCCACCTGAGTATACATCAGGCTCTTGAATCTGTCCAATAATCAAAAAATCCAAAACCAAGCAGAGAAAGGTAGGTTTGTGTTTTTTTATCATCCAGAAATTCTAGAACTAAAGTTTTCAAAAGTAAATCCAAACCTTAAAGAATAATTTGACATAAATAAAAATCTATCCTCTGCCTGGCTCAAACATGGCTTCTAGTGCTGCTTTATCAGCCTGGCTCAAACATGGCTTCTAGTGCTGCTTTATCAGCCTGGCTCAAACATGGCTTCTAGTGCTGCTTTGTCTGCCTGGCTCAAACATGGCTTCTTGGCACTAAAGGAGCTTCACAAACTGAAGCATCTTCAGCTGAATGATATGGTGCGGGACCAAAGGGATGCACTTACTTGACATACATTACTGGCTAGATAATGTGGAGACACACTAATGACTTCACAGGTGGTAAAAACGGAGGCTCCAAAGACCCTTGACGTCCTAACTAACCTAATTTCCACAACTAACTAGATCAGTGAATCTGCAAAAACTAGTGTCCACAATAGTCACCACCTGCATTTCCCAGCACTGCACTGGCGTAGCACCACTAAGCAGTGATTTATAACAGAGGTTTTTATTACAACAGAAGTTGGGGGCCGAGAAATGCACAAGGGATGGAGATAGACTGGTTGCATGAACTGATGGCAGGAACCTCCATTCAGTGAACATTTGTTCCCAACGTCAGGTTTACACACAGATACCAACAAAAATCAAAATTAGGGAGTGAAGAGGTGATGCTGATCAGCACCAAGGTGGACGCACCCTCCTCCAGTAAATGGTTCAGATAATCAAGAAGGTCCAACCTCAAGTAGTTAACTGAGAGTCCAGATATTGTTGGCATACACAGTGTTTGTTAAAATACCCCTCACACACCAAAAGGGCCCTTGGTGTCATGCTTCATCATCGGGGTCTTCCCGTTCCGCTGCGAGACGGGGCGTGCTACGACTAGCGACTACGCTGGAGCACCTTAAATAATTGTGAGTGCTATGTGAGTTGGAGTGAGTGTAGGTAGGGTCAGGGGTGTTTGGAAAAGTGAATCTAAAATGATACCTGACTTTGTGAAAGCAAAAAACTATTTATTAGTCACAAGCTGGTATCGTTCAAAAAGGTGTAGCGGAGACTGATAGGCTTGACAATGAGCTTAATCTCCTAGTGGCGTCAACGAGCACGGTTTTGGGGCCGGGGGTATTTAATGGAATAAGTAGCACACAGAAGAAAGAGCCGGTGGGGTAGGTGGAGCAACTCTTAGCACAGGTGGGAGTGGGTATATGGGGAAGGATCAGCAAAAGCACACATGCACATTTATGAGTGCACTTTACTCCTCCACCCTCACATGCCCAACCTGCCCGCCCTATAGTTATTGCAGGGTTCAGACAGACACCATAAATTAAATGACCAGAAGCATAAATAAAATTACAATAACTGTGTTATTGTTGTTTAATTTATAATCTGCAGGCGCGGGCTGTAGGGAGATGCTCCTTCGCCACTACTGAGGATCCGCCCGTGAGGTTTCTGTAGTAATGTGGTACCCGAAACAGGTGCCCTGACATTCACAGCATCATTACCAGCCAGAATCGATTATGATCTGGCAGAAAAAAACTGTCTTCAATACTTCATCAAATCGCGTTGGTTTCTCGAGGCTAAGAACCTAAATAAACATTTCGCTAGGATAATTACCTACAAAACTCGAAATTTTCAACAAAAAAATATATTTCCTTAATGAAGCTGGGCAGGTTTGCACCTGCTGATTTGTGTGAAGTACACAACTTCATAAAACAGTCAAGTTTGTGAACTTTGAGCAACTTTGCCGGTTGGCAAACTTTCATGAAAAAAAATATTTTAACATAAAATGTGTATGTTTTTTTCATAGCAGAATTCTGCAACTAAAAGACCCATTCTGAAATTTTTGTGATTCTAGTTCAGAGAAAAAGTCCGCAGATTGACAGGAAAGCCCATACATTGGGTAATTTTCTTTCTTCACATTTTGCCAGGAATAGTCTGAGGGTAAAACCTGTAATGGAGTAATACTGCATCTGGAATTAACGTATCCTACAGTAACAGTAATACAAAGTGCGGTATTAATTGTTTTATCGAAGAAAAAGGTATGGGTCCCTAAATGCAAGTCTTCTCCCACATTTTATTTTAAATTTACAGTTTACAAAGCTGACAATTTTTTAAACATGACAAAAAAATTATGAAAATTGATTTAGTTTTACTTACGCGTATCAATCGTTTCCTGAATTGGAATGAACCCCACTGGTAATGTGTCCTTAATATCAATGAGCTTCATATCAACCAGCACGTTACCCAAGTGACTCTGTGGGCATTGAAAGAAAAAAATGGGAAAAGTTTATTGATTAACAAAAACTAATTACACTTTTGATTATTTCTTAAATACACATTTACACATGCACAACTATGTAAACTGTAACTCATTAAACTGATCCCACATTTTGTTGTTATATCCAGCACCTCTTACTTGCAATATTTTAATATTTTATTTTTAAACTCCGTTTTTATTCATTACAAGGTGAACAAAAACATGACAAGACCACATGAATCCATCCTGTTTGCAAGTCCATCAGGCCCCGCCTCTTTCCCCTCCTCCCACGTGGAACGACCCGCTCCTCGTCCAAAAACCCTAATCTAAACCTAGAGCGTCCTACTACCATAGTCAACAATACTCTACCAAAGTAATGGAAAGTAAACAAAGGTAAAGAATATTTGCATTTGTAATAACGTATAGCCCCTTCAGTGTGGGGGTAATTCCCCCGCTGTGCTTGGGGGCGGGGGGCGCGCACAGCGCCCCCGTGCTCATGATGAGCTGAGCTCGTTATGATGCACGGCGCTCGTGTGCTCATGACTAGCTCATCTCGTCATGAGCAGACCCGTTCCCGTGGAACACTCAGCACAGCAGGGGAATTATCCCCGCATGCGAGCGTTCCACGGCTCATGACGAGCTCAGCTCGTCATGAGCACCGGAGCACAGTGCCTCATGACGAGCTCAGCTCGTCATGAGCATCGATGTGGATAATAAAGGTTTTTTTTACCGATGGAAAAAGTAACTCCGCCACTTCCATAATTCGCTCGATTCCACCTACCTGCACGCAGAGGTACTGCCCGAGATTTTCGAAATCCAGTCTGATGCCTGGGGAATGTTCTACGGTAAGGCCTCTGCGGCTAGATCTCCCTGTCAGATTAAATGGCTATATTTCCATCCTATTATTTTGGATCCAAGTTGCAAATAAATCACTAACAAGGGTAACAGAAGAAATCCAGCTGTGTCACATGGAGCCTCCCAGAGATAAGAATAAGACCCCAAGTTACAGGACGATGAGGTTAAAAGGAGGTACGCCTCAGCAATCTCGGGGTTTCCCCGGGCATCTGAAAAGTCTACACACCAATGCAAGTAGCTACCATTGGCCAAGAAAGAGGTGCAAGCAGGTGGAAGAGGGATACACTCTCCCACACTTTGCCATGGACAGGAAGGTGAAGGACAATAGACAAATCCCAACAAGGGAAGGAAAATACACACCCACTACAAAAATAAACAAGCATTGAAAATGCAATAGGTCTCGCCTTTGATTAAGTTAAAGCCATTTGCTTTGCTAATGGTATTGTATAGCAAAGCAAATGGCTTTAACTTAATGAAAGGCGAGACCTATTGCATTTTTAATGCTTGTTTTTTCTAGGAACCGGGAGATTAAGTGATTTGCCCAGAATCACATGATGTTGAGCCAATGTAAACACCGAAGTCAACAAACCAGTTTAACTAAACCTGCCGCCGCTGAGAGGGAGGGGGAGGTGGGGGGGGTAAGACCCTGTCGAGGAGACCCTGGCCGTGAGTCAGGCAGGGTCTCTTTTAATATCCGTTCCGAGAGAGAATTTTTCCTGCAAGCCCATTTAGGGCTTAAATCCATCCAGGGCCCCTAAGGCAGGAGCCGGGAAGAGTACACGTCGAAACCCTACGGCTGGACCCCGGTACATCCAGCCACAGCGCACATTGCAAGCTGAGCAGAGGCTTCAGAATCGCCAGACGCAGGTGAACAGAGACGTTGCCTCCTACGCCCCAACCCTGAGAGGTGTCACTACAGCCCCCACGAGAGCGAGAACATGCACCGGACGAGCCTACAGCTGACCCCCCCCAGACCAGCGAAGGGAACTGCACCAGGGAAAGCCCGTGGAACTAAGCTGTAGTTCCTACCTTCATCACTAGAGGGAGAGTCGGAGCCGGGAATCATTAGTAAGGTGAGTCTGCGTCCCCGTTTTCGATCAAGATGGCGGCTAGCGGCAGACACCATAGCGCCAAGGAGAAGGATTCCCCTTTTCAATCACAGGAAAGGAAACCTTTATTTCACTTTCACCGCAAAACTACATGCGCAACTCGGTGGGAACATTCGCAAACCCCCGAGTGCAGCACGGCGAAGGGAAAGGTGCCAACAGAGAGATGCTGCATTTTTCCCTTTTTTCCGCCATTCTTTTGCTGAGACCTTTGTCACCGCGGTCTCCGCCCCCACATAACTTTTACAAACTCTCCTCGACGGAGCTTTGGTTTGTTCCTGACTTAAAAACGAGCGGCGGTGAAGGGGTCACCTCATCCTCCAGAGGTGTTTTTATTGAACAGTAAAAGTGATCTTGTGTGGGCGCATTTCAGGCTCAGCCATAGAGGGCTAACTTTCTGAGCCAAAATGTACGCATACACAGAAGCAACGCTGAGATGGTTGCACTGATTGCATGCGAGGTAAACTGACTACATGCAAGACAACTGTTCTCGCGTGTGCAAAGGCAGCCGCTGGTTTATAATTGCATTGCGCTTTCACTTTCAGTGAAAGCGCAATGCAAAAATACACACGCAGCTGCCTTTGCCAAAGCCAAATGATAAAGTGCGTAGCACTGTCTCCCGCCGCCAGTAAACGATGCAATCCTGGAGGGCGGCGCCAAAAAAGGACAGGGTGGCAACCAGGAGGGACTAAATAGCCTCAGTTACAATTCGAAGTCTCAGTTTAGCATAAGCTATGACGCTAAATGACACACACCAATAGAAATTAGGGGCAGAGCTGAGACACGACTTCGGAATCTATATTGATTCCAAGAAGCTCTGGAATGCCAAGAGCAGCGCATGTGTGCTGCTATCGCCAGCCGATACCTAGAAATGGTGTAGGTGGGAGATACATGAGGTGTTTCCAATATAAAGGGTTATTCAGGTTGTATTGGGTGAAGAAATCAATAGGTATAGGACTAATGGGTTTAACCTACCTAGGCGATCAAGCGAAAACCAAACAAAATTACTCCACCAAATGCAGACTCTTACTGTATGCAAGAGAAAGTAAAGTGCTCTGACCAAAAGCCCCAAACCTGAGGTTCATGGTGCCCCAGCAGAGCATGGTACACTGAGTGCCATCTTTTGTACAAACAAACCACTGCAACACAGAGGTGGCCTTGACTAAAACCATCAAAGAATTAAGAAGTGGTGAGACCAAGGTTTAGGCCAGGAAGATTACTTTAGACTCCAGGGAGCAGGTACTGCAGTGCTTAAACTGTTGCAGATATTCAAAGAAACCCAAGGGTACTCCACATCCAGATGTCTGCTGAGAATGATGAATGGAACTGGCGAGAAGAGTACTGCGATCCAAACCCCTGTGTGAAGACTAATTTCCGGGAACCACTAGGCTAAATCTAGAAGCATTCCCAGGAAGATGCAGATATGTGTAAATGGTTCTCCTATCTCTGATGTAAGTGGAGGACCACAGTTGCTTCAACTCGCACACTTTGGGACCTACTGCTCAATGAGCCACACAGTATTGGTGGAAGGTTTCCATCAGTGGTCTCTTACCACTCATAAAAGAATGGGCAGAGAAAGCCAGAATCACTACCCTCATGTGCTCCTGCACCGCAGGCGTATGAACCAAAGTAGTATTTCCACTATCAGCTTGTGTGCCATGTAACAAGCTACTGACACCCATTGTCAGGACTGTAGTCCTTGACAGGATTGCAGCATAGGTGGTATCACTACTGCTTCTACACAAGCAAGCCCATGGGATGGCCTTACCTATGGTGGCTGGCAGGTGTTTGTTGCATACAAGAGGGCCCTGCTAGCTCCTGCTGGGGAGGAACCGTACCTGCAGCTTCTGCTGCTTATGGGAGCGCTCAGGGTAACCACCAAAAAGCAACTAAACAGAGCGAATGACAAAATGTTATGGTTGTTGCTAGCGGAGAGATGCAGTCCATCTTCAACGACAACTAACACTGTAGTGAAATAAAATACTGCTCTGCAATAAAGACCACGCCCCCCGAGTCTTACCAGTAAAGCAGAAGGAACACAGGTGGCCATGAAGCTTATTCCACTTCTTAGCAACTAAACCTGCACAGGTCCTCGCTTCCAAAAGGGGAGCGCGGCGTCCAGAGGACCCAGACCCCCTGGCGGGGGTGGTCAATCCTCTTCTGTTTCAGATTTTTGAGGTTCAATAAGGTGGAAAGACCTTAATGTCTGTGATATTGGTAATGGTACAAGAATGGAGGATGTGTACTGGGTCGACGCCGGAGGCGCTGCTCTGAACCACCGCTCGCCCAAATAGAAACACAAAACGCGCCAGCAGAGCAACTGACTTCAGGAAGTCTGCTTATCACAAACAGTAATGGCTAATTTTGTAAAATCAAAACCTGCCACAGTTCATTTGAAGTGCAGCCCCGATGACTGGCAGATGAAACAACGATAGCTGATGCCCGCGCCATGTTTTATTTATGTCGCCTTTGTTAAATAAACAGGGACATTCCCACTTGGGTACTCATATTTTCATACAAGCGCAAGAGAGCTGCACGTTGGGATTTAAAATCTACTTAAATTGCAGCTACCACTATTATTAATGAATGAACGTGTCAGGTACCGGCACTCATGAAGCGTGTCCCACTGGATATGCACCGCTCTGGGTGGATAAGTTTCCATTTGGTTGTCGTTAATATTTTTACGCTATTCTCTACAGGTGTCACGTCTTTTATTTACTCACTCACCATGAGAAAACTCAGTTCATGCTAAGAAAATTGAAGATAATGTGGTCACAAATGACTCCGGGGAGAATCAGTTCACCATCACTGTCGAAATGACTAAATGCACTTAAAATAACCAAAGAGGACATACATGCTCACAGTGTAACACACATTAGAGGCAGGACTTAAACTTGCAAGTTTCTAACTCAGGGGCCTGTGTCTACTCACTACACAAGTAGTAGCATTTGGAGAAGAAGAAACACGTTGTACTGAAGAAGTCAACAGAAGAAACAATTTATACAAAAGGAACTGATGGAAAAAAGCACTTTGTGCATAAGGAGCCACTGGAAGCAGCACTTTCTAAAGCAGGAGCCAATGGAAATAAGGTTCTACAGGAAGGAATCAATGGAAACGACAAGACAGCAGCCAGCGAGCCATTTTCTGCCAAACGAGCCACTGGAAGAGGCATAGGTCCACAAGAAGTAGCAATCTGCCCCACAGGAAGTAGCAATCTGCCACATGGAGCTAATGGTAAGCCGCAATCTGTACAGGAGGAGCCAATAGGTCGACTGAGTATATCAAGAACCAACAGAAACGGTGCTGTACAAGTGGAGCCAATGGAATCCACATTCTACAACTGGAAACAATTGAATCAACATTCTATCCAGCAGCGTTCAAGGGCAGCAGCCTTCTGGAGCAGGAGACAATAGGATCAGCATTCTATGTAGTAGCATTCAATGAAAGCAGGAATCTACGCAGTAGTATTTAATGGAAGTAGAATTTTATGCAGCTTCGCTATCGCCATGAGTGTCATCTTAAGATGCCTAAACAAGAAAATCCAATCTATCATGGTCTCGCCTAAATATAACTGTGAATACTCTGGAAAGTCTCTGGGCTGGCAACGGTTAGGAGTTGGGGACTCCTCGTGATGATACCCTTCTGCTTCAGATCTCAAAGATTGATACAGTTCGATAAATCGGCTACAATCAAGTCGATCTCTATGCCTGTAATGGTGCCAATGGGGTCTACTTCAATTTAGGTGCGTCTGAAAAACCAAACCCAATTTTAGAAGCAGCTTCAGTGCCAACTTTTCTGTGGGAATAATAGACTTTAGCACTGAGGTCGCCGGCACAGTGGTGGTGGCAGATTGTGCGGAAAGGGGGGAGCAATCAAGACTACTTTGGAGGATATCGGAGGCTTCGGTAAGAAAAACAGTTAAAAATTATTTCTGAAAAGCCTCAACCTGGGCAGAGGCCCCAGAAAGAGGCATTCATCTGAAGGAGGTCTGTAATTCCAGAAATGGGTCTGAAGAGCAAGTCCACTTCTTGAACCACCAGCATGGTTTGCTTTTTCCACATGATGAGTGTTCATGAGCTTTGCAGTGGCACGAAAAGTAGTCGGAAAGAGAGTCTGATACAAACATCAGTCTGCGACACACAGGGGCCTAAGCCTGAGGATTTTGGTGTCGTCGTTAGACAACAGACAAAACATTTTGGCACCTCCAGATTCCACAACTGTAGGTGCATAGAAAAAAAAACTGATATCTGCTACATCATCACTTCCAGTGGACCCACCAGACTTCACTATCGATGGCAGTCAGCGCCACCTACTGCCGATGATATGCCATTGCAGGAAAAAGTTTCAGGAGTGGCCATCTTTTTTAATGAATGTTCATCTCAAAATACTTTCTATTATGCAGAAGAATAATGACAAATTTTCCACGTCCACTACATGTGATAAATATTTGGGATCACATCCCCAAACCAATTGAAGTTATAAATTAAACTCATTATGTATGGGAACTTTTGCTCTGAAAAAGGTCACTAGATATATAAAGTCATAAAAAACAAAGTAGCAAGTTGATATTAAGGGACTTTAGTGAAACACACTTCAAACGCTTTAAACTTATAATTTTAAATTATAAATTCTGGGCTTTATAAATTATCATTATAAATAATTTATAAATTATCCATGCACCTCAATATTGGGTTTTTACTTTAAATGTAGGATGTACAATAGTTAAGAGTGCTCCCAAAGAGGCCTAGCCCTTAAAACTACCTTCCCCTTAACAAGCACACTCCACACATTTCTACATTTATTTATTTGAAAAGTTTTATATAGCGCTGGCTAGACCCGAAGGCATCAGAGCGCTTTACATGAGGAAAAACAGTTTCAGAACATAGTTACAAAGTTACATCAGTTGCTGGAGCATAGTAACATGAGTTACAAAAGCATAGCATAAACATAGGAGGGAGGGGGTAGGAAATACAATGTGGAGACGAGGAAAAACAGTGTCCGACGCCCGGCTGGGTAGGTGACGAGGGGTAATCCAGAGCCAAACTCCTCTATAGCTGCATAGGACAGCTCCACTTGTCATCAGCCAAAGGTTGCTCGGGTATCGCAGTACATACAGAAGGTTTTGAGCTACTGCTCTAAAAGAGGTAGACTAGCTGAGAGATTTCGACTTGCACATTTCATACCCAAGTGTCTTTGGACATCTGTCTCTGGCTGCTCTCCTGGGACCAACTACTAATATTTCAAACAAATAGTACAAAATTCCTCTTGGTGCTCAAATAAAATAATCGCAGAACACCCACCTATGTCATGAACTACAAGGTGCATCTGCTCCTACAAGGCACCTATGTACCCTGTATTAGAACACCCACCCTGCCGAAAGCCTTCCCCACAGTGTACCTATTCCGACTCTAAAGCACTTTGGCACCACCCTGCCTCCAAGCCCTCTACTCAAAAAGAAAAGTCCTTGCTGAAGCTGGTGCCGATGTCCTGGTGTGTTTTAACACCCCTAAATGTAAGTCAGCAAATCAAAGCCTCGAAAAAAGAGCTGGAAAAATATTACTTACAGTGGTTTTCAGATCGTTTTCTCTGCCACCGTGTGAAATAGGTTCCTTACCGGGTGACCGTGTGATGGGAGCCGATATCGGGTGTCACATGGTGGCACCGCATGAGTTGGCAGGTCTGTTATTTCACCGCAGGCCAAACACCAACCATTTACAGACAGCTCTCAGAAATTTGCAAGCTGAAGTGCAAAGTTTGACGTCTGCTCCCATATGTGCATGAATGTATTGGTATTTATCTAGCAAGAACTTAGCTGCGAAGCAATAGAGCGCTGTACATTATGTGAGGGGTCACAGACATCAACAAGAGCGGGTGAATCAAGTGGAAATTACACAAACACACTTTACACATTTTTAGGCAACTGAAGTATTAAGTGATTTGCCTAGAATCACACAGTGCTGAGTCTACCCCTGAGGCCAAGATTTGAACCGGGGTTTCCAGGTTTTAAAGGCGGCAGCTCGAGCCGCCATGCCACATCTTCTCCCCAAGGTGCAAAACACATTTTGTTTCACAACCTGCTGGAACGATAATATAATATTACTATATAAAAATCAAGAACGAAAGGCATGTAAATCTTACACAATATAGCAAAAAACACGGCAAAATAAATGTACAAATACAGCGTCAGTGAGTCTGTACTTTTAAATACAACAAAGGGAGGATTTGAAGATCTGACTATGTAGTAGGAGAAATAGAAGGAAAGTTAAGGCTGGGGAGGGTCAGAAGGCCTCATCCGTCAACAATGCGATGAAGGTGAAAACCATCTTTCACCGGCGTCCTGCTGAGAATTTACTACAAATGGGAAAAGGACAGAGAGCCGTCAGCTACAGGCCCACGAATCCTTGAGAGAAGGGCAGAATCGAGAAATCTGCTCACAGAACGTCCTATAAACTCCCAATAAACACGCAGAACCAGTATGATGAGCCGAGACGATTTTAGGATTTACTTCAAGCAAGAGAGTGGATGAACGGGGTCTTAAGAACAATCCCGGCGATCACCCAGATCTACTGAAAATATACCGTTTTAAAATAAAGTTCACCAAAGGAAATGTTGGCGAGGGCAAATAAGTTACTCGCCGGGATCGGAGACCTGAAACGGAATTAAGGGTAAAAGAGCAACTTCACCACAAACAAAAAATGCACTCCCAAAGAGGTGGGGACTGAACTTTAAAACCTTCAAACAGGTTTTGATGAGTTAAAATGATGACCGCCATTTCAGGAGAGAAGGAGGTTGTTCCAAGTTTTGGGAGAAGACAGAGAAAAGGGAGTCCGCCATTAGAGCAAGAACAGAGTCCCTCGGAGTCAAAGTGCTCTTTGTAGAAGAGTGGCTACAGAAGTTAGAGTGGCACTTTTGGTACCCTGAGGAACTCCTATCCGCCACAGACTCTGCCAATGGGTGGTGCCCAGGGTGAGCAATTCTCACTAGGGAAAGTACTAAACAGCTAGAGACCGCTCAGAGAAGAAGGCATTTGGGATTACCGGCATTACGAGGGTTGTTTGGGGTGTTACACCCCCCAATTAAATGTATTCTCTAGTAAATATTTGGGTACAGGTGCTTCATTAGAGTATGTTGAGGTGGCTGTCGGATATCTCTCTCTCTCTCCCTCTCCTCTCCTCTCCTCTCCAAACTGTTGGTTATTTTACATGTTGTCTTTTAAGTAACCCTAATAATCCGCACTGCTTTCCCTTTTCATGGCCTCTTAAACCCCTCATGCCTTGCTTCTCAGATAATGATTTTAACATTTTATACCAGAGTGATTATTGGGAGATTTGAAGCGCCCACCCCGATCTTACTGTCTTACTGACCGAGTTATGACCCTATGCATTACCAGCAGCACAAGGGGAGACCGGGGCAGGATTTACGGAGCCTTGACAGAAAGGACGGGATTTAAACACAGTGACCATTGTGTTGTCCTGTTCCCCGAGTTTTGTCTGGCAACCCCGCGGGCTCTGGAGATTCAGAAGGAACTGCAATCTTTGGAGATTCCAACATTTAGCGGCTTTGGAAATTCCAACATCTAGCAGCTTTTCAGATTCCAACACATAGCAGCTTTGGAGATTCCAACATCTAGAGGCTTTGGAGATTCCAACATCTAGCGGCTTTGGAGATTCCAACATCTAGCGGCTTTGGAGATTCCAACATCTAGCGGCTTTGGAGATTCCAACATCTAGAGGCTTTGGCAATTCCAACATTAGAGGCTTTGGAGATTCCAACATGTAGAGGCTTTGGCGATTCCAACATGCATCGGCTTTAGAGATTCCAACATCTAGCGGTTTTTCAGATTCAAACCTCTAGCGGCTTTTCAGATTCCAACATCTAGCAGCTTTGGAGATTCCAACATCTAGAGGCTTTGGAGATTCCAACATCTAGCGGCTTTGGAGATTCCAACATCTAGAGGCTTTGGCAATTCCAACATTAGAGGGTTTGGAGATTCCAACATGTAGAGGCTTTGGAGATTCCAACATCTAGAGACTTTGGAGATTCCAACATCTAGCGGCTTTTCAGATTCCAACATGTATCGGCTTTGGAGATTCCAACATCTAGAGACTTTGGAGATTCCAACATCTAGCGGCTTTTCAGATTCCAACATCTAGAAGCTCTGGCGATTCCAACATCTAGAGGCTTTGGAGATTCCAACATGTAGCGGCTTTGGAGATTCTAACATCTACCGGCTTTAGATATTCCAACATCTAGAGGCTTTGGAGATGCCAACATCTAGAGGCTTTGGAGATTCCAACATCTAGCGGTTTTTCAGATACCAACATCTAGAGGCTTTGGAGATTCCAACATCTAGAGGCTTTGGAGATTCCAACAACTAGCAACTTTGGAGATTCCATTATCTAGAGGCTTTGGAGATTCCAACATCCAGCAGCTTTGGATATTCCAACATCCTGCGGCTAGGGGGTGGAACTTAAGGTCACACATAGAGCTAAAGAGCTAGTGTCACGCATGAAGAGTCCAAGGATCCTCACTCAGCCCCATTCTATTCAACATTTACATGCCCCCCCTCGCTACCAACTTCAGAAAACACTGACTCAGCATAGTATACTAAGCCGACGACACCCAGCTCATCCTCTCCTTCACCAAGGAACCCGACATCACCAGACACAGTTTCCAGGAAAGAATGAAAGACGTCTGAAGCTCAACTCAGAGAAAACTGAAGTCCTCGTCCTCGGTTCCACACCCTCTGCATGGGAAAACACCCGGTGGCCCACCAGCCTCAGCAACTCTTCCACACCCACGGACCACGCTCGCATCCTCGGCATCATACTCGACTCCTCCCTCACCTTGAATTGACAGGTCAACGCCGTATCTGCCATGTGCTTCAATACCCTCCGCAAGACCTTCAAATGGATCCCCCCGAATCCAGAAAGACCGTCACCCATGCACTCATAACCAGCAGACTGGACTACGGGATCGCCCTCTATGCTGGAATCAACAAAGATCTACTCCTCAAACTCCAGACTATCCAGAATGCTGCAGGCAGACTCGTCCTCGGCATTCCTTGAAAATGTAAATATGCTAGACTTGTAAAGCGCACAGCTGCCCGTAAGCGTCCCGGCGCTTGCTTAGGGAACCCGTCCTGGTATTCCCCTGTGAGAAACCCCGGCAGGGTGTCCACAAGGTGAAAGCCAGGCATCCCGCCGCGAGGGGCCGTAGTGGAGATTAAGCAAGCTATTGCCCAGAGTTGCAGAGTGTGACCCCGTGAGTTGAGTAGGCACCAGAGCGAGAATTGTCGAGTCCGTGGAATTTTGAGCCCGAGACCTGCCGAGGCGGGGAATCGAACCCTGGTCCACGGTCGATCTCAGCTTCCGGGTCTGCCGCCTCTAACCACTGAGCCACGCTTCTCCACTTCACCCACATCACCCAGCACCTATGAAACCTCCACTGGCTCCCCATCGAAAAGA
Organism: Lissotriton helveticus; assembly: GCF_964261635.1. Classification (NCBI taxonomy): domain Eukaryota; kingdom Metazoa; phylum Chordata; class Amphibia; order Caudata; family Salamandridae; genus Lissotriton; species Lissotriton helveticus. Next base: position 2,093,435,449 of record NC_136065.1, on the reverse strand, counting down.
GAGTGACCTTCAAGCAGCTCACTCATGCCTACAAATCCCTCCACAACACTGGACCCCATGACCTCAACGAAAGAATCTCCTTCTATGCACCCAAGAGAAACCTCAACTCCGCCGACCTTGCCCTGGCCAAAATCCCATGCATCCGCAGAACCAGAACGGGAGGAAGTCTTCTCCTACTTCGCGGACAAGACCTGGAACGAACTCCCCCTCAACATCAGACAAACACCCACACTGCAAGCATTCAGGAAAAGCCTCAAGACTCGGCTCTTTGGACGAGACAGAGCTGATCAAACCCCCTCACCCCCAGCACCTTGAGACCCTCACAGGTGAGTAGTGCGCTTCACAAATCCCCAATTGATTGATCATGATGGAGATTTTTGCCTGCTTGCCTATTGCAAAAACTCCAAGACATATGTATGGTTTCCCTCCGACACTTGTGCATGGAAAAGTTAGTAATTCACATGCATTTTTGGGGAACATCTATTTTTCTTAACACACGGTGCTGTTCAGTTGCCGAGCACTAATATTTTGGAAAAAATGTTAAATAAAAGGGCAAGTATTTATTAACCTGCAAATAAATGTGTGTCCGTTTATTAGACAGGTTTTTTGACCTCCTTAGACAATCCCTGACCCACCCAGATGCCCTACCGCCACCCTGCTGGCATCAGTGCAGCCCTTGGTCACACAACCGATCGTTCCCAGGGCCAAAGTTTGTGAGTACCCAAGGCCTATGGGAACCACAACCATTCTTCAAGGCGCTACTTCCGCCTGCGGTACATCATCAGGTGTCGCACGTCTGCGTGAGTATGTGCCACAATCATATGTAAAACTGGGTCTGTGAATCACATGAAGCTTTGCAGGCCACGTTCACCATTTTTATCCATGAAGAAGCCTGGTTTATAATATTTGAGATGGAAGCTCTGAGCACTCTCTTAACACTGCAGCTGGTTTCACTTTAGGCTCTCCAGTGCAACACTTGTCTCATCTGTGGTAAGTCAGACTGACCCGCTGCACTGTTCTTGCCTTTGCAAGGAGTAGTTAGTTCACAGATGTCCAAAGATTACCAAAAGCAGCTAATTTACAACTGACCTGATCTACTTAACTCTTCGGGTTTTAAAAAGAAATTATATTAAAAAGAATAATAATAATAAAATAATCCTGAGCTTATAAAGCGCCTGGTTACACTAGCCAGTGTGTCCCCGCGCTGTGCCGCTGAGGAACCCGTCCTGGCCTGTTCCTGTGAGGTGCCTCCTGTTCCTGTGAGGTGACTCCTGGGCACCCCAAGGTGAAGCCAGGCATCCTTAGCGCTGTTGGGGCTGGTGTGGAGATTAAGCAAGCTTTTGCCCAGAGTTGCAGAGTGGGACCCATGATTAGACTAGGCACCGAGTGGAGAAGTGTGGCTCAATGGTTAGAGCGGCAGACCCTGATGCAGAGGTCCAGGGACCAGGGTTCAATTCCCCGCCTCGGCGGGTCTTGGGCTCAAAATTCCATGGACCTGATAATTCTCGCCTCAGTGCCTATTCCAATCATGGAGTCCCACTCTGCAACTCTGGGCAACAGCTTACTTAATCTCCACAACGGCCCCACAACGCTAAGGATGCCTGGCCTCCACCTTGGGGGTGCCCAGGAGTGGACACCTCACAGGGAAATCCAGGATGGGTTCCATCGGCGGTATTCGTACAAGCGCCTTGAGACCCTTGCGGGTGAGTAGTGCGCTATACAAGTATCAATTTACATTTTTTTTACAGAGGCGAGAGAATTATCGGGTCCAAGGACATTGAGCCCAAGACCCTGCCGCGACGGGAATTGAACCCTGGTCCCGGGCCAGACCTCTGCATCAGATTCTGCTGCTCTAACCAGTGAGCCACACTTCTCCACAAAGGGTAATATTCACATAACATCAATTAAGTAAAACTAAAGAGCGAACATGGGGGTGGGAGGTGTTTACACAAAGACACTTATTTTTATTTTCATTGCACAGAAATGACATTTAACTTACATTTTCTTTCGAGAAGGTTCTGGTGAAGCAAAGGTACCTCGTAACCTTGGATTTAAACAAGCCGTCCTTCCAGAGGTCAGCGTCCAAGCCATCTGCTGTTTGAGAAACCTGTGTAGGTAAGACAAAATGGAGTGGGGGTGAGAAACGACGCGGCTAATGTATGAGCTGTTCATCCTTGCTTTTACTAATTAACTCGCCTCGAACTCTCACGGCATCTCATTAGTTCACTACACCCAGGTGAAGTGTATGGTATAAAACTGGAAAAAAAACACCAATTCTAAAAATATGGTCCCCTGGGACATAATTGATTAAAGACGCCCTGACAAAACCCGTTCTAATGAGGATACAAACTTTTGTTGTTACACGTGCAGCGCAAAGTTTGGAAAAGTCGACACATTAAGGCGCCTGTTCTCGCCTGCGCGGCGCCGCGGCGCGTCAGCGTGCACGTAAATGCTAAAGGTGACGCAAACTTTGATGAAGCATAAAATTCTACAATAGAAACGTGTCCGCACCATGCCAGAGGAGTCGCCAAAGTTTGCGTCGCTCGAGGCAAGGAGTGTCAGTGAACGCAAAGGACCCCGCAAACACGGTAGTAAAGGTGACGTGTGCGCGCGCGGCACGGCGAAGGAAATGACACCTTCCTCGCAGGAAGCCAAAGAGAATTAGTAACACACGAGTTACTCACAGTGCAAGGAAATACGTTCAGAAAATAGCAAAACGAGGCAACCTCCGCTGAGCTACCTGACAAAAATGAGAGTCCGGAAAGCAAGTTGCAGTCACTACATCGAGGGTGACAATGTCGACCTACAATAATACTGCATTTTCTACCTCGATCTCATCGCCATATAGTAAGGTACGTTTTTGATTAGTTTCTAGAATTGTCTCGGAGGAAAGCCATAAGTGGAATTAAAAATAGTAAAGATATGCTTACTACGTAGTGGTACATCATAATGCAAGACTGAAATAAATCAGGTGTTAAAAAGACCACCCTTCCTTCCTGATGGGCGTGATATGAATTTCAATAATTCATTTAAATGCACTTCAATTTTCCTTTGTTTTAATATGGAAATACTTTGTGCAAACGTATTTCTGATAATTTCTCCAAAGAACAAAATGAAAAAAGCCTGAAGGAGAGGCACACAGACTTTTAACAGAGTGTTGGCAAAGCCAACACACACAGACACACATTATTTCAAATGAACACACCAAACTTCCCATGGGCAGTACCAGCAGAATTACTCTCAGTCACTTGCCACGAGCCTGGGCAGCCGCAGGGCACCATGGTTACTGCACAGGTTCAACACGAGCAGCAAGTGGACATGTTTCCGCCAAACAGAGCATAAGATCAGCGTGGGCAGCATGAGTGCCTGGTACCAGCTCTTTCTTCTAAAGAAAGTCAAATCATGTATTCCAGAAAGCGAATTCAGAACTGCTGTTCAACCCCTTGTGCCCTTGCATCTGGGTGGTGGCAATGCCTTCCAGACTCCACACTGGCACCCCTTAGGGTCATTCTACACGTCGCAGCACGTCTCACCCAAGGACTGAAGAAATATGACCGGCCCCACCCTAATGAAAATCTATAGGCTCCCATCGAGAGCCCGCACGGTCTTCAAAACTAGCTTCATCATTTACCAAGCCATCACAACCAGCACCCTTGCTTATTATCTCTGGTGAACCTTGGCACGCAACCAGGACACCGTCAGATTGTAGACTAAAGAGTATAAAAACACTAAACAGCCTTTTTCCATCTATGCACACAGGATCTGTAACAGCGTACCTGTATGCTTCAGAACTGCCCCAACCCTGCTCAAATTTAAGAAAAAGTTGAAGATAATTTTTGAGCAAACACTAAATCACAATGCATTAACCATCCATGAGCTTTCTCTCCAATTGCTGGCCATGGCGAGTGCTCCACTGCCTTTTTATTAGGTTTGCACTATAGAAATACCATATAGATACATGCATACAAACATACTTTCTCAATCTTCAACACACACAGCACAAGAAAAGCACAGGAGCAGCAGTGCACTCCTTGCAAACACAGAAAAAAGCAGACCACAGACAGTAGCAGCAAAATCAACACACACAATCACACTCACGCTCCTTTTCTACAGCAGTACTGACTACTGAACCATTCCTTTCCTCCCGAAAGTATCCTGGACTAGGGAAGCCAGTTGTCACCCTGAGCTGTATATTACCAATGGGGCGTGAAGAGATCCAACTTCCCAGCAGCATGTACTGGCTGGACCGGCTCACACTGTGTGGCATGTCCCCTGGCCACCTCGAGGAAGAGTTGGGTCTGGCTGCTCCGTGCTCTAGCCCTATGACTTGGGAGCAGGAAATGCTCCTAACCCGGTGATCAGGGCCAGCGCTAGGCATGGGCAGCATGGGTGGCTGCCCAGGGCCCCGAGCTCAGCCCATCAACAGGGGGCCTCGTAAAAGTGTTTCCCCACCAGCCTCGCGCCTGTGGTGAGCACTGCGTAGCCCAGGGAAGGGCTGCCTTTCCCCTGGGCTTCGCAGGCATGTGTAGGAATAGGGGAAGAGGCCCCCCTCCCCTGTGCCTCGCAGCACTGGGCAATGGCTATTAACCCCCAGGGCGGGGAGCCCTTTTACCCAGGGCTGTGCAGCCCACATGTAGCGCGAGGCCCGTCTGCATTTGCAGGTTTGACCTGTAATTGGGGACAGGGTCGGATTACAAAGGCAAGCAGTCGGGCATTGGCCGATGGGCGGTGCTGAAAGGTGCGACATGTGGGCTGGTTGTTAAAGGGCCTCAGCTTCATTCCTGCCTCCCAGGCCATCACACTTCTGGCTATGGTGTGCGGGGTGAAGGTGTTAAGTGTGGCAATATGCCTTAATCGTGGCCAGGTGTTGCTCTATTTGTTGTGTCATTCTTCCCTCAGGCCCCCCCCCCCCCCGCCCCGCAAAGAAGTGTCTTGCCCCAGACCGCTCCCCTGCCAGGCAATGGTGGGTGGGGGCAGGTGGGAGTATGCAGGGCATCACTGAGGGAGCAGGTTTTTGTCTATGGGTAATTGACACCTTAGTCTCCACGGTAGCAGCAGTAGCTGTGTCCTTTTTCTTGACCCCCCTCCCCTGCAAGGTCATCACCCTGAGGATATGGAGGGCTGGGGAAGGAGTAAACTACAATAAGCCTTCCTGGAGGGTGTGGGTGTATTTACATGGGCCTCGCAGTGAGATAACCTTTGTTAGGCTTTTATTGAACTAGAGAGGATGTGGCGTTGTGTCCTAAGCTGCCTACATTGGCAGTCGGAGGCCAGGTTCTAGTCCCAGCATCAGCTCAACATCCTGTCATTCTGGGCAAATCACTTAATCTCACCAAAGACTAAAGTAAAAATACATTTGATCTTGTGCAGTGTAACTGTTGCCCATGTAAATCACCCCAATGCCCTAGCACCGAGTTCACCTTATGTAAACTATAAAAATCACGGACCGATCGCAAAAAAAAGCCATTTTTTTACTCCATTCCAGCTATTTTAATGCACACTAACTGCCTGATCTGCTCCACTGCAACGACAAGGAGTTTAATCCCCAAGCCATAGTTTCCACTTGCCTTTGCTTTGTGCTCAATGTGTCGATGTATGTGTATAGCACCGTATATATATTTGCATATACACCTGGCACATAGCACTCCGTGCATTATCCTCACTGGCCTTTGCTATTCTCCAACTATGTATTTTAACAAAAATAAAACATGAACAAAAAGTCGGAATGCTTGTTCTTTACTTTGCGTGTTTGTTGCCTCTGAGTAAAATTAACTGTGGTTTTTTGGTGAGACAGTGTAGGAACAGAAACTGTCTATGAAGAGAATGCTGCAAAGCATTCAAAGCAAAGAGAAAATAATACGGCAACTTATTTATGTTATAAGATTCTGCAACGGCAAGAGCATGATAATTAGAGAGCACTATTTATATATAAATATCAATATTATTTTTACCATGTCTTATCTGTCTTTGTTTGTTTAACTATTAGTCATAGTTATGTAAAGCAGCTTAAGAACATATTTTAAAGTGCTTTCAACTTACGTTGACTGTTTACATACTGATCAGAGAAAAAAATAGAGACTTCCGCATTTTTCTTAATTTTCACACCGGCCAGAATATTAAAATACAGGTCATGTCAGTAAACAATTCAGCCAGGTGGCAACCCTAGCCAAATCAGGTATTGTGGTCCTTGTGCCATTTTATTTCACCTAGCCCGCCTGGTCTAAATGTAGTGCTTCTAGTTTTCACCAATCTTACTAATTCTAGAGGCTTTAAAGTGCTTAGGTTACTAAACATTTCTGTAAAAAAGAGTCCAATGAGACTAATCAAATGATGTTATCTGAAAGAGTACGTCCTGCAAAGGTGGGCCACTTTTTAGGGACTGCCTGGGCCTAATGAACAAGTTACTTACCTTCGGTAACGATATATCTGTAAGAAACAGTAGTTAGTATTAGATTCCTTACCTTAGAATATCCCCAGGCGTCAGTCTGGATCCGGAAACTTTTGCGTAGCAGTACCCCTGCGCGTCGGTAGGCGTCGTCTGCAGGCGTCCCCTGCGGCTCCGCGTCGTCGGCGTCGTGCGCCGTGATGACGTCGCTGGAGTATATAGACGCCGCCTCCGCGCGCTGACGTCAGTTCTTTGCACACAGCTTTTCCGCGCCAGAACACGCAGAGCCATGTGAGAACCAACACTGGTGCCATTTGAAACTAGGGCCCTGAAAGGGATGTCCTTAACCCTAGGTATCAGTTCGCAGAACGGGGAGGATGGGCGGGGCGGTAAGGAATCTAATACTAACTACTGTTTCTTACAGATATATCGTTACCGAAGGTAAGTAACTTGTTCATCTGAAAGAAACAGGTTAGTATTAGATTCCTTACCTTAGAATAGATACCCCAGCAATACCAACCCCGGTGGTGGGTCTGCGAACCAATACAACCTACACCAGAAAGTCCTGGAGGACCGAACGGCCAAAGAAGCCATCCCTCCGGACTTGACTGTCCAGGCAGTAGTGCCTCGCAAAGGTGTGCAGCGAGGCCCACGTGGCCGCCTGGCAAATGTCCTGCAAAGGGACTCCCCGGCCCAGGGCAGTAGTAGCCGCCGTGGCCCGAGTGGAATGGGCCCTCAGCCCAACAGGAGGCTCCTTCCGAGCCAAAGAGTAGCATGCTTTGATGCACAGGACGACCCACCGAGAGATGGTCCGTTTCTGTACCGCCCTTCCCTTCTTCTCACCCACGTAGCCAACAAACAGTTGGTCATCCACCCGGAACTGGCGTGTGCGATCCATATAGAATGAAAGCGCACGTTTTGGGTCCAGACGATGGAGCCGCTCTTCATCCTTTGAAGGATGCGGAGGCGGGAAGAAAGAGGGCAAGGTGATGGACTGCCCAATGTGAAAAGCAGAGACTACCTTGGGCAGGAAAGAAGGTCTAGTCCGAAGAACCACCTTATCAGGATGAACAGACAAGAAAGGAGGTTGAATAGAAAGAGCCTGGAGCTCACTCACTCTCCTGGCAGAGGTGATGGCTACCAGGAAGGCCGTCTTTAAGGTGAGAAGACGGAGAGGACAGGAATGAAGGGGCTCAAAGGGAGCGCACATCAGGAAAGTCAAAACCAGGTTCAAGTCCCACTGAGGCATCACGAACGGAGTTGGAGGATACATGTGCGTGATGCCCTTCAAGAATCTCAACACAATAGGGGACTTGAACAAAGATGGCTGATCAGGTAGCCTCAAGAAGGCCGAAAGGGCAGAAAGATAGCCCTTGATAGTGCCCAGAGCAGAGCCCTGCTGGGCAAGGGAAAGGAGGAAGAGGAGAACCTCAGACAGAGGGGCAGAAAGGGGATCCACAGCCTTCGCTGTGCACCATGCCACAAATCTGTTCCACCGGCAGGCGTATACCGACTTTGTGGAGGGACGCCTGGCTGCCAGAATGACATCACAGACTTCAGGAGGCAAGTCAAATGGCCTCAACTGTCGCCGCTCAATCTCCACGCATGGAGGTGGAGACTGGACAGGTTCGGGTGGAGGACCGTCCCCTGCTGCTGCGACAGAAGGTCCTCCTGAAGGGGCAGGCGGATCGAGGGACCGACTGTCATGCTGAGTAGCTCGGGATACCAGTACCTTCGAGCCCAGTCCGGAGCCACAAGGATAACTTGGGCCCGGTCGCGCCTGATCTTCTTCAGCACTCTGGGCAGAAGTGGTATAGGCGGAAAGGCGTACAACAGACCGCAACTCCACTCGCGCCGAAAGGCGTCGCCGAGCGAGTGCCGTCTTGGAAACTCCAACGCGCAGAACTGATGACATTGCGCGTTCTCTTCTGTGGCGAATAGATCTAACCAAGGCTCTCCCCATTGCTGAAAGAGGCCTCTCGCCACATCCGAGTTCAGACGCCATTCGTGATCCACCGAGCACCGACGGCTGAGTTCGTCCGCCCTGGCGTTCAGAGAACCTGCCAGGTGTTGAACCGTCAGAGTCACGCCCTGACGTTCCAGCCATTGCCAGAGGCGCAGAGCCTCTTGGCAAAGGGTCCACGACCCCACACCGCCCTGTTTGTTGCAGTACCACATGGCGGTGGTGTTGTCCGTGAACACCTGCACTACACTCCCGTTGACAAAGGGGAGGAATGCCTTCAGTGCTAGGCGAATCGCCCGCAGCTCCAACATGTTGATATGGAGCCGGGACTCCGCCGGAGACCAGAGCCCTCTGATCTCCGCCTCTCCCAAGTGGCCACCCCAGCCTTGGAGGGACGCGTCCGTCACAACCACGTGCTCCGGTTGGGGAAGGGAGAGGGATCTGCCCCTGACCCAATCGCGGTCCGTAAGCCACCACTGCAACTGTCTCGCAGTGCCCTCCGAGATCAGGACATGGTCGGATAGGTTGCCCTGATGCTGGGCCCACTGAAACTTCAGGTCCCACTGCAGAGCCCGCATCCGCCATCTGGCGTGATGCACCAGAAGGATGCAGGAGGCCATCAGCCCCAGAAGCCGCAGCGTCAACCTGACCGAAACCCGGGATAACGGCTGAAAGATGGGAATCAGAGCCTGAATATCCCGGACCCGCCGTTCCGGAGGATAAACCCGAAACTGCGCCGAGTCGAGAACCGCTCCGATGAAAAGGAGCTTTTGAGAGGGACACAGGTGTGATTTCGGCACATTGATGGAAAACCCCAGCTTGTGCAGGAGGTCTGCCGTCATCTGAAGGTGGTGGACGACTGTCTGGGGCGAGCCCGCCTTCAACAGCCAGTCGTCGAGGTAGGGGAAGACTGAAACCCCTAACCGGCGCAGATGAGCTGCGACCACCGCCATCACTTTCGTGAACACCCGTGGGGCGCTGGTAAGGCCGAATGGGAGCACGATAAACTGAAAGTGCTCGTGGCCTACCGTGAACCGCAGGTAACGCCGGTGGGCCGGCAGGACGGGGATGTGAAAATACGCATCCTGCAAGTCCAACGCTACCATCCAGTCTTGTGGGTCTAGAGCAGCCAAGACCTGAGCCAAAGTCAACATCTTGAACTTCTCCTTCCGGAGGAAGCCGTTGACGTTCCGTAGATCCAAGATAGGACGCAGGCCTCCCTTGTCCTTCTTGGGTACCAGAAAGTAGTGGGAGTAGCAACCACACCCTACTTCTGGCCCAGGAACGCGCTCGATGGCCCCCTTGGCCAAGAGGGCCGTAACTTCCTCCTGCAGAAGTGTCAAGTGGTCCCCCGACACACGGTGGTTCTGCGGTGGCATGGCTGGAGGAGTGGACTCGAAGGGGAGGGCATAGCCCCTTCGGACAAGCTGCAGCACCCACCTGTCCGATGTTATCGCGCGCCAGCGGGAGTGGTGATGGCGAATCCTGCCACCCACTGGCGTCACGTGAGCCCGAAAGCTCGGACTAGGAAGGCTTGGACGCCGCAGCGGAGGGAGGCGTGGACTGACCACGACGCTGGCCTCTACCGCCACCACGGCGGAAACCACGGGCGCCACCGCGCTGGGGAGCGCTCTGCGCCGCGTGGCTGGCAGCACGTGTGGGACCTCCCCTCCCTTGGCCACGAAAGGGCCGAAACGAACCCGTCTGCTGGCGCTGGGTCGAGAGACCCAAGGACTTGGCCGTGACCCTGGAGTCCTTGAAGCGCTCCAGCGCGTGGTCCGCTTTGTCACCAAATAGGCGACTGCCATCAAATGGCATGTCCATAAGTGTATTTTGGACGTCTGGTGAGAAGTTGGCAGATCTCAGCCAGGCATGGCGACGAATCGCCACCGTAGTGGACATGGCCCGTCCCAGTGAGTCTGTGGTGTCCAGACCACAACGGATCGAGTACCGCGCCGCATCCCGGCCTTCAACCAAGGCCCGGGTGAGCTTGTCCCGCACTTCCTGGGGGCATTGCGGCAAACACTCCTCGACCGTATCCCACAGGGAGTGGGTGTAGCGGCCCAAGAGGCACGCGGTGTTACAAGACCGCAGTCCAGCGCTCAAAGAGGAAAACACTTTTTTACCAAATTGGTCGTACCTCTTTGATTCCCGGTCGGGCGGAGCCGACGGAAATGCGGACTGTGAAGTGGAGGCCTGGATCACCAGACTCTCCGGGGAGGGATGGGTGGACAGGAAGGCAGGGTCGTCCGAGCATGGACGGTGACGCCTGGCAACGTTCCGGTCAACCGGCGCACCAGAAGCGGGCCTAGACCAGGTGCCCAGAAGGACATCCGTCAGGGCCTCATTAAACGGCAGCAGAGGCTCCTGGGGGCATGACTGCGGTTTAAAAACTTCCGTCAGAATATTCGGTTTGACCTTCGCGACGGGGAGCTCAAGGTGTAAGGCCTTGGCAGCCCTCATCAGGACCACCGAATAGGCAGCACCTGCCTCGGACGCCACAGGGGACGGAGAGACAAACCCAGGGTTGGGCGACTCGTCCAGGCCACTGGCATCACCCAGATCACCTACCCAGTCCACATCATACTGGCAGGCACGGGATAGAGGGTCCTCAGACCCCTCCCAACCCTCTCCATACTCCTCCTCATCATACCCATATTCTGGATCGACGATATAGACATCGGGGTCAACGGGCCCCATCGGCGTCGGATCCGGCGTCGGCCGACGCCGGTCCGGCTCCGAGTCCGGAGTCGGGGAGGAAAGGGGGGTGGCGCCGCGCGGCGTCGGTGCCGGGGACCCGACGCCGGCCGGAGCCGACGGCGGAGTCGCTGCACCACGCGGGGGCGGTACCACGGGTTGGCCCACAGGAACCGACGCCGGAGAGGCCGGGAGACCAGCCGGCGACGAACCAGAGGGAACCAGCGGCGCCGGGGCCGGAGCCACCGGCGGCGCCGGGGCAGGAGCACCCGAACCGCTCGGGCCCCCAGACGGGACCGACGGGCCCGCAGGCGCCGAAGGCCCCGCCGGAGAAGACCTCGCCCTCATAGCAATGAGGAAGGCCTCGATCTCCTCACGCGACGCGCCTTCCCCAGGGACCGACAGGTGTGGGGTAGACGGCGTCGGCGACCCATGCGGGACCGCGGGGGTGGGGTCACCCGAGCCCCCGGCCGCAGCACGCGGGCGTCGGGGGGAGTCGGGGGTGCGATGGCGACGCCCCGACTTCTTGTGCTTACATTTACATTTACATTTACATTTACATTTACATTGTGCTTACCTGACGAGCCGGAGGAATGGTGGCGACTCCCGGAGCGCCCATGGCGGCTCCGCGACCGTTCCCTCGACCGCTCCCTCGACCTCCGACCGGACCGGGACCGCTCTCGACGCGGGGCCGACACCCGGAGCTCGAGAAGCTTGCGGGACCGCTCCCGCCTAGCTTTTCCAGTCAAGGCCCGACAGTCGACGCAGGACTCCACGTCGTGGTCCGCGCCCAGACACCGGAGGCAGAGTCGATGGTGGTCGGTGACCGACATCAGGCGGTCGCACTCGTCACAACTCTTGAAACCGGGCATCCTACCGGCACCGTAAAGATCAATTAGTTAACAAAAAACTTGGTCAAAAGACCGGAGTACTGCTCTTCGGATCTGCGCTAACTGGCGCGGAAAAAAGAAGAACTGACGTCAGCGCGCGGAGGCGGCGTCTATATACTCCAGCGACGTCATCACGGCGCACGACGCCGACGACGCGGAGCCGCAGGGGACGCCTGCAGACGACGCCTACCGACGCGCAGGGGTACTGCAATCCCAATCCGCCCCTGATTGGGGATGCCGTCCACTTCCCACCCCAGTGCCAATTCGCACGCATTTTGGGGCCTGACAGTTGTAATGATTTAGAAAGACAAGCAACTCTCACTCTTTCAGATGCCGATGAGCTGTGAAAGATGCTGGTCAGTGGCAGAAAGGAAGGCGTTGTAGCACATGAGGGGGGTATGCACCATGCAGGGTCAGGAGCACATTCCGTAATTTAGATGCAAATATCTTTCAATCTCGGAGTTCCAAAGAGCTCTCTCAGTATAGGGGCTGTGTGTGTGTCAGGTCAGTTAAAAATGTTAAGTGTTTTGCAAATGTTTGGCAGGCTCCACTGGTGGAGAGTTCATACTACTCCTCATTTCAGTCGTGCATGAATGTTATGCGGCGTCCCCAAAGCTTTGAGGGGAAAAAAACTTGATTGTGAAAAGTGATGGCTATTTGAGGAGTACCGTGTCTAGTAGTTTAAGCCATAGGCTACGTTTTACAACTTTTTTTTTAAACAAATCTATGGAGAGAAAAACATCGAATGCAAATATATAAAATACAAATGTTGCCTACCCCAAGTTATGCCCTTGAGTATATTCCCATTTTTAATTGGCCTATTTGAAATGTATACAAAGGGAAGATTTTACGAAAAGTTTGTAGCCTAAGCTCTGCTATCCCGGTACAAATTCTTAGGCTAGAGCTTGGACTCCATCACCCATGTTCAAGCACTGGCTAATCTGATTTGTTGGGGGGTACAAGGTCCTTAACTCCCTTTGCTGCTAGGCCTTTCCCCTTGCTAAGCCTTTTTTTGGCCATTTGTTGTAGTTTGCGTTTAGGCCCGTAACTTTGTGCATGCAAAGGTAGGAACCACTCTCCCCTGGGCCTTACTGCTCGGCTCATGGTGGGGGGTCCACAACTTGAAGCCTTGGTGTAGCACTGAAAGGCCTTGCAGAGGGCCCCTCTCCCCTGTGCCTCATAGCCATAGTTCAGTGCTGATAGGCCTATGGGTCTATCCTAATCCTCTCAATGCTACACCATGTCTGAGAGGCACAGGAGAGGGGCGCACATTGTGTGGGCCCCCACCCCTGTGTCCAATTACATTTTTCTCACAGTGCTGGACCCTTCCCCTGTATACATGTCTCTAACAGAGGAATATCAATCGGTAGTGCAGCAGGTGGCATGGCACCAGGCTCAGGCATATTAAGAGCTCAATGTTCCCATATGATGCTTTACTGTACTGTGCAGCCAGTGGACAAGGGTGAGAGATGCTTTCACTTTGCACCATGGCACCACTGGTGTGCTACAACCCTCTCTTTCGTGGGCCTCACAGCCATTTTACAGAGCCGTGAGGCCTGCGAGAGGCCTACCTCCCATGGGCATCACAGCCATGGTTCGACACTCACAAGAGGAGGCACCCTCCTATGAGATAAGCAGCACTGGAACATGGCTATGAGGCCCATAGATCCTCTCTCAGGGGGTGTAGTTAACAATAGTGCAGCAGGTGCAGTGGCACCAGGGCTCTTACCTTGCATCACGGTCCATGACAACATTACTATGTCACTGGTTCCTTCTCCCTTGCACCGCCCAGCCATTATCCAGTACTGCTGTGCAGCTCACGGAAGGCCCACCCTCCCCTAGGCCTCACTGTCATCGTCCAATGCTGAGAAGCAGCACAGATTCATGAATTCCATGCTTAGGGCAAGAGGCAACATCTGAAGGGCATAGCTATCAATAGTGTAGAAAGTACAATGGGACCAAGGTCTTGTGGGGTTATGTGTCCAATGCACCGAAATTATGGCTGTATTTTACTGCTCAGTCAGTTACCAGAGGGTAGTGGGAAGTCACAATTTGCCTTGCTTGCATGACGGCTGGCCTGCTTTCCTACACCTTGTAGCCATGATCCTGTTCTGCGATGTCCAAATGCCATTCTCTCCGTTGGGCCTTATGTTTTTTGCTATATGTGTTGTGTTTTTCACCCATGGAGACAATAAACGTCTCTATACACTACACCCCTTGGTCCTGAAGAAAGCCCACCGACCGACCGGCGCAGAAGGGCTGAAACATGTCGACCTAAAATCACAACTGCAGAGTGAGAGAGTCATAATCACTCTCAATCACCTATATTGTTTTTATTGCCTCCTAGAACCAGAACTATTAAAACACATTTCTGGAAAAGAGAGACTTTTAATCACCTTCACTACACCCTTTCACTACCACTATTTCTGATCACTACTGATCCTAACAAAGGGGAATACCTCCTGGTGGAGGCTGCATACAAAACCAAACCCTATGATTATGCAGACACGTGCGAGGGCTAGCGGAGAATCAAGATATACCGCTTGACATTACCATCAAAAAACACGTGCATGAGGGTTTTTATTGGGACTAAAAAGAACGAATACCGCATACCCGATGTTATGCAGGACAAGTGATCCTTCTCAGATGATTAGATGGTTTTACACTTAACATAATTCTGGCGAGTAAAGAGCCTACACACAAAAAAGATTGCCCTACGTCTCTTAGCGTGTGCGTGTGGGATACTGGTGAGAGAGAGGATTTATGTTAAAACAAATTATGAAGTATTAATGTCATCCTAAGGAAGCACAATAATGGCGCATAAAGATAAGGGAGCCTTTTGAAATTTGCAATTATATCCATAGTGAGTGAGGTTTTCTCTTGTGTCATTTTATATTTTTAATGATCCCGCCCCTCATTACCTCACAGGATCTCCCCCCTTTATGAGGCAGAACTGGAAATTGTATCATGTACTCATCTGGAAACATCAGTTAACGAGGAGTAAATAATATACATCTTTTTGAGACCTGCACCTAGCTTTTCCATCCAATGTGACAAATGTAATCCATTTAATATAGTTTTAAAATATATGGACTTATTTAATTTGTATATTTATTTTTTTGTCCATGTTGCTGATATTCATATTAGGTCTCTTCAGGGATGCCAAATAAAATCAATAGTCCTGCGGTGTAACTTTCTGTTATGCCACTTCTTGTGATGTTACCAAGGGCGGCTCCTCCACTAGGGCGGACTAGCGTCACCCCAACGTAAAATGCTAAAACTACCATTTTATGTCTCTGCTACTCACACTGCGAGAAAGCAGAAGTGTTTGGTTGGGGGCGGGCGGGTCTGCTTTAGGGCAGGGGAGGAGTGCCTTGCCCCCTGCTAAGGGCCCTGACTGTTTGGTCATGCACACTACACTCTGGCCTTTCTCCATGTAGGCACCAACGCACCCTACATCGAGAAAATGGCCTCCCCATAGGCGCCTGGCTGGTCGGTGTCCCAACCAATCACAATGCTGCCATTGCAGCATTGTGATTGGCTTAGGGGAGGGAGGCTGCCTGCTTCCTGATCCTGCCAGAGGCAGGAAAGAAAGAGAGCAAGTCAGGAGCAGAGACCTCCCCCCCACGCGAACAGGGAGGGACCTCCCACAGGGAGGGACCTCCCACCCACGAGTCATGCTAGCCGCGACTGGATTTTACATGCATATTAGAGGGGCCTCACATCTTCCCTTTCGCCCGGGCCCCAGAAGTTCTAGGACCGGCCCTGCCTGTGATTATTAACCTTTCGACATTTGTGGGCCCCAGTTAATTACTATTGGAAGCGTTGCATACATGCCAACAGACCCGATTCAGGCGGGAGACGACCGATTTTTCAAGCCAAAAATGGCTTTATTTTAGCTGTCTCCCGCCTGAAATTGCATTTTCTACAACAGAAGTGAATAGGGAATTTTCATTCTCCCGATTTTTTACTTTAAATCTCCCACGTCCCTGTCCTAAAATGTTGGCATGGGTGCCGTTGAATCCCGGCCTAAGCAATTACTATTATTTGAACCTGAAAACAGCACATAAAATATAGAAACAAGTATCATGCAAATACAGAAATTATGAAATATTTTATTTAATTCACTTCTTGTTCTTCACAAATCGACATTTTCCTTTTAATGGAAAGGCTGGAGCTTTTCAAAGGATGGTTTTATTTCTAAAAGACTCGGCTATATGTTAGGCAGTAACACAGCACTGCCTTTTTTTTTTTTTTTTACTGCTAATGCATGTTTTCTTTATTCAGGGCGCTGTTATATTTTGAATTTACATTTTTCTTTTTATGTATGTAGACTTTTAGTCGGCTAGAATGATTTCATTTCCTATACAGTCTCGACCTCTGAGAAGGTGTTGTGGAGCCCCAGGAGTTGCTGGGCCACAGGATAAGAACCACTGTCAAAGGTTTAGCTCCCCGCCCCCCTCCCCCACCCCCGCATCCCCAGCAGCATGTGAAAAAGTAGACAGGCTCCTGAAGCAGTCTGGTGGAAAGGAAGGTGGGACAACCGCAGTCCCTCTGGCGTACTTGTGAACTCACCAGCATTTCGAGGGTAAAACCTGCTCTAGGTGTTTGCACACACCACCCCCATCCCTGGTTGGCTGTTGGTTGCAACTGGGTGCAATAATGTCGTTTAAACACACTGCAAGTAACAGATGCTAATATTTCCCAATTGATAGCACGTGATGTACAACTTTAGGGCGGACAAGAGGCTGAATGGGCTGCGCCGAGATTCGAACTCGTGATCCGCCTTTAATGAAATAATGTTCAAATAATTCAACTACACAGTACACGGATTGTGGTATCACTGCTGGAAGAATAGCGAAGCAGACAGAGCCCATGTATTAAAAGAAAGTACTTTGTGAAAATGACAGACTTGAAAAAATATTTTTTCAGTGTTCCAAATAAAATAACTAAAACCTGTGTCTGACAGATCAATTGTGTTTCGCACGGCGCCCTGCTAGCTTTTAGGTAGATTTGCGGGATACCAATACAACATACTACACAAAGTCCTACGTATGTGCGTGCACCATACATCCTAAAGACTTACGGGATACCATTGCTCAGAGCTGCTGAGTGGACACATGCCTAGTATTTTCACATGTTCGGCAACGGCTCACAGATGTGATGTGCTTACTGAACATAATTCAAAAGCTCTGAGACACAATGGGGGTTAATGTAATACGGTGTCAATCCGATGGCGAGTAAAAACTAAGGGCGGTGTTTACTGTAATGCACAGAAGAAATACACATTTCTCTGATTGGAACATCCTCCCCTCCTGATCCTGACAAACTTCCCATGCCCACCTCCCCAGTCGTTGACCAAACATATTCACAAGAGATTTCAAGTCACAAGGTGCACCCTACGCTGTGCTGCCAACCCCATCATACAAGCCAGGCTCAAGACATGGACGTATGTACACAAAGTCCTCTCATGTGATGCAGGGCTACACAAACCTATGCCACTGTGGCACAATGACGGCATCTGCATTGATAGGCCCTTCTCCAGGCCTCTATGGAGTCAGGCTGGCATCATTACCATCGACAAATTGGTGCAGGATACTCGGCTCCAACCCTCTGAGTCACTGCGGTCTGGATTTGGCCTACCTACCTCCCAAATGCGGCACTATTGGCAACTGAAACACTCCCTCTCAAGCCATCTTGGCCAACCACCATGGACAACTGAAGAAATATCCGACCTTGTGTGGCCAGTTTAAGGGGGCGTTGTCAGGATTCTATAATCTCTCGGTACAACACCTGTACTCTCAACCCCTGCTACGTCAAACACCACTACAATGACAACCACTACAGAAGGACAGATCTCATTGTAAACCTGGACAAGGGTGTCCAGGAATCCAGAATGACAGTCACACTACTCCATGACTGGTACTGGTCAGTCTTAAGGCTGAAGCAAGCAGGCCTGCTGCATCAACCGACCTGCTGGTGGGCACCCGTGACCTTTACCAGTGCCCGGAACTCGAGACAAACTGGACCTCTTAGATAGGCTTTACAGTCCCTTGTGATTTCGAAGAACCGTTGGTTGTCTTTCATTACAAGTTTGACCTTTGACTCCAACAGAACAAGAATTCGAACAAACAGCCCTTAACATAACATCGGGATCTCCTTTGGACCCTCTACCTCACAAAATAGTAAAGGAGTTCAGGGACGAACTCTTTCCAGTACTTCGACAACTGTGTAATCAATCTTTTAACACAGGCACTGTACCAAAAGACTGGAAATTGGCAGTTGTCACCCCCCTATTGAAGAAATCTAACTTGGACCCCAACTGCCATAAAAACTACCGACCTATATCGCTCCTGCCATACCCAATTAAGATCATGGAGCGGCTGGTCAGCAGATCATTGTCCCTCTTCCTGGAAACTAACAACATCCTTGAAGAGGAGCAATTCGGTTTCAGACCAGCTCATGGAACCGAGTCAGCTCTACTGACGGTTCTGGACGACCTGCGAATGAGGGCGGACAGGGGAGAATCAGCAATCTTAATTTTGCTGGACCTGTCCGCCGCATTCGATACGGTGAGCCATGATATTCTGCTGACTAGGCTGAAGAGCATTGGAGTGGGGGGAGCTGCGCTCGACTGGTTCCGTTCCTATTTGACGGACAGGTGGCAGGCAGTAGCACTACCTCTATACCAGTCGGAGTTCGCTATGGCTCCACATGGGGTCCCACAGGGGTCTGCAATCAGTCCGATACTCTTTAATGTGTACATGCAGCCCCTGATGGGCATCATCAAGGCTCACGGCATTAGCGTGATCAACTATGCGGATGACACGCAGCTGATGATCTCCCTTGATGGTGCCCATGCAGATTCACTCGAGACCTTCCACACTTGCATGATGGAAATGGCATCCTGGCCAAATATGAACTCACTACAGTTCAATAGTGAAAAATTGCATTGCAAAGTAGGTAGAATCACTAGAAGCCTGCCCGCTGACTTTTGGACTCTGGAGTCAGGGGAGCCGCTTTCCCCAGTGAAATCAGTGAGGAACCTAGGAGACAGTTTCAATGAAAATTTGAGTCTAGAGACCAATGTCAACAAGCAGGTGAGCAGTTGCTTCGCCTTAATGCGAGGACTTCGAAAGCTGCTCCCCCTTCTACCAGTACAGGTTAGGGCCACCATAGTGAGGAGCACCATTCTCAGCCGCCTGGATTACTGTAATGCTCTGTTACTGGAATCACCTGCCTATCTGATTTCCAGACTTCAGAGCATCCAGGCGGCAGCAGCCAAAATGGCACTTTCCCGAGGACGAAGATCCTCCACTACTCTTGCACTGGCGGAATTACACTGGCTGCCTGTACACCAGAGAATCCTTTTCAAATCCCTATGCACCACCTTCAAGGCAGTGCATGGGATGGGTCTCCTACCATTACAAAACAAATTCAAGTGGTATAAACCCACTCGGACTCTTCGATCCTCTTCCACTAACCTCATCAGTACACCCAGGATTAGGAAAGCCTCTCATGGTGGCAGAGCCTTCAGTATAGCGGCAGCCCGTCTGTGGAATAGATTGCCTATCGCCATCAGGAAAACAGAAGAACTGATGGCCTTCAGAAAAAAAGTAAAAACATGGCTTTTCCCTAAAATTTTATTGCCCAGAAAATAAAGGACCACCCTTTACTCAGGATGCACAGCGTTCCAACTATATTCATGCAGCGCCAGGATGCCCGTAGGGTTGCAGAGCGCTTTATAAATACTATAAATAAAATAAATAAATTTGAGATGTAACACATCATGGGCGATGTCTATCGGCTACAGGACTGACTGCAGCAAAGATATGGGTCCTATGCCACTGAGAGGACCACACACACCAACATGCGACAAACGGTTCACTGCAATGTACAAAACAGTCTCATACAAGCGGCTTATCTATGCGGTCCAGGACAAGGCTAACGTTTTTAAGTCGAGCATTTGAGACCTCTTATATATACTTTAGTATACACTTATATGTGTATGTTCTTTGTGGGCTCTGGAGATCAGCCCTAGGACATGTCTGCTTCCGCTTAGGGACTTTTTCTGTTCAACTGACTCTATTTAACTGTCTTAATAGAAAACGACCAGCAGAGGTCAGTAAAATACCAGAATCACTTTAGCGATCTCTAGATTCCAGTCCATAGAAATTGTCTTCCACGAGCACACGTAGACAATATTTTTTTCAAATCTTGTATTTTCAGTGATATTATCATCAAAGCCACTGATTTTATATAAAAACAGAGCTTTGGACTATACCATTTCCCGCTGAAAGGTAATATTTCTCTCCATGTGTTCCAATACCTGGCGTGTCACGCGGTTTGGTGCTTACTTTCCCTCCATGTTAAAGAACAGTACATGTTTCAGTACCCAGGCTAATAAACTGCATAGCTAAATACATATAAGGTCCCAAAGGCGAGACCGATTGAATTACATAGGCTCGTTTTCCAAATCTGGTAGCCCTTTTGACGTGAGGAGGTCTCACACTCCCAAACCATCAAAGTAGACCTACCATTTAGCTAGTAAAACAGACTGGCCACGTGGAGGCACCCCTGTTGGACCTGATGAGACATCCTACTCTATCAAGCTGCTCCTACAATGCTTATGAATGTTCAATTGTTCACATGAAAAATGCACCTCCCTCTTCACAGGTATGTGAACTGCCAAGACGTTCGTTACATCCTGTAACGCCATTTTTGTTTGGTGCGAACTCAATGATGACTAAATATAAAGGCTGGAGCCATTACAAAGAATTTCCACAAAAAAAGACACAAGGTGCAGAAATGTATATTTATTTAGAAGAGCACCTCTCAGTAGTTTCATGTGCAGGGGAGGAGGTGAGGAAGAAAGGAGGTAGAACAGGTGATTCTGTCAAATTGAGTTTTTCCACTTCACAGTATACCAGGAGCGGCCCGTGCAGGTAAGAGCGAGGGGGCTGGGAGTCGACAGACGAAGACGTGCTAAAGTTAAATAAAAAAATTACTTACATTGTGCTCACCGCATTGCCGACTCAGCGAGCGCAACAAGGTAAGTGTTTTTCTTTTTTCTGTTTTTTATTTAATTTGACCTCCTCTTTGTCTGTTGACTCCTCCCTGCAGCCCCACCCCACCGTTCTTACTGGCACAGGCCGCTCCTGCAGTATACTGGATGTTTTCCCCATCTATTCTTACTAGCCTTGACATGGTAATGCCTTATATTGTGTACTTTGAACCTCTTAACAGTAAACATTCAGTTCACCGACAGCAGAAATGTACCCACGGTAGCTCAGTCAGTCAAGGCCAGGTGAGGTTACATATTCTCAAGATCAAAGTCATCAAGCATCCCTGCCCTCTATCTACTGCCCTGAACAAGAACTCAACAACATGTCAGGAATGTGGCATTTCCCACCCCAAGACACCACACGTTGGCTTCAAACATTGATAAGGTATCTGATCATATTATCCCTCTGAAAAGAACACTTTTGTGATATGGACGGCTGCTGATATCATAAGTGCTTACACTATCTCCAGGGACTTTATCAGCTCTCAGCGCTTTATATAAAGCTTCGATTGGAATTTAAGTAATGTGCTAATCTCATACAACATTGCTCACATAAACGTCTCAATTCCTGTTACTAGGGAACACGATTTGAAGTTGGCGACCAACATTACATTTCCATTCTTCGAATCGTTGCCCAGACGTAGCAGCCAAGTATTATTTTAGAGAAAGGCACTGGTAGCCGTGGTTCAGCCATTACACTTGTGCCCAGTCGTTTGTACGAAAGGAGAATAACATTCCAGCCCGTCACCATATCAGGACTTCACACTACAGTTAGGTAATGTTTAAGATTTTATTTATATACTTAGTCTATGCCGGTATCAACAAGAACCTCATTTGCAAACTCCAGAATGTCGCCGCCAGTCTAGTCCTCAACCTACCACATCACTGCCACATCAGCCATCACATATGGCCACTAAACTGACTCTCCGTCGAGAAGAGAATCACTTTCAAGCTTCTCACCCTCAAGGCCCTCCACAACACCGAACCTACCTACATGAACCACCACCTCTCATTCCACGCTCCCCAAAGATCCCTCCGCTCAGCCCAGCTCTCCCTTGCGACTGTGCCACGCATCAAGAAGATCAGACCAGGAGGACGCTCCTTCTCCCTCCTCACGGCCAAGGCCTCCCTCTCCACCTACAGCAGACACCAACACTCCCCAAGTTCTAGAAGGAGCTCAAGACCTGCCTCTTCGACAGAATACCGTGAACTTCCAGGAGCGGAGAGCCACTTTCCAACCTCCTCAGTGCCTTGAGACCCTTCTGAGTGAGTAGCTGCGCTTCACCAACCCTTGACTGATTGACACATCTGGAGAACCAGTAAGCAGGCTACTGAAGAATACAAATAGACTCAGTGTTTAAGGAAATCCTTAGTATCTATGCGGGAAGCAAACTTGCATACATTATCTGTCTTGTTGTTGTTCATTCTGAAAATCCAACTGCATTTGACTGTCTGATGGCGTCACTAATCCAGCCCTACTGGTAAAACACAGATATTGCACCAACACTTAAAACATCTTAACAAGATAACACCAACTAGGCAGAGAGTCTATTAAAAATATGAATATACCAGTTTCCTGAAATACATTAAATTTGAGATATCTCAAATTTATTTCAGTAGTGCAGTCCATTTGAGAATGTTCAATAAAATCTTCTGCAATAAAAAAAGTAGTGCTGTCTATACCAAAAAAACAAATCTGCACTTAAAATCTTTCTGTTCCAAAGTAGGAGGATTACTGGAAGGGAGGGGGGGGGGGGTAATCAGGTGCTCGTGGAAGGAGCGGAGAGCTCTTCTGCTAGGGTAGTTGGGTGGTTTTGGATCATTGAGTAATCTAAGCCCTGTTGACACTCGTACAGAAGTACTGACTATCCCCTGAATCGTCACCAGGCCTTTATTCTATCAATGCCATGGGAACAGCAAGCAGGATGTTGCATTG
Organism: Lissotriton helveticus; assembly: GCF_964261635.1. Lineage (NCBI taxonomy): Eukaryota > Metazoa > Chordata > Amphibia > Caudata > Salamandridae > Lissotriton > Lissotriton helveticus. Next base: position 2,093,412,514 of record NC_136065.1, on the reverse strand, counting down.
CATCTTTAACAAATGATCGTCAAGGGGAGGCTTGCCCATTTTCTCAATAACCCGTCCACTTCGGTGGTGATTGTATTCAAACTGTAAATTACAAACTCGTTTTAAGTCGTCTGTGATTATTATTACTATAGTATGAATCTGGTTCATCGTCACACTCCACATTCTAGACAATAATCTCAGATTTAGAATTTTCACTAGCAAATATCCTAAAATACACCCAAACTCTCAAGCAACATGATCTTTGATGGTATTGTCTTATATGGGTTTGCGATGTGTGCGTCAAAGAATTAGCATACAATGACACCTTGGTCCTCCAACAATTGCACTGGAAAGAAAGGAAATCACTGGCCATCCTTAAAGAGTGCCCCAAAAGAATTTAAACAGAACAGGGGACAGAGTGCAGCTCTGCCTAGCTTCCTTTCTTCACCGAACCGAGGGATGGTAAGGAATAGTAGTGATACTTCTACTGCACTTCCTACTACGGATGAGTAGCTTAAGATCCTTGTGAACGGGTAGTACGCTACTCCGAGGAAACCCAGTGTCAGTGATCCCCATCAAACATAGTGGTTACAGGTAATCAAGATATTTTCATTTAGTTTTGCGCACTTCGTATTAACTCTTCTGTAGCAAATTGGAAATGTGTGGGTGCTGCCACCAGAAAACGTCCTCAGAAATTAGCATCCTGATAGCTGCCGCACCTGACTCGGAGGAAGGTCCTGGCAGCTTCAAACATATCAACTGCCAATGAAGCATCAAAATCATGCGGAAGGTCAATTGATCCGATCAATCTAATGTAACATTTCCCCGATGCCCATGTGGAATGAACCATTACTGCTCACCATCTACAATGCATACCATAACCCTACTCAATCTCATTGCAAGAAGGCTGGGGAAAAATCTCAATTCAGTGAAGGTATTGTTGGTCTGTATGACTCACGCAGCAAAGGATGTATATTTGGCCTCAAACCTGGTGACCTCACTGCCTAATTGCATGAATATATATTTTTTTAAATTAATGATTTTTTGTTTTTGTTTTTTAATTTATTTTTTTATTTTACAGTTTTATATAGCGCAAACTTGACCCGAATCGGGTATCAGAGAGCTTTACATAGCACCAGTTGCATTACATGAGGACACATTCATTTTTGTTAGGCATGGGGAGATTAAGTGATTTGCCCAGAATCACAGGATGTTCAGAGTCATTGCCGAGACTCAAACCCAATTCTCCAGATTCGAGGGCTACTGCCCTAGGCGTTAGGCCAATACTGAATATGGGACCTTATAATTATTTAAATATGAACCCGGTTAATTATTCCAAATCATGTCGCTGCACTTTATTTTGTGCAATGTATTTTCATCTTCTGCATACTAAGGGGGTCATTAGGATTGCGGTTTTTCCGCATCCTCTGGGCCGGCGGAATCCACCGCCGGCCCGGAGGATGCGGAAAAACCGCAGCGGACCGACCAAAGACCCACCGCCACATTAGGATGGCTGGTGGGTCCTGGTTTCCGTCCGCAGCTTTTCCGCCGCGGTTGGCTTACAACCGCGGCGGAAAAGCTGTAATATGGTGACGGTGTCTCTCAGACACCGTCCACCATATTAGGATGCACAGAAAGAAATGCTTTTACACGGCGGATATTCCGCCGTGTAAAAGCATACGGTGCTTCACTGCGGGGGCCCGCTGCAGGCCCCCTGGGTGAAGGGGGTGTGGGGGGTGCACATGGGGGGTACCTATGGTACCCCCCTGCATATGTATGCAGCAAGCGGCAGGCACCGCGCGGTGCCTGCTGCTTGCTGCATACATATGCAATGTATGCTTTTTTAACATTACGGCGGGTGCAGCTTGAAGCTGCACCCGCCGCAATGTTAAATATCCAGGATGTGACCGCCAGGGTGGCGGTCACATCCTAATTTGCACGGAGGGACCGCCGCAGCCCATGCGGACGGTCCCTCCTACTCTAGGGTGGCGGACGGACGCAAGTCCGTCCGCCATCCTAATGAGCCCCTAAATGTTTACTTCTCGTCCATAAACAGCTTTAGTTGTTGTCAAAAGACATTATTGTATAAGATTCCAATAGTTGGAGTGGGCTTTGGGTCACCTGCTTGCATCCTTATTCAATGGACCTCGTTCCATTTCGTGTGTTTGTCTCTCTCTTGCAGCATGGCTTATGTATCGGTGCTTCAGATTGGATGAGGGTATGCCTTCACTGCTTATCGTCAAGAAACGACTTTTTTTTTTCTTTCAGCACTCTATGCTTGTTTTCTTGCGCTCTCTACGCGGGCACCGGTCTGTCCTCCATTGCTACCCCACCTCTTCCTGTTGATTTAAATTTGTAACTTTGTTTTCTTTTTTTGGAGGGCCTAGCAACTGCAACTTGCTACCGGGTTCCTCATTTCTCCACCAAGTGCTTTCGCAAACTTTTTATTTTTTAATTTACCACTCTGTGATGGGAGTCAGCAAACTCAGAATGTTAAATTAAAGGTACAAAAAATGGTTAGCGCAGACTCATGACTTATGCAAGCTCAAGCGGGGTGATATGATCACATGCATTAGTCATCATATGGCGAGCGAGCACCTTGCCTGTTTTGCCGCTTTTGCTGATGTTTTTCAGCATCAATAACAAGTATTTTCTTTTTGCCAATGAAGCACAGCTTCAGAAAAGAGCACTACCAAAGCTAAAAGTGGTTTTCCCAAGGCTTGTTTTTATTACTGTAAGGTGCAAGCACACATTATGCCATAACGTTCTTTTGTGTGTGCAATGTTTACTTTAACGGGCACTACTTTTTAGTGAGTGCAAACGATTCAACATTTCACATAAAGACTGTCAACAGAATGCACTGCGCAGTGATCTATTAATAAATGTTTTTATGTAGGCAGTGGGCACAGAAAACAAAACGTGCTGCTTATTTTCCCGGCAAAATTGGTTTCTTGGCCCAGCGCTGCCTTTAATATTTTACAATATGGCAGGCAAAAAGAAATTACATTATTATCTTCCATAATGGGGGGGCGTAGAAGAATTTTATTGCATATACATCTAAAAACAACGTATCGTAGTGCCCTCCACTTCTGAAATCAGAAGGACCTCTATTACTGCCCCCTTTCTGCGGACTTGAGAAGGACATCTAATAACGGACTGTGGTGCTGCCCCCTTTCTGCAGACTTGAGAAGGACATCTAATAACGACCTGTGGTACTGCCCCTTTCTGCGGACTTGAGAAGGACATCTAATAATGCCCTGTGCTATTGACTCCTTTCTGTACTGCCCCCCTTCTGAGGACCTGAGAAGTATATCTAATAACTATCTGTAGTACTGCCCCCTTTCCGTGGGCTTGAGAAGTATATCTAATAACGGCCTGTGGTACTGCTCCCTTTCTGTGGAATTAAGGAGATCCAGTACCTGTGCTACTGCCCCCTTTTGGCAGTCTTTAAAGCCCCAGTCCCCCTCCCTCCTTTTTCTTTGAACTATTTTTCTCTTGCATATATCACATTGGGCATTTCTTAATTGTATACATGCTTCCCAAGACACATCTGCACTACTGAGCATAGGAAATAAATTACTATTGTGTGGTTCGTTACGTCTCCTGATGCTGGGCTTAGAACTTCTTCACTAATATCTAATAATGACCTGTGGTACTTCCCACTTTCTGCGGACTTGAGAAGGAGATCTAAAAACAAGCTGTGGTTCTGCCCCTTTTCTGCATACCAGAAAGGGATATCTAATAACCGCTTGTGGTACTGCCCCTTTCTGTGGCTTGGAGAAAAATATCTAATAATGACCTTTGGTACTGCCCACGGTTTGTGGACTTGAGAAGAACATCTAATAACGACCTGTGGTACTGCCCCTTTCTGCAACTTGAGAAGGACATCTAATAATGACCTGTGCTATTGTCTCCCTTCTGCACTGCTCCCTTTCTGTAGCTTTGAGAAGGATATCTAATAGCGACCTATGGTACTGCCCCCTTTCTGCGTCTTTGGGAAAGATATCTAATAATGACCTGTGGTACTACTTCTTTTCTGCTGAGTTAAGAAAATATCCAATTACCACCTGTGGTACTGTCCCCTTTCTGTGGGTTTGAGAAAGATATCTAAGAATGTAATAATGACTAGTGGCACTGCCCCCTTTCTGCAGATTTGAGAAGGATATCTAATAATTCGTGGCAGTTTTATAACACTGCTTCTACTGGAGTCTGAAGCCCCATGCTGTAACATTCTTTAACATTGGTTTAACCGGTCAGTATCCATCCATGCACTCGCTCGTTAATCCATCCATGAACTCGGTCAATTACAACCTCCTACATACAAGAACTTGCTCATCTATCTGTTGACTCATTATTACATTTACCCTCTCTACAATCCAGACAACAAAGACGACTTGTTAGCATAATGTACATCCCGTTACATGTAAAAAAGGTCCACCTCATATACTTCCCTTTGCACTTAGGACCTCCCCATAATACATTGCCCTTTGCGCATAACGAACTTCCATTTGCACATAATATACTTTCCCATGTACAAAAATAACTTTCTTTCACACATATAATACTTGCTGCACACAATATACGTTCTGTTGCTCAAAATATACTTCCATTTGAAAATAAAGCACTTCCTTATAGAAATAATAGTTATCCTTACACGACACTTTCCCTTACACACAGTGGACTTCCCTGTTCTACCTAACGACCTACCCCTGGTACATAATGAACTTCCCTTTACATGTAATGTACGTCTCCTTCCTCATACATGCAATGGACTTCCCTTTGCATATACTGCCCTTCCCGTTGAACACTATGTACTTCCCTATAGACGTAACACACATCCCTTTGCACATGCTACACTTCCCGTTGGGCACTAGGAACTTCCTTATAGATGTCACACACATCCCTTTGCACATGATACACTTCCCGTTGGGCACTATGCACTTCCCGAAAGATATAACACACATCCCTTTGCACATGATACACTTCCCATTGGAGATTATGCACTTCCCTGTAGATATAACACCCATCCCTTTGCATAGGATACACTTCCCTTTGGACACTATGCACTTCCTTAAAGGTGTAACACACATCCCTTTGCACATGCTACATTTCCCGTTGGACACTATGCAATTCCTTATAGATATAATACACATCCCTTTGGACACTATGCACTTCCTTATAGAAATAAAACATCTTTTTGCACATGATACACTTTCTGTTCGACACTATGTACTTCCTTATAGATGTAACACACATCCCTTTGCACAGTATACACTTCCCTTTGGACACTATGCACTTCCTTATAGATGTTACACACATCCCTTTGCATATGATACACTTCCCTTTGGACACTATGCACTTCCTTATAGATGTTACAAACATTCCTTTGCACATGATACACTTCCCTTTGGACACTATGCACTTCCTTATAGATGTTACACACATTCCTTTGCATACGATACACTTCCCTTTGGACACTAGGAACTTCCTTATAGATGTTACAAACATTCCTTTGCACATGATACACTTACCGTTGGGAACTATGCACTTCCATATAGATATAATACACATCCCTTTGGGCACTATGCACTTCCTTATAGATGTAACACATATCCCTTGGCACATGTTATACTTCCTTTATGGACACTAGGCACTGCCCTATAAATGTAACATCTCTTCGCACATGATACACTTCCCGTTTGGAACTGTGCACTTCCATATAGATGTAGCACACATCCATTTGCACAATACATTTCCCGTTGGGCACTATGCACGTCCCTATAGATATAACACACATCCCTTTGCACATGATACACTTCCCACTGGGCACTATGCACTTCCATATAAATGTAACACACATCCCTTTTGCATATGATACACTTCCCTTTGGACATGTTACACACATCACTTTGCACATGATACTCTTACCGGAGGGCACAATGCACCTCCATATAGAAATAATACACATCCCTTTGGACACTATGCACTTCCTTATAGATGTAACACGCATCCCTTAGCACATGTTATACTTCCTTTATGGACACTAGGCACTGCCCTATAAAATTCCTTTGCACATGATACACTTCCCGTTGGGCACTATGCACTTCCATATAGATGTAGCACACATCCCTTTGCACATGATATAATTCCCGTTGGGCACTATGCACTTCCATATAGACGTAGCACACATCCCTCTGCACGATACACTTCCCGTTGGGCACTATGCACTTCCATATAGATGTAACACACATCCCTTTGCACATGATACACTTCCCGTTGGGCACTATGCACTTCCATATAGACGTAGCACACATCCCTTTGCACATGATACACTTCCCGTTGGGCACTATGCACTTCCATATAGACGTAGCACACATCCCTTTGCACGATACACTTCCCGTTGGGCACTATGCACTTCCATATAGATGTAACACACATCCCTTTGCACATGATACACTTCCCGTTGGACACTATGCAGCTCTGTATATATATGACACGCAAACCCTGGCACACGATACACTTCCCAGTAAACATTATGCACTTCCTTATAGATATAACACCCATCCCTTTGCCCACAATAAACTTTAATTTGCACAAAATGCACTTCCTTGCAGAGAGAATACACATCCTATTGCACATTATATACTCCTCTACGAAACCCAATGCCCTTACTTGCAAAGACAGTACACATCCTTTGCACATGATATACTTTGCTGTACAAATAATGGATTTCCCTTTGCACAAAGCGAAGCCTCTCCTCTCTTTGCATTACCCTGCTCCTGCTGCCTTCCTCCCCCTCCCCTTTTATATCAACTGTTTTGCACTTGAATTAGATCACATCTGGTATTTTTAACTTGCACTTTAGCTCCCCAGACATATCTGCACTATTGAACCGGAAAAAAAGTTACGATTGCCGGGTTCGTTTCATCTCCAGATGTTGAACTTAGAAACTCTCTCGATGGCAACACTTGGGAAAGTGAGCCTAGAGAGTGAGACTAGAGAGTGAGACTAGAGAGTGAGACTAGAGAGTGAGATTAGCTGTGCTGAGAACCTGTTGGTGGAGAATCCCAAGAAAACTGCTCTCTCTCCACGAGGGAGCTGCAGAAACAACCCCCATTACAACAGACTGTTAACTGAGGCCCCCACGAATAGTGCACAGAATTTAAAGTGCTATGCAGAGGGTGAGGAACCAGATCAGAAAGGGTTCTTCTCCTTGTTTAGGTGATATTTTTAGCACTTCTGGTCTGTCCAGCTTAGTGGCTGCTATCTATTCCATGAGTTCCAAATGCACTTCGCTGATATAAAGAGGGGCCTTATTTGTGTCTATTCGATGATTCCCAGTTGCACTTTAATGCCAGAAAAAGAGCAGCGCTTTCTATGTCTCCATCATGTTGGCTGGTATCGATTCACTGATTCCCAGTTTCCACTTTTTCTGCCAGAAAAGAGCAGGACTTCCTGTGTCTCCATCATGTCGGCTGCTATTGATTTCCTGATTCCCAGTTGCACTTCACTGCCAGAGAAGAGCAGCACTTCTTGTGTCTTTATCATGGAGATTGCTATCGATTCACTGATTCCCGGCTGCACTCCGGTGCCAGGGAACAGCAGCACTTCATGCCTTCAACAGGTTCGCCGCTATTAACTCGCTGACACTCAATTGCACTTTACTGACATAAAAGGCCAGCACTTATTGTGTTTCAAGAATAGTGGCTGGTATTAATTTACTGACTCCGACGAGCTGCACTTTCAGGGCCAGAGGATAGCAACACTTCTTGTGCCTCCAGCACAGTGGCTGACATGGACTCATCCCTGATTCTCGGCTGCACTTTACTGTCAGAGCAAGCCAAATAGACCTCGCCTTCCAGACCTCTTCGGTATGCCAAACTTTTTGCCAATTCTGTGCATCATGAGCAAAAAAAAAAAAAGTGCAATGACGGGGTCGCTACTGTCAGTCTTGTCGTTTTGTAAGCACGCTTATGTGCTAACAAATGGTAATGCATGAGCACACCTACAAAATGAGGAAAGTACCATTTGACAATAAATTTCATTTTAAATGTGCAAACGCGTTTTTTTGTGTAGCTAAGTGACAGCTTCCATGCCCTCCAAAAAAGAAGTTTTTTTTTTTAATGTCTACAAGAGGTGAGAGCAACGTAGGAGTGGGTCGTGGAAAGCAACGGAATGGGCAACGGGGAAAGAAGAAAACAAGTTTGAGCTATTGGCATTGTAAATGACTGCCTTTTATTTATGTTTTGGTTTTTAAAACATAAATAAAAGGCATTGTTATTTACAATGCTAATAGCTTAAACTCTCGCAAATGCGAGCCCTATTGCATTGCAAATGCTTGTTTATTATACTACTAGCAAATAATAACTCATTCACTATTACTATCATAAAATAAAGTTGCGAATCTTCAGTCCATTCAGACTGAGGCAGTAAATTTGCCTGGTGGCTGGTGCAGGTGGGAAACAACCTTAACAAAGCCAGCATCACATCGCGACGCCATTACAACGCGGTCGTTACAATGACTGCGTTGTTACTACGCAATGCCATTACTACGCAAGTCATTACATCGACTTGCAGTAGATGGCGTGCTAACATTAGAAATTAATATTCCAACACCTTCCCTACTGTTACGTAGGCTGGAGTTGGAATAGTAAATTATACATTTCTAATGTCAGCACGCCACCTACTGCAAGTCAATGTAATGACCTGCGTACTAATGGCTTTGCGTGGTAACAATGCGGTCATTGTAACAACCGCATTGTAATGGCACGCGTTGTGATGACTCGCGTTGTATCGAGTCATATTCGAGCAAGTGCATTGAGCTGCCTGTGCCATCCATCGGACAGACTTCCTTGAGGTATGGCAGGCGTCAAGAGTCTGCACACCTCAGGGTCGCCCCATTAGTAAAGCCCTGCGTCGCTAACCCCACGCCACCCTATAAAGAGGTGGCAAAAGCTTGGGTGAAAAGGGAAGAAGCTGAAGCCTTTGTACAATGCGCAGACTCCAGCTTTCAGTTTCCTGCTTCATTGCTTAATGAGGGAGGAAGCGGTGTTCCTGTGTCGAGGTTCAACCTAACACCAGCAACTGAAGCGGACCAGTCAGGCTGCTGGAGGCAAATTAAAAAGAAACTCTGGAATTTTGTTTGCATGCATGTGTGTATCTCTACGATGTGAGTGTGTGCATAGAAGAGTGAGTGACCGTGAGAATGAGTGACCGTGAGAATGAGTGACCGTGAGAATGAGTGACCGTGAGAATGAGTGACCGTGAGAATGAGTGACCGTGAGAATGAGTGACCGTGAGAATGGGTGACCGTGAGAATGGGTGACCGTGAGAATGGGTGACCGTGAGAATGGGTGACCGTGAGAATGGGTGACCGTGAGAATGGGTGACCGTGAGAATGGGTGACCGTGAGAATGGGTGACCGTGAGAATGGGTGACCGTGAGAATGGGTGACCGTGAGAATGGGTGACCGTGAGAATGGGTGACCGTGAGAATGGGTGACAGTGAGAATAAGTGACAGTGAGAATAAGTGACAGTGAGAATAAGTGACAGTGAGTGCATGTCAGTGAGCATATGATAGTGTATGAGAACGCGTGTGTGTATGTGAAAGTGAGTGAGAGTAAGTCATAGGGAGTAAATGAGAATAAGTGACAGTGAGTGCATGTCAGTGAGCGTATGTGATGATGTATATGAGAGAGCGTGTATTTATTGGTGTGTGTGTGTGTATGAAAGTGAGTGAGAGTAAGTCATAGGGAGTACGTGAGATTAAGTGACAGTGAGTGAGAATAAGTGAGACTAAAAGAGCGAGACTGTGAGAGTGAGTGAGTATGACAGTGAGTGAAAATGAGTGTGAGGAAGTGTGAAAGAGTTAAGGCGTATGAGTGAGAACAAGTTTTAGTGAATGTAAGTGACCATGTTTGAGTTAAACTTGTTAGTCTGCCACTGGCCTGGAGATAATTATTGGCTTACATTGGCACAGATTGAAAATACTAACATATTGGTGATAATACTCGTCACAAGGAGGACCCATGGCAAAATGCTGGCACACTAGATATCATACTTCATACATGAGATACCCATGGCAAAAAGCTAGCGATGGCATATTGAATATAATTCTTGATGCAAGGGACACCCACCACAGAACACTGGCATATAGGATATAATTCTTGGCATAAAAGCACTCATGGAAAAATATGGGCACTGGCTTATTTGACATAATTCTAGGAATAAGGAGTACGTACCCATGGCACAATGATGGAGTGGGCACACTAGAAGTAATTGTTGATGTATGGGATACCCCTGACACAATGTTGTTGCTAACATACTGGAGAAAATGCATGCCATTATTAAAGACAACCACGGCAAGCAAATAGGATATATGGTCCTATAACCATGATGAAATGCTGTCCCCGATGTACTAGAGATCATTTTTACATACAGGTCACCCCTTGTATATGGATCCAGTCCATGGCAAAATTCTAGCTCTAGTGTACAGTATGTAATTCTTGTCATAAGGGGCACCTGTGGCATACAAAAGGCATCCATGACAAACTGGTTGTTGTACAGCCTCTGTTATCTCTGCGTCCAAGATGGGCGATTCTTAGTCATATAGTGTTCGCGGGAGATCTGAGTGTGTGTTATTTGCTCTAGGAAGGACCGTAACTCTGTCATATCGTAGGTCGGGGGGCACTGTATGAGGAGGCGTAGTATTTCTCAAAGGCTAGATTGATTTCAGTCTGTGTGTTAACCATGTGTCCCTCCGAATCATGAATGGCGGTGATAGGTGTTTGGGATGAGTCTGTCTTCAGTAGCAAAGCTAGCGGTTTGGGCAGTGCCAGGTGGTTTGTCTACGAGATTGGATGCACCCCCTGTTTGTGTCTGAGGTCCGTCCAATTTATTCCTCCCCATCTTGGTGGAGGGGCCGATCAGAGTCACGTCGGAGTGGCCGGTAGTCATAGCAGTGTATGCTTGGGTGGGGGCGTCGTCTGTGGTGAGGCGGCAGTCTTTTTCGTACCTTTCCCTGTGGAGGCTGGTGAAGTCTATTGAGCAACGCTATCTTTCCTGAGGTTGAGGGAGAGGGGCCCGTGTATGCTGAGCAGTGGAGATCAGTCGTCCGTGTTACAATTCTCCGACAGGCCCTCTCAATGGTGACCGTTGGTTTCCCCTTGTGTGCAGAGTGTGGAGAGGAGCCCTGCGTCTTCGGTGAGTTGAAGATTGGCACTGTGGTGCCTCGTGAGCCTCTGAGGTTGCACCCCTCCTGGGTGGGATGGTGGAGATGGGGAGTGCCAGTATATTGCTGCTGCCTTTTCACTCTTCACAGTTTTTACGTTCAGGATGGGATGGCATAACATTTCACCCCCCATTTGACCCAGATCTGTGCACTCACGCTCTGGCACAGACCACAAAGACATGCAGTATTGTTTAGTTTGTATTACAGCCACTGCTACAGTATAGAGTATCCACGTTCTGCCATGTAGGTGCCAGGAATATTAAGTGAGGCAATGGGCTATGTCGTCTGCAGTAGGCCTCTGTCGCGTTTCTCGGTCACCCCTCCCTTGTGCAGGTAAGGGTCTCCTTGGGACATCCCTAAGTGTCCAGCTTCTGAAGCCGTCTGTTTCCCCTCTGCAAGGGACATGTTCCCCCAGAATGGAAGATGCGAAGGTGGCGGTGTCACCAAGCCAAGGTCCGTGCCACTGTTTCAGATGGCAACACCCAGTTCCGCTCACAGCGTCTTCCCGATGCTGCCAGCCCCCTGCGGCGGCTGTACTCCTGCTTAACTTGGAGAACCATGGAGGGCCTGTGATCGGAGTTCAAAGGGGGAGAGGGGGCCCCCTCGGTTCCTTCTCTGGCCAACTGGCCAGAAGGAGCTCCGGGAGCCACTTGAATTCCGTCTGCCTTAAGAGCCACTGATGCATCAGATGGAGGCAGAAGAGGTGGCCCTGTCATCGGGCCGAGACCCGTTCCTCCGTTTGTCGGATTCACCCGGATCCGCCCGCAGCAATTTCCCTGCACCAGCAGCCTACCCGTTATGTTTGCAGTTTCACCGCTTACCAGGCCTCTATTGTTGTTGCTTCGCCCCAGGAGGGGTCGCACCAAAGGGCCTCTGTTCCCAAAGCTCCACACTGTGTGGCCGAGTTTATCTTCTGGCTCTGGGTCTCCCTGTACAGGGTAAAACACTGCCCAGTCCGCCCTCATTGCTGCGGCTGGGCATGATGATCCAGCTTGGCCCTCGGTGCTACACCGCCAGGCACCTGTAGTGTGCTCCGTGCATGGATCATAGGGCCCCCGCCTAGGAGTGCGACTCAGTGCAATTGAAGAAAAACAAAAAAAAAACGCCCGCGAGTGGTGCGCGCGCAACTGCGAGACGTATGTCTTCAATTATCGCGCCCGTGTCTGGGCACGATAATGGAAGACATATGGCTTTGGTGCGTGTAACAGACACCAATAGGCCATGGGCGGAGCAATGCGCCCGCCTTTGGCTTATTGCGTGCTCCGTTAAAAAAACACATGCACACAAAGCCCAATAGCGGAACCCAAAAGGAAAAGCACACGCACGAGCGTGTGCGATTCCAGGGTCCGTTTTCAAATCCCCGAGAAAAGGGCTCGCCAGCGAAAGCACTGCTGCGCAGTGCATCACGAGGGGCGAGCCCTAAAGAAAGGGAAACAAGACTGGGTAGGGAAGAGGGAATAAAGGAGGGGAAAAGGAATGTACACATGACATAGCAGCAAAGAGCACAGGAAGCAACGCCCAATGAGAGAGGGAGGTGACATACACTTTCATGGAATGCACAATGAAAAAGAAAAAAGTAGTTCCCTAAAAGTGAACACCGGAAGGATACAGGTCAGCCAATCAAAGGGTTGGTAAGGAGTCTATGTACCAAGGGAGGAAAAACATAAGAATAGGAAGGAAATCATTTAATAAGAAGAAAGTAAACCAGAGTGGTAATAAAAGTCAGCCCAGGACGCCCAACTCCCAGCAGCACAAACACTTTGGCTGCCAGTTTTCGGCACCACAATATGGTCTGTGAAAGAGTATTGTATGCCATTAACGCAAGGTGTGTATCCATATTCATAAGGTGGGCAAACCTGCATACATGGTTCATTAACGCAAAGCCTTTTGTATTAGGGAGAACATTCAACTCATTGAGCTGTGCGTTCACCTTACATTACTGACAATGTTACAAGCATAAAAACGGGTAAACATTTTTGTAATATTTAACAATCTGGGGCTCTTGTAATGCGCTCTGATTGCATGCCAATTGTATGATTGTACTGCAACAGCTGCATAAGCAGGAAAGCAAGACTGGTGGCTTTTTGGGCATTCAAAATAAAATGCACACAAAAAATCTGCAACTTGCTAACATGTTCGCTAAAGTACTGTGCAACTTTAAATACCATTTCTCTTCTGTAATAATCTGCTGTAAATCGTGACTGAAGGAAGGATATAGATATATATATATATATATATATATATATATATATATATATATTCACGGAAAAAAACATAGGTTTCACACCAGTTATAGTTAGGAATTAGCATTTAAAAACCTATTAAATTCACTGAAAAAACCATAGGTTTGACACCAGTTATAGTTAGCTGGAAATTTTACTGACATAAAACCATTGAAATTCCCACGTTATAGTTAGTTGGACTCACTATAACTCGCGCGCCCGCAAGGCACTGCTGATGATGTCACATATTACATCATTCATGACATGGTTAGTGACATCACTGATGACATCTCAAATTACATCACTGATGACATCACTGATGACATCTCAAATTACATCACTGATGACATCCTGATGACATCATCCAGTGTCTGTGTGTTTCTGTAAAGTTAAAATATGTTTTACATATTGAAGAGTGAGTGTATGTATGAGTGTCTGGATGAAGGATTTAGTAGGTGCGTGACTGACTGTATGAGTGAGTGATTAAATGTGTCTTAGTGAATGCATGGGTTAGTGACTAAACTGTCTGAATGTGTACATCATTGTGTTTGTTGTTGTGTAAGCTGCTGCATGTGAGAGTTGTCATATATAAATGACTATATATAACAGCCTGTGATTGCATACGTGACTGTATCTATCAATATGTACTTGTATCAGTGATTGTAAAAGACAGTAAGTATGTGTTAGTCTATGTTTTAATAAGCAAGGTTTTGTGTGTATAACTGCATAGTTGTGGAAATGGGAGTGTGATTGATTCTTTACATGACTGACTAGCCGTATGAATAACTCCATGGATGAGTGGCAGTGTGCGAGTCTCTGTATAGGTGTATGAGTGCATATGTTGGTCTTGTATTGATGAGTGACTGTATGTATGAAAGATTGTATGGGTGAATGAGTGGATGTGTGTGTAGACCTAGAAATCAGTGAGTGCGTATGTGGTAAGTGGTTTTACAGTGTCAATGGTTTCAGGAATGGTAGTTTGTATTTAACACTAGGTGTATCATGTGTTAGATTAGAGTGTGAGGAGGTGTATTGTATTATCACATGGATGATGTCTTCAGTGATGTCATCAGTGATGTCATTTGAGATGTCATCAGTGATGTCATCAGTGATGTCACTAACCATGTCATGAATGATGTAATATGTGACATCATCAGCAGTGCATTGCGGGCGCGCGAGTTATAGTGAGTCCAACTAACTATAACGTGGGAATTTCAATGGTTTTATGTCAGTAAAATTTCCAGCTAACTATAACTGGTGTCAAACCTATGGTTTTTTCAGTGAATTTAATAGGTTTTTTAAATGCTAATTCCCAACTATAACTGGTGTGAAGCCTATGGTTTTTTCAGTGAATTTCATAGGTTTTGTAAATGCTAATTCCTAACTATATATAGGGCCTCAAACCTATGTTTTTTCAGTGAATTTCAAAGGTTTTTTAATAGCAAATCTCTATAGCTATGAAATATAATATTTTTTATAATGAATTTTATATTGTATATTTATGTAATACTATTTTTTTAATGTTAAGGTTTTTGGTAAAAATGGAGAGCTGGATAGGGAATGGTCTCGGCACCTATTTTTAAAACAGGCCAATGCTCAGCACCAGCAGGACCCGGCCCACTTAAAGCCCTGCTTCCCACGCACATACAGAACCAGATAAGGAGAACAAGCGTTTTCTTACATCGCGCCCAAGGCGTGGAACAACCTCTAACTCTGCATCAAAGCCTCGTCCTCTCTTCTTGAATTCTGTAAGTAGCTGATGACCTGGCTTTTCCAGTAACCAGCCTATCGTAGGCAGGGCTCGGCACACACACCCGCTCAGCGCCAGGACACCCTCACAAGCGATAATGCACTTTACAAATACACATATCACCTAACATTTACAGCTGGGGAGATATGTAAACTTATGGCTAAGTTCCCCACTCACGTTAATGAGTATTCACCTACCAGGATACTTTGTGAATTCCTGATATGTGTAAAAAAAAAAAAAAAAAGGAACATTTGGTCGTAACAATATATTACAACTAGGGCTCCCTGTTATCTGTTTTTACAGATTTTTACAGATAAATACAGACAGAAAACAATGTGTCTTCTGTCTGCATTTATTTTTAAAGTGGATAAATACAGAAAATGTGCTTCTTTAAAGTGACTCTCCGTGCTGTCCATCATGAATCGTAGGCCAGCAGCTGAGCAGATGGACAGCATGGGAAATTAAAATAACAGGATGAAATATCTTTAAATAACGGCATATGTCAACATACATTTATGGTATAATGCTAGTATTTACTAGCATGGGCGTCCGCAGGGGGGGGCAAGGAGGGGCGCTGCCCCCCCCCTAGTGCACCCCTCCTTGCCCCCCTGCCAGGGCTGGCGCTAGGGCGTGCGATGCTGGCTTCCTGGGGGCGCCGTGTTTACAAATTAATTATGATTTTAAAAGCACCTACTGAGCGTTCCTTTCCTCCTATTGCGAGGCCTCACAAAAATGTCAAGATAACTCCTGTGATTAATGTTCTTCCTGGTCAGAGATCAGAGTTTTGTGTAGTTGAGGTTTAATTTCGACTTATGTGAAGGTAGCACAGAGGGTTAATATGCCTACTGCAAAGAACGTGTACCAAGTAGATTAGAGTGCATTTAATGTAAATAGATCAGCAGGTTACTGCTTTTAAAAGAGCCATCCTTTTGTTACTTGCAATTTATAATGTAAAGTCCTAATATAGAATAGTGAAGTATTAACTTTCATCATAGAAGTGCATACACTCTGCTAAGTACAGAACATTGATTAATGTTGCAAAAATGTTTAATTTGGGTAGAAATTGATTCTTATTATTAATATGCTGCTTCTTTTTCGACTCTGAGTTTGTGCTTCTCCACACCAAGCACTCCTAAACTATACTGCCTACCAGTATGGATGACATATGACTCCTACACTTTTAGTCCTGTGGCTTATGTAACATTTCCTACACACTGATTTACACATGTATGATTGATTGTCTGTGTAATGTGTTTGTGATGCAAAGTGCTCTGACATACTTTAATGGTATGAGTAGCGCTATATAATGAATTCAATGCATCTGAGAGAGTGGTTATGTAGACTTGGTCACTGTTAAAGGGAGCTAGTGAGAGAATCCGTGGTGGAGGTGGTCATTGGGGGCGCAAAATAACATTGTCGCACTGGGTGCCACTAGCGCTAAAGCCGGCCCTGCCCCCTGCGGACGCCCATGCCACTATGCATTACACATGGTGCTCCAGCCACGGTTCCTCTCCAGCTCGCACTCTTGGTTCTAGTCTGAAGCTCCTCTGCGACTCAGGGCTCAGTAGGACAAGACCCAGGCTTCATTTTCCTGCACCGTCCCTTTGGCACTCTCTTCTAGGTGAACTCCTGTGCATCTCATCGCACGCCACAACTAGACAACACCTGGAGACTCTGCTCTTTTCTAGATCCTTCTGAGTATCCTCTGCCCCCCCCTCCATCTTATAATTTAGGCAAATGCACCAGGAGACCTCGGACTTTATAATGCGCTCTGACACAATAACAAGATTGAGGCAAAGTATTTTCAAATAATTATTGGATTATAGTGATGGACTGCCTAGAACAGTTGCTGTTAAGTAAATTACTAAGCAGAAAGAAAAGTCACATTTGAATAAAAGAGTATATTTTAAGGGAGACACCGCTCTGACATAAAATGGTGGACATCAATGGATGATTTATTTATTTATTTATTTGCAGAGTTTTATATAGCGCGAACTAGAACCGAACCAAATCAGTTATCAGAGCGCTTTACATAGCACCAATTACATTACATGAGGACACACTTTCATTTTAGGCACGGGAAGATTGAGTGATTTGCCCAGAATCACAGGGGGTTTTTTGGCGTCGTTACCGAGACTCGAACCCAGATCCCCAGGTCCGAGGTCGAGTGCCTTAGCCGTTAGGCCAACCCCTCTCCCCAGAGAGACACAGAGAATTGAAAATTCTTTGTCGCGTCTGCTAGACAATTTTTCATTCTATGTCAGTCCACGGAGGCTCTGATTATGCTAGTTTAAAGTTTCTCCACCACCACCGAGGCCACATCCACAATAGGTTTATGATAAAACGTTTTAAAAGTGGAGTCAGATGACCAATCTGCCGCAGTCATGATATCCTGAAGCCGAGAACCGACACCAAAGGATTTTGAGGCCATAGCCCCTCAAACAGAGTGTGCTCCAAATTTGGAAGTATCAATACCCGCTAGACTCAGCAACCAGGAAACCCACCTGGCCAGAGTCGCAGTGGCGACTGGGCGGAAAGGTCTCTGCAATGAAATCAACAATTGACCAAAATCATTCCTAAATTCCCTAGTACAATCCTCATATATTTTTAAACACTTTACCACACATAATTTACTGTGGTGAGGAAATGCAGGGTAGGAAATACATTTTGAATGTGTTTTAGTCCGCTTTGAAATAGTAAAGGAAACTCCCGTAGGAGTGAATACTCTACCTGCCAAATCCAATGCTCGAATGTCCGATACTCGCCTGCATGAAATCAAACAGAGTAAAATCGGAAGTTTCGCCGAGAGTTGTTTCTCAGACAGACCCTCATTAGCCGGCCAAGCCGATAAAAAACGCAAGACCACTGAAACGTCCCAAAGTTCAGTATACTTGGGTTGCGGGGGGTTCACTAAACGGATCCCCCTGACTACCTTACACACCAGGGGATGTTCCCCGACCGGTTTGCCATCTACATGCGGATGTCCCGCCGAAATAGCTGATCCCATCGGATCTCCCTGTCGTTCGTTACACCAACCAACCCATCGTCTCCAAGCTGACTCATAGCGCTTGTGAGTGGAAGGTGCCCATGCCTGTGACAAGAAAAAGAGAGTGTCCTGTGAAACTCCCGGCACTTGCCAACGGCGCCGGAAAGTCTCCATGCCATGAGGGACAACTGATCCTGTAGAACCAACGGGTGGCGAAGACCCACCGGGTCCGTAAGAAGGTCTGGAAACGATGATATTCGCACTGGCGATGCACACGCGAGACTCATTGCGACCGGAAACCACGCTTGTGCTCTCCAACACGGGGAGATCAAGATCACCTCCGCCTCCTGCCGCCGAACTTGAGCCAGAACTCTCGGGATCATGATAAACGGAGGAAACGCATATAGAATGCCCGTCGTCCATGACTGAAGAAAGGCGTCCGACTGATCGCCAAGGGATCCGGCCGACAACTGTAAAACTGGGGCACCTGTCTGTTGAGCCGCGAGGCAAACAGATCTATCACACACGGACCCCACTTGTGGTCTAATGCCCTGAAAATCCTGGGATGCAACATCCAATCGCTGGCATCCCTCAGATACCGAGAATTCCAATCTGCTGTCACGTTGACAGATCCCGGTATATATTCCGCCATCACCGAGATTTGGTGTGCCAGGCAATAATGCCAGAAGTCCTCGGCAATCTCCGCCAGGAGGCGTGATCTGGTGCCGCCGAGGCGATTTATATACCGTACCGCGGACACATTGTCCATTCGTAGGAGAATGCAGCAGGACACTTTCTGCGGAGACAGAGTGCGAATCGCGAAGGAATCCGCCAGGAGTTCCAGGCAATTGATGTGGAGGTTGAGCTCTTCGCGGGACCAACGACCCCCTGTCTCCACCGAGCCGCAACGGGCTCCCCAGCCCCACCGGCTGGCATCCGACTCTATCACCACCTCCGGGGTGGCCGCAAAAATGGCTCTGCCATTCCAGGCATCCATATGCTCTAACCACCAGTTCATCTCCGTACGCGCCTCTGCCGAAAGGGAAACCTGCTGGACATAAGTCAAGCCCTTGCGCAGATGCAACGCTTTCAACCGTTGCAGGGCCCTGTAGTGCAATGGACCCGGGAAAATCGCCTGGATGGACGAGGCCAATAGGCCCACCAGGCGCGCTAAGGTCCTCAAGGAAATTGTCGGAGAGACAAGCGCTCTCCTCAATTCCTTCTTGACCGCCACCCTCTTCTTGAGAGGTAAGAGTAATTGAGCCTTCACCGAGTCGACCTCGAAGCCCAGGAACTCCATTACTTGAGCAGGGATCAAAATGGACTTCTGTAGATTCAGTAGGAAACCCAATTTAATAAGTTGCATTTATCAAGAAAGATAACACAAACAGAAAACGAATGTAAATGAAGTCTTAGACACAAGTCAGTACAGAGGGGGATATTCAGATGGGCTAGGAAGCGTGGATGCTAAGAGTAGAGGGGCTGAGTCCATGTGTAGTCACCACTGTAAAAATTTAAAAAGTAAATTGATACTTGTATAGCGCACTACTCACCCGCAAGGGTCTCAAGGCGCTTGTACAAATACTGCTGTGGAACCCATCCTGGCTTTCCCTGTGAGGTGTCCACTCCTGGGCACCCCCAAGGTGGAGGCCAGGCATCCTTAGCGTTGTGGGGGCCGTTTTGGAGATTAAGCAAGCTATTGCCCAGAGTTGCAGAGTGGGACTCCATGATTGGAATAGGCACAGAGGCGAGAATTATCTGGTCCGTGGAATTTTGAGCCCAAGACCCGCCGAGGCAGGGAATTGAACCATGGTCCCGGGCTAGACCTCTGCATCAGGGTCTGCCGCTCTAACCATTGAGCCACACTTCTCCACTGTAGTCCAGAGCAGGGAGGAGGCACAACGAGCAGGCATATGTAAGATTTATCCATGAGCAGAAATGATCATACAGCCCTTCCGAGTCTCTCATTGAGGGTAAGAGCAACTTCAGAGAAGTGAGACCTGTGTCCTAACTCCGCCAGTGAAGACAGCGGGTCCAAAGGAGAAAGAACCAGGCCAGACAGAGTAGGTCCAGGTAGTGTGCACGGAGGCAGGCTCGGTGGGTCCGGAAGAGGGACAGGGCAGGCAAAACAGCTCCAGAGAAGGGCTAGAAAAAACGGACCAGGGCGAGCCGATCCGGACCAGCGGATCCACCCTGAATAGGGAGGCGGCACGATACACAATCAGAATGTAGTGTTCAGCTTTGGGGTTCCAGGGGTAACTTTAGGGATCAGGGTGGGTGTGGGTTTTAAGGTGCCAGGGAGTCATTTTAAGGTTCACGGTGGGTTAGGGAATGGGGTGCCAGGTGGATAATTTTAGGGTTCAGGGTGGGTATGGGTTTTAGGGTACCAGGGGGTAATTTTAGGGTTCAGTGCGGGTACGGGTTTTGGGGTACAAGGGGGAAATTTTAGGGTTCAGGGCGGGTATTGGATTTGGGGTGCCAGGGGGGTAATTTTAGGGTTCAGGGTGGGTATGGGTTTTGGGGTGAGAGGGGGACAATTTTAGGGGTCAGGTTGGGTATGGGTTGTGTTTGCCAGGGGGGTAATTTAGGGTTCAGGGCGGGTATGAGTTTTGGGGGGGGCAGGGGTAATTTTAGGGTTCAGGGTGGGTGTGGGTTTTGGGGTGCTAGAGGGTAATTTTAGGGTTCAGGTTGGGTGTGGGTTTTGGGGTGCCAGGGGCGTAATTTTAGGGTCCAGGGAGGGTATGAGTTTTGGGGGGGTGGGGTAATTTTAGGGTTCAGGATGGATATGGGTTTTGGGGTGCTAGTGGGTAATTTTAGGGACCAGGGTAGGGATGGATTTTGGGGTGCCACAAAAGAAAGAGATGGCTGTGGCACAACAACCCTATGGTGTATGAGACCATATGCGGCCTGCTTCATGCCCCCCATGGCTCCTCCAGCGCCCCAGTGTTTCTTGTGCCCCACCTGGCACACATCATGTCGGAGGATGGTGAAGACATTAACATTTTGCCCCCCCTGGAAAAATTTCTGCGGACGCCCATGTTTACTAGTTGATGTATTGTTATGTAAAATTTGGCAGCTTAAAGAGCTAAAACACGACAGACATCAAAGTATGAGTGTGCATCGATCAGTTAAATAGATATGGAAATGTACAGTTATACAACGTCATTTATACTCAAAACTCAAATTAAATATGGATAAATACAGATAAAATGGTAAAAAAATAAATATGGATAAATACAGACGGAAATGGCCAAAAAAAAAAATACCATAAAACCGGGAGGCCTAATTACAACCAAAGCTACCTTTCTCAATAGAGCCTACTGTATCCTGCATAAGTCCGTTCTCTCTCTCTTCTTTGGGGCATTATTGGGAGCCTAACACCAATGCTCTACTTCAGGGTTCTCCAATATCGGTCCTGGGGGGGCCGGATCCATGCCAGATTTTTAAAATAACTAGATTTATCTAAATGTGGACATGCTTAAAAATCTGGCACAGATCCGGCCCTCCAGGACCGAAATTGCAGAGCTCTGTTCTACTTGACTGAATTGCAACTCCACGAGCCCATTAAGAAAAGAAGGGAGTAAAACCAGTACTTACGACGTCATAATGCGAAGGGGCCCGGTTCCGAGATGCGACCACCCCTACGCCAGTAATTGGGTCCATGGGCAGGTCGGGCAGCGCATCTGAAAGGTCTCTTACTTCAGGCATGGTGGACTGGTCCTGG
This sequence comes from Lissotriton helveticus, assembly GCF_964261635.1. Taxonomy (NCBI): domain Eukaryota; kingdom Metazoa; phylum Chordata; class Amphibia; order Caudata; family Salamandridae; genus Lissotriton; species Lissotriton helveticus. The sequence continues at coordinate 2,093,390,623 of NC_136065.1, read as the reverse complement.
AACAGAAAGAAAGCACATTCAGGGTCTGTACGTCACACCTGGCTTCAGCCATGTGCAGCAGCCACTTCCGCACTGCCACTGCACACACAGACGGCGTCTTTCGAAGGCCAAGATTTGTTTACCAACCCGCACTTCGGGACTTTGCGATAAGAAATGCATTCCAATGTCTGTATGTGCGGCAGGAATTCGGAGTGAGCAAACTGGCAGAAAGACAAATATGTTTAGCAACAGTGTGAACTAAAACACACAGTACACAGGCATGGACATTTGTCTCCTTTTATTTACTTTAAAAACAACTTTGAAATAAGTTAATGACAATGAGTTTTAATTGTTTATTTCAGACTTCACTAGTTTTTAGTCCCTGCAAAATGTGTAAATTGAATTTGAGCCTGTCTGATTTTTTCTTAGCTCTTAATCAGGCATTTCAGATAATGTGTTTGAATTGTCTATTTTCAACCTTCACTCGTTTTCAATACCTACAAATTACATTTGAAAGTGCTCAATTAAGTCAATATTTCTTCGCTCTTTATAACGGTTTCCATGAGAGACTAAGAACGGCTGCTGTGTGTTAATTGCAGCCAGAGTTTACAACTCACTCTGCACGTCATGTACATCGAACGTGAAAGTTAACTGCAGGGTCTACCTGAGATCCAGTACGAGGTAATATGAAGGGCGGCAGGGCTCGAATCGGGGGTACACGCGGGTGGGAAACGGCCTTTACAACGAAGCCGTTTCCCCGAAATCTTTAACCACGCATGCAGTACAACGCATGCGTGGTTACCACTAATGCCTTTACCACGCATACCTTTACTACGATGTTTGTAGTAAAGGCATATGTGGTAAAGGTAAAAAGAAAAAAAGGGGGGCTTGGGGGGGGTCTCCCCCCCAAATAAAACAACTCACCATAAGTCACGTCGGCGTCAGCGTCGTTTAAGAGAAATCGGAAAAAAATACCGTTTTCTCTTAACGACGTATGACGTCACCACGCAATTATTCGAGGAAAAGTTTATCCGTGGTAAACGAATTCCGTTGTAACGCATGCGTGGTAAAGGCATGCGTTGCAACGGAATTCGTTGTATCATCATATATTCCACGCGGGTGGACGGCTCCCCCCCCCACTCTTTTGACAGGGTGGACCCGTCCCCTCTGCCAAGAAGCTGGGCCCCACATAAAATACGCTGAACATGTCCCTGTGTAATTTTCAGACACCGGGACACCTTGAGCACGTGACGTCATGAGGTCATTTGCATATTGTCAGTCTCCCCACTTCTTTTTATACGACTTGTGCCCTGAAGGCCGGGCAACACTTGACAAACAAGCCAGCCTTCCTCACCCGTGATGGACAAAATGTGCGCCCTGTAGTCAGAAGCAGTGAGCGCAGGTACAGCTGCCCAACTTAAAATGGCGGCCACTGATGACATAACGCCCCCCTTTCCAAACATATGTCCTGCTTCCCAGTGGAATAGAACATACTGTCTACGACTGCAGAATTACTGAAGATAAGGATCTACGACTAAAGAATTACTAAAGATAAAGTTCTACGACTGCAGCCTTACTAAAGAAAATGATCTACTATTGCAGCATTACTAAAGAAAATTATTTACTAATGCAGCATTACTGAAGAAAGGATCTACGACTGCCTTACTACAGAAAAGGATCTATTATTGCAGTATTATTAAAGAAAAGGATCTGCTATTGCAGCATTACTAAAGAAAAAGTTCTACGATTGTAGCATTACTACAGAAAAGGATCTACTATTGCAGCATTACTAAAGTAAAAGTTCTACGACTGCAGCATTACTACAGAAAAGGTTCTACCTTTGCAGCATTACTAAAGAAAAGGATCTACGACTGCAGTATTACTGTAGAAAAGGATCTACGACTGCAGCATTACTAAAGAAAAGGATCTACTATTGCAGCATTACTAAAGAAAATGATCTACTATTGCAGCATTACTAAAGAAAAGGATCTACCTTTGCAGCATTACTAAAGTAAGGATCTACGACTGCAGCATTACTAAAGAAAAGGATCTACTGTTGCAGCATTACTAAGGAAAAGGATCTACGACTGCAGTAATACTAAAGAAAATGATCTATGACTGCAGTATTACTAAAGAAGAAAAGGATCTACTATTGCAGCATTACTAAAGAAAAAGTTCTACGACTGCAGCATTACTAGAGAAAAGGATCTACTTTTGCAGCATTACTGAAGAAAGGATCTACGACTGCAGCATTACTAAAGAAAAGGATCTACTGTTGCAGCATTACTAAAGAAAAGGATCTACAACTGTAGTATTACTGAAGAAAAGGATCTACGACTGCAGTATTACTAAAGAAAAGGATCCACTATTGCAGCATTACTAAAGAAAAAGTTCTACGATTGCAGCATTACTATAGAAAAGGATCTACCTTTGCAGCATTACTAAAGAAAAGGATCTACTGTTGCAGCATTACTAAAGAAAAGGATCTACTGTTGCAGCATTACTAAAGAAAAGGATCTACGACTGCAGTAATACTAAAGAAAATGATCTATGACTGCAGTATTACTAAAGAAGAAAAGGATCTACTATTGCAGCATTACTAAAGAAAAAGTTCTACGACTACAGCATTACTACAGAAAAGGATCTACTTTTGCAGCATTACTGAAGAAAGGATCTACGACTGCCTTACTACAGAAAAGGATCTATTATTGCAGTATTATTAAAGAAAAGGATCTGCTATTGCAGAATTACTAAAGAAAAAGTTCTACGATTGTAGCATTACTACAGAAAAGGATCTACTATTGCAGCATTACTAAAGTAAAAGTTCTACGACTGCAGCATTACTACAGAAAAGGTTCTACCTTTGCAGCATTACTAAAGAAAAGGATCTACGACTGCAGTATTACTGTAGAAAAGGATCTACGACTGCAGCATTACTAAAGAAAAGGATCTACTATTGCAGCATTACTAAAGAAAATGATCTACTATTGCAGCATTACTAAAGAAAAGGATCTACCTTTGCAGCATTACTAAAGTAAGGATCTACGACTGCAGCATTACTAAAGAAAAGGATCTACTGTTGCAGCATTACTAAAGAAAAGGATCTACAACTGCAGTAATACTAAAGAAAATGATCTATGACTGCAGTATTACTAAAGAAGAAAAGGATCTACTATTGCAGCATTACTAAAGAAAAAGTTCTACGACTGCAGCATTACTACAGAAAAGGATCTACTTTTGCAGCATTACTGAAGAAAGGATCTACGACTGCAGCATTACTAAAGAAAAGGATCTACTGTTGCAGCATTACTAAAGAAAAGGATCTACAACTGTAGTATTACTGAAGAAAAGGATCTACGACTGCAGTATTACTAAAGAAAAGGATCCACTATTGCAGCATTACTAAAGAAAAATTTCTACGATTGCAGCATTACTATAGAAAAGGATCTACCTTTGCAGCATTACTAAAGTAAGGATCTACGACTGCAGCATTACTAAAGAAAAGGATCTACTGTTGCAGCATTACTAAAGAAAAGGATCTACTGTTGCAGCATTACTAAAGAAAAGGATCTACGACTGTAGTATTACTGAAGAAAAGGATCTACGACTGCAGTATTACTAAAGAAAAGGATCTACGACTGTAGTATTACTGAAGAAAAGGATCTACGACTGCAGTATTACTGAAGAAAAGGATCTAGGACTGGAGTATTACTAAAGAAAAGGATCTACTAATGCAGCATTACTAAAACGGATCTATGACTACATTAGTTATGAAGAGGATCTACTATTACAGCATTACCAAATGAAAGGATCTACTACTGCATTGCTTAAAGAAAGGATCTTCCGCTGTGGCATCGCTTAAAGAAAGGATCTTCCGCTGCGGCATCGCTTAAAGAAAGGATCTACAACTGCAGAATTACTAAAAAAAAAGATCATCCACTGCAGTATCGCTTAAAGAAAGGATCTACCGGTGTGGCATCGCTCAAAGAAAGGATCTATGACTGCAGCATTACTAAAGAAAAGGATCTACTACTACAGCATTACTAAAGGAAAAGTTCTACGACTGCAGCATTACTACAGAAAAGGATCTACCTTTGCAGCATTATTAAAGAAAGGATCTACGACTGCAGCATTACTAAAGAAAAGGATCATCCACTGCGGTATCGCTTAAAGAAAGGATCTCCCACTGCACTGTAATGTACGTAAAGGATCACCCACTTCACTGTAACTTTAGGAAAGGATCTCCTACTGCACTGTAATTTAAGGAAAGGATCACCCACTGCACTGTAACTTAAGGAAAGGATCTCCCACTGCACAGTAATTTAAGGAAAGGATCACCCACTGCACTGTAACTTTAGGAAAGGATCTCCTACTGCACTGTAATTTAAGGAAAGGATCACCCACTGCACTGTAACTTAAGGAAAGGATCACCCACTGCACTGTCATTTTAGGAAAGGATCACTCACTCCACTGTAACTTAAGGAAAGGATCTCCCACTGCACTGTATCTTAAGGAAAGGATCTCCCACTGCACTGTAACTTAAGGAAAGGATCTCACACTGCACTGTAACTTAAGAAAAGGATCTCCCACTGCACTGTAATTTAAGGAAAGGATCACCCACTGCAATGTAACCTTAGGAAAGGTTCTCCAGCTGCACTGTAACTTAAGGAAAGGATCTCCTGCTGCACTGTAACTTAAGGAAAGGATCTCCTGCTGCACTGTAACTTAAGGAAAGGATCTCCTGCTGCACTGTAACTTAAGGAAAGGATCTCCCACTGCACTGTACCTTCAGGAAAGGATGTCCTTCTGCACTGGCACTTGAGAAAAGGATCTCCAGCTCGACTGTAACTTAAGGAAAGGATCTCCCGCTGCACTGTAACTTAAGAAAAGGATCTCCAGCTGCACTTCAACTTACGGAAAGGATCTCACACAGCACTGCAACTTAAGAAAAGGATCTCCCACTGCACTGTGATTTAAGGAAAGGATCACCC